>NC_067417.1:1250085-2684867 GCF_009764475.1 Pristis pectinata
GAGGAACACATTCTGCCTTCGGAGTCTCCAACCTGACGGCCTCAACATCGATTTCTCCAACTTCCACTAACCCCCCTGACTCTTTTCTCTCCCCCCCCCCCCCCCACACTCCTTTGTCTTCCCTTATTCCTGTGGCTCCCTTCCCCTGCCTTGATGAGCTGCCCACCTCCTCTCCTCCCCTCCCCCATCATTTATTCCATGGTCCACTGCTCTCTCCGACCAGATTCCTTCTTCTTCAGCCCTTTGCCTCTTCTACCCGTCACCTCTCAGCTTATTACATCTTCTCTCCTCCCCCACCCACCTACCCCTCCCCCACCCACCTACCTTCCCCCTCTCACCTGAACTCACCTCTCCCCTGCCTGCGTGAACTCCTCCCCTCCCCCCCCCCCCCCCCCCACCTCCTTATTCTGGCTTCTGCCCTCTTCCTCTCCAGTCCTGATGAAGGGTCTCAACCTGTTTATTTCCCTCCACAGATGCTGCCTGACCTGCTGAGTTCCTCCAGCGCTCTGTGTGTGCTCCAGATTCCAGCATCTGCTGGAGGAGCCTTGTGTGTCTCCCAGTGTTTGCAGTGATAGGACATTGCCCTTGGCTCCTCAGACCTGCTCCCCATTCAATAAGATCGTGGCTGACCGTCTGTGAACACCACACCCGTCACCATCCGTCTCCTTCCTTCCACCTACCCCCTGCTTCAACTGCTCTTCGAACAGGAATGGCCCAAACCTGCAGATAAAAAAAAATGCCTATTTCTGCCTTACCTGGGTGACTCCTTCATCCTGAATTCTCCCATAAGAGGAAATGTCATCTCCAAATCCAGCCTGTGAATGGCACTCGGGACTTTGTATTTTTCAGGTGTCCCCCTCTCACTCTTTCCAGCCCCAGCAGACACAGGCACACAGGACACCAAACCCCAGCAGATACAGCACGCAGGACACCAAACCCCAGCAGATACAGCACGCAGGACACCAAACCCCAGCAGATACAGCACGCAGGACACCAAACCCCAGCAGATACAGGACGCAGGACACCAAACCCCAGCAGATACAGGTACATCTGTTCATCTTTCCCTCAAGAGTCAACGTTCCCATTCCATATATTAGTCCAGTAGCTTGGTCTGAACTGTTCCAATGCATTTACATTCTTTCTTCAAAAAGGAGACCTATACTGTATACAGTACTCCAGATGTGTAGAGACCTATACTGTATACAGTACTCCAGATGTGCTTTCACTGCTTCTCTATATAGTTGACGTATAGAACATAGAACATTACAGCACAGCACAGGCCCTTTGGCCCACAATATTGTGCTGACGTTTTATCCTGCTCTAAGATCTATCTAACCCTTCCCTCCCACATAGCCCCCCATTTCTCTATCATTCATGTGTCTATCTGAGAGTCTCTTAACTGTCCCTAATGTATCTGCCCCCACAACCTCTGCTGGCAATGCATTCCACGCACCCACCACTCTGTGTAAAAAACTTACCCCTGACATCCCCCTTATACCTTCCTCCAATCACCTTAAAATTATGTCCCCTCATGTTAGCCAAATTCACCCTGGGAAAAAGTCTCTGACTGTCCACTCGATCTATGCCTCTTATCATCTTGTGCACCTCTATCAAGTCACCTCTCATCCTCCTTCTCTCCAAAGAGAAAAGCCCTAGCTCACCCAGCCTATCCTCATAAGACATGCTCTCCAATCCAGGTAGCATCCTGGTAAATCTCCTCTGCACCCTCTCTAAAGCTTCCACATCCTTCCTATAATGAGGCGACCAGAACTGAACACAATACTCCAAGTGTGGTCTAACCAGAGTTCTATAGAGCTGCAACATCACCTTGCAGCTCTTGAACTCAATACTCCCGCTAATGAAGGGCAACACACCATACGCCTTCTTAACAACCCTATCAACCTGCGCGGCAACCTTGAGGGATCTATGGACATTGACCCCAAGATTCCTCTGTTCCTCCACACCACTAAGAGTCCTGTCATTAACCTTGTATTCTGCCTTCAAATTCGATCTTCCAAAGTGTATCACTTCACACTTTTCTGGGTTGAACTCCATCTGCCACTTCTCAGCCCAGCTCTGCATCCTATCAATGTCTTGTAACCTACAGCAACCTACACTATCCACAACGCCAGCAACCTTCATATGATCAGCAAACTTACTAACCCACCCTTCCACATCCTCATCCAAGTCATTTGTAAAAATCACAAAGAGCAGGGATCCCAGAACAGATCCCTGCAGAACACCACTGGTCACCGATCTTCAGGCAGAATACGCTCCATCTATCACCACCCTCTGTCTTCTATGGGCGAACCAATTCTGAATCCACACAGCTGAGTTTCCCTGGATCACATGCCTCCTGACTTACTGAATAAGACTTCCATGAGGAACCTTATCAAACGCCTCACTAAAATCCATGTACACCATATCCACTGCTCTACCTTCATCAATGTGCTTTGTCACATCCTCAAAGAATTCAATCAGGCTCGTGAGGCATAACCTGCCCCTCACAAAGCCATGGTGACTGTCCCTAATCAGACTGTCCTTCCCCAAATGCCCATAAATCCTGTCTCTAAGAATCTTCTCCAGTAATTTGCCCACCACTGAAGTAAGACTCACTGGTCTATAATTCCCAGGGTTATCCCTACTCCCTTTCTTGAACAAAGGATCAACATTTGCCACTCTCTAATTATCTGGCACTACTCCTGTAGCCAATGAGAATGCAAAGATCGTTGCCAAAGGCGCAGCAATCTCTTCCCTCGCTTCCTGTAATAACCTCAGATATATCCCGTCCAGCCCCAGTGACTTATCTATCCTAATGTTTTTCGATAGTTCCAGCACATCCTCTTTCCTCACGTCGACATGCCCTAGTGTATCAGCCTGTCGTACACCATCCTCACAAACGTCAAGGTCTCTCTCACTGGTGAATACTGAAGCAAAGTATTCATTAAGGACCTCCCCTACCTCTTCAGACTCCAGGCACATTTCCTCTTTTATCCCTGATCAGTCCTACCCTCACTCTATTCATCCTCCTATTCTTCACATACGTGTAGAATGCCTTGGGGTTTTCCTTAACCCTACTTGCCAAGGACTTCTCATGGCCCCTTCTAGCTCTCGTAAATCCATTCTTAAGCTCCCTCCTGGCTACCTTGTAGCTCTCCAGAGCCCTGCCTGATCCATGCTTTCTCAATCTCAGTAAGCTTCTTTATTCCTCTTGACAAGACATTCTACATCTCTTGTCAACCACGGTTCCTCCACTTTACCATCCTTACCCTGCCTCAATGGGACAAACTTATCCAGAGCCCCACGCAAGTACTCCCTAATCAACCTCCACATTTCCGCTGTGCACTTCCCCAAGAACATCTGATCCCAATTTACGCTCCCAAGTTCCTGCCTAATAGCATCTTAATTCCCCCTCCTCCTGGTATAACCTCCCGACTTTTGATTTCATTTCCCCTAGCAACATACAATAACATTCCGTCAGCTTCCTAGTTTGTTGTACCTGCAGACTAGTCTTTTGTGAAGCTTGCTCAAGGAGGCAGATGCCTTGGTGTCTCAGGTCTGCAACCGCTCACCATTTAGATAATGGACAATGAGCCATTTTCCCACAGTATATTCCATTTCTCAGATCTTTGCTCACTCACTATGTCCCTTTGTGTTCTTCCTGTATCCACTTCACAACTTACCTTCCCACCTACCTTTCTGTCGTCAGCAAATTTAACAATCCTACCTTCAGCGCCATCATCTTAGTCAAAAAGATAAACTGTAAGAAGTTGGTCCCAGTACCAGTCCATGTGGTACGTCCTTGTTACTTCTCAAGGTCCTAGCACTGGTCCATGTGGTACACCCCTCATTACACCTTGCCAACCAAAAAGGACCCAATGCTGCCTGCTCTCCATTTCCTGTTATCCAGCCGAAGTACTTTTCCTACCAGTATGGTGCCATCTACATATCAACTTCACCCCCACCCCCCAAACAATAAACCTTGATGCAGCAACTTGCTGTCATTGGGTTGGGGATGACTTACTTTCACGCTGGTTTTGTGAGTACTGTGGTTGCCAATGAGGTCAATGTGGGAACCAGAGACTCTTCCACAGATGGCGGTGGACAGGACAAGTGAGTTTGCTGGTGACTCGTCCTTCCGCCATTTGTACAGGACCTCTGTGAGCTCCAGTGTTCACACTCATTACCATCCCAAATGCTCCCACTCCCCTTTGAACAGTCGTGGGCCAGAAATTCCAAGGAGTTAGTGGAATTGTTACATTTCCTCCAGGAGGCTGTGACACATCCTATATCTTTCCCTCTCTCAGTTTGGTAATGTGTTTCCTTGACAAACCTTGGAACAGGTGTGTTCTGGGAATCTAGTGTTAGTCATGAAAACAATGTGGCCTGCCTAACGGAGCTGACCGACTGTAACTGGAAATGTTGGGCACGGAGAGGGCACCAATGTCAGTCACTTACCCTTCCAGTGAAATGGGAGACTTTTGCAAAATGCTGCTGGTATCTTTCCAGTGTCTTATTAAGTGCCTTCTGGAACTCTAAGTATGGCCCTTCACTGCTTCCCCTTCACCCACAGCATGTTACTTCTTTAATCAAGTCCAAATGGTCAAACCTAATTTCTCTTTCACATGTTGACTTTGCCTGATTACTTTGAATTTTTCTAAGTGCCCTGCTCTAACGTTTTTAATGATAACTTCTAATAATTCACCCATGAGAGTGGCGAAGCTAACTGACCGGTGGTTTATTCCTTTCTGCCTCCTTCTATTTCTCAATAAGCTGATATTTTCAAATCGAATGAAAACTTCTCAAATCTAGAGAATTTTGGAATTTTAAAACCAACACATCAATTATCTCACTAGCCACTTCTCTTGAGATTCTAGTGTGAAGTCCATCAGGATCCAGAGACATGTCTTAGCACCTAAGAATTTTTTTTTAACATTTCAGTTAAATACTTTCCCATATCGTCTGCTCCTATCCCTCTCCAAGTCTATGGTAAAGGTCAAGCAGTTATGGTCACTATCTCCAAAATGCTCTCCCACCGAGAGATCTGAAACCTGATCAGGCTCATTGCCTAGTACCAGGTTCAGTACGGCCTCTCCTCTAGTCGGCCTGTCCACATACTGTGTCAGGAATCCTTCCTGGACACACCTAACAAACTCTGCCCCATCTATCCCCTTTACACTAAGGAGGTGCCAATCAATATTAGGGAAGTTGAAATCACCCATGACAACAACCCTGTTATTTTTGCACCTTTCCAAAATCTGCCTCCCAATCTGTCCTTAGCATCTCTGCTGCTATTGGGGTTGGGGGGGGGGGGGTCTGTAGAATACTCCCAATAGAGTGATCACTCCCTTTCTGTTTCTGACTTCCACCCACACTGACTCAGTGGATGATTCTTCCAGGACATCCTCCCTTTCTGCAGCTGTGACACTGTCCCTGATCAGTAAAGCCATTCCCCCACCTCTTTTACCTCCGTCCCTGTCCCTTTTGAAACATCTAAACCCTGGAATATCCAGCAGCCATTCCTGCCCTTGTGACAGCCAAGCCTCTGTATTGGCCACCATGTCATAGTTCCACGTACTTACCTACACTGTAAGTTCGTCACCCTTGTTCCTGATACTTCTCGCATTAAAGTAGACGCACTTCAGCCCATCCAACTGACTGCAATTTTGCCCTTTCAACTGCCTATCCTTCCTCACAGTCTTTCTACACGCTGCATCTACCTGTACACTGAATGCACCAACCTCTGACCTATCACTCCAGTTCCAATCCCCCTGCCAAACTAGCACTCAGTAGGTCAGGCAGCACCTGTGGGGAGAAAGAGTTGATATTTCAGGGCATCAAAATTAGGAAAAATTGGAGGTAAAATAAGTTTTCAAATGCAGGGAGAGTGGGTTGTGGTAGTTGGGGGAGCAAAGCAGGGAGGTTCTGTGGTACAGTGAGGACAGGACAAGTGGAGTGAAGGGTGGGAATGACCAAAGGTGCTCCCGGAGAAGCTGCAACTCGTAGAAGAGCTTCTGAAGTTGCTGGTCTGAAAGAGGGAAATCTGTAACTGTTGTACGAGTGAGATGATGGAACTGCTGCCTGCTGAACTTGGCTGCAACGTGCTCAATCAGCTTGAGCTGTGCTCCTCAAGTTCGCACTGAGCTTCATTGGAGCAGTGCAGGAGATGGAAAACAGGTTGGAGTAGGAGGGAATGTTTGTGGGAGACAGCTGGAAGATCCCGGTCACCTTTGCAAACCAAACAGAGACGTTCCACAAAGTGATTACCCAATCTGCATTTCTCCTATTTGTGCTCCTCCAATGTACCTTCTGTTAATCACTGGTGCCTTCACACAGGCTGAAACAGTGTGGGTACAAGAACCCCCTCCCCAGCATACTACTAGCTAACATCCAGGCCGCTGAGAACAAAGTTGGACAGAGTAGATGTGGCAAAGTTGTTTCCCATGGTAGGGGAGTCTAGTGAAAAGGGCACGACTTCAGCATTGAAGGGCGCCTGTTCAGAACAGAGATGCGGAGAAATCTCTTTAGCCAGAGGGTGGTGAATCTGTGGAGGCAAAGTCATTGGGTGTATTTAAGGCAGAGATTGATAGGTGTCTGAGTAGCCAGGGCATCAAAGGTTATGGTGAGAAGGCGGGGAGTGGAGCTAAATGGGAGAATGGATCAGCTCATGATAGAATGGCAGAGCAGACTCAATGGGCCGAATGGCCAACTTCTGCTCCTTTGTCTTATGGTGTTAAGTCAAGGATCCAGTTACAGGGGAGGTATTGAGTCCCAGGTCTAGGAGTTTGGTGTTGAGTATTCTTGGAATTATAGCATTGAAGGCAGAGCTGTAGTCAATAAACAATAGTCTCATGTAGGTGTCTTTACCGTCCAGATGCTCCAGAGCTGAGTGTAGGGCCAGGGAGATGGCATCCACTGTAGACCTGTTTCAGCGGTTTGCAAATTGCAGTGGGTCGAGATTGTCTGGGAGGCTGGAGTTGATGCGTGCCGTGACCAGCCTCTCAAAGCACTCCATGATGGTGGATGTCAGAGCCATTGGTCGGTAGTCATTTAGGCACGTTACCTTGTTTTTCTTAGGTACTGGGTTGATAGTGGTCTTCTTAAAGCAGATGGGAACCTGAGATTGAAGCAGGGAGAGGTTAAATATGTCTGCAAATACCCCCACCAGCTGATCAGCACAAGATCTGAGCACACAGCCAGGGACACCATCCGGGCCAGATGCTTTCCTCGTGTTCACTCATCTGAACATTGATTTTATGTCCTCGATGGTGACCACGGGTTCAGGTGCATTGGAGGTTGTCAGGGTGGGTGGTGACAAACTAATCCCCTTCTGTTCAAATTGTGCATAGAATGCATTAAGCTCATCGGGAAGGGATCCACTGTTGTTGGTGATCCTGCCTGACTTCATTTTGTAGCCCGTTATAGCGTGTAAGCCCTGCCACAACTGATGCCTGGTCTGGGACTCGATTTTGAATTGGTAGTGTTTCTTGGCATTCCTGATAGCTTTACGAAGGTTGTATCTCGACCACTATCATCCCGGTACCTAAGAAAAACAAGGTAACGTGCCTAAATGACTACCGACCAATGGCTCTGACATCCACCATCATGGAGTGCTTTGAGAGGCTGGTCACGGCACGCATCAACTCCAGCCTCCCAGACAATCTCGACCCACTGCAATTTGCAAACCGCTGAAACAGGTCTACAGTGGATGCCATCTCCCTGGTCCCTACACTCAGCTCTGGAAGCATCTGGACGGTAAAGACACCTACATGAGACTATTGTTTATTGACTACAGCTCTGCCTTCAATGCTATAATTCCAAGAATACTCAACACCAAACTCCTAGACCTGGGACTCAATACCTCCCCTGTAACTGGATCCTTGACTTAACACCATAAGACAAAGGAGCAGAAGTTGGCCATTCGGCCCATTGAGTCTGCTCTGCCATTCTATCATGAGCTGATCCATTCTCCCATTTAGCTCCACTCCCCGCCTTCTCACCATAACCTTTGATGCCCTGGCTACTCAGACACCTATCAATCTCTGCCTTAAATACACCCAATGACTTTGCCTCCACAGATTCACCACCCTCTGGCTAAAGAGATTTCTCCGCATCTCTGTTCTGAACAGGCGCCCTTCAATGCTGAAGTCGTGCCCTTTTCACTAGACTCCCCTACCATGGGAAACAACTTTGCCACATCTACTCTGTCCAACTTTGTTCTCAGCGGCCTGGATGTTAGCTAGTAGTATGCTGGGGAGGGGGTTCTTGTACCCACACTGTTTCAGCCTGTGTGAAGGCACCAGTGATTAACAGAAGGTACATTGGAGGAGCACAAATAGGAGAAATGCAGATTGGGTAATCACTTTGTGGAACGTCTCTGTTTGGTTTGCAAAGGTGACCGGGATCTTCCAGCTGTCTCCCACAAACATTCCCTCCTACTCCAACCTGTTTTCCATCTCCTGCACTGCTCCAATGAAGCTCAGTGCGAACTTGAGGAGCACAGCTCAAGCTGATTGAGCACGTTGCAGCCAAGTTCAGCAGGCAGCAGTTCCATCATCTCACTCGTACAACAGTTACAGATTTCCCTCTTTCAGACCAGCAACTTCAGAAGCTCTTCTACGAGTTGCAGCTTCTCCGGGAGCACCTTTGGTCATTCCCACCCTTCACTCCACTTGTCCTGTCCTCACTGTACCACAGAACCTCCCTGCTTTGCTCCCCCAACTACCACAACCCACTCTCCCTGCATTTGAAAACTTATTTTACCTCCAATTTTTCCTAATTTTGATGCCCTGAAATATCAACTCTTTCTCCCCACAGGTGCTGCCTGACCTACTGAGTGCTAGTTTGGCAGGGGGATTGGAACTGGAGTGATAGGTCAGAGGTTGGTGCATTCAGTGTACAGGTAGATGCAGCGTGTAGAAAGACTGTGAGGAAGGATAGGCAGTTGAAAGGGCAAAATTGCAGTCAGTTGGATGGGCTGAAGTGCGTCTACTTTAATGCGAGAAGTATCAGGAACAAGGGTGACGAACTTACAGTGTAGGTAAGTACGTGGAACTATGACATGGTGGCCAATACAGAGGCTTGGCTGTCACAAGGGCAGGAATGGCTGCTGGATATTCCAGGGTTTAGATGTTTCAAAAGGGACAGGGACGGAGGTAAAAGAGGTGGGGGAATGGCTTTACTGATCAGGGACAGTGTCACAGCTGCAGAAAGGGAGGATGTCCTGGAAGAATCATCCACTGAGTCAGTGTGGGTGGAAGTCAGAAACAGAAAGGGAGTGATCACTCTATTGGGAGTATTCTACAGACCCCCCCCCCCCCCAACCCCAATAGCAGCAGAGATGCTAAGGACAGATTGGGAGGCAGATTTTGGAAAGGTGCAAAAATAACAGGGTTGTTGTCATGGGTGATTTCAACTTCCCTAATATTGATTGGCACCTCCTTAGTGTAAAGGGGATAGATGGGGCAGAGTTTGTTAGGTGTGTCCAGGAAGGATTCCTGACACAGTATGTGGACAGGCCGACTAGAGGAGAGGCCGTACTGAACCTGGTACTAGGCAATGAGCCTGATCAGGTGTCAGATCTCTCGGTGGGAGAGCATTTTGGAGATAGTGACCATAACTGCTTGACCTTTACCATAGACTTGGAGAGGGATAGGAGCAGACGATATGAGAAAGTATTTAACTGGGGGAGGGGGAATTAAGATGCTATTAGGCAGGAACTTGGGAGCGTAAATTGGGATCAGATGTTCTTGGGGAAGTGCACAGCTGAAATGTGGAGGTTGTTTAAGGAATACTTGCATGGGCTCTGGATAGGTTTGTCTCACTGAGGCAGGGTAAGGATGGTAGAGTGAAGGAACCATGGTTGACAAGAGATGTGGAATATCTTGTCAACAGGAAGAAAGAAGCTTACCAAAGGTTTAGAAAGCATGGATCAGACAGGGCTCTGGAGAGCTACAAGGTGGCCAGGAGGGAGCTTAAGAATGGACCTAGGAGAGCTAGAAGGGGGCATGAGAGGTCCTTGGCGAGTAGGATCAAGGAAAACCCCAAGGCGTTCTACACGTATGTGGAGAATAAGATGATGACTAGAGTTAGGGTAGGACCAATCAGAGATAACAGAGGAAACATGTGCCTGGAGTCAGAAGAGGTAGGGGAGGTCCTTAATGAATACTTTGCTTCAGTATTCACCAGAGAGAGTGAGACATTGACATTTGTGAGGATGCCGTACGACAGGCTGATACACTAGGGCATGTCGATGTGAGGAAAGAGGATGTGCTGGAACTATTGAAAAACATTAGGATAGATAAGTCACCAGGGCCGGACGGGATATATCCAAGGTTGTTATGGAAAGCGAGGCAAGAGATTGCTGCACCTTTGGCGATGATCTTTGCATCCTCACTGGCCACAGGAGTGGTGCCAGATGATTGGAGGGTGGCAAATGTTGTTCCTTTGTTTCAGAAAGGGAGTAGGATAACTCTGGGAATTACAGACCAGTGAGTCTTACTTCAGTGGTGGGCAAATTACTGGAGAAGATTCTTAGAGACAGGATTTATGGGCATTTGGAGAAGCATAGGCTGATTAGGAACAATCAGCATGGCTTTGTGAGGGGCAGGTCGTGCCTCATGAGCCTGATTGAATTGAGAATGTGACAAAGCACATTGATGAAGGTAGAGCAGTGGATGTGGTGTACGTGGATTTTAGTAAGGCACTTGATAAGGTTCCTCATGGAGGATAGGTTGGGTGAGCTAGGGCTTTTCTCTTTGGAGAGGAGGAAGATGAGAGGTGACTTGATAGAGGTGCAGAAGATGATAAGAGGCATAGATCGAGTGGACAGTCAGAGACTTTTTCTCAGTGTGACAATGGCTAACACAAGGGGGCATAATTTAAAGGTGATTGGAGGAAGGTACAAGGGGGATGTCAGGGGTAAATTTTTTTTTACACAGAGAGTGGCGGGAGCCTGGAACACACTGCTGGCAGAGGTTGTGGGGGCACATACATTAGGGACATTTAAGATAACCTTAGACACATGAATGATAGAAAAATAGGGGGCTATATGGGAAGGAAGGGTTAGATAAATGTTAGAGCAATGTTATGGGCTGAAGGGCCTGTACTGTGCTGTAATGTTCTATGTTCCCAGCATTGGTTTTGTCTCAGATTTCTAGCAGCTGCAGTATTGTATTTCTCTAACCATCCTGCCCACACCCACATCAGCCACAGAAACCTACACCCACCCAGCTTGTCAGCCTCTGCCCCCCATGGTGCAGGGCAATAACTCTAAGGTACAGCACCAGGCGCAGAAGGAATTTTTCAGGTTTGTAGAAGTTCTTCCTGTTTCAAACACTGCAGTTTGTCAGCAGCAGTAATCTGTGACATTGGGAGTTACATCACCAAATGGGGGTTTCCCCACTGCAGAACACATTCCATTCACATCAAGTTATAAACAGAAAGTGTGATTGGGAAAATGATAATATACAAGGAGTAAACAAGAGTTTATTTTAATTGATTGTAGTCTTGGAATCTGAACAACATCCAATCACAGGGAGGGAATCATACAAAAAGATTAAGGTAATTTACACAAGCACTACAATTAGTACAAAACTCTTATAAAGAAATGATGAACAGAGAAGTGTCATTAATTGTGACCACATTACGTGTGGCTCTGTGCACATCTGTTGGAATTGCCAGAAGCTGCAGATTCCTCCAACACACTGACATTTGCAGGTTCAGTGAGCCCAGGTAATGGGCCAGGATCTGTCCATGTTGCTGCCCATTTCCTGTAGTCCAACCTAAGCACAGCTTTTACTTTACAAAGAGGGAGGGGATCAGATCCCTTCAATGTTTATGCCTGAACATTGGTTGTGACTGTGGACAAGACTGACCCAGGGAAGTGGAAACCAAATGAAGAGCTTCTGTTTCCTGGTTTCCCACTGGGCTTCCCTTCACCATGTGAAGCATTGTCTTGCATCGCTCTCCTACCTGCTCCAGACTCTCTGTCACTGACTGGAACCAACAGTTCCAGCAGTGGAACACTGCAGTGAACCTGACTACAATCCTTCCCAGATCTACCACTCCTACCTGTGGTGATAATGTGGCATTAGAAAGACGGCTGGTAGATTTGGCAGTTCTGAAGAGAGAAAGTGTAAATAATAAATTTTAAAAAATTTAGATCAGGAATGAAACGATGGGAGAGCAGAAATAGGGTCTTCAGTGACCAGCACACACATCCTTTCACTTACCTGGCGGCAGGGTGCAGGTAGATGCCCCGTTTCTGCAACTCAGAGAACTGATCTGCTCAGCTCAGTTCCTACATCATTTCTTCCAGTTCACTTGGCTGATTTCCCTCCAGCCAGTAACACACACCTTCTAAACACTCCTGAGTTTAAAGAACTAAAGTGGAAATTAATTACTTAAAAATACTGATGGTCTCACCTGCTTCTATTGGGGAACTAAACAGCTGTTGCAGCTGTAAGTGGACACATTTAAGATCCAGCACAGATAATTGCTGTGTTCGCCAGCATTGTGCTTTCTCTGCACAGAACTGAACAACTTCCATTAAATCTGGTGAATGAGAGGAGGTGGGGATGTGGTGGGGACGACCAGGATGCTATAACCTCTGCCACACCCTGTCAGCCACTGGCTTACAGTGTCATAGAGGTGTGCTGAAACATGCGCACACTGACCTTTCTACTTACCTACGCTCGTCCCATTTACCCACATTTGAAGCTGTATAAAACTTTGGTAGAGCTGCACTTGGAGTATTGTGCTCAGTTCTGCTCGTCCTGTTACGGCAAGGGTGTGGAGGCTTTGGAAAGGGTGCAGAAGAGGTTTACCAGGATGCTGCCTGGATTAGAGGGTATGAGCTATAAGGAGAGATTGGACAGACTTGAGTTGTTTTCTCTGGAATGGCAGAGGCTGAGGGGAGACCTGATAGAAGTTTATAAGATTATGAGAGGGATAGATAGGGTGGAAATGTCAAATACTAGAGGGCATAGCTTTAAGGTGAGACAGGGTAAGTATAAAGATTTGCAAGGCAAGTTTTTTTTTATAGAGAGAGTAGAGGGTGCCTGGAACACTGCCATGGGTGGTGGTGGAAGCAGGTATGACAGAGGTGCAGTCAAAGAGGATTTTAGATAGACACATGAATATGCAAGAAATGGAGGGATATGGATCACATGCAGGCAGATGCGAGTAGTTCAATTTGACATCATGTTCAGCGCAGACATTGTGGGCCAAAGGTCCTTATGCTGTACTGTTCTAAGTTCTTTTTGATCCACGACCTTGGTGATTCAAGTTCTTATCTAGATAAATGCTGAGTCCCTGCCTCCACCACCCCCTCAGGCAGTGCCTTCCAGATTCCAACACTATGTGAAAATACTCACCCCAGATCTCTGCTAAAATTCCTACATTACGCCTGCCTGCTTGTTTTAGATGCCTCCACCAAAGGAAAAAAAATCCTTACTATCTACCCCTTTCATAATTTTATATATCTATCCAGTCACCCCTCAGCCTCCTCTGCTCCAGGGAAAACAAACCAAGCCTTACCCAATCACTCCTTATAAATGAAATGTTCCAATCCAGGCAACATCCTGGGGAATCTCCTCTGGGCTCTCTCCAGTAGAATCACTTCCTTCCTGTAGTATGATGACCAGACCTGCACACACTACTCTAGGTGTGGCCTAACCAGTGTTCTTATAACGTTATCATGTCCCTGCTCTTATATATTATGCCATGGCTGACGAAAGCAAGCATCCCACATGCCTGCTTCACCACCCTGTCTCTCCTGTGGTGCCACTTTCATGGATCTATGGACTTGTACACCAAGGTCCCTCTGTTCCTCCACACTCCCCAAGGCCCTACCATTTACTGTACATATCCTTCCAAATTGCCTCACTTTGCACTTGTCACAATTAAATTCTATCTATCACTGCTCCAATCAATTTTCCACCTGATCTATATCATGCTGTAGCCCAAGGCCAATCCCCCTCTTTATCTACACCACAAACTGTGGCATTGTACCACAATGGTTAGGCTACTAGACTTGTGGCCAGAGTCCAGAGATTTGAGTTCAAGTATAGCAGGCCCCTGAGTTTCGGAAGACCTGACCAAATTCTCCCAGATTCTGTGCTTGGGTACAGTACTCTTCACCAGGACACAATGTAGAGATCACCCATAGAGAAAACCAATGCCTTTGCCAAACTCCCCCCCCACCCCCCCTCAGGTAAGGTCAGTCCTTACAAACCCCAAGCCACCTCTTGTTAGTACACACTTTCTATACTAACCTGCTGATAGTTTTCTCCCTGATTAGCAGATCAGCTCCCCCTGAGCTGCATTCAGACAAATATGTCACATTGGAGACACAAGAGACTGCAGATGCTGAAACCTGGAGCAACTGCTGGAGAAGATCGGTGGGTTGAGCAGCATCTGTGGGCGGGGGTAGGAATTGTCGATGTTTCCGGTCAAAACTCTGCATCAGGACTGAGAATGGAGATGGGCAGTACAAAGGGGAGAAGGGGAGTGGTGCTACAGGAGCCTGAGGTGATTGGTGGACTGAGGAGGGGTGTAAGATGACAGACAGCTGCTGCCAAGTAGAGGAGGGGAGGGTGGTGGACTTGAAGGACAATGGCAGGTGAATGATAGATGGAGGCAGACAGAGGAAACTGGGAGGCAGATGGAGAGGTGGGGGAAGGGGAGGGCAGTGGAGATTGGAGACAGTTGCTAGAGGGAGATAAGCAGGAACACAAAGGTTACCAGTGCTATTCTCTGATAAGGAGATGGCAATGGGAACCATTAGGAGAGAGGTGTATGGTAAATGGAACCAGATGGGGGAGCGTGGGGGTGGAAACCTGTGGGTGAACTGTGTGTAGTGGATGGTTGGAACCAGGAGAGGGGAACAGAGATGAGGTGGGGGGAGGCAACATGTTTCACAGTTTGCTTGCTGGGAACGGCTCCTATCACCTATGCTGACCTTCCCCAGTCTACTCTTTACAAGTCCCTATATTTCACATTACCATTTTGGGGGAAATTGTTCATTTCCAACAAATGGAAAATTCCGTTCACGGACAGTTCCCAGGAATGGAACCCTTACAAAATCCAGGACCCCCTGTAATTAAATAAATCCGGAACATGAAGTAGTAAATGCAACTGTTTCTGAAGGAACTGTGCTACCAGTCTGGCCTCCACATCACCCCAGACCACCAACATGGTTGTCTCTTTGTTGCCACCTCAGCTCCGAGGCAGTAAGTGCCCTCACTGCTCGCGAGGAACTCATCCTGTGAACACTGCACACATCCAAAGTGGATGTGTGGAGACACAAAAGACTACAGACGCTGGAATCTGGAGCAACAAACAATCTGTTGGAAGAACTCAGCGGCTTGAGTGGCATCTGTGGGAGGAAAGGAACTGATGTTTCAGGTTGAGACCCTGCATCAGGACACGTGGATGTGTCCCTGTTTAACTGGCGCCGTTCGAGGACAGTTGGATGTTTCTTTAAAAAGTGTCACATGATATACAACCTATTGGATTAGGATCTGTGCTACTAATTAGATATATCAACTAATTTTGAAATAAAATTAGACCCAGGTCTTCTTTTTGGAACTTTAATACTTAACATTACCACCTGAGTTATTTATGATGTCAGTGGGAGTTAGATAGCCTGAATTTCCTAATGGTATTTCGTAACTACATGTTATTGGTATATGATGTCATCACTTTAACAGTTGTAACCAATGCTTCATTTCAGCAGCAGAAGGGAGTTTTCCTGGAGGAAAGAGCTATGCCAGGTGAAAGGGGAAGATCCTCCCCCTGCCGAAAATCCTCATGAGAGTGAGGAAGGGCATTGGTCCCATTGTGCTGCTCTCTACTGGCTGAAGACAGCAGTTGGTTGCAAGCATAGTCACTGTGCCCTTGGGTTTATAAGAAGTCTGGTTGATGTTTTAAGGAATGCCAGTAGCTCAGCAGATTAAGGCAGTGCGTTACTGGGCTACAGATCATATGGAGCTCAGGTACCATGTTGGCAGATAAACACTGTTAACAATGATCAAAATCAAAGGTTTGTCAGCAGCCTAAGGTATTCACTCTGAACTATTGTGAAATATCAAACAGTCAGGAAACAAATGAGGCGTGACCTGTGAGATCCACAGGTGATGCCAGACCTTGGACGGCAACTTCTATGTCATTCCAATTCGCTCATCACCTTCAGCAGTTGTGAAGCCAGCATTCTTCAACCTAGCTACCAAGATTGCAAGATTCCTGTAATATGACACTTGTTGTCAAAACACCTTCTTACAGGTGAAGAGAAGAATGCAAGGTGTGGGAGCCTCTCCCTCAGGAAATGGGTTTAACCTACAGTGTGCTAAGAGTTGGTCTTTGGCCGTCATTTCCTGCACATGTAAAATAAAGTGGCTTGCGAGCTGGGACACTACAAGGGTTGATGGTCTATTACTTTGACACTGCAGGATGAATGGTGTGCTGTTACCCAAACAATCCAGGAGGGGTTGGAGAATAGGCTGTTGTTCAGGGGCATTAGATAGGGACGTAAGGTGGAAAAGATGGTTATTCAGACACAGCTTGGCTGGGGTGGAGGATGCAGCATTGGGGAATCATTATGCGGACAGTGCAGTGGTGTGGGACTGAGGGGATGAAGTGACACACAGCAGCAGTGATTCAGATGCTGCACTGAAGCTGATTAACCCCCCCCGGTGTGATTGCAGGACAGACAGCCCAAATGCTGCTCGTCTCACTCACGTCACAGACAGAAGCCAGTTCCCAGAGCTGCTAAAGAACCTTGATTCGCTAAACCCAGTGCAGATGCCCACATATAAAACCTTTAGTCATAAGCACAGAGTCATGTAAAGACTGTGATGCAATGTATTATTGTGCCCAGTACTGCAGGGTTACACAGTTTACACTGCAATGCTGACACTTGGTGCTTGAGCATCGTCCCTTGTCCAGCTTGGCAGAGCGACTGTATGGCAGTTATAAAGGTAACCCAACATGACTAATCAGAGATACCCTGAAGACTGTGGTCCTGAGCCTGAGCCCTTTGTTGTCTGGATTTGTAAAGTGCTCCTGCTTGTCAGAAAGCAAGTAATCAATGCAGTTCCTGGAGCTGGTACAAGTGAATTTACAGACTGCTACTCACCTGACAGTTACCTTGCTCTGCCACAGGTGAGGTGCTCTGGGGCTGGCTAGATGTACTGGTTGTGGAGGTAACTCAGATTAGTACTGCTTGGACCCAACCACTGGATGTGTAAACAACCATGTCTGACAACAATGGCTGATGTAAATGTGGAACAAGAATGACTGAGGATGGTTTTGAACCTGAAAAATCTAGAAATGCATGTGGGATGTTTACAGAGGTCACTCCTTAATTAAAGGTACAGATGACAGTGGTTAACTGTCACATTGCAAAGTGGCTTGGTCTAAAGTTGCTAAAACCTGGCTTCAATCTATCCATTCTATGTTCCTCTGGTGACCCAGGAGCAGGATTCCAGCCTACACTGTTCACGCTAAGAATTTTTATGAATGAAAATGATTTTCTGCAGTTTTCTCCAACAATATCATACTTTGGAATATTACCAGAAATGTTAATGAATATTTTTCCAGGTGAGAGGCCAGAGGGCTGATGTGTGTTTGAGGACTGAGAAAAATTCTCAGTGAGTGCAGGGTTAACTCCAGCTAGTAAACAGCCCCAGGTTTGCTCTTGACTTGATGAAAATGATTCACAATAAACAAGTGAGGTTTATAATTAAGATAGAACAACAAAACGATGAAAGGATGTGCATCCATAGAACTGCCTGGCTGGGGACCAGGATGCTGAAGGTTTCAGGTTCTGGTGTCAGCTGGTTAGAAGTCAGATGGTCACTGTGCACCAACTGAGTAACACCTTCACTTGACCCCAGGGTATGTAGGCTGTAGAGTCAGAGGCTTTAGGAGAGGGAGAGGGAGTGGGTGAAGCTGAGAGAGCTTGAGGAATATCCCATGTTTCAGAATGACTGGCAGCGATGGCAAGTGGCTGAACTCCTTCAGGTGCAAGCTGAGGAAGTACAGCTGCGTAATCTGGGGGCTGATGCAACTTGACATGTCTCCTGTTTCACACAGCAACAAGTGAAATCTGGCATCTCTCAACAGCTGACAGACCTGTGCAGCAAATCTCAAAGTGCAAGTGTTGACACAGAATCAATTCCATTATTTTAAGGCTAGTTTGCTAATCAAAACTGTTCCGAATCTTTACAACTAGTAAATCCTTTATTAAAGTCATGTAAAAAAAAGTCAATCCTGAACATTTATCTCCCCGCTCAATGCGAACACTCTGTCCTCACAACTTCACCAGATGTTATAAACACATAAAAACCTGCTTTACCACAATCCCTCAGCTGTGTGTGTTAACCGAATGATCTTTTGAAAGAGGTCCAAGACTTCAACCTGCACATTTCAACTTAAACAATAGGGTCTGTGTATGACATTAAAAAAATCTGAAAAGTGTAAAATAAAAGAATGAATATTTATTTGGGAAGCCAGAAGAACAATTTTACCCAAAAAATGGATGTGTCGGTGGGGGTTGAAGAAAGAGAAAGCAGCGTTTGACAGCACATTCACCTGCTCTCTGGAAACACGGTATGTAAATGTGAGGAAGTCCTTCAGACAACACACACACACTAAGAACTTCTAAAGTGTAAAAGGTGTGGCTTCTCTAGGGTCAGGTTCCACGAGTTCAAGTCCAGTCACTGACTGCTTAGGTTGAACAGAATGCCACTGCAACATCAGTTTGTGTTAAATGCGTTACTGGGTTCACAGTCTGCAGCATCTTCCAGTTTGAGGAGGAACAGAATGATGATACCTCTGCAGCTACACTGCAGCCAGCACCCCCAACTGGGACATCAGAAGGTTGGGAAGATGGCAGTGAGGTACTCAAGGAGCCCCCCCCAACATGGCTGCTTCCTGAAATAAATCACAGATTTAATCACTGAAAATACTGACAGCTGTCTCTAACCGAAAGACCACAGTCCTGCGTCGGTAGGTTCACAACTACTGGACCTTGCCAGGGATCTTCGCTCGTTTCCGGGCAATGGCATCCTCTACAGCTTTCAGCTGTTTCAGCAGTTCCTCTCTGCGGGATAACGTGTTGGATTTACTGGACTTTGCAGAGGATGCAGTGGTGGTAGGGGCTGCGATGTCGTGAGACTTGGAGCTTGAAGACACACTGGTCACTTTGCTTGAGACCTTTGACTGGGGTGATGGAGCCCGTTTTCTAAAAAGGAGGGGAAAATAAAGTTAAAATATACCTAATCAGGTGTCTAGAAACTTCCTTTTGATGTTCCCAGGAGGTAGGCGATGTTTGGAACCCAGTATTTCTTGCCTGTCCTGAGTTGTCCAAGGACACGAACAGTCAACTACAAAACACAGGACTGGAGTCACACGTAGGCAGGCTGGACAAGCCCCACGCTGTGTCTTTTATCTGAAGGACATTAATGAACCCAGTTGGGGTTTTGTAGCAATTCTTCATAGCTAATATCTGGGGCCTGTCCATAAAAGCTCAGATATATTGACTTTGCCGTTACAGGGCCTTGCCCTGGTGTTCCTTGCTTTCCTATCCATTCCATGAGCACTTGACCAGTGATATCTACTGAAGAACTGGACCCAGATTTTACATTGGGTATGATGAATTCCTCTTCAAACACAGAAATACACTGTGTATAAATGTCCAAGTCTCCCAACAGCTGTAGCAATGGCTATTCTTTCTGCTTGATGCTACAGAGAAATCTTGTGGAACAGTAAAGAATCTATTATTAAGCAAACGGTAACAGGGCACCTATAAAATAATGTTTGGACAGAGTCAACATGGATTTATGAAAGGGAAATCATCTTTGACAAACCACTGGAAATTTCTGAGGTTGTCAAATATCCAAACGGCCTGTTTCCATGCTGAATGACTCTGAGAATAATTAGGGGCATTGGGGACTAGTTAACGTGGTGTATTTGTATTTTGGAAGATCTTCAATAAGGTGCCATGCAGCAGCCGTTAAACAAAATTAGCATGCCCCATATGGGGTAATACTGGCAGTTACTGAAGGTTTGTTAACAAACAGAAAGTGGTAGGGAGGCTGTGACCAGTGGGCTATTACAGGGATGGCTGCTGGGACCCCAGCTGTTCACAGTGTGGATCAATGATTTGGAAAAAGGGATCATGTGCAATGGATCCAAGTTTGCAGATGATACAAGGCTGGGTGGCAGTGTGAGCTGTGAGGAGCATGTACAGAGGCTTCGGGGGAATGAGATTAGGTGGGCAGATGTTCTTGAATAAGACGGATGGACGAGGACATAGCAGGTGGAACCTAATGTGGAAAATCTGAGGTCACCCAATTTGGTAGAAAAAAATAGCAAGGTGGAGTATTTTTTAAATGATGAGAGGTTGAAAAGTGTTGTTCAGAGGGACCTGGCCATCCTTTACAAGAATCACTGAATGCAGGTACAGCAAGCAATTAGGAAGGGCAACAGTACGTTGGCCATTATTGCAAGAGGACATGAGTACAAGAGTAAAGACGTCTTACAGCAATTATACGGGACCCTGGTGAGAGTGCATCTTGAATTGTGCGTACTGATCTGGTCTTCCTACCCAAGGAGGGAGATATTTCCAAAAGAGGGAGTACAATAGGGTTCACCTGACTGATTTCTGGAATAGCAGGTTTGTTCTGTGAGGAGAAGACTCGGCTAGGTTGGTGCTCTTAGGTTATGAAAAATGAGGTAATCTCACTGAAATACATGATGATTTTCAGCAGCTTGAAAGGGCAGATGTAGGGATGATGTTTCCTCTGGCTGTCATGTGAGAACCAGAAGTCGCATTCTTAAAATGTGTTGGCCATTCAGGGTAGAGATGAGAAGAAACTTCTTTGACCAGAGGGTGGTGAATCTTTGGAATTTTCTAAGAGAGACATGGAGCTCATTCACTGAGTATATTGAAGGCAGAGGTCAATAGAGTTTAGGATATTAAGGGACATAGGTCAATGCAGGACAGTGGCCCTGAGGTATTGAATGGTAGAGCATGCACAAAGGGCTGAATGGCCTACTCCTGCTTCTATTGCTTATGACCTAAACTCAAGGGGGTGCAGGTGGTCTGGCGGAAACAGGGGAGCTGTTGTAAGGTGCTCTGAAGCTCATTCACTAACTGTTCGTATCTATCTGCACTGGTTAAGGCTGGAGTCCAGAGTAAGGATCTCAAAATGAAAACAAAAATACTGCAGGTCAAATGCAGACACCGGGGTAGCACTGTAGGAGGAAACATTGGACACAAGCTCCTCACAAGCTGAATGTCTCCAGTAATCTCAGAGTTGTATTGATCTTTTGCTTGTGGTGAAGAGTACTGGGAAGTAAAGGACAGGTTACAACTTCACCTCACACACTGTGCTCTTGGTCTAGTATCTTCCTCCCACAATATACTTTGCTTTCATCAATCGGGGAACTGAATTTAGGAGCTGAGAGGTATTGTTGCAGCTATATAGGACCCTGGTCAGACCCCACTTGGAGTACTGTGCTCAGTTCTGGTCACCTCACTACAGGAAAGATGTGGAAGCCATAGAGAGGGTGCAGAGGAGAATTACAAGGATGCTGCCTGGAATGTGCAGCATGCCTTATGAAAGCATGCTGAGGGAACTCGGCCTTTTCTCCTTGGAGAGATGGAGGATGATGGGGGGACCTGATAGAGATGTATAAGATGATGAGAGGCATTGATTGGGTGGATAGTCAGAGGCTTTTCCCCAGGGCTGAAATGGTGGCCACAAGAGGACATAGGTTTAAGGTGCTGGGGAGTAGGTATAGAGGAGATGTCAAGGGTAAGTTTTTTACTCAGAGAGTGGTGAGTGCATGGAATGGGCTGCCAGCAACGGTGGTGGAGGCGGATACGATAGGGTCTTTTAAGAGACTGTTGGATAGGTACATGGAGCTCTGAAAAATAGAGGGCTATGGGTAAGCCTAGTAATTTCTAGGGTAGGGATATGTTCGGCACAGCTTTGTGGGCCGAAGGACCTGAATTGTGCTGTAGGTTCTTCTATGTTTCTTTCAAACTTCAAGTGCATTTAAAGCTGTGATAAGTTAGGTGTAACACAAGCTCGGATGTGATGCAAAGCTCTTGCATTCCTATATTATACAATGCAGCAAACCTCACAGAGGAGGTGTACAAAGTACACCTATACAACGCCTCAGCCTTTTTGGAACCACTGTTTAATGAGAGGGTGTGAATCGATCAGGTGATGGTGATGGAGTCCTTCTCCTCACTGAGTATTCTCTCACACCTTCATCCTTTTTACCTCTTTAGTCCAAAGGTTTTAGTGATAAATTTCACCATGTTATTTATCCCTCGGTTAATTCACCGCTGTGCACCTACCTGTCTGCTTGGGCAGGAGAGGATCTCACCATCGGTGGCACTCGGGTACTCTGACGATCACCCTTTGGTGATGGTGGTCTCCCAAATGGCTTCCGCTCACGATGTCCTGAATCAGAAAGGCAGGTGTTACAAAGAAATGGAGATCACCATCCTGGACCAGCCCCAGGAAGCACACATTCTACAATGCCTGCATATGCACAATAGATTTTAAATATCTGCACTGTTACTCCTTTCAAGTAGCTTGTCTGAGCTTAAGTGAGTGATCTGAAGTCTCACAGGGGTTGGGGCTGGGGGAGGAAAAGGCAAAAATCCAAAGCTGAGGCCAGTGCACAACACACAGATGCTTCTTGGGGCAATGACTTGGTATAGAACAGACACTAGCTGTGTGTGATCATCCTGCCACAACACAGGCATATTGGAGAATGGAGTTTATCTGTACTGTCAGATCCTATGATTGCTTCTGCATTACTCACCTACCTCTGTACTCCCCACAATATACATATTCAGTTGCAGGAAACTACACAAATTACCCTATATAGTATATTAATATGAAGTTACAAACCTCTTTCTGGAGACAGGGTGACCCGTTTGGAAGGTGGAGAGGATGGCCTCTCTTTATCAGAAGGCTCGTACCTTTTCCGAGTACCCTTGTCCGCAGGCTGAAATAGACACAAAGGATCAAAATCCAGCTCAGATCCAGGACTCTTCTCACGTCATACTGAGGCAAACTACACTCACGTACCTAACCTTGGTGATGCAATGCTACTCAACTGAATGGACAAGGAGTCCGAGTATGCAAGTATACAAGGCACTAGTGAAATCACATCTAAAGTGCTGCGAACAATTTTGTTTCCCCTCTTTAAGGGAAGATATTTTTTCATCAGAGGCAGTTTGGAGAAAGTTCATACCAGAGATCATCCTAGTGAAGAGTTGTTCTGCAAGGAAAGATTGAAA
Source organism: Pristis pectinata (assembly GCF_009764475.1). NCBI lineage: Eukaryota > Metazoa > Chordata > Chondrichthyes > Rhinopristiformes > Pristidae > Pristis > Pristis pectinata. The sequence continues at coordinate 1,273,415 of NC_067417.1, forward strand.
CTCTACTCACTGGAGTTTAGAGGAATGAGAGGTGATCTTATTGGCTGATCCACTTCCCTGCTCTTTCCCCATAAACCCCGATTCCCTTACTAATTTGAAATCTACCTATCTTAGCCTTAAATATACACTAGGATTGCACCCCACAGCTTTCTGCAGCAAAGAGTTTCAAAAAAAAACAACCCCAAGAAGAAAATTTCTCCCCACCCCAGTCTGAACTGGGGTCCTTTTTCCTGAGACCATGGACTCTGGTCTGGACTCATCCTAGTGCACTTGCTGGCAACCTACTTTCATCCTTGCGTCCTTCACTGACACGTGTATTCAGCCATCTGCAATGACTATGGAACTACTTAGGGACAAATGCTGAGCAGAGCGTCCCAGCTTCAACTTTTCTATCAGTCAAGATGTATGGAAACATGTAAAACTATAAAACCCATTTAGACACGTTTTGTGCTGGCACCTTACCTTGTTTAGCAGGGTCAGTTTGATATCCTTGTGTGCGCTGTAGACAAGCTGTGGGGGTTTGCTGATCTGGGCTGGTTTTGGTGCAGAAGTCTTCTGTGGCTGTGGTGGAATCTCACGTTTTCGCCTCTCTTCACGTTCCTTCTCCCTTGGTGTCTCCTCCTTCTTGGGTTTCACTAAAGGCAGATTGAAATGTTTATTGTTTCTCAATTAGAGAGGGTTGAAAAATTACATTAACAAATCATAAAACTTCAGATTTTACTAACGTTAAGGAAGCATACCTGGTGCAGGATATCTTTACTGGAAATGATATACACTGCATTATCTAGCAACTTTTCAGACTGCAAATTAGCTAAGAAGTAAAACAAAGCTGTTTTACATGGGTGACTCCTTATTTTTAAACAGTGACCCCCAGTTTAAGACTCTCTCACGAGGAAGCATCTTCTCCATATTTATCCTGTCAATACCACCTACAATCTTTCAATCAAGTCACCTCTCACTTTTCTAAACTCCAGCATATACAAGTCTAACTTGTCCAACCTTTCCTGCCTATTAAGGTAATGCCGCTAATCCAGATACTAGTTCAGTAAACCTTCTCTGAAAAGTTTGTGAATATTAATGCCCTTCCTTAGATATGAAGACTGGTGTGTACATAGTAGTCCAGATGTGGTCACACCATTGCCCTGTATACCTGAAGCATAACCTTACCTTTGTAGAACACAGAACACTACAGCACAGGAACAGGCCCTTCAGTCCATGATGTCTGTGCTGAACATGATGCAGAATTTAACTAAATCTTTTCTGCCTGCACATGATCCACATCCCTCCATTCCCTGCACATTCATGTGTCTATCTAAAAGCCTCTTAAATGCCACTTCTGTATCTGCTTCCACCAGCATCCCTGACAGCCTGTTTCAGACACCCACCACTCAGTGTAAAAAAACTTCCTCCCCTGACCCTAAATGCATGTCCTCTCGTATTTGACATTTCTAACCTGGGAAAAAGATTCTGACTGTCTACCCTATCTATGCCTCTCATAATCTTATAAACTTTTATCAGGTCTCCTCTCAAGCTCAAACACTCCAGAGAAAACAACCCAAGTTTATTAAACCTGTCTATATATAGCTCATATCCTCTAATCCAGGTAGCATCCTGGCAAATCTCTTCTATACCCTTTCTAAAGCCTCCACATCCTTCCTGTAATGGGTTGATCAGAATTGAACACAATGCTCCAAGAGCAGCTTAACCAAAGTCTTACAGAGCTACAACATGACTTCCTTACTGTTATACTCAAAGCCCCGACCGACAAAGGCAAACACACCGTATGCCTTCTTTACCACCTTATCTACTTGTGCGGTCACTTTCAGGGAGCTATGGTCTTGGACTGTTAAGGGTCCTGCCATTTACTGTATACGTTCACCTTATATTTGACCTCCCAAAGTGCAACACCTCACATTTGCCTGGATATTTGCAACTGATGTATATCCAGCTGTATTCTTCAACAGCCCCTCACACTGTCCACAACTGCAACAACCTTTGTGTTGCCTGCAATTCAATTAAACAAAACAGCACAAGCTTTCCTAATTACTTGCTGCACCCGAACACTAGCAAATTATGCTCTAGGACACCCAGATCCCTCTGCAGCTCAGAGCTCTGCAGTCTTGCACCTTTAATACATAATTTTATTTTTCATGCCACAATGGACACTTTGGCCTTGAATGTTATTCATTCTAATGCCCTCATTTGAGGGTAACTGACAATGCATTCAAAGATCTTTGAATAGGATGCCAGAGTGTCTGATAGAAGTCCGCAATGTTGCTCCTTTTAACAAGCAGTTAGGTTTTCTTGCACTGAAATGAGTGATGACTGAGTGAAGACGGGGAAAAACATCACACTCACTGATACCACAGTATAATTATACAGTCCTGTGTGTGTTTTAAAACTTAAGGTTGTTGCAAGAAATAAAATAGAAAGCAACCACAAATGACAGTGTTTCTCTCCTCCCACTGGTTTACTGTTTGAGTCATGTTATGCATGCATACTGTTGATTGGCTCACACCATTATCAACTTGCAGACAAGTACAACAGCAGCATACTGACTGAATACAAGCACACACACACACACACACACACACACACACACACACACACACAGTACCAAGGTACTGCCCTGCTTACCATCACCTGAAAGATCCTAGCCTGAATGCTGCTGAACCAACTTCTCTGCTGTCCTTACCCAGTCTGGTCTGCATGTGACTCCAGACCCACCAATGTTCTTGACTCTTAACTGCCTCCTCAGTTCAGGGGCAGTTCTGGATGGCCAGTAAATTCCAACAATGCCAGTGATGACCACATTATTGGGCACAGTGGAGCAGCAATAAGCATCTAGGGAAAAGCACACAGTCACAGGGAGTATGTGTGAACTCCACACAGCTCCAGCCACCTCTGGTCAACCTTAACCTTGGATGCTGTCTGTGTGGATTTTTACATGTCCTTGTGGCTGCAAGCTCTGATTTACTCCCAGCTGTCAAAAATACGTTGATGGTTAGGTTACCCAAAAACACAAGATACCGGAGGAACTCAGCAAGTCGGGCAGCATCTGTGGAGGGAAATGGACAGTCGATGTTTTGGGTCAAGACCCTTAAGCTGAACTGAAAGATGGAGTGGAGGTAGCCAATATAAAAAAGGTGAGGGGAAGGGGTGGAGCAAGAGCTGGCAAGCAATAGGTGGATCCAGGTGAGGAGGGGTGATAGGCAGATGGAAGAGGGGAGAAACAGGGTGATGGGGGCTGGGGTGAGTGTAGAACATAGAACATTGAACATTACAGCACAGTACAGGCACACGATGTTGTGCCGACATTTAACCTGCTCTAAGATCTATCTAACCCTTCCCTCCCACATAGACACATGAATGATAGAGAAATGGAGGGCTATCTAAGAGTCTCTTAAATGTCCCTGATGCCTTTGCCCCCACAACCTCTGCCGGCAGTGCATTCCATGCACCCACCACTCTCTGTGTAAAAAACTTACCCCTGACATCCCCCTTATACCTTCCTCCAATCACCTTAAAATTATGTCCCCTCATGTTAGCCATTGTTCCCCTGGGAAAATGTCTCTGACTGTCCACTCGATCTATGCCTCTTATCATCTTGTACACCTCTATCAAATCACCTCTCATCCTCCTTCGCTCCAAAGAGAAAAGCCCCAGCTCACTCAACCTATAAGAAGTGGGTGGATCAGGAGGAGAGAGAAAAGGGACAGAGGGGAAGCAATTTATCTGAAATTGGAGAATTCGATGTTCATGCCATTGGGTTATAGACCACCCAGGTGGAATATGAAGTGCTGTTCCTCTGGTTTGTGTTCAGCCTCACCTTGGCAGTGGAGGCGGCTAAGGATAGATATAATGGGAATGGGGTGGAGAATAAAAATGGCTGGCAACCAGGAGATCCAGACAGTCATGGTGGATGGAGCACAGGTGCCCAGCAAAGCAGTCGCCAGTTTGTGCCTGGTCTCACTGATGTACAGAAGGCCACATCGGGAGCACGGGATGCAATAAACAAGGCTGGAATACCTGCATATGAATGTCTGCCTCACCTGGAAGGGCTGCTTAGGTCCCTGGATGGTGGCAAGGTGTAGGGATAGATGTTACACCTCTTATGGTTACAGGGAAAGTGCCGGGGGTGGAGAGGGGGAGGTTGGGGTTGGGAATGGGTGGATAGAGATCAGTGGGTGGGGAGGGATGGGCCAGACCAGGGAGTCATGGAGAGAGTGGTCCCTGGTCCACTCATCCCTCCCCAAGCACTTTCCCCAGGTTAACTGGCCATACTGTTAGTGATGGCAGGAAAATCAGGGTGGGTTGTGGGGGTAGTTGATGGGGATATGAGAGGGAAAATGGGATTAGTGCAGGAAAGTCCTTGATGGTCATCATAGACCTGATGGGCGAAGGACTGGTTCAGTGCCATGGTTGATGGTTGTGGGTAAGGTTGGCAGACTTTCACTCATGTCCTTCAGGAGATAATCCAGTAATTTCATGGTTTATGAGATTAACTTTCAAAAACGATTCCAGATTTATTTAATTATTTGAATTTCAATTCCTCACTAACATGGTGGGATTCAAACTTGGTACCTCTGGGTCAGTGGGTCCAGAACTCTGGTTGCCAATGCTGTAACTTAACTGCCATGCTGCCTTACCCCCATACTTAGTCACTAAAGCTGTCTCCTGAGGTTTTTCAAGGAAATAAATTCTGTTATCACAGAGATATTGATTTAATGCACAGTAACCTAAATAACCTATTAAAGAATCAATACAGCAGTGACCGGTGACTGCAGTTTGCAAATCTAGGCTACAAGGTCAATAGGAACTAAGGGCATCGAGGGGTTGTCCACTCCACCAGAGGGTTAATAGAATTCTTTGCAATTCAAACCGGTTTAATTTTACTTTAATCTATAAGCACATACCAGATTTGGGAATTCCACATTTCTGATCTGTGGCCAAGATTAGAACTGTGCCATGATCCTGCTTGAATATTTTAATCACTACATCAACACTAAGGTATAACACATGCAAAACATCAACTACTCTCAATTTAAAGAGCCCAGTCACTTGGAACTTGAGCTGTATGGCAGGCACATCATCAGAAATGGATAAAGTTTTCCAACAAATGGCAGCCGACAGCTGAGCAAATGCCTGCTAACAGGTCTTGTTAACCTCAGCAACCAGTCCCTGGTCACACACCCTCACCTCAATCCAGGCACAAAGCAATATCTTAGGATGGGCCTGAGTTCTTCTATTCCAAGAGGTGGTACGCACCTTTTTCCTTCTGCTTCTGCTGCTGAGTAGGGGCTTGTGATCTGGAGCTTGCAGAGGACACAGGACTGGCTAAATCTGCATACATGTTCTCAGAGTCAGCACTTCTTACAGAGCTGCTGCTTGACGATGCACTTGACACGGATGACACACTGCTCACACTGAGGGATCTAGAACAAAATGAATTCTTTAAAGCACTTCACAAAACTGGAGCTTTCTTTAAATAGGAAAAAGACAGAAGATTAGTTTTAGTCCATTCTCACATTCAATTGCATTGACACCCAAGCAGTTCATACTGTGAGCTGATCTGGGAGAGGCAAATCACCCATCCAGTGCTAAATGACCTTCACTGGCAATGGTGCCAACTTATTTTAGTTATTACTACTGCAGGATTACAGTATATGGTAGTGACATAATAGTTGAGTTAATTAATAATCCAGAGACCAAGTTCAAATACTACCTTGGCAGCTGTGGAATTTTCTTTGAAAAGGTCATTAGTAATTTTCAGAATTGACCAAGTACCTTCAGCCTGAAAAACGTTAACACTGTTTCTTTTTCCACACAATGATGTCAGGCTGCTGAATGTTTCCAGCATTTTCTGTTTTTATTTCTGATATCTACTCCCTGTTCAGGTCCGACTCCACTGTTGTGACTGCCCTGACTACATTGTCCAAGTAGCCATAATTCATGCAGGGCTGTGAGTCAATTCACAAAAGGGTATATAACAACTGAATCCAAACTGCCCAAAATCCACCCTGGACGTCCAGACAACAAGCGTCACTGGATAGTGATCCAGAACCAGAAATAAGATATTTTCCTCTCCTCTAATTTAAGATTCTGAGGTTAACTACATTACCCCAAACTACTGTTTCCCTGATCTTTCAGGGACACACTGCTCATTGTGAGGACTGTGGTAGAACCACTAATTACCTGAAAAGCATTTTGCAATAGAGAATACACACTGCAGACAAGAGGCAGTCCACTGTACCTGGATCGGTGGGAACCCGATGCAGATCGAGAGCCAGACGCTGATGTTGACCGAGACACAGAACGAGAATGCGACCGCGAACTTGACCCACTGTAGCTGCTGCCACTATCACTACCGCTCCCACTTGCGGTCTGCCTGCTAACAAAAAAAGATAATTTAGGCTTTATTAAGCAGTTAAAGAAGATTTGAGATACTGACCAAGTTTACACAGTATAATCCAAGAGAACAACTGAGGGCTTAAGCAAGCATTTCCTCAGTTTAGGTGGTCTTAATGTAATTCTCTTCTCATGTTGCACTGAAAACTGAAAAATGCAGTGCATTTTGTCCTTCGGTGGCCTCTCTTGTTTACAGTTCATGAATTAATTTTAAAGTACAGTAACTTAATACAAGCAAATGGTGCAGCTAATTTGTGCACATCAAGGCATCACAAAGAGGAATGATGAAAACAAATCAAATAGTGTGTAGTTCTGTCCCTATTAAAGGAAGGATGTAGAAGCTTTAGAAAGGGTGCAAAAGAGGTTTACCAGGATGCTGCCTGGATTAGAGGGCATGAGCTATAAGGAGAGGTTGGACAAACTTGGGTTGTTTTCTCTGGAGTGTTAGAGGCTGAGGGGAGACCCAAGAGAAGTTTCTAAAATGGTGAGAAGCTTCCAGAAAAGTAGTTGGGTGACACAGGGAGGTACGTTCATTGCATTGAAGATCGAAGGGCTGGTACAGAATGGGCCAAGGGCTGGTACAGAATGGGCCATTGTGCTGAGGGTGAGGGCAACCACAGGCAGCCATAAGAGCAACAAGTTAGGAACTAAGAACAGGGCAAGATGTGGGCAATATAGCAACATAGCTTAGACACACAGTTAAAGAGCACGGAAACAGGCCCTTTGGCTCAATGTCCATGTCAATCAAGGTGCCTACCAACTTGTCCCTCGACCCTCTTTAAATCTTTCCCCTCTCACCTTCAATCTATACCCTCTGGTGAAAGAATGTTACCCAGTAGAGTAGCAGAACAGTTAAATTAGTAAACTGGTGTCCAGAGGTCTTGACTACTGAAAGGGAGACATGATTCCGAATCCCACCGAGGCAGCTGGGGAAATCAATTAAATAAAGCTGGAATTTAAGAAGCTAGTATCAGCAATGCTGAAAAAAACTATTTCTCTCTGTGGTGATGCTCCCTGACCCATTGAGCATGTCCATTTTGTGTTGTAGAATATGATGTGCAACAGGACAACTTATGCCAAAACAAAGAACTTATCCAGATGGGATTGGCCGTCAGACCTCCTGGGTGGCGTACGGGGCTGCCGTTCCTTCTTCCTCCCCTCTCTGTTCTCGGCAGGCTTAGCACTCTCTGCACCAGCCTTTGCAACCTTTGCTCCTGCAGACTGTCCTGAAGGCTGTGGTGATGGCAGTTTTTTCACAGATTTATCACTGTTGTAAAAACAGAAAATAGAATATTAAGGAAGCCTGTGAGTAAAATCCGAATGCAAACCAACAAGCTACCAGAAGTTCTTGGTTAGTGTTGTGCTATAATAGTAAAGGTCTGAAGCCACTAACAGGTCCATTAGGGTGAGAAATTCAGCAGCCACCCACAACATCAGCACACCCCAACTTGCTTTCTTTCACACGTACATCTCAATAAACAATATTTTCCATTCAAGAAATATGAAGCTTAATGCAAACCCTACTGGTCAGGTACTTCACTTAACAGATGTCAAGCAAATCCAACAAAATTACAGTTCTAATTTGAAACGCATTTTTAGAGATGATTCCCACGAGTTTTGTTTACTGATTAGCTATTTTTAGAAATAGGTAATTCAAATGAATTATTGGACTTTTAATGAGATAAGGCAGAATGGTGAAATGTTTAATGACTTAATAGTTTCAGATTGTGAAATCTAACATCTGACAGAATTGCATCATATTATTTTGTTCTTTGGTGATGTGGTCATAGCACTAGATTTACTCCAGGACGTTGGGGACAAGAGGCTGCTTGATCTGCATGTGCGTTGTCATCGATACGGAAGAGCTGCAAGTCTCATCCATCAACTACCTTCACCAAGCCCTGTGAATTTATTAAAAACCAAACAAAAATGCTGATGCTGTAAATTCAAAATATAAACATAAAATGTTAGGAACACTCAGCAGGTCAGGCAGCATCTGTGGAAGAGAAACAATTAATATTTCGGGTTGGTGGGGGAGGTTTGGGGCAACAAAGAGAACCTCTCTGATAGGCTGAGGACAGGGTTGCCAAAGGATCCTGCTGTTTATGGAATTAACTGGTTAACAGCCTAAAGGAGGAAGTTAGAGAAACCCAGCATATATGTTAAAAGCTGAAATGCAGGTCAGAGCTGTTGCTGAAACCTGAAACCAAAGAAGAATTCTGGAAATGCTCAGCACATCAGGCAGTGACTGCGGAGGGGGGAAATCTATGTTAGTATTACAGATGAATAACCCTTCAGCAGAACCGGCCAGTTCTAATATAAAGAGAAAAACAAGTGAAATAGGTGAAAACTATAAAACATTCCAATGAAAGATGAGCACTCAAAATTAAAAGCAACACATGAACTGTCTCATTAGCCACCTCTTTTAAGGCCCTAGGATGAAGTCCATCAGGACTCAGGGACTTGTCAGCCCACTGTCCCGGCAATTGCAATTTCCCCCAAGTTGCTTCTTCCCTTCCAATTCTCAGTTTATAGTTACTTTCAAGATTGAGAGTCATACAGCACAGAAACAGGCCCTTCAGCTCACTGGGTATGTGTCACCCATCAACCACCTATTTACACTAATCCCATTTTATTTGCTGCACAGTCTTATCAACTTCCCCCAGATATTATCACTTGCCTCAGAACTAGGGGCAATTTACAGTGTCCAATTTATCTACCAACCCTCATGTCTTTGGGAGGTGGGAGGAAATAGAAGATCTGAGGATGGCTAGGATTCCTTATTCTCGAGGCAGAGTCATTAGAGTACATGTTCAGAGGGGATGAGATGTTGCCAAGAGGAATTGGGGAGAGTGGACAGTTGGAAAATTTCCATCCACTTTGAAGGCACAATGGAGTCCACAGAAATTTTGGAACTCTTTATTCCTCAAACTTATTAAAACCCAAGCTTAGCACAAGTTGATTGGTATTTTCCAATTATCTTTTCTACTCAGAACAATTTTCAACTAAACATCTTCAAAGCCATCACAAAACAAAAACCTCACCATTAGAGCTACAAATCACAAATCATTTTATATTCCTCAGAATTTCTATTCCTTCAAAGCTGGGCAATTCATGTAAGTTATTTTTTTAAAATCTGTTAATTCCTGAGATATGAACTTCACTGGCAACGCCAGCCTGTAGTTTGCTGGCTTGTCCTTGCAGCCCTTCTAAAATAAAGACAACATTAGTCACATTAGGCTGTGAGATCTCCTGAGGACCAAGGTGCAGAGGAACGTATGGCTGCAGTGCAACCACACGACACCTGTGCCAATGACCCCAATGAGGTAATCAGATTAAAAAGCCAGTGACATGAGAATCAGCCTTTGTGGGTCAAAGTTTTCAGTTACAACATCCAAAGCCTTCTACATAGGAATACTGATAAAATCATGTGCAGAAAATGCAAGATTCAGACACAGCCAAATTTCACAAATTATTAGAATATTCCGTATGAGAAACAGTACTTTTCTCAATACCAACTCAATTTACTTTCTGGTTTACCTAGAGGACCTGCCTTGTCCTTGGGCTTTCTACAATCCCATGATATGCGCAATGAGGAACAACGAACTAGGTACAGACAATCAAGGAAAAACAATATGATACCCGCCACCCCTTGGACTCAGTGCAGGCATGGCTCTATACTACCAGGGATACTAAGATGTTCCTAACCCTTTTAACAGTGCGCACCTCACCAATGATTTCTCTGGTGCCGTTTCACAGTGCTCAGCCTGGAGCAAAGCAGGGTGAATCCCTCGGAGACAAAAGAGACCGAGCCGAACACGTGGTATTCTTTATACTGCTGGAGGGCTGGGGTTCCAGCCCAGGTAATTTACAAAGGCGTGCAAAAGTCAGGTGTGCACTGATGGGTGGGATGGGGCCAAACCTTGATTGGCAGTGGTGAGTCTTCCAACCAGGTAGGGGCAGTGCTGTCATGTGACAGCCACGACCCTCGACAATACACCATCAGAATGACCAATTTCTACAATTGTCTTTGAGAGGCACAGATGTTCTGATTCAGTGCTGTGGCTCAAGGAGATACAGTTTGAAAGGAAAGATATTGCAGGTAGTCACTATCAAACCCACATTCTGGAGAAATGTTTTTATAGTACACAAGGATACACTGGATGTGGATGAATAAACTGAAGACGCTGGAAATATAAAGTAAAAAGAGAACGTGCTGGAAATACTCAGCAGGTCAGGCAGCACCTGAGGAAGAGGAAACAGAGTTAACATTTGTGGTCAAAGATCCTTCATTAGAACTGGGAAAGAGCGATAATCAATTAATTTAAAATTGCAGGGAAGGTGGGGGATGGATAGCTAGGAGAAAGGGAATATCCTGGATGAGGTGAGGCCATGGTTGCTGTAGAAATAAGTTGTACAGGTCATTTGGTGGACAGTTACAGAGAGAGAAAACAAACAAAAGCTCTGAGATGAGGGCAGTTCAAGAGTGAGGATGCAAAGTAATGTAAACGGGAGTGCAGGTCAGGCTGTACAGGGAAAAAAATGAGCCAATTGCACAGATGATTTACAGAAGAAATGGTCAGCTCTGATGCAGACAGGGAAAGCAAAGGAACTAAAGGTGTAGAATGTGATATTGGGTCTGGATGGCTGCCACAGGCCCAGGTGGAAGATGTGTTGGACCTTGCATTATAACAGTGCTGGAGGCCACAGACAAGTAGGTCAGACTGGGACAGAAAGTAGCAGGCAACAAGAAGCTCCGTGTCAACTCTGCAACCTGAAAGCAGGTGATCTGCAAAGTGGTCACCCTATCTGTGTTAGTTTCTCCAATGTAGAGAAGACCACGTTGTGAGACAATGTTGTACGCTAGATTGGAAGTGCAAGTGAATTGTTGCTTCAGCTGGGAGAAATGTTTGGGTCCCTGGATGGTGGGAAGCGAAAGAGTGAAGGGACAAGTGTTGCATCTCCTGCAGTCGCATGAGCAAAGAGTCATAAGATGGCAAGTGGTTAGTAGGAAGAGTCGACCAGGGATTCGCAAAGGGGATGGTCCCCGTTGAAATGCTGAAAGGGAAGTGGGAAAGGGGGTTCCTGGTGTTGGAATCTTGTTGTGAAGCTGGTGGAAAGTGAGGACTTTGCTCTGTCCAGGAAGAGAGGGGATGAGAGCAGAGGTGCAGGAAGATATTGTGGCAAAAACAAATGAGGTGGAGGAACTGGGAGACTGGAATAGAGTCCTTACAGGAGATAAGGTGCGAAGAAGCAATCAAGACAGCCGTGGGAGTCTTGTAAGCTTGTAATGGATGACCATTACTACCCTATTCACTGATGCATACTGAGCACCAGTACAGTCATCAACATACCAGATAAAGTGTTGAGAGGGAACCTGAGATGAACTGCAAAAACACATATCCCACAAAAAGACAGGTGTAGGTTTCATGTTCCTTTAGGTTCTCACTCTCTAATTGGCCTTAATTTCATTAGTTTTGTTTGTTTCGTCTCACCCTCTAATCGCCCTCGTTAATCCATCAATCATATGACCTCTACAACTTATCCCTGTGACAACCCTGGCCTCATCTTATCCCTTTCATCCTAGCCACCCCCCACCACCCACCATCCTGGCCTCATCTTATCCCTTTCATCCTAGCCACCCCCCACCACCCACCATCCTTTCTTCAACTTAAAACTAACTTGCTTTCTCTCCTTCGCAGATCTGAAGTGTTAATTGTTTCTCTTTCCACTAATGCTGCCTGACTGCTGAGTGTTTACGTTAGATGGGGAATGAGAGCAAGACAGGGAGAGCAGAGGGTAAGAAATGAGCATGGGATCAGAAAGAGAGCATGGAATCCCTGAAAGAAATAACAGTCAGCAGTGCAGCACTCAACAATTACCATACTACTTGATGTTATGATCACATGGCGTCGCGAATCCAAAGGTATTTTTGTAATCAGAGATTACACCATAGCCAATCAGTTCAGCTTTACACTTTAAAACAAACCTGTTGCATTATAATGTGGAAGTTGTAAATGCACATTTGCTTGGTGTTCACTGGAAAAAAAAAGGGCAGAGCTCATCAGGGGAATGTGTGTTATTAAAAACAGTGCAATACAATTAGAATTAAAGAGACTCCAAAGTTTGGATCTATACCTATGCAACTCTGGATATAAGGAATAAATACAAATATATTCCAAAAGGAATCTCTTGTAGTTTTGAAGCCTGTGAAAATTCTGCATGCACTGTTAATATAGACAATGTTGAATAAATGGATTAACGGTAACTTTACCTTTTTCCAGTGGGCACTGGAGCATCACCCATTCCGCCACCACCACCTGCCCCTCCTTTGGTCTTTGCTCCTGCAACATCTTTTGCTCGCGTTGGAGATGGAGTTGGGGAAGGTGAAGATGAGAATGATCGTGACCTGAGGAAACCAGTATTTCTGGTGAGAGTTGCACCATACTGTTGGTCCAGCTTTTAACCAACCCCCTTCCCAGTTTCAATCACTGCAAGCGTCACTGATGGCCAACTCCACCCAAGACACAAAGCCCAAGATTCTTCTTGCTTCACTGACAAAACTTGCCACAGGAAATGCAACCATAGGATGCCAAAGATAAAACTAGACCAATGCTGGAGATGCTCAGCAGGGCAGGCTGCCACTGTGGAGTCAATGCTTCAGGTTGCTAAATTTTCATCAGAACTTGACAATGATCTGAAATGTCAGGTTTCACTCTCCACTGATGCTGCCTGATCTTCTGAGCATTTCCAACTTTTTGGTTTTTATTTTAGACCAATGGCCTGATTTGCTTTCACTCAAAGGATGTCTAAATTAGGGTGGTGTTCTTTCACTGCTATGCCCAGAGGTCTTTTATGACATCAAATCAAACTCTCAAAACTGGCTCCCAAAACCAGTTCATTAACTGAAATATTTCTAATTCATGCAGATGTGTGTGCAATACTCCCAGCAATGGCAAAATACATGCAACTTGTGTGCATGATCCACGACAGAAAATAGCTTCAGTAATACTGGCAATATCAAATGAATGATTTGGGGAAAATTTTACCTGATTATCTTCTATCAAAAGTGAGACATTTTGAAGGAAGAACAAGGGAATGTAGACATTTCTATATGTGTCTCTATGTCTACCTGTGGCCAAATCTGCTCCAACTCCATCTACAAGTTTCAGCCACCGTAGTAGGCTGTATCAAATAACAATGAGTCGGAGTACAGGAAGGAGATAGAGAGCTTAGTACATGGTGTCATGACAACAACCTTTCCCACAATGTCAGCAAAACAAAAGAGCTGGTCATTGACCAGGTAAGGGGGTGGTGTACATGCACCTGTCTACGTTAACGGTGCTGAGGTTGAGAGGATTGAGAGCATCTAAGTTCCTTGGTTAGCAATAGCATGTCATGGTTCAACCACATAGACGCCACGGCCAAGAAAGCTCACTAGTGCCTCTATTTCTTCAGGAGGCTAAAGAAATTTGGCACGTCCCCTTTGACACTCACCAACTTTTATTGATACACCATAGAAAGCATCCTACCTGGATACATCACAGCTTGGTATGGCAACTGCTCTGCTCAGGACCGCAAGAAACTGCAGAGTTGTGGACAAAGCCCAGCACGTCACAGAAACCAGCCTCTCCTCCATGGACTCTGTCTATACCTCTCACTGCCTTGGTGAAGCAGCCAGCATAATCAAAAGCCACACCCACCCGGGTCATTCCCTCTTCTCCCCTCTCCCATCAGGCAGAAGATACAGGAGCCTGAGGGTACGTACCACCAGGATCAAGGACAGCTTCTACCCCATGGTGATAAGACTGTTGAACAGTTCCCTTATACAATGAGATGGACTCTTGACCTCACAATCTACCTTCTTATGACCTTGCACTTTATTGTCTGCTTGCAATACACTTCCCTGTAGCTGTGACACTTTACTCAGTATTCTGTTATTGTTTTTACCCTGTACTGCCTCAATGCACTGTGTAATGAATTAATGTGTACGATCGGTGTGCAGGACAAGTTTTTCCACTGTGCCTCGGTACAAGTGACAACAATAAACCGATACATATATAAAATCATGAGGGGTGTGGATAAGACGAATGGACACAGTCTTTTTCTCAGGGTAGGGGAGTATAAAATTGGAGGGCACAGGTCTAAGGTGAGATGGGAAAAATTTAAAGGAGATTTGAAGAGCAAATATTTCTACATAGGGGGTTGTGGGTGTGTGGAATGAGCTGCCAGAGGAAGTGGTAGAGGTGGGTACAATTGTGTTTAAAAGACACTTGGACAGGTACATGGATAAGAAAGGTTTAGAGGGATATAGGCCAAATGCAGGCAAATGGCACTGGCTCAGACAGGAGCCTTAGTCAACATGGATGAGCTGGGCCAAAGGGACTGTTTCCGTGCTGTATGACTCTATGACTCGAGTGTATGGTTTCCAAGTTTGCCAATAACACGAAAACAGGGGTAAGGGCATGTTGTGATGAGGATGTTGTGATTCTGCAATGGGATATAGGTAGAGTGAGTGGGCGAAAACTTGGCAACGAGAGTTCAATGTGGGAAAGTATGAGGTCATGCACTTTGGTAAGAGGAACCAAATGGTAGATTACCTAAATGGAAAAAGACTGAAGTACAGTCTGGTGTTCCTGTGCATGAATCACAAAAAGTTAGCAAGCAGGTGCAGTAAATGTTAGGAGGGCAAATGGAATATTGACCTTTATTGCAAAGGTGTTAGAAACAGGTAAGTGTTGTTACAATTGTACAGGGTATTAGTGAGGATATAGTAGACTATATCCTCATGACTGTGTGGCCAGATTCTGCTCTAACTCCATCTACAAGTTTGCAGATGATACCACCGTTGTAGGCCGTATCTCGAACAGCGATGAGTCGGAGTACAGGAAGGAGATAGAGAGCTTAGCGGAATGGTGTCATGACAACAACCTTTCCCTCAATGTCAACAAAAGAGCTGGTCATTGACTTCAGGAAAGGGGGTGGTGTACATGCACCTGTCTATATCAATGGTGCTGAGGTTGAGAGGGTTGACAGCTTCAAGTTCCTGGGAGTGAACATCACCAACAGCCTGTCCTGGTCAAATCACATAGATGCCACGGCCAAGAAAGCTCACCAGTGCCTCTACTTCCTCAGGAGGCTAAAGAAATTTGGATTGTCCCCTTTGACTCTCACCAACTTTTACCGATGCACCATAGAAAGCATCCTATCTGGATGTATCGTGGCTTGGTACGCAACAGGTCTGCCCAGGACCGCAAGAAACTGCAGAGAGTTGTGGACACAGCCCAGCGCATCACGGACACCAGTCTCCCCTCCTTGGACTTTGTTTTTACCTCTCATTGTCTTGGCGAAGCAGCCAGCATAATCAAAGATCCCACTCACCCAGGACATTCTCTCTTCTCTCCTCTTCCATCGGGTAGAGGATACAGGAGCCTGAGGGCAGGTACCACCAGCCTTAAGGACAGCTTCTACCCCACTGTGATGAGACTATTGAACGGTTCCCTTATACAGTGAGATGGACTATGACTTCAGGATCTACCTTGTTGTGACCTTGTACCTTATTGCACTGCACTTTCTCTGTAGCTGTGACACTTTACTCTGTACTGTTATTGTTTCTACCTGTACTACATCAATGCACTCTGTACTAACTCAATGTAACTGCACTGTGTAATGAATTGACCTGTACGATCGGTATGCATGACAAGTTTTTCACTGTACCTTGGTACAAGTTACAATAATAAACCAATACCAATAGTATTGGAGACAGCGCAAAAGAGATTCACCCAGGCTAATTCTTAGGATGAGAAGATTGTCTTATCGAGAGACTAAATAGGTTGGCACTGTATTCTTTGGAGTGTAGAAGAATGAGGAATGATCTTATTCAAACATAAGATCCTGAGGGGGCAGAACAAAGTAGATAGAGTTGGGCTGAAGGGCCAGTTTCCGAGAGTTGGGCCAAAGACCTTGTCTTGGTGCTGTGAATCTTTGCCCCTCATAATTTTATAAACCTCTATAAAGTCAGCCCTCAGCCTCCTACATTCAAGTGAGGATAAACCCAACCTATCTCATCTCTCTTTATAACTAAAACCCAATATCCTGATGAATCTCTTCTGCACTGTCTATTGGGACCACATCCATCCTGTAGTGTGGTGATCAGAATTTTACTAAATATAAGATCTTTATTAGTCACATGTATATCGAAACACACAGTAAAATACATCTTTTGCGTAGTGTTCTGGGGGCAGCCCGCAAGTGTCGCCACGTTTCTGGTGCCAACATAGCATGCCCACAACTTCCTAACCTGTAAGTCTTTGGAATGTGGGAGGAAACCAGAGCGCCCAGAGGAAACCCACGCAGACACGGGGAGAATGTACAAACTCCTTACAGACAGCAGCTGGAATTGAACCCGGGTCGCTGGCACTGTAAAGCGTTACGCTAACCGCTACACTACCGTGCCTGCCCAAGTGCAGTCCATCCAATAATTTGTACAGTTACAACATGATGTCCCAACTCTTATACTCAATGCTTGCGTCTATGAAGGCAAGCATATCAAATGCCTTCTTCACTACCCTATCCAGTGTCTCCATTTTCAGGGAGACATGGAGTATGGATGTAATAAGGTTTTCAAAAGGCACTTGATAAGGTGCCACATCAAAGGTTATGGAAAATCAAAACTCATGGTGTAGGAAGTAACACAATGGTATTGGTTGGCTAACAGGAAACAGAGCGTGTATAAACGGCTGGAAGATGTTACAGGTGGTCTACCACAAGGATTGGGGCTGTGGCCTCAACATTTTACAATTAATAAAATTATTTGCATAAAGGCAGCAAAAGTGTGGTTGCTAAATTTACTGATCACTCAAAGATGGGGATAGGAAAGTAAGTTGTGAAGAGGACAAATGGTGTTTAAAAAGGAATACAGATAGGTTGTGAGTGTGCAAGGACCTGGCAAATAGAGGATTATGTGAGAAAACATGACATTGCCCATTTTTGAAGGAAAAAGAAGAAACATTAACTAATTGGGGAGAGAATACAGAGATCTGAGATGCTTTAGAATCCGGGTATCCTTATGCATGAGTTTTAAGGTTAGAGGTGAAAGGTTTAATAAGAACCTGAGGGGAGACTTTTTTTACACAGGGGGTGCTAGATATATGGAACCAGCTGCCAGAGGAAGTGGGTGAGGCAGGTACATTAGATAAATTTAAGAAGTATGTGGACAGATATGTGGATAACAAGAGTTTGGAGGGATATGAGCCAAGTGCTGGGATATGGGGTTAGCTTGAATACACAGCTTGGTCGTCGTGGATGAGTATGTGCCGAAGGGCTTTTTTCCATGCTGTACAACTCTATGACTATTTACTGCGAGAAGAAACAAATACAAAAGTGGAGGCTGTGCTTCAGTTTTAGAGGACTGCAGAACTGAGTACAGTATTAACCTCCCTACTTAAGGAAAGATATAATATAATGGAAATGGTTCAGAGGAGGTCACGCAGACTAATGTCTGGAATAGGTGGGTTGTCTTATGATGAATAGCTGGACAAGCTAGACTTGAATCCACTGGAGTTTACAAGAGTGGGAGGTGATTTGATTAAAACTTACAAAATCCTGACAGGTCAGGTCAGTGGGATTGGAGAGGATGCTGCCTCTTATGGGACAATTTAGGAGTCACTGTTTGAAAATAAAGAGTCATCCATTTAAGGCACAGATGAAGCAATTACTTTTTCTTTGAGGATCATGATTCTTTGGTACCCTCTTTGTCAAAAGGCAGTGGAAATAGAGAGTCTTTTGATATTTTTAAGGTAGCACTGGATGAAGCAAAAGGGTGAAAGGCTGTCACAGGTAGACATGAATGCAGAGTTAAGGTTAGAACCAGGTCAGCTGTGATTGGTAAATTGGTTTATTATTGTCACATGTACCGAGATACAGTGAAAAGCTTTGTTTTGCATGCCGTCCATACAGATCATTTCATCACCTCAGTACATCGAGGCAGTACAAGGGAAAAGCAACAACAGAATGCAGAATAAAATGTTACAGTTACAGAGAACATGCAGTGCAGGCAGATAATAAGGTGCAAGGCTTAATCGAGTAAGATTGTGAGGTTAAAAGTCCATCTTATTGTACAAGGGTTCAAGATCTTATACAGATGTATAAAATTATTTGGGGCACAGATAGGGTTAATGTGCAGTCTTTTTCCCAGGGTTGAGGAATCAAGAGCTAGAGGACATAGGTTTAATGTAAAAGGGAGAAATTTAATAGGAACCTGAGAGGCAACACTTTCACCCAGAGAGTGGTCAGTATATGGAACGAGCTGCCTGAGGAAGTGGTTGAGGCAGGTACATTAACAACATTTAAAAGGCACTTGGACAGTACATGGATTGGAAGGATATGGTTTAGAGGGATATGGGCCAGATAGGACTAGCTTAGATGGGAATCTTGGTCAGCATGGATCAGTTGGGCTGAAGGTCCTCTCTCCATGCTGTATGACTCTCCGGATAGCCCACATTCTCTAATCCAGACAGCATTTTTGTAAGGTTCTTCTGCACCTTTTCCAAAGCCTCCACATCCCTGTAATAGGCAACCAGAATTGCTCACAATACTCCAAGTGTGGCCTCACCAAAGTCTTATACAGCTGCAAAATGACTTTTTTACTCTTATACTCAATACCCTGGCCAGGGAAGGCAAGCATGCCATACATCTTTTCCACCCTATCTACTTGTCTGACCTCCTTTGCGGAGCGATGGACTTGGAGCCCAAGATCCCTCTGTACATCAAATTGTTGTTTGTTAAACTATTTGCATTTGTGGCACAGAGTAATAACTTCTTTCTCCTCTATACTGAATTTTTACATTAACCAAATTCCTAAATTTAACACTCTGTTGCAGTCCCTTAAGTTCACTCTTTGCAATTGCTAGAATGGATCCTTTGCTGCAGTTGTACAGAGTTTTAATGAGATCATATCTGAAGTGTTGTGTACAATATTGATCTAATTTAAAGAATGCATTGGAAGCAGTTCAGAGAGAGTTTACTGGACTAGTACTCGGAATGTGTGTGGGTACTTGACTGAAACGTAGAGGACCCTGAGGGGTCAAAAGGATGATATCTCTTGTGGGAGAATCTAGAAACTGAGAGGACCCACTTGGCTCCATTCAATCAGATCTTATTGAATGCTCCACCATTCAATAAGATCTCATTGTAACCTCAACTCTTCATTCCTGTCTAGTCACAGTAAATTTTCACACTTTTGCTTTTTAAATTTTATTTAATTCTGTCATGCTCTCCTTCAGCAAGGTAATCTCCTTTATGGTCCCACTTTGGAGGCACAAGTTCCACTCCCTGGTTTGTGAAAGACTTGTGCATTCGCTTTTATGTGAAGTACTAATCTACTCTCACGGAATTGTAGAAATTTACTGCACAGAAGGCTGCACTTGGCCCACCATGTTGATGGCAGGCAAACAAAGGAGTTACTTAGGCTGTTCTTAAGTCTCATTTAGGTCACTTCCCTTCAGACAGTCATCCAGAAGTTTTTAAATGTGTAAATGTGGAAAAAGCAGGTAGTGAGCTCCAGACCTTCCAGCACACTTTGGACACAAAAAACTTCCTCTTTTTCAGCTTTCCACTGAAATGCAGAGGGAAATAAATCTTTTCTATTCATCCTGCCTAGGGGGAAGGGAGGGTCACACAATTTTATATGCCTCAATTAAGATATATTTATTAGTCACACGTACATCGAAACACACAGTGAAATGCATCTTTTGTGTAGTGTTCTGGGGGCAGCCCACAAGCGTTGCCACGCTTCTGGTGCCAACATAGCATGCCCACAACTTCCTAACCTGTACATCTTTGGAATGTGGGAGGAAACCAGAGCACTCAGAGGAAACCCACGCAGACACAGGAAGAACATACAAACTCCTTATAGACAGCGGCCAGAATTGAACCCAGCTCACTGGCACTGTAATAGCGTTATGCTAACCACTACACTACTGCGCCTGATTAAATCTCCCTCCGGTCTCCTTTGTTCTAAAGAAAAAGATTGTTGTTTCATAATTCTCCAGCTCTGGCCACATCCTCGTTCATCTCTGCACCCTCTCTGAAGTTATTATATCCATGCAGTGGTGGTGATCAGAACTGTATTCAGTACTCTCGTGTGGTCTAATAATCAGGATCTCCCTGCTTTTACGCTCTATTTCTCAGGGATGTAATTCATACACGTTTCTTGTCCATCTTCAGTGATCTATGAACATTTACTCCAAGACCTCTTTGCTCCTCTAGATGTTTCAGTATCCTACCATTCTCTTCCCATGTATTCCCTTGCCTTGTTTGTCCTCCTCAAATGCATGACCTCACACTTCTCTGGGTCGAATGCTAGTCCATTTGGGTAACTGAAATCCCCTATTATTACAGCTTTGCAGTTTTGCATCTGAAAAGATTATTTTCTCGATTAAATGAACCTGTGACCTAATTCTGTTGATTGTTCAAAATCCTTTTTGGGATAACAGTGGAACTGGATACTTCCTTCTACATATTCTTTTTTGAATAAAAGATACATCAAATTACAACATAACCACAGATATTCCGTTGGTATGTGAAGGGATGAGGAAGTTGTGATGCAACCACGAGCTCTCCCTTCCACCTCCAGTGTGAATTGAATAGGTTTCCCTGTGATGAAAATAATTTGATAGCCATACTAGAACACAGAATTAAATTTGGCTTCCAAATGGGGAAAATGTACTCCCTCTTTCTACAGTGAAATTCCTGGTGAACAGAGAAATATATCAGCTTGATACTGGAAGGATAACCAGCCAGACGAGCATCACTGCATAGAGAATAGAGCATAGAACAGTACAGCACAGACACAAGCCCTTCAGCCCTTGATATCTGTGTTGACCATGATGCTAAATTAAACCAAACCTTATTTGCCTGCACATGATCCATATTCCTCCAATCCCTGCATCATGTGTCTGTCTAAAAGCCTCTTAAACACCACTATCATGTCTGCTTCTACCAACACCCCTGCCAGTGTGGTCAGACACCTACTACTCTGTGTAAAAACAAACTTACTCTGCACATCTCCCTTAAACTTTCTGCCTCTCACCCTAAAGATATATCCTCTAGTATTTGACATTTCCACCCTGGGAAAAAGACTGTGATCTATCCCTCTCATAATTTTATATCAGGTTAGGGTTCCCCTCAGCCTCCAACGGTCCAGAGCAAACAATCCAAGTCCGTCCAACCTCTCCTTAGAGCCAATACTCTCCAATCCAGGCAACATCCTGGTAAACCTCTTCTGCATCCGGTCCAAAGCCCCCACACCTTTTCTGTACTGGGGTGACCAGAACTGCACACTATAGTAGCCTAACCAAAGTTTTATACAGCTGCAACACGACTTCCTGACTCTTATACTCAATGCCCCGATCAAAGAAGACAAGCGTGCCATACACCTTCTTTACCACCCTACCTCCTTGCGTTGCCACTTTCAGGGAGCTATGGACTTGGACCTGAAGATCCCTCTGTACATTAATGCTCCTAAGGGTCCTGTCACTTACCGTATACTTCCCCTTACATTTAACCTACCAAAGTGCAACACATTACATTTGGCCAGATTAACCTCCATCTGCCATTTCTCTGCCCATATTTGCAACTGATCTACATCCTGCTGAATCCTTTGGCAACCTTCTACACTATCCACATCTCCACCAATTTTTGTGTCATTGGTGGAGATGTGGGTAGTAAAGGTGGTTGCCAAAGGATTCAGCAGTTGCAAGCTTACTAATCATCCCACTGCTTTTTTGTCCAAGTCATTTATATCACAAACAACAGAGGTCCCAGCACTGATCCCTGCGAACACTGCTAGTCACAGGCCTCCAGTCAGAATAATGCCTTCCAGCACTACCTTCTGCTTTGTATGGCTAAGCCAATTTTGAATCCAATCTACCAAGCCACCACGGACCTCATGCACCTTTAATGACCTCAATGTTGCTCGCAAAAAGACTTCCCTGAAGACAGGAAGCCTGTTTTTCTCTAATTCTCTCTTAAAATCAACCTAATACCTCCAAATAATTTTAAGGGCGAGGGGTGATGGTTAGAAGAGAATGAAAAAAAGGAATCTGTTGAACCAAGTGCAGATAAGATCAGGACCAACAGATTGATGCTAGTGAACACTGCTCAAGATTTTAATGTATTCCCACCTTGATCTGCTGCCAGAATAAGAGCTATGCCTGGAGGAATGGCTGGAATACGAGCTGTAAGAAGATGATCTCGAATGTGACCTTGACCGTGACCTGGATGACCCAGATCCTGAATATGAAGAAGAACGAGATGAAGACCTGAAAAAGATTTTAAACAGCAACGTTTACTTCAAATTATTGTAGCGTAGTGAAATACATTAAATTACAGACGGCGGCATGACCCCAAAACCTCTCATACCTATGCCAAGATTAGAATGCCTGTCAAAGCAATAAAGGCACATTAATGATTTCATAGCAAAAGGTCAAGCAGCTCCATAATGTACAAAGGAGAATTGTAGAATTCAGAATTTATTCCAGCTTATCGGTAACGCATCTACAAGTTACTCTGAGGTCTGCTTGTATATATTCAAATGATGACTGTATTTTTGAAAAGCATTCTCCCCTCAACCCATCGAAGCATTCCTGCTTATTCAAATAGGTATACTTCATTTGAAGGCCTGGATAGAACAGACAATCCATGAGGATTTACCTCATGCTGACTTTCATGTCCCATTAGGGGTCACAAGAGCTGACTGCAGCACCCCAGGGTAAGCAGCTGATGAAGTCTAACTCAAGGGAAAGATTTGGGACCTGCTGCCTCAAAGGTTCAGCAACACACCCCACGTTGCACTTCATCAGTGAACTCTCAGAGTTTAGCCATTTAAAGTAATGGAACCAGACCCTTCGGTCCAACTTATCCATGACAACTAAGGTGTCTTCCTGAGCTAGTCCCATTTGCCTGCATTTGGCCCATATCCCTCCAAACCTTTCCTATCCGTGTTCCTGCTTCAAATGTCTTTTAAATGTTGTAATTTTACCTGCCTCAACCACTTCCTCTGGCTGCTCGTTCCATATACGCACCACCTGGTGTGTGAAAACCTTGCCCCTTAGGTCTCCTTTAAATCCTTCCCCCCCTCATCTTAAACCAATGACCTCTTATCTTGGGAAAAAGACTGTGACCATCTGCCTTATCTATTCCTCTCATGATTTTATAAACCTCTATCAGGTCACCCCTTGGCCTCTTTCAGTCCAGGTAATATGATGTCCCAGCTCTTGTACTCACTGCCCCGTCCTACAAAGGCAAGCGTGCCATTCATTTTGTTCAGCACCTTGTGTTGCCACTATGTACTTGTACCCCTTGGTCTCTCTGATCAACAACACTTTCCAGGGCCCTGTCGTTCACTGTTTATTCCCTGCCCCAGTTTAACTTCCCAAAATGGAACTCTGCACACTTGCCCAAGTTAAATTCCATCTGTGGTTCCTTTGCCCACTTTCCCAGTAGATCTGTATCCTGTTGTAACCTTGGACAACCTTCCTCATTGTCCACCACACCACCAATTTTGGTGTCATTTACAAATTATAAATCATGCCACCTACATTCTCATGCAAGTCATTAATGTATAGGACAAATAACAGTGGACCCGGCACCGATCCCTGAGGCAAACTGCTGGTCACAAGACTCTAATCTGGAAAAACAACCTTCCACTACCACTCAATTTCCTTACAGCAAGCCAATTTTGTATCCAATTGGCTAGCACACCCTGGATCTCAACCTTCTAACCTTCCGGACCAGTCTACCATGATGGATCTTGTCAAAGGTCTTGGTAAAGTCCATGTAGACAACATCTACTCCCCTGCCCTCATCAATCCTGTTGGTTATCTCTTCAGGAATCTCCACTGATGTTAGTTTCAATGGCCTGTAGTTCCCTGGCCTGTCCTTGCAGTTTTTCTTAAATGAAGTCACAACATTAGCTATTCTCCAGTCTTCTGCTATTTCATTTTTTGGTAAGGAACATATAAAAATCTCTGCCAATGCTCCTTCAATTTTTTCCCTTGATTAGCACATTTAATGTGCAGGTTCTCTATTTTTTTTTGGGTGGGCAAAATAACACAAGGCTTGTTATTCACGGACAGTGTAGTAACAAAATGTGGCTGGAAGGAGAATCAGGCAAATTGAAAGGATTAAGAGGAAAGCTTTGACAGGTGGAAGATGAGCTGGGAGGAGAAGAGGACAGAGGATTATACAAGAACAAGTGCAATACAATAGTTTAGATAAACAAATGGGTCAGACCTCAGTAAGTTAACTAGTCATCGATGTTACATTTAGCTTTTTATTCTACAATAAACCACTTATTTTAGTATGGATGTAGCAACCTAAAGTATTCTGAAAGTTGTTTCATAGCTTCAGTGACTTCCACTTCTACTGTACCCTAAGCAGAGAAATAGGCAGGATGAATGTTGGCTGTGAGTGTACCTGCTTTCATATTTAGCCTCTCCAGCAAATTTTATTTGCCAACGCAACATTTGGGTCTACTGTAGACAACCCTAATGTGGCAGTGGGACATTCAGCCAATCCACAGGAGAGATGCCTGAGCTCTGCCACTGAATCCATGATCACATATATTATACATTGTTTTTACTGGTTTCTGCCACATAGAGGAAAAGGAATTCTGGCTCCCGGAA
This sequence comes from Pristis pectinata, assembly GCF_009764475.1. Taxonomy (NCBI): domain Eukaryota; kingdom Metazoa; phylum Chordata; class Chondrichthyes; order Rhinopristiformes; family Pristidae; genus Pristis; species Pristis pectinata. The sequence continues at coordinate 1,298,509 of NC_067417.1, forward strand.
AAGCAAGATGCTAACCTCATACTGACCTTATAATCTGGATGCATGGAAATGGCTGGAACAGGGAGGAGGAAGCTGCAGTTTCAGTAGAAATTGACCAATTGACCCCTCTCCAGAACGAAAAGGGAAAGAGGCCAGTTGTTCCCTCAAGACCTTAGCAACTAAAATACTGAGCATTTCCTGGGGGAAGAGCCATGAAAGTTGGACCTTCCTACTATTAGGCCATTGATGGTGCCTTGTCTCAGAATGGTGAAGGACAGTGAACAGTGGCTTATTGTGTAGTTGATCCCAAGGTATAGTGTACCTCGATGAGCCAGAGACTGAAACGGATGAACCAGATGTTCTTCGTCGCTTGCGCCCACGCCCTGGTGATGCTGTCGAAACTGGCCTTTTTTTTGGGTGACTTGGATCGGCGCCAGGGGTCTTTCCATTCGTCTGCCCGTTTCACTGTAGTCGTTGGAACAGTTTCTTTCTTGGGTGCTTCTACCTGTCGGCTAGAAAAGACAATAGATTGATTTAGTATTTAGATCACAGCTTTAAAATTCCTACCACTGCTGGACACTAAAATATTATATTTCAGATCTTGGACTCTTCATGAAGAGTTCTGAGGAAGTGTCCCGAACCTGAAGTATTAACTTTTTCTCTTTCCATTGAAGCTGCCTGACCTAGTGAATTTTTCTAGCATTTGTTTTCATTTCAGATTTCCAGCATCTGTAGCTTTTTAGTCTTTTTTACTTGAAGATCATTGATTCTTGCAACATGATGCTTCCCAAAATATAGATTCTAGCTCTCCTGATAGCATTACATGGCAATGGTTGTACGCTTACCAACTACTTTCCAGCATTACACTTCAAATGAGCTTATTCAGCATGGCGCAGAAATAAAAGTGTATTTCATAAGGCCATGAGACCCAATTTACCACATGCCTCATCACATGCCACTTAAAATGCACAGTTATGCCTTCTAAATTGTCCTTCTGCACTCTCCTATTCCCTCCTCACCAACCACTATACGCTATTTTTGTTTGGTAGGTTCTGGGATACATCCGGGGGAGCCTGTGGGTGAACTGTGTGTAGGAGAGGGAGAGGGATGAAGATGGGTGATGGAGGATGGAGGGGGTGGGAAGGGAAAGGGAACATAAATGGGAGGACTGCAGGAGGATTGGAAAGAGGGGAGTTACCTAAAATTGGAAAACACAATGTCCATGCCATTAGGTTGTAGACTACCCAAGTGGTAGTCTTCAAACCAATGGTTATGGTGTTGCTGGGGTGCCCAGTGCATGTAACTTCTGTTGTTATCACATGTATAGTTCAGTTTAGGAATACCACATGGGTGGCAACTAATATTTAGATACAGGTGCTCCTCCTAGCATATCTTTCTTCAATTATTTCATCAGATCTGGTCCATGCCTTGATCCTGATGGAAGAAAGGAAGATATGGCATGGGCTTTGTGCTTTACTTGGATGAAACTGAGGCTTTTCTAAGGCTAAGTCAGAAAATATTGGAAACATGCCCAAGTCATGGATCAATTGCTTACACCACACTCTCAGCTGTGGTGAGAGAGCCACAGAGAACATATATCCGTCTGGAAATTCCACTCACGAGAACATTTTTGACCTGAAAGAAAAGTTAGTCTATTGGCTGTGCCAGTTGTTAAAAATGTAGTAATTTTACAAAACTGAAAGAATTTTAACTTTGCTTGTTTTTTTATGTTAATATATAAACTAATTGGGACAGATCCCATACAGAAGATTTTTTAAAAAATTACAGTTCATTTAGGTTCAATGAAAGATCTACAGGCAGCATCATCCACAGTTAAGTATTCTGGAAATGCTAGAGCCGAGTATTTCCCCAACAAGACAGAAATTTGAAGGCGTGCATGTGTCATGGCACATATGGTCAAAGGCACTATTTGGAAACTTCTGTATTAACTTATTTGGTGTTGAAAAAGAGATTCCCTTAAACTTACATGCCCCAAATTTAGAATGGGGTTACACAGACCAGATCTGTTACATGGTGATTTCCGTGCAAAATTCCAGAAATAGCCATTATGCATCCTAACAAACTGTAGTTCACATTTGAAAAAAGGGAGAACATCATAAGAAAGAAAAGATTTGCTATCCTTCAAATCAATCTGTACTCATCAGGACAAAATACAAATTCACAGCGCAAGAAAAAGCAGAGCAAAAACATTAGTCATTGACTTTCAAGCAACAATGACTGTAGAAAAATACTAGGGAAGTCAATCTTTGATTTAATCAGTGCTGGCAAACCAATGGTTCCCAATATCAGAGAGACGGAGAATCTCATGTTCCGTCCTGTGACAAAGCAGTTGAGGAGGGAAAGGAGATAGATAGCTTAGTGGAATGGCGTCATGACAACCTTTCCCTCAATGTCAACAAAAGACCTGGTCGTTGACTTCAGGAAAGGGGGTGGTGTACATGCACCTGTCTACATCAACGGTGCTGAGGTTGAGAGGGTTGAGAGCTTCAAGTTCCTGGGAGTGAACATCACCAACAGCCTGTCCTGGTCAAATCATGTAGTTGCCACGGCCGAGACAGCTCTGTAGCTGTGACACTTTACTCTGTACTGTTATTGTTTTTACCTGTACTACCTCAATGCACTGTGTAATGACTTGACCTGTACAATTGGTATGCAAGACAAGTTTTTCACTGTACCTCGGTACAAGTGACAATAATAAACCAATACCAAATCCAGGTTTATACAATACTAGAAAGATAAACTCACAATATAAATGAATGCTATGAAAGCAAGACCAGTGATATTAATTTAAAAATGTGAGAAAGAAATACGTGATCAGTGCATGAAAACCAAGTGTGGAAAAAAGTCCACAGATAGTTAAGAAGTTCACAACACCAGTTGTGTTTCGTTTGCAGAAGGTCAGCAGCTTTTAAATATGAATCATGATGGCTGCACTTTATTTATTATGTATCATCATCTCTTCATTAGTCAGGGCATTAAGTACAGGAGTTGGGAAGTTACGTTGCAGTTGTATAAGACATTGGTGAAGCCGCACTTGGAGTATTGTGCACAGTTCTGGTCACCCTGTTTTAGGAAAGATGTTATTAAACTAGAAAGAGTGCAGAAAAGATTTACCAGGATGTTGCCTGGACTTGCGGACCCGAGTTACAGGGAAAGGTTGCGTAGGCTAGGACTTTATTCCCTGGAATGTAGGAGATCGAGGGGTGACCTGACAGAGGTGTAAAAGATCATGAGGGGCATAGACAGGGTGAAAGCACATAGTCTTTTTCCCAGGGAGGAGGAGCTAAAAACAAGAGGGCATGGGTTTAAGATCAGAAGCGAGAGATTTAAATGGGACATCGGGGCAGCTTCTTCACACAAAGGGTGGTGTGTATTTGGAATGAGCTGCCAGAAATAGTGGTTGAGGTGGGCACATTAGCAACATTTAAAAGCCATCGAGATAGGTATATGGATAGGAGAGGTTTAGGGGGCTATGGGCCAAATGTGGGCAGATGGGACCAGCTCGCTGGGCAACACAGTCAGCATGGATGAGTTCCGCTGAAGGGCCTGTTTCCATGCTGTATGACTCTAAGCCCAGCCTATCCAATCTTCTCTCCAAAACGAAAGTCTTCCAATCCAGCAACATCCTAGTGAATGTCCTCTGCACCCTTCCAGCACAACCACATCCTTCCTATAGTGTGGTGACGAGAACTGATAAGACATCTTTATTAGTCACATGTACATCAAAACACACAGTGAAATACATCTTTTGCATAGAGTGCTCTGAGGGCAGCCTGCAACTTCTTAACCTGTACGTCTTTGGAATGTAGGAGGAAACTGGAGCACCTGGAGGAAACCGGAGCACCTGGAGGAAACCCACGCAGACATGGGGAGAACGTACAAACTCCTTACAGCAGCCAGAATTGAACCCAGGTCGCTGGCACTGTAAAGCGTTACACTAACCGCTACACTACCGTGCCTGCCCTGCACACAATTCTTCAAATGTGGCCTAACCAATGTTTTGGAAAGTTACAACATAATGTCACCAAGACCTCGCTTGGCTGGCAGTGAGACGGGCCCTCCCAGTCAGATCCGTCCTGCATGGTTGGGTCATCACCCCCGGCACGCGCTGCCCCCGGGAGGACTGCGCTGGGGACGAGACGGTCGCCCACCTCTTTGCGGGCTTGTGGGTTTGCGAGGAGGGTGTGGTGCAAGATGCAGGGGTCCTTGTCATGGTTCATCCCCAGCAGCTGTGTAACAGAGGATTCTCTGATCTATGGGCTGTTCCTGGGGACGCACACAGAGACGGACATCAACTGCTGCTGGAAGGTCATCAACTCAGTGAAAGACGCCCTTTGGTCTGCCCAAAAATTGTTGGTCTCCCAGCGCTGCGAGATGTCCGTAGGGGAAAGCTGCCGACTGGCACATTCCAGGCTGCAGGAGTACGTGCTGAGGGACGCACTGAAGCTGGGCGCAGCCAGCGCGAGGGCTCGGTGGGGAAGGACGACAGTTTAGGGTTCTTCTGCCACAGGAGGGGGAGGGGCGGGGACAGGCGAGGAAGCCCCTCAAATATTGTAAATATGGGATTGGGGTATCACCCTAGGAAACCACACATGTGGCATTGGTGCTGTTGTTTTTAATATAAGAAGGTAACACTAAGAATGGAACTGTACATGAATGTAAAGGTTTGAACTGTTCTATTATTGTATATAGTTTCTTTTATTATGAATAAAGTTTATTTTGTTAAAAAAAACATAATGTCCCAATTTATATATTCTATGTCCTAACCTACGAAGGCAAGTATTCTTCACCATCCCATCCACCTGGGGGGGCATTTTCAGGAAACTACAGAATTGGATCCTTAGGATTCTTTGCTCAGCAACATTCCTTAGTGACCTACTATTTACTGAATATGTCCTATCCCTACCTGACATTCCAAAATGCATCACCCCACACTTGTAAGGATTAAATTCCATCTGCCTTCTAACTTTCCAACTGATATATATCCTGCTGTATTCTTAGACAACTTTCCTTGTTATCAACATACTATAGGAAGGATGTGATTAAACTAGAGAGGATGTAGAAACGATTCACAATGATGTTGCCTGGACTGGAGGGCTCGAATTATAAAAAGAGATTAGATAGTCTGGGATTGTTTTCTCTGGAGCAAAGCAGGCTGAGAGGTGACATGATAGAGGTGTATAAAATCACACGCTGGAGGTGAGAGGAAAGAGATTTAAAGGGGATTTTAGGGTTGAATTTTTTTTCACACAGCCACTGCTATCTGGAATGAGCTGTGAGGGGCGGCGGTGGTGGCAGCAACAGTAATAAATTTTAAGCAGCATCTGGGTAGGTGCTTGAATGAGAAAGGTATTAAGGAACAATGTAGGCAGTGGGATTATGCAGATAGGTATGATGGTTGGCAATATACACAGTGGGCTGAAGGGTCTGTTTCTATGCTGTACAACTCTGTGAATCTATATCATGCAAAGCTTGTGTATGCAAATAGATTCCAATTATGATTCTTAAATGTAGTGCATGTAGGTATAAATAAACAGGCAAGTTAGAAATTTCATCAGAATAATCGCTGGTTTCTGGCTGTACAATGTCTAGTACTCCAACACCATCGGGAAGGGTTGTCAAAAGGAGTTCAATTCTGTTCATCCTCGAAGTTATGTAGAGCATCTCATTTTCAGCATCAATTGAAAATAGTTCTTTTAAGTGGCGATTTAAATGACATTATAAAACTTCCTTCAAAGTGTAGGGTAGGTTTAACACCTGGACATCTAACTCATTGTCAAAGTGTTGCTGCTTGCTACATCACACTGATGCACATTTACCTTAAAAGCCTGAAGGCAGAAAATGAGACAATTAATTAAATTAACTGACCTTTGATATTTTTAAATCTTGGTTCTGTTATGCAGTTATGCTCCGCCTCCATGATTGAGGAGGAGGATATTGTTGGAACCAAGCACAGAAGAGAAATGTGGATAACTATTAAACACTAAATAATACACTTGAATCTGAACCAGGGATTGGTTGAGCTTGGCTGGAATGAGCTACTGGGGACAGCTGTTTCTGAGGTGTGGTGTTTGCTGCAGTCTTTAACCCTTTCTCCTGGGGAGCACAATGAAATAAGTTCAGCCAAGTTTTAAAGCAATAAATCACCTCCAAACAACTTTTGCTTTAACATCAGTGGTATATGGGTAAGTGCATGGGCCACATGCATTCCTACTGGCCATCAGGATGCCCCAAACTATTTCATAGCCATGGATTCACAGAACGATACAAGAGACATCATTCAATGTATTGGGTCAGCATCAAGACTTTGGTAGAGTTGTACAATTAAGCTGGAAAATTTTTAGCGGTATTTAAACAATTCCACACTACCACTGGACTTGCTTCCAACATTGTTTTGCATTGTACATTCAGACCATAGCCACTTACTGCACAATTTTTTGATTCCTAACTGTCCCTCCTATTCTTGGGAATTGTCTCAAATCTCACTCCTGTGGTTACCAACCACTACTCCTTTACCCCAGTCACAGGACAGTTTCTGATTTTATAAAAACCCTTCATAGTTTTGAACATCACTTTGAAATCTCTGGCAAACCTCCTCTGTGCAGAGAACATAAGGAATAGCAGTAGGCTATTTGGCCCTCCATGCATCTTTGCCATTTTACACAACCATGGTTGAGCTTTTATCTCCAAACTACTTCCCTACATTACATACTGCTTCATCCCCAGAATACCTAAAAATCTAATGACTACTGACTTTCAGCAAAATGGTTGAAATTTCTTGTTTTCTTTCTGTTCTTTAACCAGTTGAGCTTTTCCAGTCTCATCCCTGGTACTATTTCAGCAAGTCTTCTCTGCATTTTTATCAAGGGCCTGGTAACATTTGGTGCCCAGACTGAAGACGTATGCGAGTTGTTTTTAAACAGTTCCCTCAAACTGTCTTGCTAACCAAGAATGTTTGTATAAAGCTGCAGTTTTCTCCATTGTCCCACTTGGGTTACATTAGGACTAGTTCTTAATTCTTCCTCTTAAAATGTATCACCGTGCTTCTGTGTTAAATTTTGTCTACCCTGTGTCTGCCCATAATTACACAAGAATAGGAGTGTGCCATTCAAGTATACTCAATCTCTCCCTGTACAGAAAACTCTCTATGCCTCAAACCAGTCTAAACAATCTTTGCTGTACTGCCTCCATGGCAAGCATATCCTTTCTTAGTTAAGGAGACCAAAACTGTACACAGTACTCCAAGTATAGTCTCAGCCAGGCTCTAGACAATTGCAGTAAAACTTCGATACTCCTGCATTGAAAGGCTAACATACCATTTGCCCTCTTAATTGCTTCATGTTGGTCTTCAGCAGCTTGTCTGCAAGCACACATGGGTCCATTTGAACATCAATACTACAGACTCACACCTTTTAACAATTACTCCACTTTTCTGTTGTGTGCAGCAAAACTTCACCGTTTTCCACAGTATTTTCCAGCTGCCACGTTGTCACCCATTTACTCTGCTTGTCCATATCCCCTTGAAGCCTTGTTACATCCTTCACTCCACATAACACAACAACAGAAAATGGTGGCAACACTCAGCAGGTCAGGCCTTATCTATATCTCAGACTGGGGATCCCTTCTCCCATCATTATCCAAATGGAGAAAGATAGCAGATGAACAAAGTACAGAGGGATCTTGGTGTTCTTGTGCCTAAATATCAAAAAGCTAGCAGCAGGTGCAGCAAGTGGCTCGGAAGGTAAATGCTATATTGGCCTCTATTGCAAGAGGGTTGGAATTTAAAAATAGGGAAATATTGCTGAAATTGTACAAAGTACTGGTAAGACCCAACCTGGAATATTGTGCACAATTTAAGAAAGGATATATTGGCATTGGAGGCAGTCCAAAAGAGATTCACTAGGCTAATGAACAAACTGCTGGAGGAACTCAGCGGGTTGAGCAGCATCAGTGGGGGAGAAGGAATTGTCAACGCTTAGGGTTGAAATGCATCAGGACTGAGAGTGGAAATGGGAGATAAGTCAGTATGAACAAGAGAGGGGGAGTGCTGAGACAGGATCACAAGGTGATTGGTGGACTGAGGAGGGGTAAAGGAGATGGAGCCAGGTAGGGGAGGAGGAGGGGTAGAGTTGGGAGACGGAGGCAGGTGGATGATGGATGTAGGCAGAGAAAGTAGAGGCAGATGGAGCAGGAACACAAAAGTTCCTCCCTTACCAGTGTTGTAATCTGATAAGCAAGAGGAACCACCAGGGGAGAGGTGAATGGGAAAAGGAACCAGAACCAGATGGGGGAGGCGATGGGGAGCTTGTGCATGAACTGTGTTGGTGTTGGTGGTGGTGGTGGTGGGTGGGGGGGGGGTGGGTGGTGCTGGTGATGGGGGAAAGGGGATAGAAATGGGAGGACTGAAGGGAGGGTCAGAAGGGGAGAGAGAATGGGTCGGGAGGAAGTGGGTAAAGGGGGGAAAACACCTCGTCCTTCTTCTTGATATCAACATGCCCTAGAATATTAGGATACCCCACAGTGATCTCACTATCCTCCAAGTCCTTCTCCTTGGTGAATACCGGTGTACTCATTTAATATTTCGCCCACTTCCTCTGGATCCAGGCATAAACTCCTCGTCCTTGTTGTTCTACCCTCTGCCTAGCTAACCTCTTGTTGTTAATGTATGTATAAAATGGCTTGGGATTTTCCTTAATCCTATTCACCATGGACATTTCATGGCCCCTTATAGCCCTCCTGATTCCCTGTTTAGTTCTTTTCTGCTTTCTTTATATTCCTTGAAGGTCCTATCTGGTTTCAGCTTCCTAAACCTTACATATGCTTATAATATGATTATACATAGTTATAAGAGTATTTTTACATTTGTTTCTGTGCACCTTTCAAGAGGCACATGGTTATTATGATGAGGATTCCCCACCCCTGGAAAATGTGGGATTATAATCCTTCCCCCACCTTATCACTGCCTTTTGGGAGATTGTGGCTCCTACTTCCAGTGCAGAATTTTGCAGCTGCTTTGATACGACGTCTGTAACCACGTTCCCATGCTGTGCAGCTCTGCACTGGAGGTCTGGTAAAGGTGCATTCAACTTTAACCTCAAAAAGATTATACTATCAGTTTACACTATCACTTTATTACTTACACCCACATAAAAAATTCAAAAGTTCAGTATTGAATGAGTTAGAGGGATTACACCTGCAGTAAAGTGCTTTCTGCAAGCTATAAAAAGCATGCACCTAGACCTGCAAGATAAATGAACAAAAAACATATAGACTTTTGGTCACAAATCAAACAGGTTGGGGACTTTTGTATCCTAATATTCCAGACGTCACAGAACTACAAGTCCTTCAACTGAACAAACAATATGCTTTTGAAATTTCTCTAAATACTTCATTACGCAATGAAATCACAGGGATTCATTTGCAGTTTAATTATCATGATAGATAATTTGCTTCAACAACTATTGCAGTGCAGGAGAGAAGTCTGCAATATGCACCATGGTTAGGCTAGCAAATTACTGCAGAGTGCACCCAATAGTAAATGATGCATTTCCTTCCGGTGCAAAGACAATAAAGGTAACAATGAAGTATTTCTGACCTGCTCTCTACGCAAGACAGTGTAAACCCTGGAATATACTTGCAACTGCCATATAACGTTTGAAGTATTCAAAACATTCAGAAGGACACAAGGACCAGGAGGAAAACTGAATGGCAAACAGATTCAGCTGAGCCATGCAATGGTAATAGAGGAGCTACAGCCGTCTTAGTATCCTGGGATTTTGGGGAGGGTGAAGGAGGAAGACAGGATTCAACCTACTGTGCACTAGAGCCTGCCCACCCAACCTGAGCCTCACGGGATCTGACTGTGTACGTCAGGTTTAGGAGCAGATTGTGAGAAATCACTTGGGTTTGGTTTGAATTGGGGCAGGCTGTATCAATCTGGCTAAGTATGTTATAGGGCCAGGGTAACCTGCTGGCTATTACCTGTGAATAGCTTGTTTAGATTGTTATATTTATAATTGTTAAGTCAGGTATGAAAAGTTACATGGACAAACAGATTTAAACTTTGCTACGCAATGAGGCATGAAAAGCAACACTGGAGGGATTGAGAAGTGATGTGGGCAGCATAGTTTTCAGTTTCATCTTGATATGCAGTCAGTCAAATAATTTAATTTATAGAAGATGCAAGAATTACCTGAGCAACTGTGAGGTGCCACACTTCAGGAGGTCTAATGTAAGGGGAAATTATACAGTTAATGACAGGACCCTTAACAGCATTGATGTACAGGAGAATCTTAGGGTCCGTCCATAGTTCACTGAAAGTGGCCACGCAAGTAGATAGAGTGGTAAAGGAGGCATAGGCCATGCTTGCTCTCATTGGTTGGGGTACTGAGAATAAGATTATAACACTTTGGTAGGAAGAATATAGGTACAGATTATTTTCTAAATGGGGAGAAAATTTAGAAATCGGAGGTGCAAAGGGACTTGGAAGTCTTAGTTCAGGATTCCCTCAAGATTAATTTGTAGGTTGAATCACTAGTAAAGAAGGCAAATGCAATGTTAGCATTATTTCGAGAGGACTAGAATATAAAAGCAAGGATGTAATGCTGAGGCTTTATAAGGCGTTGGTCAGACTGCATTTGGAACATTGTAAGCAATTCTGGGCCCCAGTACCTAAGGATGTGCTGGCCTTGGAGAGGGTCCAGAGGAGGTTCATAAGAATGATCCCAGGAATGAAAGGGTTAACACATGAGTAGTATTTGATGGCTCCGGGCCTGTACTCAATGGAGTTCAGAAGGATGAGGGGGGATCTCATTGAAGCCTACTGTATACTGACAGGCCTGGATAGAGTGGATGTGGAGAGGATGTTTCCATCAGCAGGAGAGTCCAGGATCTGAGGGCACAGCCTCAGAATAAGGGAATGTCCCTTTAATAATGAGATGAGGAGGAATTTCTTCAGCCAGGTGTTGGTGAATCTGTGGAATTCGTTGCCACAGAGGGCTGTGGAGGCCAAGCCAGAGAGTGATAGGTTCTTGATTGGTAGGGGGTTAAGAATGATGGGGAGAAGGTGGGAGAATGAGGGTTAAAAATAAATCAGCCATAATTGAATGGCAGAGCAGACTTGATGGGCCAAATGGTCTAATTCTGCTTCTATATCTTATGGTCCTTCAACACAAAATCACTGAAAGTTACTGTGCAGTACAGTAAGCAGTTAAGAAAGCAAACGGTACATTATCCTTTACAGAAAGATTTGAATACAAAAGTAAAGATGTCTTACTAATATCATAGTGTGTCCTGGTAAGGTTGCAACTGAAACAGTGTACATAGGCCTGGTCTTAATACCCAATATACTTGCAATAATGTGAGTGTACAATCGTTCACCCAGGGGCGGAACTTGTTCTCTGAGGAGAGATTAAGTAGACTGGGCCTATACTCTCGTCAGTTTAAACGAAGAGGTGAGGGAGGAACAATGATACCGCACAGAAGATTAACGAGAATGCTGCCAGGACTCGAGGGTCTGAATTATAAGGAGAATTTGGGCAGACTAGGACTTTATTCCTCGAAACGTAAGAACAGAGGAGTGACCTTATAGAGGTATATAAGATCATAAAGGGCATAAATAGGGTGAATGCACACAGTCTTTTTCCCACAGAAAGAGAACTAAAAACTAGAGGGCTTAGGTTTAAGGTGAGAGGGGAAAGATTTAAAAGGGATCTGAGGAGCAATTTCTTCATGCAGAGGATGGTGGGTACATGGAACAAGCTGCCAGAAAAAGCAGTTGAGGTAGGTACAATAACAACAGTTAAGACATTTGGATAAGTACATGGATAGAAAAGATTTAGAGGGATATGGGATTCACTTAGCTGGGCACCTTGGTCAGCATGGATGAGTTGGGCCGAAGGGCCTGTTTCTGTGCCATATCACTCTATGACAGCTAGTAGAACTACTACCTCACAGTGTCAGCAACCTGGGTTCCACCCTGACTTCCCCTACTGTCTGTATGGAGTTTGTAATATTCTCTCCATGGACTGGGTGGGGTTCCTTCAGGTGCTCTGGTTCCCTCCCACTTCCCAACAATTAAGGGCTTCACAGTTTTTTTAAATTCATTTTTGGGATGTGGATGTTGTTGGCTAAGCTGGTATTTATTGCTTATTCTTAACTGTCTTCAAGAAGGTTGTAATGAACTGCCTTCTTGACCCAGAACAGAAGTTCTGGTGAAAGGAACATTCTCCCAGTTTCCATCTCTTCTGTTCTGACAATATGACCTTCCATCCCAAAGCTTTCAAGGCCCGTGATCATGCCAGTTTCATTTCCTGGATCTTTGTCCTCACTCTCCATTCAATAATCTCCTCAACCTCACCCCAACTGCTCAAACCACAGTGAGATTCCTCTTGTCCTCACTTTCTATCCCACTGGCCTCCACATTCATCAGATCACTTGCTGCAATTACTAACACCTCGAATATGATGCCACCACCAACAGCCTCTCCCTTTCCCATAGTACTTTCCACTTAAACTGCGGAAACTCAATGCCAACATTTTATTTCCTCTCTTCCCATCACCCAGGGCACAAACACACTTCTGATTTGGTACACAGTCATTGATATTCTTTTCAGGAGAAAATCTCACCTCGAATGAATGCTTTATTGAACATTTCCTTTCAGTTCTCAACCTTGCCATTACCCGCAAATTATTTTCAACTCATCCCATCATCCCATGCTCCCCACTCAATCTGACCTTCATGAAGGTCAGTATGATTTCAAGGAACAGTTTTATCCTTTTCCTCAACAAGACAGCCTCTGGGCTCAACATCCCGTTAAGCTATTTCAGACAATGATTCCACTATTTCCGATTACTCATCCTTTTGACCCAGCCTAGGTGCTTGTTTGCAATATTACCTTAACCTTGCAACATCTCATATCATTTGGAAGCTATCATATGTGGAATCTTTAGAGAGGGTGCAGAGGAGATTCACTAGGATACTGCCTGGATTAGAGAGCATGTCTTATGAGGATAAGGAGAATTTAATGCAGACAAGTGTGAGGTGTTGCATTTTGGAAGGACAAATCAAGGGAGGACATACACTGTAAATGGTAGGGCACTGAGGAGTGCGGAGGAACAAAGGGATCTGGGAGTTCAGATACATAATTCCTTGAAAGTAGAGTCACAGGTAGACAGGGTTGTAAAAAAGGCTTTTGGCATCCTGGGATTTATAAATCAAAGTATTGAGTATAGGAGTTGGAATGTTTTGGTGAGGTTGTATAAGTCATTGGTGAGACCAAATTTAGAATATTGTGTGCAGTTCTGGTCGCCGAACTACAGGAAGGATGTCAGTAAGATTGAAAGAGAGCAGAGGAGACTTACAAGAATATTGCCGGGTCTTCAGGAGTTGAGTTATAAGGAAAGATTGAGCATGTTAGGACTTTATTCCTTGGACCAGAGAAGAATGAGGGGAGATATGATAGAGGTTTATAAAATGATGAAGGGCATAGACAGGGTTAATGCAAGTAGGCTCTTTCCACCTAGATTAGGAGAGATAAGTACGAGAGGACATGGCTTTAGGGTGAAAGGGGAAAGGTTTTGGGGGAACATTTGAGGGAACTTCTTCACTCAAAGAGTGGTGGGAGTGTGGAATGGGCTGCCATCTGATGTGGTAAATGCGGGCTCGCTCTTAACTTTTAAGAGTAAATTGGATAGATACATGGACGAGATAGGTCTGGAGGGGTATGGGCTGGGGGCAGGTAAATGGGACCAGCAGAATAATGTTTCGGCACTGACTAGAAGGGCCAAATGGCCTGTTTTCTGTGCTGTAGTTTTCTATGGTTCTAGGATAGGTTGAGTGGGCTAGGGCTGTTCTCTTTGGAGCGAAGGAGGATGAGACGTGACTTAATGGAGGAGGTGTACAGGATGATAAGAGGCGTAGATCGAGTGGACAGTCAGAGACCTTTTCCCGGGGCGAAAATGGCTAATGTGAGGGGTCATAATTTTAAGGTGATTGGAGGAAGGTGTTTGGGGGGGGGAATGTCAGAGGCAAGTTTTTTTTTACACAGAGTGTGGTGGGTGTGTGGAATGCACTGCTGCCAGACGTTGTGGAGGCAGATACATTAAGGACATTTAAGAGACTCTTAGATAGACACATGAGTGAAAGAAAAATGGAGGGTGATGTGGGAGGGAAGGGTTAGATAGATCTTAGAGTAGGATAAATGCTGGCACAACATTGTGCGCCTGTACTGTGCTGTAATGTTCTATGTTAATTTAATTTCAGCTTCATCTCACTATCACTTCTTCCCCTTTGTTCTTCTCCCCATCTTAAAAACTTGCTTATCATGACTGCTACCCACGCCCCCCTCCCCCCCCCCCCAAAAAAAAAATCTGATGGAAAGCAATTGGCCTGAAATGCTTTCTTCACAGATTCTTTCTGGGTACTTCGACTGCTCGTTTTATTTTCATCATTTACACTTTTCAACAATCCCCTTTGCAAGTTGTAAAAATCTGTTTTCTACTAATGGAGGCAAGGCTTACTGGTCAGTAAGAGAGAAGGCGTTCTGATTTAAAGTGGATGTCCATCACTGGAACCCTATAAGAATCATGCATAGATAACTGAATCACAGTCCCGAAATTTGCCAGTCTCCATTTTCAAATTACACACTCAGCCTCTGTCTTTATAATGGGAACTAAACTAGTTTATAACTACACCTGCGGTTTTTCAGCATACAGCATGGAAAATTCGGTCCATCTGGTCCATGCCGACCATGGTGCTCCATTTGCTAGAGTTTGGCCCATAACCTTCTTAACCTTTCCAATCCATGTACCTGTCCAACGTAAAAGTTGTTATTGTACCTGCCTCAACCACTTCCTCTGGCAGCTCATTCCACATAGATACCACCACGTGTAAAAAAAAAGTTGACGCTCAAGTTCCTCTTAAATCTTTCCCCTCTGATCTTAAACCTATGCCCTCTAGTTCTTGATACTCCAACTCTGGGAGAAAGACTGAGTGCATTCACCCTATCTGTGCCCCTCATGATTTTATACACCTCTATAAGGTCACCACTCAGTCTCCTATACCTTAAGGCATCAAGTCCTAGCCTGTGCAACCTCTCCCCATAACTCAGTCCCTCAAGTCCTGGCAAACATCCTTGTAAATCTTTTCTGCACTCTTTCCAGTTTAATAACATCGTTCCTTTCGCAGGGCAACCAAAACTGAACACAACATTCCAAGCGTGGCCTGATGCAAATCCTAATAAACATCTATTTTAAGATAGAACACAGAATGTTACAGCACAGTACAGGCCCTTCGGCCCACAATGTTGTGTCGACCTTTTAACCTGCTCTAAAATCGACCTAACCCCTCCCTCCCACATACCTCTCCATTCTTCTATCATCCATGTGCCTATCTAAGAGTCTCTTAAATGTCCCTAATGTATCTGCCTCTACTAGCACCCCTGGAATTGTGTTCCATCACCCACCACTCTCCGTGTAAAAAACTTACCTCTGATATCCTCTCTGTACTTTCCTCCAATCACCTTAAAATTATGCCCCCTTGTGTTAGCCATTTCCACCCTGGGAAAAAGTCTCTGACTGCCCATTCAATTGACACCTCTTATCACCATGTACACCTCTATCAGGTCACCTCTCATCCTCCTCCTCTCCAAAGAGATAAGCCCTAGCTCACTCAACCAATCCTCATAAGACATGTTCTCCAATCCAGGCAGCATCCTGGTAAATCTCTGCACCCTTTCTGAAGCTTCCACATCCTTTCTATAGTGAGGCGACCAGAACTGAACACAATATTCTAAGTGTGGTCTAACAAGGGTTTTAAAGAGCTGCAACATTACCTCGTGGCTCTTGAACTCAATCCCCTGACTAATGAAGGCCAACACACCATACGCCTTCTTAACAACCCTATCAACTTGCACAGCAACTTTGACGGATCTGTGGAATTGGACCCCAAGATCCCTCTGTTCCTCCACACTGTTAAGAATCCCGCCATTAATCCTGTATTATGCCTTCAAGTTCGACTTTCCAAAGTGAATCACTTCACACTTTTCTGGGTTGAACTCCAACTGCCACTTCTCAGCCCAGCTTTGCATCAATGTCCCGTTGTAACCCTCGACAATGTTCTACACAATCCACAACACCACCAAACTTCGTGTCATCTGCAAACTTACTAACCCACCCTTCCACATCCTCATCCAAGTCATTTATATAAATCTCAAAGAGCAGGGGTCCCAAAACAGACTCCTGTGAAACACCACTGGTCACTGACCTCCAGGCAGAACATTGACCTCCAGGCAGAATACGCTCCATCTACAATCACCCTCTGCCTTCTATGGGCAAGCCAATTCCAAATCCACATAGCCAAGTTTCCCTGGATCCCATGCCTCCCGACCTTCTGAATGAGCCTTCCATGAGGAACCTCATCAAACACCTTACTAAATTCCAGTGAGGACGCAAAGATCATCGCCAAGGGCTCAGCAATATCTTCCCTTGCTTCCTGTAGTATCCTAGGATACATCCCATCCGGCCCTGGGGACTTATCGATCCTAATGTTTTTCAAGAGTTCCAGCACATCCTCCTTAACATCGACATATTCTAGCTTATCAGCCTGTTTTACGCTGTCCTCAAACATCAAGGTCCCTCTCACAGGTGAATACTGAAGCAAAGTATTCATTAAGGACCTCCCCTACCTCTTCTGACTCCAGGCACATTTCCTCCTCTATCCCCAATTGGTCCTACCTTCACGCTAGTCATCCTCCTGTTCTTCACATACAAGTAGAACACCATGGGGTTTTCCTTAATCCTACTCGCCAAAGTCTTCTCATGCTCCCTTCTAGCTCTCCCAAGTCTATTCTTAAGCTCCTTCCTGGCTACCTTGTAATTCTCTGGAGCCCTGTCTGATCCTTGCTTCCTGAACCTTAAGTAACTATCTAATGAAGAGGAAGAAAGAAGCTTGATATTTATTACTCACACGTACATCAAAAAACACAGTGAAATGCGTCTTTTTGCGTTGAGAATGCGCTGGGGGCAGCCCGCAAGTGTTGCCACTTTTCCGACGCCAACATAGCATGCCCACAGCTCCTAACCCATATGTCTTTGGAACGTGGGAGGAAACTGGAGCACCCGGAGGAAACCCACACAGACATGGGGAAAATGTATAAACTCCTAACAGACAGTGGCGGAAATGAACCCGGGTCGCTGGCACTGTAATAGTGTTACGCTAACCGCTACACTACCGTGCCATCTGCAAACTTATTAACCATGTCTTGGACATTCTTAACCAAATCATTGAAATAGATGTTAATCAACAATGTGGCCAGCACCAACCCATGGTGCACACCACTAGTTACGGTCCTCTGGTCTGAGAAACAACCTTCTACCATCACCCTTTGCTTTCTACCATCAAACCAATTGTGTATCCAATCAGCCAGCTCTCCCTGGATTCCATGCGATGTAATCTTCCAGAGCAGCCTACCAAGTGGAATCTTATCTTAAATAAAGGCACAATATTTGCTATCCTCCAGTCTACTGGCACCTGACCTGTAGCTAATGATGATGCAAATATCTCAGCCACGGTTCCTGCAATTTCTTCTCCAGCCTCCCATTGTGTTCTTGGATAAATCTGGACTGACCCTGGAGATTTGTCTACCTTCATACCTCCTCTACCTACAGACATCCAACACCTCCTCCACTGTAATGCGGACTGTCCCCAAGGCCTCCCCATTTACTTCCAGTTCCAAAGTCTTCATGTCTTTCTCCATGGTAAAAACAGGAGAAATATTCATTAAGGACCTCACCCATCTCCTGAAGCTCCACACAAAGATGTCCCCTTTGGTTTCTGTGGGGTCTTATTCTCTCTCTAGTTACTCTTTTTCTCTTAATATTCATACAAAATCCCTTTGGATTTTCCTTAATCTTCTCTGCCAGAGCTAACTCATGCTCCTTTTTGCCCTCCTTTTTGCCCTCCTGATTTCCTTCTTGAGTACACTTCTGCATTCCTTATACTCCTCTGGGGATTCACTTCAACCCAGCTGCCTGTGCCTGACACATGCCTCTTCCTTTTTCCTTGTCAGGGCCTCAATATCCCTCGTCATCCAGGGTTCCCTTCTCCTACCAGCCTTGTGATTTAACTCTAACAGGAACATACATACCTTCTCACCTTTAAAAGCCTCCCACTTGCCTGTGGTCCCTTTGCCCACAAACAACCTACTCCAATCAATCTTTGCAAGCTCTTGGTTCATACCGCCAAAATTCACCTTGTCCCAATTTAGAACTTGAACCTGTGGATCAGTTCTGTCCCTTTCCATAACTATTTAAAAACTAATAGAACTATGGTCACTGGTCCCAAAGTGCTCCCCCACTGTCACCCTGGTCACTTGCCCCACCCTATTACCCAAGAGTAGGTCGAGCTTTGCCTTTTCATTAGTAGGGCCCTCTATATACTGCCCAAGGAAACATTCCTGAACGCACTTAACAAATTCCACCCCATCTAAGTCCTTAACAGTATGGCAGTCCCAGCCTACATTAGGAAAAGTTAAAATCCCCTACTGATACAACCCTATTATTCTTACAACTCTCCATAATCTCCTTGCATATTTGTTCCTCTAATTCCCATTGACTATTTGAAGGCCAATAGTACAGTCCCAACAATATGATCATCCCCTTCTTATTTCTTAGCTCCAACCATAAAGCCTTTCATTGGATGATCCTTCAGTGATTTCATCTCTGACTACTGCTGTGACATTCCCCTTAATCAAAAATGCAACTCCCCCTCCTCTCATTCCTCCGCTTCTACCCCACCTAAAGCACCTGTATCCTAGAACATTAAGCTGAGAGTCCTGACCCTCCCTTAGCAATGTTTCTGCAATGGCTATAATATCCCAGTCCCACGTAGCTATCCAAGCCCCAAGTTCATCCGCCTTACCCATCAGACCACTTGCACTGAAATAAATGCAATTTAATCCAATAGGCTTTCCTTGCTCCCCTGCCACTCTCCTACCTGTCATGCCTAGTCCACTTGCTGTCATTGATTTCTGTATCACTTTCCAGCCTCTTACATGCCTCCCTGATGCTTAGGATCCCCCCCACCCCCCCCGTCAATCTAGTTTAAACCCACCCTAGTAGCACTAGCAAATATGCCTTCTCCGTCCAGTATACAATGTACACAAGAATCTATAAAAACAATGAAAGGAGCAGCAAGATGTAATGGACAAGAGAAAAATACCACAGAGGCCAGAAATGGAAAATAAATTGAAAGTACAGGAAATACTCAGGTTAGTCAGCAACTTGAGAAAAAGAAAATTTAACATTTGAAGTCAATAACCATTCACTTGGTGCAAGGTCATCAACCGGAAACACGCTCTCCCCAGATGCCTGACAAGAGTACTTCCAGTACTTTCTGACTGAAATGATAATGGTTCATCTTTTGCTGCTGATGAAGTTCCATAATACAGCATTATTAAAGGTTGTGGGTTCCCATTTGACTCTTGCATACAAGTTCCTATCACACAGTGTCAAATTATTTTAAGTATTGATCTTTCCTCAATTTCTTTAGAGGTGTTGTTTTTTTAGTTAGCTGAATATGACTTACGTCAAGCTTTGTGTGCTTCATTCCTTTCTGTCAGAAGAACCATGCCCTCCCACATACCAGCTGAAGTGCGACATTTCATTAGGGTGTTTACCAAATTTTACCTCTCGACAGAACACATCCTGGGGTAGTGTATTCTGTATGATGCATTTGGGTTCATACACAAAACACACTATTGTGCAAGGAAACTGAGGAGATAGGTGACATCTTGTACTGCATCAGAGGCATCACTTTCAAGAAATCAGAAGAAAGTGAGTGGCGGGTGGGGGGGGGGGGAGTTTATTTTAAAATTCTACTGCTGCTTCTGGGCAAACAAAGCAACATTACTTAACCTGCTCTGTGGCATTTGTTTCTGTTACTGGGAGCTTTAGAGGAAGTTTACTCACACTTCACTGATAAAAACAAAGAAGTCAGAAGCTTTAAAGCCACATAGGGTAATTCTTGGACAAAATACCCTGGAAATGGACAATCATATATAAACCATTAAATAACAACTAATCTTATCATCTGAAACGCTCCTCCGGAGAAACAAAAGATTAGAATTCATAAAATAGCTTGGATATCATAACGATAAACTGACTGACTCTCACTGAAATGAGTGAAAGTGGAAAGATTTCCAGAACACAATGCCTCAATTCTGCCCAGAAAATGAAAAAGAACTATGCAGCTCTTGTAACTTCCTCAAACCAATTTTTTAAAAATGTTTGTTTCAGTGATCTTCTATCCAGTTTAAATAAATGGCAAGGCAACCCTTGGTGATCTCACACATTGGGCAAAGGGCACTCTCTCATTTATCATTGTATTTGGGAAAAAGGCAAAGGCTCCTAGAATCTAAAGTAAAAAAAAATGCAGATGCTGAAAATCATTAAGAGAAAAGATACGCTGAAAGTAACCTGCAGTTCTGGCAGCATTCATTGAAAACAAAACAAAGTTAACAAGACAGAGACTGATCTGCTGACTGTTTTTAAGCATTTTGTGTTTCAGCTTCTGGTTTTCTTGGCCTTGAGAGAGACATGGACAAATTCAGACGAGGTGAGGAGGGGGGGCAGGATTTATACCTTTCAAGCTTTAAAAATACAAAAAAAAACTGACGATTCTGAGCATGTTCAATAAATACAAAAGATTTATAAAACAAGGCAAGCAGCCAGGGGGTAATTCCAAAGGAAGTTTTAAGATGAGAAGAATCTGTGACAGACAAACAGAATCTAAAAATGAAGGAGAAAGCTAATAAGATAAGATAAGATACATGACTGAGTTAATCATCCATTCCATTAATGACGAGGTAAAAGGATGTACTTCCTTAATCTGCACTGAAACATCAGATGTACCTAGACAGCATACAGTGATGCAATTTGTTTTTGAACAATAAGAGGAAATGACGATTATTAGACTTTAAACTTGCCATAATTAGATTGCATCTATGTATTGGTGAAAAACAATACTTCACTAGATGCTTTGGTTAATTATCTGAAGCAAAGTTCCTAACCCCAAAATCCATCATTAGACACGACAAGGATCAGTTTACTATCAAAAATTATGGATTTTATCCTATATTTACTACAGGACCAGGAATCTTGGACTGGCTTGGAGAGAACAGCAAAAGGCCCTTTGGCCCACAATGTCTATGCCGACCAAGATGAAAATTTAAACTGCACAACTGCCTGAATGTGGTCGAAATCCCTCCGTTCCAGGCCTGTTAATGTGCCTGTCTAAATGCCTCTTAAATGTTGCTATTGTATCTGCTTCCACCACCTCCCCTAGAAGCAGCTACCACTCTGTGTAAACAACTTGCCCCTCAGATTCTCTTTAAAACTCCTTCTTTCACCTTAAAACTACGTCCTCTTGTTTTTGATATACCTATCAGAGGAAAAACATTTTTACTAAACTATCTCTGCAGCTCATAATATTATATACTTCTATCAGGTCACCCCACAGTCTTCTTCCTTCCAGGGAAAACAAGCCCAGCCTCTCGCCATAACTAAAGTCCTCCAATCCAGGCAACATCCTGGTGAATCTCCTCTGTACTCTCTCCAGCACAACTACATACTTCCTTTAGTGTTGCGATCAGAAGTGCACACAATACTCTAAGTGTGGAGTACCCAGTGTTTTGTAAAGTTGTAATACAAGACAAGCCACAGAATCTTAAAACTCCACTAAACCTCACTCCACATTGCTGTCCACCCGTGGGAACCTTTCACTCCCTCGCTCATCAAGAATCAATCCAGCCCTGCTTTAAAAATATTCAGACTCTGCTTTCACCACCCTTTGAGGAAGAATCCCAAAGATTCAAAAAAAAATCACCTTATCTCTGCCTTAAATAGATGACATTTTTAAACAGTGATTCATTGTCCACAAGAAAAAACATCCACTTCACACATACCAAGTTGACTCCTCAGGGTATTGTATGTATCAATCAAGTTTCTTCTCATTCTTCTAGACTGTAGATAATGCAAGCCTAGACTGACCAACCTTCCCTCTTAAGATCACCTGTGCATTCTGGTTATCAGACTAGCAAACCACCTCTGAAATGTTTCCAATCCATTAACATCCTTCCTTGAGTAAGAAAAATACTGTATGCAGCACTCCAGATGTAATTTCCCATCCTTGCCACCACTTGAATGAGACATAGAACAGTACAGCACAGGAACAGGTCCTACGGCCCATGATGTCTGCACCAGACATGATGCTGAATTAAACTAAATCTCTTCTGCCGGTACATGATCCATATCCCTCCATATGTCTATCTAACAGCCTTTTAAACACCACAGTCGTATCTGCTTCCACCACTATACTCCTCGCAGACCGATGCAGGCACCTACCACTCTGTATAAAAAAAACTTGCCTTGCACATCTCCTTTAAACTTTCTCCCTCTCACCTTATGTGCATGTTCTCCAGTACTTGAAAGTACAACCTTGGGAGAAAGACTCTGATTGTCTACCCTATCTATCCCTCTCATGATTTTAAGCTTCTATCAGATCTCCCCTCAGCCTCCAACATTCCAGAGAAAACAACCAAGTTTGTCCAACCTGTCCTTATAGTTCATACTCTCTAATCCAGATATTCCTAATTCCTTTCAACCATTCGGTTCTTGAACCAACTGGTAAAACCCTAATCACTGCAGTTCAGCAGCATCAAGGCCTTCGTATTTTTGTTCTAATTGTATTCTTTCTTGTAAAAATTGTGTTTAATTTATGCTGTTCTTGTGAATGCTGCTTATATGATGCTATGTGAAGTAAGTTTTTCATTGCACCAGTCATACATGTACTTGAGCATATGACAATAAAAAATCCTGGTAAACCTCTTTTACACCCTTTCCAAAGCTTCCACATCCTTCCTGGAATGGGGCGAACAGAATTGCACACAATACTCTAAGTGCAGCCTAACCAAAGTTTTATAAAGCTGCAACATAACTTCCTGACTCTTATACTCAATGTCCTGACCAATGAAGGCAAGCGTTCCATATGCCTTCTTTACCAAGACCTTAAAACATGAACATGCATTCTCCAATGACTTGGTGTATAAGATACTAGATCACTACTCCACCCTTAATTAAATGACTGAAACAGGACAGTTGTAATATCAAAGGTGTTATGTGTATGACACATCAAACCAATGATCATGTACCTTCTCAGGTGGACAATTGAGGTCTTGTGACACCACAAAAATGTGGCCAACATACACTCTTAAACTAGAATCCTTAAATATAAATAAAAACAGAAAATACCAGAAAAACAGCATTAACCCTGAAATATTAACTCTCTTTCATAGATGTTGCCTGACTAGTTGAGAACATCTAACACTTTTTGTTCTTAGACCACTCTTCGAAATTTCCCCCACCTTTAATGAGATTTCACTACCTGACACATCTCCCCCCTCCACTGCCCCAACATTCCAAAGGGACAATTCACTTTGCAAATCCCTGGTCTGCTCTGTCAGCCCCACCAATCACTCTCATGGCACTTCCCCATGCAAGTGCATGCAACACTTGGTCCCTTCCCACCTTTCAGGGGCCTAAAGTGTCCTACAGGTGAAGCAGCAATTCACTTGCACTTTTTCCAGTCTGGTCCACTTTAGTACTCTGGGCTCATGATGTGGTCTCCTCTCAAGCAGAGAAACCAATGGCAAATTGGTTGACTGCTAGTTTGCAAAGGAGACCCTAAACTTCCAATTATCACCTTAATCACTAGACCAATCTGACTTATTTGTCGGTGGCCTCCCGGTGTACTGTTCCAATAAGGTCCAACACAACATCTCATCTTCCATCAGGGGACATTGCAATCTGGGGGGTAGTCAACACAACAAATTTCAAATAACTTGCTTACTCTGTTTGGATCAGAATTGGCCAAGTTCCATTGTAGGAGTATCCATCTTTAATATTAACAGGCTTCATCTCTTCAAAGACACTACCCATTTAGCTGGGCATTTCCAGCATTCTCCTTTTGGTTTCAGGTTGAGCAACAGCTCTTACCCACATTTCACAGCGTTTATATTTTCCTGTCTTTCTCTAATTACCCTCATTACATATCAACATTTTGCATTTGATTCCTGAACCTGGGCTGGTTTTCACTGGAAGTAAGAAGGCTATGGGATGACCAGACAGAAAGATATACGATTATGAGAGGCATAGATAGGATAGTCAAAATCCTTTTCCCATGGTAGGTGCATTAAACACAAGGGGACATCGTTTTAAGGTGAGAAGCAGTTTTAGTCAAATATTACAAATCAACCAGAAGGCTCTGTAAACAGTGGACTTACTCTGCAACCCCAGCCTCACCCTCTCGGAGATAATCCCTTTGTCCTTCCCACTGCTCCTCCACCTTCTGCACAACTTTAATCTAACTTGTTTGCTCACTTTCCCAGTTCTGATGAAGGTTTTCAACCTGAAACATCAACCATTTCTCTTTCCACAGATACTGCCTGACCTGCATGTTGCTAGCATTTTCTGTTTTTATTTTACATTTCCAGCATCTCCAAGCAATAACAATCTCTCAAGAGGCTAAGTATGGGATTTTCACTGCCTGCTTTAAGGTACTCAACAATTAGATGGAAACTGTAGTTTTTATATATGTGAAAGAGGACAGTTTAAGTTACCAAGTTTATTGGAACCAATTCAAGTTGAATTTAGAAACACGCACTAACTTGAGTACCGCTTAGAAGATGGTGCAAAGTGCTTTGATAAGATGCCATAAAGGTTATTGTGGAAAATAAAAGCTAATGTAGCAGACTGACTGCTAACAGGAAACAGAGAAGGCCTAATAGGGACATTTTCGGTTGGCAAGATGTGATGAGTGGTGTGGCACTGAGATCAGTGCTAAGGCCTCAAGTCTTATAATTTATATTACTGACTTGGATGAAGGCACTGAAAGTATGGTTACTAAATCTGCTAATGACACACAGGTGGCAGGGAAAGTATGTTGTGAAGAGCACATAAGGAGGCTATAAAAGGATTAAATGAGTGAGCCTAGAACTAACAAGTAGAGTATAAAGTGGGAAAACCTTACATTGTCCACGTCAGCAGGAAAAAGAACAAAAACTTTCTTTTAAATGGCAAGAGATTGCAAATCTTTGAGATGCATAGGCATCTGGGATCCTGGTGCATGATAACAAAACATGGTATGATGGTGCAGGAAGTAGCAAGTAGGAAAGCTGTTATTGTTTATTGCTGGGGGAATTGAATACAAAAGGATATAAGCATTGCCTACAGTCCTGATCTCTTTATTTAAGGAAGGATGCTATTTACTAGATTGCAACCCAGAGTGGAATTTGTCTTGTGAGGGTAGGTTGATAGGGCGAGGCTTGTATGCTCTGGAGTTTAGAAAAGTGAGATGCGCCTTAGTTGAAAGATAAAATATCCTGACAAGTCTTGATGGGTGGTTGTGGGGAGGGAAGTTTCCTCTTTGGGAAAATCTAGAACGAGATGTCACTGTTTAAAGACGCATGAGACAAAACTTCTTCACTGAGAGTTTTCGGTCTTTGGAACTCTCTTTCTCAAAAGGTAGTGGAATTAGGCATCTTTGAATATTTTTAATTCAGAGTTAGTCAGATTCTTGATAAGCAAGAGGGCAAAAGATTACTAAGGAAGATGGGGAGGGGGGACTAAGGCAGGAACACAGTCATAAATTTATAATTGATATCAGCCTTGATTTTATTGAATGGCAGAGAAGGATAAAGGGGCCAACTGACCACCTGCTGATCCTAAATCGTGCTTAATTCATTCGTGAAGACAACACATTTCACCATCCACATCATAATCCCCTCCTCACCCACAAACCCCAATGATCTCTGGTCCCCAAAGTATTCCTCTGCTGTGTGCAGTGAAACATGGAGATAAAGAATGCATGCAATCTTGGCAAAATACAGGCCTCAATTGTCTTCCCACTTAACTAGTGTGGTTTAGGATTATCCATTGATTATCCAATGATTATCCATTATGTGTGGTATTCATCTGTTTCCAAACCGAGATTTGGATCACAGCAAAGAAACTGCTTTCATTAACCATCTGTACTTTGATCACCAGCTACTGATGTCACCATCCAAATTGGCGACACTGTTGTCAACTCATAGGAACAAAGATGTAGGAGGTGACCACTCAAGTCGAATCCGCTCTGTTGTTCACCCACACAACTGATCTGCTGCTCCTCCATTCACCTGCTTCACTCCACAGCTCTCTACAACTGACCCTAGCATCTGCACTCTTTTGTAGCACAATTTTCAGTTCTCTACAACATACCATGCTTAAAAAATATAGATGCTGGAAATCCAAAACAAAAAAAAACAGAACATTGGAAGCATTCAGCAGGTCACACAGCACCTGTGGAGAAAGAAACTGAGACAACCTTTCAAGTCAAGGGCACTTCCTCAGGACTGGAAAACATTCAATCTGAAATGCTAAGACATACTTCCTGTTTCCAGTATGCCTCAACCTTTGAAGACTGAGCTAGAGACTCTATTTGTAAGGCAGTGTATTTACATGTATATTAGACACACAAAAGACAGTGAATAATTACTCAAGTTATTAGATATCACCCAAAGAAATGACACCATGAAAGATGAGAGGGTTTTTATTTTAAATTAGATCCAAAGGGATTAACATACAACCAGAAATGAATTGTCACAATCTCACATTCAACAATCACCCTAAAAAACATAAGACTCACTTTCACTGTTATGAAGGGCTCTAGTTCTATCATTCCATGGATTTATAACCACAACAACTTAATTCAATGATCGGACTTGAAAGACATTCATTTACTTGTGGAGCAGCTGAACAAAGTCCTTCCACATTACAATTTCTATGCCAGAATCATCCAGGAACTCAATGGATCCCGCACCCCACCACGTCCATGCCGACCATCAGGTACCCATCTACACCAATCTCATTTACCAGCATTTGGTCCATGGCCTCCTCTGCCTTGGTGATTCAAGTACTCATCGATAAATGTTATGACAGTACCTGCTTCCACCACGTAGCTTTACTAGGCATTGCAATAGTCATTCATACAGCATGGAAACAGGCTCTTCGGCCGATTGATAGGGTTGTTAGGAAGGCGTATGGAGTGTTGGCCTTCATTAGTCAGGGGATTGAGTTCAAGAGCTGCGAGGTAATGTTGCAGTTCTATAAAACTCTAGTTAGACCATACTTGGAATATCACGTTCAGTTCTGGTTGCCTCATTATAGGAAGGATGTGGAAAATTTAGATTGGGTGCAGAGGAGATTTGCCAGGATGCTGCCTGAATTGGAGAGCATGTTTTATGAGGATAGGTTGAACGAGCTAGGGCTTTTCTCTTTGGAGAGGAGAAGGATGAGAGGTGACTTGATAGAGGAGTACAACATGATAAGAGGCATAGATCGAGTGGACAACCAGAGACTTTTTCCCAGGATGGAAATGGCTAACACGAGGGGGCATAATTTTAAGGTGATTGGAGGA
Source organism: Pristis pectinata (assembly GCF_009764475.1). Lineage (NCBI taxonomy): Eukaryota > Metazoa > Chordata > Chondrichthyes > Rhinopristiformes > Pristidae > Pristis > Pristis pectinata. The sequence goes on from NC_067417.1 coordinate 1,326,019, forward strand.
AAGTACAGAGGGGATATCAGAGGCAAGCTTTTTCCCCCACACAGAGTGTGGTGGATGAGTGGAATGCGCTGCCAGGGGTGCTGGTAAAGGCAGATACATTGGGGACATTTAAGAGACTCTTAGATAAACACGTGGATAATAGAAAAATGGAGCGGTACGTGGGAGGGAAGGGTCAGATTGATCTTAAAGTAGGTATCGGTATTGGTTAAAATGTCGGCACAACATCGTGGGCTGTAGGGCCTGTACTGTGCTGTAATGTTCTATGACTGGTTCATGCTGACTGAGATACCAATTTACATCAATCCCACTTTCCTGCATTTGGCTTATATCCCTCTATTCCTTTCTTATTCATGTACCTGTCCAAATACTCTTTTCAGCACTGTGATTGCCACCTCTATCAGCTCCTCTTGCAGCTTGTTCCACATACCATCCTGTGTGTGAAAAACTTGCCCCTCAAATCTCCTTTAAATATTTCCCTCTCATCTTAAACCCATGTCCCCTAGTTTTAGACTCTCCTACCTTTGGAGAAAGACTAAATATCTACCTTATCTATGTCTCTCAAAATTTTATAAACCTCTACAAGGACGCCCCTCAGCCTCCTGCACTCCAGTGAGAATAATCCTGGTCTCTCCAACCTTTCCTTGTAACTTAATCCTTCCATTCCAAGCAACATGCTGGTGATTCTCTTCCACACTCTTTCTAGCACTATCACATCCCTCTCCAGAGCGTGGTGATTAGAACGGCACACAATATTCCAAGTGTGGTCTAACCAATGTCTTTTACAGCTACAACATGATGTCCCAATTCTTATTCTAATATCCCGAAGGCAAGCAAGCTAAATGTTTTATGGCTAAATGGCAAACCCGGTAGTGTAGTGGTTAGCGTAATGCTATCACAGTGCCAGCAACCTGGGTTCAATTCTGGCCACAGTCTGTAAGGAATTTGTACGTTCTCCCCGAGACTGCGTGGGTTTCCTCTGGGTGCACCGGTATCCTCCCACATTCCAAAGACATATGGGTTAGGAAGTTGTGGGCATGCTATGTTGACGCTGGAATTGTGGCGACACTTGTGGGCTGCCCACAGAACACTCTACGCAAAAGATGCATTTCACTGTTTCGATTTACATGTGACCAAAAAAAGATATCTTGTCTTCTTCACTTCCCGATCCATCCGTGTCGCCATTTTCAGGGAGCTATGAACTTGCACCCCAAGGTCTCTTGATACATCAATGCTTCTAAGTCTAGCCGGTATTAGAGGACCCAAAATGCATTACCTCACACTTGTCTGGATTAAGTTCCACCTGCCACCACAATAAAGGTCCCAGCACCAAGCCCTGTGGTACACCACTGGTTACAGACTTTCAGTTAGAAAAACTTTCCACCATTCACCTCTGCCTCCTATCACCAAGTCAATTTTGGATCCAGTTTGCCAAAACACCTTGGATCCCATGTGCCCTAACTTCCTGGACCAGCCTACAAGTAGAACCTTGTCAAAAGCCTTGCTCAAATCCAAGTACACCACATCTACCACTTGAGTTCATCAATTTTCTCAGTAACCTCTTCAAAGAACTCAGATTTGAGAGGCAGGATTTCTTCTGCACAAAACAATGCTGATTTCCTAATCAGTCCCTGCTTTTCCAAGTGATCATAAATCCCATCCCTAAGAAGCTTGCAGAGGGCTCTGGACCAAATGGAAAAATGGTCCAGAAAATGGCAGATGGAATTTAATGTCAACAAGTGTGAGGTGTTGCATTTTGGAAGGACAAATCAAGGTAGGACATACACAGTAAATGGTAGGGCACTGAGGAGTGCAGAGGAACAAAGGGATCTGGGAGTTCAGATACATAATTCCTTGAAAGTAGAGTCACAGGTAGACAGGGTTGTAAAAAAGGCTTTTGGAATCCTGGGATTTATAAATCAAAGTATTGAGTATAGGAGTTGGAATGTTTTGGTGAGGTTGTATAAGTCATTGGTGAGACCAAATTTAGAATATTGTGTGCAGTTCTGGTCGCCGAACTACAGGAAGGATGTCGGTAAGATTGAAAGAGTGCAGAGGAGATTTACAAGAATGTTGCCGGCTCTTCAGGATTTGAGTTATAAGGAAAGATTGAGCATGTTAGGACTTTATTCCTTGGACCAGAGAAGAATGAGGGGAGATGTGATAGAGGTTTATAAAATGATAAGGGGCATAGACAGGGTTAATGCAAGTAGGCTCTTTCCACCTAGATTAGGAGAGATAAGTACAAGAGGACATGGCTTTAGGGTGAAAGGGGAAAGGTTTAGGGGAAACATTAGAGGGAACTTCTTCACTCAAAGAGTGGTGGGAGTGTGGAATGGGCTGCCATCTGATGTGGTAAATGCGGGCTCGCTCTTAACTTTTAAGAGTAAATTGGATAGATACATGGACGAGAGAGGTCTGGAGGGGTATGGGCTGGGGGCAGGTAAATGGGACTAGCCAAATAATGTTTCAGCACAGACTAGAAGGGCCGAATGGCCTGTTTTCTGTGCTGTAGTTTTTCTATGGTTTCTAAGTTTTTTCAACAGTTTCTCTACAAGTTCATTGGCCTGTAGTTTCCTGAATATGGCACAACATTAGCTATCCTCCAGTCTCCTGGTACCTCACCTGTGACTAAAGGTGATACAAAAATATCCATCAAAGCCCCAGTAATCTCCTCCCCTGCTTCCCATAACACCCTGGGATAGATTTAATCAGAAACAGATATTTCTTATTTTTAACTAACTGACTGACAAAATTGAATCTTTGCTCACAAACTTCAGTTCATTACCTTATGATCTACATGCTTTGCTTCAGACCAAAATCCAGAAAACACCAGGTGTCAAACTAGAAGCGATAGGGTGTTCACACTTGCATCATTGTGGTGGATGTTGCTGCAACTCATTTGCTCTTCTACCATCAGTTTCATGTCTATTATGTACTTTTCTATCATCAACTCCCATTACTTGCTTGTGGGCACTGGGAAAAGACCAGTGTATTAGAGTTGAGGGAAGTCGTCATAGCTAATCATTGTTAAAGATTTGTTTTCAGGTTTTGTGTTGGAAACTGTGGGTGGGTATCACATGATTTTAGGATCAATAATTATTTAAGTTTACAATAAAATTGAGCAGAGGATGAAATGAATGAAATTAAAAATGCAGTAGTTTAAAATGAGTAAGCTGCAACCAATAGGATGAGCAAAGAAACATGACACGTCAATTATGTCATAGGACATACCATGTATAAATTATATGTTTATACTTTGACTTCCCTTTCTCAAATAGATTATGAACTGTTTTACATATAATTAATCACTTTTAAGTTCAGTACTGCCACTAGAGTGGAAGCAATTTTTCACATAGCTGGACACCAGATATCACAAATAACAAAGTAAATGATGGATTAGAGTGTTTTACACCATTCCGAATAGAAGATTTTTGACAAGGGAAAATCCATGGGTCTTTTTAAACATTTTCTGAAACATGCAGACAAGGCCCCTGTTTTATCCAAAGGATAACTACTTCAACATAGGAGGATTGTCATGTCTCATCCAATAGCTAATCCCTCTATAATTCAGCAATTATTATACCAGATCAAAATATTAAAAGAAATTCACATTCTTTAGCTGAAACAACAGTGAAATGCAGGATAGCAGTTTGGGAACATGGCAACTGCAGACAACCTGTGTTGGATCTGGTATAATATTAGCCCTCAAATAATTTCAGTTAACATTTTATGAATGTGATGAACTTGTGAAATTGTGTGTGGTAGGACCAGCAATCAATTATAAGGCAGGCTTACATAGCTATTTTAGATCACAATCAACTGCGCACATTTAAGTACTACCTTTATTTGATGATGACATTTTAAGAAATAATATTTCTACACAAGATGCATATTCTACAGAGGATGCATCTGATCTCGACATCTTAACTGACTTTGGTAGACACTAAAAATTCAATTCCACTATTGAGGACTGATCAGTTTAATGCATGCAAGATCCAAGAAACAGCAAAGTGACCAGTGTATTACAATGTAGCAGTCATTGCACGTAAGCAATCTGTTTATGTGTAGCAACAACATAACAACAATTTCAAATCATCTAAGTTAAGATAGTTATTTATTAGTCATATGTACATTTCACTGTGTGTTTCGATGTGTCTTTTTGCGTTCTTGAGAATGTGCTGGGGGCCTGCAAGTGTCGCCACTCTTCAGGCGCCAATGTAACATGCCCACAACTCCTAACCCGTACATCTTTGGAACGTGGGAGGAAACTGGAGCACCCGGAGGAAACCCACGCAGTCATGGGAGAACATTCAAACTCCTTACAGGCAGCAGCGAGAATTGAACCTGGGTTGCTGGTGCTGTAATAGTATTACACTAACCGCTATGCTACAGTGCCACCCCTTATTATGCACGAAAGGATGTGTTAAGTAAAACAAAAATTTTAAATCCACCAAACTTAAAATGAAGTGGACAGTTGAAAGTTGTACTGATATTTTCATTTATTTTTCTTAGCAATGTTATGTGACTGCCAAACAAATACAACAATTTAAAGCAGATAACATAATATCATTGACATAAATGTACTATTTATACTTTCCACAGATGATGATACAACGTCTTTAATGGCATCCTATTGACAGGTTGTCTGATCCCTATCCCAACTTTGTGCAATCCTGAAAATTCAAACTGATAGAAGTCTAAATAAATGCCTAAAATGGCACCAATTTCATTTGTCAAAATAATTCAAATATAAAAAAATTAAATTTTGCCAGGCCTAATTTTAATTACAGTAAAACAGCCCAAGAGTACTATTAAACAAAATTTGACACAACGCTACTTAAGCAAAAGCTTGGTCAAAGAAGCTTTAAGGAACATCTTCAGAGAGGAAGAGAGGCAGAATTTTACTTAAGGAATTTCATGGCCCACAGCACAGCAGTTGAAGATACAGCGACCAATGGCAAATGACAATCAGATATAGAGTCACCAATAGGTCAGAACTGGTGAAGCAGAGAAGGTTGCAGGACCCTATGCCAGAGCGGATTACAAAGACAGAGAGCAGTGAGTCATGCTGAGGGATTTGGTCAATGGTTTGGTAAAGACATTTGTGACAGATACCCCCAAGACAACGAATTTGGCCTTCATGATATTTAACTGCATGAAATGTTGCTCTTCCAATACTGGATGGCAGACAAGCAGCCCAACAATTTACAGAAAGGTCAGAGGTGATGAAAAGACAGAGTTCAGACTTGCCAATGTTTGTTGGTTCACCCTTTCCCATGTAAACATTAGGAGATGTAACAACTGCCCTTTCAGCTCTTCCCTTCCCACTATCCAAGGATTCAAACACTCCTTCCAGGTGAAGCAGCAGTTCACTTGTATTTCTTCCACTTTAGTACAAGACATTCAATGCTGATGATGTGGTCTGCCCTACGCTGTAGAAACCAAATTCTGATTGTGCAACATTCTCCATTCTATCCACAAGGATGACCCTGAGTTACCAGTCACCACAACCCACACCCATTTTGAGCTGTCTTTGGCCTCCGATATTGCTCGAACAATGCTTATCATAAGCTTGAAGAATAGCACCTCATCTTCTATCTGGTTACATTGAAGCCCTCAGGACCTATTGAATTTATCAATTTCAGGCACCACTCCTTTATTCTCTCTTCACTGATTAGACTATCCTTTATTTCAATTTGTTTCTTTTTTTCTTTTCAGAGTCCAAGTGCTGTTTTTGTTTAAAGTGATAGTTACAAGGTCTACATATTTCATAAGTACCCTTCATCACAGACCTCCTCCGTTTTCTCTAGTCCTGCCTGTCAGCAACAACACTTGTTTTCCACTTTTCCCAGTTCTGTTGAACTGGATATCCTTAAGCTGAAATATCGACTGTGCATCTTTCCCCACTGACACTGCTCACCTTACCAAATGGTCCCAGCAATTTATATTTTGCACCAAATCCCATATGTCTGCCTTGTTGTCATATTCCTTCATTTCTTTTCCTTCCATCCTTGTCTAACTTAATTTCCAATATTGATACCATTCCTCTTCATACAACTCAGACATTGCATTTTGCAGCTTTATAACTCTTCTCTATGACCAAAATGCCTCAAATTTAATATTTCTCCTTCCAGTCACCTCAACTACTAGTGCTGCTCGGACGTGATGGTCCTGGCGAGCTCCTGCTCACCCAGCCTGGAATATCTAATGATGAAGTGTCGACCGTTCTATCTGCCAAGGGAGTTCACTTCAGCTATCCTGATAGCAGGCTACATCCCACCACAGACGGACATGAAGCCTGCACTCAATGAGCTATACTCCCTGGTCAACAACCTTGAGACAGGATACCCTGAGGCCCTCTTCATCATCGCAGGTGACTTCAGCCAGGCCAACCTCAAGAGTGTGTTACCAAAATACTACCAGCGCATCTCCTGCTCCACCAGGGGCCCTATCACCCTTGACCATTGCTATATAACCATCAAAGATGCCTTCTGAGCCACCCCTCGCCCTCATTTTGGGAAATCAGACCACCAGGCTGTGCTCCTTCTCCCTGCATACAAACAGAAACTGAAACAGGAGGATCTGGTACAGAGAGTCGTGCAGTGCTGCTCTGAGGAAACAGATGAGCTTCTACGTGACTGCTTTGAGACAGTGGACTGGTCCATGTTCAAAGACTCAGCTGCCAGCCTAGATGAGTATGCCACCACCATCACAGACTTTATCAGCAAGTATGTTGAGGACTGTGTACCAAAGAGGACAATACGGGTGTTCCCAAACAGGAAACCATGGATGAACTGGGAGATCCACTCCCTACTGAAGTTGAGGACTGCTGCACACAAATCTGGTGATCCTGATCTGTACAAGAAATCAAGATATGACCGTTGGAATGCCATGAGGAATGCCAAGGGACAATACCGACTCAAAATATAGTCAGTTATGGCAGGGCTTACATGCCATAACAGGCTACAAGATGAAGACGGGCTGCGTAGTTAACAACAGCGCATCCCTTCCTGATGAGCTTAACACATTCTATGCGCATTTTGAACAGAAGGGAAGTGGATTGTCACCACCCACCCTGACAGCCTCAAATGTAACTGAACCCGTAGTCACCATCGAGGACATAAGATCAGTCTTCTGGAGGGTGAACATGTGGAAAGCATCTGGCCCAGATGGTTTCCATGGCCGTGTGCTCAGATCTTGTGCTGATCAGCTGGCAGAAGTATTTGCAGACATATTTAACCTTTCCCTGCTTCAATCTCAGGTTCCCACCTGTTTTAAGAAGACCACTATCATCCCGGTACTGAAGAAAAGCAAGGTAACGTGCCTCAATGACTACCGACCAGTGGCTCTGACATCTACCATCATGAAGTGCTTTGAGAGGTTGGTCATGGCATGCATCAACTCCAGCCTCCCAGACAACCTCGACCCACTGCAATTTGCCTTTTGCTGAAACAGGTCTGCAGCGGACGCCATCTCCCTGACCCTACACTCAGCTCTGGAGCATCTGGACAATAAAGAAACCTACATTAGACTATTGTTTATTGACTACAGCTCTGCCTTCAATACAATAATCCCAAGCAAGCTTGTCACCAAACTCTGAGACCTAGGACTCAACACCTCCCTCTGTAACTGGATCCTTGACTTTCTGACCAACAGACCGCAATCAGTGAGGATAGGCAGCAATACCTCCAGCATGATTATTCTCAACACTGGTGCCCCACAAGGCTGCGTCCTCAGCCCTCTACTCTACTCCCTATACACTCATGACTGTGTGGCCAGATTCTGCTCTAACTCCATCTACAACTTTGCAGATGATACCACCGTTGTCGGCCGTATCTCAAACAGCGATGAGTTGTGGTACAGGAAGGAGATAGAGCGCTTAGTGACATGGTGTCATGACAACAACCTTTCCCTCAATGTCAACAAAAGAGCTGGTCATTGACTTCAGGAAAGAGGGCTGTGTACATGCACCTGTCTACATCAATGGTGCTGAGGTTGAGAGGGTTGAGAGCTTGAAGTTTCTGGGAGTGATCGTCACCAATAGCCTGTCCTGGTCAAATCATGTAGATGCCATGGCCAAGAAAGTTCACCAGCACCTCTACTTTCTCAGGAGGCTAAAGAAATTTGATATGTCCCCTTTGACACTCACCAACTTTTATCGAAGCACCACAGAAAGCATCCTACCTGGATGCATCATGGCTTAGTATGGCAACTGCTCTGCCCAGGACCGCAAGAAACTGCGGAGAGTTGTGGACACAGCCCAGCCAGTCACAGAAAACAGCCTCCACTCCTTGGACTCGTCTTTAATTTTCGCTGCCTTGGTGAAGCAGCCAGCATAATCAAAAACCCCACCCACCCGGGTCATTCTCTCCTCTCCCCTCTTCCATCAGGTAGACGATACAGGAGCCTGAGGGCACATACCACCAGACTTAAGGACTGCCTCTGTCCCACTGTGATAAGACTATTGAATGGTTCCCTTATACAATGAGATGGACTCTGACCTCATGATCTATCTTGTTGTGACCTTGCACCTTATTGCACTGCATTTTCTCTGTAGCTGTGACACTTTACTCTGTACTGTTATTGTTTTTACCTGTACTACCTCAATGCACTCTGTACTAACTCAATGTAACTGCACTGTGTAATGAATTGACCTGTACAATTGGTATGCAAGACAAGTTTTTCACTGTACCTTGGTACAAGTGACAATAATAAAGCAATATCAATACAAGAAATAACTTATTTTTGAGTGCTCTGTACCAAAAGATTTTAAACATCACCATATCATTCTAGTATCCTCCAGGTGGTGTTAAGTGAGATTCTTTACTGTCATAGCAGTGAGAATTACTGCCACTGCACAGACACTTGAAATAGCAACACAACTGCTTTCACAGTATTGAAGTTCCTGGGCGTCACCATCTCAGAGGATCTATCCTGGGCCCAACACATTCATGCAATCACAAAGAAGTCACGTGAGCGGCTCTACTTTGTTAGGAGTTTGAGGAGATTTGGTATGTCACCAAAGACTCTCACAATTTCTACAGATGTACAGTGGAGAGCATTCTGACTGGTTGTAGACTCAGCCAGCTCCATCACGGGCACAACACTCCCCACCATTGACGACATCTTCATGAGGCAGTGCCTCAAGGCAGCGGCATCCATCACTAAGGACCCTCACCATCCTGGACATGCCCTCTTCTCATTACCACTATCAGGGATGAGGTGCAGGACCCTAAAGACCAAAACTCAACAATTCAGGAACAGCTTCTTCCTCTCCGCCATCAGATTTCTGAATGATTCATGAACACTACCTCGTTATTCTTTTTTTTTGCACATTTATTTTTGTAATTTATAGATCTTTTATGTCTTTGCGATGCTACTGGAAAATAACAAATTTCACGTCATGCATCAGTGATAATAAATCTGATTCTGAAAATTTGCATTGCTGTATCATAAGTCACCAGGAAACATTTCCTTTCATTATTTGGAAAGATATGTGGTCAGATGGAGCAAGTCGTTTTGTAGCTTAATCAAATATATATCTTCAAGTTTATACATGCACAGATCTCACTTGTGGCTGTTGTTCCAGTATTACTAAATTTGTTGCAAAAAAAATAAGTGTATATACTTGGTACTATAGGAATGTTGCAGGAATGGTTCCAATGGAAATTGTTTCGCAATGTAAGTCAAGAGTAAGACGTATTAGTACAGTCATAGACAGTCATGGACCTCATTTCCTCAAATCTGTCATCCACAGCTTCCAACATTGCAATCTCCCAGTGCCGCACAGCATGCTTCTATCTCTTGCCCAAGATCCACAAGCAGGACAAGTCAAAATGTACAAGTCCGAAGATCCTGGAAGGTGGCAGCACTGGTAGGTAATGTGATTAAGAATGCGTATAGGGTACTGGCCTTCATCAATTTTGGCACAGAATACAAGAACAGGGAGGTTATGCTCCAACATTATAACACATTGGTCAGACCTCAGCTGGAGTACTATGTGAAGTTCTAGTCATAAGGTCATACGGCACAGAAACAGGCTCTTTGGCCCAACTAGTCCATGCTGACCAAGATTCTCATCTAAGCTACTGCCATCTGCCAATGTTTGGCCCATAACCCTCTAAACCTTTCCTATCCATGTACCTGTTCAAGTACCTTTAAATGTTGTTAATATACCTGTCTCAATCGCTTCCTCTGGCAGCTCTGGTTTTATCACTAAATTATAGGAAGGATCAGATAGCACTGGAGAGGGTCCAGAGGAGATTCACCAAGATGTTGCCTGGGATGGAGTGTTTCAGTTATGAGGAGAGACTGGAGAGGCTAGGTTTATTTTTCCTGGAGCAAACATGACTAAGAGGGCATATGATTGAGGTATATAAAATTGAGAGATATAGATAGGGTAGACTGCAGGAATCTTTTCTCCATGTCAGAGTTAGATAAAACTAGAGGACATAGATTTAGTGTAAGGGGTAAGAGGTTTAGAGGAGATCAGAGGCGGACCTTTTTCACTCTGGGTGATAAAGGTCTCCCTCAGATCACCTCAACATCTCTTACTCTTTATCTTAAATACACTACCAGAGAGATTGGTGGAAGCAGAGTCATTGACAGCATTTATGAGGTGTCTAGATGAACACTTGAATCACTAGACATAGAAGGCTATGAGCAAAGTGCTAAAAGATGGATCGATACTGATGGGTATCCACTGGTCAGTGGTGGACACGATGGGCTGAATGGCCTGTTTCCATGCTGTGTGACTATGACTGTCCAGGGAGACCCACTGTTTTCAGCCTCACTGAACTTCTTATTTTGACTTATCTTTTCCCCCCATATCCAGTCCTTTCCCATCCATATCTGTGATCCCTCTGATGCCCTCCACCACTTTGACAGTTTCAATTCTCTGGTCCCAACTGAATCACCTTTACATGAACATACAATCCCCTCTGCACCTCAATCCCATACCAGTCCCCCTGCACCAACATTTGCCAGTTGAACTCATCCTCACATTGAGCAACTTATCTTTCAACTCCACTCGCTCACCCTAGATCAAAGGTGTAGCACATAGACACTCGCATGGTCTCAATCTCTGCCTGCCTTTTAATGGGACACAAGGAACAACCTTTGTTTCACTGAAACTACTATCCTCCCCCATAAATGCAGCGATGCTCCCTCCTGTGTTCATACGCAAACCAAAACACTTTATTACTTTCGCTGCCAATTTCCACCTTCACATGGTACATTTCTGACTCTTCCATTCCCTTGCTGGATCTCTCCATGGTTCTGAATGAAGGGTCTTCACCCTGAAATACTGTTTCTCTTTCCACCAATGCTGCCTGACCAGCTGAGCATTTCCAGCATTATCAGAGAGACAAAAAAATTTTTGCAGATGCTGGAGTGTGGAGCAATACACACAAAGTGCTGGAGGAATTCAGCAGGTCAGGCAGCGTCCATGGAGGGAAATAAACAGTCAATGATTCGGACCGAGACCTGAAATTTCAGGTATTATTTCTGATTTCCAGCATTTCCAATGTTTTGATTTTCATGCAAACTCCATCTTTATTCTATTATAATCACTGAAAGTCAAGGAATATCATGGGTAGGCTTCTCTAGATTTATGAGCATTTAAAACATAAAATGATCTGAAATTAGTTTTGATGATTGGTTATAGATGTGAAATATTAACTTTGTTTCTCTCTCCCTGCAGATGCTGCCTGACCCAAGGATTTCCAGCTGTTTCTGTTTTATTTTAAATTAGTGAGGCTTCCATGATTAAGGGCAAGGCTGGCAGGATTATGTAACCCTGGTTCATGAGGGACACTGAGGTGCTGGGCAGGAAAAGGAAAAGGCATACATCAAGTATAGACAGCTGGGATCAAGCAAATCCCTTGAGGAATACAAGAGATGTAGGAGTACACTTAATAGGGAAATCAGGAGGGCAAAAAGAGGACATGAGGTTGCTTTGGCAGATAAGGTAAAGGAGAATCCTAAGAGATTCTATAACTATGGAAAGAGCAAAAGGGTAACTAGGGAAAGATTAAGGATTAACGTGGTCATCTATGTCAGGAGCCACAGGAAATGGCAGGTTTTAAATGAATATTTATCTTCTGTATTTACCACAGAGAAGGTCATGGAAGTTTGGTAATTCAGGAAGAGAACTGTAATGTCTTGGAACATATACACCTTACAAAAGAGATGGTGCTAGTGGTTGTAAAGCGCATAAAGGTGTATAAATCCCAGGGCCTGAACAAGTGTATCCCAGGACATCGTAAGAAGGTAGGGAAGCAATTCCTGGGGCCTTGGTAGAGATATTTGTATCATCGTTAGCCACGAGTGAGGTACCAGAAGACTGAGGGTGGCTAATGTTATGTCTTTATTAAGAAGGGTATGTGAGGACAAGTCAGAAAACTTCAGAGCATTGAGTCTAACATCAGTGGTGGGAAAGTAAATGGAGAGGATTCTGAGAGATGAGATCTACCTGCATTTGGAAAGGCAAGAACCGATAAGAGATAGTCAGCATGGCTTTGTGCATGGGAAATCGCGTCTCATGAATTTGATTGAGTTTTTGAAGAGGTAACTAAGAGGATTGATGAGGGCAGGGTGGCAGATGTTATCTGCATAGACTTTAGCAGGGCCTCTGACAAGGTCCCACATGGTAGGCTGGTCTGCAAGGTCAGATCACACGGGATCCAGGGGGAGCTAGTCAACTGGTTACAAAATTTGCTCGGTGGAAGCAGGCAGAGGGTGGTAGTGGAGGTTGTTTTTTCAGATTGGAGGCCTGTAACCAGCAGTGTGCCTCAGGGATCAGTGCTGGTTCAACAGTTGGCATGGTTAGAAAGTTTGCAGATGACACCAAATTTAGTGGTTTTGTGGACAGTGAAGAAGGTTGTCTAAGATTACAACAGGATCTAAATCGACTGGGAAAATGAGCCAAGGAATGGCCAATGGAATTTAATTCAGATAACTGCATTTTGGTAAGTTAAACCACTGCATGACCTACACAGCAAACGGCAAGGCTCTGGAGAGTGCTGCAGAACAGAGGGAGCTAGGGGAATAAAGTAATAGTTCCCTGAAAGTGTCAACACAAGTAGACAGAGTGGTGAAGAAGGCATTTGACACATTTGCATTCATCAGTCAGGGCACTGAGTACAAGAGTTGGGATGTCAGGTTACAACTGTACAAAATGTTGGTGAGGCCACACTTGGGAGTATTGTGTGTAGTTCTGGTCACCCAGCTAAAGGAAGGATGTCATGAAGCTAGAAAGGATGCAGAAAAGATTCACAAGGATGTAACTGGAGCTGGAGGGGGCTTGAGTTACAAGGAGAGATTGGATAGGCTGGGGCCTCTTTCCCTGGGGTGTAGGAGGCCAAGGGGTGACCTTATAGAGGTATATAAAGCATAAGTAGCATAGATAAGGTAAATGGTCATGGTCTTTTACCTGGGGTAGGGAAGAGTAAAACTAGAGAACATAGATTTAAGGCGAGAGGGGAAAAATTTAAAGGGAACCTGAGGGGCAACTTTTTCCACACAGAGGGTGGTCGGTATGTGGAACAAGCTGCCAGACGAAGTGTTAGAGGCAGGTTCAATTACAGAAGACATTTGGACAGGTACATGGATAGGAAAGGTTTAGAGGGATATGGGCCAAATGCAGGTAAATGGGACCAGCAGTGGCAGGCAACTTGGTGGGGAGGGGAAGAAACACCATCATAAAGCAGATGTTCAGTTGGTGGGCTGACACATACAGGAGTACAGGAAATACAATCCTGCCTTGATGGCATTTGATTGGGGATTCCAGACTTTGGCTGGGCTGTGTAAGGATATGCAATGCAGCAATAAGGCAGTGATGAGATGCGAGTTCAGGAGGCATTAGGATGACCCAAAAGGTGTATAGGATAATTGGGGAAGATAACGGATATTGCAACTGCTTGGAGAAGATTCTGGGAACCAGCAGAATGGGAGGGGAGGACTGGTGTGTGATCATAGGGTTTACCCAGCTAAGCAGGGAGATGGGTCTGAAGATTGATGAGAACCACGACACGGTGAACAGCTAGGGCCCAGGAGCAGATGCATGTTGAACTCTGGCAGAAGGTAATGGGAAGATCAGGGAGTTCAGGATGGAATAGAGTGTGAATGTTATTGGTTTAAAAATGGCTTTCATTATGGTAAAACATTTGTTTACAATACTAAGGTGTCCTCAGCAGGCTGTAACTTGCTGAGAAACTGTAGGTACAATGGTTAAAGCACCTCAAATTGGCAATTCAGAGATGAAAAGGATGTAGAGAAAGTGCCCTGGGAAATGTAGATTGGGGAAGATCAAAAATCTTTGCATTGCATACCAGAGTTGGGACATCATATTACAACTGTACAAGACGACTGTGACACCTAGGGCAATAAAGTCTGACCTTAGAAGAATACCGGAAATACGTAGTATGTTTAACAATTTCAATGTTATGTAGAAAGGGACACAGGCATCCATTGTACATCTGTAGGGTGTGGCACTTAAAAGATCATTATCCCACCCGTGATTGTCATACTTCCAAGACATCCAGAGGGTAAACTCATTCAAAATGTGTTTATGATCCAACAGAGAGCAATTATCTGGTATAAAACAGTCCTTAACAATCCTTTCGAACTCAAATCTCAAGGACCCTTTACGTTATAGACTGTCCTCCCTCTGAAGTTCCCAAGGTCACAATCCTCATGAATCACAGAGAAGAAGAATTGCACTAAAAGGGTGGCCGAGGAAAATTATGTCTGTGTGGTTACAAAGATGTATCAGAATAACTGAAAGAAAAAGTCAGAATCCACAGGGAAAAAATAGGTGGCACGCTGAAACTTATACAAGACAAACTGATCCAAAGATTATCCCAATTCTATGCAGCAACAAACACTGCTATCCATTATGATCACTTAGAATATGCAAAAAACTCCAGAGTATAACTCAGGAAAGGCTCTGGGAAATTCCCACTCAACCATAAAAGACAGTTGGACAAACTCCAGAACAATTACCAACTCCAGTCAATAATCCAACACATCGTTTTAACTGGAAAAATGGTCGATTGAACAAATTCTTATTCTTCTTAAGGAAATGCAATGGACCTTACTTAGCACAATCTTTGGGAATGCATTCTTGGAACTCCACCTAACATCTAACAACCCTTTTCTGTCAAATTTTTAATCAGGGACTCTATCACATTTAAATAGAACAACTGGGAAAATGGGCCAAGGAATAGATGATGAAATTTAGCATAGTCAAGGTTTTGCACTTTGGTAAGTTAAACTAGGGCAGTACTTGCACAGTAAATGGTAGGGCCCTGGAGACTGTTGTAGAACAGAGACCCACGGGTACAAATACATAGTTCCCTGAAAGTGGAGACACAGGTAGACAGAGTGATTACAGGACTTGGAAAATCATGTTACAACTGTACAAGTCGTTGGTAAGATCACATTGGGAGTATTGTGTGCTGTTCTGGTTGTCCAGTTGTAGGAAAGATGTCACTAAGCTGGAAAAGGTAGAGAAAAGATTCACAAGGATGTTACCGGGACTGGATGGCTTGAGCTTCAAGGAGACTTTTTTTTCTTCCCCTGGGTGGCACGGTAGTGTAAATGGTTAGCATGACGTTATTACAGTGCCAGCAATTCTTGTCGCTGTCTGTAAGGAGTCTGTACGTTCTCCGTGACTGCGTGGGTTTCCTCCGGGTGCTCCGGTTTCCTCCCACATTCCAAAGACATACGTGTGGGTTAACATGGGTTAAAATGAGCGGTGCGGACTCGTTGAGCCAGAAGGGCCTGTTACCATGCTGTAAATAAAGTTTTAAAAGTTTTATAAAATCAAGAGGGGCATAGATAAGGTGAATGGTCAGTCTATTTCCCCAGGGTAAGGGAGTCTAAAACTAGAGAGATGAGGTTTCAGGTGAGGGGAAAGAGTTAAGAGGGACCTGAGGGGCAACTTTTTCCACACAGAGGGTGGTAGGTGTGTGGAACAAGCTGCCAGAGGAAGCGGTAGCAGTAGGTACAATTACAATGTTTAAAAGACATTTAGACAGGTACATGGATAGGAAAAGTTTAGAGGGATATGGGCCAAATGCAGCCAAATAGCACTAGCTCACATAGGAACCTTTGTCAGCATGGATCATAGAGCCATACAGCATGAAAACAGGCCCTACTGCGGGGGCTATGCCGACCAAGATTCCCCTCTAAGCTAGTCCCATTTGCCTGTACTTGGCCCTATCCCTCTACACCTTTCCTATTCGTGTACTTGTCCAAATTCCTTTTAAATGTTGTTAATGTACCTGCCTCAACCACTTCCTCTGGCAGTTCATTCTATACACTGACCACCCTCTGGGTGAAAAAGTTGACCCTCAGGTTCCTATTAAATCGCTCTCCTCTCACCCTAAACCTATTCTCTCTAGTTCTCAATTCCCCAACCCTGGGAAAAGGACTGTGCACATTCACCCTCTCTATGCCCCTCATAATTTTATGCAACTATGAGATTGCCCCTCATTCTCCTAGGCTTCAATGAATGAAGTCCCAACCTACTCAGCTTTTCTTCATAACCCAGTCCCTTGAGTCCCAGCAACATCCTCATAAATCTCTACACTCTATCCAGCTTAATGACATCTTTCCCACAGCATGGTGACCAAAACTGAACACAATATTCAAATATGGCCTCACCATCTTGTACAACTGCAACATAACATTCCAACCTCTATACTCAATGCCCTAACTAATGAAGGCCAGCGTGCCAAAAGCCTTCTTCACCACCCTGCCTACCTGTGACACCACTTTCAGGGAACCATGTACTCCTAGGTCCCTCTGTTCTATAATACTCCCCAGGGCCCTACCATTGGGCTGAAGGGTCTGTTTCTGTGCTGTATAACTCTATGACTCTATTCCTTATTCACTTGTTGAAAGAGTTGAACGGTTAACCCAGGGAGTTTGAAATACAGGGTTGAGATTACAATCAATCAGACCTGATCTTCCTAAATGGAAGAACAAGCTCAATGGGTGGAGTGACCTACTTCTGCTATTAATTCATACCCACACAAGTCTCAATCATATCTCTCTACAAGAAAGTCTTCCAATATATAAAAAAACATTAAATATAGATAGCTAGGAACCTCTAAACTGAACTTCATTCTGGACCTAATACCAACATTTCAATCATGAGAGAACTAATGGATTGGGAATAATAACATGATGACCACAATCTTGGTTTAAGAGTTTGGAGGGAAGCAGATTGGCAGGCAGAAGGGAACGCCAGAGGGAGGTAAAAGTCACGCCACTGAACATGGTGGAAATACTCAGCATCCGAGAAGAGAGAAACAGAGTTAATGCTTCACCTGTTGATATTTGACTGAAACATTAACCACAGGTGCTGCTGGGCTTACTGAGAGTTTCCAGCATTTGTAGTATTTTGCTTGTGATGTAAAAATTCTGGAGGCAAAGGTAATGGCCGAGTTACTAAATGAGTGTCCTTTACATCAATTTTTAACCAAGGAAGTAAATACCACAGGAGTATCAGCAAAAGAAAGACATTGTTGAGATACAATGGACTAAAACTTGTTTAAGAGGTAATGCTAGAAAGGCTAATTGAAATTGAGTGTATACATTTTCTAATTCAGGTGGGATTCATCCTAGATTGCTGAGGAAGGAAGGTGAAAATTTCAGAGGCATTGGCCATAATCTTCCAAACACCTGTAGACATTTCAGATGGTGCCCAAACATTACATCTTTGCTCAATAGCTTCTAAGAATAAACCCAGCAACTACAGGCGAGTTAATTTAATACACCACAATAAGTTCACAATATATTTTCTCCCCAACTCTGGTTGAGGGGTGTTTTTGCTTTCAGAACATTGGAAGCCGGGTGGCATGGACTTGATCCAAGTCTTGAGAGAGAGCTCATTTCAAGATCCCAAATGAAATGAAAGCTGAAGATAATGTAAAACTGGCAAGGAGGGAAGAATTAACAACATGACTTTTTTTTGGATCAGGTGAAGATGAAACAATGATTCTAATAAAGTAACAATGTTGAAACAATGTACCAATATTTCAGTGGAACAAGGGAAATTACAACGGCATGAAAGAGGAACTGGCCCGAATTGATTGGAAAAGTAAGCTAGTTGGAGGGACGGCGGAGCAGAAAATGGATGGAACTTCTAAAAGAAATAAGGAAAATGCAGGATAGATATATTCCAAGAAAAAAGGTTATGAATGGAAAAATGGCACAAATGTGGCTAATGAGAGAGGTTAAGGCTAAAATAAAAGCAAAAGGGAGGGCATACAAGGAAGCAAAAATTAGTGGGAAACAGAAGACTGGAAAACTTTTAAAAACTTACAGAAAGAAACTAAGAAGGTCATTAGGAAAGAAAAGATGAACTATGAAAGGAAATTGGCAGGTAAGATTCAAAAAGATGCTAAGAGTTTTTTTAAATATAAGAAGAGTAAAAGACAGACACGGCTTGATATAGGACCAATTGAAAACGGTGCGGGAGAGATTATACTGGATAACAAAGAGATGGCAGAGGAACTAAATGAGTATTTTGCATCAGTCTTCACTGTGGAGGACATCAGCAGTATACCTGATAGTCAGGGGTCTCAGGGGATAGAACTGAGTTCAGTCAAGATTACTAGAGAGAAGGTGCTAGGGAAGCTAAATGGACTGAGGACAGGTAAGTCTCCCGGACCGGATGAAGTGCACCCTTGGGTTCTGAAGGAGGTGGCTTTAGAGATTGCGGAGGCATTGGTGATAATTTTCCAGGAATCCATAGACTCCGGCATGGTTCTGAAGGATTGAAGGGTCGCAAATGTAGTTCCGCTGTATAAGAAAGGTGGGAGGCAGCATAAAGGAAATTACAGACCTATTAGTCTGACATCGGTGGTGGGAAAGATATTGGAATTGATCCTCAAGGATGAGTTTATGGAAAACCTAGAGGTGCAAGGCAAGATAGGTCCAAGCCAGCATGGTTTCGTGAAGGGAAGACCCTGCCTGACCAACCTATTGGAGTTTTTTGAGGAAATATCAGGTAGGGTGGATAAGGGAGAGGCTGTGGATGCTGTGTATTAGACTTTCAAAAGGCCTTCGACAAGGTGCCGCATAAGAGGCTGATTAATAAGATGAGAGCTCATGGAATTACAGGTAGGATAACAGAATGGGTGGAGCATTGGCTGGTAGGCAGAAGGCAAAGGGTGGGAATAAAGGGATCCTGTTCTGGTTGGCTACTGGTTACCAGTGGTGTTCCGCAGGGGTCGGTGTTGGGGCCGCTTCTTTTTACATTGTACATCAATAATTTGGATTATGGAGTAAATGGTTTTGTGGCTAAATTTGCAGATGACACCAAGATAGGTGGAGGAGTAGGGAGCATTGAAGAAACAGGAAGGTTGCAGAGAGACTTAAATAATTTAGGAGGATGGGCAAAGAAATGGCAGATGAGATTCAATGTTGAGAAATGTGCCGTTGTACACTTTGGACAAAGAAATAAACAGGCAGATTATTATCTAGATGGGGAGAAAATTCAAAGTACAGAAGTACAAAGGGACTTGGGGGTCCTCATGCAGGATACCCTAAAGGTTAACCACCAGGTCGGATTGGTGGTAAGGCAAGTGAATGTTATGTGGGCATTCATTTCGAGAGGTATAACGTATAAAAGTAAGGGAGTGTTGATGAGGCTCTATGGGGCACTAGTGAGGCCTCATATGGAATACTGTGCACAGTTTTGGGCCCCTTATCTTAGGAAGGATGTACTGATGTTGGAGAGGGTTCAGAGAAGATTTACAAGGATGATTCCCGGAATGAAAGGGCTTACTTATGATGAGCGGTTGTTGGCTCTTGGACTGTACTCACCGAGAAGAATGAGAGGGGACCTCATAGAAACATTTAGAATGTTGAAAGGACTGGACAGAGTAGATGTAGCTAAGCTGTTTCCCTTGGTGGGTGAGTCCAGGACTAGAGGGCACAGTCTTAGAATTAGAGGGTACCAGTTTAAAACAGAAATGAGGAGAAATTTCTTTAGCCAGAGGGTAGTGAAATTGTGGAATTCTTTACCACGTACAGCTGTGGAGGCCCAATCATTGGGGGTGTTTAAGGAGGAGATTGTTAGGTCTCTAATTAGTCAAGGTATCAAGGGATATGGGGATAAGGCCGGAAATTGGGGCTAGATAGGAATAGTTTTAGTTTAGCTCATGGAGCAGACTCAATGGGCTGAATGGCTTGCTTCTGTTCCTTTGTCTTGTGATCTTGTAAACTGGGTGCTAGTAGTTAAATATTAGAGGCCATAATTAAATAGTTTACCAATAATACCATAATGAATAATGTGGTTGATACGGAAGTTTTAGGCTGTGGAAAGGTGTGAATGGACTAGTTAGGTGGGCACAAAAGTAGTAATTGGAATTCAAACTGGAGAAGTGGGAGCTAATGGATATGGGGAGGGGAAGTAGGGCAAGAGAATACAAAGGTGGGATACTAACAAAAACTTACAGAATCTTGCAAATGTACCCATGGATCCCTACAGCTAGTGGGGCAGGTCAATTAGGTGGTATACATGATACATGTCTTCATTGGTCACAGTACAGAATGCAGAGAAGTCAGGTTAAAACTGTATAAAACATTAAAAAGATCGCAGAGAACTGCATGCAGTTCAGGAGCCCATACTACAGGAAAAATATGACAGAGCTGGAGAGCATGCAGAACATTTGCAAAGACGATACCAGGACTGGAAATTATTATTGTTACGGAGGAGAGATAAGCTATAGTTTTTCTTAAATATAACAGAAGAGACCAAGGAGAAGTTTTACTGAGTGTATAAAATTATGAAAAGCCTGGACAAAAAAGAGTTATTTCCCTCTCCAGAGAGCAAACTTGGAGACATAGATTTAAGTTAACTGGCAAGGATTAAAAGAAAGTTGTCAGTACCCCGAATATCCCCACAAAGCTGCTGACCAGTGGCTGGAAAGTGGGACTGTTTTTAGGTTGGCAGGTACATGCTGAGCAAAATATGACTGTTTTGCTGTAAATTTCTATGAATCTTTAATTTTATTTAAATAGTAAGGGATTATGGTGGAGGGGTCGGAGTCATAGAGGTACTGCACTGAAATAAGCCATTCAGCCTACTAGTAGATGCCAACCATCAACCACCCATCAAGCTGAACTTAAAGTGGAATTAGGAGAGGAGTTGTGGAGATTTGGATATTTGGAATCAAGGCAGGCAAGAGGATGGAAGCAAGGATATGTAAGAAGCCGTTGCACAATGACATTAAGGCACATACATCTGTTGCTGCAGTGTTTGTACTGGGTATCGTTAAACGGGCAGCAAATATTAACATCTTCTTGGCCTGGCTATTATATTTCATCAGTTTTATCTTTTCTTAACTATCAGTGACAGGAGATCTGGACTACAGCAGCTGAACAAAAGTAGTATACAATACAGACATGGGTACAGCAGTTCCTTTATTAAGTTGATTTGGTTTTAAGGAAAGAGAAACTAATACTGCGAATGAAAAACTATCATAGCTAAATTCCAGCATTAGTGAATACACAAGTTAAATACACAAGCTGAAGTACTAGGATAAAAAAGCATTGTGCATTATGCAGCGTTCTTAAAATCTATTGGTAATAAATCCCACATTAATATATTTCCGTGATCTCTAACGCACACCAACTTCAAGATAGCAATGAGTGAATATGTATTACTAAAAAAATCCTCATTTTGTGTATTTAATTTTAATAAACTACACTAGATCTTCATGTAAAATTCAAGGCAACTATAGCTAAATGAGTTACTAAATAAAACAATTAACCACAGGTCTTGCCTGGTGAGTAATGTGATTTGACCATCAGTTTTGTTTGCCCTTATCTCGGCAGAACTAACTCATTGGTATTGCTTTTTATATTCCACAAACCACCTAAGATGCTGTCATTTGTTCATGGAATCAGATCCTGTGTGTGATAAGGATTTCCCTTAGTTCTATGTCAAAATGTATGCTCTTGGCTCCAGATTTATCACCCACCTGCACCCAGCACATTGAGCTTTCCACACTATGGTATAATGATGTTGTGGCGACTCACCGTCTAGTCGGGCGAACCGGCTCGGCAGTCGGGTCGCGCGGCATCAGAGCGACGAGGCCCAAGATGGCAGCGGGCCTCGTCTTTCCAAGCGACGGGGAGAACCTGCGCGCGGGAAAGTCCTGATGACGTAGGACTTACGTCATTGCCGGTTGTTTTGGGCGGGAACATTCTCCCTTAAAGGGCCCGCGCAAGGCGGGAAAATAAACCAGTTCTGTTTGGCAATCCTCCGAGTAGAGTCTTGTTTTATTCCGCGGTAGCAACCGCTACAATGTCTTTATAATGTAGCAGTGCCTAGAATAAAAACAGAGAATGTTGGAAACACTCAGGTCAGGCAGCATCTGTGCAAGGAGAAACAAAGTTAACACTTCAGGCTGAAGGCCCTTTGTCAGAACAAGTCTTTGAACTGAAATGTTAATTGTTTCTCATTCCACAGTTGCTTCCTGACCTGCTGAGTGTTTCTAGCGTTTCCTGTTTTTATTCCAGATATACAGCATCCACAGTTTTGTTTAAACTTCCAGCAAGCCTGTGACTTGTACCCCTTCCATCTACTGTTGAAACCCCTTTCCACATGATCACCAATTCAGGGATCTACCTCAACAATTCTTTCAATGTCTCCGGTGGAAACTTCAGCAGCCCAGAGTTCTGTGGCCATTGTCTACCTTGTGACCTGTCATTCCTGTGGCTTTGCCACAGTGAATCAGCTTTTCCTCCTCTTTCTGGGAATCCCATAGGATAATGGATAACTTGCTTTCATCTAGTACTGAGGTGACTGACGAGGGCAACATGCAGACTCTTTCACAGATGGGGCAGTAGAACAGTTTGTGAAAGGTTCCCTCCTTCTGCCACTTACTCAGGGCTTGTGTGTGCTTACGATGCTTGGACTCAAGGTCCTAAATGCAACCCCAAATGCTCCTTTTCCCTTTCAAGCAGTCATGGGCTAGATTCCAGTGTCAATGGGGTTGTTGCACTTATTCAAGGAGGCTTGAATCTTTCTCTCCATCTGCTTGGTTATCTCTTCCTGCAACAGAGCTTGGAATAGAATGTCAGTTTTTGGAATGATGTCAGGGCCTCAATGCTTTTCAGAAAAGAAAATGACATTGAAAGGATAAAAGAACCAGTGAATTTGGAGGATATTTGCAGAAGTGGCTTTGGTAGTATCTTTCCAGTACTTTCAGGTGCCTGTTTGTAGGTAGCCCAAGTCTCAAAAACATACAGGACAGGGATTCACTGCTGCACAGTAGATATGCATTTTGTGCCAGATATGTGGTCTCGATCTTCAGAGATGCTTTTTCTCAGTCAACCAAAAGCTGTGCTGGTATTCTGGCGTTTAAGTACTTAGATGATCACTTAAATTGCCTGGGCAGAGAAGGGGCAAGCCCTGGAAGATGGGATTAGTAAATGTCATATACTAGAGGACATGCTTTTAAAGTGAGAGGGGTATTTAAAGGAGATGTGCAGGGTGTTTTTATTTTACAGAGAGAGTGGTAGATGCCTGGAACATGCTGCCAGGGGTCCGGGGTAGTAGTGGAAGGAGATACGATAGTGACTTTTAAGTGGCTTTTAGATAGACACATGAATATGCAAGGAGTGGAGGAATATGGATCATGTGCAGGCAGAAGAGATTTAGTTTAATTTGCATTGTGTTTGGCACAGACATTGTGGGCCAAAGGGGATGTTCCTGTGTTGTACTGTTCTATGTGAAAGGTGCCCACTGGATGGTGTGGACACGATGGGCTGAATGGCCTGCTTCCATGCTGTACAAGTCTATGAAGATGATGGCAAATTATATCACAGATGTCAATCTTTGCTTAGAGCAAGGCTACATTTTCCAAGGTGTCACGGTGAACTTTCATTGTCAGAGGGCCATGCTGTAGAGCAGGAGCAGACTGGTAGAGGACATGGTTCTTGTGGATGTTGATTGGTCCATATTCTCACACACTTACGAGGGGCAGCTCCAGCCCCAGGGGAAAGGCAGTTGGAGGACCCTGGAGATGATTTTCCCTGTGGCAGACAGCAGGAAAACCCCTCTGCAATTAGTCAAATTTGTCTCCTCACTTGAAGATGGTCATAATTATGATGAATCCAACATCGCTGGCACATCTGCCACTCGCAAGATGTAGACAATAAGGTTACATATTTGTGACTGAAGTTTTAGAGTAGCAAGAGGGAGGTTGCCAGTTCCCTAGTCCTTGTTTTACTAGGTGGCATATGGCCTTTTCAACTGCTCATTAGGAGTAGCGACAAGGCAAGACTGAATGAACTGCTGGTGGGCTGATCATGTGTGCTCATGTGATAGACAGAGTCACAGTTGTCTCGAGTTGTCTCGGAAGATTTTCTTTCAGCAGTCTTTGATTGCCCCCCTGTCCTTGGAAGTTCAACAGTCTCTAAGCAGGTGTTCCCTGTAAGGAGTTACTCAAAGATTTAGGGACATGGTGGATTGAAGGAATGAAAGTTGAGGGGAGGACAAATGAAGGCACGCAGACGATGCAATGGGCAAGGGCAGGATGCCAATGTGCTTGCCCACAAACTTGTGGGTATTAATATTCATGCAGCAGAGTCTGATCTCCAAGCACCTTAGAATCAGAGACATACAGCACAGAAAAAGGCCCTTCGCCCACAGAGTCCATGCAGACCATTCAGCACCCATCTACACAAATCCCAATTACCAGCACTTGGTCCACAACCTTTTGTGTTCCAGATTCCAATCATCCTCTGGGTGAAAAATTTCCTCAATTCCCATCTAATCCTCTAACCCCTTAGCCGAAACCTACGCCTTCTGGTTTTATACACCTCTGCTTTCAGAAAGCTTTCTTATCATCTATGCCCCTCCTATTTTTGTATACCTTAAATCAGGTTTCCCACTCAGCCTCCATTGCTCCAAAGATAGTCTCACAGAAGTGAAATGTTCCATCCCAGGTAACAACCTAGTGAATTTGTTTCCACTCTCTTCAGTAGAATCACGCCCTTCCTATAGTGTAGGAACGCACACAGTTCTCCAACTGTGGTCTAACCAATGTTTTGTAAAGTTATACCGTAACTTCCCTGCTCTTATATTCTATGTGCCACCTAATTAAGGAAAGCATCCTATATGCTTTCTTCATCAACTGATCTAAGCAGGGACCCTCAGAGTGGTACACCAAGGCCAGTCTGTTCTTCAGTACTCGCTAGAGTCTTGTGTATTCTTTGCCCTATTAATCTACCCAAAGTGCATCACCTCGCACTTATCAGAATTAAATTCCATTTGCATTGCTCTGCCCATCTTACCAACTGACCAATATCATCCTGTAGCCAAGACCATCCTCCTCACTTTCAACAAAACTAATTTTCATGTCATCTGCAAACATACTAATCATACTGTCTATATTCATATCCAAATCATTAATGTACATAACAAAGAGCAAGGATCCCAGCACTGATTTCTTTGGTACGTGACTGGCTTCCAAGCACAAAAATAACCGTCTACCATCACACTCTACCTCCTATTTTGGATCTAATTTGCCAACTTGCCTTGGATCCTATGGGCTCTAATCTTTTGAAACAGTTTCCCATGTGGGACGTTGTCAGAGGCCTGATTGAAGTCCACGTCAGCTACATCAATTCTAGTGTGCACTTCTCTCTCCTGTCAATCCTCCTCCGGTTGCTCTATCATAAAATGCTTTGGGATTTTCTTTAATCTTCTCGGCCAATGATATTTCATGCCCAAGCCTTGTCCTCCTAATTTCTTTTTTGTTTTTAAATACAGGGAGATTGCAGATAGCTGCAAGAATAATAAGGTTGTAATAGTAGGTGATTTTAAATTCTCTAATATTGACTGAGACTGCCATAGTGCTAAGGGCTTGGTGTAATTTATTCAGTGTGTCCAAGAAAATTTTCTCAAGCAATATGTAGGTGGCCCCTACCAGAGAAAGGGCAACACTCAATCTCCTACTGGGAAAAGAGGCACGGCAAGTGACTGAAGGGTCAGAGGGGAGCACTTTGGGACCAGTGGCCATAATTCTGTTAGTTTTAAAATAGTTATGGAAAAGATAGGACTGATCCTACATTGGAGCAAGGCTAATTTTAAATGCATTAGACAGGAACTTGCAAAGGTTGACTGTTTGCAGGTAAAGGGACATTTGGACAGTGGGAGGCTTTTAAAAGTAAGAAAGGGAGACTTCACGGCCAGCATGTTCCTGTCAAGAGTGAAGGGAAGTTTGTCTGTTGTGAAACACTGGAATTCTTTATTCGAGAGGACTGTGGGATCTCAGCTGCAAAGTACAGTACATTCTAGACAGAGATCAATATGTTTTTAGACATTAAGGGAATCAAGGGATTTGGGATGAGTGCAGCAGAGTGGCACCAAAGTAGACTGGCTGTGATATTACAGAATGGAGCAGGCACAAGGAGCTAAATAGCCCATTACTGCTTCTATTTCTTATATTCTTATGTAAATGCACGACCCTAACGAGCACTGTTGTACAGAGAGATCTTGGGGCCAAAGTCCACAGCTCCCTGAAAGTGGCAACACAAGTAGATAGACTGGTAAAGGCGGCATATGGCATGCTTGCCTTCATCCGTTGGGGCATTGAGTGTAAGAGTCAGGAAGTCAAGGTGCCATGGCCAAGAAAGCTCACCACCCTCTCTACTTCCTCAGAAGGATAAAGTTAGTATGTCCCCTTTGACCCTCACAAATTTTTATAGATCCAACACAGATAGCATCCTATCCAGATGAATTATGGCTTGGTACACCAACCGCTCTGCCTAGGACCGCAAGAACTTGCAGAGAGATGTGGACACAGCTCAGCACATCATGGAAACCAGCCTCCCCTCCATGGACTCTGTCTACACTTCTCACTCCCTCAGTAAAGCAGCCAGCATAATCAAAGACCCCACCCACCCGGACATTCTTTCTTCTCCCCTCTCCCATTAGGCAGAAGATACAAAAGCCTGAAAGCAGGTACCACCAGGCTCAAGAAAAGCTTCTATCCCGCTGTTTTGAGACTATTGAACAATCCCCTAGTATGATAAGGATAGACTTTTGACCTTGCAACCTACCTCATTATGGCCTTGCATCTTATTGTCTGCCTGCACTGCACTCTCTCTGTAACCGTAACACTATTCTGCATTCTGTTATTGTTTTCCATTGTACTACCTCAATGCACTGTGTGATAAAATGATCTGTATGGATGGCATTCAAAGCAAAGTTTTTCACTGTATCTTAGTACATGTGAAAATAATAAAGCAATTTACAGATGTTGCAGCTGTATAAAACTTTGATGAGGCCACATTTAGAGTACCGCATTCAGTTCCGGTCGCCCCATTACAGAAAGGTTGTAGATGCTTTGGACAGGGCGCAGAAGAGGTTCACCAGCATGCTTCTCGGATTCGAGAGTATTAGCTATGAGGTTGGACAAACCTGGATTGTTTTGTATGAGACATTGGAGGCTGAGGGAAGAGCTGACAAAAGTTTATAAGATTATGAGAGGCATAGGTAGAGCAGATAATCAGAATCTTTTTCCCAACGATGAAATGACAAATCCAGAGGACATAGCTTTAAGGTGAAAGGGAGAAAAGTTTAAAGGAAAGTGGGAGGCAAGTTTTTTTTCCCCCACATACAGAGAGCGGTGCCAGGAATGTGCTGCGGGGGAGATGGTGGAACCAGATACAATAGTGGCATTAATGAGGCATTTAGACAAGTGCGTGAACATGCAGGTAATGGTGTGATATGGATCACATGCAGCCGGATAGGTTTAGTTTCACTTGGCATCATGGTCAGCAGACATTGTGGGCCGAAGGGTCTATTTCTGTGTTGCACTGTTCTGTGTTCTATGATTTCATAAATGACTGTTCCTAAGCAACAGATACTGTGTCAAGGAATGAAGACTGATAAAAAGTGATTCAAAATTACTTAATGAATATTCTAGCCATGCAAAGGTTACTTTCTTAGCCTTTAATAGCCTCTTTCTGCCAGCTTATTGTTTACATTGGATGTCCCAATGACTAAGGAAATATCTCATGGAGAACGAGCAAGCCAAATCAGAAGCTGAGCAGTTGAATGCCGAGGGAGGGCTTCATAAATACTCAGCAAAAATAGAGAAACAGAGGAGTGGGGCCAAATTAGAGAGTAAGAAAGTGATCAAAGAATTGAGATAGGGGTCATGGCTATAATATTTACTAATTATTTTTTCTTTAACAATGAAAAGAGACAAAAGTTGATGTTTAAATAAGGTGGTGAGGCAGGGGAACACAAATGTGCTGTTAGCATATTAGTGGAAACTGATACATTTGCACATCATCTAAGGTCAGAATATGGTTAAGAAATAGGGGTGTGGAAAAGGTTTGATTAGCGGAGGATACCATACGCAACAGCAATGAGAAGTGGATTGACTGGTGACAACCAGATGAGCAGGAGTGGAACCAGGTGAGAGACAGTCCACCAGCTCCACAAAAGTGGTGTTCTACAAGAAAATGGTTTGATCAACTGTGCCAATAATTTCAAGGATGATGACATATGATAAGTTAATATGGTCATAACTATATTCTATTAAAACAACATCTATTGTGCCTACTTGAATTAAGTTTCAAATTGTAACAGGAGATCAGTTTTCACAGGGGAATTTGTGAATGCTCCAATGCCTTCATCTAATTGCTGGCACCCACTAGGGAAATGATCTCTCACAGGCAGCTTATTTTTAATCTCTCTAGGAGCTTAAAATAGCCTTTCTATTTATAGCTCCACAGGGTCATTTTCCTGATCTATTTAACTTCAGTTAACATTATCTGCTCTGTTTGAAAGTCAACCACTACTGATCTTTTGAGATAATTATACACAACAACAGAATCCAAAATTAGATCTTACATCAGCAAAACACTAGGTAATATGTAAAACCTACACTGCAGAGACCAGATGCCAACACTTCCTCCCACCTATCCCTGAACCATGACCCCACCAAGGCGCACAATTATCTCCTGCACCATCATTGACCTCCTCACCACGGGAGATCTCCCACCCCCACAGCTACCAACATGATAGTCCCGCAACCTAGGACTGCCCACTTCTATCTCCTCCCCAAAATCCACAAGAAGGACTGTCCTGGCAGACCTATTGTCTCCGCATGCTCTTGCCCCATGGAGCTCGTATCCTCGTACCTGTACACCATCCTGCCCCCCAGTCCAATATCTTCCCACCTACATCCACGACACATCACACACTCTCCAACTCTTCCATAGCTTTAAGTTCTCAAGCACGCACAACCTCATCTTCACTATGGAGGTCCAGTCCCTATTTCCCTCCATTCCCCATCATGATGGCCTCACCATCTTCCACTTCTTTCTTGACCAGACACAGAACCAGTCCCCTTCCACTAACACTCTCCTCCACCTGGCTGAACTTGTCCTCACCCTAAGCTACTTCACTTTCGATTTCTCTCACTTTCTACAGACCCAGCGTGGGCCCCAGCTATGCCTGCCACTTCGTTGGCTACATTGAACAGTTTCTGTTCCAAGCCTACTCCGGGCTCCATTCCTCAACTCTTTCTCCGCTATATCGACAACTGCATTGGTGCCACCTCTTGTACCCGTGCAGAACTCGATAGTTTCATAAATTTCACCACAAATTTTCACCCTGCTCTCCAATTCACTTGAACTCTCTCTGACACCTCTCTCTCATTCTTTGATCTTTCTATCTCCATCTCAGGAGATTCCTTATCCGCTGACATCTTCTGCAAACCCACTGACGCCCACAGCTGCCTCAATTACAGCTCCTCCCACCCTGCCTCCTGCAAGGACACAATTTTTTTCCCTCAATTTCTCTGCCTCTGCCACATCTGCTCCCACAATGAGGCTTTCCACTCCAGGACATCCGAGATGTCCAACTTCTTTTCTAACTGTGGCTTCCCTGACTGTGGTTGAGAGAGCTCGCACTAGTATCTCTGCCATTTCCCCCGCCTCTGCTCTCACCCCCACCCCTCCCAGACCCAACAGAGATGGGGTCCCACTTGTCCTTACATTTCATCCCACCAGCCTATGTATCCAACTCGTCATTCTCCACCACCTCCAACGGGTCCCCACCACCAAGCATATGTTCCCCTTCCTACCCCTTTCTGCCTTTTGCAGGGACCTCTCTCTCCACGACTCCCTAGTTCACTCCTCCCACCCATCCCGCTCCCACCTCAGGAACTTTCCACTGCCCCGCCATAGGTGGAACACCTGCCCCTACACCAGCTCCATCCAGGAACGCTAACAGTCCTTTCAGGTGAGACAGAGATTCACCTGCACCTCTCTTAATATCATCTACCGCATTCGGTGCTCTAGGTGTGGCCTCCTCTACATTGGTGAGACCAAACGCAGACTAGGTGACCGTTTCGCAGAACACCTGCACTCCGTCCGTAACCGTGATCTGCATCTCCCCATTGCCAGTCACTTCAACTCCCCCTCCCACACTATCACTGATATGTTAGTCCTCGGCCTCCTCCACTGCCGGGAGAATTCCAAGTGCAAACTGGAGGAACAGCACCTTATTTTCCATCTTGGGACCTTGCAGCCTGACGGCATGAACATTGAATTCTCCCACTTTAAGTAATCCTCACACCCCATCACCCCCCACCCATGCTGCTTCTTCTCTTCTCTTTCCTAACCTCCCTCTCTTTTTTCTACTCCCTTTTTTTAAACTTTCCCTCCTTACCTTTGACCCATCCCCCAGTGGATCCGCTCTCCCCTCCTCCCCTGCACCTGCCTATCGCTATCTCTTATCTGCCTCTGCCTATCACCACCACTCTTTGCCCAACCCACCTCCTCTCTTTTGTCCACCTATCACTGCTCTGCTTTTCCCTCCTATATATTGGGCTTCCCCTTTTCTTATCTTCAGTCCTGAGGAAGGATCCTGACCCGAAACATTGACTGCCTGCTTTCCTCCATGGATGCTGCCTGGCCTGCTGGGTTAGTTCCTTCAGCATTGTAGTGTTTACCTTCTTCAATATGTAAAATCTATTTGGTTGATCTCTTTTATAAAATTTCTCAAATCAGAAATTAACAACTTGCATCAACTCTTTCAAAAGTATGAAAAACTGCCAAGGTTAGGAAGTGTGAATGACAGTTAGAGGATATAGAACATAGAGGAGTACAGCAAAGGAACAGGCCCTTCAGCCCACCATGTCTGTGCTGACCATGATGCCAATCCAAACTAATCGCATTTTTCTGCATATGATCCATATCCTTCATTCCCTGCCTGTTCATGTGCCTGCCTAAATGCTTCTTAAACGTTGCCATCATATCTTCTTCCACCATTTTCCCTGGCAGCAGCTTCCAGGCACCTACCATGGTCTAAAAAAAAGCTTGCATCAACACATCTCCTTTAAAGATGCCGCCTCTCACCATAAAGCTATGCCTTTGGTGCTCACCATTTCCACCCTGGGAAAAAGACTCTCTACCTTATCCATGCTGCACATCCCTCCCACATGGGACGTTAGTTCAGAAGGTTCAGATACTAGGTATCCATGGAGAGGTTGTAAACTGGATTCGAAATTGGCTGTGTGGGAGCAGACAGAGAGTGGTAGTGGATGATTGTTTCTCAGACTGGAGGCCTGTGACTAGTGGTGTGCCTCAGGGATCTGTGCTGGGGCCATTGTTGTTTATTGTCTATATCAATGATCTAGATGATAATGTGGTAAATTGGATCAGCGAGTTTGCTGATGATACTAAGACTGGAGGTGTAGTGGACAGCGAGGAAGGCTTTCAAAGCTTGCAGAGGGATCTGAACCAACTGGAAGAATGGGCCAGAAAATGGCAGATGGAATTTAATGCAGATAAGTGTGAGGTGTTGCATTTTGGAAGGACAAATCAAGTTAGGACATACATGGAGCACTGAGGAGTGCAGAGGAACAAAGGGATCTGGGAGTTCAGATACATAATTCCCTGAAAGTGGTGTCACAGGTAGACAGGGTTGTAAAGAAGGCATTTGGCATCCTGGCATTCTTAAATCAAAGCATTGAGTATAGGAGTTGGGATGTTATGGTGAGGTTCTATAAGACATTGGTGAGGCCAAATTTGGAATATTGCGTGTAGTTCTGGTCACTATAGGAAGTATATTTGTAAAATTGAAAGAGTGCAGAGGAGATTTACTGGAATGTTGCCGGGTCTTCAGGAGTCGAGTAACAGGGAAAGACTGAACAGGTTAGGACTTTATTCCTTGGAGCACAGAAGAATGAGGGGAGATTTGATAGAGGTTTACAAAATTATGAGGGGTATAGACAGAGTTAATGCGAGTAGGCTCTTTCCACCTAGATTAGGAGAGATAAGTACGAGAAGACATGGCTTTAGGGTGAAAGGGGAAAAGTTTAGGGGGAACATTAGGGAGAACTTCTTCACTCAGAGAGTGGTGGGAGTGTGGAACGGGCTGCCATCTGATGTAGTGAATGCAGGCTCACTCTTGAGTTTTAAGAATAAATTGGATAGATACATGGATGGGAGAGGTCTGGAGGGTTATGGACTGGGTGCAGGTAAATGGGACTAGCGGAATACCGTTTCGGCACAGACTAGAAGGGCCGAATGGCCTGTTTTCTGTGCTGTAGTGTTCTATGGTTCATGCCTCTCATAATTTTATAAACTTCTATCAGGTTGCCCTTCAGCCTCTGATACTCCAGAGAAAACAATCCAAGTTTGTCCAACCCGTCCTTCATGCAAATAAACTCCAATCTAAGCAAAGTCCAGGTGGACCTCTTCTGTTCACCACATCCTTCCTGTAATGGGGTGATCAGAACTGCACACAATACTCCATATGCGACCTAACCAAAGTTTTATGGTTCAACATGACTTGCCAACTTTTATACTCAATGCCCTGACTAATGAAGGCAAGTGAACCATTTGGCTTCTTTACCACCCCATCCACTTGTATTGCCACTTTCATGGAGTTAAGGACACGCACCCCAAGATCCCTCTGAACATCACTGGTCCCGAAGGTCCTGTCCTTTATACTTTCCTCTTGCATTTCACCTCACATTTGTCCAGATTAAACTCCAACTGATTTATAACCTGCTGTATCCTTTAACAACCTTCCTCACTTCCCACATCTCCATCAAATTTTGTGTTATAGAACATTACAGCACAGTACAGGCCTTTCGGCCCATGATGTTGTGCTGACATTTTATCCTGCTCTAAGACCTATCTAACCCTTCCCTCCCACATAGCCTTCCATTTCTCTGTTGTTCATGTGTCTATCCAAGAGTCCCTCAAATGTCCCTAATGTATCTGCCCCCACAACCTCTGCCGGCAGTGCGTTCCATGCACCCAACACTCTCTGTGTAAAAAAAACTTACCCCTGACATCCTCCTTATATCTTCCTCCAATCACCTTTAAATTATGCCCCCTCGTGTTAGCCATTGTCGCCCTGGGAAAAAGTCTCTGACTGTCCACTCGATCTATGCCTCTTATCATCTTGTACACCTCTATCAAGTCACCTCTCATCCTTCTTTGCTCCAAAGAGAAAAGCCCTAGCTCACTCAACCTAACCTCATAAGACATATTCTTCAATCCAGGCAGCATCCTGGTAAATCTCCTCTGCACCCTCTCCAAAGCTTCCACATCCTTCCTATAATGGGTGACCAGAATTGAATACAATACTCCAAGTATGGTCTAACCAGAGTTCTATAGAGCTACAACATTACCTTGTGGCTCTTGAACTCAATACGCTGACTAATGAAGGCCACCACGCCATATACCTTCTTAACAACCCTATCGACCTGCATGGCAACCTTGAGGGATGTGTGCACGTGGACCCCAAGATCCCCCGTTCCTCCACACTGCTAAGAGTCCTGCCATTAACCTTGTATTCTGCCTTCAAATTCTATCTCCCAAAGTGTATCACTTCACACTTTTCCACAATGAACTCCATCTACCACTTCTCAGCCCAGCTCTGCATTCTATCAATATCCTGTTGTAATCTACAGCAACCTTCTACACTATCCACAATACCACCAACCCTTGCATCATCAGCAAACTTACTAACCCACCCTTCCACATGCTCATCCAAATCACAAAGAGCAGAGGTCCCAGAACAGATCCCTGCAGAACACCACTGGTCACCGACCTCCAGGCAGAATACGCCCCATATACCACCAGCAAACTGAGTTCAATTCCGGCCACTGTCTGTAAGGAGTTTGTACGTTCTTCCCATGTCTGCATGGGTTTCCTCCCACTCTCCAAAGACATACAGGTTAGGAAGTTGGCGACACTTGCGGGCTGCCCCTGGAACACTTTACGCAAAAGGATGCATTTTACTGTGTGTTTCGATGTACATGTGACTGATAAGGATATATTATCTCATCTTAAATGCTGGGAAAAATTCAGGACATTGAGCGGCATAGATGGAAACATGCTCAGCGGTCCTGCTACAAAATTATGAAGGCTGGTGCAGATTTAAGCAACAAGAGGACACTGCTCTTAAGAACATCCCCATTCTCAGTGATGGCAGGGTCCAGCACGCAAGTGCTAAAGACCAGACGAAAGCATTCAGAATCATGTTCAGCCACAAATGCCAGTAAGCAAACAATCCATCTCAACATCCTCATCATCGCAGAAGAGCCTAGGGGCATGGTGTTATGACAACAATCTTTTCCTCAATGTCAACAAAACAAAAGGGCTGGTCATTGACTACAAGAAGGGGGCGGTGCACATGCTCCTGTTTACATCAACAGTGCTGAGTTTGAGAGCTTCAAGTTCCAAGGAATGAACATTACTAATATCCTGACCTGGTCCAACCACATAGATGCCATACCCATGAAAGCTCACCTGCACCTCTACTTCCTCAGGAGGCTAAAGAAATTTCGCATGTCCCCTTTGACCCTCACCAATTTTTATGGCTGTACCATAGAAAGCATCCTATCCAGATGCATCACAGCTTGCAATAGCAAATGCTCTGCCCGAGACTGCAAAGAGTTGTGGATACAGCTCAGCACATCACTGAAACCATCCTCCCCCTTCATGAATTCTGTCTACACTTCTTACTGCCATGGTAAAGTAGCCAACATAATCAGCGACACCCACCCATTGGGGTAGAGGTAGAAAAGCCTGAAAGCATGTACCACCAGGCTTAAGGACAGCTTCTATCCCACTGTTATAAGACTATTGAATAATCCCCTAGAACAATAAGATGGACTTTTGACCTCGCTGTCTTGCACCTTATTGTCTGCCTGCACTGCACTTTCTCTGTAACTGTAACACTTTATTCTGCATTTTGTTATTGTTTTCCATTGTACTACCTCAATGCACTGATGTGATGAAATGACCTGTATGGATGGCATGCAAAACAAAGTTTTTCACTGTACTTCGATACATGTGACAATAATAAACCAATTTACTAATTTACCAATTTGATTCACTCCATCTGAGATCGAGGAATGGTTGGGAGCACTGAATATAACAAAAGCCAAACACTCGACAATATCCCAGTCGTGCTACACAAGGTCTGTGTGTCTGAAGTAGCTGCACCTCCAGCTAAACAGGTCCTGTACAGGTAAAGGCTGCCACCTACCTGCCAATGTGGAAAGTTGCTCAGATATATCCCATTCACAAAAAACAGAATATGTTCAATCTGGCTCATTACCATCTAACCTCACTCCACCACCAACGCATAGTAGCAGCGGTTTGTACCCACTACAGAATGCACTGCAGCACCTCAGGATGCACTCTTTAGACAGCACCTTCCAAACCCACGACCTCTGCCAGCGAGAGGAAAAGGGCAGCAAAAGCATGGGCAACACCACCCCCTGGAAGTTGCTCTCCAAGCCACCCACCATCCTGACTTGGAAATATAATCGCCATTTCTTCATCATCACTGGGTCAAAATCCTGGAACTCCCTCTGTAACAGTATTGAGGGCATACCCACAACTCAAGGACTGGAGTGGTTGAAGGCAATAGCTCACCACTACCCTCTCATAAGCAATTCCTGTGTTCAACTTGGAGGAGGATTATTCTTCATCTGAGAGGACAGCAAGTATAATCAGGAGGATTCCTTGACTATGATCAACCTGATGATATAAGACTTTATTGGGCCTGGAGTCAAAGTTGGGGATTCCAAGCACTGCTCCTTCTCACATACACACAACTGTGTTGCCACCTGTGCTGGGCCTATTCTATCAGTGGGACAAGATGTACCCAGGATTGTGATGGAGGAGTCTACAAGTACAACTACGCCAGACTGAGAAAAATCAAAAACTGCACATGCTGGAAATCTGAAATAAAAACAGAAAATGCTGGGAACACTCAGCAGATCAGGCAGCAGTTGTGGGAAGAGAACAGAAGATGGAATAGAATGGTACAGCATGGTACGGGCCCTTCAGCCCACGATGTCGTGCTGACCTATATAAACCTACTCCACAATCAATCTAACCCTTCCCTCCTACACAGCCCAGAACCCTCCATTTTGCTTACATCCATGTGCCTGTAAGAGTCCTTAGATGTCCCTGTTGTATCAGCCTCTACCACCACCCCTAGCAGTGTACTACAGGCACCCACCATTCTGTGTACAACAAAAACATATCACTGACATCGCCCCTGAACTTTCCTCCACTCACCTCTGGCATTGGCCATTGCCACCCTGGGAAAAAAGGTGCTGGCTGTCCACTCTATCTATGCGTCTCATAATCTTATACACACTATCAAGTCACTTCTCATCCTCCTTCGCTCCAAACAGAAAAGCCCGAGCTCACTCATCCTTTCCTCACAAGACATGTTCTCTAATCCAGGCAGCATCCTGGTAAATCTCCTCTGCACTCTCTCTAAAGCTTCTGCATCCTACCTATAATGAGGTGACCAGAAGTGAACACAATACTCTGTCTAACCAGAATTTTATAGAGCTGCAACATTACCTTCTGACTCTTGAACTCAACCCCCTGACCAATGAAGGCCAGCACACCATACGCCTTCTTAACCATCCTATCATCTTGTGCGGCAACTTTGAAGGATCTATGGATGTGGACCCCAACATCCCTCTGTTCCTGCACACTGCTAAGAATCCTGCAATTAACCTTGTATTCTGCCTTCAAGTTCAATCTTCCAAAGTGTATCACTTCACGCTTTTCAGGATTGAATTCCACCTACCACTTCTCCGTCCAACTCTGCATTCTGCCTTACATCCCTTTGTAACTTACAACAACCTTCCACACTATCCACAACACCTCCAACCTTTGTGTCATCTGCAAACTTACTAACCCACCCCTCCACTTCCTCATCCAAGTCACTTATAAAAATCAGAAAGAGTAGGGGTCCTGAACAGACCCCTGTGGAACACTACTAGTCATCGACCTCCCGGCAGAATGCTCTCCATCTACTACCCTCTGCCTTCTGTGGGCAAGCCAATTTCGAATTCACGCAGCCAACTCTCCATGGATCCCATACCCCATGACCTTCTCCATGAGCCTACCATGGGGAATCTTGTCAAATGCCTTAAAGTCCAGAAACACCACATCCGCTGCTCTACCTTCATAAATTTGTTTTGGCACCTCAAAGTTAATGTTTCAGGTCAAAGACTTTTATCAGACTGGAAAATAGAAAATAAGTTGCAGAGAGGGTGGGGAAAGGATGGATAGGACAAAAGGAATATCTCTGATAGGATGTGACTTTGTTTGCCATGGTGAGAAGCTATTGAAGCCGTCTGTTTGACAGGTTTTACATCAGTAACATACACCGTACTCCAGATGTGGTCTCCCCAATTTCCTTTTACTGTAACATAACCTCCTTACTTTTATATTCAATTTCCCTAGCATTAAATGATAACATGCTGTTAACTTTCCTAATTACTTGCTGAACCTGCACACTGGCCTTTTGCAAATCATGCACTAGGATACCTAGATTCTTCTGCATCTGAGCTCTGCAATCTCTTACCATTTCGAAAATAAGCTTCTTTATTTTTCCTGAGAAAAATAGACAATAACACTTTCACACATTCTGTATCGTTTGCCAGATCTTTGCCCATTCTCTTAACCTATATATTTGTACCTTCCTTTTATTTTCGTCACAATTACTTTCCTACATATCTTTGTCTCATTAGCAAATTTACCAAACTTTCAGTGCCTTCATCCAAGTCACTGAGAGCCCAGCACTGATTCTTATAACACACCACAGCCTACTCTCCATTTTTTGTTTGCCAGCCGATCTTCCTTCTAATCCCAAATGTTACATCCTATATTGTAAACATTATTTTCCCAATAATCTTTGATGTAGCACATTATCGCCTTCTGGAGATCTGAGTGCATCCACCGATTTCCCCTCAATCCATAGCACGTTTTCAAAGAACTCTCATAAATTAGTAAACAATTCCCTATTCACAGAACCATGATAACCTTCAACTTTTCTATGTGTCTTGTTCTAATGTCTTAATAGCAGCTTTTAAGTTTTCCTATGACAAATGTCAAGCTAATTGGCCTGTACTTTCCAGATTACATTCCCCTTCCTCTTTGAACAAAGGAGTTTCTATTGCTATTTTCCAATTTTATGGAACTTTCCCTGAATTTAGGAAATTTTAGAAAACTAAAAATGATATCAACTATTTAGATAATATAAGATACGATATCTTTATTAGTCACATGTACATCGAAACACACAGTGAAATGCATCTTTTGTGTAGAATGTTCTGGGGACAGCCCACAAGTGTCGCCACGCTTCCGGCGCCAACATAGCATGCCCACAACTTCCTAACCTGTGTGTCTTTGGAATGTGGGAGGAAACCAGAGCACTCGGAGGAAACCCACGCAGTCACGGGGAGAACAGACAAACTCCTTACAGACAGTGGCCGGAATTGAACCCAGGTCGCTGGCACTGTAAGGATGAAATCCATCAGGACCCAGGACTTGTCAGTCCACAGGTGCAACAATTTGAACAGTACCACTTTGGGTATAAGTTTCCCAACTTCCTCTGACCCTTCCAATTAGTCACATTGATACAGCACAGAAATATGCACTTCAGCCCACAGAGTCTACACTGACATTAATCCCATACTTTATTCTCCCCACATTCTCACTGTCCTCTCAGATTCTACCACTCATCTACACACACATAGCAATTCAGAGCGGCCAATTAACCTACCAACCCACGTCTTTATGAAGTGGGAGGAAACCGGAACAGCCAGAGGAAACCCATGCAGTCACAAGCAGAACATGTGAACGCCACACAGACAGTACCCAGGGCCAGGATTGAAGCTGGGTGTCTGGCACTGTGAGGCAGTGGTTCTATTAGCTGCGCCACTGTGCCACAGATTTGCATCTATTTCTCGAATGCTAGTTTTATCCTCTATACTGAAGAACGATGCAAATTACTTTAATCATGGAAAACAAGAAGACAGCAGTAGAATAAATTCCCCATACTTGTTTTCTATAGGGCCACTACTCCCTTTGTTAACTCTTCTTTCTTTAAATATCAATGGAATCTCCTGTATCTTTTTATATTTCTGGCCAGCCTTATCGCAAAGTTGTACCACACAGAAACAAACCCTACACCCCAACTCATTCATGCTGACGAAGGTGCCTATCTCAGCTGGTCCCATTTGCCTGCATTTAGCCCACATCCCTCTAAACCTTTCCTATGCACGTACAGTGGCATGCAAAAGTTTGAGCACCCCTGGTCAAAATTTCTGTTACTGTGAATAGCTAAGCGAATAAAAGATGACTTGATTTCCAAAAGGCATAAAGTTAAAGATGACACATTTCTTTACTATTTTAAGCAAGATTACTTTTTTATTACCATCTTTTACAGTTTCAAAATAAAAAAAGGAAAAGGGCCCAAAGCAAAAAAGTTTGGGCACCCTGCAAGGTCAGGACTTAGTAACATCCCCTTTGGTAAGTATCACAGCTTGTAAACGCTTTCTGTAGCCAGCTAACAGTCTTTCGATTCTTGTCTGAGGGATTTTCATCTATTCTTCCTTGCAAAGGCTTCTAGTTCTGTGAGATTCTTGAGCCGTCTTGCATGCACTGCTCTTTTGAAGTCTATCCACAGATTTTCGATGATGTTTAGGTCAGGGGACTATGAGGGCCATGGCAAATCCTTCAGCTTGTGCCTCTTGAGGTAGTCCATTGTGGATTTTGAGGTGTGTTTAGGATCGTTATCCTGTTGTAGAAGCAATCCTCTTTTCATCTTCAGCTTTTTACGGTGTGATGTTTGCTTCCAGAATTTGCTGGTATTTAATTGAATTCATTCTTCCCTCTACCAGTGAAATGTTCCCCGTGCCACTGGCTGTAACACAAGCCCAAAGCATGATTAATCCACCCCTGTGCTTAACAGTTGGAGAGGTGTTCTTTTCATGAAATTCTGCACCCTTTTTTCTCCAAACACACCTTTGCTCATTGCGGCCAAAAAGTTCTATTTTAACTTCATCAGTCCATAGGACTTGTTTCCAAAATGCATCAGGCTTGTTTAGAGGTTCCTTTGCAAACTTCTGACGCTGAATTTTGTGGTGAGGATGCAGGAAAGATTTTCTTCTGATGACTCTTCCATGAAGGTCATATTTGTGCAGATGTCGCTGCACAGTAGAACAGTGCACCACCACTCCAGAGTCTGCTAAATCTTCCTGAAGGTCTTTTGCAGTCAAATGGGGGGTTTTAATTTGCCTTTTTAGCAGTCCTATGAGCAGTTCTCTCAGAAAGCTTTCCTGGTCTTCCAGACCTCAACTTGACCTCCACCGTTCCTGTTAACTGCCATTTCTTAATTACATTACAAACTGAGGGAACGGCTTACTGAAAACGCTTTGCTATCTTCTTATAGCCTTCTCTTGCTTTGTGGGCATCATTTATTTTAATTTTCAGAGTGCTAGGCAGCTGCTTAGAGAAGCCCATGGCTGCTGATTGTTGGGACAAGGTTTGAGGAGTCAGGGTATTTATAAAGCTTTGAAATTTGCATCACTTGGCCTTTCCTAACGATGACCGTGAACAGCCATAGCCCTAACAAGCTAATGAAGGTCTGAGACCTGGGTAAAAGTTATCTGAGAGCTCAAATCTCTTGGGGTGCCCAAACTTTTGCATGGTGCTCCTTTCTTTTTTTCACATAAAATTGTACAAAACAAAAATAATACACTAATCTTGCTTAAAATATTGAAAAGGTGTTTCATCTTTAACTTTATGACTTTTGGAGATGAGTTCATCTTCTACTCACTTAAATATTCACAGTAACAGAAATTTTGACCAGGGGTGCCCAAACCTTTGCATGCCACTGTACTGGTCCAAATGTTTTTTTTAAACATTGTCGTAGTTCCTGCCTCTGCCACTCCCTCTGGCAGCTCGTTCCATTTACCCACCACACTCTGCGTGCCAAACTTGCCCCTCAGCTCCCCTTTAAACCTTTCCCCTCTCACCTTAAACCTACGCCCTCTAGTTTTAGACTCCCTACCCTGGGGAAAAAGACTATGGCCCCTCATGATTTTTACAAACCTCTAAGGTCACCCCTCAGCCTCTTTTGCTCCAGGGAAAATTGTCCCAGCCTATCTAGTCTCTCCTTATAACTCAAGCTGCCCAGTTCTGGCAACACCTTTGTAAATCTTCTCCACACGCCCTCTAGCTTAATCACATCCTTTCTATTTATCCTGTATTCTACTTTTCCTACCTTACCTTTGCTTGTTTAAATAATCTCCCCCAAACTTCTGACCTGCCAATTGTCATTGATCTTTAGTCAACCACGGATGGTGGATCTGCTTCTTGGAATTCTCTTTCTTGTTGGAAGAATCTATTCTATGTCAGTAGCTCATCAAAGTGGAATGGATGGAGTATGATGGAATGGATGGGGCAGGCACGGTAGTGTAGCGGTTAGCGTAACACTATTACAGTGCCAGCGACCCAGGTTCAATTCCAGCTGCTGTCTGTAAGGAGTTTTACGTTCTCCCCGTGTCTGTGTGGGTTTCCGGCGGGTGCTCCGGTTTCCTCCCACATTCCAAAGGCATACGGGTTAGGAAGTTGTGGGCATGCTACGTTGGCGCCAGAAGCATGGCGACACTTGCGGGCTGCCCCCCAGAACACTCTACGCAAAAGATGCATTTCACTGTGTGTTTCGATGTACATGTGACTAATAAAGAAATCTTATCTTATGAAAGAACATAAAACATCTCTAAGGCATTAAGGCTTAGACGCAGTAAAAGGCACAGAAGCAGAAGCCACCGTGGATTAGAAATGAGCGAGGATATCTGGAGTAGAGTAGCAT
This sequence comes from Pristis pectinata, assembly GCF_009764475.1. Taxonomy (NCBI): domain Eukaryota; kingdom Metazoa; phylum Chordata; class Chondrichthyes; order Rhinopristiformes; family Pristidae; genus Pristis; species Pristis pectinata. Next base: position 1,368,230 of record NC_067417.1, read on the forward strand.
ATTTCAGCTCATTCATAATCAATTAACAATGACTTGCCCACACACAATAAAAGCATGTTACACTCAGAAGTCAATGACTAATAAGGCGTGGATCTACACAGAAGACTGGTTCCTTCAGTGATAAAATGGTAAGAGGCAATACAGACATCATGCAAGGCAACAGCACTGAATTTCCACTGTATGCATTAGTGATTGGATGTGCATATTCAGGTAATGCTCACTTCTTCAGACACAAAAACATTTAACCATGAAAACTTTTGTCCTCATACACTCCATAACCATTGGGTTACAAGTAATACATTTCCCCTGGCAGCAATACAACTTGATTCCTCTTCATTGCTGGAGTTAAATATTTCTAATAATTAGTGAAGGTCTCAATCAGATCACTGCAGTTTGGAAGATGGTGATCATGAAAGAACTTAAATTAGCTCAATGAGCTAATTAATTCATAACAAGTTATAACAGTACAGCCAAATACTGTTTCCCTCAAATAATACACTGCATGGTGACACAGGATTTACTACAGTGTGATCAGTTTCCAGGTGCAAGATGCTTCCCTGCAACCCTTTGAATGCAAAATACAATAAAACAGCTGAAAATAATTCTGTCCTCAGCTGTCAAACCAGAGACTGAGTTCAAGGTTTGACTAACATCTGGGGTTAATTGCACAGGTTATGCAAATCAAGATAAACTCCAAGCTTGATCATTCATCAACTAATGTCCACAACTGGACACGTGTGCGTGGTGTGGTAGAAGGACAGGCAAGCACTAAATTTCACTGATATGTAAGTGACATATCTCATGCATGGGCTTACACAGCAGCTATTCAAACTTGGCTTTTTCAGCAGATTAGTGCAGTGGCATCATTGCAAATGAGCTCAAACCCATCTTCTAACTGTACTCACTGGATGGCACCCAAAGCTGGAACTACAGTCCACTGTCTTCAGTTCCTCTCTTAACTAAATACAGGAGTTTTACAGAGTGCAAGAATGGGGCAATCACTGTTATTGACACTTAAACCATGTGAATTAGAAATGTTGCTGGATAAAGTGGGAATACACATGCACCATTGGTATTACTGACAAAAATTAGTGTCAAAAGACTGCCCGAAAAAGGCTACTTGGACTCAGCTGACAAACATTCCAAGGAATGTGCTTACCTTGCTGGAGGTGGGGATCTCTGCTTTGGTTTCTCTTTCTCTCGTTCTCTGTCTTTTTGTGCTCTCTCTTTTTCTTCTCGCTTTGCTCGCTCTCGTTCCCACTCCTCTTTTCTTCGTTGCCGCTCTTTGTCACGTTCGCGCTCTCTGTCCCGCTCTCGCTCTCGTATCCTGTTTCCTCGTTCTCTTTCCCTTTCTCTCTCCCTCTCACGCTGTTCTCGATGTCTGTCTCGCTCTCTTTCGCGTTCCCTTTCTCTCTCCCTTTCCCTCTCCCTTTCCTGGCATGGAAAGGAAAAAAAGACCATGTTCACTGACAACTTTAAAGCAGCATTAAAAACTCTTACGCTCCAACTAGAGCACTAGCTAGCAAAGCAAGTGCTGAACTCACTCAAGGTACATAGATGACGAGGTCAGTGTTCACTTCGCTAGCCTAGTTTATCTTAGCTGGGTCAGCAGTTGGAGCTCTGGATGTAGGCTCAAGGAAGGGGGTGGGGGTTCCAACTAAGGATATACAATGTGTGTGCCCATCAACAAGGACAGAATTGAACCCAATAGCTAGCGAAGGGTTAAAAGGTACCAGTCTATGAAAAGAGACAGCCTTCTGAGGGCGTGGAGTAGAAGAGAAAGATGGGGGAAAATGAGTGTTTCATTTCAGATCATTCATGCACAAATGACTGATTTGCAACAGTGTCAAATTGTGTAATATTTTCCATTTCTGGGTGATGTATGACACTGACTGGAGCATCTGGAGTAGCATTAGCATTACACAATAGGGAGGGAACAGGTGAGTCGCCCATTCATATAAACAGGCCAGATTAACTCATTCAATATTAAAGAAAATCCCAAGGCATTTCATGTACATCAAGGTCAAGTGAGCAGCCAGGGAAAGAGTAGGGACCAAAATGGCAATCTGTGCATGGGATCAGAGGATGCAGGTGAGGTCTTAAATGAATATTTCTCATCTGTATTTACCAAAGACATTTTAGTTGTAGAGTTCAGGGAGGGGGACAGTGAAATTCTGGAACATATTGTCATTAAGGAGGCATTAGATGTCTTAGTGGGCTTAGAGGTGGACAAATCCCCAAGCCCTGATGAGATGTATCCTAGGCTGCTATGGGAGGAAAGTGAGATTACTCTTTGTATCTTCCTGAAGGACAGATAATATGATACCTTGATTCAAAGTTTCAGGGAGATCACCTCTCATTCATCTGAATCCTTGGGACAACAAGCTCACTACAATCAGTTTGCACTTATTAACTTGCTAGTTCTCCCCAAGCTACCTGACAATCTATGAATAAAATATGATCTGCTCCCAGTCATTCAAATTAATTTTTGTGCTAAAGTTTGAGTTATCTTACCACATGCATAACAGGAGGTGGCTATTCCAACCACTGTGTCTGTGCTAGCACCCAGGGGAGCAATCCCATTCCCCCTCTTTATTTCCCTGCATCTTATCTTCTCATACCCATGTCCATCAACTCCCCTTTCTGTCATTAACCTACACTAAGGGTTAAATTACAATGGTCATTAACCTGTCAGCACATCTTTAGGACAAGGGAGGAAACTAGAGCACCCATGGAGTTATGGAGAGAATGTTTACACTCTGCACAGACAGCCCAGAGGTCAGAATCAACCCCAGGTCCTTGGAGCTGTGAGGCAGTAGCACTAATTATTGAAGCAAGATTCTTTTGATTATCCATTAACTTAAATCACATCAGCAACACAGCAAAGAGAATATAGCATTACACTTTTGAACTAGATCATCTGAATTAAGGGCTGTAATAAAGACTGCAAGCTCATAGAGAATAAAAGCACAGGCCTTTATCTCATTTGACATCAATGAGTCACAGCACTGTTAGAAAGCTTTCCCACAGCTGCCACTGTAAAGAGAATCGCTCTTCCACGTGGAAATGAAATTCAAGGTCCTCTTTTATTATCTAATCTTGAAATCAGCACTTTACCCATGGCACTTCATGAGCTAACAGCCAGCTCTCATGACATAGGGCAGTACCAGTGGTATAATAGTGCAGTTACTGCCTCACAGCTCTAGCAACCCAGAATTAATCCTGACCTCCACTGTAGGCTGTGGTATTTGTACACTCTTTGTGTAATTGAACGAGCTTCCTCCAGATGTTCTGGTTTCCTCCCACATCCCAAAGATGTGTGGATTGGTAGGTTAACTGGCAATTGTAAGTTGTCCCTTATGTGTAGTTGGTAAAATCTGTGGGGAGGTGATGGGAAGTGGGGAGAAGAAATTGGATTAGTGCAAATGGATGGGGGGAGACCTGCTAGAGTTTTTTTTTAAATTATGAGACACATAGATAGGGTAGACAGTCAGAATCTTTCCCCCAGGATAGAAATGTCAAACACCACAGCATAAGCTTTTAAGGTTGGGGGGTGGGGGGGGGGGGGGGGGGGGGGGGGGGGGGGGGGGGGTGGGAGGAGTTTAATGGCGATGTGAGGGGCAAGTTTTTTTTTTACGCAGAGCGTGGTAGGTGCCTGCAATGGGTTACCAGGGGTAGTAGTGGAAGCAGGCAGTTTGGGAGTTTAAGAGACTTTTAGATGGACACATGAATATGAAGGGAATGGAGGGATGTGGATGATATAAAGGAAGACGACATTTAATATAAATTGGCATCAAGAATGGCTTATCCAGTGCTGTACTGTTCTATGTTCTATGATACTTGATGTTGTTCCAGATTCCAGTATCTGTAGGCTCTTTTGTCTGGATACTTGAGGGTTGGCGCAGACTCGGTGTATTCAAGGGCCTGTTTCCATGCTGCATGACTTTCAGTGTTTCTAGGGCAATCCAGATAAATTCAGCAGTAACAGCTGAAATTTTGGTGTGTGCACAGAAAGACCCCACCCACAAGAAATAGAGTTGTCAGCCAATTGGCCCCTTGAGCCCACTCCACCCAGAAGATCAGGCTGATCACATCTTGGCCTCAGCTCCACCTTCCTCCCTTGATTCCTCTACAAACCAAAACTATTGAATGCTTTTTCTGCTGCATCTACCTGGGGTAGAGAATTCCAAAAACTCAACACTCTGGGGGGGAAACATTCCCTCCCAACTGTCTTAAACAGGCAGCATCTTATTCTGCTCCTCATTTCCAGGTTCCTTCACAGAGAAACATTCTCTCAGCATCTCTCTTAAAACAAGACAAAAGATTAGCTGCCAATGTGCACGTGGATCAAAGTATTCTATAGTAATACAAATAGTAAGAAGGTAGTACATGGAAAACTGTGGGGGTAACAAGGACACAAATGGGACCTAGCACATGGACACAGAGGGTACTTTGTATCCATCTTCAACAGGGAAGAGGGTGCTTCCAAATTAACAGTGAAGGAGAAAATAGTTGAGACACCAGATATGTTAAGAATTAATAGCGTAGAAGTATCATCAAAATTGGTTGAACTTGAAATAGCTATTTCACCAGCACTAGTATGGAGAAAACCGCAGGGACAATGACCATAATATTCCACTGCTCTTTGGATAAAGGGATGGTGTCAAAGGACGGGAGAGTGGTGAATATTACTTCTTTGTCCAAAACAAAAGTAAGGATAAAACCAGCAACTAGAGACCAGTTAGTTCAACCTCAGTGGCTGCAAGGTGTTTAGAAACATTGATCCAGGAGAGAATTAATAGTCATCAAGAAGCAAATGGATTAATTAAGGCAAACAGGCATAGATTGGTTTAGGACAAAATATTTTAACCAACTTGACTGAAAGCTTTGCTATGCAACAGGTTTTTTAAGCAAAGTTGAAGCATGTGGCATAAAAGGGACATTGATAGTATGTACACAAAGTCGGCTAAATAGACAGACAATAGAGGGTCTTGGTGAATGGTTACTTATCAGACTGAAGAAAGCTGAAAATTGACAGCACCCCCCCCCCCCCCCCCCCAAGATCAGTGTTAGGGCAATTGCTTTTTTTTGACTTACACCTGGGGGCACAATCCACCATTTCTAAATTTGTAGATGACACAAAACTTGGCAGTATTATAAACAAAGAGGACAGTGATAAATTGAAGCAGGATATAAACAGGCTGGTAGGATGGGCAGGAAGATGGCAGAGAAATGAGAGGTGATCCATTTGGTAGAAAGAATGAGAGAGCAAGAGAGAATAAAGGGTACTGTTCTAAAAGGGGTGGAGGAGCAGAGGGCCCTGGGAGTATGTGTGACGCATCATTGAAAGTGGCAGGGTAGGTTAAGAAAGAAGTCAATAACTATTTATCCGCAGAGGCACGGAGTATAGCACAGGGATGTCCTGCTGAACCTTTGTGCTCAATGCTCCAGTTGAGGCCAGATCTGTGTTTTACAATTTCAGTGGACTCATTGTAGGGGGTATGTGGAGACATTGGAGAGGATCCAGCAGAGATTAATGAGAATGGTTTCTGGAATGAAGAACTACAGTTATGTAGATTAGAGAGGTTGGGATTGTTTTCTTTGAAATGAAGGCAGGGAGGAGATCTGCAGAACTATACAAAATGATAAAGATGGAATGGATAATGGGGGGCTGTTCCCATTGATGGGGCTTTACCACTGCAAGTTTAAGCCATGTACATAGGCTGCTCCCAGAAAACCATAGAACCATACAGTACAAAACAGGCCCTTTGGCCCACCATGTTGTACCGTCCATCTAACCCTTTCCTCCCGCATATCCCTCTATCTCACATTCCTCCATATGCCTATCCAACAAACTCTTGAACCTGTCCAACGTATCTGCCTCCACCACCACCCCAGGCAGTGCATTCCATGGGTGAAAAACCTCCCCTTGACATCTCCCCTGAACCTCCCACCCATAACCTTAAAGCCATGCCCTCTTGTCTTGAGCATTGGTGCCCTGGGAAGGAGGCACTGACTGTCTACTCTATCTATTTCTCTCAACATTTTATATACCTCTATCATATCTCCTCTCATCCTCCTCCTTTCCAGTGAATAAAGCCCTAGCACCTTAAGCCTCTCCTCATATTCCATACGCTCTAATCCAGGCAGCATCCTGGTAAATCTCCTCTGCACCCTCTCGAACGCCTCCACATCCTTCCTATAATGCGGTGACCAGAACTGAACAAAGTACTCTAAGTGTGGTCTAACTAGAGTTTTGTAAAGCTGCATCATCACTTCATGGCTCTTAAACTCAATCCCACGACTTATGAAAGCTAACATCCCATAGGCCTTCTTAACTGCTCTATCCACCTGTGAGGCAACTTTCAGTGAACTGTGAATATGAACCCCCAGATCCCTCTGCTCCTCTACACTGCCAAGTACCTTGCCACTTACCTTGTACTCTGCCCTGGAGTATGTCCTTCCAAAGTGTACCACCTCACACTTCTCCGGATTGAACTCCATCTGTCACTTGTCAGCCCAGCTCTGCATCCTATTAATATCCCTCTGTAAGCTCCGAGAGCCCTCCACACTATCCACAACACCGCCGATCTTAGTGTCGTCCGCAAACTTACTAACCCAGCCTTCCACCCCCTCATCTAAGTCATCTATAAATATCACAAAAAGTGGAGGTCCCAGAACCGATCCCTGCGGGACACCACTAGTCACTGCCCTCCAATCCGAGGGCACTCCCTCCACCACAACCCTCTGCTTTCTACAGGCAAGCCAATTCCTAATCCACACAGTCAAGCTTCCCTGGATCCCTTGGCCTCTGACCTTCTGAAGAAGCCTACCACGAGGAACCTTATCAAATGCCTTACTAAAATCCATATAGACCACATCCACCTCACCACCCTCATCAATCTTCCTTGTCACCTCCTCAAAGAACTCTATCAGGCTTGTTAGGCAAGATCTTCTCTTCACAAAGCCATGCTGGCTGTCCTTAATCAGTCCATGATTCTCTAGGTGTTCATAGATCCTATCCCTTAGAATCCTTTCTAACAGCTTACCCACCACAGACGTGAGACTCACCAGTCTGTAATTCCCTGGACTATCCCTACGACCTTTTTTGAACAAGGGGACAACATTCGCCACCCGCCAATCCTCCGGCACCATCCCCGTGGACAACGAGGACTCAAAGATCCTTACCAGCGTTTCAACAATCTCCTCCCTCGCCTCTCGAAGCAGCCTGGGGAATATCCCATCAGGCCCCGGAGATTTATCTGTCTTGATATTATTTAACAACTTCAACACATCCTCTCTCTTGATATCTACAACCTCGAGAACATTACCCTTACCAGTGCTCCCTTCCACGTCATCAAGACCCCTTGGTGAATACCGAAGAGAAGTATTCATTGAGAACTTCTCCCACTTCCGCCGCCTCCAGGCACATTCTCCCACCTTTGTCTTTAAAAGCATACAGTCATTGCTTTTATTAAAAGAGACACATTACAAAAGAAAATTATCCTAATAATAGAACCAATTAGGTCCCACATGGCATAGTGTGTCCAATTCTGGCCACTACGTTTTTGAAGGGACATCAAGGCCTTGAGAAGGATGAAGAAGATTTACTTGCATGTCTCAGGGACAAGGAATTTCATTTCTGTGAGAAGAGTGGAGAAGTTGGGACTGTTTTCTTTAGAGCAAAGTTAAAGGAAGATTCATGGTCATGTAGTTTTGTGAAACTAAATATGAAATTATTTCCAGTGGCATGAAGAACTGTAACCAGGGGATACAGTTAAGGTACTGCAAGGTAACTAGAAGGTCATTGAGAATTATTTTTCATGGCGAGTCAAGAGATCTGGAACATGCTGCCTAAAAGTCTGATGAAAACAAATTCAATGTAAGCTTTCAAAAGGTAGGCAGATAAATACTTGAGGGAACAACTGCGCAGGCTGTGGAGACAATGAGGGTAATGATTATCGTCGAACAAATCTTCCAGAGCAGGTACAGGCATGAGCCAAATAGCCCCATGCTGTATTACTCCAGGAGCCTTGACTGATACAATGATGAACTGAAGAACTATAATCTCCTTGTAGTTTCTGCAAACCAATTCCTTGACTAGTCTGTTCACTTCAGTAAGGGTTCACCAACAGCGATTTCAGAACTTTGGTTGCGATTGTGAAAAGGAGAGTGAAAGAACAGGAAATTGCTCAGGCTGGAATAGATTCAATAGCACATAATTATTTTCTCAAAGTGCTTACCCTATAATGATAGTCTGCCTCTGTCCACTGGACCCTGAAGTTCTCATATTGCCCACCACGCCAATATCGTTCAACTTCATGCTCATAGTAGGGAGTTATATAGGGATCAGGTCTAATGGCAAGATAGAAAAAAAAGTTAAGTGAGCTGTAGTTTCCATTCTGCAATGCATAATGGTGAGCTTACAGTATGCTAGTAATACATAACAAAAGATCCCTCTTTACAACTTTGGCTGTTCTGCAATGATGTCAGTCTTCCACCATTGCCATCTGTGTATAGGATTACACCATCAACACCAGCACCTGCTGGGCACTATTTACAACCCTTACCCAATACCTGCACATTTTCCCACCAGATGATCAGGAGTGGGAATCCAGGCTGGTCACGTAATGCCACTGGAAACACTACAAGTATCTCATCTGCTCAGTACAAACCAACCACCACTCTGGTTTGTATCTTTCTGTACATACGATAATTGCGCCACCAAGTGTTCTGGCAGTAGCTGCACTCCCAGTTTGGAACCTGCGGCTGAGGTTTCAGTGCTTCTAAAGTACATCGAGGCGGCAGAAGAAAGACAACTACTGCAAGGAGTACAGACAAATTTGGGAACTTGTCCCGGGGGGTTCCCAGGCAACAGCTTACAAGCTCAGTGAACTATCACATGGCAATCACGGATCATCTTTACTAAAGCAGTCAATGTAAAATAAAATTGCCTGTTCACGTCTCCTGTTGTGACACGTTTCTCCACCAGCTATTTCAGTGCCTGTGTGAGAGTTGAGTAGTTTCTGTTGGAGTGGTGAGCAGAGATGGCAAAATAACACAGCATTTGCAAGGAAAGGAACAGGTCATTTTAAGCAAAAGGGCTGGAAGAATCTGGTACATCTGTCCAACCAATATGTATTATAACTCTCATACCAATGTCAGTCACAATGGCACTCTCACAGAGGAGGGGCAGAGGACAGAATGAGTAATGCTGGCCCATTCATTTATCAGTACTCTACCTTAGGGAGATCACTGTTTACTCGTTGGTCTAGTGGATTCATCTCTAGAACCAAGCCTCTGGAAATTTTTAAATTCATTCATGACATGATGAGAGCCAAGCTCAGTCCTAATTATCCATTTCTGGATGCATTAACTTGGTGGTGAACTGTCTTCTTGAATCAGTGGGGCAGTGGCAGGGAAGGCACTCCCACTGTGTTCAGGTAACAGTTGTAGGATTTTGACCTGAGATGATGTTGGAATGGTATGTGAATTGGAGGTTCTAGATTGAGGCAATATCATTTTTATTGATGCAAGTGATTTAGCAAAAATATACTAGAAACAGCTACTTGATGGTAAATCAATCTCAGAGCAATAGCGGGTATTCAAAGGCTCCAGGATAAATAGGTTTACATAACAACCGTGTAGGACTTCCAACATGAGAACACCCAGATGACATGGTGGAGGGAGATAAGGCAAAAAGGGCAAAGTTGTGCAAGACACAGAGATACAGCAAAAGTCTGAAGGACTATAAAAAGTATAGGAGTGAAATTAAGAGTGAAATTAAAACAAGGATATGAATTAAAAATCTAAAGATGTTTCAAATATATAAAAAGGTCAAACTAAGGACAGAGTCGGGCCTATTAGGTACCAAAAAAGTAACACACGTATGGAAGCACAGAATATAATGAAAATTTTGTGGCTGTCTTCAGAATAGCAGGGGACAATGCTTCCTGTAGATAAATTAACAAGTATTAAATAATGGATAGGATAAACACTGTAAAGAGAAACTATTAAGGAAGTTATCAACTTTAAAAGATGAAGCACCAGGCCAATTTAAAATATATCCCAGGCAGTTAAAAAAAAAGAAATTGCAGATGTTCTGACCATTTTCAATCCTGTCTGACTACAGGAACAGTGCCTGTATTTTAGAAGACCGCTAATGTACTCTTGTTGAATGAGAGAAGAATGTATAAATGAAGTAGTTACAGGTCAACTTCAGTGGCAGGCAATTGGTTGGAATCCATTCTAAGGAGTAGTATGAATCATCATTTAGAAAGAACAATTAGGTTCCGATAGCATGGATTTGTGAAGGGAAGGCCACACTCCTCTCGCTTGATTGGATTTTTCAGATAATAAGGTTGATGAGTTTCGTTGTAGTCCAAGGGTACTGATAAGGTCCCACATGACTGGCTGGTCACAAAAAGTAAAAAGCCCAAGGAATCCAAGAAAGATACTAAACTGCTTCACTGGCAGGAAGCAAAGGCTAATGATTGATGGTGTTTTGTGACTGGAAGGCTGCGACCAGTGGGGATCCACAGAGCTCAGCACCTTGCTTTTCATTATATATATTAAGAATTTAGATTTCAATGTAGGGGCACGAAGAAGAAATTTGCTGAAAAGAGAAAGGCGGCCATGTGGCTGCCAGTGAGGAAAGCTTTAGACTTCAGGGAGATGGATGGTCTGGTCATTTGGGCAGAAAAGGAGTGGATGGAATTTAGTCCAAAGAGGTGAACGTTTTTTGTGGATGTGATGATATCATCAACTGCTCCACCCCTTCCACCCCTCTGCAGCCCCCCCCCCCCCCAAAAAACAATTAATGGAAGGATACCAAACAGAGAAACCTTACACACAAGGCCTTGAGGATAGCAGGAAATAATGGTGGACCTCGTCTAGTGATTGAGCTCAATAAATTAGCTTTAGTAAAAATAATTACTGGAGAAATTAGTGGTGCTGAAAGGCAATAAATTCCCAGGACCTGATGACCTGTGACTTTCAAGATGGCAGCTTTGGAGATGGTGAATGCACAAGTTGTCAGCTTCCAAAATTCCACAGATTCTAGAACAGTTTCTAGACGGTGAAAAGCAGCAAATGTTTAAGGAAGGAGATTAAAAACAGGAAACATAAATCAGTTGGCCTGACAGCAGCATCAGAGAAAATGCTGGAATCTATTAAGTATTACCTATAAGTAGAGGTTGGACAAAGTTGGACTGTTTTCACTGGAGCGGAGGCTGAGGGGTGACCTGATAGAAGTTTATAAAATTATGAGATGCGTAGATAAGATAGTCAGAGTCATTTTCCCCAGGGTGGAAATGTCAAATACTAGGGGACATAGCTTTAAAGTGAGAGGGGGAAAAGTTTAAGGGAAATTTATGAGGCAAGTTTTGTTTTTACACAGACATGCACATGAACAGGGAGGGAATGGAGGAATAAAGAACACGTGTAGGTAGATGGGATTAGTTTAATTTGGCATCACAGTCACCACAGACACGGTGGTCCGAAGGGCCCGTTCCTATGTTGTCTGTTTAACAATCACAAGATCACAAGATCACAAAAGAAACACAGTTTCAACAGGGCACTTCAAAAGAAAGGGAAATCATGTTTGATAAATTTGGAGATTTTTGAGACTGAAGCTACCAGGATAGCACAAAGCAGTTGATGTGATGTATATGGGCTTTCAAAGTGCCATGCAGAAGGTTATTAAAATTAGATGGGGTGAGGTAGGTGGGGGCTCATACTCCTAAATGACAATGGGGATGACTCAGCCCACAAGGTCCTTGCCAGTTCCCAGGGAAGCAATCCCATTATTCCCATTCGTCTGCCACTTATTCTCTTTCACACATGTCCATCAACTCCCCTGCTTTTTTTTTGCTATTAACTTACACTAAGGCTGTAATTTAGTGATGAATTAATCTATCAGCCCATCTTTGGGATGCAGGAGGAAACCCACATGGTGATGGAGAGAATGTGCAAACTCCACGCACACTGCACCTCTGGTCAGGATCAAACATGGGTCAGTGGAGCTGCGAGGCAGTACCACCAACTGCTTTGCCACTGTGTAACCCTAAGAGGTCATGAATTGAAGACTGACTAATGCATAGAAAATGGTAGGAACAAACAGATCATTTCTGGGCTGAGAGGCTATGACTAATAGGATCCTGACTGGGTTACTGCTGGGGAACTCACCATTCCAGTGAATGGGAGAATGCTGTAAATAGGAGTGGTTGATAAGAAATAAGAGTTAACTGGGAGATCACAAAAGGAACAGTTCCTTTGAAAAACTGAAATGGGAAGGGAGGGGGAATGTACATCTGGTGTGGAATTCTACTGATGCTGGCAGAAATTACCATGTCCACGGTGACTTGGTTGTACGGATTCAGAATTGGCTTGCCCATTCAAGATAGGGTAGTGGTGGAAGGGTGTTATTCTGGTAGCAGGTCTGTGACTAGTGGTGTTCCACAGGGATCATTGCTGGGACCTATTGTGTGCATGATGTATATAAGTGACTTGGATAAACATGTAGATGGGTGGATTAGTAAATTTGCAGATGACACACAGGTTGGTGGAGTTGTGGACAGTGTAGAGGGCTGTCAAAGGATAAAGCAGAATATAGATCAATTACAGATATGGGTGGAGAAATGGCAGGAGAAATTTAATCCAGGCAAGTGTGAGATGTCGCACTTTTGGGAGATCAAATGTAATGGGAAAGTGTACAGTTAATGGGAAATGTAAAGGGACAGTACAGAGTAATTGCAGGACCCTTAAGTGTTGATGTACAGAGGGATCTTGGGGTCCAAGTCCATAGCTCCCTGAAAGTGGCTACACGTTGATAAGTAAAGGCGGCATATGGCATGCTTGCCTTTATTAGTCAAGACACTGAGTTCAAGAGTCAGGAAGCTATTTTGCAGCTTTAGGCGGCATCTGGAGTATTGTATTCAGTTGTGGTCGCCCCATTATAGAAAGAATGTGGAGGCTTTGGAGAGGGTGCAGAAATTGTTCATCATGATGCTGCCTGGATTAGAGGTCATGTGCTATGAGGAGAGGTTGAACAAACTTGGGTTGTTTTCTTTGGAGCAGTGGAAGCTGAGAGGAGACTTAGAAGTTTATAAGATTATGAGAGGCATAGATAGACAGCCAGTATCTTTTTCCCAGGTCAAAATGTCTAATACTAGAGGTCATGCATTTAATGTGAGAGGGGCAGGTTCAAAGGAGATGTGTGCGGCAAGTTTTTCTTTAGAGAATGGTGGGTGCCTGGAATACACTGCCGGGGTGATAGTGGAGGCAAATACAATAGAGGTGCTTAAGAGGCTCTTAGATAGGATAGACTTGAAGGCAGATGGGACTAATTTAGTTAGGCTTTTAATTACTGGTTTAATTAGTTTGGCACAATTAGTTTGGCTGTCCTCTGTTGCAATGTTCTACATTCCATGTTAATGCCAGCATTGATGTACAAAGGGACCTTGGTGTCCAAGTCCATAACTCCCTGAAAGTGGCCATGCAAGTACATAGGGTGGTAAAGACACATGGCTTGGTTGCTTTCATTGGTCAGGGCAATAACAGTCAGGAAGTCACAGTGAAGCTGTATAAAACTTTGGCTAGGCTGCACTTAGAGTATTGTGTGCAATTCTGGTCATCCCATTACAGGAAAGATGTGGAGGCTTTTGAAAGGCTACAGAAGGGGTTTATCAGAATGCTGCCTGGACTACAGGGCATGAGCTACAAGGAGAGCTTGGACAAACTTGCGTTGTTTTCTCTGAAGTGTCAGAAGCTGTTGGGAGACCTGATAGAAGTTTATAAAATTATGAGAGGCATAGATAGGGTAGACAGTCAGAATTGTCAAGTGTTAGAGGACATGCATTTAAGAGGAGGAAAGTTTAAAAGGGGATGTGCAGGGCAAGTATTTTTTTAAATCAGAGTGGTAGGTGCCTGGAACGGGCTGCCAGGGGAGTAGTGGAAGCAGATACGACAGTGACATTTAAGAGGCTGTTAGATACATACGTGAATATGCAGAGAATGGAGGGATATGGATCATGTGCAGGCAGAAGGGATTTAGTTTAATTCAGCATTGTGTTCGTCACAGACACTGTGGGGTGAAAGGCCTGTTCTTGTGCTGTACTATGTTCTATGGTGGGATGGAAGACGAGGACAAGGGTCACTCCAACCTTGATCTATCCAGGAGGAGAAGTGATGAGAGCAGAAGTGCAGGAAACAGATGAGATATGGTCAAGGGCAATGGTAGAGGTAAGCCACGGTTCAGGAAGACATCGCGAGAGGCCCGCACGTGGAAAGTGCTGTCACTGCTGCAACCTCAACAGAGATGGAGGAACAGGGAGAATGAAGTGGAATCCTAATAGAAGGCAGGGAGGGAGGAAGGATAGTATAAATCGCCATAGGAGTCTTTAGGCTTATAATGGATGCTCGTTATTGTCCTATCCCTGGTGATGGAGACAGTAATCAAGAAAGCGAAGAGGGTTGGTAGTTTAACTGGTTCAATGTAAATAGTCCCTAATGAATTGGGGAGTGGTAGAATCTGGTGGGAGTTGATGTAGCACAAAAATAGGCCCTTTTGGCCCACCACATCCACGCCCACCGTGATGCCTATGTTGTACAATTCTGAGCAGTGAAGATGAGAGCAGGATGGAAACTGGCAGCAAAAGTAATGTAATTTTCAAGTTCACTACCAATCAGTACTAGTGCAGTCACAATGTGGTAGAAGCTCGTCTCTCTGATTGGAGGCCTATGACTAGTGGTGTACCCCAGGGATCGGTGTTGGGTCCGTTGTTGTTTATCATCTACATTAATTATTCAGATGATAATGTGGTAAACTGGATGAGTAAATTTGCAGATGACACCAAAATTGGGGGCGTAGTGGACAGTGAGGAAGGCTATCAAAGCTTGCAGCGTGATCTTGACCAGCTGGGAAAATGGGCTGAATATGGCAGATGGAACTTAATGCAGACATGTGCAAGATGTTGCACTTTGGGAGGACAAACCCGGGTAAGACTTACACAATGAATGGTAGGGTCCTGAGGTGTGCCGTAGAACAAAGCGACCTGGGAATACAGGTCCATGGATCCTTGAAATTGGCATCACAGGTAGATAGGGTCGTAAAGAGAGCTTTTGGCACTTTGGCCTTCATAAATCCGGGGCACTGAGTACAGGAGTTGGGATGTTATGTAAAAGTTGGACAAAACTTTGGTGAGGCTGAATTTGGAGTACTGTGTGCAGTTCTGGTCACCTACCTACAGGAAAGATATCAATAAGCTTGAAAGGGTGTAGAGAAAATTTACAAGGATGTTGCTGGGACTTGAGGACCCGAGTTATAGGGAAAGGTTGAATAGGTTAGGAATTTATTCCCTGGAACGCAGGAGAATGAGGGGAGTTTTTATAGAGGTATACAAAATTATGAGGGGTATAGATAGGGTGAATGCATGCAGGCCTTTTCCCCTCAGGTTGGATGAGACTAAAACTAGAGGACAGGTTTAGGGTGAAATGTGAAATATTTAAGGGGAATCTTGAGGGGAAACTTCTTCACTCAGAGGGTGGTGCGAGTGTGGAATGAGCTGCCAGCGGAAGTGGTGGATACAGATTCAATTGTAACATTTAAGAGAAGTTTGGATAGGTACATGGATGGGAGGGGTCTGGAGGGATGTGGTCTGGGTGCAGGTAGACGGGACTAGGTAAAGGATCAGGTCGGGATGGCACGTAGGACAAAAGTGCCACTCATCAAACAAAACCATAAAGGACAGCATCTATGCTGCATATGGAGACAATCTGCACCATTTTGAAAAAGAATTGTGAATGGATCTGAGCAAGATTCAGCAGAAATAGTTTTGAACACACAGTCCAGACTTAGCATTAATTGAAAGGCAATATGCAGAACTGATCAGGCAGCAGGCAAACTCTCTACTGCAATTACAGCAATATTTTCAAATCGTATATTTAAAATTGACTCCTTCCCAGTGAAACTGTGACAGCTGTGAAAATCTACACCGCCTCTCAACTTCACAATTTAAACAATAATTAAACCTCCCCCTTTAAAAGTAACTACTTTCTCTTGCTCATGTTGGTCTCAACACAATAGCTTGTCCCATCAAATGGAAATTTTGCACAGCTTAGTCCAAAGATTTTCTCAGTAGCCATCAAATATTCAGCAACAAATGGTTGATTTGAAAGTGTTTTAATTTTGTTTCAGAAAACACTGACTCACAGGTGACAAATTCCTCCAGCCTCCTTTTCCTTCTTTTGTTTCACAGAATCAATAAAAATGCATCAGGCACACTCATACACTGATCCAGGCCAGGAAGTATGACATCTGATTAGCACATGAGAATGAAAGCATAACAATGAATCAGAACATTCTGTGAACAGTCCTTACCCATAGTTGATCGCTTCTCTGTACTCCAAGTCACTGGTGCATTTGAAGGAAAATGCAAGAAAGGTTTATTTGGCTGGTTTTAGGAAAAACTTGTTCAAATGTTCAACAGGGTTGAAGTAAACCTTACTTCTTTAGTGGTCTTAAAATCTAATCCTTAATAACTCCAAACAAATGTCGAAGTCTCATTTCTCCATATGAAATACATTGTGCTTTGACAGCAGTGATAAGGAAATAAAGCAACATCTATTGATGCCAAGGAGAGTGTTACAATCCCTCAATAAACCACAGCTCCTTCAATGAGCACTCCAGGAAAGCACCCAAAGCCAGTGATGGCATTAACAGTAGTGCCAAAATACTCCCGACACAATTATGCTCCAGGAGAGAAGCAGGTTATCCCTAAATAAAATGCATTTCAAGTTTTAATCAAATTTAGCACAGTCTCATCAGGAAAGCTTCTGAATGATCTCATCCTGAAACATTTATTTCTTTATGAGATTTGAACCACAGATCCTGGATACAGTGGGATCTTGGCGGGCAGATGGAATCACTACGTTACCTTTAGGAGTGTTTACTGCCAGTTCTGTGCTGTTGAAGTCACAAGCATGTACAAGAACAAGCAGTGAGCCAGCTGCAGTTCACATACATGAGGAACAAGGCAAATGTCAAATGAAATTCTGTTCTCAAAGCTTCATGCATTCACATGCACAGCAGGGTAAAATCAGCGGACTCGCAAAATAATTCCAGAGCCCAGTTCAACCACTTCTCATATCCAGCACAGCACGGGTATGAGATACTAATTGAGGGGGGCTCCTTGTCGTGGATAGTGCTGACCTTCTTGACTGTTCTCGCAGCTGCACTCATCCAGGCAAATGTAGAATATCCGAGCACAGTGCTGACTTGTGCCTTGTTCTTGGTAAAAAGCTTTGTGGCATCAGGAAGAGTCACTTGCTGCAAGATACTCAGCCTCCAAACTGTTCTTGTAGTCAAACATTTGTGAGAATGGTCCACCTGAGTTTCTGGTTCATAGTAACCTCCCCAGGATGTTGAAAGTGGGAGCTTGGCGATGGCAATGCCATTGAATGTCAAGGATAGGCAGTTGGGTGCTCACATTGGGCATGTCATTGCCGGGCACTTCTATAACATAAACATCACTTGCCACTTATCAGCCCAGGCCTGAATGTTGTTCAAGTCTTGCTGCATGCGGATGTGGATTGCTTCATTTGCTGAGGATTTGCAAATGGAGTTTAACATTAAACAAACAGCAAACAACCCCAATCACCTTAAAATGGAAGGTAGATCAATGAGGAATCAGCTGAAGGTGACTGAACTACGATACTGCCCTTAGTGCTACAGTGATGCCCTGGAATGGGGTTGGTTACCTTCCAATAACCACAACCATCTTCCTTTGTGTCAAATATGACTCCAACCATTGGAATGTTTTCCCCATGAATTTTAGTTTGATCAAGAATCCTTGATGCCACGTAGTCAAATGTCGCCCTGGTGTCAAGGGCATACCTCACCGTGGAAAATTTTTTTGGTTCATATTTGGACATAGGCTGTGATTAGACTGGAGCTGAGTGCTCCTGGGAAAGAAAAAGTAGGCAACTGTGAGCAAGTCATCGGAGAGGAAGTTTTGCTTGATAGAACTATTGATGTTATGTTCCATCACTATGCTTACGATTGGTAGTAGTCTGACTGGGCAGTAATAAACTGGATTGGAATTGACCTGCTTTTTGTTAACAGGATATATCTGAACAATTTTTGACATTGTCAGCTGCATGCCAATATTATTATTGGAAACACTTGGCTAGAAGCAGGGCCAATTCTGGAGTGCAAGTCTTCTGTACTACATGAGGGCTGCTCTCCGTCAACAATGCCTTTGCTGTATCCGCTGCTCTCAGCCACTTCTTGATATTAAGTGGAGCGAATCAAGTTGGCTGGAGATGGTGAGAATCTCAGAAGGATAGAAAGATAAATTATCCACTCAGCACTTTTAGCTGAATATGGTTGCGAATGTTTCAGCCTTGCTTTTAGCATTCTCGTGCTGGGCCCTGCCATTGTTGAGGATTGGGATGCTTTTGGAGCCTCCTCTTTCCATTAGCTGTTTAATTGCCCACCACATTCTGCTGGTCGAGAGATCCTTTGGCTCCATCAACAGCACGTTGGTTAGCATACATTTAGTCCTGTACTGCAGCTTCACTGGGCTGGCACCTCATATTTAGATATGCTTGGTGCTATTCCTCACTGAGCCAGGGTTGATTCCCTGAGTTGAATGCAATGGTACAGGTTAGGCCACAAGGTTACAGGTTGATGGAATTAATTTCTACTGCTGCTTATGGCCCACAGAGCACACCACGTGTGCCCAGTTTTCAGCTGCCAGGTCAGTTCCGAGTCCTGATGAAGGGTCTCGACTGTTCATTTCCCTCCATAGATGCTGCTTGACCCGCTGAGTTCCTCCAGCACTTTTTGTGCGTTGCTCCAGATTTCCAGCATCTGCAGTCTTTCTTATGTCTTCAAATTCTGAGTCTAGCCCATTTAGTAAGTCCCACACTATAATAATTTGATGATTTCACAAACCAAGAAAATACTTGCAAGACTGTGAATGGCCTGAATGGTTTGGAAGAATTTTTTTTTTTATTTTTAAGTGATGCCAATAATCGACTTTCCAATATGACCAAACCACCATCCCTGGGGATTCTGGGGGACACAACCTCCTGCTCACAAAGCCATGCTGACTATCCCTAATAAGACTATACTTTTCCAGATGTGAGTAGATCCTATCCCCAAGAATCTTCTCCAATAATATCCCTATCACTGATGTAAGGCTCAAAGGCCTATTTTCCTGGTTTGTCCCTACTGCCCTTCTTAAACAGGGGAACAACACTGGTTATTCGCCATTCCTCCGGGACCTCACTTAAAGAGGATTCAAAATATCTCTGCCAAGTCTCCAGCAATCTTTTTTTTTGCCTTCTCTCAACAATATGGGACAGATCCCAGGAAGCCCTGGGGATATAATTCACCTGAAAGCTCTTCAAGAGACATAACATTTCTTTCGGGGTATCAACATGCCCTAGAATATCAGCATACCCCTCCCTGATCTCACTTCCCTCGATGCCCTTCTCCACGGTGAAAACCGATGCAAAGTACCCATTTAGTACCTCACCCACTTCATCTGGCTTCAGGCACAACTCCCCTTCTTTGTCCTTGAGTGGTCATACCCATCCCCTGGTTACCCTTTTGTTTTTAATGTATGTATAAAATGTGTTATTTTGAGACTGACCTGCAGTTGCACCTACCAGAGGAAACCAACTCTGCATCCACCCTGTTAAGCCCCATAAGAATTTTTTAACAAGATGACATTTCATTCTTTTGAACTCATAAGACAAATCTGCCATCCAAGGAATCAATAATCACAAGGCTATCTGTCTTTCCACAACAAGACTGTATACAATATTGCAAATACAGTCTCCTATATTTTACCTCTGTTTTTACTGTGGAAAAAGACAAGATGAGTGCAGAATTTGAGACAGTTAATGGGGACGTCTTGGAGATAGTCCACGTTACGGAGGTGGTGGTGCTAGATGTCTTAAAATGTATGAAGGTAGATAAATGACCAGGGCCTGATCATGTACGTCCAAGAACACTGTGGGAGGCTGCAGAAAAAAATTGTGCGAGCCCTGGCTGAGATACATGCAATCATTAGTGATGGGTGGAGTGCCAGAAGATTAGAGGGTGGCTAATATTGTGCCTTTATTTAAGAAAGGCTTAAAATCTGGGGGGAAAAGTCTGGGAACAATAGACCAGTAAGCCTAACATCTGTGATGGGTAAGTTACTGGAGTGGATTCTGAGGGATAAGATTTACATGCATTTCGAAAGACAGGTGTTGATTAGGGATAGTCAACATGGCTTTGTGCATGGGAGGTTATGTCTCACGCATCTGAGTTTTATTTGAAGTAACCAAGAAGGTTGATGAGGGCAGGGTGGTAGATGTAGTCCATATGGACTTCAGTAAGGCCTCTGATAAGGTTCCACATGCAAGGCTGCTCTGGAACGTTAGATCGCATGGGATCCAGGGAGAACTGGCTAATTGGATGGCTTGATGGTAGGAAGCAGAGAGTGATGGTGGAAGGTTGTTTTTTGGACTGGAGGCCCGTGACTAGTGTTGTTCCCCAGGGGTCAGTGCTACTTGTCATCAATATCAATGATTTGAAGAAGAATCTATAGGGCATGGTTAGCAAGTTTGCAGATGACCAAAAGACCACCAAAAGATGTGGTGTTGTTGACAGTGAAGGTGGGCATCAGGATTTAAAGAGGGATCTTGATCAGCTGGGCAAGTGGGGTAAAGAATGGCAAATGGAGTTTAATTTGGATAAGTACCAGGTGTTGCATTTTGGGAAGACAAATGAGGGTAGGACTTTCACAGTGAACAGTAGGGCCCTGGTGTGTGTTGAAGTCCAAGGTCGGTCTGTTCTACAAGTACAAAGTGGCGTCACAGGGAGACAGAGTGATGAAGAAGGTTTTTGGCATGCTGGCCTTCATCTGTCCATAGAACAGTACAGCACAATATAGACCCTCGCGGCCCACCATGTTGTGCTGACCTTTAAGCCACACCTAGGACTATCTAACCCCTTCCTGCCACATATCCCTCTATTTTAAATTCCTCCATATGCTTATCTAACAATCTCTTGAACTTGACCAACTTATCTGCCTCCAGCACTACCCCAGGCAGCGCATTCCATGCACCAACCACTCTCTGGGTGAAAAACCTCCCTCTGATATCTCCCTTGAACTTCCCACCAATTACTTTAAAGCCATGCCCTCTTGTATTGAGCATTGGTGCCCTGGGAAAGAGGCGCTGGCTGTCTACTCTATCTATTCCTCTTAATATTTTGTATACCTCTATCATGTCTCCCCTCATCCTCCTCCTCTCCAAAGAGTAAAGCCCCAGCTCCTTTAGTCTCTCCTCATAATCCATATTCTCTAATCCAGGCAGCATCCTGGTAAATCTCCTCTGCACCCTTTCCAATGCCTCCACAACCATCCTATAATGAGGAGACCAGAACTGGACAGAGTACTCTAAGTGTGGTCTAACCAGAGTTTTGTAGAGCTGCATCATTACCTTGCGGCTCTTAAACTCGATCCCACGACTAATGAATGCTAACATCCCATAAGCTTTCTTAACTAGCCTATCCACCTGTGAGGCAACTTTCAGTGATCTGTGGATATGAACCCCCAGATCCCTCTGCTCCTCCACACTACCCAGAATCTGGCCATTAACCTTGTACTCTGCCTTGGAGTTAGTCCTTCCAAAGTGTACCACCTCATACTTCTCCGGAGTGAACTCCATCTGCCACTTGTCAGCCCAGCTCTGCATCCTATCAATATCCCTCTGCAATCTTCGACAGTCCTCCACACTACCCACAGCACCACCAACCTTTGTGTCATCTGCAAACTTGTTAACCCACCCTTCTACTCCCTCATCCAAGTCATTAATAAATATCACGAAAAGTAGAGGTCCCAGAACCGATCCTTGTGGGACACCACTAGTCACAGCCCTCCAATCTGAATGCACTCCCTCCACCACAACCCTCTGCATTCTACAGGCAAGCCAATTCTGAATCCACACGGCCAAGCTTCCCTGGATCCCATGCCCTCTGACCTTCTGAAGAAACCTACCATGCGGAACCTTGTCAAACGCCTTACTAAAATCCATGTAGACCATATCTACTGCACTACCCTCATCAATCTTCCTGGTCACCTACTCAAAGAACCCTATCAGGCTTGTGAGACAAGATCTTCCCTTCACAAAGCCATGCTGGCTGTCCCTAATCAGTCCATGATTCTCTAAATGCTCATAGATCCTATCTCTAAGAATTCTTTCCAACAGCTTACCCACCGCAGACGTAAGGCTCACTGGTCTGTAATTCCCTGGACTACCCCTGCTACCTTTTTTGAATAAGTCGACAACATATGCCACCCTCCAATCCTCTGGTACCATTCCCATGGACAACGAGGACTCAACGATCCTAGCCAATGGTTCAGCAATCTCCTCCCTAGCCTTGTGGAGCAGCATGGGGAATATTCTGTCAGGCCCCGGGGACTTTATCTGTCCTAATATTTTCTAACAGCTCCAACACATCCTCTCTCTTGATATCTACATGCTCTAGAACATTAACCTTACCAACACTGTCCTCAGCGTCATCAAGACCCCTCTCCTTGGTGAATACTGAAGAGAAGTATTCATTGAGAACCTCACCAACTTCCACAGCTTTCAGGCACATCTTCTCACCTTTGTCTCTAATTGGTACTACCTTTACTCTCGTCATCCTTCTGCTCTTCACGTATGTGAAAAAAGCCTTGGGATTCTCCTTAACCCTACTCGCCAAGGCCTTTTCATATCCCCTTCTTGCTCTCCTCAGCCCCTTCTTGTTCCTTCCTTGATACCCTATATTCCTGCCTAAACCTTATGTATGCTGCCTTCTTCCTCCTAACTAGTTGTTCCACCTCTCGTCACCCATGGTTCCTTCACCATGCCATTCTTTCTCTGCCGCACCGGGACAAATTTATCGCTAACATCCTGCAAGAGCTCCCTGAACAACGACCACATCTCCATAGTACATTTCCCTTCAAGTCATGGCATTGAGTATAGAAATTGGGATGTTATGTTGCAGTTCTACAAGACACTGGTGAGGCCGCATTTGGAATATTGTGTTCAGTTTTGGTCACCCTGTCATAGGAAAGATGCCAGTAAGCTGGAAAGAGTGTGGAGGAGATTTATGAGGATATTGCCGGGACTCAAGGGATTGAGTTATGGAGAGGTTGAGCAGGTTGGGAATTTATTCATTGGAGCACAGGAAAATGAGCGGTTATCTTATAGAGGTGTATAAAATCATAAGGGGCATATATAGGGTGAACACGCACAGTCTTTTTCCCAGGGTTGGAGAATCAAGAACTAGAGGACAGAGGTTTAGGGTGAGAGGAGAGAGATTTAGTAGGAATCTGAGAGGCAACATTTTGACCCAGATGATGTTCAGTGTATGGAACGAGCTGCCAGAGGAAGTGGTTGAGGCAGGTACATTAACAACCTTTAAAATGTGGGCAAGTGGGATGAGCTTAGACGGGAATGTTGGCTGGCATGG
This sequence comes from Pristis pectinata, assembly GCF_009764475.1. Classification (NCBI taxonomy): domain Eukaryota; kingdom Metazoa; phylum Chordata; class Chondrichthyes; order Rhinopristiformes; family Pristidae; genus Pristis; species Pristis pectinata. Next base: position 1,391,748 of record NC_067417.1, read on the forward strand.
ACCAGTTGTACCAAAGGGACTGTTTCTGTGCTGTACAAGTCTCTGACTTTATAAAATTGAAGCAATGCATCTTCAGTCTTGTACTTCAATCCTCTTGCATGAAAGGCCAACCTTTGTTTGGTTTTGTTATTGCTTGCTGTACCAACATGTTAATTTTCAGTACAAGAGCTCCCAGGTCCCACTGAACATCAACACGTTTCAATCCCATCATTTAATAAATACTCTTCCTTTATTTGTCAAGCAAAGCAGAAGACATCAGTTTTTCCACATTAGGCTCCATTTGCCATGTTCTTTCTCATTCATTGAACTTGCCTCCACACCCTTTCACAACTGTTGCAAACACACAAATTGTAAACAGTTGGGGACTCAGCGCAATCGCTGCTGCACTCCACTGGTTACAGGCTCCCACCTTGAAAATGACCCACTTATTCCTGTTTTCTGTCCATTAACCAATCCTCAATTCACATAAATACATCTCCCCAAATACCTTGTGCTACAATTCTGTTGAATAAACTCTGGTGTGGCACGTTATCAAAGGCCTTCTGAAAGTCTAAACCACAAGTGGTTCACTCTATTCTGCTTATTACAAACACAAAAAAAAATTCTTAAGAAAATCTACGTCAACCCCACCCAATCTTTTTATTACTGTCCTGGTATCACTTCCCTGACAAGTGTCCAGAATGGGCATACAGGTGATAAAGAATGGTACACGATCTTGAACGAGTCACAAAATGCCAGCAACATACAAGACCTTCAACAAAATAATGCAGAAATGAAATATTAAGATATGAGGGAGACAATTCAAGCCATTAGCTCCCTGTTCCCAGGTGTCCAACTTCTGTAGAAGGCTAAAACTAGCTCCTTTTGTCAATACATTTCTCACTAGCAAGTGGCAGCACAATGTTCTCCTGACCATCAAGAAAACTTATGCTCACCCTGGCTCTCTGATGTCTCTTGCAACACGATAATTCCAGTCTCGATAAAAATCATTTTCTTTGTCAAAATCATCATCTCCAATGGTGACATTGAATCGCTTCTCCTCAAAGTCTGGCTCCTGTTCCTTTCTGATGGTAGCCTTCTTCAACATCTGAAAATAAAAAGTTTAGAAATTGAGGAGACATCCTTGTACCAGCTCGGCAAGATTCTCACAATCTTTGGTCTTTCCATTTCCCCCACAGGGGTTGAACTTCAGATGCTTTGTTTGACGCCTTGACTGCAACATTTTAAACATGAGCTGCAATTGTCGAGGCCTATGGCAGAAGCCTACAAGAAAGAACGACCACTTTTGGTACTAAGCCTATTGTACACTAACCTCCCCGCAACCAAGTGCAACAGAGTGGTTCAATTCATTGCACACTTGCCAGAGACTCTGTTCCAGGTACAAACCTCACTCCAGAGCCTAGAACCCATAATCCAGGACAACTCTTCAGAGCAGTATTAAAGGACTGCTATGCTGTTGTAAGGGCAATGGCTCTGCTATCAGATAAAGATGAGTTACATAGAACATTACAACATAGTACAGGCCCTTTGGCCCATGATGGCCGACATTTTATCCTGCTCTGAGATCTATCTAACCCCTCCCTCCCACATAACCCTCCATTTCTCTATCATTCATGTGCCTATCTAAGAGTCTCTTAAATGTCCCTAATGTATCTGCCTCCACCACCTCTGCCGGCAGTGCGTTCCGTGCACCCACCACTCGCTGTGCAAAAAACTTACCTCTGACATCCCCCCTTATACCTTCCTCCAATCACCTGAAAATTATGCCCCCTCGTGTGAGCCATTCTCGCCCTGGGAAAAAAGTCTGACTGTCCACTCGATCTACGCCTCTCATCATCTTGTACACCTCCATCTAGTCACCTCTTATCCTCCTTCACTCCAAAGAGAAATGCCTTAGCTCGCTCAACCTATCTTCATAAGACATGCCCTCCAATCCAAGCAGCATCTTGGTAAATCTCCTCTGCAGCCTCTCAAAAGCTTCCACATCCTTCCTATAATGAGGCAACCAGAACTGAACACAATACTCCAAGTGTGGTCTAACCAGAGTTCTACCTCAACAAATGAAGGCTAACATACCATACGCCTTCTTAACAACCCTATCAACCTGTGCGGCAACTTGGACGTGGACCCCAAGATCCCCCTTGCTCCTCAACACAGCAGTTAGGGTTAGGGTTAGGTTGTGAGTTAGCGGGCAGTGGGAAAATTATCGTTCCTGTGTTTATTGATCTTGTTACTGGACGTGGATCCCAAGATCCCCCTTGTTCCTCAACACAGCAGTTAGGGTTAGGGTTAGGTTGTGAGTTAGCGGGCAGTGGGAAAATTATCCTTCCTGTGTTTATTGACCTTGTTATTGGAGATTCAGTCTCACTGGATCCTGCCACTTTGATCTGGCCCATGCCTTCATTATCCTGGTTCCGCTCCACTCGCCTTTATGGTTAGGGTTAGAGTCCTGCCATTAACCACGTATTCTGCCTTCAAATTCGATCTTCCAAAGTGTATCACTTCACACTTTTCTGGGTTGAACTCCATCTGCCACTTCTCTGCACCTTATCAATGTCCTGTTGTAATCTACAGCAACCTTCTACACTATCCACAACACCACCAACCATCATGTCACCTGCAAACTTACTAACCCACCCTTCCATATCCTCTCCAAGTCATTTATAAAAATCACAAAGAGCAGGGGTCCCAAAACAGATCCCTGCAGAACAACGCTGGTCAGCGACCTCCAGGCAGAATACACTCCATCTACAACCACCCTTTCTTCCATGGGCGAGCCAATTCTGAATCCACACAGCCAAGTTACCCTGGATCCCATGCCTCCTGACTTTCTGAATGAGCCTTCCATGAGGAACCTTATCAAACGCCTCACTAAAATCCATGTACACCACATCCACTGCTCTACCTTCATCACTGTGCTTTGTCACATCCTCAAAGAATTCAATCAGGCTCGTGAGGCACAACCTTCCCCTCACAAAGCCATGCTGACTGTCCCTAATCAGACTATGCTTCTCTCACTCTCCATAAATCCTGACTCTAAGAATCTTCTCCAGTAATTTGCCCACCACTGAGGTAAGACTCACTGGTTTGTAATTCCCAGGGTTATCCCTACTCCCTTTCTTGAACAAAGGATCAACATTTACCACCCTCCAATCATTTGGCACTACTCCTGTGGCCAGTGATGATACAAAGATCATTGCTAAAGGCACAGCAATCTCTTCCCTCGCTTCCCGTAATAACCTTGGATATATCCTGTCTGGCCCCAGTGACTTATCCAACCAAATGTTTTTCAAAGTTCCAGCACATCCTCTTTCCTCATGTCAACATGTCCTAGCATATCAGCCTGTCGTACGCCATCCTCACAAATGTTAAGGTCTCTCTCACTGGTGAATACTGAAGCAAAGTATTCATTAAAGACCTCCCCTACCTTTTCCGACTCCAGCACTTCTTTCCTCTTTTATCCCTGATCGGTCCTACCCTCACTCTCATCATCCTCCTATTCTCTACATATGTGTAGAACGCTTTAGGGTTTTCCTTAATCCTACTCGCCAAGGCCTTCTCATGCCCCCTTCTAGCTCTCCCAAGTCCATTCTTAAGCTCCCTCCTGTCTGATCCATGCTTTCTAAACCTTTGGTAAGCTTCTTTCTTCCTCTTGTCAACCACAGTTCCTTCACTCTATTATCCTTACCCTGCCTCAATGGGACAAATTTATCCAGAACCCCACGCAAATAATCCCTAAACAACCTCCACGTTTCCATTGTGCACTTCCCCAAGAACATCTGTTCCCAGTTTACACTTCCAAGTTCCTGCCTAATAGCATCATAATTACCCCTCCCCCAATTAAATACTTTCACCTATCATCTGCTCCTGTCCCACTCCAAGGCTATGGTAAAGGTCAAGGAGTTAGGGTCACTGTCTCCAAAATGCTCTCTCACTGAGAGATCTGAAATCTGATCAGGCTCACTGCCTAGTACAAGGTCCAGTATCGCCTCTCTCGTCAGCCTGTCCACATATTGTGTCAGGAATCCTTCCTGGACACACCTAACAAACTCTGCCCCATCTATCCCCTTTACACTGAGGAGGTGCCTATCAATATTAGGGAAGGTGAAATGACCGATGACAACCACCCTGTTATTTTTCCACCTTTCCAAAATCTGCCTCCCAATCTGCTCCTCAGCGTCTCTGCTGCTATTGGGGGATCTATAGAATACTCCCAATAGAGTGATCGCTCCCTTCCTGTTTCTGATTTCCACCCACACTGACTCAGTGAACAATCCCTCCAGGACGTCCTCCCTTTCTGCAGCTGTGATACTGTCCCTGATCAGCAAAGCCACTGCCCCACCTCATTTATTCTCCGTCCCTCTCCCTTTTGAAACATCTAAACCCTGGAATATCCAGGAGCCATTCCTGCCCTTGCGACAGTCAAGTCTCTGTAATGGCCACAGCATCAAAGTTCGTGTGCTTACCCACGCTCTAAGTTCATCAGCCTTGTTCTTGATACTTCTCACATTAAAGTAGATGCACTTCAGCCCATCCAAATGACTGCAATTTTGCCCTTTCAACTGCCTATCCTTCCTCAGTCTTTCTACACTCTGCGTCCACTTGTACACTAAATGAACCAACCTCTGACCTATCACTCAAGTTCCCATCCCCCTTCCAACCTAGTTTAAACCCTCCCCAACAGGTCTAGTAAACCTGCCTGCAAGGATATTGGTTCCCCCTCCAGTTCAGGTGTAACCCGTCCCTTTTGTACAGGTCATACCTTCCTCAGAAGAGATCCCAATGATCAACAAATCTGAAACCCTGCCCCCTGTACCAACTCCTCAGCCACGCATTCATCTGCCAAATCATCCTATTCTTACCCTCACTGGCACATGGCACATGCAGCAATCCAGAGATTACTACCCTTGATGTCCTGCTTTACAGCTTCCTACCTAACTCCCTATATTCCCCTCTTCAGGACTTCATCTCTTTCCCTACCAATGTCATTGGTACCAAAATGTAACACTGGCAGTTCACCCTCCCCCTTCAGAATGCTGTGGACCCGAGACGTCCCTGACCCTGGCACCCAGGAGGCAACATACCATCCGGGAATCTCTTTCACGTCCACAGAATCTCCTGTCTGCCCCCCCTACTATGGAATCCCCTATCACTACTGCTGTCCTCTTCTCCCTCATTCCCTTCTGCACCACACAACCAAGCTTAGTGCCAGATACATTTTGTATTATCTAGGGCACATTACTATTTACCTCTTTTGCATGTCGCAGGCCTCTCTCCCACGCACTCTCTGCTGGAGGCTCCAATGGAATAGGTGGCATCAATTCTTCAATTACTGGAGCTCCCTAGTCCCAAGAGAGAAGAAACTTTGTTAAACCAAACACTGTCAATGCTTAAGTGTGTACAAACGATAAATCAATGTCTGAATTCCCAGCAGTCAGACAGAATCTGCAGTTTATCCTGATAAAGACAAAGACTTCTGTCAGCAGAACTGGGAACTGCAGCGGGCACTAGAGGCATGAAACTGAATTTTCTACATCTGGCAAATGGAAAGGCAACATATTATTCCATGCACATGCATTCTATACCCAGAGAACCAACATGCCTTGATTTGGCAGTTCCTTTGCCCCATCCAGCCCACCAACAGTTGGACCTCGTCCAAGGGAGGCAGAATAGATTTTAAAAAGTAACCAGATAATCTGGCACACATTCGTGGCATCCAATTACTGACAAAGTCAGGACAGGACAGGTACTCAACAGGTAGATAAATTAGTACTGCAAATAGAGAAGCCCAAGATCCAGGTTTTAATTCAACTAACACAGGTGGATTAGGAAATTTTTCTCTGAAACTACTTTTCCCTGCAACAACAACAACACAAAATTCTGGAGGAACTCAGCAGGTAAGACAGCATCTATGGAGGGAAATCAACAGTCGACATTTCAGGTCGAGACCTTCATCAGGACTGGGGAGGATGGGGGCAGAAGCCAGAATAAAAAGATGTGGGGGGGGGGGGGGTGGGGAAGGAGGGGAGGACCACAAGCTGGTAGGTGATAGGTGAGTCCAGGTGAAAGGGGGAAAGTCAGGTGGGTGGGGAAGGGGGGATTACAGGGAGTGATGTGAGGAGCTGGGAGATGATAGGTGGAAGAGGCAAAGGGCTGAAGGAGGAATCCAGTAGGTGAGGGCAGTAGACCATGGAATAAAGGGAACGAGGTGGGGAACCAGAGGGAGGTGATGGGGGGGTGGGGCGGGCGCTGAAGAGAAGGGGTTACTGGAAGTTGGAGAAATAGATGTTAATGCTATCGGGTTGGAGCTATCAAGGTGGAATATGAGGTGTTGCTCCTCCAACCTGCATCTGGCCTCAAGGTGGCAGTAGAGGAGGCCATGAATAGACATGTCAGTGTGGGAGTGGGATGAGGAATTGAAGTGGGTGGTCACCGGGAGACCCTGGCTGTTGCGGCAGACAGACCGAAGGTGCTCGACGAAGTGGTCACCCAATCTGCGTCAGGTCTCACCAATGCACAGGAGGCCGCACCAGGAGCAATAAATGACACCCTCAGATTCACAGGTGAAGCGCTGCCTCACCTGGAAGGACTGTCTAGGACTCTGAATGGTAATGAGGGAGGTGGTGTTGTGGCAGGAGTAACACCTTGCACAGTTGCAGGGATATATGCCAGGAGGGTGATCGATAGGGAGGAATGAGCAGACATGGGAGTCGCAAAGGGAACGATCTCTGCCCCGGGGGGGTGGGGGGGGGAGATGTGTCTGGTGGTGGGATCCCATAGGAGATGGCAGAAGTTGCGGAGAATGGTGTATTGTATGCGGAAGCTTTTGGGGTGGTAGGTGAGGACAAGAAGAACCCTACGCCTGTTACTGTTATGTCCAGAAGTTAGGGGGTGGGGGTGGTGAGGGCAGGCGTACAGGAAATGGAGGAGATGCGGGCGAGGGCTGCATTGATCACGGTGGAAGGGAAACCCCATTTACCAAAAAAAAAAGAGGACATGTCAGATGTCCTGGAATGGAAACGTAATCCCGAGAACAAATGTGGCGAAGGAACTGGGAGAAGGAAGTTTCCTTGCAACTATTTTGACACAACAGCATCACCTGCAGGTAGGTCCCACAAACTGCAGAGCTGTGTGAGCTCTAAGATGTCAGCTGAAAGGGTCTTGGGGCACTGTCAATGCTGAAGTGTATACAAATACCTGTGAAGCTTCAGATATGAAAACCTCAACAATAAATTGGGTTGTAGAGCTATTTGGAGGATTCTGTGCCATTTCAAGTTTAATGTGAATGCAACGTGATTGTTCTAAATTCCCAAACATCAAACAAGTATTGGGTGCAGTTATCCCTAACTCTGCAGTGGATAAAATGCTTATATAGATTAAAATGGAGATCGCTGAACTATGAACAGAAATACATATAATACTTTAAGCGTGGTCTCATCAATGACTTGTAGAATTGCAACATGACATCCCAACTCTTATACTCAATATCCTGCCAAATGAAGGCAAGCGTGCCAAACACCTTCACCATCCTGTCTACCTGTGTCACCACTTTCAGGGAACTCTGTACCTACACCCTCAGCTCTCTATGTTCTATAACACTCTCCAGGGTCCTAGCAATTACTGTGCATGCCCTGCCTTGGTTTAAAACCAAAATGCAACACCTCCCACTTGTCCGAGTTAAATTCCATCTGCCATTCCTTGGCACTCTTCCCCAGTTGATCTAGATCCTGCTGTAATCTTAGATAACCTTCTCCACTGTCCACCACACCACCAATTTTGGTGCCATCCACAAACTTACTAACCACATTAACATTGTCATCCAAAAGCAGTAGACCCAGCACTGATCCTTGAGGCACACCACTGGTCACAGGCCTCCATTCTGAAAAATAACCCTCCACTACCACCCTCTGCCTCCTTCCAGCAAGCCAATTTTGTATTCAATTGGCTAGCTCATCCTGGATCACCTTCCAGACCAGCCACCATATAGGACTTTGTCAAAGGCCTTGTTGTGTAGAATGTAAATGCAGACCAGACCAATCCTATCAATTTGACTTTGTAAAAATGATCAAAAGTCCCTGACTACCACTAGAGAACGTGGATATGTGGATGGGTTAGGGAGTTTGTGCAAGTGAGGAAGAGAGCCCAGAGTAGGTGGGGAGGAGAGAGAGTTTGGAGGTAGTGGTGAGAGCCCACAGCGAGGGGAGTCAGACATCTAGTGGGATGAAGATTTACCCCCAGCCTGGGGGGGGGTTCTACAAGTATGCGAAGAGTAAGAAGATGAGATGCGAAAGGATAGGGCCTATCAGGTGCAGCAGTGGGAAAGTGTGGGTGGATCTGGAAGAAATAGCGGAGGTACTTAATGAATACGTCAGTATTCACTACGGAAAAGGATCTAGGGGATTGTAGTGGGGACATGCAGTGGCCTGAAAGGCTTGAGCACGTAGATATTAGAAAAGAAATGGTGCTGAGACTTTTGGAAAGCATCAAGTTAGATAAGTTGCCCAGACCGGATGAGATGTACCCCAGGTTGCTGTGGGAGGCGAGGGAGGAGATTGCAGAGCCTCTGACTATGATCTTTGCGTCGTCGATGGAGACAAGAGAGGTTCCGGAAGATTGGAGGGTTACGGATGTTGTTCCCTTATTCAAGAAGGGGAGTAGGGATAGCTCAGGGAATTATAGACCAGTGAGTCTTACCTCAGTGGTTGGTAAGCTGATGGAGAAGATCCTGAGAGGCAGGATTTATGAACATTTGGAGAGGTATAATATGATTAGGAATAGTCAGCATGGCTTTGTCAAGGGCAGGTCCTGCCTTACGAGCCTGATTGAATTTTTTGAGGATGTGACTAAGCACATTGATGAAGGGAGAGCAGAAGATGTAGTGTATATGGATTTCAGCAAGGCATTTGATAAGGTACCCCATGCGAGGCTTATGGAGAAGGTGAGGAGACATGGGATCCAAGGGAACATTGCATTGTGGATCCAGAACTGGCTGGCCCACAGAAGGCAAAGAGTGGTTGTTGAAGGGTCGTATTCTGAGTGGAGGTCGGTGACCAGTGGTGTACCTCAGGGATCTGTACTGGGACCCTTACTCTTTGCGATTTTTATAAATGACCTGGATGAGGAAGTGGAGGGGTGGGTTAGTAAGTTTGCGGATGACACAAAGGTTGGGGGTGTTGTGGATAGTTTGGAGGGCTGTCAGAGGTTACAGAGAGACATAGATAGGATGCAGAGTTGGGCTTAGAAGTGGCAGATGCAGTTCAACCCAGATAAGTGTGAAGTGGTTCATTTTGGTAGGTCAAATATGTTGGCAGAATATAGTATTAATGGTAGGACTCTTGGCAGTGTGGAGGATCAGAAGGATCTTGGGGTCTGAGTCCATAGGACGCTCAAAGCGGCTGCGCAGGTTGACTCTGTGGTTAAGACGGCATATGGTGTATTGTCCTTCATCAATTGGGCAATTGAATTTAGGAGCCGCGAGGTATTGTTGCAGCGATATAGGTCCCTGGTCAGACCCCACTTGGAGTATTGTGCTCAGTTCTGGTTGCCTCACTACAGGAAAGATGTGGAAGTCATAGAGAGAGTACAGAGGAGATTTACAAGGATGCTGCCTGGAATGCAGAGCATGCCTTATGAAAGCAGGCTGAGGGAACTTGGCCTTTTGTCCTTTGAGAGACAGAGGATGAGGGGGGGAACCTGATAGAGGTGTATAAGATGATGAGAGGTATTGAACGGGTAGATAGTCAGAGGCTTTTCCCAGGGCTGAATTGGTGGCCACAAGAGGACATAGGTTTAAGGTGCTGGGGAGTAGATATAGAGAAGATGTCAGGGGTAAGTTTTTTACTCAGAGAGTGGTGAGTGCGTGGAATGGGCTGCTGGAAATGGTGGTGGAGGCGGATACTGTAGGGTCTTTCAAGAGACTGTTAGATAGGTACATGGAGCTGAATAAAACAGAGGGTTATGGGTAAGCCTAGTAATTTTTAGGGTAGGGACATGTTCGGCACAGCTTTGTGTGCTGAAGGGCCTGAATTGTGCTGTAGGTTTTCTATGTTTCCACATTAATTCACAAGGCTACTTCCTCTATGTTATCTTAACCAACATGGTCTAATTAGAAGCAAAATAAGAGACATACTTGGGATTCAAAACCAATGGCTTATTGCGAATTAGTGAGTTCAAATTCAATTTTATTGCATGGGATTCTGAGATCTTCAATAGGGTCATTTTCTATGAATCCATTCAATCATTTATGAAAACCCAGCAAAAACACAAGACTTTTGGAGAATCTGCAAGGATTTCAAGAACCTCACCTCATTGGCCCAGGCAACAAAAAGTAAGGCACACTTGTTCACTCCTCCAATTTGTTCTGGGCTCAACAATTTCTCCCCTCACTGTAACTTTATTTTGACTTAGGAATGGTGGAACTTGAATTTCATAAACGAGAATACTGAACACTGGCATCTCAAGATTTCACAAATATAATTAAAATCTGTACTCACCAGGACATGCGTTTCCTGGAAAGAAGACAAGAAGAAAGGGTGTTAAAACAGAAGCAAACAAGTGGCTTGGTATTAAATGTCTGCCTCATTTCTGGACTGGACTAACTTGCACTGTTAGATTAGTAATGGCTGCTGTAACTGCTCCATGTTTGACACCTATTCTCTAAAAACTATTTTTTTTTACTGCAATAGTCTGGTCAATTCTTCAGATTCATTTCAACCACATCTGGAATCTAGAGGAGCGGTGCTAAACTGTTCCCTTTGTGGCTGCACAGGTGAGTACAATAGAAGCTCGGGGGTTACACAGTTTGCCCACCTTCCCACTAATCTTAAATTACTAATACAAACAGGTTCAGGGTTCACCCACCAAGGATATGGCATAGCTGAGAAATGCCCGTCCCAAAACTCCATCCTATTGATAATTGTAACAAATCATCAGGATAAAGCTACAGAAATAATGGGGTAGAATTGGCCAGAGGGCCAATTTCCCAAGGGATAAGGCCAGAAAATGCTTTTCAGCCTAGATGTTTATACCTTCACCTATCAGATCTTCTGTTGGGTTTCTTATGTACTGGAGATACAATGATCCATTCTACAAAAGATACTATGTTACCTGCATGGGTTTTATTTTCTTTATTCTTATGAATGGAAGTAGCTAGTGCATGGCTTTTTTAATAAAACATCAGGAAGATGATGCTCGCGTGTGTACATATTTCGAGGCCAAGTTCCAAGTCATGATTAGCTCTTTCACAGAAGTGTATGTGGAGTATATTAAACATCTGGAAGGTGATCCATCCTGAGACTGACCGAGTGCAGTCTCACAGCTGATCATGCTTGTTAATGTATTTGTACAATGCGCATGCTGTATAATGTGCATTATATTATGTGACGGAGGATTTTATCAGCTGGTAGGGTTTAAGAATTAGGATTGAATAGTCAGGATTGCAGGGGATAGAGCCCATGGGCAGTGAGGGATAAGAAAGCAGACACGGGAATTCTGGATTCTGAAATTGAGATACCTTGTCTGGAGGGGGAGGTTTATTGAACACCTGCAGTGTGGTCCTGAATTTAGGGGCAACCAAGAAAGGCATTAGCATCCCCAGTGATGAAAATTCACGGTTCAGAGGCTGAAGTTTAGTGGAAGCACATCACTGCAATAAGCTAAGGATGGTTGTAGATGAAAGGAGAGACAAGAATAGAATGGATCAGATGTTTGAATGTGCCGGAGGAGCAAGGGGGTCTCAATAAAGCTCACACCACCACAGCAATTTGGTGCAGCCAAAACAACTCACTTCAATAGATGGAATTAAAATTCCCAAATAAAAAGGGGAGCCAAGGGGTAGGGAATACAAGGAATGACAATGTGAAACTGCCAGGCATTACTTTGGCAAAGCCAAATTGAATTCTTACAAGTTTATTACAATAGTAATTTGGTTTGTCCCCTTTGACTCTCACCAACTTTTACCGATGCACCATAGAAAGCATCCTAGCTGGATGTATCACGGCTTGGTACGGCAACTGCTCCGCCCAGGACCGCAAGAAGCTGCAGAGGTTTGTGGACACAGCCCAGCGCATCACGGACACCAGCCTCCCCTCCTTGGACTCGGTCTTTACCTCTCGTTGTCTTAGTGTAGCAGCCAGCATAAACAAAGACCCCACCCACCCGAGACATTCTCTCTTCTCTCCTCTTCCATCGGGTAGAAGATACAGGAGCCTGAGGGCACATACCACCAGCTTCTACCCCACTGTGATAAGACTACTGAATGGTTACACCCGAACCAGAAGGGGGCCAATATCCTTGCGGATATCGTGGCTATTACTGAGACGTGGCTGACGTCAGGGCAGGAGTGGATATTGAATATTCCTGGTTTTCGGTGTTTTAAGAGAGATAGGGAAGGGGGGAGAAGAGGAGGAGGGGTGGCGATACTGGTCAAGGACACTGTTACGGCTGTGGAAAAGACGGATGTTGTAGAAGGATCATCTCTAGAGTCCGTATGGGTGGAATTAAGGAAGAAGAAAGGAGCAGTTACTCTACTAGGAGTATCTATAGGCCCCCCGGTAGCAGTAGAGATATAGAGGAGCAGATTGGCAGGCAGTGTTTGGAGAGAGCAGAAATAACAGGGTTGTTATAATGGGAGACTTCAACTTCCCAAATATAGACTGGAACCTGCTTAGTGCCAAAGGTTTGGATGGGACGGAATTTGTTAAGTGTGTCCAGGAGGGATTCCTGACGCAGTACGTTGACAGGCCGACTAGAGGGAATGCCATGTTAGATCTAGTTTTAGGAAATGAACTGGGACAGGTGAAGGATCTATTGGTGGGTGAGCATTTGGGGGACAGTGACCATTGCTCCATAACCCTTAAAATTGTCATGGACAGGGACAGGTGCAGAGAGGACAAGAGGTTTTTCAATTGGGGAAGGGCTAACTACGAGGCTATAAGGAGAGAACTTGGGAGTGTAAATTGGGATGTCCTTTTTGAAGGAAAATGTACCATGGGGATGTGGTCGATATTCAGGGATCTTATGCAGGATGTTAGGGATAAATATGTCCCGGTGAGGCAGAGAAGGAATGGCAGGGTGAAGGAACCGTGGGTGACGAGAGAGGTGGAACGACTTGTTAGGGAGAAGAAGGTAGCATACGTGAGGTATAAGCAGCAAGGTTCAGACAGGGCCTGTGAGGAATATAGAGTAGCGAGGAAGGAACTTAAGAAAGGGCTGAGGAGAGCTAAAAGGGGACACGAAAAGGCTTTGGCTAGTAGGGTTAAGGAAAATCCCAAGGCCTTTTTCAAGTACGTGAAGGGTAGGAGGATGGCTAGGGTGAAGGTAGGTCCGATTAAGGACAAAGGTGGGATAATTTGCCTGGAGGCGGTGGAAGTGGGAGAAGTTCTAAATGAGTACTTCGGTATTCACCAGGGAGAGGGGTCTTGATGATGCGGAAGGGAGTGCTGGTAGGGGTAATGTTCTCGAGGTTGTTGATATCAAGAGAGAGGATGTGTTGAAGTTGTTAAATAATATTAAGACAGATAAATCTCCGGGGCCTGACGGGATTTTCCCCAGGCTGCTTCGAGAGGCTAGGGAGGAGATTGCTGAACCGCTGGTAAGGATCTTTGAGTCCTCGTTGTCTACAGGGGTGGTGCCGGAGGATTGGAGGGTTGCGAATGTGGTCCCCTTGTTCAAAAAAGGTAATAGGGATAGGCCAGGGAATTATAGACTGGTGAGTCTCACATCTGTGGTGGGTAACCTATTAGAAAGGATTCTAAGGGATAGGATTTATGAACACCTTGAGAATCATGGACTGATTAGGGACAGCCAGCATGGCTTTGTGAAGGGAAGATCTTGCCTCACAAGCCTGATAGAGTTCTTTGAGGAGGTGACCAGGAAGATTGATGAGGGCAGTGCGGTGGATTTTAGTAAGGCATTTGATAAGGTTCCTCGTGGTAGGCTTCTTCAGAAGGTCAGAGGCCAAGGGATCCAAGGAAGCTTGGCTGTGTGGATTAGGAATTGGCTTGCATGTAGAAAGCAGAGGGTTGTGGTGGAAGGAGTGCCCTCGGATTGGAAGGCAGTGACTGGTGGTGTCCCGCAGGGATTGGTTCTGGGACCTCTACTTTTTGTGAGATTTATAGATGACTTAGATGAGGGGGTGGAGGGCTGGGTTAGTAAGTTTGCGGACGACACTAAGATAGGCGGTGTTGTGGATAGTGTGGAGGGCTCTCGGAGCTTACAGAGGGATATTGATAGGATGCAGAGCTGGGCTGACAAGTGGCAGATGGAGTTCAATCCGGAGAAGTGTGAGGTGGTACACTTTGGAAGGACAAACTCCAGGGCAGAGTACTGGGTAAATGGCAAGGTACTTGGCAGTGTGGAGGAGCAGAGGGATCTGGGGGTTCATATTCACAGTTCATTGAAAGTTGCCTCACAGGTGGAAAGAGCAGTTAAGAAGGCCAATGGGATGTTGGCTTTCATAAGTCGCGGGATTGAGTTTAAGAGTCGCGAGGTGATGATGCAGCTTTACAAAACTCTAGTTAGGCCACACTGAGAGTACTGTGTTCAGTTCTGGTCGCCTCATTATAGGAAGGATGTGGAGGCATTGGAGAGGGTGCAGAGGAGATTTACCAGGATGCTGCCTGGATTGGAGAGTATTGAATATGAGGAGAGGCTTAAGGTGCTCGGGCTTTATTCACTGGAAAGGAGGAGGATGAGAGGAGACATGATAGAGGTATATAAAATATTGAGAGGAATAGGTAGAGTAGACAGTCAGCGCCTCCTTCCCAGGGCACCAATGCTCAAGACGAGAGGTCATGGCTTTAAGGTTATGGGTGGGAGGTTCAGGGGAGATGTCAGAGGGAGGTTTTTCACCCAAAGAGTGGTTGGTGCATGGAATGCACTGCCTGGGGTGGTGGTGGAGGCAGATACATTGAACAGGTTCAAGAGCTTGTTGGATAGGCATATGGAGGAACGTGAGGTAGAGGGATATGCGGGAGGAAGGGGTTAGGTAGTGTGAGGGTGGTTTGATGGACGACACAACATGGTGGGCCGAAGGGCCTGTTTTGTGCTGTATGGTTCTATGGTTATACAATGAGATGGACTATGACCTCACGATCTACCTTGTTGTGGCCTTGCACCTTATTGCACTGCACTTTCTCTGTAGCTGTGACACTTTACTCTGTACTGTTATTGTTTTTACCTGTACTACTTCAATGCACTCTGTACTAACGCAATGTAACTGCACTGTGTAATGAATTGACCCGTACAATCGGTTTGTAAGACAAGCTTTTCACTGTACCTCGGTACAAGTGACAATAATAAACCAATACCAGTAATTTAAAATGCTAGGAATATTCTTTCAGCATACAAAAGATGAAAATATCATATTTTGTTAAAGCACAATCTACAAATGGTTTTAGAAGAGATTGCTTGAGAAATGGAAGTACTAAAAGGTACGAAATAAAGGGTCACATGAGACAAGAGGCCTGGCAGTGGAATGGACAATGTGTGTTGGAGATGCAGTGCTAACTTACCCAAGGATTCGCCTGCATCAATGGGTGAGGTCCCAGGTGGTGTCCTCCATTTGGTGAGAAAGGATCTGGTTTGGCTATCAATGAGTAGTTTCCTTTGTCATTAATTCCCGGATGGATAAACCGACAATTATTTCCCCAAGTGCAGTTACCTACAAAACAATTTTAATCAGAAAGTTGGAATAACCAAAATGTAACAGATATATTTCAATCCAAAATAACAAGGAAAAACAGAACAGAATTTAAACAAAAATTAAATTCAAGATGTTCAAAATATTCAGTGTTTCTCAGATCACTGCTCTGCTGCATCCTAATACCCACACTTAAACTCTTCATCAGCAGGTGCATGCTCTTGACCATTCTCTGCAACAGTACCAGCTATCTCTAAATCTTGTCCTGGTCTGAAAGTTCCACTTCACCCTTCGTTGTGCCCAGTCATTCAACAAAAAGACCTTTTTCTCCCTTTCAGGCAACAAAGATCAAACTTCAACAACTCCCAAAGTGTATACTCCTCTAGATCTTTCTCCCCCTTCACCTCCCTCTGATCACCCAGTCATCCCTTCCCCAGACTATCCTTTACCATGTTTTCACAGTCCCTTCTGATTTACCCCATTCTGATCCCAAACAATTAGTCCTCAGTTGAGACATCAGTTTCATCACCTTACATCTTCATCCCAATGAATTCTGGTCCCAAGATGTTCAGCTCTTCTTCATCTCCCTGCTCTCCTCTTTAGGCACAAATCTTCAACCCACCTTCTATATCCTTTCTCCTATCTTCAGGATTCCCAATCCACCTGGACCCCTCCCCTCTGGCCTCTTCTCTGGATCTATTCAACTGTGAACATCAAATAGACCATCTGTTGTCTTACTTCACCTGCATTACAGCTCCTCAACTTGCTGCATTCTATTCACCAAGGATCAGTCCCAACAACATCATCAAACCTGCTGGCAAGGTTTGATGCAGTGACATCTACCTTGCAGGTATCACTGAATACCAGCTCTCTGATACCTCCTCATACCTCCTTCTGGACCATGACCCCACTAATGAGGATCACATCATCGTCTTCCAGACAGTCCTTGATCTCATTTCCTCTGGAGGTCTTCCCTCCACAACTTCCTGCCTCTCTGGTTAGGTCTCTGTTCAGGTCTCTGTTCAAGAAAAATGGGAAGGGCCCTCACACCATCTAGGTGTTCCCTGATCATGCACTACCCATTTCTATCCTCAAAATATACAAGCAGAACTAGCCTGGCAGATGCACAAGAACATATTTTTTTCTTACCTTGAACCTATTCTCTCTTTGTCCATTCTCCTCTCACTTATATCTGTGACATTTCCACATCATTATATATCTGTATATCTCCTGCCCCAGACCATGGAACATTGAACAGTCCAGCACAGGAACAGGCCCTTCATCCCATGATATGTGCCAAACATGATGCCAAATTAAATTAAACCTCTCTGCCTGCACATAATCCATATCTCTCCATATTTGTCTATCTAAAAGCCTTTTAAGTGCCCCTATCATATCTGCTTCCACCACCACCCTGGCAGCCTGTTCAGGTACCTACCACTCCGTAAAACAAAAATACCACTTTGACACTTTCCATGTTGCCAGCTCAAACTGGTTCATTTTCACCATGGTCATCAAATTCCTCTCCACCCTGTCCCACACCTAGATGGTGAGGGCCCTTCCCATTTTCCTTGAACAGAGACCTAACCAGTTCCTCTCCACCACCGACAATTGCTTCACCTGGCTGAAATCAATTTCTTCTTTAATTTCACTCACTTTCTCTACTCAGTGATACAGCTATGGAAACCCATCTCTTTGTGGAAAATATAGAACAGTCCTTGATTCAATCCAACTCGGAACTCTCCACTCACTTCTTTTTCCAGTACATTGATGATCATATCTGAGTTGCTACCTGCTCTTGCACAGAACTCAAGAAGATTCAACATTTGCTACCACTTTCCAATTTTTTCTCACATTCCCATGGGCCATCTCTGACTCTTCACTTTCCTGACTTCTCTTACATCTGCAATGCTTCTCACTGCACTCTTCCATCTCCAGGTATGTTACCACTGCAAGCCTCTAACATTGTTCCAACAGACTCACACAGCAAACTTTGCATCTCCTCTCATCCTTCTTCTGGTGAGAAATCAATTTCTTCAGCTCCAACATGTGTTCTGACAACGACACCTTCCATACTGGAGTATTCTAAAAGGATGTTCCCTCTACTTCTCCCTGGGTCACTCTTCCATCTTCACCAACATCTCTTTCTTGCACAACCACAGGAAATGCAACACTTATTCTTCTACCTCTTCCCTTCCCCACTGTTCAAGACCTCCGACAGTCCTTTCAGGTGAAGCAGCAATTCTGCCAATCTTATATAATGCATTCACTACTCACAATGTGGTCTCCTCTACACCAAACGTAGATTGAGTGTCACTTTGCAGAGTACCCCCATTGAGTTCATTAGAATGACACTGAGTTTCCAGTTGCCTGCTACTTTAACTCTCCATCCCACTCTGATCTGTCTTTGGCCTCTAACATTGTTCCAACAAAGTCAAGTGTAAGCTTGTAGAACAACATCTTATTTTTCATTGAGGCATTTTATAGCACTCAGGACCCAACACTAAATTCAACAATTTTAGATAACCAGCCTTTCCAATTATAATTAAAACTGCAACGTTAATTCACTTTTCTTTCTCATCAGATGCAGCCTGACCTGCTGAGTATTTCCTACATTGCATTTATTTCAGATGTCCAGCAACTGCCATGCTTTGTATCTCGTGGTTCTATTACTTGCTCCCTCTCCTCTATTTTCCTTGCCTTTTTACCTCTCCTTAAAACAGATTAGCCTTTAGAATCCTTCACTGCCCTCCCTCAACCCACACCACACCATTTGTGCCTTAAGCCCCATTTGATCTTCACCCCATCACAGACACTCCCTTTGTTTTCATCATCCCTTCCCCATCACTGCAACTTAAAGCCTCTTCCCTTTCTGAAAAGTTACAAACCTGAGACATCAACTCTTTCTCCCCATAAATAATGTCTCACCTGCTGAGTATTTTAACCATTTTCTGTTCTTGGTCCTCAAAGTCTGAACTTTTATCAATATATCTGGATCCTCACTTAATGGAGGACTGTATTTGGCAGTTTAACTGCTCTTTCGGCTCCGTCAAAAAGGTTAGTTTCAATGACCAAGTCAGGACTTAAAACACAAAATCTCTGCTGATATCACAGTGGTTCACCAAATAAATGCCAGTTGGCTTTTGGACAAGACCCCGTTTAATGATTTAGGTGGAAGATTCTGTCACACTATTTGGTAAAAAGGGAGTCCTCTTAAATACTTTGACTAACACTGATCTTATAAACAACAAAGGGCAACTCCAATTAAGATGCTGCATGTGTATCAACCATCAAGCACCCACTTACACAAATACAATATTAATTCCATTTTGTTCTGCCCACATTTTGATCAATTCCCTTCAGATTCTACCACACAATTACACATTGGGGGCAATTTACAGTGGCCAATGAACCTACCAACTAGCACGTTTGAGATGTGGGAGGAAACTGGAGCACCCAGAGAAAAACTAGGGAGAGCATGCAAACTCCACACAAACAGCACAGGTGCTCTACTATCTGTGCTACTGTGCTGCCCAAACCT
Source organism: Pristis pectinata (assembly GCF_009764475.1). Classification (NCBI taxonomy): domain Eukaryota; kingdom Metazoa; phylum Chordata; class Chondrichthyes; order Rhinopristiformes; family Pristidae; genus Pristis; species Pristis pectinata. Next base: position 1,410,929 of record NC_067417.1, read on the forward strand.
AAGCTAGTCATCAACAAACAAGAATATATTACACTTAGTCCACTCAGCCAAATCATTGATACAGATTATGAACCAGCAACAATCCCTGAGACAACCGAATGGTCATAGCCCTCCCACCTGAAAATGATTCATTCCTACTCTGTTTTCTGTTCATAACAAATACTCAGCCCACCCCAGTATATGATCCCAATCACATGCGTTCTAATTTTAATAACCTCTTGTTCCAAAACTGGGCTGTAACATATGACATAGGAGGTCACTCTGCCCCTTGAACCAGCTCTGCCATTCATCATCATCATGGCTGGTCTGACTCAACTCCAAATTCCCATTTAGTTCCCATAACTTTTCACCCCTTTACTTACATATCTTCCTCCACATCTGCTGACATTGCATTCAGTCTATTGGAGCAGAGCTGTTCCCACCTCCACTTATACAACAGTCATAGTTCTTTCCTAAACATCAATGTCTCTGTCAGATCATAGATTAGAAAGCAATAAGGCAAGTAGGACAGCCATTTCCAATGAACAACAAACTTTCATTTAAAGGAATTAGAGTAATTTTACACAATGTACAACAGCTCTACATAGTACATCTTCATAGAAAACCTAATTTATTTGCATTGGTCATTGAAACTACTCTTTATATCATCGCTCCCACAAGACCAAAGCTGTTATACCATTAAAACTTCAAAGAAATTCACAATTAAGTTTATACCATCTGATCTTATGAGGGAGCTGTGAAGCACAACTTTGGGATTGATGTGACATACAAACTGCTTTAATATATTCCTTCAGGGAGTTATCGGAAAGCATTGATAAGAGATAGCTTCTGATGATTTCCATTAATTATTGTAGTTTGTATCTCAGAGCTCTGAAGGTTCTCAGCGGGTGATTACCTTTAATGTAGAATCTGCAGATAGGCTTTGGCCGGACTTTCCTCTCATTGGGATCTTTCACTTCACCTTCCTCAAGGTCATCATCCTAGCAACAGGAAAAAATGTCATTACCGAATCCTAGCAAATATATGTGGAAACAGCAATTTGTCATCTTAAGAAAATGAAGAATCAAGCATAGAATAGCAGTGCAGGAACAGGCCCTTCGGCCCACCATGTGTGCATTGACCATGATGCCAAGCTAAACTAATCCCATCTGCCTGCACATGGTCCATATCCCTCTATTCTCTGTCTGTTCAAATAGAACCAGGAATAAACCATTATCCCCTCATGCCTGCTCCACCATTCAATAAATCACAGCAGTATCTTACCTCAGTGCCTCCTTCCTGCATGAACTACATTTCTTGATTCCCTTTCTAACCAAAAATCTATTGATCTGTCTAGAAGATACTCAATGATAGAACCTGCACAGCCCACTGGATGGAGTACTCCAAAGACACTATTCTTGGGTGAAGGAATTTCTTCTAATTTCTGACCTATGGATGGCTGATCCTTTAATGTGGGACTGTGATATTACTACTCAACACTCCACCTAATGGTAACAACAACTCTGCAACTTACCCTATCAAGCCCCTTAAAGAAAAAGCAAACTGCAAAGAGCAGGTCAAGCAGCATCTGTGGAACTAAAGGTCCTGATGCAGGGCCTCATCCCAAAATACAACTATCCCTATGTGCCCACAGATGCTACTTGACTCACCAGGTTCTTCCCGCAGTTTATTTTTTGCTACAGGTTCCAGAATCTACAGTCTCTTGCATCTCCAAGCCCCTTAAGGATCAAGGATTAAGCCCCTTTCAATCAGAAAGCATTAAAGGTAAATTTTAAGAATTCCCACTAATTTAGCCTCAAGGTGGTGATGGCGAGCTGCTTTCTCCCACTAACTTTGTAAATAGAAGAGTGTGATAGACAGAAATCTGTGCGAAACATCCAATGTGTCCTTTTAATGCTGAAGGGAGATTTTTGGGAAGTAAGCAAATTCAGCAAATACAATGACTTCAGTTGCTCTGGAATAGGAGCCAGGGATGGAGGTGCATTTTCAACACAGAACAAGATAAGAACTTAAGAAATCAACAGGTAAATTATATGGCCATAAATGTTGATTAGCACCCCACCTACCACCTTAAACTTCCTGTATCAATGGGACACTGTAGGTGAAATATAGGAAATTTGGAAATACATTACTGATCTTCATTATCGTTGGGTCCAATTCTTGGAATCCCCTATCCAACAGCATGGTGGGTGCCCCTTCATGAGAAGGGCTGCAGCAGTTTAAGAAAGCAACTCACCACCACTTTCCCATGGGCAATTTGGGATGGACAATAAATTTTAGTTTTGCCAGAGACACGTGATTCCCAGGAATACGAAAAGAGTTCTCATAGTTTTAGACAAAAGGTTCCAAAACACTCAAAATTGCAGACCAGCCTACGTACTTCAATTTCTGTAGGAAAGCATCATAGGAGGAAATTTAATTAAAAGAGAAAGGTAAACAGGTTTACATAAAATGCAGCAGCATGGCCAGGAAGCAGATAAAGATCAAAGAGCAGTGGGTAATATGTCCTAGACTGGAGATTTATATGCAATGTGATTCCCCAGGAGTCACTGTTCTTCATTCAAAGTCATCTCTCTCCCTCCAGCAGCAAGCACATATCATCACTTAGATTAGCTCTGGCAGGATCTCACACTGTGCATGAGCTATTCACCAAGATGATATCTCAGTTATTGTCACAGTCACAAGTGTCGCTATTTCACCATCTGACCTAACAGCTTGGGGACCAGGGCGGTAAATGAAAATTTAATAAATGACCTCAGGGTAAAAGGTCTCCTCGAAGTAGTGATCATAGTGTGATAGAATTTTGCATTCAATCTGAGAGAGGAAATTTGGGTCAGAAACAACTGTTCAACTTAAATAGAGGGAATTACAATGGAATGAGGATAGAGTTGGCTGGTGATGACTAGGCCGACAGATTAGCAGGACAGACAAACAGGTAAGCATTGGCAGACATGAGGTAATTCAGGATACTCAGCAATAATGTATCCTAGCAAAAAAGAAATGAACAAACCATGGACGTTAAGGAGGGTAAAGCTGGCAGTAGACCAAAGATTGGGATAAATACAGAAACCAGCAAAAGAGGATAAAAAAATACAATAAAGGAGAGAAAATAAATTGAGGGCAAACTAGCAAGGAATAAATAAACTCTTATTATCCATTGGCTCAAATGAACAGTGGCCAGTGAGAGAATGAGGCTGGGGAAATAGTTATGGGGAACAGGGAAACAGATACTGTGCATTAGTCTTTATAGTAAATGACACTACCATACTAAACCTTGCTGGAGAAGAATACAATGCAGGCGACTCCCCCAAGTTACATGGCTGGTTGCGTTCCTAGAAAAGGCATTTGACAAGGTCCCTCGTGGTAGGTTGATCAGGAAGATTAAGATGCATGGGATGCACGGTGACTGGATTCAGACTGGCTTGCCCATAGAGGACAGTGGTGGAAGGGTTATGCTGGCTGAAGGTCTGTGTTCATCAGGGATCAGTACTGGGACCTCTGTTGTTTGTGATATATATAAATGACTTGGACAAAAATATAGATGAGTTGGTTAGTAAGTTTGCAGATGACACACAAATTGGTGGAGTTGCGGACAATGAAAAAGGGTCGAAGTCCATACCTCCCTGAAAGTGGCAAGGCAAGTAGGGAGGGTGGTAAAAAGGTGGTGTATGACATGTTTGCCTTCATCACTAGGGCATGGAGTACAAGAGTCAGGAAGTCATCATGCAGTGTATAAAACTTTGGTTAGGCTGCACTCGGGAGCATTGCATGCAGATCAGGTTGCCTCATTACAGGAAGGATATGGAGGCTTTGGAGAGGGTGCAGGAGGTTTACCAGGATGCTGCCTCGATTAGAGGGCATGAGCTGCAAGGAGACACTGGCAGGCTGCCCCCAGAACATTCTATGCAAAAGATGCATGTCACTGTGTTTCGATGTACATGTGACTAATAAAGAAATTCTATCTTATCTTAAAAAACTTGGGATTGCTTTCTCTGGAGCGGAGGCTGAGGGGAGATGTGATAAAGTTTATAAAATTATGAGAGGTCTAGAGTCATAGAGTCTTACAGCATGGAAACAACTCATCCATGCCAACAGTGTTGCCCAGCAAGCTAGCCCTATCTGCCTGCGTCTGGCCCATAGCCCTCTAAACCGGTCCTATCCATGTACTTATCTAGATGGCTTTTAAATGTTGTTAATATACCCACCTCAACCACTACTTCTGGCAGCTCATTCCAAATACACATCACCCTTTGCGTGAAGAAGCTGCCCCTGATGTCCCTTTGAAATCTCTTGCCTCTGATCTTAAACGTCCCCTCTTGTTTTTAGTACCTCCTCCCTGGGGAAAAAGACTATGTGCTTTCACCCTGTCTATGCCCTTCATGATCTTGTCAGGTCACCCCTACCATAGATAGGGTAGATAGCCAAAATCTTTTTCCCAGGGTAGAAATGTCATATACTAGAGGGCATAGCTTTAAGGTGAGAGGGGGTAAGTTTAAAGGGGATATGCGGAGCATTTGTTTTTAAAACACAGAGTGGTGGGTGCCTGGAACACATTGTCAGGGATAGTGGTAGAAACAGATCAACAGTGGCATTCAAGTGGCTTTTAGATAGGCACATGAATATGCAAGAAATGATAAGCTGCAGGCAGAAGGGATCAGTTTAATTTGGCAACGTGCTTGGCACAGACATTGTGGGCTGAAAGGCCTGTTCCTGTGCTATACTGTTCCATGTTAAAATGGTCCATATCATGATTTTCTGTAATGCAAAGCTGTGTCATCTGTGCATGTGTCAAGAAACATAAGTGAAAGAAAAATAAATTCAGTGCTTACTCGTGTTTTTCTCACATAAATTCCGTGAGAGCGAATTGGATTTCTTATCTCAAATTTTGGATAGTGATGCAAAATCCGTAAGGGCGAATTTCCATTACCCAAACCTCCAGAATGTGGGGGTCACCTGTAATACCACCACTGGTGTTAGGTAAAGGAATGGGGCAAAGGCTGCCAAGAAGTGGTGACCAAGACAATGGATGCAGTGGTTGTAATCTCCCACAAATTCTTAGATTCTGGAAAAGTGCCAGAGGATCGGAAGACTGCCAATGTTACGTCCTTATTCAAAAAAGGAGAAAGATAAATAATGGGTAATTGTAAGCCAATTCACCTAACTATAGTTGAAAAATATTAAAATCCATTAAGAAATTAATAGCAGCACATTTGGAAAATCATAATCTCATTTAGCAAGAGACCACATGGCTTCACAAAGCAGAAATGTTATTTGAGAAATTTAGAGGCATATTCATACAGTGTGGAAACAACCCCTTCAGCCCACTACGTCTATAGCAACCATCGTGACCATCTGCACTAATCCCACTTGCCTGCATTAATTCCATATCTCTCTATGCCCTGCTCATTCAAATACTTGTCCAGGTGCCTCAAACATTGTTACTGTTCCTGCCTCCACCACCTCCTCAATTAGTTCAAGAGCAGGGTGAGTTGCCTCAATTACTATTGCCTGGTAGCACTCACATCTACTGTGATGAAGTGCTCTGAGAGGTTGGTCATGGCTAGAATTAACTCCTGCTTGAGCAAGGACCCGAACCTGCTGCAATTTGCCTACCACCACAACAGGTCTACAGCAGACACAATCTCCACTTGGCTTTGGAGCACCTAGACAACAGCAAAACATGTGTCAGGCTGCTGCTTACCGACTACAGCTTGGTGTTCAACACCATCATCTCCTCAGTACTAACCAACAAACTTCAAAACCTGGGCCTCTACATCTCCCTCTGCAACTGGATCCTCAACTTCCTTATCAGGAGACCACAGTCAGTGCAGATCAGTAGTAACATCTCCTCCTCACTGACAATCAACACAGGTGCACCTCAAGGATGTGTGCATAGCCCACTGCTCTACTCTTTCTACACTCATGACTGTGTGGCTAGACACAGCTCAAACGTCATCTATAAATTCACCGATGACACCACTGCTGTTGGCACAATCTCAGACGGCGATGGGGAGGTGCACAGGAGTGAAATAGGTCAGTGGGTTGAGTGATGTCGCAACAACAACCTCACACTCAATGTCAGCAAGACCAAGGAATTGAATGTGGAATTCAGGAAGGAGAAGTCGGGAGAACACACACCAGTCTTCATTGAGGGGTCAGTGGTGGAAAGGGTGAGCAACTTCAAGTACCTGGGCGTCAACATCTTAGAAGATCTACCTTGGGCCCAACACATTGATGCAATCATGAAGGCAGCATGCCAGAGGCTCTACTTCATTAGGAGTTTGAGGAAATTTGGTATGTCACCAAAGACTCTTGCAAATTTCTACAGATGTACAGTGGAGAGCATTCTGACTGGTTGCATCACAGCCTGGTATGGAGGCTCCAATGTGAGTGTTGTACATAGAACAGTACAGCACAATACAGGCCCTTCGTCCCACAATGTCGTGCCGACCTTTAAATCTCGCCTAAGACTATCTACCCCCTTCCTCCCACATATCCCTCTATTTTAAATTCCTCCATATGCCTATTTAGTAATCTCTTGAATTTGACCAATGTACCTGCCTCCACCACTGCCCCAGGCAGCGCATTCCATGCCCCAACCACTCTGGGTAAAAAAAAACTTTCCTCTGATATCTCCCTTGAACTTCCCACCCATTACTTTAAAGCCATGCCCTCTTGTATTGAGCATTGGTGCCCTGGGAAAGAGGCGCTGGCTGTCCACTCTATCTATTCCTCTTAATATTTTGTACACCTCTATCGTCTCCTCTCATTCTCCTTCTCTCCGAAGAGTAAAGCCCTAGCTCCCTTAGTCTCTCCTCATAATCCATACTCTCTAAACCAGGCAGCATCCTGGTAAATCTCCTCTGCACCCTTTCCAATGCTTCCACATCCTTCCTATAATGAGGCGACCAGAACTGGAACAGTACTCCAAGTGTGGCCTAACCAGAGTTTTATAGAGCTGCATCATTACCTCGCGGCTCTTAAACTCGATCCCTCGACTTAAGAAAGCTTACACCCCATAAGCTTTCTTAACTACCCTATCCACCTGTGAGGCAACTTTCAGGGATCTGTAGATATGGACCCCCAGATCCCTCTGCTCCTCCACACTACCAAGAATCCTGCCATTAACTTTGTACTCTGCCTTGTAGACTTAGCTAGCTCCATCACGGGCACAACCCTCTCCGCCATTGAGGACATCTTCAAGAGGCAGTGTCTCAAGAAGGCGGCATCCATCATTAAGGCCCCTAAAGACTTGGGACATGCCCTCTTCACATTACTACCATTGGGGAGGAGGTACAGAAGCCTGAAGACCCACACTCAATGTTTCAGGAACAACTTCTTCTGCTCTGTCCTCAGATTTCTGAATGATTCATGAACACTACCTTGTTATTCCTCTTTTGCACTATTTATTGTTTTATTGTAACTTACAGTAATTTTTATGTCTTTATGTTTTGCACTGTACTGCTGCTGCAAAACAACAAATTTCACAACATATGTCAGTGATAATAACCCTGATTCTGATTCCAGATACCAATTACTCTGTGCAAAAATTACCCTTCAGATCCCCTTTAAACCTCCTCCCACTTGTCCTCTGGTTTTAGACATTCCAACCACGGGAAACAAACTCTGACTACCTACACCATCTATGCCTCCCATTATTTTACATACATCACATCACCTCTCAGCCTCCTTCCTTCAGGGAAAACAGACCCAGCTTGTCTCTCCTTATAACTCAAGCCCTCCAATCCAGGCAACATCTTTGTGAATCTTTTCTGTACCCCCTCTAGCTTAATCACTCCCTTCCTAAAGTGTGGCTACCAGAACTGCACACAACACTCAAGGGTTGCCTAAACAATGTTTTGTACAACTGTAACATGACATTCCAACTCTTGTACTCAAAGCCTTGGCTGATGAAGGCAAGCATGCCATATGCCTTCCTTACCACCGTCTACCTGTGTTCTCATTTTCAGGGAACTACGTACTTGTACAGTGAATGGTAGGGCCCTGGGGTACAAGTCCTGCCCTGGTTTACCTTCCAAAAATGTATCACTTCACACTTAGAGTTAAATTCCATCTGCAGTTCTGTTGACTGATTTCCCAGTTGACTGGATCCTGTTGTAACCTTTGACAACCTCTTTGCTGTCCACTATACTCCCAATTTGGGTGTCATCGGCAAACTTACTAATTATGCCACCTACATTCTCATAGTTACTCTGGCGGGAGTAACTATGACTCTCTTGGGTTTAAAACCTGGCCCCCGCCACCAGGACCTGGTTTGACATCGCCAGGACCCGTTGGAGGTAAAGTTTGGTTACGTGGTAGCTGTGATGTTCTTCTGGGCCTCTGCATCACAGTGAGTCGCGCCTCCATGTTGGTTCTGCTGGTAACACCTATAGGTGGCCAAAGCGACTTCTAATGAACCCCGAGTGGCGGGAGTGACCATGATCCTCGAGGTGCTCCTGAGGTCTGGTTGCGGTAGCTATGCCAAATAGAGGACCTAGCACCAATCCCTGCAGCATACCACTGAACGCAGGCCTCCAATATGAAAAACAACCCTCCACAACCAACTTCTCTCTTCTACCACCAAGTCCCTATTGTATCGAATTTGCTAGCTTTTTTAAAAAAAAGAATTTATTAGTGTTTTTTGAGGAAATCTTGGATAGAGGGGAGCCAATAGATATACTTGGACTTCCAGAAGGCATTCAACAAGGTCACATGATAAGAGCTATCAGTGTTGAAGATGACTTATTGACATGGATAGAGGATTAGTTATCCAGTAGGAAGCAGTGAGTGGGGATAAAGGGGTCATTTTCAGGTAGCAACCTACGACCAGTGGAGTACCAGAGGGATCTGTGTTGGGACTGCAACTGTTTACAATATGTATTAAAAGACTTGGAGGAAGGAAGCCCAACTTGAGGATGACTCAAAAAAGGTAGGATAGAGTTTACAGGGAGATGTTGGTAGCTGAAGTGAGAGAGCAAAAAGTTGGCAAATATAGAGTGTAATGTGGGAAAATGTAGAATCTTAGAATCATTGAATTACACAGCATGGAAACAGGCCATTCAACCCAACTCATCCATATTGACCAGTGGGCACTCTTCCATATTCATTCCATCACCAAGCACTTCCCCCAAGCTCCCTCTATGCCTAAGCAATTTAAGTGTTCATCTAGGCACTTCTTAAATGTCATCAGTGACCTGGCTTTAACTACTCTCTCAGGCCATGCATTCCAGGTAATTAACATTCTCTGGGTGAAGGTGGTCCCCTCATATCTCCTTTGAATTTCTTCCCCCTTATCCTAAATCTATGTCCTCTAGTTTTATCCATATCTGAGATAGGAGAAAGGTTTCCTGCAGTCTAACCTAGCTATACCCCTCAATTTTATATACCTCAAACATGTCCCCTCATAAACTCCTCCATTCCAGGGAGAACAGACCTAGCTTCTCCAGTCTTTCCTCATAACTTGGTGAATCTCCTCTGCACTCTCTCCAGTGGTTTCACATGCTTCTTACACCTTGGTAATCAGAACAGTATGCAGTACTCCAGCTGACGTCTGATCAATGTTTTATAAAAGTTGGAGAAAAACCTCCTGTATTCAATGCATCAATTAATAAAGGCCAGTATCCTAACCACGTTGTCTACCTGTATTGCCTCCTTCAAGAATCTATTAATGTACTCCAAGATACCCACTCTCTATACTCTCTAGTCATTCAAGGCATATGTCCCAGCCTCATTAGTGCTCCAAAAATGAATCACCTCACGTGTATCATTTGTACATTGTATTAAACGCCACTTGCCATTTTTCAGCTCATTTCACCAAAACATCAGTATTTCTCAACAGCCCAAGCCCATTTTCCATCCTATTCAACAATTTCACCAAGCTTCATGTCATCCATGAACATATTGATCATTTCCCATCCAAGTCATTCACACATATTACAAACAAGAGCCCCGTCTGGCTCGAGCCTTCAAGGACACAACTCTAGAGAGGAATGTTCAAAGAGAAGGAGGACACATTTAGGCATCTGCATCTTTGGTTCCCAAGGCACATATGCAAGGTCGTGGATTCAAATCCTTCAAGGATTGCTCATGGAGCTGCTCGCCTAAGGCAGCTCCTCCATCGCAATTCCAGAGGATATGGACTTCCTGATCTGCTCCTTTAATGGGCATCATTTTCTCATATCCCTCCAGCAAGTATGTGTGCAGGGTTTCACAGGAGAACCTGCTGAAGACCAGCCTGGAGGGCACAGAACAGCTGAACACTGCTGACATTGTGGAGCTGATCAATACCCTTCACTTGTGCTTGAGAGGCAAGTCTCTGGAAGCTGGACAGGCTGTCTATAGAGTTTCAGAGCACTTCTTTGGGCATCCTGGAGAGGAGGGGCGACTATGCATAGTTCCTGGGGCAAAGCCTGACAACTAAGAAGATGCCTCTCTCAGGCAGCAGTACAATGACTGTCCTGTGCCATAAGAGGGATAATCTCTGACCCTTAAGTGGGCAATGGTCTCCTTCCTCAGCACAGATTGCCTGGGCACAATCCATCCACCTGATCTACATGGTCCCGAACCAGTCCATTCAGGACAACATCCATTTCATCCAGGACCCGTTCCACCTTACCCATAGAGCTGATCTATCAATCACCTTTCTCTCCCTTGATTAGGAGAGATTACAGGGTTGACTATGGTTAGCTTTACAGGAGTCTGTGTGTATTCGGTCTTAGACCACATTCTATGTCAGTGTTGGATTTTTTGTACGTCGCTGCAGTGTCTGGTAATAGTTTATGGGATGAGACCCCTTTGCTTTGGAAGAGGAGGGCATCAGGGAAGCTCCATATCCAGCCAGCTGTATTCCATCTGTGTGGAGCCATTCATTTGTCTTCTTCAGCAGAGGACGACAGGTTTGGTTTGTGTGAACTAAGCACAGAAGCTGCCATCTCATCTTATGCTGATGCCACACAGTCACAGATCCTGTTGACCCGCAAAGGATGAGCAAGTGTTAGCAGATCTTTTTGAAAATAACCTCCACGCAGATCAGTTGAGAGAAATGTTCCAGACACTTGGTAGGTCAGCAGCAAATAGACTTCTGGCTGGAGGGGATAAGACCATTTGTGTGGAACACCACATACATCCATTCTTACCTTAGCTCCACCTGAGAAGCCTGATCGACATCTGATAGAAGCCGAAGGCAAAAGTCATAACTGGGATAGGGCAGGACTGCTCAAAGTGCTTTCCGACAAGGGCTGACACTGGTCACGAATCAGCTGATGACCTCCATGCTGGGGTAATAGTTGGTCACGTTGGTCTCACTCTCTACTTTTGCCACCAAGATCCAGAAGAAGCTTGTAAATTTCTTCTGGGTTCTGAAACTCCTGATTCAGGAGGGCAGTCATTCATTAGTGTGCATCCATGCCAGGTGGCAACTCTCCCCTAGATGGCATGCACTGGCAACATCTTTTTTGCGAGGGATTCTGCCTTCAGAATAACAAACAGCTCCCAACTGCAAACATAAGCAATGCGAAGGAGGCTGAGGGGTGACCTCAGAGAGGTTTATAAAATCACGAGGGGCATAGATAGGATGGATTACCACAGTCTTTTAACAGGGTAGTGGAATCTGAAACTAGGGGGCATAGCTTTAAGGTGGGAGGGGAAAGAATTAAAGGGGACCCGAGGGGCAAGTCTTTCACACAAGTGTGGTGAGTTTATGGAATGAGCTGCCAGAGGACGTGGTAGAGATGAGTACAATTACAATGTTTAAAAGACATTTGGACAGGTTCATGGTTAAGAAAGGTTTAGAGAAATATGCATCAAATGGAGGCAAATGGGACTAATTCAGGAAGGCACCAGGGTCGGCATGGACGAGTTGGGCCGAAGAACTTGTGTCTGTGCTGTGTAACTCTATGATTCTACTGAGGGAAATCAGTAGAATCATGGAGTTTTACTAATCTTTCTCAGAATCCGAAACACGATCACCTCTAGTAAGTGTGCTTGGTCCTCAAGGGGAGAAGGGTGTTCTGGCTGTCAGGGCAGCTAGATGCGGAGACAGAGCAGATGGCAGAGGAGCACACTGCATGCTGCAGAGACTCATGATGAAGCCTCTGGCATTCCAACACAGTCAGTGTCAAGATTGTTGGGTGATCCCAACCGAGATGACTCCTGCTCAGATGGAGTTGCTCATTGGCCCAGATCCTAAAGCACCCCCCTCAGGAGCCGGACCTCTACAACTTCAGCTGTCTCTTGGAAATGCCCAGACTGTCAAAAGGTGTTGCCTATACAGCTGTTCCTGTACACACTCAACACATTCTCATTGTCTGCCAGTCAGACATGCCAAGGTGTTCTATTCTCTCACCAAGCAGTGAGGAGCATCCTCAGTGGAGGGCTGTCTATGCAGGAGTCCTCCTTCACATCAAAAAGTTTTTAAGCTGGTTTACAGACTCCCAGGATATGTAATTTCTGTGGCCTGGAGGAATCCTTATTCCATGAATGTGGAATGTGACACTGAAGTGGCTGCTCATCAAGTTCTAGTTGTTCTTCAGCCCCACACTCCGAACTTTTTTGGGCAAACATTGCCGAAGATAGGTCAGGGAAGCTCCCGGATCTGCTCCTGGGCCTGGCCAATGTGGCAATTCATTGACAGTCAGCAGGCCATGACGGGTCCCTAACAGCCAAATGTCTTCCCTTCAGAGGTTACATCTGCACCCGTGTGCCTGGAGAGGGGGCACATAGTGGCCTCTGACTCACTGGATGCTCTCCAGGACAAGTGGACACTGCAGGAACTGGAGCACACCCTGGACACAGGATATTCTAATCTGTTTTGATTGTCGTGTTTGAATAAGAGAGAATACAGATTATACTCCTCTGTTTACAGAGATGTGTCCTGGAAGGGTTCCTTCTCGTGCCTAATCCGTACAAAACTGTCACAAGCTGAACCTGTGCTGACAGTACTTCAGACAGTTCAAAGACATAGGCTTCATCAAATTTCAGTAGATGTGCACAGAACAAGACTGGAACCTAACGCAGTGTGAAAAGGAATCCAATGCCATATTGAACAATATTTGACTATGATCATGTGAGGGAACTGTGTCCAGTTCTGGTCGCCTCATTATAGAAAGGATGTGGAGGCATTGGAAAGGGTGCAGAGGAGATTTACCAGGAGTTAGATTATGAGGAGAGACTAAAGAAGCTAGGGCTTTACTCATTGGAGAGGAGGATGGTGAGGGGAGATATGATAGAGGTATATAAAATATTAAGAGGAATAGAGTGGACAGCCAGTGCCTCTTTCCCAGGGCACCAATGCTCAATACAAGAGGGCATGGCTTTAAGGTAATGGGTGGGAAGTTCAAGGGAGACATCAGAGGGAGGTTTTTCACCCAGAGAGTGGTTGGTGCATGGAATGCACTGCCTGGGATGGTGGTGGAGGCTGATACGTTGGTCAAGTTCAAGAGATTGTTAGATAAGCATATGGAGGAATTTAAGATAGAGGGATATGTGGGAGGAAGGGGTTAGATAGTCTTAGGAGTGGTTTGAAGGGCGGCACAACATGGTGGGCTGAAGGGCCTGTATTGTGCTGTATTGTTCTATGGTTCTATGGAAGTGGACCATTTGTATTGCTCCAATTTTCTATGTATACAAATATGAGTTAAATGTAGAATAAAGTTCCCACATCACACACAAATTGAACTATGCTAATTACCTGCATGCTCAGAAATAATAAACAAAACAATACAATGGCTACAGTGCAAGGCTTGAATCACTATAATACACACTACATTGCTTAGGGGAATTTGAAATTCATACCTCAACTTCTCCTTCATCCAGCTCCCCATCATCTTCATCCTTTTTCCTCTCACGAAATGTATCTTTTCTGTCTCGTTCAGACTTTCTCTCCTCAGGTTGACTTTTTTCAATTTCTCCCTCCTTTGGCGAGTCGCTGCTTTTCTCCTCGGTGCTTTGTTTCTCACTGTCTTCTGTTACAGCCCCTGGCTGTTCTTCAGGAACCTCCTCATCATAGTCCAGCTCATGTTCATCCAGGTCCCTGATGACAGAAGATGCTTCATCCTTGGAATCATTTGCAGCTTCCTCATCGACTTGCAAATCCTGTTTCTCAGAGGTGCCTTTTTCAGTTCGCTCAGCACTACAAGTTCTTTTTGGACTTGCAATATTATCACGGTCAGATTCTGCGTTAGGTCGCTCCTCATTATCACCGTCATTTCCACTTTCTTCACTGTAATCACCTTCCTCCCTCAACTTTTCCTCCTCCTCTTCCACCTCCGATTCATGAGTTTCCCCATCATTGTCAGGTTCACCTAAACTGTGAATCTCTGCATCACTGCAATGGTCATTGTCCTCAGAATCTACACCTTCTCCCTCATTGTCCGAATGTTTGTCTATATCATCCTCTTCATCATTTTCATGACCTCCCTCAAGCAATAAGTCATCGTCATCATCATCAGAGAGCTGGTCCTCTGGGGAACGGGGGTCACGATCAGGACTATCAGAGACATCCATTGGAGAATAATGTTATTCTGTTATGAGAAAAGAGTAAATAAATGTTTCACCCAAAGGACACCACTGCATTTTCCTCATTATACATCACATTATCAATTTCTGCAAACAAAATGACAGTCAAGCCTGAGGCTCCTCCAAAAGTGATCTTCAACACATCTAATTTTCAGTCAAGCTTCCGCATTTTCTATGGTATAGAACAACACAGTTGAGACATTTAGACATTCAACTTACAGTGTCTGATAAGTGACAAAAATGAACTAAACCAGAGATGCATATCAACCAGTAGGATGAACCATGAACAAGAAACCAGCAGCAGCAACAATTTAAGCCCCAGCCAGTCACCAGCAAAATGGGAGTTCCAAGTGCTGAATTATAGAACAAGGAACAATGAAGACAAAATCATGACCAGGATTGCGGGCAAATCAAAAAATATCTTCAAAAGCACTCCTCCAACCCACAACCGTTACCACCATGAAGGAAACAGGCAGCAGGCACATGGGGAACCTGTAAGTGGTGATGTTCCGAAGTCAAACACCATCGTGACTTCTTCATCGCAGGGTGTAAATCCTGATCTCCCTTTACAACAGCACCAAGGGAGTACCTTCAAAATACAAAATGCATCTGTTCAAGATGGTGTTCCCTTCAAGGATAATTAGTGAAGCTTACATTCCATGAATAACTACAAAAAGGGAGGGAGCAGCACTGACACAGTAAGCCCTTACAATAGATTTCTACCATGAGAGCAAGCTTAAGTATTAACGAGAAGTAGAGAAAAGAAAGATAAACAAAGTTTCTACTACTAAATACCAGGAGTCACCACAACTGGAATATTCAGCTCCGAGACTGAATTGAATTTACCACCATAACCAAATTTCCACTTTCACTCTGTTCCAGTAATATAACAAAACTCTGTTCAGAATCATAACTGAAAAAACAACTGTAACATTTTCAAAAGTTCTGGTTCTCATGAAACCCCACAAACCAACGGGCAATATCAAATATATAAATAATCAGCAATTATATCCAAGGTAGAAATTTAAGACCACTTTCAAGTAAACATGTACATAAAAGATAAACAGAAAGAAAGCACGTTAAACTTAAAAACTTCTACACAAGAGATAAACGTTAAACAAAATGGGGTACCTGAGGTATTGGTATTGGTTTATTATTGTCACTTGTACCAAGGTACAGTGAAAAACTTGTCTTACAAACCGACCGTACAGGTCAATTCATTACACAGTGCAGTTACATTGAGTCAGTACAGAGTGCATTGATGTAGTACAGGTAAAAACAATAACAGTACAGAGTAAAGCGTCACAGCTACAGAGAAAGTGCTGTGCAATAAGATGCAAGGTCACAACAAGGTAGATCGTGAGGTCATAGTCCACCTCATTGCATAAGGTCTTATCACAGTGGGGTAGAAGCTGTCCTTAAGTCTGGTGGTACGTGCCCTCAGGGTCCTGTATCTTCTCCCGATGGAAGAGGAGAGAAGAGAGAATGTCCCAGGTGGGTGGAGTCTTTGATTATGCTGGCTGCTTCACCAAGACAATGAGAGGTAAAGACAGAGTCCAAGGAGGGGAGGCTGGTGTCCGTGATGCGCTGGGCTGTGTCCACAACTCTCTGCAGTTTCTTGCAGTCCTGGGCAGAGCAGTTGTCGTACCAAGCCATGATACATCCAGATAGGATGCTTTCTATGGTGCAATGGTAAAAGTTGGTGAGAGTCAAAGGGGACAAACCAAAAGACATACCTGCAATTCCTGTGCTAAATGCAGCTCCAGGATTCTACATGCAAGAAGTGCCTCCGGTTGCTTGACCTCGAGAGGCCAGATCTTGCCAAATCTGGCATGCCATCGGGTGGCCTCCCCACCCCACCCTTCCTGCCTGAATTCACCTGGTCAGATGCAAAGGTCTGTTTTTGCTGGCCCTGTGTGCTCTCAAGTCAGATGGGGAGATCAGAGCAACAACTAGGTCTCAGGCAGTGTGGCATTAAAAGCTAACCACAGGGAGATGGCAGACTTTCAGAAAAGGCAAGGTTGTGGACAGAGCTTTACCTTCTGTCAAAGTATTTAATGGTTTCTAAAATGTTCAAACATTTAAGAACAATTAAAATTTAACAAATGATTAAAACAGCTTTTTAAAAATTAATCAAAATAAAACACACAAAAAAATTGAAAACATTTAAATGAAGCAAAGTACTTTTAAACAAAAAGGTATTTCTCTTTTTCCTCCTAATCAACAGGTTGGGAACTCCAAATGAAATCAGTGGGGTGTCTGATCCTATGCCTGATTAAACCTCGTTTAGGATTACAGAGGAAAACCCCCAGCATAATGAGGAATCAGAACAAGAGTGATCCCACAGCACATGCAGGAAGTCTAACACTCAAAAGTTTCAATGGTTTTAAGCTGATGTTTGCTATCTATTCAAGCCAACAAGATTTCTCCCAAGGTTTCTAAGCTTAAGGCACAACTGGAGTCACTGCAAAGCAGGCAGGAGGCTGAGAACTTCCTGAAACATACATTCCACATGACAGCTACAGAAAGTACAGGAGGATGGAAAACAGACAACCATCTGGCAAGGAAGGAAGAGGCAAGGAATCCTTAGAAGTACCAATCCTGTTTTCAGTACTGAATACCAGTGAGGGTGTGACCATCTTGAGCATGTGTAGTTCAGAGTACAGCCATTGCAACATGGCATATTTGGATGGAGGGATGGGTGGGGTGTGGGGAGAGGAGATGGCATAAGTAGAGCAGCCACAGACAATATAGATAGAATTTCAGTGATTGCTGGGGATTCAATAATTGAGTGATTAACAGGTGTTTCTACAAATAACTGTGCAAATCCCCGGTGGTGCACTTACTGCCTAGTGCCAGTGCGGAACTTACTTCTCTCTGTGACTGCATAGGTTGCATCCAGGTGCCCAAAGATGTGCTGGTCAACTGACCACTATTAACTACCCATTATTGCAGGATAATGGCAAAAAGGATCAAAGGGGAGTTGTACAAGAAAGTTACAGGACAACAAGGAAATATACGGAATGAGAGAGAAGGGATTGCTCCCCAGCAAATGGCATGGACCAGATGAGTCAAATGGCCTTCTGCATTGTTATAAGTACAAGATAAACAACACCATGAAGAAGGAACAGAACTTTGACAAGGTATGGGAAATTGAGAACCAATGATAGAGCAAGGTTGAGATCTTGCAGTGGTTTTCAGGAGCAAGGGGAGAGTTACCAAAAGGACTCAAGGATGGTATTATTCTCATTACCACATGTGAAGGAGTACTGCAAGAGAAGGATAAAACAGGTTAATGCATGGCTGCAGAAATGTGGCAGAGGAAGGACTTCAGATTCCTGGAGCCTGGAACCAGTTTAGGCACAGGAAGTATTTGGTCAAGTTACACTTCAGAGCTAGGACAATTGTCCTCACACGGTGACAAGATAATACTGTGAGGAGAATTTATTTAGCAAAGAGAATGGAACTAGGATGAAAGATTAGAGAAACATTAAAGTGCACAGAGGACTGAGGGAAATATACATCACTAAAAGTTCAGAAATAGCAGGGTACAGACAACAGGTAAATGTGAGGCAGACTAAAATGGCATCAGGATACATGTGCTTAAACATACAGAGCACAATAAATAAGCTTGGCAAGCTGCAGACACAAACAACATCTGCCTCAATGTATTTAGGAAAGATGGAGAAAATGAGTGGGATTTATCAATAAAATGAAGTTGTGGGCATGCTATGTTGGTGCCGGAAGTGTGGCGACACTTGCGGGCTGCCCCCAGAACACTCTACAAAAAAAGATGCATTTCACTGTGTGTTTCAATGTACTTGACTAATAAAGATATCTTATCAATGTACTTATCTTATCAATGATGTTCCTGAGAGTACAAAAAATTATTTGGGTAAAATTAAGGAACAACTGAAGTGCTATGACAATATTGTAACTATACTTTAAGCCACCAAATAGTGGGAAGGAATTAAATTTGCACGTGTATTTCAGAAAGATACAAGTACTACAAAGTAATGATGAAGTAGTGATGATTTGCAGCAGACTAAAAGGCTTGAGCATGTGGATATTAAGAAAGAGGAGGTGCTGGAGCTTTTGGAGAGCATCAAGTTGGATAAGTTGCCAGGACCAGCTGAGATGTACCCCAGGCTGCTGTGGGAGGCGAGGGAGGAGATTGCGGAGCCTCTGGCAATGATCTTTGCATCATCAATGGCGACGGAAGAGGTTCCGGCGGATTGGAGGGTTATGGATGTTGTTCCCTTATTCAAGAAAGGGAGTAGAGATAGCCCAGGAAATTATAGACCAGTGAGTCTTACTTCAGTGGTTGGTAAGCTGATGGAGAAGATAGAGAGGCAGGATTAATAAACATTTGGAGAGGTATAATATGATTAGGAACAGTCAGCATGGCTTTGTCAAGGGCAGGTCCTGCCCTACGAGCCTGATTGATTTTTTTGAGAATGTGACTAATCACATCGATGAAGGGAGAGCAGTAGATGTAGTGTATATGGATTTCAGCAAGGCGTTTGATAAGGTACCCCATGCAAGGCTTATAGAGAAAGTAAGGAGGCATGGGATCCAAGGGGACATTGCATTGTGGATCCAGAACTGGCTGGCCCACAGAAGGCAAAAAGTGGTTGTTGAAGGGTCGTATTCTGCATGGAGGTTGGTGACCAGTGGTGTACCTCAAGGATCTGTTCTGGGACCCTTACTCCTTGTGATTTTTATAAACGACCTGGATGAGGAAGTGGAGGGATGGGTTAGTAAGTTTGTGGATGACACAAAGGTTGGAGGTCTTGTGGATAAGGTTTAAGGTAGGTATAGAGGAGATGTCAGGGGTAAGTTTTTTTTTACTCAGAGAGTAGCGAGTGCGTGGAATAGGCTACGGGCAACAGTGATGGAGGCGGATATGATAGGGTCTTTTAAGAGACTTTTGGATAGGTACATGGAGCTGAGAAAAATAGAGGGCTATGGGTCTCTAAGGCAGGGACATGTTCGGCACAGCTTTGTGGGCCGAAGGGCCTGAATTGTGCTGTAGGTTTTCTACGTTTCTATGAAGTACTTCAGTGATGCAAGAGTAGATCTGAACAATGTCAAAGTGCGCATAGAATTCCTGAAATGTGTTCAAAAGAAGAAAAATTATAGAAAAATAGGGGGCTACGTGGGAGGGAAGGGTTAGATAGATCTTAGAGCAGAATAAAATGTCGGCACAACATTGTGGGCCGAAGGGCCTGTACTGTGCTGTAGTGTTCTATGAAGCTAGGCTGAACTCTAGGCAACGAAAAGGGGAAAGTGAAGAACATTTCGTGGAATCACATAAAATTATTTGGCCTACCGTATCCAAAAATGGGAAAACCAGTTTCTGCTTCCTTCACAGTTTCACTCATTAGGTAAAAATAAAAAGTTTCCTCAACTCCTTTCATAACCTTTCATCAATTAACTTAAATCTGTAGACACAAGAGACCGCCGATGCTGGAACTTGGAGCAACAATCTGCTGGAGAAACTCAGCAGGTTGAGCAGCATCTGTGGAGAAATGGCAGATGGACAATACATAGAAGATATAACAGTACAGCACAGGAACAGGCCCGGTGGCCCACCACTTCTGCAGCGACTGTTATGCCAATCTAAAATAATCCAATCTGCCTGTACATGCTCCATATCCCTCTGTTCCCTACCTGTTCATATGTCTTTCCAAATGCTTCTTAAACATTGCTGACATAGCTACTTCCATACCTCCCTAGTGGTGTATTCCAGACACTGACCACTCCCTGATCTTCTTTAAACATTTCCCTTCTTGCCTTAAATCAATGTTCGCTAGTACTTGACATTTCTACTCTGGGAAAAAGACAATCTGCCCATTCTATGCCTCTCATAATTTCATATGCTTCCACCCAGTTGTCTCTCAGCCTCCAGCAAAAACAATCCAAGTTTTACAACCTCTTATAGCTGATACCTTCAACACCAGGCAACATCCTGGTAAACCTCTTGATAAGATAAGATCTTCATTAGTCCCATGTACATCGAAACACACAGTGAAATACATCTTTTGTGTAGTGTAGCCTGCAAGTGTCGCCACACTTCCAGCGCCAACATAGCATGCTCACAACTTCCTAACCTGTACGTCTTTGGAATGTGGGAGGAAACCAGAGCACCTGGAGGAAACCCACGTAGACACAGGGAGAACGTACAAACACCTTACAGACAGTGGCCGGAATTGAACCTGGGTTGCTGGCGCTGTAATAGTGTTATACGAACTGCTACACTACTGTGCCTGCCCTGGATTACTTCTGCAATCTCTCCAACGCCTGCACATGACTCCAATAGTGAGGCAACCAAAACGGATCAAAAGAGGAGCTGTTGTCAATCTTAGGCAGGTAGTGCAGAGTACCCCTGTGGCCGTTTCCCCTCAATAACAGATATACCGCTTTGGATGCTGTTTGGGGGGGGGGGAAGACAACCTACCAGGGAAAAGCCACAGCGACAAGGTCTCTGGCACTGAGCCTGCTCATGTGGTGCAGAAGGGAAGGGGGGAGAAGAAGAGAGTGGTACTGATTCCATAGTAAGGGGCGCAGACAGAAGATACTGTGGACATGAAAGAGACTCCCAGGTCCACAGCATTCTGAAGGGCGAGGGTGAACAGCCAGAGGTCGTGGTACATATTGGTACCAATGACATAGATAGGAAAAGAGATGAGGTCCTGAAGAGGGAATATAGGGAGTTAGGTAGGAAGCTGAAAAGCAGGACCTCAAGGGTAGTAATCTCTGGATTGCTGCATGTGCCACGCACCAGTGAGGGTAAGAATAGGATGATTTGGCAGATGAATGCATGACTGAGAAATTGATGTAGGGGGCAGGGTTTCAGATTTGTTGATCATTGGGATCTCATCTGGGGAAGGTATGACCTGTACAAAAGGGACGGGTTACACCTGAACTGGAGGGGGACCAATATTCTTACAGGAAGATTTGCTAGAATTGTTTGGGGTGGGTTTAAACAAGTTTGGCAGGGGGATGGAAACCAGAGTGATAGGTCAGAGCATGGTTCATTTAGTGTACAAGTGGACGCAGAGTGTAGAAAGACTGTGAGGAAGGATACGCAGTTGAAAGGGCAAAATTGCAGTCAGTTGGATGGGCTGAAGTGTGTCTACTTTAATGCGAGAAGTATCAAGAACAAGGGTGACGAACTTAGAGCGTGGGTAAGTAAATGGAACTATGACTTGGTGGCCATTACAGAGACTTGGCTGTCACAAGGGCAGGAATGGCTGCTGGATATTCCAGGGCTTAAATGTTTCAAAATGGACAGGGACAGAAGTAAAAGAGGTGGGGGAGCGCTTTGCTGATCAGGGACAGTGTCACAGCTGCAGAAAGGGAGGATGACCTGGAGGAGTCATCCACTGAGTCAGTGTGGGTGGAAGTCAGAAACAGGAAGGGAGTGATCACTCTATTGGAAGAATTCTTCAGACCCTCCCAATAGCAGCAGAGACACTGAGGATCAGATCTGGTGGCCGATTTTGCAGAGGTGCAAAAATAACAGGGTTGTGGTCATGGGTGATTTCAACTTCCCTAATATTGATTGGCACCTCCTAGTGTAAAGGGGATAGATGGGACAGAGTTTGTTAGGTGTGTACAGGAAAGATTCCTGACACAGTATGTGGACAGGCCGACTAGAGGAGAGGCTGTACTGGACCTGGTACGAGGCAATGAGCCTGATCAGGTTTCAGATCTCTTGGTGGGAGAGCATTTTGGAAATAGTGACCACAACTCCTTGACCTCTACCATATCCGTGGAGAGGGATAGGAGCAGATGATATGTGAAAGTATTTAACTGGGGAAGGGGGAATTATGATGCTATTAGGCAGGAACTTGGGAGCGTAAATTGGGATCAGATGTTCTTGGGGAAGTGCACAGCAGAAATGTGGAGCTTATTTAATGAATACTTGTATGGGGCACTGGATAGATTTGTCCCACTGAGGCAGGGTAAGGGATGGTAAAGTGAAGGAACCATGGTTGACACGAGATGTAGAATATCTTGTCAAGAGGAAGAAAGCAGCTTACCTGAGGCTCAGAAAGCATGGATCAGACAGGGCTCTGAAGAGTTACAAGGTAGCCAGGAGGGTGCTTAAGAATGGACTTGGGAGAGCTAGAAAGGAGCATGAGAAGGCCTTGGTGAGAAGGATCCAGGAAAACCCCAAGGCGTTCTACACGTATGTGAAGAATAGGAGGATGACTAGAGAGGGGGTAGGACCGATCGGGGATAAAAGAGGAAACATGTGCCTGGAGTCAGAAGAGGTAGGGGAGGTCCTTAATGAATACTTTGCTTCAGTATTTACCAGAGAGAGAGAGAGAGAGACCTTGACATTTGTGACGATGGTATATGATAGGCTGATGCGCGAGGGCATGTCGACGTGAGGAAAGAGGATGTGCTGCAACTATTGAAAAACATTATGATAGATGAGTCACCGGGGCCGGATGGGATATATCCAAGGTTATTATGGGAAGTGATGGAAGAGATTGCTGCAACTTTGGTGGTGACCTTTGCGTCCTCAATAGCCAAAGGAGTAGTGCCACGTGATTCAAGGGTGGCAAATGTTGTTCCTTTAAGAAAGGGAGTAGGATAAGCCTGGGAATTACAGACCAGTGAGTTTTACTTCAGTGATGGGCAAATTACTGGAGAAGATTCTTAGAGACAGGATTTATGGGCATTTAGAGAAGCTTGGGCTGATTAGGGACAGTCAACATGGCTTTGTGAGGGGTAGGTCATGGCTCATGAGCCTGATTGAATTCTTTGAGGATGTGACAAAGCACATTGATGAAGGTAGAGCAGCGAATATGGTGTACATGGATACTAGAAAAGCATTTGACAAGGTTCCTCATGGAAGGCTTATTCAGTAAGTCAGGAGGCATGGGATCCAGGGAAACTTGGCTGTGTGGATTCAGAATTGGCTTGCCCATGGAAGACAGAGGGTGGTTGTAGATGAAGCATATTCTGCCTGGAGGTCGGTGACCAGTGGTGTTCCGCAGGGATCTGTTTTGGGACCCCTGCTCTTTGTGATTTTTATAAATGACTTGGATGAGGAGGTGGAAGGGTGGGTTAGTAAGTATGCCAATGATACAAAAGGTTGGTGGTGCTGTGGATAGTGTAGAAGGTTGCTATAGATTAACAACAGGATATTGATAGAAATGCAGAGCTGGGCTGAGAAGTGGCAAATGGAGTTCAACCCGGATAAGTGTGAAGTAATACATTTTGGGAGATCCAATTGGAAGGCAAAGTACAAGGTTAATGGCAGGACTCTTAGCAGTGTGAGGAACAGAGGGATCTTGGGGTCCACGTCCCATAGATCTCTCAAAGGTTGCCTTGCAGGTTGATAGGGTTGTTAAGAAGGCGTATGGAGTGTTGGCCTTCACTAGTCCAGGTATTGAGTTCAAGAGCCGCGAGGTGATGTTGCAGCTCTATAGAACTCTGGTTAGACTACACTTGGAGTATTGTGTTCAGTTCTGGTCACCTCATTATTGGAAGAATGTGGAAGCTTTAGAGAGGGTGCAGAGGAGATTTACCAGGATGGTGCCTGGATTGGAGAGCATGTTTTATGAAGATAGGTTGAGCAAGTTACGGCTTTTCTCCTTGGAGAGGAGGATGAGAGGTGACTTGATAGAGGTGTACAAGATGATAAGAGGCATAGATCGAGTGGACAGTCAGAGACTTTTTCCCAGGGTGAAAATGGCTAACAGAAGGGGACATAATTTTAAGGTAACTGGAGAAAGGTATAGTGGGGATGTCAGGGGTAAGTTTTTGTTTATTACAGAGAGTGGTGGGTGTGTGGAACGCACTGCCTGAAGAGGTTGTGGGGGCAGATACATTAGGGACATTTAAGAGACCCTTAGATGGACACATGAATGATAGAGAAATGGGAGGCTATGTGGGAGGGAAGGGTTAGATAGATCTTAGAACAGGATAAAATGTTGGCACAACATCGTGGACCGAAGGGCCTGTACTGTGCTGTAGTGTTCTATGTAAAGTACATAAAGGTGAATAAGTGAGCTACCAGAGGAAGTGGTAGATGTGGGTACAATTGCAATGTTTGAAAGACATTTGGACAGGGACAATGGATTTTCTTCATATTTTTTTTAAATTTTATTTACAGTGTGGTAACAGGCTCTTCCAGCCCAACAAGTCCACTCCGCCATTTTAAACCCAAATTAACCTACCGTCCGTCTTTCCAATATGGGAGGAAACCGGAGCACCCAGAGACGGGAGAACGTACAAACTCCTTACAGACAGCGACGGGAATTGAACCCGATCGCTGGCGCTGTAATAGCGTCGTGCTAACCGCTACGCTACCGTGCCGCCCCAGATGGGAAAGGTTTCTTGGGATATGGGCCAAACACAGGCAAATGGGACTAGCTCAGGTAGGCAGCTTGGCCAGCATGGACAAGTTGAGCCAAAGGGCCAATTTCCATATGCCTTCTTCACTACCCTATCCATATGTGTTGCCACTTTCAGGGAGATATGGACTTGCACCCAAAGATCCCTCAGTAGATCAATGGTCAGAAGCGTCCTGCCATTTACTGTATACTTGCCTCTTGCATTTGATCTCCCAAAGTTAATTATCTCAACTGTTTGGTTCAACTGCATCTTCCATTTCTCCGCCCAAATTTCCAATTGATACATACACGCTATATTTGACAACCTTCCTCACCATCCACCACTTTTTGTGTTACCTTACTAATCAAACCACCTACAGTGGCATGCAAAAGTTTGGGCACCCCTGGTCAAAATTTCTGTTACTGTGAATAGCTGAGTTAAAAGATGACCTGATTTCCAAAAGGCATAATGTTAAAGATGACATTTCTTTAATATTTTTAGTAAGATTACTTTTTTATTTCCACCTTCTACAGTTTCAAAATAACAAAAAAGGAAACGAGCCCGAAGCAAAAGTTTGGGCACCCTGCATGGTCAATACTTGTAACCACCCTCTTTGGCAAGTATCACAGCTTGTAAACACTTTCTGTAGCCAGCTAAGAGTCTTTCAATTCTGTTTGGGGGATTTTTCGCCCATTCTTCCTTGCAAAAGGCTTCTAGCTCTGTGAGATTCTTGGGCTGTCTTGCATGCACTGCTCTTTTGAGGTCTATCCACAGACCTTCGATGATGTTTAGGTCAGGGGACTGTGAGGGCCATGGCAAAACTTTCAGCTTGTGCCTCTTGAGGTAGGCCATTGAGGATTTTGAGGTGCATTTAGGATCATTATCCTGTTGTAGAAGTGGTCCTCTTTTCATCTTCAGCTTTTTGTTTTACAGACGGTGTGATGTTTGCTTCCAGAATTTGCAGGTATTTAATTGAATTCATTCTTCCCTCTATCAGTGAAATGTTCCCCGTGCCACTGCCTGCAACCACAAGCCCAAAGCATGATCGTATCCACCCCCATGCTTAACAGTTGGAGAGGTGTTCTTTTCATGAAATTCTGCACCTTTTTTCTCAAACTTTCCTGTGTCCTCACCACAAAATTCAGCATCAGAAATTTGAAAAGGAACATCTAAACAAGCCTGATGCATTTTGGAAACAAGTCCTGTGGACTGATGAAGTTAAAATAGAACTTTTTGGCCACAATGAGCAAAGGTATGTTTGGAGAAAAAAGGGTGCAGAATTGTGTGAAAAGGACACCTCTCCAACTGTTAAGCACAGGGGTGGATCGATCATACTTTGGGCTTGTGTTGCAGCCAGTGGCACGAGGAACATTTCACTGGTAGAGGGAAGAATGAATTCAATTAAGTACCTGCAAATTCTGGAAGCAAACATCACACCGTCTGTTTAAAAAAAAGCCCAAGATGAAAAGAGGATTGCTTCTACAACAGGATAACGATCCTAAACACACCTAAAATCCACAATGGACTACCTTAAGAGGCATAGGCTGAAAATTTTGCCATGGCCCTCACAGTCCCCTGACCTAAACATCATCGAAAATCTGTGGATAGACCTCAAGTAGCAGTGCATGCAAGACAGCCCAAGAATCTCACAGAACTAAAAGCCTTTTTGCAAGGAAGAATGGGCAAAAATCCCCCAAACAGGAATTGAAAGACTTTTAGCTGGCCGCAGAAAGCGCTTACAAGCTGTGATACTTGCCAAAGAGGGTGTTACTAAGTACTGACCATGCAGGGTGCCCAAACTTTTGCTTCGGGCTCTTTTCCTTTTTTATTTTGAAACTGTAAAAGATGGAAATAAAAAAGTAATCTTGCTTAAAATATTAAAGAAATGTGTCATCTTTAACTTTATGCCTTTTGGAAATCAGGTCATCTTTTACTCGCTTAGCTATTCACAGTAACAGAAATTTTGACCAGGGGTGCCCAAACTTTTGATTGCCACTGTATACTTTCATGAAGATCATATATACTTAATCACAAACATAGATCCCAGCACTCATCCTTGCAGACACCAGTAGTCATGGGCCTCCAGTCAGAGAAACAGCCTTCCACCACCACCCTCTGTATTCTATGACCAAGCCAATTTTGGTGTCATACAGCACAGAAACAGGTCCTTCAGTCCAAATCGCCCATGCCAACCCAGATGTCCACGTAAGCTAGTCCCATTTCCCCACATCTCTCTAAAGCTTTCCTATGTATGTTTAAGTCTAAACGTCTTTTAGAAGTTGATTATACCTGCATTAACCACTTCCCCTGGTTGCTTGTTCCATATACACGCCACCCTCTGTGTGAAGAAGTTGCGCTTCAGGTCCCTTTTAAACCTTTCCCCTCTCACCTTAAACCTATCCCCTATGGTTTTTGGTTCCCCTTCCTTGGGAAAAAGACTGTGTGCATTCAGCCTATTTGTGCCCCTCATGATCTTATAAACCTCTACAAGGCCACCACTATGCTTCAAGGTTAACTCCTACACTCCAACGAATAAAGACTTTGCCTGCCCAAATTCTCCCTATAACTTAGGCTCTTGAATTCTGGCAACATTCTTGTAAATCTCATAATTTTGTATCCAGCTTACCAACTCACTATTGGTTCCCATGTCACTTACCTTCTGGACCAGCCTACCATGACAGACCTCGTCAAATGTTTTACTGAAGTTCACACAGACAACATCCGCCACCCTACCCTTGTCAATCACCTTCATCACTTCCTCAGAAAACTCACTCAAATTTGTAAGGCATGAAATCCCCCGCACAAAGCCATGCTGACTATCCCTAATAACTCTATGCTTTTCTAGATGTGAGTAGGTCCTTTCCCCAGGAGTCATCTCCAATAATTTCCCTATCACTGATGCACAGCTAACCAACATACAATTTCCTGGTTCATCCCTGTTTTATTGTCAGCATTCTTAAACCTAGGATTAACATTGGCTATTCTCCAGTCTTCTGGCACCCCATTTAAATTCCTTCCTGCTTCCTTTATATTCCTCAAGGGCCTTGGCTGACCTCAGCTTCCTAAACCTTACATATGCTTCCATTTTCTTTTTTGACTAAACTTACATTAGTCTTGCGAATACCTGGACCATGACCACTCAAAGTGGAGAAAGAGTGTTCAGGGTGGCATTAAGAATCTCAAATCCTTCACAGGGAGCACACAAAAGCCCAAGGTTAATTCCAACCTCCAAACTGCCCAGCCACCTTCTGCCCAAGTCTATGAATCCCACATTGGTCTCATCATCCACCTCAGACACCACAAAGTTGGAGTGAAAGTCAGTCATACAATGATAATGGATGCTCTGAGTAAATAATAATTATCGATCTCCATCGATCTACAATAGATACCTCATAAGAAAATTTTAGGAACCAAGGTCCAACATGTAATGTTTCAAGTAACTGATATACTGCATCAAAGGTTCTTGCAACTCTATCAATATCACGGGATCATCTTTACCACATGCTACCTAATAGCTCGAATATGTTAACACAATGCCCACATCCCAAATGAATTTTTAAAATTATCTTATTTGGATTTCAGTGAATGGCTTCCTAATCCCTCAGATTTCTGAACATACACTGGCCATTTATTCACAGAATTGTTTCCACTCATTTATGAATTTACCAACTTTGGAAACAAAAGCACTGCAAAACCGAAAATATAAATGTTTCTCAACACAAATTTAGTACATACATAGTACATAACAGCACAGTACAGGCCCTTCAGCCCACAGTGTTGTGCCGACATTTTATCCTGCTCTAAGATCTATCTAACCCTTCCCTCCCACATAGCCCCCCATTTCTCTATCATTCATGTGCCTATCTAAGAGTCCCTTAAATGTCCCTAATGTATCTGCTCCCACAACCTCTGCCGGCAGTGCATTCCACGCACCCACCACTCTGTAAAAAAAAACTTACCCCTGACATCCCCTTTATATCTTCCTCCAATCACCTTAAAATTATGCCCCCTCATGTTAGCCATTGTCACCCTGGGAAAAAAATCTCTGTTCACTCGATCTATACCTTTTATTATCTTGTACACCTCTATCAAGTCACCTCTCATCCTCCTCCTCTCCAAAGAGAAAAGCCCTAGCTCACTCAATCTATCCTCATATAGACCTGCTCTCTAATCCAGGGAGCATCCTGGTAAATCTCCTTTGCACCCTCTCTAAAGAAGTAGGCCATTTAGCATCAAGTCAATGCTGGCCTACAGAACAATCCCCTCCCCCCACTAGTTTTCTGTATAAACTATTCTCCCTATATTATAATCAGCTCCCCCAGATTCTACCAGTCACCTGAGATCCTGTGGGAGACTAGATTTATACGTTAACTGCCAGACTATTCTCATATTCCCTCTTTGTTAAACTAATGTTCCTTTTCACCTGCTTGCAGCCTGGTTCTCAACATAATTACTAACCATATATTTTCTCCTTACCTTTCTTTTCCAAACATCTAGCATCCCAAACTATTAAGTGGCCTTTATTAAGCCATATCTCAATTATTGCTACTACATCATTTTCCTAAAGGGCTACTTGTACCCGCAGTTCACCACCTTATTCATCATACAGCCATTCTAAACCTGCCTTTGTCTTTCTTGTAGTTTCTTTTAATTTGCTCCCTTATTTTATATGACAAAAAGAGTAAACTAGACATTAAGCATTTAGATTTTAGTTTTAAGTTCAATAAGGTAACAGTAGGTTTGTGACAAAGATCAGAAAGTCAAGTTGCACCATAGGTTATCAAAAGTCCAAAGCAAAATACTGAAGATGTCGAAAATCTGCAATAAAAAGTCAGACAGAACCTGTGCAAACAGTCAACATTTCAGGTCAATGAACTTCCATTAAACTTGGACAAGGTGTTACTGATAGAGAAAGTGGGGAGGAGCACAAAGAACAAAAGAATGGATTGCAAACTAGCAATTGATCAGAATATGAAGTAGATTACAGAATATAAAGAGAAACAGAATTAACTGTTCAAGCCACTGACAATTTTATTAAACTCAGAACAACATTAACTCTATTTCTCCCAGATGCTGCCTGACAAGCTAAGCACATTCAGCAATGTCAGCTTTTATTTTGGATTTCCATCAAATACATCATTATGCTTTTGTTTTCATACTTAACTCTGTCTGGTAAAAATTGTGAAACAGTTGTTCCTCAAGGACTAACTAGATCAGCAAATGGTAATGCCAGTTGGGATCCTATGATTCAAAATAACTATGACTATGTACAGAGTATTGCTTAGGCCACAAATGGAGTAGTGCATCCAATTCTAGTTGCTCCTAGAGAGTATAGAACAGATTACTAGAACAGTTTCTAGGGTGAATGACTTCAGCTATAGGATGAAGCTAGAGTTGTTCTTGAAGGTAAAGGAGATTGAGAAATTTGATAAACATGCAAGGACCAAGGCCATCTTTTCGCAGCTACCACCGGGCAGGAGGTACAGAAGCCTGAAGTCCCACACCACCAGATTCAAAAACAGCTACTTCCCTTCAATCATTCACTTCTTGAACCAACCAGCAAAACCCTAATCAGTACAGTTTAGCAACAGAATGACCACTTTGATCACTTTGTACTAAAATGGACTTGGTTTTTTTTTTGTTCTAATTGCGTTCTTTCTTGTAAAAATAGTGTATAATTTATGATTAATTTAGGTTTTTCCTGTGAATGCTGCTTATCTGATGCTATGTGCCTGTGATGCTGCTGCAAGTAAGTTTTTCACTGCACCTGTGCACACATGTACTTGTGCATGTAACAATAAACTTGACTTTAGACACTTAAAATTCTGGGCAAGGAATATGAGAGATGCAAGTAAAAGCTCAGGAGCTGGTATCTGGAATTCACTGCTTGCACAGATGGTGGAAACAGAATGAATCAGTGCCTTAAAAGGGAATTGAAGAGACACTTGGGAATAATTTGCAGAACTGTGAGAAGAATACTAGAATGGGACTGATTGTATTGATTGTCATGAAGTCACCATTGTCTTGATGGGATGAACGGTCTCCTCCTGTGCCATAACAATTCTACAATAATGAATATTACATAAAGGCACAGAAACAGACCATAGTTAATCCTATCCATGCAGCATTTTAGTTCCATTTGAGCCTTTGCCCATCCTTCCTCATCTGAATCTATTAGCAGAACGCTCATTTTCTTTTTCGCTCATATGCTCATCTCGTCTTCCCTTAAACTCATCGATACTATCTGCATCGACTATTCCCTCTGGAAGCCAATCCACATCTCACTACTCTTTGAGTAAAGAAGTTTCTTCTGAATTCCCTGTTAAATTTTCCCATGCCCAAGATACCCATCTTTCATAGATGAAGGTTTTCACTCTTATCAAGATTCCATTTACCTCTGCCTTTAAAATATTCCAAGACTATTTCCACCACCCTCTGAGGAAAAGACTTATGAATAAAATTCAATTCATCGCCATTTTAAATAGGTGACCCCTTTTTAAACTGTGATCCTAGATCTAGATTTCTCAAGTAGAAACATCCTCTCTCTACACACCACAACAAATCCAGCCATTTCTTTTGTGTTTTCATTCAGTCCCCTTTCACTCTTGTAAACTTCAGAGGACATAACCTTAATCTGCACAATTTATCCTCGTAAGACATCCCACTCATGGTATGGTATGTCTGGTAAATCTTCTCTGAACTGCTTCCAAATCATTTACGTAACTTACTTAAATAAGGAGACAATCCTATACACAACATTCCAGATGAGATCTCACCAATGCCCTCTTTAACTGAAGCTCCATAAACTCCATACTTTGGAAACTTATTCTCCAAGCATTGAATAATAACATTTTAGCTTTACTAATTACTTGCTGCAGTTGAAAACTAGCTTTTTGCAAAACATGGGGATACCCAGATCCTCTGCATCTCAGATCACTGCAATCTCTCACCACTTAGGTGATTTTTAAAACATTTTTCCTATATTATATTCTGCTTGCCAGATCTCCGTCCACTCACTCAATCTGTATCCCTTTATAAACCTTGTGTTCTCTTCACAACCAACATCCCAGTCTTTCTGTAACCAGAAAATTTAGCAACCATACCTTCAGTACTTTCATCCATATTTATATCAATTGTAAAAAGTTGAGGCCACAGTTCTGATCTCTGTGGCACACGATTCACTACATCTTGTCAAACAGATACCTATGACTACCTTAACACAAGTCTTGAAAATTAAGAAAAATTACATCTTGAACAACATTATTGACTGTTACTTTTCCAAAAATAAATCAGTAAGAATGGTAAAGCAAGATTTTCTCTTTTGAACTCCATACTGACTATTCATGAGACTACTAATGTTCTGGTGCAACGTGATGTGAGTTCACAGAGTCAGTTGCATGGCACAGAAGCAGGCCCATCACATCCATGCCAACCTTTTTGCCCAATTACACTAATCTGATTTGCCTGAATTAGGACCAAATCTTTCTACACTTTTCCCATTTAAGTATCCAAATGCCTCTTTAATGCCTGGGGCAGATCAGCTATGATCATATTGAATCGTGGGTCACCCTTGCGGGGTTGAGTGGCCTACTCCTGCTCCTATTTTCTTCTGTTCTTACAGTCTGTATGGATCAATTATTCACAGGATTAGACTTCTAAAAGCAAATTTTAATAGTTTTGACAATCTGGCTATACCATATCATGCTTAAATGAAAAGAATTTTATCACTGCCATATAGGTTAAGACTCCATGCTGAATGGCCTCTGTCTATGCCATAATTGCACTGCAATATTCTGTCAAATAGATTTACTGCCAAATAAAGATTTGCTTGGCAAAAACTGACCCAGGCCCATCTGTCAAACCAAGCTAGAGGACTTGAAATAAATTTGCTACCCGACCCAAATGGAATCAGGCCTAGTAACCAGATTCTGCAGTGAAGCTATACAGAGCAAAACAAGAACAATTTCATTTGCTACCTGCACTCTTCTGGCTATTTGCAGGTGATCAGCCCTAGCATGCCAGAGTGCTGAACCTTTGCGCATTTATGAAGGCCTGGCCCAGCCCTATCTGATCCAAGCTCAGGGGTTTTAATTTTTATTTGATCGCTGATCTGAACCTGGCACATGTATTTGGGTCCTGATGGGCTTGGGTTGGACAGCTGGGCTCCAGTGACAAGCTCTACTCTTCTTTCCATTTGCTCAGAAAAATTATTCCACAACCAATCTGGTCCTTCAATCTCCATTCCTGCACTTGGTAATATTTAATAAGCTACAAGATCTGATCTGATGGGAGAGATGGGATGGGATCTGATGAGGTGATGGTGAGCTGCCTTCTTGAAACAGTGCATAGCAATATATTTTTAAGTCAGATTGGATTGCAACTTGGAGGGGACTCTGCAGATGGTTGTGTTCTCATATGTCTGCTGTCCTATCCTTCCTGAGTTTGGGACAGCAGTCTGAGAAAATAACTTCAGTACAATTTGGAGATGCACTCTGCATCCTCTGTGCACCAATGGAAGGAATGAAGGCTTAGGGTGATAGATAAGTGGCTTGGTAGTGTAGTGGTTAGTGTAAGGCTATTACAGCGCCTTGTAAGGAGTTTGTACGTTCTCCCCATGTCTGCGTGGATTTCCTCTGGGTACTCCGGTTTCCTCCCACATTCCAAAGACGTACAGGTTAGGAACTGTGGGCATGCTATGTTGGCGCTGGAAGAGTGGCAACACTTGCGGGCTGCCCCCAGCACATTCCCAGTAATGCAAAAAGATGGATTGCACTATGTGTTTCGATACATGTGACTAACAAATAAATAAAGTGAAAAAGCTGCAAGAGGAAATCAGAGGCTGGGCATCCATCAGTACATGACTTACCTACTGACACTGCACAGCTTTTCATTCACTGAGACACAAACAGGTATGTGATGGAATACTCTCCATGTACCTGGATGAGACCAGCTCCAAAAACACTCAAGTAGCCCAACATCATTCAGGGCAAAGCAGCCCACCTCCAGCATCATCATGTTTTTCAGCCCACCTGATTGTTACTCCATTCACCACCATAAACCTTAATTACCTCTGCTACCAGTGCAGTGTGCAGCATTCACAAAAGGAACTGCAATGATTTGCCTAGGGTATTTCAACAGCAACTCCCAAACCCATGGCTTTTACCACCAAGAAGGACAAAGACCTCAGATGCTGGGGAACACCATCACCTGCAGGTTTCCCTCTAAGTATCACACCATCCTGACTTCAATACATATTGCCATTCTTTCTTCAGCACTGAGTGTAAATACTGGAGCTCCCTTCCTAAACAGCACTGTGGGAATACCTTCATCAGAACTGCAGCATTTCAGGGCAGTAGCTCAAGCAGTACCTCCTCAGAGGCAAGAAGAGACAGACAATAAAATCTTGAGCATGGCAATTAAAAACCTTGAACATAAGCAGAAGTGAGGCAGTGGGGAAAGCAAAGGCAATTTTAAAAACAAACAGTAAATAAATGTGGAATGGATTAAGTCATGGGTCAAGTTTGTGATCAGAGCATACAACTGAAGACAGATGCAGACTCCATTGTTGATTTTCAACAGAATCGTTGTCGGTGCACGTTTTAAGATCTTTATCATGACAACTGAATTAATTTGTCACCTTTGGGTGAAGGTTGTTTCTGCACAGTGGAGTTCGCCCACCCTAACTTTCCTTCTCTCTTCCCCAGTGTCTTCACACTTCTCAGAACTCCAAGTCACTGTCTGGTATCCAGACCAACTGCTATTTTTCAAACTAGCTGACAGACCACATGAATGCTTTATGTTACAGAGGAACCACATTCTCTCCTTAAGGAGCAGGAGTCAGTGGACAATTATGAGATGTGGGTACACCTGCTTTGGAGCTTTAGCAGCCAACTGCAACACCTCAAACTTTCCCTGAATAAGATCAATACATCTGGTGCAGACTGGAAATGGAATCTGCAACCAAGCTGATTTCCACAATGCAATATTACATCAAGATGTACATTTATCTACTCAGAAAACTGGACAAGACTCATCTGCTCAGATACTAGCTAGTTTTATGGCTAGTACAGTACAAATTATATGTCTCCATTAACTACGTGACAACAAACTGACCACAGAGCTGTTTCAAACCAGTATGGGAAAACACAAAGAAGTCCATCAAATGTTTCAGCTATTTACTTACTGAAAACTTTAAGCATTTGGATTGTTTTAGTATGATCACTATTGCCAAGTATGTCAGAGATAAACCTAACTTACTACATGACAACATTCTCATGATCATTCACTTCCAGATTCTGAAGATGCTCCAACATGCCTACATTTACTTGAGGTCTGGGGTGAAGAATTTAGACCATTACAACAAAAGACCTCCCTGCTTTACTTAATTATTGCTAAATTCAATACGCTTTTCACCTTCAGTCTTTCTGGTTATAATAAGAATCAAAAAAAATTTAAGATATTCACAAAACCATCATATTCAAGGAACATTTTCATTCTACTCACATCTACCGTTCATGTGGAATAATTAGTGCAAGTAAAATCTGTGAACTTGTTGAGAAGCATGAAGCTTCAGGATGGATTGATCCTGAAGCTTGATATTTCTCAATGAGCTCTACTTGTTCATTTTTCTGCAAGGATCTTCCTACCCTCCCCCTCTCCCAAATGCAAAAAGGGTTCCTCGAGATCTCATATACTTCTACATCCAATCCAACATCCCTAACACTGAGAATAATTTAACTCTGTTTGAATGGGCAGACCAAGCAGAGGCTGATGCCAACTCAGGACATGTTATATTAAGGGCCAATCTCACACCTTGCAAACTTTGAATTCACTGCACGTCCGTGCAGCTCTGCCTGGATTTACAGGGGGCAGTTCAGTGAAGCCCCAGGTGGAGAGAGCCTGCTTCTACATGGGATTTGAGACACCCCCAGCCCGGGAATCCAGCAGCACCAGTCCAGGAGTGAGCTGCCCTGGACTCCCCTCCCCCCGAGCTGAGGGACCCAGCCCTCGG
Organism: Pristis pectinata; assembly: GCF_009764475.1. Classification (NCBI taxonomy): domain Eukaryota; kingdom Metazoa; phylum Chordata; class Chondrichthyes; order Rhinopristiformes; family Pristidae; genus Pristis; species Pristis pectinata. Next base: position 1,446,813 of record NC_067417.1, read on the forward strand.
CAGTGCCAGACCCTGCAGGCCGATGATAGGGTTCTGGGCCTGCGCTCGTTCCCAGATCCGAGTGCAAGGGACCTAAACCGAGTGTCGGCATCTTTTGCACCCCGAGCCGCCGAGGCCCGACACCCTCGGCCGCACTCCCCTCAGCGTGGTGGAGTCAGGCTGTGGGCCCGGGCGTGTGGCGCCAGCATTAGGCCCGGGCCTGAGGCCTGTGCTTTACGAGCGGGTGCAGGCGGGACGGGGGGTGTAATCGGCGGCGCTACTGCGCCGACTGCCCCCGGCCTACCTGCCGGCCTCCCCCCTCCCGATCTCTCGGGGTGCGGCACTCACCTGCGGGCGGGCGGGCGGCGGGGCCGGGCCGGGCCGGGCCGGGTAACCAGGGTAACGGCGAGCAGCGCGAGGCCGGGCCCGAGGCAGCAGCGAGCGAGCGCGAGCCGGGCAGCGCCGCCATTACCCGCCGCTCATTGGTCGCGCCGAGTCAGCTGATCCAGGACCCCGCCCCCACCCCCTCACTCACCGTGGGGCCGCGCTCATCACCGACCGTTCCCCCGGGACGCTCGCTCCCGAGACCGGCGGCCGCCCGGGTGGCGCGCTCGCTGCCGGCCACGGCCCCGTCAGAAACCGCGCCGGGAACTCAGCGCGGCCCGCAGCTCGCCCGCCGCCATTGGTCCCATCCCATTGGACGCTCGCAAGTCAGCTGACCAGCCGGTGTGGAGTCTGCGCGCCGCCGGCCGGCCGGCTGTCACCCTGCAGAAAGGGCGGGAGGAGAGCCGGTGAGTCCTGTGGTGAATGTCCCGTCAGTTAGCCCGCTCCCCGGCACCTGCACCCAGCCACCAACGTTGGCAGAGCAGTAGGCTGCCAGCCCCACCCTTCACTCTGACCGCGGCTGATCTACACCGGCCCCAACTCCCTTCCGTGCCCGTTCCCCTCCATCTTTCAAACAGTTCTCTCTCCCCCTCGAATATAACCAACGATCTGGCGTCCTCCACCCCCCGAGAGAGGACATTTCTACACACCTCAGGTTTAACTGACCAGTAACTCTGTCCCCTTGTGTGTGACTCTCCCACTGGTGAAAACATCCCGGCACCTCCCCTCTCAAACCCCCTCAGGGTCTTGTATGTGTGAATAAGGTCGCCCCTCGTTCTTCCAAGCTGAAGGAATACAGACCCAACTGTCCAGCCTCTCTTGACAGGACAACCCTCTCATCCCAGGAATTAGCCTGGTGACCCTCCTTTGGACTGCCTCCAAGGACCAAAACTATGAACAGTATTACAAGTGTGGCCTCACCAACACCTTGTACAACTGAAAGAAAACCTCCCTTTTCTTAAACTCCAACCCCTCCCTTTGCAATAAAGGCCAAAATGCCATTTGCCTGCTAACTTTTTGTGATTCAAGATCTATTCATTTATTTATTAGTCACGTGTACATCGAAACACACAGTGAAATGCATCTTTTGCGAAGAATGTGCTGGGGGGCAGCCCGCAAGTGTCGCCACGCTTCCGGCGCCAATAGCATGCCCACAACTTCCTATCCTGTACGTCTTTGGAACGTGGGAGGAAACCCATGCAGACATGGGGAGAACATACAAACTCCTTGCAGACAGTGGCAGAATTGAACCCAGGTTGCTGGTGCTGTAATAGTGTTATGCTAACCGCTACACTACTGTGCCTGCCTTAAACATTTCCCGATGTATTTTTTAATCGTGCAATGAAAATCCTCATGATAAAGAAGGAACAGGTATACACCCAATGGCAGCAGTGGGATTCGAACCCACTCCTCCGTGGAGACTGGAGACTCCAGCGCCTTAGACACACTACAACACCTAGATCCGTTTGCACTTCACTCACTTACAGACCCTCTCTCCATTTGGATAATAATCCGCCTTTTGATTCCTGGTAATGAAGTGCATGACCTCACACTTCACCACATTACACTCCACCTGCCAGGTTATTTACCCATTGTGGATTTGTGATCCTGCAACAGAATCTCTCTATACCCTGGCGCAGAATTACAACGTCCTCCTCACAACATGCCCTTTCATCTAATTTCTCGTCATAGTTGGAAACCTTACATTTCATTCCCTCCTCCAGGTCATTAATGTAAATAGTAAATAATTGACGGCCAAGAACTAATCCCAGCAGTACACCACTAGTTCCTCAGAAAACTCTATCAAATTTGTAAGATATGACCTGCCCCGCACAAAGCCATGGTGACAGTCACAAGTCAGGCCGTGCTTCTCCAAATGTGAGTCAAGGGGAACACAAGTCCCAAGACTTAAAGGCAGAAAAGATTTTTAAAAAGTGGACACTGTCACCCTTTCAGAGTTCAGTCTAAGTGAAAAAACACTGCTCCCAGTCTCTCCTGATTGTGAGTACCGAAGTGTGAGGTCACAGGACAGCAGGTACATGATTGGTGGGTATTTTTTCTTCTATTTTTCTCTTTCTATTCTGATTGGTCTTGAGATTTAAATCAGGGCGCATTGATGTGGGAAGTTCTGCACATTTTCAAGTGGTGAAATTCAATCCAAACTAATAAACTGCAACTAATTAATTGGAACAGATGGCTGGGCAGCTGATGTGTTGTAGTTGCAACATGTGGTAAACAGTGACCATATCTACAGCAAGCACTGGCTGCTCAAGGAACTTAGCCCAGGGTTGATGAGTCGGAATCTGAGCTCTGAACACTGCAACACATCAGGGAGGGGGAGGATTACCTGGGCAACATATTCCAGGAGGCAGTCATACCCCTTAGGTTAACTTGGTGAATGGTTAGGGACAGGACAGTGTGACATCAGGAGAGGCAGGTAGAGCGATCCAGAGGATCCTCAGTCCTTACCCTTGTCTAGCAGGTACAAGGTTCTTACTCCCTGTGTGGACATGGGTGGGGACTGCAGGGAGGATGTGCAAACTATCCATAGCACTATGGCACAGGGAGCCATTCAAGTGGGGGGAGAAAATAGAAATGTAGTAACAAGGGATAGCATAGCTGGAAGGACACCGTTCCACCACAACCAGGCACGGTAGAAGTGGAAAGGTGTTATGGGACCTCTGCTGTTTGTGATAGATATAAATGTAGGTGGGTAGGTTAGTAATCCAAGCAAGTGTGAGGTGCTGATATTGGGAGGTCAAATGTAAGGGGAAACTATACAGTTAATGGCAGGACCCTTAACAGCACTGATGTACAGAGGGATCTTGGGGTGCAAGACTAGCTCCTTGAAAGTGGCCACGCAAGTAGATAGGGTGGTAAAGAAGGTATATGGCATGTTTGGCTTCATTGGTCGGGGCACTGAGTATAAAAGTCATTTATTTTCTCTGGATTTTCTCTGGAGCGTCGGAGGCTCAGGGGAGACCTGATAGAAGTTTATAAAATTATGGGAAGCGTAGATAGGGTAGAGAGTCAGAGTCTTTTTCCCAGGGTAGAAATATCAAATATTAGAGGACATGCATTTAAGGTGAGAGGGGGAAAGTTTAAAGGAGATGTGTGGGGTAAGTTTTTTTCACACAGAGAGTGGTGGGTGCCTGGGACGGGCTGCCAGGGTGGTGGTGGAACCAGGTACAATAGTGGTGTTTAAGAGGCCTTTAGATAGACAAGTGAATATGCAGGGAATGAAGGAATGTGGATCATGTGCAGGCAGAAGAGATTAATTTGGTACGATGTTTGGTGCAGACATGGTGGACCGAAAGAGCTGTTCCTGTGCTGTACCGTTCTATGTTCTATATTCTTTTACCAGCTCCCGTACGCTCCAGGGATAGTAGTACATGCCTCAGGTGTGTCACTTGTTGGTGGTGATGTTAACTTGCATTTCCTACCATTGCCTTTATGGGTGGCAATACTTTTGTATGCTTTTGCATTGCACTCATCTGCTCTCCGGGCAAGTGGATCACCTTTCTGATGGTAGAAGGGCTTGAGGAGTGAGGTGAGTCACACACCCTGGGATACTCGGCCTTTGATCCACTCTTGCAGCCATCATGGAGTCAATGAGCAAACAGGGCCTTTGGACCACTCTATGGTATCTGTCTGTACTAATCCCATGTCCCAGCACTCAGCACAGAGCCTTATATGCTTTAGTGTTACAGCTGCTCATCTAAATAGTCATCGAGCTATACAGCACGGAAAACAGGCCCTTCAGCCAAACTAGTCCATGCCAACCAAGTTGCCAAAGCAAGTCCCATTTACATTTGGCCCATATCCCTCTAACCCTTTCCTTCCATGTACCTGTGCAAATGTCCTATAAATCTTGTAACTATAACCACCTCTACCACTTCCTCTGCAGCTTGCTCCATATATGCACAACACTCTGTGTGGGGGAAAAAATTGCCCTTCAGGTCATTTTAAACCTAAGCCCTTTAGTTTTGGATTCCCTTACCCTGGGTAAAAGACTGTGGCTATTTACCTTATCTATGCCCCATAGATTCATACAGGTATACAACATGGAAGCAGGCCCTTTGGCCCAACTCGTCCATGTTGACCAAGATGCCCATCCATGCTAATCTCATTTGCCTCCATTTGGCCCATATCCCTCTACATATTTTTTAATTGTACCTGCCTCTAGCACCTCCTCTGGCAGCTCATTCCATATACCCACCACCCTCTTATGTGGAAAACTTGTCCCTCAGGTCCCCTTTAATCTTTCCCTTCTCATCTTAAACCCATGCACCCTAGTTTTAGATTACCCTACTCTGGAAAAAAGGTCTGTGACTGTTTACCTTATCTATGCTCCTCATAATTTTAGTAACCTGTGTAAGGTCACCCCTCAGCCTTCTTCGCTCCAGGGAAAACAGTCCCAGCCTATCCAGTCTCTCCTTATCTCAAGACCTTCAGTCCAGGTAACATCCTCATGAATCTTTGCTGCACCCTCTCTGGCTTAATCACATCCTTCCTATAACTGGCGACCAGACCTGCACACAATATGTCTTGTACAGCTGTAACATGATGTCCCAACTCTTGTACTCGGTACCCTGTCCAATGAAGACAAGTATGCCAGATGCCTTCTTCACCACCTTGTCTATCTGTGTTGCCACTGTCAGGGAACAATATACATGTACTGCTGGGTCACCCTGTTCTACCATTCACTGTGTATGTCCTTCCTGGTTTAACTTCCCAAAATGAATCACTTCACACTTGTCCAAGGTAAATTCCATCTGCTATTACTTTTCCCACTTTCCCAGTTGATCTGTATCTGTTGTAACCTTAGACAACCTTCTTCACTGTCCACTATACCACCAACCCTGGTGTCATCTGCAAACTGACTGATCATGCAACGTACAGACTCATCCAGATCATCAATATAAATGATGCAGCACCGATCTTGTGGCACTCCACTGGTCACAAGCCTCCAATCTGAAAACAACCATCTTCTACCACACTGTGCCTCCCCCCACCAAGCCAATTTCCTATCCAATTGGCTAGCTCACTCTGAGGTGATCCCATATATTCTAACATTCTGGACCAGCAAGACCTTGTCAAAGCCCTCGCTAAAGTCCATCTTCAACCCTGCCCCTGTCAATTCTCTTGGTCATCTTCATAAAACAATCAAATTCTTAAATGTTATGGGTGACTCTGACTCCACAGGCATTGCGTTTCAGATTCTAAACACCCTCTGGGTGAAAAACTTCGTCCTGTCCCCTTCAAATCACCTACATATGCCCCCTGTTAACAGACACCTCTGCAAAGGGGGACATTTCACTCTGATGGAGGACTGTACTGAAGATATGCTGTACATATCTGTTCCTCGATCTCGCACGATTTGTAGGCCTATAGTACACCCCCAGTAAAACTGATCATCCCCTTTTTGTTCCCAAGCTCCATTCATATTGCTTCATTTGAAGAACCTTCTCCAATATCCTTCCTATTATAATGGGCTCCTACATTAATGTTGCTATGGCCCCTCTCTTTAACATCCTTCACCATCCTGCTTGGAGATTCTATACCCTGGAATATTGAGTTGACAGTCCCACCTATCCTTCAACCACATCTCCGTGATTGCAACAATATCATATTCCCATGTGTTAATCAGTTCACGTGCTTTACTTGTCAGAATCCCTTCATTCAGGTGGATGCAATCCAGCCATGTATTCCTCGCATGTGTCTGAAGATTAGGTTTTGTTTGTTTCTCACTCTCTACAACTCTATGTCCCATTCCTCTGCTGATTGGACTACCTCAGTTTTCCTTCTGTATTTGTGTCATATTGCTGATCTGGTGAATGGTGACCTTCATGATGCAGGTGGAAAATTCAAAGAATGCTTCCCTGTGTGAACAACAGGTGTTAGAGATAGGACATTGAGTTGTTATGATTGTGAAGAAGACCATTAGCCCCATTCAGTCTGCTAGCTTCTTGTGGAGCACTTGCAGCAGTCCCATCCTACTGCCCATTCCCCAGAGCCTGCACAATATTCCCTTAAATACCCACCCAATTCTTTTTCTGAAGCACATTTTAAATACTGCCATCTTGAGAGGCACTGAGCTCCAGTTATTATTGTTACTTTAGTTTCCAAGTGCTTAGTAAACTTCCTCTCAAGGAAATAGACACTTATAGTTTAAAGTCAAACTTTGATTTCTCATACAAAAACAGAAAATGCTGGAAATATTCCGCTGGTCAGGGCCACATCTGTGGGAAGAGAAACAGATTTCCTCTTAGACGGATTTCTCATCCCTGTCTCTCTTTGCAAGAAAATACTTCTTCCAGAGTGAGTGAATCTTGTTTGTTCTTTCTCCTCTCTGGGATGTCCAGAATGAGGAGTCATAGTTCTAGATTGCAGAGCAAGAAATTAAAGTCCAAGACGATGGTGAAGCTGCAGAATCTGCTACCAGAAAGAATTGTAAAGGCCAAATTGTGGATTATATTAAGGATGGGGACAGAAACATTTCTCAACATAAATGACATCAAGGGGTACAGAGAGAGAGAGAGTGGGAATATGGTATTGAGATAGAGGATCAGCCATAATCATACCAAATGTTTCATAAGTTGAAAGGGCTACTTGGCTGCTCCCACCCCGATGTTTCCCCAATGCTGCCTGATCTGCTGAGAGGTTTTGCTCAAAGAAAGAGAGAGTTGGATTTCTACAGTGCCTTTGCAAGGTTCCAAAGTGCTTTATAGCAAATGTGCTTTCAAGTGGTGGTCCCTGTAGTAATTTAGTGATTGCAGCAGTCTAGTTGGACAGAACAATATCTCACAATAGCACTAATTTATTTTAGTGATCCTAATTAATATTAGCCAGGATAGTGAAAAAAATCCCTACTTCTCAAATTAATGCAATGGCATCTTTTACATTAATCTGTAGGCCAGACAGAACCTTGGTTTAAGCTCATCTGAATGGTGGCACCTCCTTTCTTCCAGACTTGGATTTTGAACCCATAAGAAGTGGGAACAGGGATAGGTCATTCAGCCCTGCGAGCCTGTGCGCCATTCATTGGATCGTGACCGACACAACATTCATCAAATCCACTGCCTTCCCCTTTCCCCATAACCCTCCATTTCATTCCTGATTAGAAATCTATCTGTCTCAGTCTTAAATATACCCAAGGTCTGTGCCCCCGTGGCTCCCTCAGAGAAGAAATTCTTCCTCATCCCACTATTAAATGGGTTACCCTTTTTCAGAGACTGCAATAAAATTATAGTTATACAACATGGAAACAGGCCTTCCACCCCAACTTGTCCATGCCAACCAAGGGGTTTTCCTGAGCTAGTCCCATTTGCCTGCATTTAGCCCATGTCCTTTTAAAACTTTCCTATCCGTGAACCTATCCAAATATCTTTTAAATGTTGTGATGGTACCAGCCTCTACCACTTTTTGTGGCAAGTCGTTCCATATACCCACCACCATGTGTGTGAAAGACTTACCCTTCAGATCCCCTCTCTCACCTTAAACCTTTCCAGTCGCTCCTTATAACTCAAGCCTTCCAGTCTCGGCAATATCCTTATGAATCTTTTAGCACCCTCTCTGGGTTAATCACATCCTTCCAAAAGTATGGTGACCAGAACTGCACACAATATTCCAGGTGCAGTCTCACCAACATCTGGTACAGCTGCAACGACACCCCACCTCTTGTACTCAATGTCTTGTCTGATGAAGGCAACTTCTTGTGCCTTCTTCACCACCCTGTCTACCTGTGTCATCACTTTCAGGCAATGATGCACATGTACCGCTGGGTCTCTCTATTCTCCAACACTCCCCAGGGCCCTGTCGTTCACTGCGTGTCCTGCCCTGGTTTAACTTCCCAAAATGTGTCACTTTACACTTATAGAGTCATAGAGCAATACAGCATGGATACAGGCCCTTCACCCAACCAGTCCATGCCGACCATGGTGCCCACCCAGCTAGTCCCAATTTACTACATTCGGCCCATATCCCTCCAAGTTCCACCCCTCCATGTACCTATCCAAGTGCCTCTTGAATGATACTATTGTACCTGCCTCACCCACTTCCTCTGGCAGCTCGTTCCATACACTTACCACCCTCTGCATGAAAAAGTTGTTCCTCAGGTCTCTTTTAAATTTTTCTCCTCTCACCCTAAACCTATGCCCCCTAGTTTTGGACTCCCCTACCCTGGGGAAAAGACTGTTACCGTCCACCTTATCTGTGCCTCTCATAATTTTAAACACTTCTATAAGGTCGCCCCCTCATTCTCCTACGTTCTAAGGAATAAAGACCCAGCCTGTCCAACCTCTCCATTAACTCAGGCCCTCTAGTCCTGGCAACATCCTCGTAAATCTTCTCTGCACTCTTTTGAGCTTAACCACATCTTTTCTATCACAGGGTGACCAGAACTGTCCACAGTGCTCCAAGTGCAGCCTCACCAATGACTTATACAACTGCAACATAATGTCCCAACTCCTAAACTCAATGCCCTGACTGATGAAGGCTAGCATGCTAAACACCTTTTTCACCACCCTGTCTACCTGTGATGCTGCTTTCAATGAACTATGCACTTGTACTGCTAGATCCCTCTATTCCATTACACTCCCTAGTGCCCTACCATTAGTAGTGCAAGTCCTACACTAGTTTGACTTTCCAAAATGCATCACCTCGCACCTCAACTTGTCTGAGTTAAATTCCATTTGCCATTCCTTTGCCACCTTCCCAGTTGAGCTAGATGCTGTTGTTACCTTATACAAGCTTCTTCACTGTCCACTACACCGCCAATTTTGGTGTCATCCACACACTTACTAATCATGCCACCTATATTCTCACCATAATCATTAATTTGTGTAGTTCTGGTTGCGGAGCTAGAGGAAGGATTTGGTGCGGTTCTGGTCGCTCAACAATAGGAAGGATTTCATTTAGCTGGAGAAGTTTCAGAAAAGATTCACAAGGCTGTTACTGGGACCGGAGGACTTGACTTACAAGGGGAGACTGGCTTTTTTCCCTGGAGCATAGGAGGAAAAGAGATGACCCATTAGAGGTGTATAAAATCATGAGGGGCATAGATAGCATGGGTGGTTACAGTCTTTTCCCCAGGGTAGGCGAATCTAAACCCTCAGCGGGCATAGGTTTAAGGTGAGGGGGGAAAGATTTAAAGGAGGCGTGAGGGGTAACTTTTTCACACACAGGCTGGTGGGTATTTGGAATGATCTGTCAGAGGAAGAGATGGGTACAAAAACTACATTTAAAAGGCATTTAGACAGTTGACACAAGAAATTCTGCAGATGCTGGAATCTGGAGCAATACACAAAAAGTGCTGGAGGAACTCAGCAGGTCAGGCAGCATCTATGGAGGGAAATAAACAGTTGATGTTTCGGGCTGAGACCCTTCATCAGGACTGGAAAGGAAGACCCAAAGAGTGTTGCCTGACTTGCTGAGTTCCTCCAGCATTTTTTGTGTATTGCATTTAGACAGGTACATGGATGGGAAAGGTTTAGAGGGATATGAGCCAAACACAGGCAAATGGGACTAGCTCAGACAACAACTTAGTCCGCATGGACAAGTTGGGCTGAAGGGCCTGCTTCTGTTCTGTATGACTCTATGTATGACAAACAACAGGTTACACCACTGGTCACAGGCCTCAAATGTGATAAACACCCCTCCACTACCACCCTTCGACTCCTTCCACCAAGCCAATTTTGTATCCAATTGGCCAGCTCCCCGGATCCCACGTGATCTCACCTTGTGGACCAGCCTACCATGTGGATCTTGACAAAAGCCTTACCAAAGTAACTTCTTAGTTACCTCCTTAAAAAGCTCAAATCAGATTGTGAGACATGATCTCCCCTACACAAAGCCATGGTCACTCCTGCTAATCAGCCCCTGCCTTTCCAAAGAAACATGAATCCTGTCCCTCAGAATCTTCTCCAGAAACTCCCCTACCACAGATTTAAGGCTCAGCAGCTTGTAGGCTTCCCAGGCTTATCCTTACTGCACTTGTAGAATAAGAGGACAACATCAGCTCTCCTCCTAAGCTCTGCCCATATCATATGATCTCATTTAAGGAGCTTTCTAAATATCCTCATTACCACAGTAGTGAATTCCTCAATTGATATTGCAATGTCACCTTCTCTGTTACATCCTCCCCTGCATCATGACTGAAGATTCTATACACTGGAATATTGGTCCTACCCTTCCCTTAACCATGTCCGTGTCTGCTGTTGGATTCCTGTTTCTGGATTGCCCGATCAGCAGTGAACCTTTACAGCCCGATCCAGTGGGCAGGTCGTGCTGCATATGCCAGCACATCTACGGCCATTGTTTTTTGCTGCAATAAAACCAGGAAGTTGGAGATATGGAACAGTAGAGAAAGAACAACTCTCCCCAGATGCTACCTGACCTGTTGGGCATTTACAGCATCACTGGGGGACATGGGCTTCAGTTAAGGGTGGGAGATTTGGGGAGATTCAAGGAAGAATTTTTTTACCAGAGGGTGTTTGGAGTCTGGAACACACTACATGAGGGGGTGGTGGAGCAGAGACTCTCAACGTTTACTAAGATTAAGATGAGCACTTGAACTGCCAAGGCAGAGAATGTTATGGGCCAAGAGCTGGGAATTGGGATTAGTACAGATAGTACATGATGGCTGGCATGGACACGATGGGCCGAAGGGCTTGTTCCTTTGCTTTATGACAGCTGTACAACACCGCCCTCTCCAGGCTCACCTGGTACTGCAGCAGGAGACTTGCAGAGCCACTGTGTGGCAGACACTGGTACTGCAGCCTGGTTCATTCTCTGGGGACCCACTCATGGAAAGATGACAAGAGGAGGCCACTTGGCCCATCAAACCCATTCGCCCATTCGTCAAGATGATGGATGTTCTACCACAGCAGTTCCCTGAACTATCTCCTCAGAGAAGTAGGACTCAGCCACTTGTTCTGGGTCCTGCTCCATCATTCGATGTGATCACGGCACCAGTCTCCTGATTTTACCTGTTCCTACCTTTTCTCCATATCCCCTCATCCCTTTGGCATTAAGAAAAACATCTACCTCCTTCTTAAATATATTCAGTGACCTGGCCTCCACAGTGCTCTGCGGTAGAGAATTCCACAGGTCTACCACTCTTTGAGGGAAGAAATTTCTCCTGATCTCAGTTCTAAATCCATACCCTATATCCTGACACCTTGATCCTGGTTCCGGACTCTCCAGCCATTGGGAGCATCCTACTTGGTCTAGTCCTGTTTGACTTTTTTAGGATGAAATCCCCATTATCCTTCTAAATTCCAGTGAATATAGGCCTAACCCACCCACTCTCTTTTCATACATCACTCTACCCATTCCCAGTAAACCTTCACGGCACTTCCTCCCGGCATGAAGGAGGTCTTAATGCCAAAACAATCAAGGAACAAACCTGCACAACTCGAACCCTACCTCAGCAACGGAACACTATGGACCACCTCTTGCACCACCATGGATTTGTTTCTGTGTGGTTTTTTTTGCACCACTTTTGCATCATTTTTTTCTTTCTCTCTTCACTGTCCTGTACAATTTATATTCTACGTTGTCTGTACCTACAGGCAAGTTTTTCGTTGTACCTGTACCTCACCATATTTATAAACATGACAATAAACATGACTTGACTTTGATATGGAGGGACAGGTGGGAATAGGATGTCCCAGCCTATACACAACTCCAGATGGGCTCACCAAGGTCCCGTACAGCTGCAGCAAGTCATCGTTGCTCCTCTTCTCAAATCCTCTTGCAATGAAGGCCACACATCGTTTGCTTTCTTAACTGCTTGCTGCACCTGAACACTTGCTTTCAGCCACTGGGACACAAGGACACACAATTTGCCAAGCTTGTGTTCACGGCCCACCAAGTCCACGCCGACTGTCAGGCACCCATGTTGACTAGTCCCATCTTATTCTCCTCACGTGCCCATCAACTCCCCCCAGATTCTACCACTCACCTGGACATTAGGGGTAATTCCCTTCGTACCCAGAAATCTATCAATGAACGCAATGACTGATCCACCACAGCCCTCCAGGTGGTGAATTCCAAAGACTCACCAGTCTCTGAGGGGAGGAATTTCTCCTCAACCTGGTCCTCAGTGGCCTTCCCCTTATTCTGAAACCACAACCCCCTGGATTTAGACTCCTCACTCTGCACCCATCTTTTCAAGCTCCATAAAATATTTGTAAGTGTCAATGAAATATCCTCCCATTTTTCTGTACACTGGAGAATATCTGACTCGTGTACTTAATCTCTTCTCAAATGCCAAACCCACCATTGCTGGAACCAGTTCACTGTACCTTTGCTTCACTCCTTCTAATGGCAGGTACATCATTTTTATGCAAGGAGACCAAGAATGTACACAATACTCCTGGTGTGGTCTCACCAAGCCCCTACATAACCACAGTAAAACATCTTCACCCCATACTCAAATCTTCTTCTAACAAGGACCACAGACCACAGGCCTTCCTCATCCCCACTGCAACTGCACGTTGGCCTTCAGTGACTTGTGAACAAGCACGTCCAAGTCTTAGAACGTCAGCACTAGCCAGTCTCTCACCATTTAAAAAGTACTCTGCTTTTCTGTTTTATGCACCAAAATGGATAACTTCACATTTTTCCACATTATATTGCATCTGGCGTGTTCTTGCTCACTCACTCAGCTTACTTACACCTCTGGCGGTCTTCTTACATCCTCCTCTCTGGTCACAGTCCCACCTCGTTTAGTATCATCAGCAATATTAGCCTCAATTCCATGTGCTGTAACCTTTCTGAACAACCTCCTGTGTGGACCCTTACTGAAAGTGTTTGGAAAATTCAAATACATCATACCCACTGTTCTCTATATATTCCTACTGGCACACTTCAACAAACCCCAGTAGATCAGTCAAACGTGATGCCTGAGCCTGCAGTTTGCCAGTGACCTCTCTCCCTCCCATCTCCCCTTTGCTTCATGGCTCAGTTCTAAGTTCTCTGGGCAGCTCAGTATTTCCAGCACCAAGAGAGGCCACTGGGGGAGTTGCTGACATTCCGACTCTCCCCGTCCACAAGCCCCTGACAGCAGCTTTAATGTGGCCAGTTACATTTCCAGTGCTTGGACCTGGGGATGTTCAGACATTTGCCGGGTTTTTCACAGCCTGGAGGGCTCCAGTTCTGTTGGAGAGAAGGAGAGTCTGATTGTCCACTGCACAGCACGGCTTTTCCTCATCCTGTCCCTGGACGTCCCACCTGCAGATCCCCAGCTCCACCCCATGCACTCCCCCACGTCACCCAGAGCCCCAGGGTCTGGGGATGCAGCCTCCAATGGACGGAGGGAGGGTTACTGTCCACCACGACAGCCACACTTTGCCCTCTTCAGTGAGTATCCAGTCAAGTGAGATATGAGGGGCTCCAGGAGGTCAGAGAGTCATACAGCACAGAAACAGGCTCTTCGGCCAACCAAGAGGTCTTCCTGAGCCAGTCCCATTTACCTGCATTTGGTCCATGTCCCTCTAAACTTTTCCTATCCATGAACCAGTCCAAATGTCTTTTAAACGTTGCAATTGTACCCACCTCTACCACTTCCTCTGGCAGCTTGTTCCATACACCCACCACCCACTGTGCGAAAAAATTTCCCCTCAGGTCCCCTTTAAATCTTTTCCCTTTCACCTTAAATCTACGCCCTCTAGTTTTAGACTCCCCCCCCCCCCCCCGAACAAAAGACTGTGGCCATTCTATTTATGCTCCTCATAATTGTATGAACTTCTACAAGGGCTCTCCTCAACCTTCTACGTTCCAGTGAGATCAAACCCAGCCTACCCACTCTCTCCCTATAACGACAGCCCTCCGTTCCAGGCGGCATCCTGGTGAATCTCTTCTGCACACTCTCCATTGCTACCACATCCTTCTTGTAGTGTTGGCAACCAGAACTGGACACGTGCAGTCTGACTGATGCTTTGCACAACTACAACCCAACTCTTACACTCAAGACCTCAGCCCATGAAGGCAAGCACACCAAATGCCTCTTCACTAGCTGATCCACCTGTGTTGCCATTTTCAGTGAGCTATATAGCCTTGCAGCCCCACTTCTCTCTGTACATCAATACCCCAAGGTCCCTACATTTACTCTATGCCTTGCCAGAATTTGACTTCCCAAAGTGCATTATCTCACACTTGTCTGGATTAAATTCCATCTGCCACTGCTCTGCCCAGCTTTCCACTGATCCATTCCTGTTGTATCCGTTCAGAACTTTCTTTGTTACCCTTGACTCACGTCTGTAAACTTACTAATCAGACACCTACATCCCATCTCACCATTCTCATACATGACAAAAGGTCCCAGCACCAATCCCCACATACACCACGTTACAGTTTTCCGGCAAAACATGCCCATCCACATCACCCTCTGCCTCCTATCACCAAACCAATTCTGGATCCAATCTGCCAACATGCCTCAGATCCCATGTGCCTCAACCTTCTGGACCAGCCTACCTCGTGGGACCTCGTCAGGAGCTTCTGGCTCTGCAGTTTGCAACTCCTATGTTCTTTTGTCTACATTCTCACACTCTAACTGCTCCCATTCACTCAGTGACTAGATAACCTGGTTTACACCCTATCCCCGTGGTCACTCTGTTGTTAACCCATCAGGGACCTGAAGCATTCACTCAGTTTCTCTTCCCACAGATGAGCACTGCCAGCATTTCCTGTGTTCATCCCTGGGCTGTTAGTCCAGTGGCCAACTCCCCACTGTGTACTAGGTGACTAGGTGACTATGTCACAGAACACCTGCGCTCCATCCGTAACCGCGACCTGCATCTCCCCATGGCCAGTCACTTCAACTCCCCCTCCCACTCCATCACAGATATGTCAGTCCTTGGCACCCTCCACTGCCAGGAGAATTCCAAGCGCAAACTAGAGGAACAGCACCTCATTTTCCATCTTGGAACCTTGCAGCCTGACGGCATGAACATTGAATTCTCTCACTTTAGGTAACCCCCCCCCTTCCCCACAGCCCCCCCCACCACCATGCTCCTTCTCTTCTTCCCTTTCCCAGCCTTTTTCTTCTACCTTGTTTCCCTCTCTCTCCTCACCTTAGACCCATCCCCTGGTGGATCTGCTCTCCCCTCCCCCCCCACACCTGCCCATCACTATCTCTTACCTGCATCTACCTATCACCACCCTGTGCCCACCCCACCTCCCCTCTTTTGTCCACCTATCACTGCTCTGCTTTTCCCCCTATATATTGGGCTTCCCCTTTTCCTATCTTCAGTCCTGAGGAAGGGTCCTGACCCGAAACGTTGACCGCCTGCTTTTCTCCACAGATGCTGCCTGGCCTGCTGAGTTCCTCCAGCATCATCGTGTTTTCCATCCCTACTGTGTGCTGTTCCCACCTTGGGATTGTGGGAGACTGCATTCTTCAAAATGCATTTATTCCCGGGATGTGGGTGTGATGGGAAGGCCAGCAGTTATTGCCTGGCCGTTCCAGGGCTGTAGCAGGAGACAGCGTGGGTGGGCAGCCTCCTGTACCGGCAGCCCATGTGCTGAAGGTTGTCCCACAGTACTGTTGGGGGTTAGACCCAAGCGTGATGATTGTTGGGTGTAAACCTCTGAAACAATGAAAAGCACCTACTGACCATCTCCTGAGCGGAGGTATGGTCCCCATCTGATGGCTATTTGCTGTTGTCTGGTCCCTGCTGGGGTCAGTGACTGAGCTCACAGCCCCGCATCAAACCAACGCTGTAATTTTCCACTGGGTCTGAGGCTTCAGGTGAGGGCTCCGCCCACAGGGAGATGTGCTGAGCTGGGCTCTGTGCACCAGCCCAGTCACGTAGCAAGGCTGCTGAACAAACACGGACACTGCAGAAGGTAAACAGGACAACCTGCCCATGGATCCTTTGGCTTCAGATTAACTCCTTCATTGCCAGCAGAAGGCTGCCACTGCACCGCACCTCCCATCACCTGCTTTCTGGGGTTTGCCGAGTTTAACAGCAACCGGATTTCACGGCTCCAACCCTCAGACCTGGAGGTCTCCCATAGGTTCTGCCAGAGGTGTTCCAGAGGCTCTGCCAGAGGTGTTCCAGAGGCTCTGCCAGAGGTGTTCCAGAAGCTCAGCCAGGGGTTCCAGAGGCTCAGCCAGGGGTTCCAGGGGCTCAGCCAAAGGTGTTCCAGAGGTTCAGCCAGAGGTGTTCCAATGGCTCAGCCAGAGGTGTTCCAATGGCTCAGCCAGAAGTGTTCCAATGGCTCAGCCAGAGGTGTTCCAATGGCTCAGCCAGGGGTGTTCCAAAGGTTCAGCCAAGGGTGTTCCAGAGGCTCAGCCAGAAGTGTTCCAGAGGCTCAGCCAGGGGTATTCCAGTGGCAGCCAGGGGTGTTCCAGAGGTTCAGCCAGGGGTGTTGCAGAGGCTGCCAGAGGTTCCAGGGGTGTTCTAGAGGCTCAGCCAGAGGTGTTCCAGGGGCTCAGCTAGAGGTTTACCTGAGGTTCAGTCACTTCTTCAGCCAGTGGTGTTACAGTGGCTGTGCCAGTGCTTCCAGCAGGGCCTCGGCCGAGGGTATGCCAGAGTCACTAGGGCTGGTGTGAGGTCTGTGTCCAATCCCAGGAGCCCATCTGGCTGCACCCTGAGCTCCATCGCTGCTTCACAGATGAATGGAGTGATGATCAACTTTCCCGAACATTACCCCTCCCCAATTACTGCTCTTGTTAGCTGAACACTTCGATTGCAGTGTAGTAATCCACGCCAGCTCACTATCCCAGATACACCTTTTCAATTCAAGCCTCTCTCATAAACACAAAGTGTTGGGGATCTGAAGACTCTCACTAACCTAGTTCCAGTTTATTTAGTAAACTCCACTTTGATTTTCTAACCTGAGTCTGGTGACCTAACCTCACTCAGTAACCTGGGTATAACTCGTTAACCCAAGCTGTACACAAACACTTCTTTCTTTTTCAATCTTTTTACTAATTTTCAAATTAATACAGAATAATACATATAACATTGGTAATTATACACGTAATGCAAAGAGATCGGGAGGACAGTCATGACATATAGTCATAAAGAATAGAAAGAGATATGTTCTAAGCCCCACAGTCTCTTAGTAAACGAATATATTGTAGTGGCCAGCTACACTACTATAGAATAAAGACACGGAGTCTGTTGCTTGGAGTCAGAAGTCGATTGCTCAATGGGCGCGGTGTGCCTTTTAATACCGAAACTCTTCCTGCGCTTCAGTTCCCGTGCTGACGTCACGTGCGGGCTTTCCTAGCCCAATGATCTTGGGTCGGGGCCTCCGACGATGCTCGCGATTTCGGGAGCCGGTTCAATACCGGTAAGGTGAGTTGCCACATAACCCCCACCCGCCCCGAGAACCGGCAATACTGTTGCGAAAGCCAGAATTAAATAAACTATGACTTGGGTGGCCTGCCTCTGCGTCACGCTCGCTGGACCACTACCTGTCAGTCCAGGTCTAAATGAGCCGGCTTCAGCTGGTCAATTGTAAAAACCTCCTCGCGCCCCCCAATGTCCAGCACAAACGTAGACCCATTGTTCTTGATGACCCGGAACAGCCCTTCGTACAGCCGCTGCAGCAGTGTTCGGTGCACGCCCCTCCTGACAAAGACAAACCTACAGTCTCGGAGGGACGTTGGCATACGGATTGGGGCCTGTCCGTGTCGCGAGGTGGGTATCGGGGCCAGGTTGCCAAGCTACTTGCGCAGCCGGTCGAGCGTTGCAACAGGTTCTTTCCTCTGGCCTCCAAGGGGATGGTATGAACTCAGCTGGGACGACCAAGGGCATTCCATAGACCATCTCCGCGGACGAGGCATGCAGGTCCTCTTTTGGCGCGGTACGTATCCCCAGCAGGACCCAGGGGAGTTCATCCACCCAGTTGGACCCCTTAAGGCAGGCCCTGAGTGCCGACTTCAGGTGTCAATGGAACCTCTCCACCAGCCTGTTGGATTGCGGGTGATAGACGGTGGTGAGGTGGATCCGGGAACCCCACAAGTCAGCGACGGCAGACCACAGGCCAGAGGTGAATTGAGCTCCCCTGTCTGAGGTGATATGGGCCAGGACACCGAAACAGGCCACCCAAGTTGACAAAAGGGCCCGTGCGCAGGACTGGGTGGAGGTGTCTGCGAGGGGAATGGCTTCAGGCCAGCGGGTAAAGCGGTCAACAATCATGAGGAGGTACCGCGCTCCTCAGGAGACTGGAAGGGGACCGACAAGGTCGACATGGATAGGGTCGAACCTCCGGCGGGTAGGTTGAAAGTCCTGCAGAGGGGCCTTGACATGCTGCTGTACTTTCGAGGTTTGGCAGTATGTGCAGGACCGGGCCCATTCGGAAACCTGTTCACGCAGGCCATGCCAGACGAACTTGTCGGACACCATGAATGGATGGGTGTGCCAGGCCGTGGATGGAATCAAACACCCGTCGACGCTAGGCAGCTGGAACGATGGGGCGGGGTTTACTGATGGAGATATCGCAGAGCAGAGTGCGCTCACTGGTGCCTACCAGTAGGACTTGCATTTGCAGGCCCAAGACTGCAGTGCGATAGCTGGGCACCTCCATGTCCATTTGTTGTGCCTCCGCCGAGGTGCCAAAATCCACCCCCGGGACAAAACTTGGATGGTGGGCCATGAAAGTGCATCCACGACCACATTCTTTTTCCCGGACAGATGGTGGACGTCAGTGGTGTACTCTGAGATGTACGACAAGTGCCACTGCTGCCGTGCTGACCAGGGATCTGAGACCTTGATGAAAGCGAAGGTCAACGGCTTGTGGTCGGTGAAAGCTGTAAACAGCCTGCCCTCTAAGAAGTATCAGAAGAGTCTGATGACCAGGTACAACGCCAACAGCTCGTGGTCGAAGGCACTATATTTGAGCTCTGGTGGTCGAAGATGTCTGCTGGAGAACACCAGCGGTTGCCAACGCCCTTCGATGAGCTGCTCTAGAACGCCTCCAACCGCTGTGCTGGAGGCGTTGACCGTGAGGGCAGTTGGGACGTCCATACGAGGATGCACCAACATGACCGCGTCCGCCAAGGCCTGCTTGGTTTCGACGAATGCAGTGTGAGCCTCTTCCGACCAAACAATGTCCTTGCTTCCGCCCGACAGGAGAGCAAACAAAGGGCGCATGATGCGGGCCACAGATGGTAGGGACCGGTGATAAAAGTTTACCATACTGAGAAATTCCTGCAGGCCTTTGATGGAGGTGGGTCTGGCGAAGTGGAGGATGGCGTCGTCATTTGCCGGCAGGGGCGAGGCGCCGTATTTGTCGATCCGATGGCCCAGGAAATCGATTGTCTTGAGCCCAAACTGGCATTTAGCTGGGTTGATGGTCAGGCCGAAATCCCTCAGGTGAGAACAGAGTTGGCAGAGGTGTGGGAAATGTTCCTGGCAGCTGCTGCTAGCGATCAAGATGTTGCTGAGGTATATGAAGACGAAGTCAAGGTCGCGCCCGACCGCTTCCGTCAGTCGTTGGAAGGACTGAGCAGCGTTCTTGAGGCCAAAGGGCATCTGGACGAATTCAAAGAGGCCGAAAGGTGTGATCAGCGCCATCTTTGGAATGTCGTCCGGATGCATTGGGATCTGGTGATAGCCGCAGACAAGGTCGACTTTGGAAAAAAATGGACCGCCCGTGCAGGTTGGCAGCGAAGTCCTGAATATGCAGCATGGGGTACCAGTCTGGGGTAGTTATGTCGTTCAGGCGTCGGTAATCGCCACAGGGTCGCCAGCCTCCGGCTGCCTTGGGGACCATGTGTAGTGGAGAGGCCGATGGGCTGTCCGACCTGCAGATGATCCCCAACTCCTCCATCCTCTTGAATTCCTCCTTTGCGAGGCGGAGCTTGTCTGGGGTTAGCCATCGGGCGCGGGTGTGGAGGGGTGGGCCCTGGGTGGGGATGTGATGCTGGACGCCATGCTTGGGCAAGGTGGTGGAGAACTGGGGTGTTAGTACAGACGAGAACTCTGCCAGGACCCTGGTGAACTTGTTGGTCGACATGGTGACGGAGGGAGGTGTGGGGCCGGTAGCTTGGCCTCACCCAACGAGAACGTTTGGAAGTTCCTGGCATGTACCAAACGCTTACCCCGCAGGTCAACCAGCAGACTGTTGACACGAAGGAAATCTGCCCCAAGGAGTGGCTGTGCAATGGCGGCCAGGGTGAATTTCCAGGTAAAGTTGCTGGTGCCGAACTGCAGTTGCACCGAACGGGTGCCAAAGGTCTGGATCGCACTGCCATTGGCGGCTCTGAGGGTGGGTCCCGGTCTGCGGTTGCGAGTCTCGTGGCTGTTGGGAGGCATGACACTGACCTCGGCCCCGGTATCTACCAGGAAACGATGGCCGGAACGCCTGTCCCACACATGCAAGAGGCTATCTGGGTGGCCAGCCGCCGTAGCCATCAGCGGCGACTGGCCCTGGCATTTCCTGGAAACCTGCATGGTGGCCAGCACCTGCGGGCATCTATGCCCCACCGCTGGTGGTAGAAACACCATTGGTCGGTCAGTGTCTCAGACCTGGAGGCGGGTGGGGTGCGGTCGATTGCCGGGTCTGGCCTGCTGGGCTGCTGGGTACGTGGCATGGCAACGCGCTTGACAGATGCCCCGCTCTCCTTCGCCCACCAAAGGACATCAGCACGGGTGGCCACCTTCTGGGGGGTCGCTGAAGTCGGCATCTGCCAGGAGCAGGTGGATGTCGTTGGGTAACTGCTCTAGAAAGGTCTGCTCGAACATCAGGCAGGTTGTGGCCTTCTGCCAGGGCCAACATCTCATTCACGAGCACAGAGGGGGGTCTGTCACCCAACTCATTGAGGTGGAAGAGGCGGGAGGCCTGTTCACGTCGGGAAAGGTCGAAAGTCTCAAGAAGGAGGGTCTTGAACTTATCATACTTCTCCTCCTCCAGGGGCGCCCGGATGAAGTCCTCGACCTGCTCTGCGGTGTCTTGGTCAAGGGCGCTCACCACGTCGTAGTACTTGGTGTCGTCGCTGATGATCTGGCGAATCTGGGACTGGGCCTCGGCCTGGTCGAACCAGACACGTGGCCGGAGGGTCCAAAAGTTGGGCAGTTTAAGGGCTACTGCCTGTACCTCTTGTTGCGCAGACATCGTAGGTCCAAAAACGTTTGGGCCCGTCGGGGTCACCAATGTAGCGGCCAGCTACACTACTATAGAATATAGACACGGAGTCTGTTGCTTGGAGTCAGAAGTCGATTGCTCGACGGGCCTGGTGCGCCTTTTAATACCGAAACTCTTCCTGCGCTTCAGTTCCCGCGCTGACGTCATGCGCGGGTCACCTGACCTTCCCGCACGTGGGCTTTCCTAGCCCAACGATGGAGAAGAAGGAGGGCCCCATGCCATCTTGGGTCGGGGCCTCTGATGATGCTCGCGATCTTGGGAGCTGGTTCGATACTGGTAAGGTGAGTCGCCACAATATTACAAAAAAAATCAAAACAAGAAAGAAAAAGATTTATTATATAAAAAAAACCCAAATTGAAAAAAAAATTATATGTAATAAAACGAAATAAACTAGAAATAAATTTCAGAAGAAAAAAAACTGGACTGACATTTCTCGATAAACAAAGAGCATTATTATGTCGTAAATTCCGCTCCTCTAAGTTCAAAGATTATTGAAAAGGGATCTATATCATATGAAAATATTGAATGAATGGACTCCAAACTTCCTCAAATTTAAGCGAAGAATCCACAGTGCCACTCCTAATTTTTTCTAAGTTTAAACATGCTATAGTTTGAGAAAACCATTGAAAAGTGGTGGGAGGTATTGGATCCTTCCATTTAAACAAAATGGATCGCTTGGCCATTAATGTAACAAAGACAATCATACGACAAGCAGCAGCAGATAAGTGGCCAGATTCCATCATTGGTAGCCCAAAAGTTGCAGTGATAGGGTGAGGTTGTAATCAATTTTCAATACAGTTGAAATAATATTAATAATGTCTTTCCAATATTTTTCCAAAAGAGGACAGGACCGAAACATATGTGTCAGGGAAGCCACCTCCGAATTACCTCTGTCACATATAGGATTTATATGGTGATAAAAACGGGCTAACTTGTCCTTTGACATATGGGTCCTGTGAACCACCTTAAACTGTATCAAAGAGGGTCTGGCACACATTGAAGATGTATTCGTACACGAAGACTTCTGGCTTTGCCGTTCATTCAGGCTGCTGACCCTCACTTGGGTTGTCAGTGATGATTGGATGTATTCCCGGCGGTCACATCACATAACCTGGTACCATCAGCTGCCCCACCCCCACTCCTCCATTGGTTGGTTAAAACACCCACCCTTCCTTTCCCCACCCCCTGTTCTCCCATTGGTTGCTCAATAAGCCAGTCTTCAAAAGGCTGGTAGAACACAGAACAGTACAGCACAGGAACAGGCCCTTTGGCCCATCATGTCTGTGCCAAGCATGACGCCAAATTAAACTAATACTTTCTGCCTGCACGTGATCCATATTCATTCTCTGCATGATCATGCATCTGTATAGAAGCCTCTTGATCGCCACTATCGTATATGCCTCCACCACCACCCCTGGTTCCAGGCACCCACTGCTCTTCAAGTAAAAAACTCGCCCTGCACATCTTTAAACTTTCACCCTGGGAAAAATATTCCGACTACCCTATCTATGCCTCTCACGATCTTATAAACCTCTGTCAGGTCTCCCCTCAGTTTCTGACGCTCCAGGGAAAATAATCCAAGTTTGTCCAACCTCTGCTTATAGCTCATGCCCTCTAATCCAGGCAGCGTCCTGGTAAACCTCTCCTGCACCCTCTCCAAAACCCCCACAATTTTCCTGCAATGGGGCAACCAGAACTGCACACAATACTCCAAGTGCGCCCTAACCAGAGTTTTATACAGCTGCAACATGACTTCCAAGCGATGAAGGCAAGGATGGCATACGCCTTCTTTACCACCCGATCTACTTGTGTTGCCACTGTCAAGCTGTGGACTTCAACCCTAATAGGGAGCAGAGGAGGTTTCCCAGGACACTGCCTGGATTAGAGGGCATGTGCTATCAGGAGATGCTGGACAAACTTGGGCTCTTTTCTCTGGAGCGACGGAGGCTGAGGGGTGATCTGTTGGAAGTGTATAAAATTATGAGGGGCATAGATAGGGTGGACTAGCAATATCTTTTTCCCATTATTGAGCGATCCATACCAGATAGCATGCATTGAGAGGGGGTAGGTTCAGAACAGATGTGAGGGGTACGGTTTTTACTCAGAGTGGTGGATGCCTGGAATGCATTGCCTGATAGGGTGGTGGAGGCAAATTCATTGGGCGCTTTTAAGAGGGGCTTGGATGGGCACATGAATGAGAGGAAAATGGAGAGATATGGGCATTCTGTAGGTAGGAGGGAATAGCTATGTCGGCACAACATTGTGGGCCGAAGGGCCTGTTCTGTGCTGTACTGTTCTATGTGCTATCCCTCTGTACATCAGCACTGTTAAGGGTTCTTCCATTAACTATGTACTGTCCCCACTTTGTGGGAGGGAAGATATACTTGGAGTAAGTCAGGCTTGATTGTCAATCAATGAGCCTTTAACCCACCTCCAAAATATTTATAACTAATAACGGTTCAAAGAAAATAAAAATGACGTAAGTACCCCATGGTGTCTGCCTTTGGTTGCTGCTCATTGTTTGTACAGTGGGGCTATCCTGGGCACCTCACCCTGTCCATTCTCCACACCTGATGTCACTGGAGTCTCGTCCATCTCGCAGGGACATCGTCAGCCCCTTGGACCTGCTCCACAGTTGGTCCCGTGCCCTGTCCACTCTCCAGGCCTGCCTTGTTACACTGCCACTAGTGGGTTGTTCTTCCCTTTTACAAAGTTCTCCTTTTCTTGGTGACTCATGTTAGAAGATCTCCTTTACCTCATTAGAAGCCAACAAGATGGCTGCCTTCCATCACAGCAACACTTGATGCTTACAGTTGTTGTATCACCATGCACTGAGCTGCTCTTACAGCCTTCCTGTTACATGTGTTGGGGAGGGAGTTAGAGCCATGGAGCCCTACAGAAACAGGCCCTTCGGCCCACCACGTCCATGTCAACTAGCAAGTACTCCTCCATGTTAATCCCATTTACCAGCACTTGGACCACAGCCTTCTCTGCCTTGGCGATTCAAGTGCTCATCCGGACACTTGTTAAATGTTGTGAGAGTCTCTGCCTCCACCACCCCCTCAGGCAGTACATTCCAGATTCCAACCACCTCTGGGTGAAAAAATTCTTCCTTACGTACAATGTAGAACAGGACAGGAACAGGCCCTTCGGCTCACAATGTCTGCACCAAAAACGATGCCAAATTAAACTAAATCTCTCCTCCCTGCACATGATCCATATCCCTCCATTACCTGCATTTTCATGTATCCAACAGCCTTTTAAGCACCACCATCGTATCTGCCTCCACCACCTCCCCTGGCAGCCCGTTCCAGGCACCCACCACTCTGTGTAAAAAAACTTGTCCCACACATCTGACCTTAAATATTCCCCCCCCCTCACCTTAAGTGCATCCCCTCTAGTATTTGACATTTCTACCCTGGGAAAAAGATTCTGACTCTCTACCCTATCTATGCCTCTCATCATTTTATAAACTTCTATCAGGTTCCCCTCAGCCTCCAATGCTCCAGAGAAAACAACCCAAATTAGTCTAACCTCTCCTTGTAGCTCACACCCTCTAATCCAAGCAGCACCCTTGTAAACCTCTTCTGTAGCTTCTGAAAACCTTCACATCCTTCCTGTAATGGGGAGACCAGAACTGCACACAATACTTCAAGTGTGGCCTAACCGAAGTTTTATACAGCTGCAACATGACTTCCTTACTCTTATAGTCAATGCCCCGACCAGTGAAAGCAAGTGTGCCACACACCTTCTTCATCATCCTGCGTGCTGTCCCTTTACATCTGATCTCCCATTAACTGTACACTTTCCCCTTACTTTTTGTATCACTTTTTGTGATATTTATAGATGACTTAGATGAAGGGGTAGAGGGCTGGGTTAGTAAGTTTGCGGACGACACTGAGATCGGCGGTGTTGTGGATAGTGTGGAGGGCTGTCGGAGCTTACAGAGGGATATTGATAGGATGCAGAGCTGGGCTGACAAGTGGCAGATGGAGTTCAATCCGGAGAAGTGTGAGGTGGTACACTTTGGAAGGACAAACTCCAGGGCAGAGTACTGGGTAAATGGTAAGGTACTTGGCAGTGTGGAGGAGCAGAGGGATCTGGGGGTTCATATTCACAGTTCATTGAAAGTTGCCTCACAGGTGGAAAGAGCAGTTAAGAAGGCCAATGGGATGTTGGCTTTCATAAGTCGCGGGATTGAGTTTAAGAGCCGCGAGGTGATGATGCAGCTTTACAAAACTCTTGTTAGGCCACACTTAGAGTACTGTGTTCAGTTCTGGTCGCCGCATTATAGGAAGGATGTGGAGGCGTTGGAGAGGGTGCAGAGGAGATTTACCAGGATGCTGCCTGGATTAGAGAGTATTGAATATGAGGAGAGGCTTAAGGTGCTAGGGCTTTATTCACTGGAAAGGAGGAGGATGAGAGGAGACATGATAGAGTTATATAAAATATTGAGAGGAATAGATAGAGTAGACAGTCAGTGCCTCCTTCCCGGGGCATCAATGCTCAAGACGAGAGGGCATGCCTTTAAGGTTATGGGTGGGAGGTTCAGGGGAGATGTCAGAGGGAGGTTTTTCACCCAGAGAGTGGTTGGTGCATGGAATGCACTGCCTGGGGTGGTGGTGGAGGCAGATACATTGGACAGGTTCAAGAGCTTGTTGGATAGGCATATGGAGGAATGTGAAATGGAGGGGTATGCGGGAAGAAGGGGTTAGGTAGTGTGAGGGTGGTTTGATGGACGGCACAACATGGTGGGCCGAAGGGCCTGTTTTGTGCTGTATGATTCTATGGTTTTGACCTCCCCAATTGCAACATCCCACACTTCCCCAGATGAAACCCCATCTGCCATTTCTCCGCCCATATCTGCGACTGATCTATATCCTGCTGTATCCTTTGACAGCCCTCTACACTGTCCACCAGTCTCTGTGTTGTCTGCAAACTTATTAACCCAGCCATCTCTATTGTCATCCAAGTCATATATATATATATATATATATATATAATATACATATAAAACAAACAACAGAGGTCCCTGCGGAGGATCACAGGTCATGGATCTCCAGTCAGAATAACACCCTCCAGAATCCACCAATACCCTCTGTGGTCTATGGGCAAGCCAATTCTGAATCCAATCTACCAAGTCACTGTGGATCCCATGCGTCTTAATCTTCTGGATCAGCCGACCATGAAGTCCATGTAGACGACATCCACAGCTCTACCTTCATCAATCACCCCTGTCACACCCTCAAAAAACTCAATCAAATTAGTAAAACATAACCTGCCCCACACAAAGCCACGTTGACTGTCCCTAATCAGGCGATGCCTTTCCAAATGCTTGTAAATCCTATCCCTAAGAATCCTCCCTAGCAGCTTCCCTACCACTGACATGAGGCACGCCCGCCTATACTCTCCTGGATTATCCCAATTTCCCTTCTTGAACGTAGGACCTCCTATATTGGCCTGGCCAGGTGATTGAAGTTTCAGTGGGGGAGCATTTTGGGAACTCTGTAAGTTTTAAGATAGTTATATATAAGCATAAGACTGCTCCTTGGGTGAAAGTGCTAAAATAGGAGAAGGATCAATCACCTGGAAAGCATGGATCAGACAGGGCTCTGGAGAGTTACAAAGTAGCCAGGAGGGAGCTTAAGAATGAACTTAGGAGAGCCATAAGGGGGTATGAGAAGTCCTTGGCGAGTAGGGTTAAGGAAACCTCAAGGCGTTCTACATGTATGTGAAGAATAGGAGGATGACTAGAGTGAGGGTAGGACTGATCAGGCGTAAAAGAGGAAACGTGCCTGGAGTCGGAAGAGGTAGGGGAGGTCCTCAATGAATACTTTGCTTCAGTATTCACCAGAGAGAGACCTTGACGTTTGTGAGGATGGCGTACGACAGGCTGATACGTGAGGGCATGTCAACGTGAGGAAAGAGGATGTGCTGGAACTTTTGAAGAACATTAGGATAGATAACTCCCCGGGGCCGGATGGGATATATCCCAGCTTATTACGGAAAGCGAGGGAAGAGATTGCTGCACCTTTGGTGATCATCTCTGCGTCCTCACTGGCCACAGGGGTGGTGCCAGATAATTGGAGGGTGGTAAATGTTGTTCCTTTGTTTAAGAAAGGGAGTAGGGATAACCCTGGGAATTACAGACCAGTGAGTCTTACTTCAACGGTGGGCAAATTACTGGAGAAGATTCTTAGAGACAGGATTTATGGGCATTTAGAGAAGCATAGGCTGATTAGGGACAGTCAGCATGTCTTTGTGAGGGGTAGGTCGTGCCTCACGAGCCTGATTGAATTCTTTGAGGATGTGACAAAGCACATTGATGAAGGTAGAGCAGTGGATGTGGTGTATGTGGATTTTAGTGAGGAACTTGATAAGATTCCTCATAGAAGGCTTATTCAGTAAGTCAGGAGGCATGGGATCCAGGGAAACTTGGCTGTGTGGATTCAGAATTGGCTCGCCCATAGAAGACAGAGGGTGGTGGTAGATGGAGCATATTCTGCCTGGAGGTCGGTGACCAGTGGTGTTCCACAGGGATCTGTTTTGGGACCCCTGCTCTTTGTGATTTTTATAAATGACTTGGATGAGGATGTGGAAGGGTGGGTTAGTAAGTTTGCTGATGATTCAAAGGTTGCTGGTGTTGTGGATAGTGTAGAAGGTTGCTGTAGATTACAACAGGACACTGATAGGATGCAGAGCTGGGCTGAGAAGATGCAGATGGAGTTCAACCTGGAAAAGTGTAAAATGATACACTTTGGGAGATTGAATTTGAAGACAGAATACAAGGTTAATGGCAGGACTCTTGGCAGTGTGGAGGAACAGAGGGATCTTGGGTTCCACATCCATAGATCCCTCAAGGTTGCCGCGCAGGTTGATAGGGTTGTTAAGAAGGTGTATGGAGTGTTGGCCGTCATTAGTCGGGGTATTGAGTTCAAGAGCCGCCAGGTAATGTTGCAGCTCTATAGAACTCTGGCTAGACCACACTTGGAGTATTGTGTTCAGTTCTGGTTGCCTCAATATAGAAAGGATGTGGAAGCTTTATAGTGGGTGCAGAGGAAATTTACCAGGATGCTGCCTGGATTGGAGAGCATGTCTTATGAGGATAGGCTGGGTGAGCTAGGGCTTTTCTCTTTGGAGAGGAGGAGGATGAGAGGTGACTTGATAGAGGTGTACAGGATGATAAGAGGCATAGATCGAGTGGACAGTCAGAGACTTTTTCCCAGGGCAACAATGGCTAACATGAGGGGACACAATTTTAAGGCAATCGGATGAAGGTATAAGGGGGATGTCAGAGGTAAGTTTTTTTACACAGAGAGTGGTGGATGCGTGGAACGCACTGCTGGCAGAGGTTGTGGGGGCAGATACATTAGGGACATTTAAGAGACTCAGATAGACACATGAATGACAGAGAAATGGAGGGCTATGTGGGAGGGAAGGGTTAGATAGATCGTATAGCAATACTATAATCACTTTGAACTACAATGAACTTTTTTTTGTTCTAATCGTGTTCTTTCTTGTAAAAATTGTGTATAATTTATGTCTAATTTATGTTTTTCTTGTGAATATTGTGTATCTGATGCCATGTGCCTGCAAGTAAGTTTTTCATTGCACCTGTGCACACATGTACTTGTGCACGTGACAATAAACTCGACTTTGACTTCGAATGTGACAAAAGAGTGAAGTTCAGAGGGATCTCTGTGTTTTAGAGCATGAATCACAAAACGTTAGCAGGCAGGTCCAACAAGTAGTCAATAAGGCAAACAGCACGTTGGCCTTTATTGCCAAGGGGGTGGGGTTTAAGAACAGGGAGGTTTTGTTACAGCTGTACAGGGTGTTGGTGAGACCACACCTGGAATACTGTTCATAGTTCTGGTCCACTTGCCTAAAAAAATAACATTGGAGGCAGTCCAAAGGAGATTCACCAGGCTAATTCCTGGGATGAGAGGGTTGTCCTGTCAAGAGAGGCTGGACAGTTGGGTCTGTATTCCTTGGAGGTTAGAAGAATGAGGGGCGACCTTATTCACACATACAAGACCCTGAGGGGGTTTGACAGGGGAGATGTTGGGATGTTTTCGCCAGTGGGAGAGTCACACACAAGGGGACAGAGTTACAAAACACAGGGCTGGTCAGTGAAACCCGAGGTGTGTAGAAATGTCTTCTCTCGGGTGGGGGGGTGAATCTCTGGAATTCTCTGCCCCAGAGGGTGGGGGAGGCCTCATCATTGAATATTTAAGGTGGAGAGAGACAAATATTTGAAAGACGGAGGAATTGAGGGTTTTGGGGAACTGACACCGAAGAGTTGGGGCCAGTGTAGATCAGCCATGGTGATAGTGAATGGTGGGGCAGGTTAGAGGGGCCGAGTGGCCTACCTCTGCTCCTACGTTCTGGTGATCTTGTGTGGTCACCAGAACTTTACTCCACCTGTGGCCTGAATAATATTTTATAAAGCTGTACCATACCCTCCCTGCTCTTATGTTCTGTGCCCTGACTAATGAAGGCAAGCATCACGTGTACCTTCTCCGCAACCTTATCTACCTCTGGTGCTCTCTTTAGGGGTCCTTAGACTTGTGCACCAAAGTCTCTTTGTTCCTCAGTGCTCTCTGGGGTCCCACCTTTCACTGTATATGTCCCAGCCTTCTCTGACTTCCTAAAATGCATCACTTTCTATTTATCAGGTTTTAATGCCGTCCTCCACTGCTCTGCCCAATACCACCCTGTAGCCTGAGAGTCCCCTCCCCACTACCAACAGCACCTCTAATTTTGTGTCATGAGTAGGTTTTCTAATCTTACCTCCTGGATTCACATCCAAGTTGTTAAAGTATATAGTCAGCAGCAAGGGTCCCAGCACCAATCCCTGGGGTACATCACTGGTCTCAGAAACAACCCTCCACCATCACCATCCGTCTCCCATTACCAGGCTAATTCTGAGGCTCCCAGAGCAGATGTGACGGAGGAACCTGCACTGTCAGCGCCAAGGTAGGTAGCAGTGCCTCGGCAGTGACCACCTCTTTCATTCGTTGGACTGCTTGCTCAGGGAGGTCCACCCAACACCCACCCACCATCTTCCGCTGGTCACTGGCTCAGTGGCTCATTCATGAATCTGTCGAGCCTGACAGAAATTTCTGGAATCCAGTGTTTCCTGGGATTTGTTGTCATTGAGGAAACGTTGGATCCCAGAGATCCCAGTAACTTCTGCCAGTTTTGGCACATCCACCGGCCTTTGCTGTGGCTGAGCTGAGCCTCTCCATGGGGACCACACGACCCATGAAGGAATCCTGCTCCTGGTTTCAGCTGCATCTGTTCACTGAGGCTCTCGGCTTGCTGACGTCTCTCACTGCCACAGCACCAGTCTGCCCTTCACCGAGGCAGGAGTAGGATCTTCAGCTCAGGGAGCTCATCAGGGCCCTGATTCAGCCTCTGTTCCAACTGTTTAGGTGCTGTGTTGTCCCAGGCTCTGACCCCTCTCCGAGGGGGTGTCCAAACCCCACACCAGATCCATTCCCGTCCAGAACACTGAGAATCCAGAGGAAACCTTTGATAGACTTCACTGAATCTCTGCGTAGATCCTCAATGTGACTGCTTGTCCATGCCCTGAGTCTCCAAGTGGCTGCTGGGATCTTTGCTGGTCTTCCAAGCTTCAGCCCCAGGCTTCTGCTCTCAACACACACTCCGTCAGTCCTGTATCCCCAGCTCCCCACACTCCCTATCACCGAGTCCTCCAGAGTTACAATACGCAGTCAGCAACTTTGATTCAGTTGTCTCAGTGTCCAGTAACTCCCTGTTCACCCAACACTGCCTGAGAAACTGGAATGTGTCCAGGCAGGGTAGTCTCGGAGGCTGGGAGACCCGTTGTGTGCTACTGGGTCTGATGGCTTGGTGGAGCTCTCTGTCCCCGTGACCCAGCCGATATGGTAGCACCTTCCCTCTCCACTTCACTTCATCCACCATCGACAACTGAATGAAGCCACCGAGCTGCTCCAGCCCATTCCGACAGATGAATCCAACGCCCGTCCCTGTCCGGTCTCACCGAACCCGCTCACCTTTCCCAAAGTCACGCAGTGTCCAAATGGTGCTGCCTGATGAAGCGACTGCCTGACATTAGCCTTCTCCTGCAGCCTGCGCCGTGTCCTCTGCACCGGGGCTTCTGCGCAGGAAATACAGCCAGCAACAGTGTGCAGATGTTCACCCTGCAGCCCAGAGCCGGTGTACAGCAGCCCGGTGCCAGTGTACAGCTCCCGGTGCCAGTGTACAGTGGCCGGGTGCTGGTGTACAGCAGTCCGGAGCTCAGTGGGATCCGCTTCCTGTCACCGAACCCACTTTGGATCCAATTTGTCAATCTGTGCTGGATCCCATGGGCTCTGACCTTCTGGACCAGCCTTCATGTGGGACCTTGTCAAACTTCACGTGAACCACATCGCCCACACTGCCCTCCATATATGCAGTTCCCTCTTCAAATAAACTCAGTGAAGTTACTCAGACAGGATGTCCGAGCAACAGATCTGTGCTGTATCCCTGATCAATCCCTGCTGTTCCAGGTGTAGAGTTACCCTGTCATTCAGGACTTTTCCCCACGATATCCCGGTGGTTGGCGCTGGTCTCTCGGGCTGGAGTGACCGGGCTGATCCCGGCCGCCCTCCTTGTGTGCCACCATCAGGTGGCGATACGTCTCCAACACACGAGATGCTGGGGGAGCTCAGCGGGTCAGGCAGCGTCCGTGGGGGAGAGGGACAGTCGACGATTTGAGCAGGACGCTTCACCTGCACTGGAAGGTAAGAGGGGAGACAGTCAGTACAAAAGGGTGGGGGGTGGGGGGGTGATCGGTGGATCCAGGTGAGGGGATGATAGGCAGGTGGAGGGGAGTGGGAATGATGGAAGAAGGTGGCAGGTGAGGGGTGGAGGTGACAAATCGACATTTCGGGCCAAGACTCTTCCTCAGGGCTGGGGGGTCCGTTCGGCTCCACCTTCCCACCTGATTCCCATGTCTCTGCTTCCAGAGATCCCTCACTCTGAGATTCCTCACTCAGAGATCCCTCACCCAGTGATCCCTCACTCTCAGAGGTCCTTCACTCCCAGAGACCTCTCTCTCCCAGAGATCCCTCTCTCCCAGAGTTCCTTCACTCTCAGAGATCCCTCACTCCCAGAGATCCTTCACTCCCAGAGATCCTTCACTCCCAGAGATCCCTCTCTCCCAGAGATCCCTCTCTCCCAGAGTTCCTTCACTCTCAGAGATCCCTCACTCCCAGAGATCCTTCACTCTCAGAGATCCTTCACTCCCAGAGATCCCTCTCTCCCAGAGTTCCTTCACTCTCAGAGATCCCTCACTCCCAGAGATCCTTCACTCTCAGTGATCCTTCACTCCCAGAGATCCCTCTCTCCCAGAGTTCCTTCACTTTCAGAGATCCCTCACTCCCAGAGATCTCTCTCTCCCAGAGATCCCTCTCTCCCAGAGTTCCTTCACTCTGAGATCCCTCTCTCCCAGAGATCCCTCTCTCCCAGAGATCCTTCACTCCCAGAGATCTCTCTCTCCCAGGGATCCCTCTCTCCCAGAGTTCCTTCACTCTCAGAGATCTCTCTCTCCCAGAGATCCCTCTTACCCAGAGATCCCTCACCCAGTGATCCCTCACTCCCAGCAGTGTCTGCTCCCTCACTGGGCATCCTGTTTGCTCTGGAGCACAATTCCAAACATTCACAACCCTCTGAAATGTTTTTTCTTCTCAGTCCTAAATCTTGAGATAAGATGATCCACTGGTTCCTTTTCTCATCTCGGTTCAAGTTCAGAGCTCAATCCCAGTGACTGGCCCTAAGTTCAGGCCGTTTGTTCTCCCTCTGTGCCAACATAAACTAATCCCGTCTTCCCACACATGGTGCACATCCCTCCATTTGCCTCCTGTTCCCATGTCTGTCTGAATGCCTCTTACACTCCACTATCGGATGTGCTGCCACCACACCCCTGGCGGCACTTTCCCCCCTCACCTTAAAGCCATGAGATTAACACCATGGGAACAAAGACTCTGTCTGCTCTATCTACGCCTCTCATCATTTTATAAACCTCCATCAGGTCTCCCCTCAGCCTCTGATACTCCAGAGAAAACAACCCAAGTTTGTCCAAACTTTCCTTATAGCTCAAACACTCCAAACAAGGCCTAACCAAAGTATCATACAGCTGCAACATGACTTCCCAGCTTTTATACTTAGCGCCCTGACAGATGAAGGCAGCATGCCGTACGCCTTCTTTACCACATGATCCACTGTGCTGCCACTTTCAGGGAGCTGAGGACTTGCACCCCAAGATCCCTCTGTACATCAATGTTCCTTATGTTGGACATTCCCCTCACATCCGACCTCCCAAAGTGCATCACCTCACACGTGTTCAGATTAAACTCCGTCTGTCATGTCTCTGACGATGTTACCAACTGGCCTTTGATTCCTGCCGAATCCTTTGACAACTTTGCTCAGTGTCCACATCTCCACCAATTTCTGTTTCATCTGCAAACTTAATAATCAGCCCAACTATATTTTCATCCATACCATTTAAACCGTATATATTGTATCACAAACTACAGTGGTCCCAGCACCGATCCTTGCAGAACACCACTGGTCACAGACTCCAGTCAGAATATAGATCTTATGGAGGTGTACAAAATCATGAGGGGCATAGACAGGGCGAATGCACTCAGTCTCTTCCCCAGGGTTGGGGAATCCAGAACCAGAGGGCACAGGTTTTGGGTGAGAGGAGAGAGATTTAACAGGAACCTGAGGGGCAACTTTTTCACCCAGAGGGTGGTCCATACGTGGAACGAGCTGCCAGAGGAAGTGGATAGGCAGGTACATTAACAACATTTAAAAGACATTTGAACGGTCCAAGGATAGGAAAGGCTTTGAGGGATGTGGGTCAAATGTGGGCAAGTGGGACCAGCTGAGATGAGCACGTTGGTTGGTGTGGACAAGATGGGCTGCAGGCCTGTCTCCGTGCAGTATGAACCCCTCCTCCACCTCCCCCCCCCCCCCCCTCCGTCTGCTACAGTCAAGCCAATCTAAGGAATTATGATATGACTCCAAAGGGCAAACACCACTGGCACATACCCAGGATTTGACATGTGCTGGATGAGGGAGCTGCCCTGGGCTGTTGTTTATCCAGTGATGACGGCTCACTACAGCCCAGTTTGCAGACTTAACAGTGTTTGAAAACACTGCATTTACCAAGATCCTACCTTAAACCAGCTTGTCCAATCAGCAGCTTTGAAACTGCTATGTGTCCTGGGGCTGGGAGTGACAGCTGGTGATGAGCAGCTCACTTTAATATAGATCTGTCAACACCAGCTTCACCCTTCTCTGAACAAGTGCGTGGGTTGTTCCCACAGCAAAGGAATGTTGCTGATTGATAGTGAACCCCTTGGCTTTGAAAGCAGAGACGAGAACTTGGCACGGTGTCAGCAGATACTTGTGTTGGTGTTTGGTGTGTTACATAACCTTCTCCCTGGTGGAACATCAGAAGCAGGGGCAGCTTTAGTAACTGTACCAGTTCAGTATCCACAGAACACAAGAAATACTGCTCCACCATCCAGCGAGGTCATGGCTGATCTCACCTGCCCGATCCCCATATCCCTCAATTCCTCCAAGATCCAGAAATCCATCCATCTCCTGCTTCAAATGAACTCGATGAGTGAGCCTCCACAGCCCTGTGTGGTAGATAACTCCTCAGATTCACTACCCTTCAAGTGAAGAGTTTTCTCCTCACCTTAGACCCTTATTTGGAGATGAGCCCCCGGTTCTGGATCGCCAAGTCAGGGGCAACATTCCCCCAGCACCCGGCCCGTTGAGCCTAGTGACAACTGGTGTTTCTCTGAGATCACCTCTCGTTCTTCTAGACTGCAGAGGATAGAGGCCATCCACACTGTCTCTCCTTGTCCCAAGAACCAGTCTGATGAATCTTTGCTGCATAGCCTCCATAGCAAGTACATTTTATTTGGACAAAGAAATCAAAGTTGTCCAGAATGCTTCAGGGATGGTCTCCCCAAGGTGCTGTATAATTGCAGTAAGACATCTTCACTCCTTGTAGTGAAAGCTAACATACCGTTTGCTTTCCTAACCACCTGTTAT
Organism: Pristis pectinata; assembly: GCF_009764475.1. Classification (NCBI taxonomy): domain Eukaryota; kingdom Metazoa; phylum Chordata; class Chondrichthyes; order Rhinopristiformes; family Pristidae; genus Pristis; species Pristis pectinata. Next base: position 1,482,384 of record NC_067417.1, read on the forward strand.
TGTCACTTTGGCATTTCTTCTTGCACCACCTCAGTGTGCACTGCTACAGTCTGCACCATTCCATTGTTTAGTGCTTGTTATTACCCTGTACACTGTTCACTCTGCGAGCTCCATGCGAGCAAGGAATTTCAGTGCACCTGGTGTACATGACAACGAACTGATCTGAATTTGACACCAAGGACACTTTCAACACCATCATTTCCCAATCTCTCACCATTTAAAAAGTACTCAGTGTTTCTGGGGTTTGTAGCACAGTGGACGAGCCCATGTGTTCCACCCTGTGCTCCATCACCATGCTGTTGTACACACACTCACCCTGTCCACGCCTCCCATCCCAGCACTGCTCACGTTCCTACATAGTCCCATGTCAGCAGCAAACCCGGGAATGTGAGATTTGGTCCCCTCGACCTACTCACTGACTGTGAGGAGCTGCAGCCCCAGCATGGATCCCTGTGGTACCCACTGGTCACACCTGCTGACCTTCTCTATCTGTTAACCAACTCCTAATCCACACTCATAGATTACCCCCCGATTCTGTGCACCTGAACCTCATTCACCACCCTCCTGTGTGGGACCTTGTTAAAGGCCTTCCAAAAATCCACCCACTAGTTCCTCCTCATCTACTGGATCCATCCTCAAACAACTCCAGTACATCAGTCAAGCGTGACTCCCCTTTCATACATCCATGTCAACTTTGCTCAGTCATGCTGTCAGTCTAAATGTTCTGATATCACATCGCAGCATTTCCATCCACTGAAGTCAGGTTTTCTCCCTCCTCTTTTCCTAAATCGTGGCCTCACCTTTGCTGCTCTTCCACTGCAACATGAACAATCCTGCAAATTACAGACCTTGGAAGATGCTAACCCCAACACCCACTAACTGCAAATCTTCCAACCTCCCCGGGTGCAGAGTGTCGGCTCCTTGGGATTTATCATTTCCATTTACTTCTCCAGCAGTGTCTTTACTAACACTAGTGTCTTTTACTTCCTCTTTGCACCGGACTCCTGATCGTCCATCACTTCCGGAAGATTTGTGTGTCTTCTGTAAAGACAGATGCACAGTAATAGTTTAATTCCTCTGCCATTTCCTTATTCCCTGTTATAAATGCCCTGCCTCTCTCTGTAAGGAACACACGCTTACCCTCAGCTGGTCTTTTCCTTTTTACACACTCACTGTTTTTATGCTCTTTGCTATTTTGCTCATTTATTTTCTTTATTAATTTAATCCGGGCAATTATGGAGTGTCGCACGTTGGGAGGTCAAATGTAAGGGGGAGTATACAGTCATTGGTAGGCACCTTAATAGCACTGAGGTACAGAGGGATCTTAGGGTCCAAGTCCACAGCTCACTGAAAGTGGCTACGCAAGTGGGATAAGGTAGTGAGGAAGGCGTATGGAATGCTTGCCTTCATTGGTGGGGGTGTTGAGTATAAAAGTCAGGAAGACATGTTGCAGCACAATAAAACTGCACTTGCAGTGCTGCCTACAGTTCTGGTCGCCCCATTAAAGGAAGGATGTGGAGACTGTGGAGAGGCTGCAGAAGAGGTTCACCAGGATGCTGCCTGGATTAGAGGGTATGAGCTACAAGGAAAAACACGATGATGCTGGGGGAACTCAGCAGGCCAGGCAGCATCCGTGAAGAAAAGCAGGCGGTCAACGTTTCGGGTCAGGACCCTTCCTCAGGACTGAAGATAGGAAAAGGGGAAGCCCGATATATAGGAGGGAAAAGCAGAGCAGTGATAGGTGGACAAAAGAGGGGAGGTGGGGTGGGCACAGGGTGGTGACAGGTAGATGCAGGTAAGAGTCAGTGATGGGCAGGTGCGGGGGAGGAGGGGAGAGCAGATCCACTGGGGAATGGGTCAAAGGGAAGGAGAGAGAGGGAAACAAGGTAGAAAAAAGGAGTCTGGGAAAGGGAAGAAGGGAAAAAGCGTGATGGGGGGGGGGGGATTTCCCTAAAGTGGGAGGATTCAATGTTCATGCCGTCAGGCTGCAAGGTCCCAAGATGGAAAATGAGGTTCTGTTCCTCCAGTTTGCGCTTGGATTCTCCTGTCGATGGAGGAGGCCGAGGACGGACATCTAGATTCCAGCAGCTGCAGTCCTTTGTTTCTCCAGCTACAAGGAAAGGCTGGACAAACTTGGGTTGTTCTCTCTGGAGTATCAGGGGCTGAGAGGAGACCTGATGGAGGTTTTTAAAATTATGAGAAGCATGGATAGGGTAGACAGTCAGAATCTGTTCCCCAGGGTAGAAGTCAAGCACCAGAGGACATGCTTTCAACGTTAGAGGGAAAAAGTTTAAAAGAGCAAATTTTTTACAGAGAGAATGGTAGGTGCCTGCAATGGGTGACCAGGCGTAGCAGTGGAAGCAGGCAGTTTGGTGGAGTTGAAGATACTTTTATATAGACACATGAACATGAAGGGAACGGAGGGATGTGGATGATACACAGGAGGAGGACATTTAGTACAAATTGGTATCAAGATCAGCACGACATTGTGGGCCGAATGGCCTGTCCCATGCTGTACTGTTCTATGTAATTTCTCGATCACCCCACTGCTGAATTCCACAACCCTCGCAATCCTCAGGCCAATCTTTTCCTGGAACCTGATGGGTCTTTTCCTTCAATTTATTACCAGCTTTCATTTCTCCTGTAATCCATGGGTGGACCACTTTTCCTGTTGTGTTTTGTCCATAAGGAATATATGTTTGTTGCAAATTATTGATTATTTTTTTAAATGCCAATCGTTGCTCATCCGATATCCAGACCCGCTGGTTTCCCAACCTGCCCCTCACATCCTTGCGGGTTTTGTTTAGAACAAAACCCCTGTTTCCATAGAACCATACAGCACAAAACAGGCCCTTCGGCCCACCATGTTGTGCTGTCCATCAAACCACCCTCACACTACCTAACCCCTTCCTCCCGCATATCCCTCTATCTCACATTCCTCCATGTGCCTATCCAACAAACTCTTGAACCTGTCCAATGTATCTGCCTCCACCACCACCCCAGGCAGTGCATTCCATGCACCAACCACTCTCTGGGTGAAAAACCTCCCCCTGACATCTCCCCTGAACCTCCCACCCATAACCTTAAAGCCATGCCCTCTCGTCCTGAGCATTGGTGCCCTGGGAAGGAGGCGCTGACTGTCTACTCTATCTATTCCTCTCAATATTTTATATACCTCTATCATGTCTCCCCTCATCCTCCTCCTTTCCAGTGAATAAAGCCCGAGCACCTTAAGCCTCTCCTCATATTCCATACGCTCTAATCCAGGCAGCATCCTGGTAAATCTCCTCTGCACCCTCTCCAACGCCTCCACATTCTTCCTATAATGCGGCGACCAAAACTGAACACAGTACTCTAAGTGTGGTCTAACCAGAGTTTTGTAAAGCTGCATCATCACTTCACGGCTCTTAAACTCAATCCCACGATTTATGAAAGCCAACATCCCATAGGCCTTCTTAACTGCTCTATCCACCTGTGAGGCAACTTTCAGTGAACTGTGAATATGAACCCCCAGATCCCTCTGCTCCTCTACACTGCCAAGTACCTTGCCGTTTACCCTGTACTCTGCCCTGGAGTTTGTCCTTCCAAAGTGTACCACCTCACACTTCTTGAACTATGTCACTTGTGAACTTAATCTATGATTCTATCATGTTATGGTCACTCTGGGAGCACATTTACAACAATATTATTCATTAGCCCTTGTTACCTAAACAGATCTAAAACCACCTATTCCCAGGTCAGTTCCTCCCCATTCCAATCTGGAAATTCGTGTCCACTCCAGGAATTCATGCTCCATCACTGGCACTAATTGTCCAGTCTATGTGTCGATTGAAGACTTCAGTGGTTCCTCATCTATACCTGCCCTACATCAGTGCTCCTGAACAGCAACAAATATCTCCCACAATGTTTCCTGCCCCCGATGCCCCCAATCTGATTCTAATTCCTTGCCCAAATTTGTAGAGCCAAGATCCATTCCAGCCACTGCACAGCTGCCTGATCCGCCGCACTCCCTGCCCCCTTCTCCCCTTTGCCTACCCTGGAATGTTCATTCCTGGTCTGACCACCCTGCAGCCACCATCATGTAACGGCGATGTGGTCGCCCCTGAATACAACTCGAGCTGCTCCTCTGTTGAACTTGGTACAGTTGCCATGTGAGTTATCAACACTGCCTTTAAATGTGGCCCTTTAACCCCTTCCTGCCCTCTGAACCTGTTTGCCGCCTGCCTTCGCTTCTGCAGGCTTTTTACAGTCCTGATGCAGGTCTCAACCCGACACGTTAACCATTATTCTGCCTCCACAGATGCTGCCCGACCAGCTGAGCTCCTTCAGCAGATTCCAGGGTCTGCCGTCTGTGTCTCCATGTGCAGTCATACAGTGATCATCCACTTGAGAACACTTCGCAGTCCACATGTCGTGTGGTATGTATTCGTCTCACATCTACGCCAAATTAAAATAACCAGATGGCAAAGTAAACAACAACAACCTGAAAATAAAATTATTAACATAAAAATAAGGTAATTAAAGTGAATTTAACTAAGTTGAGGAATGAACAGGGATACGACGCCACAGTCCATATTCCTTTGAATGATCTGATTTAGTCGGCACACTGGCTTAGCGGGTAGAGCTGCTGCCTCACAACCCCAGGGACCTGGGTTCAATTCTGACCTCCGGCGCTGTCTGTGTGGAGTTTGCACGTTCTCCCTGTGACCACGTGGGTTTCCCTGGGTTCTCCAGTTTCCTCCCACATCCCAACGGCGTGTGGGGTCAGTGGGTTAATAGCCAAAGGGGAGTTAATGGCTGTGAGAAAGGGAATGAGTTCCAGGGTACAGGCAAATAAGGAAGGGAGAATGGGGCTAATGGGATTGCTCTGCTGGGAACAGCATGGATTGGATGAGTTAAATGGCCTCCTGTGTGGGAATAGGTACGTAAGGTCTCACTGTAGGAGTGTGCTCCATTCCCTTCCCCTCTGGCTGCTTCTGTGTTTGTGTAACTTCCATTCCAAGCACATTGCTGGACCCCCCTCCCACCCATCCCTTGGACCCAACGGTTCCCTCAGTGTGACCAGTGATTTCAACACACGGCATGCTGACATTTTTTTAAAAATTCAACTATTAAGATTACATTTGTTTTGCAGAAGATATAACGAGTGCTACTAATTTTTAAATAACATCTAATTCTGTGTAGCAGACAGAGGATCACATCAGCAGGGGTTACACATCATGTTCCCAGTCAGTCCCAGTGTTTCTATTAATTTAACTTGGTTAAAACTAAATGATGAAGTTCCTTCAAAAAAAACACTCAAGCAGGGCAAAGGAGGGCATCTGAACAATGAGCTGCTTCCTCCAAATCCGTCAGCTCAGCGTTCAGTATGTGACTGGGACCGGTGGAGGGAGAGGTCATCCTGCCACAGTTCAAGTTCGGGGTAGCCTGGCCGAGCCACCATTCCTTTACATAATGCCGGTGACGTCCGTGAGCAGGTCAAAGCTCAGTGAGCCGTGGCTGCAGCAAAGGCCAGCAGCTGGCAACCAACGGCTGGTGATGTTGAACATCTGCACCCCTCAGACTCGGTGCTGTAAAGGTGCATGTGGTACATGTTTCTGCCAGAGGATGATGTCCTGCTCTGGCACTCCCTGCGCTCGGATGTTGGACAGGTTCATCGATAATTGAAAGCAACACAGCCGTTGGCGGAGAGCTGTGAGCCCAGTCTCTCCCAGAATTAACTCACCAAAAAGAAAGAAAGGTTCTGGCATCTCTCCATGAGAGTCTCCAGAAACTGCAGCACCCACAGTCACCCAAAGTCCACCCTCGCATTACAGTCCATCCATCACATTACAGTCCACCCTCACATTACAGTCCATCCATCACATTACAGTCCACCCTCACATTACAGTCCATCCATCACATTACAGTCCATCCGTCACATTACAGTCCACCCTCACATTACAGTCCATCCATCACATTACAGTCCATCCGTCACATTACAGTCCATCCGTCACATTACAGTCCATCCATCACATTACAGTCCACCCTCACATTACAGTCCATCCATCACATTACAGTCCACCCTCACATTACAGTCCATCCATCACATTACAGTCCACCCTCACATTACAGTCCATCCGTCACAAACACCTCCCTCTGTGGGAGGGGGATTGGACTGGTGCCCCTGTCTCCCAATCCAAGAACGACCTGTTCATTCCTACTGTCTCCTGAAGTTAACCAGTCCTCGTTCCCACCAGTCCATCCACCCCAGCACCAGGCACTTTCATTTTGATCGATGATCTTTTGTGTGACACCTTATTAAAGGCTTCCTGAGTCCAATCCACCATCACACCTTATCTATTTGGTAAGTTACAATCTTCAAAAACTCCCACAGCTTTGTCAACCTTTCTTCCCTTCTGTAAATCCTGCACAGTTCTATTATTTTCTAAATGCCCCTAACCACTTCATTAATTATTCATTCCTGCATTTTCCCAACTCCCCCTCCCACAGTGTGACTGTCCCTCAGTACTGCCCCTTTTTTTAATAATAAACGTTTATTCACTAAAAGCACTACAAAAGACAACCAGTGTCAATACACGACATCTAATACAGAAAAGAAGAAACTACGCAACGACATACTACGGTAGAGAATGCAAACTAATACTAACGAAACACACGCACGACGCTACGCCCGTCAACGCGACACGCGACACTTCAAATAAGAATCGCGTTCGTACCGTCCACGACACACGCGATCCCCTGAGGGGCCCACCGAGTGCGGAACTCGGCTAGGGTGCCCGCGGAAACTGCGTGCTCCCTCTCTAAATGCACCCGCGCACGCACGTAAGCGCGGAAGACGGGCAGGCAGGCAGACCGGCTGGTACCCTCGGCCGCCCGCCGCCGCGTCCCGTGGATGGCCAGGCCCAGCAGGAGACTCACCAGGAGATCCTCTGCGTGCCCTGCCCCGCGCCGCACCGGGTGCCCATAGACCAACAGTGTCAGGCTCAGCACTGCCCCTCCCACAGTGTGACCCTCCCTCAGTATCACCCCTCCCATATTGCGGTGCTCCCGGTAGGGAGGTGGGGTGGGGTCTGGTCTGTGGTGGTGGGGTTGGGTCACAGCCCATCACTCTCCCACCCTCTATGCCTCTCCACAGCTGCTGATCTCAGACCCGCTGCTGTGACCCTTGGAGGGAGCTGGGCCGCATTTCCCGCACAGCGTTGTCTCATCTCCTGAAGGGACCGACTGCTGACCCCAGTGTGGGGACCGAACTCCAACGTCACTGTCCGAGTGAGGAAGGAATCCAGTTGGTGCGGTCAGTGAGGAGGGAGCCCGGTGTACCAAGCATTACTTCATCAGAACAACCTGTTCTGCCATGACTCTGGAACTTGTGGTCTGTGGACTGATGTCACTCGGGTGTTCCAGTAACTCACAGATGTTTCCTCATCGCTTGAGCATCCTGCCTCCTCTCACTGAGGAGAGAGAGAGAGAGAGAGAGAGAGAGAGAGAGAGAGAGAGAGAGCAGGAGACAATGAAAGTGGGGGAGAGAGAGTGGAGGTGGGGGGGAGAGAGATTTACAAGGAAAAAGAGATACAGAAAAACGGAAGAAACTTTTGGCGCTTTGAACGAGGGTGCAGAGAGAGAGAGCAGGAGAGAGGGAGACGGGGGGGGGAAGGAGTGAGGGAGAGGTGAGAGAGGACGCGTGAGGAAGAGAGCCAAGGGTGAGAGAGGAGGGAGGGAGGGAATGGGGAAAGGGCAGAGCTGTTGGCCATCCACACCCTGGGCAGCAGGTAGTGCTGAGTTCTCCACCATTTCCTGCCTCAAGCACCCGGTCATTTATTTCCTGCCAATGCCTGGGATCTTGCTGTGCACAGAATGGCAGCAGCTGTCCTCTCGTGCAGTCCTGAGCCATGAGCTCTCCTCTCTCAGAACTGTACTGGGTAACCTCTGCCAACCTCCTCCCATTCACTCTGCTCCCGGGATGTGTCAGTCACCCCCAGATGCAGGGCCTGTCCGTGACTCCTCTTCACTGGTTCACCTGGTCTTCCTCTTCCCCGCTCCCTGGGCAGGCCTTTGGGGTCGAGAATGACTGGCTTCCACTCCAATTCTATGGATTCTAGAGCGGCTGATGAGGCCACGTGCAGGGCAGATGGGTAGTTCTGGAGGTGGGGTGCTCCTTCCATCATTAGATCAGGGTCCAGCATGCTGACAGAGCAAGAACTGAGGTCTCGGTGCCATCCTGAATGCCCTTCTCCACTGAGAACATCCATGTCCAGGGATCTCAGGGGTCGGTGGAGATGTTACACTTCTCAAGGAGGCTTTGAGATCAGAGTCGGACAGCACAGAAACAGGCCCTTTGGCCCAACTGGTCCATGCCGACCAGGATTCCCATCTGTACCAGTCCCATTTACCATAGAACCATAGAACAATACAACACAATACAGGCCCTTCGGCCCACCATGTTGTGCCGCCCTTCAAACCACTCCTAAGACTATCTAACCCCTTCCTCCCACATATCCCTCTATTTTAAATTCCTCCATATGCTTATCTAGCAATCCCTTGAAGTTGACCAACGTATCAGCCTCCACCACCACCCCAGGCAGCGCATTCCATGCACCAACCACTCTCTGGGTGAGAAACCTCCCTCTGATGTCTCCCTTGAACTTCCCACCCATTACTTTAAAGCCATGCCCTCTTATATTGAGCATTGGTGCCCTGGGAAAGAGGCGCTGGCTGTCCACTCTATCTATTCCTCTTAATATTTTGTACACCTCTATCATGTCTCCCCTCATCCTCCTTCTCTCCAATGAGTAAAGCCCCAGCTCCTTTAGTCTCTCCTCATAATCCATACTCTCTAATCCAGGCAGCATCCTGGTAAATCTCCTCTGCACCCTTTCCAACGCCTCCACATCCTTCCTATAATGAGGCGACCAGAACTGGACAGAGTTCTCTAAGTGTGGTCTAACCAGAGTTTTGTAAAGCTGCATCACCACTTCGCGGCTCTTAAACTCAATCCCACGATTTATGAAAGCTGACATCCCATAAGCTTTCTTAACTAGCCTATCCACCTGTGAGGCAACTTTCAGTGATCTGTGGATATGAACCCCCAGATCCCTCTGCTCCTCTGCACTGCCAAGTACCTTGCCATTTACCCAGTACTCTGCCCTGGAGTTTGTCCTTCTAAAGTGTACCACCTCACACTTCTCCGGAGTGAACTCCATCTGCCACTTGTCAGCCCAGCTCTGCATCCTATCAATATCCCTCTGTAAGCTTCGACAGCCCTCCACACTATCCACAACACCGCCGATCTTTGTGTCATCTGCAAACTTGCTAACCCACCCTTCCACCCCCTCATCTAAGTCATTAATAAATATTGCAAAAAGTAGAGGTCCCAGAAATGATCCCTGTGGAACACCACTAGTCACAGCCCTCCAATCCGAATGCACTCCCTCCACCACAACCCTCTGCTTTTTACAGGCAAGCCAATTCTGAATCCACAAGGCCAAGCCTCCCTGGATCCCTTGGCCTCTGACCTTCTGAAGAAGCCTACCATGAGGAACCTTATCAAACGCCTTACTAAAATCGATGTAGACCACATCCACTGCACTACCCTCATCAATCTTCCTGGTCACCTCCTCAAAGAACCCTATCAGGCTTGTGAGGCAAGATCTTCCCTTCACAAATACATGCTGGCTGTCCCTAATCAGTCCATGATTCTCTAAATGCTCATAGATCCTATCTCTTAGAATCCTTTCCAACAGCTTACCCACCACAGACGTAAGGCTCACTGGTCTGTAATTCCCTGGACTATCCCTACTACCTTTTTTGAATAAGGGGACAACATTCACCACCCTCTGGTACCATCCCCGTGGACAACGAGGACTCAAAGATCCTAACCAATGGTTCAGCAATCTCCTCCCTCGCCTCACGAAGCAGCCTGGGGAATATTCCGTCAGGACCCGGGGACTTATCTCTCCTAATATTTTCTAACAGCTCCAACACATCCTCTCTCTTGATATCTACATGTTCTAGAACATTACCCTTACCAACACTGTCCTCAGCATCATCAAGACCCCTCTCCTTGGTGAATACTGAAGAGAAGTATTCATTGAGAACCTCACCCACTTCCACAGCTTCCAGGCACATCCTCCCACCTTTGTCTTTAATCGGTCCTACCTTTACTCTCGTCATCCTTCTGCTCTTTACGTACGAGAAAAAAGCCTTGGGATTCTCCTTAACCCTACTCGCCAAAGCCTTTTCATGTCCCCTTCTCGCTCTCCTCAGCTCTTTCTTAAGTTCCTTCCTCGCTACTCTATATTCCTCACGAGCCCTGTCTGATCCTTGCTGCTTACACCTTATGTATGCTGGCTTCTTCTCCCTAACTAGTTGTTCCACCTCTCGTCACCCACGGTTCCTTCACCCTGCCATTCCTCCTCTGCCTCACCGGGACAAATTTATCCCTAACATCCTGCAAGAGATCCCTGAACATCGACCACATCTCTATAGTGCATTTCCCTTCAAAAATGTCATCCCAATTCACACTCTCAAGTTCTCGCCTTATAGCCTCATAATTCGCCTTTCCCCAATTAAATATCTTCCTGTCCTCTTTGCTCCTCTCCCTGTCCATGACAATTCTAAAGGTTATGGAGCAATGGTCACTGTCCCCTAAATGCTCAATCACCGATAGATCCTTCACCTGACCCGGTTCACTACCTAAAAATAGATCTAATATGGCATCCCCTCTAGTCGGCCTGTCAACATACTGCGTCAGGAATCCGTCCTGGACACACTTAACAAACTCTGCCCCGTCTAAACCTTTGGCACTAAGTAGGTGCCAATCAATATTTGGGAAATTGAAGTCTCCCATTATAAAAACCCTGTTATTTTCACATCTTTCCAAAAACTGCCTCCCAATCTACTCCTCAGTACCCCTGCTGCTACCAGGGGGCCTATAGAATACTCCCAGGAGGGTAACTGCTCTTTTCTTGTTCCTAACTTCCACCCATATTGACTCTAGAGAGGATCCTTCTACATTATCTACCTTTTCTACAGCTGTAACAGTGTCCCTGACCAGTATCGCCACCGCTCCTCCTCTTCTCCCCCCCCCCATCACTTTTAAAACATTGAAAACCAGGAATATTCTATATCCATTCCTGCCCCGATGTCAGCCATGTCTCTGTGATAGCCACAATGTCGTAGTCCTATGTACTTATCCAAGCTCTCAGTTCATCTCCCTTATTCCTGATGCTTCTTGCATTTAAGTAAATGCACTTCAGCCCATCCACCTTACTACTTTTATAGCCTGTGCTCTGCTTTTCCTTCCTCAAAGCCTCTCTACCTGTCAAATCTGACTTTTCCCCATCCCCTTCTTCCTCTGACCTACCCCTCTGGTTCCCTTCCCCCTCGCAATCTAGTTTAAATCCTCCTGAACCACCCTAGCAAACCTGGCCGCAAGGATATTGGCCCCCCTCTGGTTCGGGTGTAACCCGTCCTCTCTGTGTTTGGTCCATATCCCTCGAAACCTTTCCTATTCATGGACCTGTCCAAGTGTCTTTTAATTGTTAATGTATCCACCTCATCAATTCCTCTGGCAGCTCGTTCCTAACACCCACCACCCTCTGGGTGAAAAAATTTGCCCCTCAGGTTCCTATTAAATCTCTCCCCTCTCACTTTAAACCTGTGCCCTCTTGATTCCCCAACCCTGGGAAAAAGACTTTGTGTCTTCACCCTATCAATGCCCCCTGATCCTCGAATCTTTTCTTCTGACTGCCTGTGACAGAGCTTGGACAAAGTATCTGTATCAGGATTCTTGTGACAGGCAGGTGAACTGTCCATTGGAGCCCACTGATTATAACTAAGGCCTCAACACTGGGGACATCGGCCTGGGAGAGAACACTGATGTTGGTGGGTCTGGAGGAATTTACAGCTTTGGTGATACCTTCCTAGTGGCCCTGTGTGGGTAACCTGCGTCTCTGAAGCTTCAGGACTGACAGGGCTCACCACTGTCTGACAAACACCAGCTTTGTGTGGGGCCTGAGGTCTTGCACCTCAAACACTCTTTCCCAAAGGCCATGCTAACACACTGAGGATGTCTCAGGCAGTCACTCAGGACTGAGGATGTCTTACTCCGCTCTGGTTCTGTGGGTCCTGAGGGTGATGTGGGAACCATAGACTCTTCCACAGACGGGGCAGGGAGGGTGGGAGGGTGGGAGTCTGGGAGGCGGTGCACTCCTTCTGCCATGGGCGGGGTGTGTGTGCCTCCCCCCACCCCGTGCACATTAACATTCCCAGTGACATCCTGAATGTTGCTTCTCCACTGAGACCGGTTAGGGGCAGAGATTCTTGGGAGAGACTGGGGATGGTGCATTTCTCCAGGGAGGCTTTGAGCACATGTTCCCTCTGTCCATGGAGGAAACTCTGGTGACAAGTGGGAAGAAAGGGTCTGATTCGGGAGTCTGACATTGGGCAGGTGGACTGTGATCGCAGCCTTCAGCTTCCTCCATTAAAGAGCCTCCACTTTATCGGTTGGATTCCGTCCTCAATCACTCCTGTCTACTACCCTAGTGTGACGACAAATACCAAGCTCTCTGCTGGCCCTCTGCATCTTTCCCAGTTAGCCCAGTTACTTGTCCTTTTCATCTTATATCTAAGAGTTTTATGTTCACCCCCGTCCTGCTCTCCCTTTGTTGTACCAGTTCTGCTCTGAACTCTCACACTCACCCTGTCTGTCCACCGTATGATGAACCTCCCGTTTATCACATGCCTCCTGTCTCATTTGAAGCCCTGTAGAGGAAAGTCATAAAGTGAGAGGAAATCCTCTGTACGGTGAGTAAACCGTCAGCACAGCACACGCTTCTGTCTGCATACATTTCATGGTGACAACAGGTCAGGTAATGGACACCAGGTTAATCGTGTGGGGAAAAGTTTGTGAAGACAAGGTGGACAACAGTGTGGAAATGGGAGACAGAAGTGATGGATGCCGGGAGGAACCAGAGGTAGTAGGGACAACTCAAACACGCTGCAGGTACGTCGGACTGGAAGTTCAACACTGCCGGCTGGAACGTACTTAGAAAAGATGGAGAGCAAAGGGGGAGGTGGATCAGGGACAAGATAATGGCAGTCATTGAAAGGGAGACACAGGACAATCCAGAGGATTAAGAAGAAGGAAGAGGCAAAGCCTACAGACAGAGTGGTGGAGAAAAATCAGGGAAATGAGTAAAAGTATGGGTGATTTCAACTATCCTGGCATTCCTGGAGCAGAATGATTGGGATAAGGGAATGGGGTTCCAACAATGTATACAGGACCCCATCCTAACCCAATATGTTAAAAGATCCACACACAGGAGGATTTGCTATTGGCTCTGGAGAACCTTGGGCGTGAACCAGGGCAGGCAGCATAAGTTAAAGGTGCGGAACATGTAGGCAATAGTGAGCGTATACTTCACGTGACAACAGGTCAGTATAATGGACACTAGGTTAATAGTGTGAAGAAAAATCTGATTGTGGAGGCTTGTGAAGGCAAAGCAGGGCAACAGCACTGACAAACAGTGACGCTGAACGCCAACGGGAAGCATTTAAGACGGTGACCAACAGAACACAGGAAAAGATATCCTGCTAAAGGAGAAAATACATAAACACTCACGAGAGTCCATGGTGAATAAAGATGGGGCAACAACTGAAGGTATGCAAAGGGGGCAGACATTGAGTTCCCAGACAGCAGGGGAGGGTATGAGAAGGGAATGCCAGGGGATCAGGAATGCACAGAGGAACTGTGGCACTGAATTGTCAAGGGAAACAAAATAGTAAAATATTTTACAGCCATATCAACGAAACAGGAGGGTTGGGAGTGAATGAGGCACCGGAGATGGACTGAACAAGACCACAGACAATGAGGGAGATGGTGGGAATATGAAATCAGTGAATCACGTAAACTGTCACCAGGAATCGGGAACATCAGATGGGGTTTAACATTCAGGAAGAGGGTACATTAAATAAGTGGATACAACCCATGGTCCACAGATTCCATAAGAGAGAGCAGAGGAAGTGTTACACATATTTAATGAGGTTGAAGCACAGGCTGAAGTAATTTCTATGGTAGAGAGGTGGGATAGTTGTGTTCAGGGGGTTGTAGACCAGTCGCTTTAGTGTCCTTGGTGTGAAAGATAATGAAACCTACTGAAGGAGAGAACTGAATGGGCCTAGAAATGGCCAGTCAGCATGGATAGTGAAGGGCAGAACATTCCTCACACCCTCCCCCTGCCCCTCCCTGTTCCTCCTTGCTCTCTGTAGCCCTTCTGTGAAGATTCTCAAAGGTGACGGCACCACTAACAGGCGTTGTTTCTTTTGCTTCAAATCCTTTGGATCCATGGCAGCTGAACCCTTGGGTGGAAGAGCTGTGGTGTGTTAGTGGAGTTTAGTGGCACCTCAGCCGAGCGAGGAACAGAATGGGAATTCCAGCTCCAGCTATGTCCCACAAACTCAGCTCCCAGCTGGGAACCCTCCTGTTCCAGCCAACAGCCCAAGGCACCAGCGTAGGGCAGGCGGCAGGGTGTCCCTTGCAGTGGGGACAGAAACAGGCCCATGCTGTCCACACCCACCACCAGGTCCCATCTCCACCAATCCCAATGTCCAGCACCTGATCCGTAGCCTTCTCTGTTTCCGTGATTCAAAACCTCATCCAGATACTTAACTGTTGTGAGAGTTTCTGCCTCCACCATCACAACCCATGTGGGAGGTTGGTCCAAAAGATTGGGGCCAGGGGATCTGGGGCAAGTTGGTAGATTGGATCCCAAACTGGCTTGGCAGCGGGAAACAGAGGGTGATGGTAGAGGGTTGTTTCTGCGATTGAATGCCTGTGACCTGTGGTGTCCCACAGGGATCGGTGCTGGGACGTTTGCTGTTTGTCATGTATGGGAATGATTTGGATGCGGAGGCATGATCACTACATTTCCAGGTTGCTGGGGTTGTTGACAGCGTGGCAGGCAGTCTTAGCTACAGGGTGATCTCGATGTGTTGGTGAAATGGATCTGAAATGGCAGGTGGAGTTTCATCCAGGCGAATGTGAGGTGATGCATTTTGGGGAGTACGAAGGGTGCTGGGACACACACCGTGAATGGTGGGGTCTGTGGAGTACTGAGGAACACAGGGACCTTGGCATACAAGTCCATAGATCCTTGAAGGTGGCAGCACAAGTAGATAACGTGGTTAGGAAGGTGCATGGGATACTGGCCTTCATCAGTCGGGGCACTGAGTACAAGAGCAGGGAGGTGATGCTCCAACTTTGTAAAACCTCGGTCAGACCACAGCTGGAGCACTGTGTGCAGTTCTGGTCATCACACTACAGGAGGGGTGCAGAGGGGATTCACCAGGATGGTGCCTGGAATGGAGCAGTTCAGTTATGGGGAGAGACTGGAGAGGCTGGGTCTGTTCTCCCTGGGGTGGAGGAGGTCAAATAGGACATGATTGAGGTACTGTATATAAAATTGTGAGGGGTATAGATAGAGTAGACTGCAGAGACCTTTCCCCATATCTAAAACTAGAGACCATAGATCTAGGGTCGGCGGGGGAGAGATTCAGAGGGGATCTGAGGGGGTCCTGTTTCACCAGAGGGCGGTGAGTACCTAGAACGCACTGCTGGAGAGAGTGGGGAAGCAGGGTCACTGACAGCAGTTAAGATGTGTACGGATGAGCACTTGAATCGCCCAGGCGTAGAAGACTGTGGGCCAAGTGCTGAGAGATGGGATTAATATGGATGGGTGCCCACTTCCCAGCATGGACATGGTGGGCTGAATGGCCTGATTCCATGCTATGTGACTCTATAACCTGCTCAGGCAGGGAGTTCCAGTTTCCAAGTGAAATAATTCTTCCTCAGTCCTCCTCGAAACCTCTCACCATGGGGAAAAGTTTCTTCCTATCTACCCTATCACTCACATAATTTATGAAAGCATCCTATCTGGATGCATCCCAGCTTGGTACGGCAACTGCTCTGCCCGGGACTGCAGGAAACTGCAGAGAGTTGTGGACACAGCCCAGCTCATCACGGAAACCAGCCTCCCCTCCATGGACTCTGTCTACACTTTTCGCTGCCCCAGTAAAGCAGCCGACATAATCAAAGACCCCACCCACCCCGGACATTCTCTCTTCTCCCCTCTCCCATCGGGCAGAAGATACAAAAGCCTGAAAGCACGTACCACCAGGCTCAAGGACAGCTTCTATCCCGCTGTTATAAGACCATTGAACGGCCCCCTAGTACGATAAGATTGGAATTGGTTTATTATTGTCACATGTACCAAGTTACAGTGAAAAACTTGTCTTGCATACCGTAACAATAACAGAATGCAGAATAAAGTGTTACAGCTACAGAGAAAGTGCAGTGCAGGCAGACAATAAGGTGCAAGGTCACAATAAGGTAGATTGTGAGGTCAAGAGTCCATTTGATTGTACGAGGGAACCGTTCAAGATGGACTCTTGACTTCACAATCTATCTTGTTATGACCTTGCACCTTATTGTCTGCCTGCACTGCACTTTCTCTGTTACTGTAACACTTTATTCTGCATTCTATTATTGTTTTCCCTTGTACTACCTCAACACTGTGTAATGAATGAATTGACCTGTACGATCGGTATGCAAGACAAGTTTTTCACTGGACTTCAGTACATGTGACAATAATAAATCAATTCCAATTTTGTACACCTCCATCACATCCCCCTCTGCTCCAAGGAGACCAAACCCAGCCCCTCCACGTAACTGAACCACTCCATCCCAGGCAACGTGCTGGAGAATGTCCTCTGCACCCTCTGCAGAGGTGGACGAATTCAGTGGGTGTAACTGTTACAGTAAAAGGGGAAGTGCAGGTCTATTGTTTTGTTGGCCTGCTGTTCTAACAGCTGTCAATGAGAGGGAGGATATTCACGGCTGGACTTGGCTCTGGTTGCTGTCTGCTCCTGGCGTGATTGGGGCTGTCGGCAGCAGTTTCAGGAGTTGCCTCAAATCTCAGCACTCAGCGACTTTCCTTTCCTCATTTCTCACAGGCTGGCTCTTGCTCTTGTGGACAGAGCGTTTCCAAGTGAGAGTCACAATTGTGACCAAGTGACTCACTGGGCTGTTTACTGGCAGGACCCTGGGCCCTGTCACAACAGATGTTGGCTTGAAAGGAAGCCTGTGTTACTATTGATGCCTCACCCTGTGAGCAGGGTCCTGAGTCACCCCTCACACCTCACCCTGTGAGCAGGGTCCTGAGTCACCCCTCACACCTCACCCTGTGAGCTGGGTCTCACTGTAACCCTCATCCTGTGAGCAGGGTCCTGAGTCACCCTCACCCAGTGAGCTGGGTCTCACTGTTACCTTCACCCTTTGTTCGCTCATGCAGACCGTTAAACCCCTCAAATTTTCATTTTCTGACCCTTGTTTCGAAATCCCTCCTTCACCCTACCCACCTGCCTCACACCCTCCACCCCATACCTGCCTCACACCCTCCACCCCATACCTGCCTCACACCCTCCTCCCCATACCTGCCTCACACCCTCCTCCCCATACCTGCCTCACACCCTCCTCCCCATACCTGCCTCACACCCTCCTCCCCATACCTGCCTCACACCCTCCTTCACCCTACCCGCCTCACACCCTCCTCCACCCCATACCTGCCTCACACTCTCCTCCCCATACCTGCCTCACACCCTCCGCCCCATACCCGCCTCACACCCTCCTCCCCATACCCGCCTCACACCCTCCACCCCATACCTGCCTCACACCCTCCTCCACCCCATACCTGCCTCACACCCTCTTCCACCCCATACCTGCCTCACACCCTCCTCCCCATACCTGCCTCACACCCTCCTCCACCCCATACCTGCCTCACACCCTCCTCCCCATACCTGCCTCACACCCTCCTCCACCCCATACCTGCCTCACACTCTCCTCCACCCTCTGCGATCTCTGACCCCCAGCGTCTCCAGCTTCTTGCACCTGTCTGATTTACTCTCTGCTGTCCAAACACTCTCACCCAGATGAGCTCCCACAGCCAAGTGTCCTTCATGGGTCCGTGTCTCCGCCGCCATCTTGTCCCACCTGGCTTCCAGCTCCGTTTCCAGGTCTCCCAGTTTGGCCTGAGCCAGGATCTGACTTGCCCCAGCACTGCCCCTCACCCCTTCACACTGCCCATCTCTCCTCTATCTATCAGTCCAGGTGAAGGGTCTCAACCCAAAATGTTGACTGTCCGTTTCCCTCCACAGGTGCCGCCGACCCGCTGAGCTCCTCCAGTGTTTTTTGTTGCTGCAGAGCAGCACATTGGCTGGTTTCACCCACTCTCCCTCCAATCCTCAGGTTACCAGCAATGTTATTGTTGTCAAATTCATGGTCAAAACCACAGATCAGCAACTTGTCAGAAAGATGACCTCAAAATTATCACCAAACACATTGTATCTCCTGTCAAAGAGATAGCAGCTGTCACGAAAAGATAGCAGAGGGAAATCAGAGCAGCAGATTGGCTGGTTTCACCCACTCTCCCTCCAATGCTCAGGTAGCTGATTCTTGGAACCATGGACTGACCAGCAGAAACGTTAATCGGGGCTTGGTGCAAGGTCAGTGGGCCCAGAGGACGAGGCAGAGTCTGGGAACAGCAGCAAATCGCACCGTGTCCCGACCTGGAAATGTATTGCCGGTCCTTCCCTGGGTCTAAATCCTGGAACTCGCTGTCCAACAACAGGGAACACCTTCAGCAGCATCTGGTGAACTCCCAGCTCATCCCATTCAAACTCCGAAAGTGCCACCCACCAAACCACCAGGGCAGCTGCTCCGATCGGAACAGAGACTTGTGCAGAGCAAGACTTAGGTAACATGATAACCACCAGATGATACACTTCAAGGAAAGTTGGTTGAGGAATATCTGTTGGCTCCAGAGAGCATAGAGACCTCCCACCCTGTCAGATCTTCACCCTGGGGACTTCCCACCCATCAAATCACCTGGGGGAATCTCCCACCCTCACTGTCAGATCTTCACCCCAGGACCTCCCATTCTCAGCCACCCCACAGGGCACTGGTGTAACATGCCCCACACATCTGTGCCCCGACAGAGCTGCACTGCCCCAGCCTGGGTTTTGCTGATCCACAAGGAACCCCTCTGACAGTGAGGTGAGTAGGTGTTCTGGGCAGCCAGCTCCAGTTCTCACCCCCGCCTCACACTTGTTCTCCCCCACGTACTCTGGTCATACGGAGTTGTCTGTGCCTCTCAGTGTGGCCCTTCTGCCCTGTGATGAAAAGCTGGCCCATCCCAACTGCTGTGTGCTTGCTGTACTGATCCGGAGTGATGCCACACAGTTGGAGCAGCAGGGAGTGTGTTCGTGGTGACTGCGGTGTGTGCAGACTGTGACACCAGTCTGTGGGTTCCAACTGTGGCCTGACTGCTGAAAGGTCTGAACAATTCTGATGGAAGGTCATTGGAACACTGTCTGTGCTTCTCTCTCCTCTGACGTAGACTGGCCTGTTGAGTATTTCCAGCATTGTCTATTTTTATTTCAGAATTTCAGATTTTGATTTACTTTCCCCAGTCTGGTGATTATGAACAGGAGCAAGATGCTCCTGATCGATTCCTGCCCCTCTCCCCTGCCACCCCACAGCTCCCTGCTTCATATTGTGTGGTCGATTTGTTAGACATGGCCCTCATGTGTAATCTTGCCAGTGATTTTGGAGGAGCTCCCTTCTCCACGACAACCCTGAGCGTGGTCTGCCAGTGAAATGTGGATCCCACACAGTGGAGTCCCCACTCTGGTCACACAGGCACCTGGCCAAGGACCAGACTGATAAACCATGCTGGTTAATCATTGCCGTTGTATTTGACATTGGACCAATTCAAAGGAGATGAAATGGGAGCCAAATATTTGCTAATTTCATGGTCGGACAGTCGGCCAATTAACTCCCTAACGAGAGAGGCCGAGACTGTTCCAGAAAGGAAAGTTCTTTGTTTTCTCATTCAATAGTCTGTCTGCCAGACACTGTCAGAACTCCCTGCACACCCGGCACTGGCCTTACCTGGGCCAGGGTCTGGGGGCTACTCACTGGGACCCCTGCTTCACTCTGGGGCAGGCAGTCGTGGGCCCACACATTCAAGCCTTGGCTCACAACCAACTTTCATCTTTGATCAATGGGACTTGTGGATGACATTGAAATAGATGGTATCAAAAATTACAGCGTGATGTTGGTTAGCTAGGTAAGTGGGCCAATGATTGGGAAAAGGTGCATGTTGTTGCATTTTGGGAAGTCAAACCAGGGTAGTACTGGGGAATGTTGTGCAACAGAGGGAGTACTATGAACACGTATGTGGTTCACTGAAAGTGGTGTTACAGGTAGACAGGGCGGTGAAGAAGGTGTTTGGCTCGCTGGCCTTCATCAGTCTGGGCATTGAGTTTAGGAGTTGGGATGTTATGTTGCAGGAGTAGAAGATGTTGGTGAGGCCACACTTGGAATATTGTGTACAGTTTTGGTCTGTTATACTGTTATAGGAAAACTAGAAAGAGCGCAGAGGAGATTTACGAGGATGCTGCCAGGACTCGAGGGCCTGAGTTACAGGGAGAGGTTGGGCAGGCTAGATCTTTATTTCCTGGAATGTAGGACTGAGGGGTAACCTTATAAAGGTGCACAAAATCATGAGGTGCATAGATAGAGTTAAAGCACAGAGTCTGTTTTCCAGGGAAGGGGAGCTATAAAGGGTATATTTTAAGGTGAGAGGTGAAAGATTTAAAAGGGACCTGAGGAGCAACTTCCCCACGCAGACGGTGGTGAGTATATGGAACGAGCTGCCAGAGGAAATGGGTGAGGCAGGTACAGTAACAACATTTAAAAGACAGTTGGATAAGTACATGGATAGGAGGGGTTTAGAGGGATATGGGCCAAATGTGGGTAGATGAGACCAACTCACTGGGCACCTTGGTCGGCATGGATGAGTTGGGCCGAAGGGCCTGTTTCCGTGCTGTATTACTCTATGAGCACAGATTAATGCATTATCCCTCTGTACTGTCCCTACACACACTGGAAATTGGTGTTAAAACCCCATTAACTGTTTACTTTAGGCTAGTAGATGAATGCTAACTGTGTGCTAACAGTAAGTAATGGACACACAGTATTTGTGAAAATGTTGACTTGAACGTTCTGTATTTATATATTTTTATGAATAAAGTATATTTTGAAGCAAAAATATTGTGTCATGTTGCAACTGTATAAGTCACTGGTAAGACCACACTCAGAGGGGTTCAGAGGGACATGGGCCAAAGGCAGGGAAACGGGACTTGTTTATATTGACTTCTTAGTCCATATGTCTGAGTTGGGCTGAAGGGCCTGTTTCCATGCTCTGTGACTCTATGACTCTACCAGAAACAGGTTCGACACAGAGTGACGCTCCCTCCACACTGTCCCGTCTCACACTCTCAGGGCACGGGTTAGACACAGAGTTAGAAGACAGGTTAGATTACACCCTGTCCCTCCAATGTTACTCCTAAAGTTGGTCTTGGAGAGTTCAGTCTGACACGTGAATGCACAGGAAACTTCGGGCAGAAATTGTGCAAAAGAGATGAATAATCCACTATAGAAGTTTGACCCAGTGAATCCTGCCCTGTTGACCCTGTATCTCTCTTGCTATCTTTACTGGCTACTTCCTCCTAATTTTGCAAAGTAATGGTTAAGAATTGTTACTTAATATCTGCAGTGTGATAGAAAATAAAAAAATCACAAAGTCAAGCTCTGGTCCCTTTGCAAATGAGGAGGTGCGAGTGTTGGGGGAGGGGGATTGGTGGGCAGGGCAGGTGTGGGAAGAATGGATCAACCTCTCCAAGGCTGATGTTTTTGACAATTGAATGAAGCCTCCAATTCTGTCCTCCCTCAGTGTGACCCTCCCTCAGTGTGACCCTCCCACAGTGTGACCCTCCCTCAGTGTGACCCTCCCTCAGTACCGCCTCTCCCACAGTGTGACCCTCCCTCAGTGTGACCCTCCCTCAGTACCGCCCCTCCCACAGCGTGACCCTCCCACAGTGTGACCCTCCCTCAATGCCGACCCTCCCTCAGTGTGACCCTCCCTCAGTGTGACCCTCCCTCAGTGCCAACCCTCCCACAGTGTGACCCTCCCTCAGTGCGACCCTCCCTCAGTGCCGACCCTCCCACAGTGTGACCCTCCCTCAGTCCCGACCCTCCCACAGTGTGACCCTCCCACAGTGCCGACCCTCCCACAGTGTGACCCTCCCTCAGTGCCGACCCTCCCACAGTGCGACCCTCCCTCAGTGCCGACCCTCCCACAGTGTGACCCTCCCACAGTGTGACCCTCCCTCAGTGCCGCCTCTCCCACAGTGTGACCCTCCCACAGTGTGACCCTCCCTCAGTGACCCTCCCACAGTGTGACCCTCCCTCAGTGCCGCCTCTCCCACAGTGTGACCCTCCCACAGTGTGACCCTCCCTCAGTGCCGACCCTCCCACAGTGCGACCCTCCCACAGTGACCCTCCCACAGTGTGACCCTCCCTCAGTGCCGACCCTCCCACAGTGCGACCCTCCCACAGTGTGACCCTCCCACAGTGTGACCCTCCCTCAGTGCCGACCCTCCCACAGTGCGACCCTCCCACAGTGTGACCCTCCCACAGTGTGACCCTCCCACAGTGCGACCCTCCCTCAGTGCTGACCCTCCCTCTGTGCCGCCTCTCCCACAGTGTGACCCTCCCACAGTGTGACCCTCCCTCAATGCCGACCCTCCCTCAGTGCCGACCCTCCCACAGTGCGACCCTCCCACAGTGCGACCCTCCCACAGTGTGACCCTCCCTCAGTGCCGCCTCTCCCACAGTGTGACCCTCCCACAGTGTGACCCTCCCTCAATGCTGACCCTCCCACAGTGTGACCCTCCCACAGTGTGACCCTCCCTCAGTGCTGACCCTCCCTCAGTGTGACCCTCCCTCAGTGCCGCCTCTCCCACAGTGTGACCCTCCCACAGTGTGACCCTCCCTCAGTGTGACCCTCCCTCAGTGCCGACCCTCCCACAGTGTGACCCTCCCACAGTGCGACCCTCCCACAGTGTGACCCTCCCTCAGTGCCGCCTCTCCCACAGTGTGACCCTCCCTCAATGCCGACCCTCCCACAGTGCCGCCTCTCCCACAGTGTGACCCTCCCACAGCGTGACCCTCCCTCAGTGCCGCCTCTCCCACAGTGTGACCCTCCCTCAGTGTGACCCTCCCTCAGTGCTGACCCTCCCACAGTGTGACCCTCCCACAGTGTGACCCTCCCTCAGTGTGACCCTCCCTCAGTGCCGACCCTCCCACAGTGCGACCCTCCCACAGTGTGACCCTCCCTCAGTGCCGCCTCTCCCACAGTGTGACCCTCCCACAGTGTGACCCTCCCTCAGTGCCGCCTCTCCCACAGTGTGACCCTCCCACAGTGTGACCCTCCCTCAGTGCCGCCTCTCCCACAGTTTGACCCTCCCACAGTGTGACCCTCCCTCAGTGCCGCCTCTCCCTCAGTGCTGACCCTCCCTCAGTGTGACCCTCCCTCAATGCTGACCCTCCCTCAGTGCGACCCTCCCTCAGTGCCGACCATCCCACAGTGCCGCCTCTCCCACAGTGTGACCCTCCCTCAGTGCTGACCCTCCCACAGTGTGACCCTCCCTCAGTGCTGACCCTCCCACAGTGTGACCCTCCCTCAGTGCCGCCTCTCCCACAGTGTGACCCTCCCTCAGTGCTGACCCTCCCACAGTGCGGTGCTCCCCCAGTACTGGCCTCGGTTACAAGCTGGTTTAGTACACCAGTCTGTGCTCCCCTGCAGGGACACCTATGTACGAATGTAACCACTGACAAGGGGCAGGCAGTCTGCTGGGACCCACCCCTCGACAGCCTGACACCTGTGGATAGACAGCTCGGCCAGGCCCAGGAAGTGACCACCATGGAGTTGCCTGATTGATGTTCCCCCTGGTGCCCAAAGATCAGGAACATGAAGCAGAAGGGGAGCACCACACCCTGAAGAGGGGTCTGCAACCTCCCACACCCTAATACACACGGAATACCAGCTTATCCAGGCAACAGAAACCACTAACTACTCTAACTCGCCGCGGCATGAGACTGCTCCATGCAGTGGTGTCTTCCTCATGCCCCGATGTGAACGGGGAGGACTCTTGCACAGAGAGACCCACCCTGGAGACCCATCTTGTTATTGAACAGCAGAACGGATACCACAGCCTGTCTGGAAAAGGCTGAGGGAGAGGAAAGTGTGTCGCAGCAACCTGCATGAAATCTCTCCAAGCGCTGTGGAAAATACTTCCCAGAGACAGCTCATGCTGTGTGGGACCAGGAGGGCTTTAGAGCCAGGGTCTGAAGAGCAATTCTAGCTGAGCGAGGGTTGGAATTGCCCCACACCCATAACCCCTCTAAGTGTGCAGTGATGGGCTTTCTAGAGGCTTCAGCCACAAACCTCGGAGGTCTGTGACATACTTGACACCAGAGAGACCTTGACGTTTGTGAGGATGGCGTATGACAGGCTGATCCACTAGGGCATGTCGACATGAGGACAGAGGATGTGCTGGAACTATTGAAAAACATTAGGATAGATAAGTCACCGGGGCCAGACAGGATATATCCAAGGTTATTAAAGGAAGTGAGGGAAGAGATTGCTGCACCTTTGGTGACGACCTTTGTATCCTCACTGGCCACAAGAGTAGTGCCCGATGATTGGAGGGTGGCAAATGTTGTTCTTTTGTTTAAGAAAGGGAGTAGGGATAACCCTGGGAATTACAGATCAGTGAGTCTTACTTCAGTGGTGGGCAAATTACTGGAGAAGATTCTTAGAGACAGGATTTATGGGCATTTAGAGAAGCATAGGCTGATTAGGAACAGTCAGCGTGGCTTTGTGAAAGGCAGGTCGTGCCTCACGAGCCTGATTGAATTCTTTGAGGATGTGACAAAGCATATTGATGAAGCTGGAGCAGTGGATATGGTGTATATGGATTTTAGTAAGGCATTTGATAAGGTTTCTCATGGAAGGCTGATTCAGGAGGCATGGGATCCAGGGAATCTTGGCTGTGTGGATTCAGAATTGGCTGGCCCATAGAAGACAGAGGGTAGTGGTAGATGGAGCATATTCTGCCTGGAAGTCGGTGACCAGTGGTGTTCTGCAGGGATCTGTTCTGGGACCCCTGCTCTTTGTGATTTTTATAAATGACTCAGATGAGGATGTGGGAGGGTGGGTTGTAAGTTTGCTGATGACATGAAGGTTGGTGGTGTTGTGGATAGTGTAGAAGGTTGCTGCAGATTACAACGGGATATTGATAGGATGCAGAGCTGGGCTGAGAAGTGGCAGATGGAGTTCAACCTGGACAAGTGTGAAGTCTATCTGCTGCTTCTCGTACTTCCTACAGTATCCTGGGATATAATCCGTCTGGTCCTGCGGACTTATCTATCTTAATGTTTTTCAAAAGTTGCAGCACATCCTCCTTATTAACATTGACATGTTCTAGCTTATCAGCTTGTCTTACACAGCCCTCACAAACGTCAAGGTTGCTCTCACAGGTGAATACTGTATTCACTAAGGACCTCCCATACCTCCTCTGACTCCAGGCACGTTTCCTCCTCTATCCCTAATCGATTCCGCCTTCACTCTAGTCATCCTCCTGTTCTTCACATACAAGTAGAACGTCCTGGGGTTTTCCTTAACCCTACTCGCCAAGGCCTTCTCATGCCCCCTTCTAGCTCTCCTAACTCCATTCTTAAGCTCCCTCCTGGCTACCTTGTAACTCTCTAGAGCCCTGTCTGATCTTTGCTTCCTGAATCTTAAGTAAGCTTCTTTTTTCCTCTTCTCTAGATATTCCACATCTCTTGTCACCCATGGTTCCTTCACTCTACCATCCTTTTCCTGCCTCAATGGGACAAACCTATTCAGAACCCTCTGCAAGTAAGATAAGGTATAAGGTATCTTTATTAGTCACATGTACATCAAAACACACAGTAAAATACATCTTTTTGTGTAGAGTGTACTGGGGGCAGCCCGCAGGTGTCACCACGTTTCCGGAGCCAACCTAGCATGTCCACAACTTCCTAACCTGTACGTCTTTGGAAAGTGGGAGGAAACCAGAGCACCCGGAGGAAACCCACACAGACATGGGGAGAACGTACAAACTCCTTACAGACAGTGGCCGGAATTGAACCTGGGTCACTGGCGCTGTAAAGCGTTATGCTAACCGCTACACTACCGTGGCTCTCTAAGCAACCTCCACATTTCCATTGTGCATTTCCCTGAGTACATCTTCTCCCAATTTACACTCCCAAGTTCCTGCCTAATAGCATCATAATTCCCCCTCCCCCAATTAAATACTTTCCAATATCGTCTGCTCCTATCTATCTCCAGGGCAAGGCCAGGGAGTTGTGGTCCATGCTGGAGTCCATCCAGTATATCTCCTCTGCACTTTCCCTAAAGCATCAGCGTCTGCTCAAGGTACAGTCCCTGAAGTGGACGTGAGTTGTGTCGAGGGTTTCACGTAGCCTTGCTGATTTTTACTCAGTGCCTCTGAAGCTCAGGCTCCAAATACCTTCTGACCTGTTTTGTTAATTGACCTCCATCCCCTCCAGGCCTCTGTGTCACTTCCATCCAGAACTGTAACATCACAGCCCTCCAACCACAATGTCCCATGTCCTTTCTCTGCGTTAGATGGCATCATTTGCCTATCTGTCCCTGTTCTCCAGGAGATCACTACACTCGTCCTGAATATCCCTTGCACAGGCTTTGTGCCAACTGCTGGTGCTGTAATAGTGCCCTGTATTTCCAAGTGCAAGTCATTGTCACATCAAAGGGTGCTGTGGGTTGGAGCACTGAACACCCCAGAGCATCTCCTCCACAGCCACACACATCGACCAACACCGCTTCCTTTCCTGTGGCCTGCTGTCCATTCCTTCTGCCTCTGGGGCCGCCAGCTGTTGGGCCAGTTTGTGCCCCCAAACTCTGTTAGAGCACATCAGACCTGTGACACGCCCCCAGAACCACCCCTCCTGAGGCAATGCCAGATGCTCTGTCTGTTAAACGGATATTCCAGACTCAGAACTGACAGACTCGTGGGCTCCTTATCTCGCATCTTCCCTGCATGCAGGTAGAGATAGTGCACCACAGATATAATTTTAGCCCAGGCTGCGGGCAGCTCTGAGCGACCAGCTCCAGGCTCTGCGCCCATCCTCTTCCTGTGGGCAGAGAGATGGCGAATCCCAGATAAAACAATTCTCGGTGAAAACCAGCAAACACTTGATTGAAGTCCAGCTAGTTCTGTCCCTGGATCAACTGTTAAATCGGCTTCAGAGAGCCAGAGGGCAGGAGAGCACCCCTCCTGGAGTGGGACAGGGCTGTGGGGCACTGCCCCTGCCCCCACCCAGAATGGCAGTGAGCCCTGGGGTGAGAGAAAGTGACCTGGGAGGGGGCACACACCATGTCCTCCTGCTGAATCTGTTCTCTCTGCATCCACATATGGAGCAGGGATACTCCAAAAGTCCAGAAGCACTCTGAGAGCTGCCAGCACGCAGGACAGAAGTATCTCCATCTTTTGGAGGAGGGGTCCCTCATCCTGGTACATTGGCCTCAATTCACTACCCTGGCTGTGATGCCCCTAGGCACACAGGCCACACACCAGGGAACAGCCAGTATCTAGACACAGCTCTTTGGTCAGGCACTGCAAATTCTCTTCTGCCCTGGAAACCACTCTGCCTTGTGTGAGAGGGCACCTGGGGTAGGCTACTTTACAACTGCCTGTCTTCAGTGCAAGATGCAGACCAGGCTGCTGACTGTGCCAGTCCCTCTTCTCAGGCAGTCCCTCGGGATGGGGCATGAGTTGCTTCAACTCCAGTTTGGTGGATCTGAGGCGGCTGGTGAGGCTGATCAGGCCATTGTGTGTGGGGTGTTCCTGCCTGAAACCTCAAGGCATGGCTCTAGTCCAGGCCTTGCAAGCTTCCTGATTAAATGGTCCCCACTGACGGCCGTGCCTTCTACTGAGGAACTAAGCTCCAAACCTCCCCACCTCACCGCCTCGCACCCTGACAACCACTCCCTGCGCCATCCCAGTGTCTCCTCCTGTGGTTCAGTCAACCAGTCACTGCTTGGGAACTTTTGCTCTGAGGAAGGGGCTATGTAAATGCAGGTTTTCACCTTTGAATAGAGAGTAAAATGTTTTCATCAAAAGGGCTTACAACAGTTGTTGAGTGATTCCATTTCTTTACATTATACTGCTTCTGCTTTTGCTGTTGTATTGATTTGAGGAATGTGGTCATGTTTCAGGCTGAGTAGGGAAGGTTCAGTCCGATGAAAGGTCACTGACTTGAAGGTTTGACCCTGCTCATCACCCACCAGGCTGAGGGTCTCCACCACTTCCCATCCTGATTCTCTCACTATGATCCACGGCTCTGGCAGCGGAGAACTTCCCTCTCTACGATGGAACACATCAAGACCCAGCAACCCCCATGGTTAAGCTCCACACACCCACACAAGGATACAAAAGGAACGTTATTACTTTAGCACAAAGCAGGTCCCTGGTGCCTCGGCAGTGGTCAAGCCTCAGCCAACCTTTGTCACATTGTGGGATCTTGCTGTGTGTAACTGGCTTTCCTGCACACCTTTGATAAGAAGACTACTGTGAATTGCTTGGAGTGCTTATTGCTGGAAAATCCCAGCTTGCAAGTTCCAAGTCATTGGTGACCTGTAGGGCTGCGACCGTGCTGTGTGTGTGCGGGGACACGGGATTGGGAACTCTGAGTAACCATCGGAGTTAACACCAGGACAGGAGGCAGCTCAGTCAGGGTGGGGAAGGGTGGCGGCAGGAGGGGAGGGGTGTCACGGGGGTGAGGAGTATTGTCAGGGTGGGGAGAGGTGGTGGCAGGAGGGGAGGGGTGTCATGGGGGTGAGGAGCATCGTCAGGGTGGGGAGAGGTGGTGCTGTGAGAGCGCCGTCGGGGAGGAGTGTTATCAGGAGAGGATGGGTGTTGCCATTGTCAGGGTGGGCAGCAGCATTGTCGTGGGGGGTGGAGTGTGTTAGGGTGAGGACGTGTCATTGGGGAGTGAGGAACATCACCTGGGTGCCTCCCATCTGCAGGCTCCATCAGGAACAAGCAGAATGGAGGATACGATGCTGGTTCCCACACGGAGGGATCAGTGAGAGGCCTTGGGCATGGGGCGCACACCCTGTCCTGGTGAGGGAGGAGGGCAGGTCAGTGCCAGCCATTGCTGGAGGAGCAGAGATCTCCCCTGATCACATACCTGGCAGAGGGCAGCCAGGGCCATGACCCTGCACTGTCCACCCCCTCCCTGGCTCCTGTCAGCCACACCGAGCCCACCCACCCCACAGCCTCGGTGACCCATCGTGGGCTGAGCTACAGAACACACAGGCCAGCCATTCCCCTTCACCCAACCCCATCTGCAACAACCCCCTCCATCTCACCTCACCCAGACTGGGGACCCTCACCCTTCCCTCCCTCCCCTTTGCACTCAGCCATCCCCACACTCCCTGCCTGCTTCCTCACTCTCATCCTAAAGCTGAGCTCACCCAAACTGTGCCCCCATGCCCTGACTCAGGCCTGTTCCCCCTCAGCCTGGTGCTCATCTTTACTCCCAGCTCAGCAACCCCTCAATTCTTCTCTTCATTTTCAGATCCCACCATATCCCACCCGTCCCTGTCTAACCCACCCAGCCCTCCAAACCCCGAGATCTCCCTGCTCAGCCAATTCTAACTCTTGATCATCCTTCGAATTAAACCGCTCCACCGTACTGAAGGAGTGGCCTAACCAATGTCTGATGAAGCTGTGATGTGACCTCCCTGTTCTTATATTCTATGCCTCTCCTGATGACGGAAGGATCCCACATACCTCACTCACCACCCTGCCACTTAACGGGATCTCTGGACGTACCCCAAGGCCCCTCTGTTCATCAACACTCATGGATATGAGGTTTAGAGGGGATCTGAGGGGAATTTTTTCACCTGGGGTGGTTGGAACCTGGAACATCTATGCTGGTATTGGTTTATTATTGTCACTTGTGCCAAGGTACAGTGAAAAACTTGTCTTACATACCGAACGTACAGGTCAATTCATTACACAGTGCAGTTACATTGAGTTAGTACGGAGTGCATTGATGTAATAAAGGTAAAAACAATAACAGTACAGAGTAAAGTCTCACAGCTACAGAGAAAGTGCAGTGCAATAAGGTGCAAGGTCACAACAAAGTAGATCGTGAGGTCAGAGTCCATCTCATCGTTTAAGGGGACCATTCAATTGTCTTATCACAGTGGAGTAGAAGCTGTCCTTAAGTCTGGTGGTACCTGCCCTCAGGCTCCTGTACCTTCTACCCGATGGAAGAGGAGAGAAGAGAGAATGTCCCGGGTGGGTGGGGTCTTTGATTATGCTGGCTGCTTCACCAAGACAACGAGAGGTAAAGACTGAATCCAAGGAGGGGAGGCTGGTGTCCGTGATGCACTGGGCTGTGTCCACAACTCTCTGCAGCTTCTTGCGGTCCCGGGCAGAGCAGTTGCCGTACCAAGCCGTGATACATCCAGGTAGGATGCTTTCTATGGTGCATGGTAAAGGTTGGTGAGTGCCAAAGGGGACAAAGCAAATTTCTTTAGCCTCCTGAGGAAGTAGAGGCACAGGTGAGCTTTCTTGGCCGTGGCTTCTATGTGATTTGCCCAGGACAGGCTGTTGGTGATGTTCACTCCCAGGAACCTGCCTGAAGGGGTGGTGGAGGCAGAGACTCTCACAACATTTAAGAAGTATCTAGACAAGTGTTAGAATCACCAAGGCAGGGACTAGTGTATATAAGTACATTGGTTGTCATGGACATGGACAAAGGGCCTGGTCTGTGCTGTACCACTCTACGATTCCATGCCTATAGGGTGTGGGAGCAGTTCACCCCTCACCCCCACATGGAATTGGAGGGGTGGGGGGGGGTGGTCGAATGGGATCAGTCTGCTCCTCTCCCTCTGCACCATAGATCAGGCGGAATGCTAAGTTCCAGAGGTCAGTCACACAGGGGTGTGTACAGTTCCTCTCATGGTCCTTGAGCCCACACAGCAACCTTTAAGGCTGACCAGCCGGGTTGATTGGAGGCTTTCCCATCGGTGTCTACAACATCAGTGGACTCAGTTTTCAGCTGAATGCAGAAGCTGGAAATCTGGAGTAAAACCAAAAAATGCTGGAACTGCTCAGCAGGGCGGGCATCATCTATAGAAAGAGGAACAGAACTAATGTCCCAACAGAAGGTCTCCAACCTGAAACGTTAACTCTTTCTCTCTCCACAGACGCTGCCTGACCTGTGGAGTGATTCCAGGTTTCTGTTTTGCTGGATGCTGGGCATCTGGTGAAGGCCCTTGCCGTTTACAAATCATGTGCTTGGAAGGACAAGGATGGGCAGGTTTGTAGTGGGCTAGTGATCTGCTCTGTCTATTCCTGTATGGTGCTGGGGGGGGAGGCGGAGGGTCATTGGGCATGGTGTCGGGGTGGGGTGTTTGCTGTCCCTCACTGAAGCTACAGAGGCAAGACACCCCTGAAGGGGGAAGGAGTCAAAATCTCTAACCGGGTGAGAACAGGAAGCCAATCCAAGAAAGAATTTGTTTTGTGCCTGACCCCATCACCCTTCACACCTTGACCCCATTACCTTTCACCCTACCCATCCCAGGCAAGCCTCGTCACCCTCGAACAAGCAGCGAGCATCATTTCTCAGGTGAGCTGTTAAACCAAGGGCCCTGTGTCCTGGCCAATGGTCACCCTCCAACCAATGTCACTGACCCAGATTGGTTACTATCCCCTTGCTGTTTGTGGGATCTTGCTGTGTTAAAATCAGCTGCTGCACTCCCTAATTTACAGGTAACTCCACTTTAAAAGCACTTCATTGGCTGTCGGCTCATTGCGATGTCCTCAGCCTGTGCATGGCGCTACAGGAATGCAGTTTCTTTACATTGGCACTGAAACCAGAGGGAAAGGGTGCAGAGATTACAGGGAAAGATCCCACGCAACTCACTTGTTCAATAGTAAGGCAGAAGCTGACTCGGGATGAAGTGCTCCAATTGTGTGCAACCTGTCAGGGACTCAGACCACTGAGGTAAGTCTGTTACTCTCTTGTAGTTGGCGGTCGGATTTTCAGAGGGATATCTGCTCCTTGGATCATACACAGCTTCCTGTGTTCACCCTGCTGAGAGTCTGCATCCCTTCCCACCTCTTGCTGTTGTCCTCCTCACGGATGGTCAGTGAAGGATGCAGGGTTCTGGCATTACCAGGAAAGGATTATTGTTGTCCCTAATGGGAAGCTTTAAACACTCCACAAAGAGGCATGATCACAATCATCAAGCAGGCATTTCAGCAGCCAGGTTTTGATCCCACTAAAGGAATCCGAGATTAATGATCTTACATTTTAGTGATGTTCAGAACATTGGTTTAACAGCAGCTCTGAGAGTGCTCCCCCCATACCTCTCCTTACAAAGTGTGAACTGGTCCTCTCATCCTGTGGTGATCCCCCAGTCCTGCCCCTCCCACACTGTGGTGATCCCCCAGTCCTGCCCCTCCAACAATCGGCACAGGCTCACCAATGCTCCCCCAACAGTGTTGCACTCCCTCAGGCCTGCCCCGATGACAGTACTCACTCAATACTACACGGTTGGTCAGTGTGGACTATGGGCTTTGGTGTGAGTCTCAGGATGAACCTACACCTTCCTTAGGTGGGAGTACTGCCCACTGAGGCATGGCTGAGACCAGCAAGCCTGAGAATGGGAGCATTAGGAAGAGATAATCCTGTACTCCTCTGAGAAATGCATGAGTCACACTCTTTGGCTGAGGTCTTGCTCAGTATGAAGCTTGGGTTGGATGATAGCAAAGCACCAGAATGTGATTGGCCAATAAGTTCAGACCAAGGCAGTCTCTTGTGTCTCCAGCTCAGATCAAGGCTGTCATTGGGTAATGTGCTCAGGTCTGAGTTGTGACTGGATGATGAATTTGGTATCAGACTGTGATTGGGCAATGTGCTCAGTTCAGGGCGATGATGAGTGATGGCTTTGGTTCTACAGGGTGAGTGACTCAAATGGTGGACTGTATTTAAGACCATGACTGGGGGATGAACTAAGTTGAAGACAGCAGCTGGCATGGATTGAGAGTTGGTTGACAGACCAGCAGAAAGCAGAGAATGGCAATAAATAGGTTTTTCTAAGGTTGGCAGGTGGCTACTGTAGAGATTGGTGCTTGGCCCCAGCTATTCACAATCTCTGTCAATGAGCTTCCAATGACATAAAATTAGGTGGGGCTGTGCATAGAGAGGAGGATGCAGGAGATGTAGACAGGTGAGTGGGCAGCAACATGACAGATGGAACACAGTGTGGGGAAAACCCAAGGCCATCCACTTCAAAGCACAAAACAGAAAAGCAGCCTATTTTTAAAATGGTGGCAGATTGGGAAGCATTGATGTTTAATGGCACCTTGGTGCCCACGGGACACTGAAAACTAACATGTACAAAATATACCTGCCATAGAGGGAGTGCAGCAAAGGTTCATTGGACTTGTTCCGGGGTTGGCGGGTTTGTTGTATGAGGAGAGACAGAGTAGAAAGTGACTGTATTCTCTAGAATTTAGGAGAGGAGACCTCATTGAAATTCTTACAGGGTGGATGTAAGGCAGATAGTTCCCTGGCTGAGAACCAAGGGCTACAGTCTTAGAATCAGCAGGAATTCCTTCACTCGGAAGGTGTTGACTCTCTGTAGTTCTCTACTCTGATGGGCTGTGGAAGCTTGGTTATTGTGTTCATTCAAAACAGAGATCGTTGGGTTTCTGGCTATTAAAGGAATCAAGGAAGGTGGGGATATCCCGAGAAATGGCACTGAGTTAGAAGATCAGCCATGACCTTGATGAATGGTGGAGCAGGCGAAGGGCAGGAGGGTGACTCCTGCTCCTGTGTGGTCTCACGATGAGTTCCATTCTACACTGTGATTGGGCGAAGTTGGGAGTTAGCTGCAGGAACAAGGACTACAGGCTGTATTGAACAGGAACTTGCACCATCGTCTCCAGGCTCTGTTACTATTAATGCCACGCAGCCCGGCCCCTTCCCCTGGCCCTGGGTCACAAACCGCGCTGCGGTTTTACACTTGTGTCTAAACTCAATTGAGTAATCACCATCAACGTTCTGATATATTACAGCTAGCTGCAGCTTAGGGTGGTGGAACTGGGCAGTAAAGGCAGGAGTTCTGTACAGCAAACGCATGCCCCCAGACCAGGACCTGCAGGGGGTTACAGTCCAGCTCTCACCATTGTCTGCAGGCCCCAGTCTCCTGGTCAGGGGTCAGCATTTTTTAAATTCATTTTTCAGGATCTGGGCTTTGCTGGCAAGGCCAGCATTTATTGACCATCCCTAAATGCCCTTGTGAAGGTGATGGGCTGCCTTCTTTATGGTGAAGATACTCCCACGGTGCTGTTGAGGAAGAAGCTCCAGGACTTAGGCCCAGTGATGATGGATAGATTTCCAAATAAGGATGGCCGGTGTTCCCCTACACCTGCTGTCCCTGGTGGTAGAGGCTGTGGGTTTGGAAGCTGCTGAGGACAAGCAGACGGTACACACTGCAGCCGCTGTGCCTGGTGGTGGAGGGAGTGAATGTTCACAGTGGCAGATGGGGTGCCGATGAAGTGGGCGGCTTTGTCTTGGATGGTGTCAAGTTCTTTGAGAGTCGTTGCAGCTGCACCCATCTGGGGACATGGAGAGTGCAGTGTCCGGAACTGAAGGGGTGTGGCACTGAGCACCACTCTGATTTAGTCAATTCCAGAACACATTGCGTCATGCATGCTCAGGGCTAGGACTGGGAGATTTTTGATTGCCAAGAGAACTTGAGGATAAGGATGGGGAAGAGGACATCGCATCAGCCATGATCTTGAATGGTGGAGCAGGTTGAAGGGCCAAGTTGCCGACTCCTGCATCTATTTCACATGGAATGAAAATCAACCTTTGTCCTTGACGAGCTAATGAACAGGAATTTCGGTGGAGAGTAACAGGAGGTGTCCCTTCTGAGCAGAGGAGGTTCAGTTGGGATTTGTTTGAGGTGTTCAAAATTATGAAGGAATTTCTTGGAGTAAATTACTACAATGGTTCCAGGGACAAGGGATGTCCAATACCAGGTTAGATGAGAGATGAGAGAACAGCAGAGTCATGCAGCTAGCGGAGCCACTGGCTCACTGCTCCAGTGACCTGAGTTCAATCCTGACTTCCAGTGCTGTCTGCACATTCTCCTGGTGATTGTATGGGTTTACTCCCCGTCCACTTCTAACTCGGTGGTTTCCTCCCACATCCCAAAGACGTGTGGGTTGGTAGGTTAATTTCTGCTGTGAATTGTCCGTCATGTGTCAATCTGGGGGAGGTTAATGTGAATCTGGGGAGAGTTAAAAAATGGGGATTAGTGTAAGATTAAGTGGAGAAGTCAGGAGAAGAGTTATGGAGGAGGTTCCTTGTGTGTTGCTTGGAAGGGCAATGGAAGGAAAGATTTGAAAGGGAATTGAATAAACACTTAAAAGGAGAAATTTTCTGCAGAAAGAACAGGGAGTGGGGCTGCCTGGAGATTCTCTTCAAATGCCTGTATGGACACGATGGGTTGAATGGCCTCATTCTGTGTTGTGAGGAAGGAATGCAAACCTCAACCTTGATGGCTGGTCAGTTCTCTCCTTGATAAGAAGTTGGGGAAGGGCAAGTTATATCAGGGATACTTGGATTCAAATCAGGCAGAGATGTATTTACAGAGTGCAACAGGGAGACCTCTTGGGGTGCTCAGTGGCAAATGCAGTTCAGTTTGACCAATTGGGTACAGATGGACATTGTAATGGCCCTCATCCTGTAGTTACTTTGACCAGTATTGATCATTTTAATACAACAAGCTAGCTGCCCTTGTTAACTGTATCTCGCTGTAAGTGGTGGTGAGCTGCTTCCATGACCATGTGTTCCTGCAGAGAAGGTACCTGTTCATCAGCATCGTTGGGCAGCGAGTTCCAGGACTTAGACCCAGCGAAGGTGAAGGACCAGCGATATATTTCCAAGTCAGCATGGGTGCGATTTGCTGCTGTTCCCAGACTCTGCCTCGTCCTCTGGGCGCACTGACCTTGCACCAAACCCCGATTAATATATCTGCTGGTCAGTCCATGGTTCCAAGGATCGGCTACCTGACGAATGGAGGGAGAGTGGGTGAAACCAGCCAATCTGCTGCTCTGATTTCCCTCTGCTATCTTTTCGTGACAGCTGCTATCTCTTTGACAGGAGATACAATGTGTTTGGTGATAATTTTGAGGTCATCTTTCTGACAGGTTGCTGATCTGTGGTTTTGACCATGAATTTGACAACAATAACATTGCTGGTAACCCTTCTGGACTCTTATGTAAAACGACAACGGAATTTCACTGATGCTGTGCCACTGCTGTAGGTGATTTGATAAAAAGAGGAAATGTGTTGTGTGTATCTCTCAATCTCGAGAATCAGCTTCCTGTGCACAGGGAACCGTGAGCTGACTTTGTCTTCTCTGTGGCTTTACTCTGCACATCCAAAGGCACGCACACTGCTCACTGGAGACGAGGTTACATAAAGTTGTGCAACGGGCTGAGCCTAGCGCCATTATACAACGTCACAGCCTTCAAGTCCGAATCCTGACTAAATATCAGGACAGTGCTGAGGGAGCGTCGCAGTGTGGGAGGGGCGGTACTGATTTACGGGCACCCGGTTCAGCGTGGGGTGGGGCATGCTGGGCTGGCCAAGCTAGCCATCCACGGGACGCGGAGACAGGCGGCCGAGGGTTCCAGCCGGTCGGCCTGCCTGCCTGTCTTCTGTGCTTACGTGCGCAAGCAGGTGTCCTTGGAGAGGGAGCATGCGGTCTCCGTGGGCACCCTGGCTGAGTTCTGCGCTCAGTGGACCCCTCAGGGGATCGTGTGTGTCATGGACAGTAGCAATGTGATTTTGATCTGAAGTGTTGTGTTGCGGTAGCGGGCGTAGTGTTGTGTGTGTGTTTCGCGGGTATTAGTTTGTATTATTCTCTATAGTTATGTAGTTGCTTAGTTGTTTCTTTCTGCATTATCTGTAGTGTATTGATATTGGTTGTCTTTTGTAGTGCTTTTAGCGAATAAACGTTTTGTATTAAAAAAAGGGGTGGTACTGAGGGAGTGTCACATTGTGGAAGAGGCGGTACTGAGGGAGGGTCACACGGTGGGAGGGACAGTACTGAGGGAGCGTCACACTGTGGGAGGGGTGGTGCTGAGGCAGGGTCACACTGTGGGAGGGGTGGTGCTGAGGGAGCGCCGCACTCTGGCTTCAATCCTCTCACCATCACTTCTGACCTTCCTCTCTTTGGTCCTGAATGATCAGTCCTCATCAGAAGCCTCAGATTAACCTCCCTATGTCCCCATCTTAACGAATTCTGAGCCTGGCATGACACTGAACTCGCCTTCCACTGCCTCTGTCTATTTAGCCAGGAGGCTACACCACAGAATGCACACCCTTTCCCCCATCTCCAGAATTCCCCACCTACCTGGATCCTTCCCTCTGGGTTCTCTACCCTTTCTAGACCCTCCTTCCACAGATGCTGCCTGACCTGCCGAGAGTTTCCAGCATTCTG
Organism: Pristis pectinata; assembly: GCF_009764475.1. NCBI lineage: Eukaryota > Metazoa > Chordata > Chondrichthyes > Rhinopristiformes > Pristidae > Pristis > Pristis pectinata. The sequence continues at coordinate 1,519,955 of NC_067417.1, forward strand.
AAACCCCGCACACCGAGGACAATCTGTGCCTGTGTTACCCTCAGTGCTTCTTCCAAGTGCTGTTGAAGATGGAGGAGCACTGATTCATCATCTGGGAGGAAGGTTGGCATTAGACCTGATACACAAGACTTTATGAGGTGTGGAGTCAATGATGGGGTGCTCTCACGGCCACTCCCTCTCACCCATGCAGCCATGTCCTACCAGTGGACAAGGTTACTCACAGATTGCAATGGAGGAGAATGGAACGTTGAAATCAAAGAACAGCGGAGGACATACAGCACAGGAACAGGCCCTCCGACCCACAATGTTGTGCCGAACTAATGAAATTAGTAATCAAATGCCCAACCAACCTCATCCCTTCTGCCTACACAATATCCATATCCCTCCATTTCCCACACATTCACATGTCTATCTAAGAGCCTCTTGAACACCTCTATCATATGCCTCCACCACCACCCCTGGCAGCGCATTCCAGGCACCCACCACTCTCTGTGCAAAAAAACTTGATCCGCACATCAGCAGATGGTGAAAATCTGAAATAAAAAGAGAAAATGTTGGACATACTCAGCAGGTCAGGCAGCATCTAATGAAAGAGAAACAGTTTCAGGTTGAGGGCATGTCATCAGACTGGAAACGTTAACTGTGCTTCTCTTTCCACAGACACTGCATCTTCTGAGTCTGGCACATTGTGAGGTGTGATCCTCTGCACACAACTGTGTCAGGATGTCTGTGGGACCACTCTCCCAGTCCAGTCACTTGCCCAGATATTTGTGAGGAGGACTTCTCAAGGTCTGGTCACCAGATTCGAAGAAGAATGTAGAAATGTTGTTGAAAGTGCTCTGTACATGATATCTGAACCTCGTGCCACTGACAGAGCAAGTCCCTGCTCTACCCAACACCTCTCAGGCCAAACAAAAGCTAAAGGTACAACATTGTGGAACAAAAACAACAAATGAAGATATCTGCAGTAGCTGGGAGTTGCTCTGGATCAGCTCTTAGATGGCATTGATTGGTACACTGACAGAAGTCTCCCATGAGTGAGGACATTGTCTCCCGATTCTAAGCTCCAACTGAATGATATCACCCAACCCTACACCTCCCCTGAGTGATACTAACTCTGACCCTAAGCTCTACCTGAGCAATACTGCTTGACCCCTGAACCTCCCCTGGGTGGATTCATCCTGATACCACCCTGACCCCTCAACCTCCCCTGGGTGATTTCACCCTGATACCACCCTGACCCTTCAACCTCCCCTGGGTGAGTTCACCCTGATACCACCCTGACCCTGAATCTCCCCTGGGTGATTTCACCCTGATACCACCCTGACCCTGAACCTCCCCTGGGTGATTTCACCCTGATACCACCCTGACCCTGAACCTCCCCTGGGTGATTTCACCCTGATACCACTCTGACCCCTGAACCTCCCCTGGGTGATATACAAACTTCTCAAGAAATATCACCCGATCCTGAACCTCCCATGTGACATTATCTGACCCTGATCTGCTGAGTAAAATATTGTCCCTGAACTCCCTTTGAGGTAAGAAAGCCACCATTACTGAACCGCCGAGGGAAGATATTGTCCGACCATCATTGATCATCTGTGGCAGTGAACTTCTTTGGAAGATTAATCTTGTCCAGGACACCATGGAGTCTCTCCAGCACTTCTTCAAATCGTAGATTTGGGATTATTTCTGTCCAGCTGTCAGGGCACAAGGGTATATTACCTTAGTGGCTACACTACTGGATTAATGTCCCGTGGCCTGGACCATTGCTCCAGGTATGTTCAAATCCTGCCAAATTAAGTCTGGAATTAAAAAGCTAGCCTCAATAAAGGTGACAGGAAACTGGCAGAACCCACCCCTAACAAAGGTTTTTGACCTGAAATGTAAACTTTATTTCACTTTCCACAGATATTGCCTAACATGTTTAGCAGTCTCTGCTTTTATTTGTGACAAAACTCAAGTGGTTCACTAATGTGCTTTAGGGAATGAAATCTGTTCTCACCCAACCTGGCTGATATCTGACTCCTTAACTGGCCTCTGAAAAAGTCCAGTGAGACTCTCAGAGCATTTAGGGGCTGCTACTTTCTACAATATGCACAGGAGCTGCTCTTTCCATCATGTACACAATAACGTCATTCTCTATAACATAGACAGGCTACTACTCTCTGTAAATCCAGTGCGGTGCTATTCTCTAATGTACACAAGAGCCTTAATCCTCCATATGATACAGAGGGGCTGTTACATTACATAGAATGTAGAACACAGAACAGAACCATAACAGGCCCTTCGGCCCACTATGTCTGTGGCGACCATGATGCTAAATGAAACTAATCCTAATCATCTGCCTGCACGTGATCCATATCCTCCATTCCCTGCATGTTCACCCGTCTGTCTAAATGCCTCTTAAATGCCACTAACCTATCTGCTTCCACCACCACCCCTGGCAGCTAGTTTCAGGCACCCACCACTCTCTGCGCAAAAAAACTTACCCTGCACATCTCCTTTAAACTTTCCCTCTCACACCTTAAAGCTATGCCCTCTAGTATTTGACATTTCTTCTCTGGGAAAGAGACCCTGACTATCTAACCTTTCTATGCCTCTAATAACTTTACATATTTCTATCAGGTCTTCCCTCAGCCACTGACACTTCAGAAAAAACAATCCAAGTCTGTCCAACCTCTCCTTATAGCTAATACTCTCTAATCCAGGCAACATCCTGGTAAACCTCTTCTGCACCCTCTCCAAAGCCTCCACATCTTTCCTGTAATGGGGCGACCAGAACTGCACACAATACTCCAAATGCAGCCTAACCAAAGTTTTATACAGCTGCAACATGACTTCCTGTCTCACACTCAATGCCCCAATCGATGAAGGCAAGCATGCCATATGCCTTCTTTACCACCTTATCTACTTGTGTTGTCACTTTCAGGGAGCTTCGGACTTCGACCTTAAGATCCCTCTGTACACCTACGCTGTTAAGGGTCCTGCCATTGACTGTGTACTTTCCCCTAACATTTGACCTCCCAAAGTACAACACCTCACATTTGGCCAGATTAAACCCCATCTGCCATTTCTCCGCCCATGTCTGCAAGTGATCTACATCCCGCTGTGTCCATTGACAGCCTTCCTCACTGCCCACAACTCCACCAATTCTTTTGTTATCTGCAAACTTACTAATCAGCCCATCTACATTTTCATCCAATTCATGTCCATCACAAATGACAGAGGTCCCAGCCCTGATCCCGGCGGACCACCACTGGTCGCAGACCTCCAGCCAGAATAACACCCCTCCACCACCACCCTCTGTCTTCTATGGGCAAGCCAATTCTGAATCCATTCTACCAAGTCACCGTGAATCCCATGTATCTTAACCTTCTGGATTGGCATAGCATCAGGGACCTTGTCAAATGCCTTACTAAAATCCATGTGAGTAACATCACTGCCCTACCCTCATCAATCATCTTTGTCACCTCCTCAAAAAACTCCATCAAGTTTGTAAAACATAACTTGCCCCACACAAAGCCATGCTCTGACTATCGCTGATAAATGTGTATAAATTCTATCCCTAAGAATCCTCTCCAATAGCTTCCCGACCATTAATGTGAGACTCACCTATAATTTCCTGGGTTATTCCTACTGCCCCTCTTAAATAAAGGAACAACATTGGCTACTCTCCGGGACTTTACCCAGAGAGGATACAAAGATCTTTGTTAATGCCCCATTACCTCTCTTACCCCTCTCAATAACCTGGGATAGATCCCATCAGGGCCTGGTGACTTATCTACCTTAACGTTCTTCAATAGACCCAACACCACTTCTTTCTTGATCTCAACGTGCCCACAATTATTAGCAGACCCCACACTGATCTGACTATCCACATCCTTCTCCTGGTTACCCTGGTTCCCACCTGCTACATAATATACACAGGGGATGCTATCCTCCATAACATATATTTAAGGTGGATAGTGAGAAACTTGGAATGTTTCTCACTATCCACCTTAAATGGAGATGTCCAACATCAGAGGGCATAAGTTTTAAGGTGAGGAGTTGATCTGAGGAAACATTTTCCCAGTCAGAGTGGGGTTGGAATCTGGAGCGCACCGCTAAGTGGGTGCTTGAGGCAGAGGCTCTCACAACATTTAAAAGAATCTTGATGAGCACTTGAATCAGCAAGGCAGAGAAGGCCACAGACCAAGTGCAGGTAAAGGAGATTAGGATAGATAGGTACTTGATGGTCAGCATGGGTGTGGTGGGCTGAAGGGTCTGGTTCTGTGCTGTATTACTCTATGGCTCTATATGCAAAGACTGCTATTCTGTAATATATATAGCAGCTGCTTTTTCCATAATATATGCAGGGCTGCTCTTCTTTAATATACGTACACAGTGGCTGTTGTTTTCCATAAAAAACAGAGGGGTTGTTACTTTACATACTATACACATGGGCTCCTATTCTCCATAACATATACAGAGGCTGCTATTCTTTAACACACATATAGGCTGTTGTTCATCATAACATACACAGGTGCTGCTATCCTCCACGATATACACAGGAGATGCCATCCTCCATAGTATAATCAGGAGCTGTCATTATCTCTAATATACACAGAAACTGCAATTCTCCATTAATTACACAGGATCTGCTATTCACCATGATACAGGGGCTGCTATTGTCTAATATCCAGGGACTGCTACTGCCGATAATATACAAGGACTGTCATTTCTAATATACATGAGAGCTGTTATTCTCTGTAATGTTCAAAGGAACTCTTCTAATATACATAGAGGTGGCTATTCTCCAAAATATAAACAGGGGTTGCTATTGTCCATAATACACACACAGGTTGCTAATCTGCACAATACACAGGCGTTGTTATGCTCCATTATATGCACAAGGAGTAGTATTCTTCCAGAGTGGCTGCTTTTACCAAATAGACACAAGGGCTCTTATTTTCCATAACATACACAGGCCATTATTCTCTACAATGAACATACATGTTGCTGTTACTCTCCAGAGCATACACAGGGGTTGTTGTTCTCCACAACATACACTAAATCCAATAATACTAGTAATGCTGTTATTCTCTGAAGTACACAAGAGCTGCTACTCTTTACACTATACACAGGGGCTGCTATACTCTAGAATATAGATGGGGACTGGCATTCTTCCAAAGAGACAAAGGTGTTGTTGTTCTCTAATGTACAGGGATTCTTACTCTCCATAATACACACAGGAGCTCCTATTCCACTATATATATATATATTATATATAAAGGGGTTGCTACTGTCTATAATATATGCTGGAACTGCATTTCTCCTAACTATGTGCAGGCGCTGCTATTCTCTGTAATATATGAACAATCTGCTTTTCTAATTATATACACTATTCTCTATTATACACAGGGGCTGCTATTTTCCATGATGTACACAGAAACTGTAATTCTGCTTCATATGCAAAGCAGCTGTTATCCCCATAATATACACAGCCATTGTTTTTCTTTGTTAAACGCAGGAGCTGCCAATCTCCATAATGAACATAGGTACTGGTATTCTCTCAAATAGGCAAAAGGGGAGTTGTTCTGTCATAGAAACAGGTATTGTTCTTCATAACATATACAGGGGTTATTGTTCTCCATAATATACACTGTGACTGCCATTCTGCATAGAATATACACAGACAGTTCTCTAATATACTCAGTGAATGGCATTCTCCATAAAATACACACAGACAGCTCTCTAGTATATATACAGCAACTGATATTCTCCAGAGAATACACACAGATAGTTCTCTGTAATATACACAGTGACTGCCATTCTGCATAGAATACACAGGGACTGTACATAGAGGCTGGCATTAGAATCAGAATTATTATCACTGACATATGTCATGAAATGTGTTGTTTTGTGGCAGCAGTACAGTGCAAGACATAAACACATAAAAATCACTATGTTATAAAAATAAATAAATAGTGTGAAAGAGGAATAACGAGGTAGTGTTCATGGGTTCATGGACCATTTAGAAATCTGATGGTGGAGGGGAAGAAGCTGTTCCTGAAACATTGAGTGTGGGTCTTCAGGCTCCTGTACCTCCTCCCCGATGGTAGAACGAGAAGAGGGCATGTCCCAGATGGTGAGGGTCCTTAATGATGGATAACGCCTACTTGAGGCACTGTCTCTTGAAGATGTCCTCGATGGTGGGGAGGGTTGTGCCTGTGATGGAGCTGGCTGAGTCTACAACCCTCTGCAGCCTCTTGCGATCCTGTGTATTAGAGCCTCCATACCAGGCTGTGATGCAACCAGTCAGAATGCTCTCCACCGTACATCTGTAGAAATTTGCAAAAGTCTTTGGTGACGTACCAAATCTCCTCAAACTCCTAATGAAGTAGAGCCACTGGTGTGCCTTCTTCGTGATTGCATCAGTGTGCTGGGCCCAGGATAGATCCTCTGTGACGTTGATGCCCAGGAACTTGAAGCTGCTCACCCTTTCCACCGCTGACCCCTCAATGAGGACTGGTGTGTGTTCTCCCGACTTCCCCTTCTTGAAGTCCACAGTCAATTCCTTGGCCTTGCTGGTGTGGATTGCCAGGTTGTTGTTGTGACACCACACAACCAGCCGATCTATCTCACTCCTGTACACTTCCTCATCACCATCTGAGATTCTGCCAACAACAGTGATGTCATTGGCGAATTTATAGATGGCATTTGAGCTGTGCTTAGCCACACAGTCATGAGTGTAGAGAGAGCAGAGCAGTGGGCTAAGCATGATAAATCCATGATATATGCAGCAGCAGTTATCTAATATACATGGTGTTTACTGTTCTATTATACACACAGAGGCTGCTATTCTACATGATACACACAGGATATACACTATTCTCCCAAGTAGGCAAAGGCTCTGCTGTTCTGTGGGGGAATTATTAAGACCAAGGAATTGATTGTGGACTTCAGGAAGGGGAAGTCGGGAGAACACACACCAGTCCTCATTGAGGGGTCAGTGGTGGAAAGGGTGAGCAGCTTCAAGTTCCTGGGCATCAACGTCTCAGAGGATCTATCCTGGGCCCAACACATTGATGCGATCACGAAGAAGGCACGTCAGTGGCTCTACTTCATTAGGAGTTTGAGGAGGTTCGGTATGTCACTAAAGACTCTTGCAAATTTCTATGGATGTAGAGTGGAGAGCATTCTGACTGGTTGCATCACAGCCTGGTGTGGAGGCTCCAATGCACAAGATCGAAAGAGGCTGCAGAGGGTTGTAGACTCAGCTCCATCACGGGCACAACCCTCCCCACCATCAAGGACATCTTCAAGAGGCAGTGCCTCAAGAAGGCAGCATCCATCACGAAGGACCCTCGCCACCCAGGACATGCCCTCTTCACGTTACTACCATCGGGGAGGAGGTACAGGAGCCTGAAGACCCACACTCAGTGATTTAGGAACAGTTTCTTCCCCTCCACCATCAGATTTCTGAACAGTCCATGAACCCATGAACACTACCTCGTTATTCCTCTTTCACATTACTTATTTATTTTTGTGACTTATAGTAATTTTTATGTCTTGCATTGTACTGCTGCCGCAAAACAACACATTTCATGATATATGTCAGTGATAATAAACATGATTCTGATTCTATTATAGGGCTTGTTATTCTCCATAATATACATGGGGCTGTTATTCTAAATAATATGTACTAATTTCCATAAAATGTACATGGGCTGCTATTCTCTGTAATATACAGGGGCCATAAAATAGGCAGGGGATGATATTCTCCGTAACATTTACAGGGGCTGTTCTTCTACATTATACACACAGGATCTATTGTTATCTCATACACGGGAATTGCAGTTCTCCTCAATATCCATAGAGGCTGCCATTCTCCATAACATGCATAGGGGAATATGCAGTAGCTGGCGTTCTCCAATAAATGCAGGGGCTGTTGTTCGCTGTCATATATGCAGAGGATGTTATTTTCTATTACATATTGGGGCTGTTATTGTCCATAACATAAAGAGAGGCCATGTTTTTAAACAATATACACAAAGGGCTCCTGGAACAGACAGGGGCTGCTTTTCCCTAGAATGTACACAAAAGTTGCTGTTCTCTGTAACTTATATAGATGCAGCTACTCTATAGTAAATACAGGAGCTGTTCTTCTCCATAAAAGACACAGGGACTTCTACTTTTCATGAAGTTCACAGGAGCAGCTGTTCTCTATAATTTACACAGCGACTGCTATTTATTGTCTTATGCAGAGGGGCTTCTCTACAATACACAGGTCCTGCTACTCGCTATAATATACACAGGGACTGCTGTTCTCTATCATATACATGGTAGCTGCTCTATACTACAATATACACAGGGACTGCTGTTCTCTGATATTCTCCAATGATATTCTACTTGTTCTCCATAATATGCACAGGACCTTCCATTCTCTCATTCACACAGGCAATGCTCTTCTTCATGATATACACAGGGGTTGCTATTCAGTAAAATACACATTGGAGCTGCTATTCTCTGCAATACACAGGGGAGCTGCTGCTCTCTGTAAATATGCTCAGTAGGTGTTATTCTCTGTAACGTGTAAAGGGGTTGCAATTTGATAATACGCAGAGAGGCTGCTATTCTCTGTAATAAACACATGGCAGCTCTTCACCACAGTACGCACATCAGCTGCAATTCTCTAATATACACATGGCTGTTATCCTCTAATATATACAGGAGCTGCTGGTATCCAATACACACAGGGTCTGTGCTTCTCTTACATACTCAGGACATTCTCTTCTCACCAGACCAGTTCATCTAATTCTCCATGAGCCCACAGGAACCGTCAGACCATCAAATATTTGCTGCCATTACAGGAATAATGTGTGGTTTAAGTATTGTATCATGTGACCATCTGCTCTTAAAGTAGTTTTGTTTAATAATTTAACTCTCTGATTATTTCCCAGTATCTTAGAAGCAGGTTTCTCCAAAATTCAGGCATCTATTGACTGCAGTCATGTGGCGATTGCACCTCCTACTCTAAGCCCACAAATATTCCTCAAAGGGTGTGCGTTCTCTCAGGAGACTGTTGCTGGTGAATCATTGGAGGACCTTCTAACGGTCAATTCCAACAATGCTCCCCCCACCACCCTGCCAGAATCAGAATTATTATCACTGACATATGTTGTGAAATGTGTTGTTTTGCAGCAGCAGTACAGTGCAAGACATAAACACATAAAAATTACTATAAGTTACAAAAATAAATAAATAGTCCAAAAGAGGAATAACGAGGTAGTGTTCATGGGTTCATGGACCGTTCAGGAATCAGATGGCGGAGGGGAAGGAGCTGTTCCTGAAATGTTGAGTGTGGGTCTTCAGGCTCCTGTACCCCCTCCCCAATGTTAATGTGAAGAGGGCATGTCCAGGACGGTGGGGGTCCCTAATGACGGATGCCGCCTTCTTGAGGCACCTCCTCTTGAAGATGTCCTCGATGGCAGGAGGGTTGTACCTGTGAAGGAGCTGGCTGAGTCCACAACCCTCTGCAGCTTCTTGTGATCCTGAGTATTGGAGCCTCCATACCAGGCTGTGATGCAACCAGTCAGAATGCTCTCCACTCTACATCTGTAGAAACTTGCAAGAGTCTTTGGTGACGTACCAAATCTCCTCAAACTCCTAATGAAGTAGAGCTGCTGGCGTGCCTTCTTCGTGATTGCATCAATGTGTTAGGCCCAGGATAGATCCTCAGAGATGTTGATACCCAGGAACTTGAAGCTGCTCACTCTTTCCACCGCTGACCCCTCAGTGAGGACTGGTGTGTGTTCTCCTGACTTCCCCTTCCTGAAGTCCACAGTCAGTTCCTTGGTCTTGCTGACGTTGAGTGCAAGGTTGTTGTTGCGACACCACATGGCACATGGCAGCTTGTAGAACCCATACATTGTTAGCCAGTCCCACGCCCCACCCCTCGCAGGGCCACGTTGCCATGAGTGTTGGACTTTGCGACATGAGAGCTACTCCTTTTCTCAAATGGGTGCTGGCTCCACTGAGAGCTCCAAACACACCTGCTGCAGTCACTCCTATGTCACTGCCAGGAGCTCGGTGAAGACCACAACATTGCTGCTGAAAATGAGATTTCACTGTCTACACCACCTGCCATCTCTGCTGAATTCATCAGCCAGGCTCCCATTCTTTGCACTGCCTTACTCCGAACTCATCATTTGACCATCAGATGACTTCAGCCATTTCCTACCAAGGGGAAAACCAGTGGAAGCAGTGGGGAGAAGGTCATCAGCGGCACAAACAGGAGGAGCTGCAGCCTGAGGGAGGAGGTGAGGATGAGGAGCCACTCAGTCCACACCCTCAGCTGCAGGAGCCGGACGTCCCTGAGGACAACAGCTTTCTGGCCGTGCCATGAGGCAGCATCTGATCCTGGAGGAGTTTCCCTAAGGCTTGCAACACCCACACCTTCCTGAACATTCATTCTCACATCACCCATTCACTCACTTGGTCATTTAAGCCACTGAAGTGTTTTAGGGTTAGTCTTCAGGCTGTGTGATACTAATCATTTACTGGCACCTTTCCTGCAGCCATATTGCATCTATAAGTGGAGACACAACCTCCACATGCCCCTTTTTTCCAAACCTGCCCCAGCCTCTGTCACTCACTTTCCCCTCCCCACCTGGTTCCACCTGCCTCTCACTCACACACACAACTCACTGGGTCCCCTCTCCCTCCCCCACCGTTCCCATCTGCCCCCCATCCCTCCCTTATCCGGTTCCACTCCTCACCTTCCTTTCTCATCAGATTCCAACATCTGCAGCCCTTTGCTGTCTCCACCTCCCAGCCCCTGTCACCGTCTCCACCCTTCCCTCCCCCACCTGGCTCCACCTGCCCATCAACCCCACCCCACCTGGATCCACCCATCTGCTCCTGCTTCCCCCTCCCCCTCACTCTTTATATTATCTCCTTTTACACTCCCAGTTCTGATGCAGGGACTTGACCCAAAACATCACCCATCTCTTTGCCTCCACAGATGCAGCCTGACCTGTTGAGTTCCTCCAGCAGCTTGTTTATTGCTTGAACTATAAGGCATTTCCAGAAAATTACTTCGCTTGAAATGGATGATCCCAATCAGTTCTCAATCATAGCCCAACATTGCAACAAAGACTTAGAGAGAACCAAGGACTTAACTGAATGTCAATACTCTCATATCAAGAAGGCATGCAAAAATACGAATGTTATTCCTCATTGTCCGTAAATGTCTTTACTTTTCACACACTAATCTCATCAGAGGGCAATACCATCATGGCAAACAGCCCTGTTTATGAGCCTTACATGCACTCTACAAATGGACCACTCAACAACAATTGCAGTCATGTCCAATAATGGATCAGAACAATGTAGGCTACACAATGAGACAGAAGGGTGTTCAATCTCCTCCTGATCTGAGGAAAATACAAATGCAGCTGCAAATGGTCATTGTTTTACCTGACAAAGAAATACACACAGTAGCCTCATGGCCTCACATGAAGTTGCAACCTCTAACACAGCAGCCTATCTGGCAGCCAGTGAGGATCTAAGGGCCAGCAGTTGCCAGGGAACATAAGAACATATATCGGAGTAGGAATTGCCATGTAGCCCCTCGAGCCTGCTCTGCTGTTCAAGAAGATCACGGCTGATCTTCCCTGCCTGCTCCCCATGACCCATGTGTCCACTATCGATCTTTAATGCATCTACCTCGCCCTTGAATATATCCAATGACTCCACCTCCGCGGCTCTCTGGAGGAAAGAATTCCAAAGATTCCAAACTCACTAATTCCAAAGATTCCAAACTCCTCCTCGCCTCAGTTTTAAATGGGTGACTCCTTCCTCTGAACCAATGTCGCCTAGTTATAGAGGTACAGAATTGTACAGCTCAGAACAACAGTCCCTTCAGTCCGCCTTGTCCATGCTGACCTTTTCACTCATCTACTCTAATCCCATTTGCCCGCATTAGGACTGTATCCTACTGTGCCTTGACTGTCTAAATGAGTCTTAAACATAGTGATTGTACCTGATTCCACCACTTTTCCGGCAGTGAGTTCCAGATATCAACCATTCTCTGTGTAGAAACTTTTCTGTAAAATCCTCAAAACCCTTTTAAAACTCCTTCCTCACCTTAAGCCCATGCCCTATTGATCTTGATAGCCCTTCCATGGGAGAAAGATTCTGTCTATCTACCCTATCTGTGTCTCTTATAATTTTATACACCTCCATCAGCTCACCCCTCAGCCTCCTTCACCCCAGGGAGAACAAGCCCAGCCTCCCCAATCTCTCCCCATGACTAAATTCCTCCAATCCAGGCAACAACTGGTGAACCTCCTCTGCACTCTCTCCAGTGTAATTATAACTTTCCTATATTGTGGCAACCAGACTGCACACAGTACTCCAAGTGTGGTCTAACCATTGTTTTGTAAGTTTTGTAAGTTGCAACATAATGTCCCAATTTTTCTCTTCTATGCCCTGATCTATGAAGGCAAGCATGCCATATGCCTTCTTCACCACCCTATTACCTGTGTTGCTACTTTCAGCGAACAAGAGACTTAGAGCCTGGGTTCCTCTGTTCATTAACAAAGAGCCCGAGCACCTACTGTATATGTTCCACCCGTGTTTTACTTCAGGCAGATGGGATTAGTTTGGATTGGCATCATGGTCGGCACTGACATCACAGGCCCAGGGGCCTGTTCCTGTGCTGTGGTGTTCTATGTTCTAAAGTGCATCACCTTGCACTTGTTGGGATTAAGTTCCATCTGACAACACTTCACCCAGCTTTCCATTTGATCTATGTCCTGCTGTGGCCTTAGACGCCCTTCCTCGCTGTCCACCACACCACCAACGTTTGCTTCACCCACAAACATACAAATCATTCCTGCTACATTCACATCTAAGTCATTAACATAAATCCCAAAGAACAAGGGTCCCAGCTCCAGTCCCTGTGATACAGCACTGGTCATTGATTTCCAATCAGTAAAGGATCCTTCACCACCACCCTCTGCCTCCTATCACCAAAACAGTTTTAGATCCAGTTAGTTAGCTCACCTTGGATCCCATGTGCGTTAACCTTCAGGACCAGTGGGACCTACCATGCGGGACCTTGTCAGGTACCTTCCCCATGATGAGGCTTTCCACTCCAGGACACCTGAGATGTCCAACTTCTTTTCTAACTGTGGCTTCCCCCCTACTGTGGTCGAGAGAGCTCACACCCGCATCTCTGCCATTTCCCACACCTCTGCTCTCACCCCCACCCCTCCCAGTCCCCCTTGTCCTCATATTTCAACCCACCAGCCTACGTATCCAACACATCATTCTCCGCCACTTCCACCATCTCCAACAGGCCCCCACCACCAAGCATATCTTCCCCTCCCCACCCCTTTCTGCCCTTCACAGAGACCGCTCTCTCTGTGACTCCCTGGTTCACACCTCCCTCCCCACCCATCCCACTCCCACCTCAGGGACTTTCCACTGCCCTGCCATAGGTGCAACACCTGCCCTTACACCACCTCCATCCAGGGACCCAAACAGTCCTTTCAGGTGAGACAGAGATTCACTTGCACCTCCCCTAATATCATCTACTGCATTCGGTGCTCCAAGTGTGGCCTCCTCTACATTGGTGAGACCAAATGCAGACTAGGTGACCGTTTTGTAGAACACCTGCGCTCTGTCCGTAACTGCGATCTGCATCTCCCCATTGCCAGTCACTTCAACTCCCCCCTCCACACTGTCACTGATACGTCAGTCCTCGGCTCCTCCACTGCCAGGAGAATTCCAAGTGCAAACTGGAGGAACAGCACCTCAGTCTTGGAACCTTACAGCCTAATGGCATGAACATTGAATTCTCCCACTTTAAGTAAACCAAAACAACCCCCCACCATGCCTCTTCCCTTCTTCGCTTTCCTAGCCTATCTCTCTTTTTTATCCTCGCCTATTTCTTTTCTTTTTTCCTTCTCCCCTCCTCCCATCGGGCGCCTGCCTCCATATTTTGACCCATTCCCCAGTGGATCTGCTCTCCCCTCCTCCCCTGCACCTGCCTATCACTGTCTCTTACCTGCATCTACCTATCACCACCCTGTGCCCACCCCACCTCCCCTCTTTTGTCCACCTATCACTGCTCTGCTTTTCCCTCCTATATATTGGGCTTCCCCTTTTCCTATCTTCAGTCCTGAAGAAGGGTCCTGACCCGAAACGTTGACTGCCTGCTTTTCTCCACAGATGCTGCCTGGCCTGCTGAGTTCCCCCAGCATCTTGTTGTTTTTTACTGAAGTCCGTGTGGACAACATCTACTGCTAGATCTCTTCAATCTCCTTTGAAACCTCTGCAAAAAGCTCAATCAAATTAGTGAATCAGCATTTCCACCGCACAAAGCCATGCTGACTCTCCCTGATCAGCCCGTCTTTCCAAATGTACATAAATCCTATTGCTAAGGATTTTCTCCACTTACTTCCCTACCACAGACCTAAGTCTCAAGACTTATCCCTGCTGCCCTTCTTAAATAAAGGAACAATATTAGCTATCCTCCAGTCATCTGGCACCTCACCTGCGGCTAATAAAGATACAAACGTTTGACATACTCCACTGGAGGAAATCCTCCCTGCCAATCCCCCTCAGCATCTTACATTTCAATAAAATCAGCTCTCATTCTTGCTTATTCCAGTGAGCGTAGGTCAAACCTGCTCAATTGTAACTCCTCGAACAACTTGTTCTCCCCAGGATAAGCCCAGTGAACCTTTGCTGCACTGACCTCAATGCAAGTATATCCCTCGTTAAATATGGAGACTAAAACTTCACACGGTACTCCAGGTGTGGTCCTACAGCAAGACTTCTCTGCTTTTATATCCTATTCCCTTTGCAATGAAGATCAACATTACCTGTGTTTCCAAATCACCTTGTGTGTTCTGTGTGCAAGGACTTTGTGATCTCTCTGTATCGCAGTACTTAATTTCTGTTTTTCCAATGAAAGTGGAGAACCTCACATTTCCCACTTGATAATCCACCTGTCAATTTGCTCCCACTCTCTGCAGGCTCTGTGTCCTCTCCACACCTAACTTCCCTACCTATCTTTGTATCATCAGCAAACTTAGCTAACATGTACTCAGTCCCTTATAGTCAAGAATATAGACATAGATAGTTGAGGCCCCAGCATTGATTCAATGTCCCAGCAAGAATAAAATACAATAGAACTGTCCTGTAGTGAGAGTCAGTGTATGTAGGACTCTATCCCAGTGAGGCTTACTGTGGGACTATACCCCAGTGAAGGTCAGTGTGTATGGAACTGCAACCTTGTGAGCATTAGTCTGTGTGGAACTGTACCCCAATATGGGTCAGTGTATGTGGAACTGTACCCCAGTAAGAGGCACTGTGTGTGACACTGCACCCTAGTGAGCATCAGTGTGTGTGAACTGTATCCCCGTGAGCAGTGATATATGTGGACCATAATGAGGGTCAGTGTGTGGAGAACTGTATCCCAGTAAGAAGCAATGTGTGTGACACTACCCCAGTGAGTAGTAGTGTATGTGGAACTGTACTGTAATGAGGGTCAGTTTGTGTTGAACTGTTTTGGGTGACCAGGTGTAGCAGTGGAAGCAGGCAGTTTGGTGGAGTTTAAGAAGCTTTTAGATAGACACATGGATATGAAGGGAGTGGAGGGATGTGGATGAAACACAGGAAGAGGACATTTATTATCAATTGGCATCAAGTTTGGCACAACATGGTGGGCCAAATGGCCTGTCTAGTGCTGTACTGTTCTATGCTCTATTTCCTTTGTTCCCTAGTGAGGGTCAGTGAGTATGGAACTGAGTGCCCTAGTCAGCAGACAAGTGGAAAATCACAGCATATTGCAGCATTGTCAAATGGCTTTGCCTGAAGGAGCTGCATGTGTCATTGACCTTGGAAGCCTTCAATGTGTTATGATCCTCTCTTGATATTGACTGAACCTCTGGAGTGATTTCTATCACACTGCACATAGAATATCGCAATATGGCAAAACTCGGATTCTGTTGTCTTTATACCGATTGTCAAATTTCCTAATTGCTTCTTGGAAGAGCAACAACGCTCCAGATCTCCCTTTCACAGTGACTCTCCTGAGGAGTGAACCTCAGGGCTAAGGAACTACTGTCCAGAGGTAGCCAGACCAACCCCAGCCACTGCACCGACCTCCCCCAAGCCCATCCTTGGCCAGTGACACCCATGCCCAAGGTGTCATGTCTGCTTACATTTGGTGTTTGCCAATTCCTCAGAATGTGAAGTTTTACCTTCTGTACTTCCAGCACAGCTGAAGTAGTATAACTCCAGTCAGGGTGCAGACATTCCAGGCTTGGATCATTGGCTGCTGTGTGCTTATTCCAGCAATTCTCCATACAGCGATGACATCTGTTGCTTAGTCACTCAACCTTGAACCCAGTGCTCTGAAATCTTTCCTCAACTCAACTCGGACTGGGCACAGGGATTACACTGGGACAGGATTCACTGGGATTACACAGGCACAGGTATCAGTGGGATTACAGTGAAATCGAGACCACATGGATTATATTGGTAGGCTCTTCTGGGATTAATCTAGGACAGGGGTCACTGAGATTTCACTGAGACATGGATTGGTGGGATTATACTGTATGGTTTCACCAGAGAGAGGTTGTGCCTCATAGGCTTAGCACCAGGCCTCCTGAACTTCCCAGGATCTATTGGTGATCAACTGAAGAAGGAAGGGAAAATCCCAAGCACTAAAACTTGCAGAGGCAATGGATCCAGAGAGAGGAGGGGCAGGGCTAGGAAGGGTAAGGAGAGGCGGGGATGTGGAGAGGGTGGAGACCCTGTCAAATCTGGAGGAGGATAGAGTCTCACCAGCTGTAACCCTGTGCGGCCCTGGACAGGTTCCTAGGCTTCCTGGGGGTAGTTCACTGTTTTAACCTTCTGGTTGGGCCCCCTGTAACTAATCTCAGGCCAGCATCAATCTCGCAAGATCAGTAAGTCTCTGTCTGCTTGGAATGGCTGATTTTTGGTGCAGTTTCTCTCCTGGCCTCATTCCAAGTTCCTCTAATGTTTGTGATCTGCAGTTTCACTTCGTCCTTCTGGTGCACTTGTTGTCCTTTGATGGTCTGCACTGCCTGCCAATTCAGGCCACAGTCACGGGTGTGTGACCACCACCACTTCCCTGTGTTAGATGGGGACAGTCCAGGCCTCCCCTCAGCATCTCCTCCTGCTGTCCTCCAATCTAAAGGATTAGCTCCAAGGGAGGAAGATTCCGACTCCTGCTCCCCAAGCCCCCCAGCCAGGAGGCCCCACGTCCAAGCCCTGGCTACACTGAGTGGACTGATCTCCCCAGTGACGGCTGCTGGGACACAGCAGCTGCCTCTGGTTTGGGAGGAGTCAATGACTCCTCGTCCTGACTACAGTACAGGCACAGTCTCCAAAGTGTGTGTTCCTGAGCTGTGAGGGGTGCAGCAGTGATCCGGCCCATTGTTGCTGGGTCTGTCTGTTGGGTCCCAACAGCCCAAGTCCCAGACTTCACATTGAGAAGTGAAAGTTGTCAGTGTATGCTTTCCTTTAACACAGGGTGTCACTGAACCCCAGTTACCACTCGGACTGGACAGGGTGCGGTGTTGATCATTAGCAAGGGGTCCAAGACAACAAGGCTCTGCTATATGGACTGAACACACACACGCAGATTCATAGACTAAACACACATACATGTAGATGCATGGACTAAACATACATACAGGCATGAATGCACACACAGATACCTACTCCCACTCCAGCAACACGAACAAATTCTGAATGCATCATACAGTCAGGCACTGATACAATTCTTGCCTTCATCCTTTACCTCAGTTCCCACACTCCCAACTCCTCACTCTCTCCTCTCCCTCAGCCCACCTCCTCTCTCTTGCCTTTTCCCTCCCCTCCTCTCTTTAATACCCTGCCCAGCTTCTCTCCTTCCCCCCCCCCACTGCACATCCCCTTTCCCCCCCACTCTCCCTCTCCACAGCCCCCAACGCCCACTCGACATAGGGAGGAATGGGGAGGAGGATTAGTTGAGGGACTGTCTGCATCTCAGGGCAAAAGTGAAAAGCAAAATCATAAAGATAATAATCTCCGTACCTAATCATTCCCTGAGCCATATGCAAATTGGCACAGGATAAATAAGTTCAGAAAAGTAAATGCATGGCTCAAAGGTTGGCATGGAAGAAATAGGTTCCAATTCATGGGGCACTGGCACCAGTACTTGGGGGAGAGACAGCTGTTCTTGGGGAAGGCTTCATTTGAACCGTGCTGGGACTAGTGTCCTGGTGGATCTCAATACATAGGGTTATACACAGGGCTTTAAACTATTAAATGGGGAGAGGGTTCAAGTGGTGGGAAGTTTAATAAATCAAAAATGAGAGAGCAGTGGTATGGCATAGTGAAAGGGAAATGAAAATCAAAGCAAGAAAGGAAGGACAGAAAATATAAGCAAGAAGATGGGTCAGAAATTAAATCTAGAGTAAGCAAAAACCGTAAAAAGTCAAAACTCAAGCTCTTTATCTGTAACAAGACAATCAGGTGAAGGCACAAGAGAAATAAATGAGTTTAATTTAATAGCTATTACAGAGGTGTGCTTGCAGGGTGACCAGGACTGGGAAGTCAATATTCCAGGTTATTCAATGTTCCAAAAGGGAAAAGAGGTGAGGTAGCATTGTGAATCAAGGACGGTATCAGTGCAGTGGTGACTAGTGGTGTCGATGCAGTGGTTCAAGAGGTGGGATAGGTTTGGGTGGAACTAAGGAATAGGAGATAGAAGGCTCAGCTGGGAGTGGTCTATCAGCCTCTGAATTGTTGCCTCATGATAGGACAAAGCACAGATGTGGAAATATCAAAAGAATGTAAGAAGGGAAATTATTTTAATCTGCATATTGAATGGACTAATCAAACTGGGAAAAGTACTGTGGAAGAGTAATTTGTGGAGTGCATCAGGGATTGTTTCTTTGAGCACTATGTTACAGAACCTAATTGGGAACAGACTATTCAAATTTTGTCATGCTTAATGAGGAAGAATTAAAAAGAGATCTTGTAGTTAAGGAACACACACAAAATGCTGGAGGAACTCAGCAGGTCAGGCAGCATAGGAACTTGTAGTTAAGGATCCTATAGGTAGTGGTGATCAGGACATGGTGGGATTCCAGATACGGAGTCCAGACAGGGCAAACACCTCGGGTCTAAAACCAACTTAAATAAAGGCAATTACAATGGTATGAAAGGGGGGTTGTTTAGAGTAAACTGGGAAAATAGGCTGATGGAAGATCATCAGATGACCAGTGGTAGATATTTCAGCAGCTATTTCACAATGCTCAACTGAAATTTATCCCAATCAGAAATAGGGACTTATTGAGAAAGATGGTTAACAGAGGAGGTCAAAGAAAATATTAAATCAAGGACTAGAGTATATAAAGTGGTAAAGGTAGTAAGCCAGAAGGCTGAGAATTTCTCAGGAACCAACAGCAGACAACTACAAACTTAATAACAAGTAAGAAAATTGACTACGGGGAAAACTGGCAAGTAATATCAAAACAAAGAGCAGGGGTTTCTGTGGATATTTAAAAGAAAGAGTTAGCTGGGATAAGTGTGGGTCCTCTGGGGAGTGAGAATGGGGAATTAATAACAAGAATAAGGAAATGGCAGATAATTTAAATCAATACTTTGCATCAGACTTCACAGTGGAGGACACAGCAAATATCCCGAGGATAAAAGATTAAAATCAAAAATTACAGATGCTAGAGATCTGAAATAAAAAATAAAAAATGCTGGACTCAGCAGGTCAGGCAGCGTCTGTGGAAAAGAAACAGTTCCGATGAAGGGTCCCAGATCTGCAACATTAAATGTCTCTCCTTCCACAAAAGCTGTGTGGCCTGCTGAGTTTTTCCAGTGTTTTCTGTTCTTATAGAGTTATAGAGCACTACACACAGAAAAAGGCCCTTTGGCCCATCTAGTCCATGCCAGCCTGGTTTTCTGCCTAGTCCCATCTACCTGCACCCGGACCATATCCCTCCAAACCCCTCCCATCCATGTACCTATCCAAACTTCTCTAAAACGTTACAACTGAACCCGCATCCACCACTTCCGCTGGCAGCTCGTTCCACACTCACACCACCCTCTGAGTGAAGAAGCTCCCCCTCAGATTCCCCTTAAATATTTCACCTTTCACCCTAAACCGATGTCCTCTAGTTCTAGTCTCACCCAACCTGAGGGGGAAAAGCCTGCATGCATTCACCCTATCTATATCCCTCATAATTTTGTATATCTCTATAAGACCTCCCCTCATTCTCCTGCACTCCAGGGAATAAAGTCCTAACCTATTCAACCTTTCCCTATAACTCAGTCCTCAAGTCCCAGCAACATCCTTGCAAATTTTCTCTGCAGTCTTTCAAGCTTATTGAGATCTTTCCTGTAGGTAGGTGACCAGAACTACACACAATACTCCAAACTCGGCCTCACCAACGTCCTGTACAACTTTGACATAACATCCCTAATCAACGCCCTCATTTATGAAGGCCAATGTGCCAAAAGCTCTATTTATGACCCTATCTACCTGCGATGCCACTTTCAAGGAACTATGGATCTGTATTCCCAGGTCCCTTTGTTCTACCGCACACCTCAGTGCCCGACCGTTCACTGTGTAACAATGGGCTAGTTTCCAAAAGGAGGGAAGAAGTTGTAACAATCACTGTCACGAGGAATAAAGAACTGGAAAAGGTAATGGGACTAAAGGCAGACAAGTCATTGGGGCCTCGAGGGTTTTAAAGAAAGTGGTTGCAGAGACAGGAGAAGCTAGGTTAATGTTTTTCAACACTTACTGAATTCCGGGAGTGTTCCACCAGACAGGAAGATTAAGTAAGGTTCTCCTGTTCAAATGGAAGGAAGAAGTAAAGCAGGGAACTATAGGCCAGTTGTTGAGTAGATGCTGGAGTCTACAACCAAGGAAGAAAACAGCTCATCATCAGAGAAACAATGTCATCTAACCAAATCAGCATGGCTTCATGGAAGATAAATCATGTTTCACAAATTTGCTCAAGTTGTTTGAGAAGAAAAGGGAGGTACAGCAGTGGCACAGCCTATGCCTCACAGCTCCAGTGGTCCAGGTTCAATCCTGACCTCGGATGCTGTCTGTGTGGAGCTTGCATGTTCTCCCTGTTTCCTCTGGGTGCTGCAGTTTCCTCCCACATCCCAAAGATGTGCGAGTTGGTGGGTTAATTAGGCAGTGTAAATTGCCCTCGTAGTGGTGCAAGGTGAGTGGTAGTGTCAGGGGGGAGTTGATGGGAATGTGGTGAGAATAGGTTACAAGAGAAAGTTCAAGGGTTCGTTACTTTATCATCATTCACCCACATGCTAGAAAAACACACGGAGGAACAAAATGTCGTTTCCCCCAGACTCACACAACAGAGGACATACATAGAACAGAGGACATACAATAAACACAGACAAAAAGATTGTGCAAGTACAAATAGTGCAAAAAACAGAATATACAGAATACAATTCAGTGCAGAGTTAGTGCAAAACTGAGTAGGATGAAGAAAATGCAGAACTCAGTGTGTTACATTAATTGTATAAACATGTTCAGCAGCAGCCAAAGTTCTTATACGCCGTTGTGCAAACCAGGGCTTTTGACGCGGCATTTGTCTGAAACTGTCTCCAGGGTATTCAGGAGCCTGACAGCCTGGGGGAAAAATCTGTTGTACAGTCTAGTGGTTCTGGCCCGGATGCTCCAGTGCCGCTTGCCAGATGGCAGTAGGACAAATAGATCGTGGGACAAATAGTACTGGGGAATGGGAATGCTCTGTGGGCTGGCATAGATTCAATGGGCTGAACGGCCTGCTGCATGGCCATGGATGGGAGGAGGCTGGTGTGGAGCAGAAGCACAGCATGCATCAGAGGGGGTGAATAGTCACATCTGTGCCGTAAGTGCTCTGTGTGAGGGTGTGTGTGAACGACAGACACACAAAGCTCATCCAAAGAACTGCAGTCAAGCTCAAGAGCCAAGGAGTGGGAAGAGTTTCACAGGGATTGGCGGTGTGGTGTCCCTGTAACATCACACATCGCTGGTTCAGCTGGCCTGCACAGGCATGTTGCATACTGTCATCTGGCAATCTGCCGCACACAGGCCACAGGATCTGCTCCGCCTGAGCCAACATAAATACTTTGCCGACATGCTTTGGCTCGAGGCAATCTGGCCCATTCACAGGCTTGGCCTGTTCCACCCGTCTTCTGGTTGTTGCTGCCGTTCCGCTGTCACTCCCCCGCACAGACTCTCGGTCTTTCTTGCTCACTCACTCTCACTCACTCCCCCTCTCTCACACTCCCCACCTCCCTCACTCACTCTCACTCACTCCCCCTCTCTCACACTCCCCACCTCCCTCACTCACTCCCCCCCTCAGCCCCTCTCTCACACTCCCCACCTCCCTCACTCACTCCCCCCCTCAGCCCCTCTCTCACACTCCCCACCTCCCTCACTCACTCCCCCCCTCAGCCCCTCTCTCACACTCCCCACCTCCCTCACTCACTCCCCCCCTCAGCCCCTCTCTCACACTCCCCACCTCCCTCACTCACTCCCCCTCTCGGCCCCTCTCTCACACTCCCCACCTCCCTCACTCACTCCCCCCCTCAGCCCCTCTCTCACACTCCCCACCTCCCTCACTCACTCCCCCTCTCGGCCCCTTTCTCACACTCCCCACCTCCCTCACTCACTCCCCCCTCAGCCCCTCTCTCACACACCCCACCTCCCTCACTCACTCCCCCTCTCTCACACTCCCCACCTCCCTCACTCACTCCTCCCTCAGCCCCTCTGTCACACTCCCCACCTCCCTCACTCACTCCCCCCTCGGCCCCTCTCTCACACTCCCCACCTCCCTCACTCACTCCCCCCTCAGCCCCTCTCTCACACTCCCCACCTCCCTCACTCACTCCCCCCTCGGCCCCTCTCTCACACTCCCCACTTCCCTCACTCACTCCCCCCTCAGCCCCTCTCTCACACTCCCCACCTCCCTCACTCACTCCCCCCCTCAGCCCCTCTCTCACACTCCCCACCTCCCTCACTCACTCCCCCTCTCGGCCCCTCTCTCACACTCCCCACCTCCCTCACTCACTCCCCCCTCAGCCCCTCTCTCACACTCCCCACCTCCCTCACTCACTCCCCCCTCAGCCCCTCTCTCACACTCCCCACCTCCCTCACTCACTCCCCCCTCGGCCCCTCTCTCACACTCCCCACCTCCCTCACTCACTCCCCCCTCGTCCCCTCTCTCACACTCCCCACCTCCCTCACTCACTCCCCCTCTCGGCCCTTCTCTCACACTCCCCACCTCCCTCACTCACTCCCCCTCTCGGCCCCTCTCTCACACTCCCCACCTCCCTCACTCACTCCCCCCTCGGCCCCTCTCTCACACTCCCCACCTCCCTCACTCAATCCCCCTCTCGGCCCCTCTCTCACACTCCCCACCTCCTTCACTCACTTTGCCTCTCTTTCTCTCTCTCTCTGACTTCCTGCCACCCTCTCTCTCTACCATCTTCTCTCAGTCACACTCGTTCTCTGCCCACTCTCTCTCCGTAGTGCGCTCCTTCTCTCACACTCCCCCACACTCCCTTTCTCCTTGTTTTCCTCATTCTCTTTCTCTCTCTCTCTCGGCTGTGTGCTCCCTCTCATTCTCTCCCTCTTTTGCACTGTCCTTGTCTCCCCATTCCCTCTCCTGATCTTTCTCTCACACTGTGAGACGAGGGCAGAGTGGAACCAGAACTTGAGGTACAACCCCCTCAAATACTTAAAGCTTGCACGGTCAGTCTGTGGATGGAACATGAACTCACTGGTCAGTGGCCGGGAGTCTGTAGACCAGTGGACTGCTCTGTGCAACACCCTCACCCCAGCTCTCCGATGTCAAGGGGGAGGATTCCTGCTTGCACTGGGGAGTGCCCACTCCAGCAACTGATGGAACAGACCACCATGTCGTGCCTAGATGGCAGAGGACGGCCAGGGTACATGAAATCCCTCCAGGCTTTGTGCAAAGCTCACAGCGAGGTTCGAAGGCCTGACTCTGATGAGCAATCCTGGATGATTGGGAATCAGCCTGGGTGGGATCTCTCCACACTCCTGAGCAATGGGGCTCTTCCAACATCCAGTCACCCCCATGTTCAGCTCCCTGACAGCCAAAGCAAGGCCTTCCACCAGTAGGGGGCACTCTCACTGGAGGTAACCACCTCCCAGACTCTGAAAAAGTCCCAGCACCTCCCACTGGGCAGTGGGTCTGGCTGGGAGCTATATTCCCTCCTGAAGGAGCTGCCCAACAGAAAAAATACTTTGCCAGTTCACACCTATGGGAAAAGTCTCTGCAAGGTCTGAAAGGGCCACAACCTGGATACAGAATCACATCAACAACCCTCTTCAGTCAGGAGACTCAGATTGGTGGCAGAGACCAGGTCTTTCTCTTGCCCCAGATGAATTCAACAAGCTTCTTCTAGATCTCGGTAGCAAGTGACCAACTGGCACCACAACACAGAGGCAGCAGTTGGCTTCTGTCTAGCACTCAGCCCCAGTGGAACAGCACTGGGAACAGTCCTGTCCAGCATCCCAGATGAGTGGTGAGTTTCATCTTGAGTCCCTGCCAGTTTGCTGGACAGGCTTCTTCAGTGGGGCCCAGGTAGATTCCCAGATAGAGGAGGTGCATGCTCCTCCAGCAGGAAGTCCACCTGCCACTGACCTACAGTCCACATCACTTTCCCAATTCATCCTGGGGGAGGAAAAGCCTTCTGGTACTCATGCATTCTCTGCAAGACAACGGGATCTGTGACTTCAGATCACATCACCAGCATTAGATGAGAGGGTCATCCTGGGCCATCCCTGAGCAAAACTCGCCAACCTCTGGCTATGAAGAGCCAAGAAAGGAGGTTGGCGAATTTGGTAAGTGAAAGAGGTGAGTCTCTGTGCATGTGCTTGTGAGGTTCACCTTGCAGGAGTCCAAAGGAGGCACATTTGCAAATTGTTAATAGTTGAGTGGCAAATTAACAGCAGCCAATAAAAGGAAGGTAGGGTCAAGTGGAGCGGCCATTGTGTGAGTGGACCAGCGTTAGGGTGGAGTGCTTGAGGCTTTGGCTCAAGAGGCTTCAGCAAGAGGAGACAGAGGCTAAGGTAAGTTTCTTTCTTTCTTTCTTTAATTTTTCCTTTAGCGCCAGGCTAGCGTAGTTAGAATGGCTCCAGGGTCAGTGGTGTGTTCATCTTGTGAGATGCGGGAGTTCTGGGAGACCTCCAGTTTCCCTGGTAGCTACATCTACACGAGGTGCATCCAGCTGCAGCTCCTTACAGACTGTGTTAGGGAACTGGAGCTGCAGCTGGATGACCTTTGGCTCATACAGAGAACGAGGAGTTCATAGACAAGAGCTACAGGGATGCTGATAGCTGGGTGACTGTCAGGAGAAGGACGGAAAATACGCAGGTAGTGCAGGGTACACCTGTGGCCATTCCCCTGAATAACAGATATACCACTTTGGATACTGTTGGGGGGGACGACCTACCAGGGTAAAACTGCAGTGACTAGGTCTCCAGCACTGAGCCTGGTTGTGTGGCGCAGGAGGGAAGGGGGTGGGGGGGGGAAGGGGAGAGCGGTAGTGATAGGGGATTCCATAGTAAGGGGGGCAGACAGGAGATTCTGTGGACATGAAAGAGACTCCCGGATGGTATGTTGCCTCCCTGGTGCCAGGGTCTGGGACGTCTCAGATTGGGTCCACAGCATTCTGAAGGGGGAAGGTGCACAGCCAGAAGTCGTAGTACATATTGGCACCAATGACATAGATAGGAAAAGGGATGAGGTCCTGAAGAGGGAATATAGGGAGTTAGGTAGGAAGCTGAAAAGCAGGACCTCGAGGGTAGTAATCTCTGGATTGCTGCCTGTGCCACGCGCCAGTGAGGGTAAGAATTCGTTGATTTGGCAGATGAATACCTGGCTGAGAAAATGGTGCAGGAGGCAGGGTTTCAGATTTTTGGATCATTGGGATCTCTTCTGGGGAAAGTACGACCTGTACAAAAGGGACGGGTTATGCCTGAAATGGAGGGGTACCAATGTTCTTGTGGGCAGGTTTGCTAGAGCTGTGGGGGAGGGTTTAAACTAGTTTGGAAGAGGGATGGGAACCAGAGTGATAGGTCAGAGGTTGATGCATGTAGTGTACAAGGAGATGCAGAATGTAGAAAGACTGTGAGGAAGGATAAGCAATCAATAGGGCAAAATTGCAGTCAGTTGGATGGGCTGAAGTGCGTCCAATGTGAGTAATATCAAGAATAAGGGTGATGAATTTAGAGCGTGGTTAAGTAAATGGGATTACGACATGGTGGCCATTACAGAGACTTGGCTGTCACAAGGGCAGGAATGACTGCTGGATATTCCAGGGTTTAAATGTTTCAAAAGGGACAGGGACGGAGGTGAAAGAAGTGAGGCAGTGGCTTTGCTGATCAGGGACAGTGTCACAGCTGTAGAAAGGGAGGATGTCCTGGAGGGATCCTCCACTGAGTCAGTGTGGGTGGAAGTCAGAAACAGGAAGGGAGCGATCACACTATTGGGAGTATTCTACAGACCCCCTCAATAGCAGCAGAGACACTGAGGAGCAGATCAAGAGGCAGATTTAGGAAAGTTGCAAAAATAACAGGGTTGTGGTCATGGGTGATTTCAACTTCCCTAATATTGATTGGCACCTCCTGAGTGTAAAGGGGATAGATGGGGCGGAGTTTGTTAGGAGTGTCCAGGAAGGATTCCTGACAGTGTGTGGACAGGCTGACTAGAGGAGAGGCTGTACTGGACCTGGTACAAGGCAATGAGCCTGATCAGGTTTCAGACTCTTGATGGGAGAGCATTTTAGAGACAGTGACCATAACTCCTTGACCTTTACCATAGCCTTGGAGAGGGTTTAGGAGCTGACGATATGGGAAAGTATTTAATTGGGGGAAGGGGTAATTATGATGCTATTAGGCAGGAACTTGGGAGCGTAAACTTGGAGCAGATGTTCTTAGGGAAGTGCACAACAGAAATGTGGAGGTTGATTAGGGAGTACTTGCATGGGGTTCTGGATAAGTTTGTCCCATTGAGGCAGGGTAAGGATGGTAGAATGAAGAAACTGTGGTTGACAAAAGACATAGAATATCTTGTCAAGAGGAAGAAAGAAGCTTACCTGAGGTTTAGAAAGCAAGGATCAGATAGGGCTCCGGAGAGTTACAAGGTAGCCAAGAGGGAGCTTAAGAATGGACTTAGGAGAGCCAGAAGGAGGAATGAGAAGTCCTTGACAAGTAGGATTAAGGAAAACCCCAAGGCGTTCTACACGAATGTGAAGAATAGGAGGATGAGTAGGGTGAGGGTTGGCCCGATCAGGGATAAAAGAGGAAACATGTGCCTAGAACCAGAAGAGGTTGGGGAGGTCCTTAATGAATACTTTGCTTCAGTATTCACCAGTGAGAGAGACCTTGACGTTTGTGAGGATGGCGTACCATAGGCTGATATGCTACAGCATGATGACGTGGAGAACAAGGATGTGTTGGAACTTTTGAAAAACATTAGGATAGATAAGTCACTGGGGCCGGACGGGATATAGCCAAGGTTATTATAGGAAGACATATTAGATCTAGTATTAGGTAATGAACCGGGTCAGGTGACAGATCTCTCGGTGGGTGAGCATTTGGGGGACAGTGACCATTGCTCAATATCCTTTAGCATTGTCATGGACAGGGATAGGAGCAAAGAGGACGGGAAGATATTTAATTGGGGAAAGGCAAATTATGAGGCTATAAGGCGAGAACTTGAGAGTGTGAATTGGGATGACATTTTTGAAGGGAAATGTACTATGGAGATGTGGTCGATGTTCAGGGATCTTTTGCAGGATGTTAGGGATAAATTTGTCCCGGGGAAGCAGAGAAGGAATGGCAGGGTGAAGGAACCATGGGTGACGAGAGAGGTGGAACAACTAGTTAGGAAGAAGGCAGCAGCATACATAAGGTGTAAGCAGCAAGGATCAGACAGGGCTCGTGAGGAATATAGAGTAGCGAAGAAGGAACTTAAGGAGGGGCTGAGGAGAGCAAGAAGGGGACATGAAAAGGCTTTGGCGAGTTGGGTTAAGGAGAATCCTAAGGCTTTTTTCTCATACGTTAAGAGCAGAAGGATGACGAGAGTAAATGTAGGTCTGATTAAAGACAAAGGTGGGAGGATGTGCCTGGAAGCTGTGGAAGTGGGTGAGGTTCTCAATGAATACTTCTCTTCAGTATTCACCAAGGAGAGGGGTCTTGATGATGCTGAGGACAGTGTTGGTAAGGGTAATGTTCTAGAACATGTAGATATCAAGAGAGAGGATGTGTTGGAGTTGTTAGAAAATATTAGGACAGGTAAGTCCCTGGGGCTTGACAGAATATTCCCCAGGCTGCTTCATGAGGCGAGGGAGGAGATTGCTGAACTTTTGGTTGGGATCTTTGAGTCCTCGTTGTCCACGGGGATGGAGCCGGAGGATTGGAGGGTGGCAAATGTTGTCCCCTTCTTCAAAAAAGGTAGCAGGGATAGTCCAGGGAATTATAGACCAGGGATCCTTACCTCTTGGTGGGCACACTGTTAGAAAGGAATCTAAGAGATAGGATCTATGAGCATTTAGAGAATCATGGACTAATTAGGGACAGCCAACATGGCTTTGTGAAGGGAAGATCTTGCCTCACAAGCCTGATAGGGTTCTTTGTGGAGGTGACCAGGAAGAATGATGAGGGCAGTGCAGTAGATGTCATCTATGTGGATTTTAGTAAGGCATTTGACAAGGTTCCACATGGTAGGCTTCTTCAGAAGGTCAGAGGCCAAGGGATCCAGGGAGGCTTGGCCGTGTGGATTCAGAATTGGCTTGCCTGTAGAAAGCAGAGGGTTGTGGTGGAGAGAGTGCATTCAGATTGGAGGGCTTTGACCAGTGGTGTCCCACAGGGATTGGTTCTGGGACCTCTACTTTTCGTGATATTTATTGGATTACTCTGGTTAGACTTGGATGAGGGGGTGGAAGAGTGGGTTAGCAAGTATGCAGGCGACACAAAGGTTGGTGGTGTTGTGGACAACCTGGAGGGCTGTCGAAGCTTACAGAGGGGTATTGATAGCATGCAGAGCTGGGCTGACAAGTGGCAGATGGAGTTCAATCCAGAGAAGTATGAGGTGGTACACTTTGGAAGGACTAACTCCAAAGTGGAGTACAAGGTTAATGGCAGGATTCTGGGGAGTGTGAGGAGCAGAGGGATCTGGGGGTTCATATCCACAGATCACTGAAAGTTGCCTCAGGTGGATAGGGTAGTAAAGAAAGCTTATGGGATGTTAGCTTTCATAAGCCGTGGGATCGAGTTTAAGAGCCGCGAGGTAATGATGCAGCTCTACAAAACTCTGGTTAGACCACACTTGGAGTACTGTGTCCAATTCTGGTCGCCTCATTATAGGAAGGATGTGGAAGCATTGGAAAGGGTGCAGAGGAGATTTACCAGGATGCTGCCTGGATTAGAGAGTATGGGTTATGAGGAAAGACTAAAGGAGCTAGGGCTTTACTCATTGGAGAGAAGGAGGATGAGGGGAGACATGATAGAGGTGTACAAAATATTAAGAGGAATAGATAGAGTGGACAGCCAGCGCCTCTTTCCCAGGGCACCAATGCTCAATATAAGAGGGCATGGCTTTAAGGTAGTGGGTGGGAAGTTCAAGGGAGATATCAGAGGTAGGTTTTTCACCCAGAGAGTGGTTGGTGCATGGAATGCGCTGCCTGGGGTGGTGGTGGAGGCTGATACATTGGTCAAGTTCAAGAGATTGTTAGATAAGCATATGGAGGAATTTAAAATAGAGGGATATATGGGAGGAAGGGGTTAGATAGTCTTAGGTGTGGTTTGAAGGTCGGCACAACATGGTGGGCCGAAGGGCTTGTATTGTGCTCTATTGTGTTCGATGGTTCTATGGAAGCGAGGGAAGAGAGTGCTGCGCCTTTGGCGATGATCCTTGCATCCTCACTGGCCACAGGAGTAGTGCCAGATGATTGGAGGATGGCAAATGTTGTTCCTTTGTTCAGGAAAGGGAGTAGGGATAACCCTGGGAATTACAGACCAGTGAGTCTTACTTCAGTGGTGGGCGAATTACTGGAGAAGATTCTTAGAGACAGGACTTATGGGCATTTGGAGAAGCATAGGCTGATTAGGGACAGTCAGCATGGCTTTGTGAGGGGCAGGTCATGCCTCATGAGCCTGACTGAATTCTTTGAGGATGTGACAAAGCACATTGATGAAGGTAGAGCAGTGGATGTGGTGTACATGAAGACAGAGGGTGGTTGTGGATGGAGTGTATTCTGCCTGGAGGTCGGTGACCAGTGGTGTTCCGCAGGGATCTGTTCTGTGACCCCTGCTGCTTGTGATTTTTATAAACATCTTGGATGAGGATGTGGAAGGGTGGGTTCGTAAGTTTGCAGATGACACAAAGGTTGCTGGTGTTGTGGATAATGTAGAACGTTGGTGTAGGTTACAACAGGACATTGATAGGATGCAGAGCTGGACTGAGAAGTGGCAGATGGAGTTCAACCTGGAAAAATGTGAAGTGATACACTTTGGAAGATCGAATTTGATGGCAGAATACAAGGTTAATGGCAGGAGTCTTAGCAGTGTGGAGGAACAGAGGGATCTTGGGGTCCACGTCCATAGATCCCTCAAGGTTACTGTGCAGGTTGATAGGGTTGTTTAGAAGGAGTATGGAGTGTTGGCCTTCATTAGTTGGGGTATTGAGTTCAAGAGCCGCCAGGTAATGTTGCAGCTCTAAAGAACTCTGGTTAGACCACACTGGGAGTATTGTGATTGCCTCATTATAGGAAGGATGTGGAAACTTTAGAGAGGGTGCAGAGGAGATTTACCAGGATACTGCTTGGATTGGAGAGCATGTCTCATGAGGATAGGTTGAGCGAGCTATGGCTTTTCTCTTTGGAGAGAAGGAGGATGAGAGGTGGCTTGATAGAGGTGTACAAGATGATAAGAGGCATAGGTCGAGTGGACAGTCAGAGACTTTTTCCCAGGGCAACAATGGCTAACACAAGGGGGCATAATTTTAGGGTGATTGGAGGACGGTGGACAAAGATCAGGCAAAGATCTTATAATCTGAGCTGAGGAGGGAGACTGAGTGCCAGTTTCTTGCAAAGTGGAGTTTGCTCCTGTTAGGCAGCAGGACAGTGACTGCCCTATGCCACAAATGTGGCACCTACCCAGTTGCTAGATTTTACCCCAGGACCTGTGTTTAGTTGCCACCTAGGATATTCCAGAACATCATGGAACTGCAGGTCGGTCTGTCCAAACCTGGGGACTTGCTCTTGAGAGCTGGGCACCAGTCAGCTCTGCCAACATCAACACATTGTCCAGAACGAAAGTTTATGGAGACCTTGCTGAACTTTTGTCGTCAAGTTCTCCCACACACTCTGCAAGTTTCCTCATTGGATGGCTCCTCAGAGAATAGTCCCATAAAAGATGGGAACAAGTCACTTACTCCCTCCAGATCTGACAGAGGAGCCGGCATTGGCCAGCAGTTCCATTTTTTCTAGTGAATTCAAGAAGGGTTAGGGATGGCCTTGCAAGATCTGGACATGCCTAAATGTACATGCTTCAGGATCTCTTGAGCTGGAGGACCCTCAGCATGCTCCCCTCCTCTGTGTACATCTGCCATGGGACCAGGTCCTCAACAGTTTGACCTAGACAGGACTCCATGTTGAGCATCTCCATGTCAAAGTGCTTGATCTTGGACTCCTGGTCAACCCTTCATGCACCAACAGAAGAGACAGATATGAGTTGTGCCCTTATCCCATCATGAAATGAAGGAGTGAAAACCCCTCTCCATCTCCTTCTCCAGTTGTCCAGGACAATCCCAAATCACTCCTCCTCCAGGTGCCAGTTTTTAAAGTGCCAGGATGTAGACCCCACCAGCATGTGTAGTGGGATGAACGCCACCCACACCAGGTGGTGATCCAAGCATGGTACCAGCTGCACAAAGGGTGCTGAGAAACAGGGGATACATGCCGGTAAAGTATACAGGCAGTTGATCCAGGACTATCCTCCCTCACATCTCCAGGTCAAGGCATTGGAGTTGGATGCAGAATTCACCAGGCATTGACCAAGGAAAGGAAGCCAACCAGTTCCATCAACTTCTCCGGTGATGTTTTGCTGTGCTGGGAACCAGGGCAATCCCTTTCCTTGAGGGTACAACTGAAATATTTCCCGTGGATGATGAACTTGCTGCTGTCAACAGAGCAGAAGAGAGCATACTCCTTTTGAAAGCAACGTGCTTGCAATTCACCAGGTCTGGAGGTGTACACATTTGAAAATGTAATGGCACATCATTCCAGACAAACAGCAAGGTGGAGCAACGAGCTCCAGGATTCTGGTTGAAAAGTGAGAATGTCCATGCCAGCCCACCATTGTTGGGCTACGTTGGCCGAGTGTGGACTGTGGTGAACTTGACAGAGGCTGAGCAATTAAACGTAGTTCTGAAATGTTGAATGGGATAAGGGGCAAGATGGTGGTGCTGGGGTAAAGTAAGTAGTTTGTTGGTTGGGTTGAGGTGGTGTTGAATGGTCTAGTGTTGAGCTCAGATTGGACTGAGATTGTCCTTTGCAATGGTTTCATTGAGCTCTGTTGAGCTGGAATGGCTGAACTGATAGCTAGTCAGGGCGGTGAATTAAATAACTGGCAGAGGTTTTGTTAGTTTGGATAAACTTAGCCAGACTAGAAGCTGGTGTTGTACTCTGGGCTGGGGAGTTAGAAGGAGAAAGCTATTTACACCATTAGCCTTTTAAAAATAATTAATGGAACTTAGAATAGATTTTTTTATATATTGGGACTCAATGGGAAGAAATTGAAAAGAGAAGTTGGGGCGGGGCTGCACGTTCAGTTCTCAGGGTGTGTAAACATTAGTCGGGTGCAGGGTAGTAATTGCCAGGGTTTCTGAGAGAGCGGCCCTATGTCTCACTAATGTTTAGCAAGCTAAACCAAGACCCTAGGTTTGAGGAAATGAAATTGTTCTTTCATTCAAAGCCATTGCTTCTTCTGGTAAATACCCTGGTGACTGAGACCGGCAAATGCTAAGCTTAGTAACAGAGCTTCCAAATCTAACCCACAGCTGGGAAGCTCTTGTGTCAGAAACCTGTTTCAGCGTTCCCGACAGATTCAATCTTTGAACTGCAGAACTGCCCCACGGTGCCAGTGTTAAGAGTATGGCAAGTTCCAACGACATACAGTAAGGGAATGGCAAGTTGGTGTGGGACGGGGGGGGGGGGCGGGCAACTGTTGCTCACAATACTCAGTGAATGGTACGACCATTAATCACACCAGAACAGGAAAATGTGATCATGGTTTGACCTCAATAATCCTGAGAGACTGACAAATACTTTGGCCACAGTGATGCACTCACCCTCATGTGCAGTGTGTCACTGACCTCACAACTTATTCCTCAAGGGCTGGGAGCATCATTCGCTGGGGCAACATTTCTTGTCCAACCCTAACTGCCCCTGAACCAGGTGGTTTTACAGAGCAATTTCGGGGGGCAGTTAAGAGTCATCCGCTGTGGGTTTGGAGTCACAGATAGACTAGATAAGGGAATCAAAATACTGGAATCACTCAACAGATCAGGTGATGGAAGGGTTCCAGACCTGAAGTGTTGACTGTCTCTCTTTCTCTCCACAGATGCTGCCTGACCTGCTGAGTGTTTCCAGCATTTACTAGTTTTATTGTTTCAGATTTCCAGCATCCACAGTTTTTTGATTTTTATAACAAACTTGTATTTTTGAGCTCACCATTACTAAAACTAGATACTTATTTCAGATTTATGGAATTACTTGAATGTTAAATTCCGCAGCATGCTGGGATTTAAACTCGTATTTCCAAATCGGCCGTTCAGGAAATTAAATATGGTTCAGAAACTTGAAATGCGCTATCGTAATATCTAGTACTGACTGTAATACACAGGGTAAAATGGAGTGTTTCACAATGACTGTCCCATTGAACATCTTGTGAACTGCTGCATTTGCTGCCACACTCACTGTCACACAAAGTATCTCTCTCTCACACACACGCACGCACGCACGCACACACAGTGACAGTCAATTCTAACTACAGCTCCACAGGAGCCGACTCTCCCCCAGATTCCGGAAGTTGCCAACCTTCCTGCCGTACAATCCCCGACTTTCCTTGGAGTCAAATCCCTGAAGGTACCGTCTCTCCCTGGGGTTCAGTCCCTGAAGGTACCGTCTCTCCCTGGGATTTAGTCCCTGAAGGTACCGTCTCTCCCTGGGGTTCAGTCCCTGAGGTACCGTCTCTCCCTGGGGTTCAGTCCCTGAGGTACCGACTCTCCCTGGGGTTCAGTCCCTGGGGTTCAGTCCCTGAAGGTACCGACTCTCCCTGGGGTTCAGTCCCTGAGGTACCGACTCTCCCTGGGGTTCAGTCCCTGAAGGTACCGTCTTTCCCTGGGGTTCAGTCCCTGAAGGTACCGACTGTCCCTAGGGTTCAGTCCCTGAAGGTACCGACTCTCCCTGGAGACAAATCCCTGTAGGTACTGTTTGTCCCTGGGGTTCAGTCCCTGAGGTTCAGTCACTGAAGGTACTGACTCTCCCTGGGGTTCAGTCCCTGAGGGTACCGTCTCTCCCTGGGGTTCAGTCCCTGAGGGTACCGTCTCTCCCTGGGGTTCAGTCCCTGAATGTACCGGGTCTCCCTGGGGTTCAGTCCCTGAGGTACCAACTTTCCCTGGGGTTCAGTCCCTGAAGGTACCGACTCCCCCGGAGTCAAATCCCTGAAGGTACCATCTCCCCTTGGGGTTCAGTCCCTGGGGTTCAGTCCCTGAGGTACTGACTCTCCCTGGGGATCAGTCCCAGGGGTTCAGTCCCTGAGGTACCATCTCTCCCTGGGGTTCAGTCCTTGAAGGTACCGACTCTCCCTGGAGTCAAATCCTCAAAGATACTGAATCTCTTTGGAGTACAGTCCCTAAATCTCCTTCCCGAGGGTGCTAACTCTGACTGGAGTACAGATCCTGAAGGCATCAACTCTCACTGGGGTTCAGTCCCTGAACCTGCCAGCTCTCTCCAGGGTATGGTCCCGAAGGCACTGACTCCGTCCAGAGTACAGTTTCTGAAGGTGCCCACTCTCCCTGGCTTCAGTTCCTGAAGTGCTCTCTCCCTCATCTCGCAGTTCCTGAAATTACTGACCACCCTGGGAGACAGACACTGAAAGTGCTGACTCTCCCTGGCTGGTTCCTTCAGGTTGAATACTACTCCCCTCTGCCCAGTGCTGACCCAGTTCTCTCTGAACCCTGGCCTGATCTGTCAGATGCAGAGTGGGACTTGGGAACATTGGAACTCTTCTGCTTCAGAAGGCTAGCTAGCACAGACAAGGTGGGCTGAATGGCATACCTCTGTGCATTAAAACAAACTCAGCTATAAATGACTGATCACCCAAAGCTCTGCCCCCATTCCTTACACTCAGTGTCAGTGCTCCACAGCCCTTTCAGTCTGGTTCACTCAGCTGACATTCCTCCTGGTTGTAAGTCTTATCTTTTAAGGAGGACTTTGAACAGCCAGTTGTATCTTCAATAAATCTTTTACTAACAACACAGAGGGTGGAAAGCCAGGGTTTGCCTCCGGAGCCTGAGGCCGTTGGGCACAGCCGGTGAGGGTGGTTCGGTCAGGATGTGTGATGTGAACAGTATGGGCTGACTCAGGTCTGCTCTCCCTGGCAACAGGTTAAATATTAGCTGGAAATAAACACAGGAACAGCTCTCCAGGGCCTTGCACTTTGTCCCGGTCAGGAATCCTCAAGGAATCTGCCACGTTCCCCCATTTTGAGGTCCTGCCCTATCCATGGTGGGAGATTGTCCCACAGACTGACCCCAGTCTAGGAACCGAGCACAGTCTGATCCCAATCTGTAAAGCTGCATTCTGGAACAAGGCAGGACTGCCTACCGAGGCACAATGTTGCTGCAACACATTCACCTAAAGGAGGGACCAGCGTGAACAACCTGATGGTCTGGGCAGTGGGTGACCTGGCTAAGGGATGGAGGAGGGTCGCGGGATGGAGGAGGGTTGAGGGATGGAGGAAGTCGAGGGTTGGTATGGTGCGGTCACAACCATTGGCCAGCCATGAGTTTGCCCAAATTTCTTTTGTGCCAGGTCTGGAGATGCGGCTGAAATTGGCAGTCCTGCTGTCACCCCTTGGTCTCTGCTGGTGGAGACATGGTGTCCACAGGACTGCAGGAGTGTCCCTTCCCCTTTACCACCTCCTCACACCCCCAACACCCAGCTCTAGCTGCTTTCCTCCTCCTCTCCTGAAGATGCCTGCAACGTGCCATACTCCTGGATCTAGTCGAAGTGTGAAGCTGTACAATCAGGGTCAGCAGGGTTTGGAGGGATGGGACCGAGATGTAGGGAGGTCTTCACCTAGACCCTAGTGACATCTGCATGCATACATGGTGGACGGGTCAGACCTGAGCCATTCTGTACACAAAGAGGCACAACCGTCACATCTGACAGTTAGTGACAAGAATCCTGACCCAAGGCCAGTCCAGCCCCAAAAATCACCATAAAAGTCATTCCTCACCCAAAGGACAACTCGTCATAGAGTAACACAGCATGGAAACAGATCCTTCAGCCCACCATGTCCATGCTATCAAGTAGCCATCTACACGAATGCCATTTACCAGCACTTGATCCATTTGCTTTGATGATTCAAGTCATTCGTCCCCCTGTCCCCTCAGGCAGCGTGTGCCAGATTCCAACCATTCTGTGGGTGCAGAAGTTCTTCTTTAAATCCCCTCGAAACCCCTTACCCCTCACCCTAAACCTGTGCCCCCCAGTTGTAGATAGCTCTGCTCTCAGGAAAGGTCTCCTACTATCCACGGCCCTCATAATTGTGTCCCTATAATTTGCAATTTTTTGTGTACTGTAAATTCTTTAAATCACCTGAACACTTTAATCGCTGGAAACAGCTTAACTTCTGAAGCATAAAATCACTGTCACGCCACACAAGATCATTCAGCCCATCCTGCCTGTGCTGACTCTTTGAAAGTCTCCAGCCAGTCCGTTCCCTCACTCTATCTCCACAGCCCAGCAATTTGTTTCTCACGAGGTGTTTCTCCAACTCCCTTCTGAGATTTCCTGTTGAACTACTTCCACCAGCCACTAAAACATTCTCCCCTTCTCCCCTCTCGTTCTTTAAACCAGTGACCCTCCTGTCACTGACCAACTCACTGCTCCCTGCAGTCACTGCCACTACTTCTTCTGCACCACCCCAAAGAAACGGTAGAAGGTGATAAAAATGTATTTTATATCGCTACATGCAATGATTAATGTTCAATAAAGCCACTTAAACTGTAAACTGAATATACCCAGTGGTAGTGGTCCAGCTGTTCCCATCCCCTCCTGCTGTGCACAATCCCAGTGGACAAACCCCTTCCCAGTCACTGTCAGATTCTCAGACTTCACATTACTCGTGTTTGCCTTCTCATATTTTCTTACAACATTCAGCCCATCTGGTGCATGCTGTCCCTCAGAGCATTCCTATTGATCCCATTCCCCACTTATTTCTCTGCAATCTCTTCTCTCTCACACGGCCATCAACTCCACCCTGTATCTCCTACCAGCTACCTACACGAGGGGTCATTTACAGTGGCCAAATGCTCCACCAACCCATGTGTCTTTGGAATGTGAGAAGAGACTGGAGCATCTGAGGGAGAACCACGTGGTCACAGGGAGAACGTGCAAACTCCACACAGACAGCACCCGAGGTCAGGAGTGAATCTAGATCGCTGAAGCTGTGATGCAGCAGCACTACCTGCTGCAACACCATGGCACCCATTCCATTGGGTCCCTCAACAATGATTCACTTCCGAGTCCCCGTGCCGTCCAATGACATCCATTCTAGTGAGTGTGCTAAGCTCCCAGTGCTATTCTCCAGCACTGATGGACTCCCTCCTGACTTATGGGAGTTGGATAGGAGGTGGTGAGCAGCCCATGTAGTTTCCTGATGAGACTGCGGACTGGTTGGGCACCAACATCCTGGAATACCCAATGCACTCCCAACCATGCTGTGCCTGAACTATGTAAACAAACCTGGTCCGACATGAGGCATAAAATAGAACCCAGCAGTCCAAGGATGGCCTGTGGGCTTGGATACTCCATGTCTTCATTCCTGAGGTTTACTTCACTGGCTACTGGGCCAAATGTGGAGAAGAGACTGGGGCAGTGGGATTGCACAGGGGTGCAGCCTGTCACTGTACCAGGGTCTTCCTCTGTACGGTACAGTGCAAGGATTCCATGTAAAGTCCATAGGGTGTGCGGAGTGCATCAGACTTACATGGAGGGGCAGGCATTAAACTGTACTGGGCACAGAGCCACAGGCTTTAAACACAGCCCCTGTCATTAGGCAAGAGGAAACAATTCAAAACTAAATCTTTACTCTCACATATCTCCACACTGACACTCCTCATACACACCACGGACAGAGACTGATGCACTTCACACACCCTATGGATGTTACATGGAATCCTTGCACCATACAGTACAGAGGGAGACCCTGGTACAGTGACAGGCTGCACCCCTGTGCAATCCCACTGCCCCAGCCTATCCCCCGGATCTGATTCAGGGGCTGGCAGAACGATGCAACCTCTCCAAGCCCACAGGCCACTGAGTCAGTCCAAGTGTTGGGGGCCCTGGTCCCAGCCTTCTCCTCACACCCCTGAAGGATAAACCCAACTGTTTCTTCAAAGCTGCAGTTCGCTCACACCCCCTCACTTACATCCATAACACCTCAGCAACTACACTGAGGACTGCTGAAAGTTCCCCTCACTCCCACCTCAGAAGGTGAGTGGCAACAGCATCAAAGAGCTGATGTGAGGGAGAATAGGTCACAGTGATACAGGAGATGGCGGGGTGGGGGGGGGGGTGATGGGATTGCTCTGTTGGGCCATAAAGCCTACTGTTGTATTGCAGTAAGTAAATAACACCAGTTATTTCAGATTAAGCTGCTTCCCCAGCTGTTCTCTTTAAATGACAACCGCCCTTCACTGGTGTCCCTCTAGTCCGTTCCTACTCTGCCCTTCTCCGATCGGCTGCTTCTTCCCGTCTTCTGCCAGATCTGCCCCCTGCTGTGTGCTCCCTCACTCTGCTCCCACCTCTCACTGCAATGCCAACCTTATATCCTCTGCAAAGTTTGTAACTTCACTCTCTTAAACCAAGTCCTGGCCATTTAACGTTCATCTCTCTC
This sequence comes from Pristis pectinata, assembly GCF_009764475.1. Classification (NCBI taxonomy): domain Eukaryota; kingdom Metazoa; phylum Chordata; class Chondrichthyes; order Rhinopristiformes; family Pristidae; genus Pristis; species Pristis pectinata. The sequence continues at coordinate 1,559,226 of NC_067417.1, forward strand.
TCTAACACACACACACACTCCAGCACATCGAGGGTTAACGGAATCCCAGCCCTGTTTATCGCTGAAGTTCGGTACAGGAGTTCAGGCCACTTCTAGTTGTTCCAATTCCACCCCAACGCCCCCCCCCAACACACCCCCCACCCCACACACCCCATCCCCGCCACACACACACACCCCACCCCCCACCCCCCACATACGCACCCCACACCCCCACACCCCCCAGCTTCCTCCTGCCTTCCCACCCCACCTCAGGCTGTGCCCTGTCCCTCGCTCGCTGCCAAATTCCCAATTTATGTCAAATTAAAGCAATTGACGAATATTTGCCAACTGGTCTCCGCCTCCCACCCCCACCCCCACCCCACCCCAATCCCACAGCTCTCTACCCAGTGCTTGAGGGGACCCATCAACACACGCCTCTCCTTCCGAGCCCCACCAGGCACCGATCCACTACACTGAGAGATTGCACTGAGCGCCTCTCGGACCAGAGGAGACAGCGGGCAGGGGGCGGCAGGTTGGAGGGAGGGGGGTACCTGCCAAGGCTGGTTATTTCAGCGAGGGACAGGTGAGTGTGGGGAGACGGGACAGCGGAGGGAAGGGAGTGGGTGGGCACGCACTACACACTGGACATTGCAGGAAGCTCTCGACTAAACTCAAGGTCCGAACTCCCGCTTGGGCTCACCCAGAGAAAGCGCCACAAGAGTTAAATACAAGCGTTTGATTTATTGAATGTTTTCAGAAAAATAAAACGGCGAGGTCATCATACAATAGTCCCGGTACAAATTAGTTGGAAAAAAGGGACGGGGGCAGCGACCCCGGTCCCGCCACCCCCTCAGTCCCACGGGCTGCCGGGGAACCACAACAGCGACAGACGTCTGAGGCGACAGAGATCAATGTGCAGTCCACAGCGCTGGGAATGGCAGCGCTGTACAAGTCCGTGGCTCCGCCGGGCGCCTGTATCGTCCAGCCTGGGACAGCCGGCCGCGGGTGTCCGGCGCTCAGTGGGGAGGCTCCGGCTCCCACTCTCGCACCTGGGCGTGCGCTCCGGCTCCCGGTCCCCGACCCGGGGCGTCCCGCTCCAGCTCCCGGTCCCACAGCCTGGGGCGTCCCGCTCCGGCTCCCGGTCCCCGACCCGGGGCGTCCCGCTCCGGCTCCCGGTCCGACAGCCTGGGGCGTCCCGCTCCGGCTCCCGGTCCCACAGCCCGGGGCGTCCCGCTCCGGCTCCCGGTCCCACAGCCCGGGGCGTCCCGCTCCGGCTCCCGGTCCCCGGCCCGGCCGGGCAGCGGTGAGCGCCCGCGGCTTCAGGCGCAGCTGCCCATGGCTTTGACCAGGGCGGCCTCGGGCAGCTGTCGGAAGAGCCCCCGCAGTGTGTCGAGCTCCCGGCTCAGCTCCTGGACGCGGCTGCGGAGCCGCTCGTTGTCGCTCGCTAGCTCCATCACCTTGTGCTGCGTCTCCACGTTGCGCAGCTTGGCTTTGTCGCGGCTCTTGCGCACCGCGATGTTGTTGCGCTCTCTCCGCAGCCGGTACTCCAAGCTGCCCTTGTCCACCGACTTCTTGCTCTTGTTGCCCGGCGCCTTGTGCGGCGGCAGCGGGCTGGGCACGGGCGTGGGCGGCGGCGTGGGCTGCCCGGGCGGCAGGTGCACGCTGGTCTGGGCGCAGTGGCTGACCTGGTACTGAAGGTGGGCGCAGGGCGCCGGCTTCCCCCTGTCCTCGGGCCGCTCCGGCGGCTCCTGCTTCACCAGCACCGAGCACAGGGCGGCCGGCCGGCCGGGCAGCGGCTGCAACTTGCTGTCCCGCGGGGCGAAGGTGGCCGGCTTGCCCTTGGCCGGGTGCCCGTGGCTGCTGTGGAACAGGTCGGCCAGGAACTCGTCGTTGAAGGCGGCCGGGTCGATGTAGGCGCTGATGTCGATGGAGTTCTCGTTCTCGCAGATGTCGGCCAGCTCGCCGGGCTCTCGGTAGGCGAAGGGCGCCGGGTGCTGCGGCGGCGCCTGCGGCTCCACCTCGTAGAAGTTGCCGTGCTCCATGGGGAACCTAAAGGCGGCCAGGCATGGCGAGAGGCTGCGGGAATCCAGCGTCGCGGTGCCCGGGCACGGGCGGGACCCTCAGCCGGACTCTGCCCCCTCCTCCTCCTCCTCCCTCCCTACCTCCCCGCGTCCCTCCGCGTCTCTCGGGGCTGCTCCCCGGCGCTCTCCCGCTTCCTATTTATACTGCCAGCCGTCCCTCCGCCCTCCCCTCTCTCTCTCCCCTCCCCTCTGACGAACTATGCGCCCGGCTCCCGGGGCGCTGACTCTCAGCCCGCCTCCACCGGCCGCCAGAAGCGGCCGGAGGGGACGAGCGGCGGCGGCTGGGGAGCGAACCTCCTGCCCAGGGAATGACAGTGAGTGGGGAGGGCGGGGGGCGAGCACGGCCCCACGGCCCGCCGCGCGCTCCCGGGAGGGGAGCAGGGTCTCCTGTGTGTGTGAGTGTCGCACTGGGGCTAATCCCTCACACCCCATGGACCACGGTCACCTTGCCCAGGGTTACACACAGCCCTCTGCGCATGCACAGGGAGCAGTGGCCATCACCCTACTGAACGGGGCAGCAGGTTCAAAGGGCCGAACGGCCTGCTCCGATTTCCTGTCTATACGGGCCATTGGCCTTGACCCGGTTGGACAATATTTCATTTATTCACACCACAAAGGACGCTAACCAGCCCATTGCTCTCAGAACAACCCCATCAGTCCCATTCCCCACTGTTACCCGTTCTCCTGCCATAAACCCCCAGGGACAGGAACCAGTTAACCCCAACCCATTGCGGAGGCCTGGGGCAGATCAACTGTGAATGGTGGGGAAGGCTTCAGGGGTAGAGCAGCCTCCTGTTCCTATTGTCTTATGTTTGTATGTACACTGTCCCACCACACACTCCCAGAACATGGGCTGTGTACAGAATAAAACCCCCTCTACACCGTCCCACCACACACTCCCAGAACATGGGCTGTGTACAGAATAAAACCCCCTCTGCACCGTCCCACCACACACTCTCAGAACATGGGCTGTGTACAGAATAAAACCCCCTCTACACCGTCCCACCACACACTCCCAGAACATGGGCTGTGTACAGAATAAAACTCCCTCTGCACCGTCCCACCACACACTCGCAGAACACGGGCTGTGTACAGAATAAAACCCCCTCTGCACTGTCCCACCACACACTCGCAGAACATGGGCTGTGTACAGAATAAAACCCCCTCTGCACCGTCCCACCACACACTCGCAGAACATGGGCTGTGTACAGAATAAAACCCCCTCTGCACCGTCCCACCACACACTCCCAGAACATGGGCTGTGTACAGAATAAAACCCCCTCTGCACCGTCCCACCACACACTCGCAGAACATGGGCTGTGTACAGAATAAAACCCCCTCTGCACCGTCCCACCACACACTCCCAGAACATGGGCTGTGTACAGAATAAAACCCCCTCTGCACCGTCCCACCACACACTCGCAGAACATGGGCTGTGTACAGAATAAAACCCCGTCCACACTGTCCCACCACACACTCGCAGAACATGGGTTGTATGCAAAGTAAGACCCCCTCTACACTGTCCCACTACACACTTGCAGGGCAGGAACAGCAAAGGTTAGATACAGAACATATGAGCCTATGAAACAGAAACAGCAGTAGGCCATTCAGCTCCTCATGCCCCTTCGGTTCCCTCAACATCTGAAAACCTCCACTACTGCTATACTGGCAGAGCCTTCACAGCCTCCTGACAGAGAATCCCCAGGAGTCACCTCTCCCTGGGGTAACAGAAGTCCTTCTCACCTCAGTCCAGAATGGCACCCCTTATTTTGAGACTGTGACTCCTGGGTCTAGGCTCCCTAGCGAAGGATGGCTGGTGGTCCCAGAGCAAGGGCAACATCCAAACTTAATGACCTCTCCCTACAATTACTGGTGGGTGTACTCAGGAGGAGGGACAATTTGCCCTCAATAGGGAGAAGAAATCTGGTATACTCAACAAGATAGCCTGGTTAGAGGTAGCAGGGAGGTGAATAGTAGGAGAATTGTGGCCAGGTCGTCAAGAACATTTAGAAAGCTGCTTAATAATCCAAACAAGTCAGAAGAGAGTACATTGTGTGCTTTAAGGACCCCAACGCCCTTCCCATTCACTGTCTCAAAGTTCTCTATCACATTGCTCTTTACACCCAAACATCCTCCACCAACCACCCATGACTTTCTGTACAGCTCCACCTTGCCATTTATTCACCATCACTAAAATTTACCCCATCCTTTATACATTGTCCCACTCCCAGGAAAAGGACAGCATGGGACAGATACAGAGGAAAGAGCAGCACAGTGGTGCAACAGTTGGGGTTACTGCCTCACAGCTCCCGTGGGATTCCTCCAGATGTTCTGGTTTCCTTCCACACCCCAAAGGTGTGCAGGTTAGTAGGTTAATTGGCCATCGAAAATTACCCCATTTTAAGTGGATTGTAGGAAAATTGGGGAGAGCTAATGGGCCAGTGGGATAAAATAGGTTACTGGGAGATAATTTGGGGTCTGGGATTTCCCTGTGAGCCACCATAGGTTGGATGGCCTTTCTCTGTGTTGCAAGGAAATATATATAAAAGCTTCCTCAATACTATCCTGTCTCACTCCCAGGGCAGGGATAGCACAGGTTATATATAGAGTAAAGCTCCCTTGACACTGTCCAGTCATAAACTCCCAGGGCAGGCAGCACATTAAACATGGACTAAAGTTCATGCTTCACTGTCCCAAAAAGGGGAAGAACAGATTAGGTAGATGGTAAAGCTCCATCTAGACTATACTGCTTAGCATTCCCAGGATGTGAACCACACTGGCTAGTGACACAATTAAGCTCCTTCTACACTGTCCTGCCACACACTCCCATTTCGGGTACAGTATGGGTTAGATACAGAGTAAAGCTCCCTCTAGAAAAGCAAAACACAGTTGAATGTAGAGTAAAGCTCTCTCCACCGTTTTGTATCGCATCTGAGCTGCAACTTATAATGCCCCCTACTGAATTTGTACAATATTGTTCCATTTCCATTAAAAACCTTTGAGATAGTCAACTGATGCTTAAGTTTGTGGCTGCTTTGGCTGGATTTATGGTGAAACTACACCAAATTAATACCCTGCAAAATTCATGTAGCCAGCAGGCTGGGGAGACACCTCCAAGCAACATATTTTGTATATATTGTATATATCATGAGATGTATTAAAGGGTGTTGGAATGAATCTCAGAACTTGTCTCTGATTTATACTCCGGTGCACTGCAGGAAGCTAGGGACTTAAAAAAATTTAAGTACTGATCAGAATTTTTCAGAATCTTTGAAAAAGGGAATTGTTCCAAAGGTGTTGGCTGGGAATATCTCACCCTCTCTGGGAAAGGTGATGGAAGTAGACTACTTTTGTACAATTACATTCACGCTGCTAATGGGAAAATGACTAGAGAACAGAGAGCAGCACTGGGAAGCACTCCAGTGATCCAGTGCAGTGTGATTCTGCACAGACCCTTGACCACTCAAACAAGGTGAGGAATACCCTTCATTTTAGAAGAGAGGTGGAGTTCTCCAAGAAGAAAATACAGACATGTATTACAATGGGTCCTTTTACAGTCTTTTGACATCCTAAAGTATCACAGCCAATGGAGTACCCCTGAATTGTAATCATTGTTGGAAATACCAGAGGCCAATTTTTGTACAGCAAGATCCACCAGAGGATCTGATTTTGTGTTGACTGAAGAATAAATATTGATCCCAGGGCACTGGGGAGAACTCCATTGCTCGTCTTCAAAATTATCCAAGGGGCTCTTTTACATCACCTGAGGGATCTCGGTTTATCATCTCATTCAGAAAGCGACACCTCCTGGCACTCTGTTGTGGCACCAAGATCTCTGCCAGTATCCCAGTAGAGTGCTGGGCCAGATCTTTGGACAGACTTGAAACCACTATCTGACTAATGTGAGATTAACCTTGACATAGACCTTCCCTTCCAGATTCCAGAGCAGGAGGAAAGTTGGCATACTTGTACCTGGTTTTCAGCTACCTAACTGATTTTCCTTAAAAAGAAGAGACACAAGAGACTGCAGATGCTGGAAATCTTGAGCAACACAAAAAGCAGCTGGAGGAACTCAGTGGGTCAGGCAGCAACTGTGGAGGAAATAGACAGTCAATGTTTCAGGTCAAGACCTGAAACCTCATCCTCACAGACCTAACCATGGCTGACACATCTATGATAGCGCTGGTAGGATTGACCACTGCACAGTCCTTGTGTTCCACCTTCACACCAAGTACACCCTGCATCATTTTGCGTGGTACTGCAATCATGGGATCGGCACAGGACACTCTGGCCGATCTAAATCAGACATCCAAGAGGTGCTATAAGGGATGGAGGAGTATACTTAAGAAGGAAATTATGGGCAAAAAGGAGACATGAGATATTGCTGCCAGCTAAGTTAGAATCTTTTAGGATTCGCTTTTATAAGTATTATTAAGAGGAAAGGGGTAGCTAGAGAGAGATGTGGCCTGACCCGCTGAGTTCCTCCAGAAGTTTGTTTTTTGCTCAAGAGAACAGAGATGTCCTGAAACATATCGACATTACCAAAGAGGAGGTGTTGGCCAGCTTGAACCATAGAGGTGGATAAATCCCCAGAGCCTGACCAGGTTTATTTGGAAACAAGGAAGCAAAGAAAGAGATTGCTGGGGCCCTGGCAGAGATTTTTGTATCTTTGTGTAGCCATCCATGATGTACCAGAAGATTGGAGAGTGGCTAATATTGTGCCTTTATTTAACAAAGGCTGCAAGGACAAGCCGGGGAACTACTACTGGTTAGCCTTACATCAGTGGTGGGAAAGTTACTGAAGGGATTCTGAGGGACAGGATTTATTTGCATTTGGAAAGGCAAGGACTAATTAGAGATGTCAGCATAGCTTTGTGCGTTGAATCTGATTGAGTTTTTTGAAGAGGTGACCAAGAGGGTTGACAAGGACAGGGCAGTGAATGCTGGCTACATGGACTTTGGCAAGGAGTAAGTCCCTTTAAGGATAAGTATGGTAATCTATGTGTGGAGCCATGGGAGATAAGCAAGGTCTTAAATGAATACTTCACCATGGAGAAGGACATGGAAACCAATGAGTTCAGGGAAGAGAAAGGTGATGGATGCCATGAGGTTCTGAAATGTCGACCATCCCTTTGCCTCCACAGTTGCTATAATGGCGGAATGGCCATGAGGTGTGAGGAGGCGAGTCACCTGCTGCAGGGTACCCAGCCAACCTCTGACCTGCTCTTGCAGTCACGATATCCATGTGGCTGGACCAGCTGGCCAGAGCTTCTGACCAATGGTGACCCCCAGGATAGAGTTTTAGAGTACTACAGCACATACACAGGCCCTTTGGCCTGTCTAGTTCATGCTGACCTGGTCTTTTGCCTAGTCCCATATATCTGCAACTGGACCACATCCCTCCAAACCCCTCCCATCCATGTACCTATCCAAACTTCTCTTAAATGTTACAACTGAACCTGCATCTACCACTTCCGCTGGCAGCTCGTTCCACACTCGCACCACCCTCTGAGTGAAGAAGATCCCCCTCAGATTCCCCTTAAATATTTCACCTTTCACCCTAAACCTATGTCCTCCAGTTCTAGTCTCACCCAACCTGATGGGAAAAAGCCTGCATGCATTCACCCTATCTATACCCCTCATAATTTTGTATATCTCTATAAGATCTCCCCTCATTCTCCTGCGCTCCAGGGAATAAAGTCCTAACCTATTCAACCTTTCCCTATAACTCAGTCCTCAAGTCCTGGCAACATCCTTGTAAGTTTTCTCTGCACTCTTTCAAGCTTTCCTGTAGGTAGGTGACTGGAACTGCACACAATACTCCAAATTTGGCCTCACCAACGTCTTGTACAACTTCAACGTAACATCCCAACTCCTGTACACAATGCCCTGATTTATGAAGGCCAAAGTGCCAAAAGCTCTCTTTATGACCCTATCTTCCTGTGACGCCACTTTCAAGGAACTATGGATCTGTATTCCCAGGTCCCTTTGTTCTACCGCACACCTCACAGCCCTACCATTCACTGTGCAAGTCTTACCCTAGTTTGTCCTCCCAAAGTGCGACACCTCACTTGTCTGCATTAAATTCCATCTGCAATTTTTCAGCCCATTTTCTCGGCTGGTCCAGATCACTTTGCAAGCTTTGATGGGCTTCCTCGCTGTCCACTACACCCCCAATCTTGGTGTCATCTGCAGATTTGCTGATCCAGTTTACCACATTATCATCTAAATCATTAATATAGATGATAAACAACAACAGACCCACCACTGATCCCTGCGGTACACCACTGGTCACAGGCTTCCAGTCAGAGAGACAACCATCTACTACCACTTTCTGGCTTCTCCTGCTAAGCCACTGTTGAATCCAATTGGCTACTTCATCCAGAATACCAAGTGACTCAACCTTCTGGAGCAGCCTCCCATGCGGGACTTTGTCAAAGGCCTTGCTAAAGTCCATGTAGACAACATCCACCACCTTTTCCTCATTGACCTTCCTGGTAACCTCCTCAAAAAACTCTATAAGATTGGTTAGACATGACCTACCAAAGCCATGTTGACTATCCCTAATCAGGCCCTCTATCCAAATACTTATATATCCTGTCCCTTAGAATACCTTCCAATAATTTACCCACGACTGATGTCAGGCTCACCGGCCAATAATTTCCTGGCTTATTCTTAGAGCCTTTCTTGAACAATGGAACAACATTAGCTATCCTCCAGTTCTCCAGCAGTTCACCCGTGGCTAAGGATGTTTTAAATATCTCTGCCAGGGCCCCTGCAATTTCTCCCACAATGTCCGAGGGGATACCTTGTCAGGTCCTGGGGAATTATCCACCTTCATTCACCTCAAGACAGCCAGCACCTCCTCTTCCGTAATCTGGATATGGATATGGCCCATGACCTCACTACTCTTTTGCCTCAGTTCTATAGACTCTGTGTCTGTCTCCAGAGCAAATATGGATGCAAAAAATTCATTTAAGATCTCCTCCATCTCTTTTGGCTCCACGCATAAATGACCACACTGATCTTCAAAGGACCAATTTTGCCCCTTGCTACCCTTTTGCTCTCAATATAGTTATAGAAATCATTGGGATTCTCTTTCACTTGTCTGCCAGAGCAACTTCATGTCCTCTTTTTGCCCTCCTAATTTCTCTCTTAAATGTTCCCTTGCATTTCTTATACTCCTCAACCATAGAACCATAGAACAATATAGCACAATACAGGCCTTTCGGCCCACCATGTTGTGCCGATCTTCAAACCACTCCTAAGACTATCTAACCCCTTCCTCCCACATATCCCTCTATTTTAAATTCCTCCATATGCTTATCTAACAATCTCTTGAACTTGACCAATGTATCAGCCTCCACCACCACCCTAGGCCGGGCATTCCATGCACCAACCACTCTCTGGGTGAAAAACGTCCCTCTGACGTCTCCCTTGAACTTCCCACCCATTACTTTAAAGCCATGCCCTCTTATATTGAGCATTGGTGCCCTGGGAAAGAGGCGCTGGCTGTCCACTCTATCTATTCCTCTTAATATTTTGTACACCTCTATCATGTCTCCCCTCATCCTCCTTCTCTCCAATGAGTAAAGCCCTAGCTCCTTTAGTCTCTCCTCATAATCCATATTCTCTAATCCAGGCAGCATCCTGGTAAATCTCCTCTGCACCCTTTCCAATGCCTCCACATCCATCCTATAATGAGGAGACCAGAACTGGACAGAGTACTCTAAGTGTGGTCTAACCAGAGTTTTGTAAAGCTGCATCATTACTTTGCGGCTCTTAAACTCGATCCCACGACTTATGAAAGCTAACATCCCATAAGCTTTCTTAACTACCCTATCCACCTGTGTGGATATGAACCCCCAGATCCCTCTGCTCCTCTACACTGCCCAGAATCCTGCCATTTACCTTGTATTCCGCCTTGGAGTTTGTCCTTCCAAAGTGTACTACCTCACACTTCTCCAGATTGAACTCCATCTGCCACTTGTCAACCCACCTCTGCATCCTATCAATATCCCTCTGTAAGCTTCGACAGCCCTCCACCCTATCCACAACACCACCGATCTTTGTGTCATCTGCAAACTTGCTAACCCACCCTTCCACCCCCTCATCTAAGTCATTAATAAGTATCACAAAAAGTAGAGGTCCCAGAACCAATCCCTGTGGGACACCACTAGTCACAGCCCTCCAATCTGAATGCACTCCCTCCACCACAACCCTCTGCTTTCTACAGGCAAGCCAATTCTGAATCCACATGGCCAAGCCTCCCTGGATCCCTTGGCCTATGAACTTCTGAAGAAGCCTACCGTGCGGAACCTTGTCAAACGCCTTACTAAAACCCTTACTAAAAGCCCCTCATTTGATCTTAACTGCCTATACCTGATATGCTCCTCCTTCTTTTTCATTACCAGGGCCTCAATATCCCTCGATAACCAAGGTTCCCTAAACCTGCTAGCCTTGCCTTCTATTCTAACAGGAACATACAGATTCTGTACTCTCAATACTTCATTTTTGAAAGCCTCCCACTCACCAAGCACCTCTTTGCCGGAAAACAGCCTATCCCAATCCACACCTGCCAGGTCCCTTCTGATGCCATCAAAATTGGCTGTACTCGGTTTAGAATCTTAACCTGAGGACCAGTCCTATCCTTCTCCATAATTATCTTGAAACTAATGGAATTATGATCACTGGATCCAAAGTGTTCCCCTACACACACTTCTGTCACCTGCCCTGTCTCATTCCGCAAGAGGAGATCCAGTATCGCGCTCTCTATTTGGGACCTCTACATATTGATTGAGGAAACTTTCCTGAACACATTAGACAAACTCTATCCCATCCAATCCCTTTACAGTATAAGACCCTCAGTCAATATGTGGAAAGTTAAAATCACCTACTATCACAACCTTATTTTTCTTGCAACTGTCTGCTATCTCTCTACAAATTTGTTCCACTAAATCCTACTGATTATTGGGAGGTCTATAATACAGTCCCATTAATGTGGTTGTCCCTTTCTTATTCCTCAGTTCCACCCATATTGCCTCAGTAGACGAGCCCTCCAGTATGTTCTCTCTGAGCATTGCCATGACATTTCCCATCCCACCCCCTCTAATACCTCCCTCTCTTTCATGTCTAAAACATCAGAACCCCAGAACAGGACGGCAGTCCTATCCTTCTCCATAATTCAAGATAATTATGGAGAAGGATAGGACTGCCGTCCTGCTCTTCCTGCAACCAAGTCTCACTAATGGCTACAACATCATAATCCCATGTATGGATCCATGCTCTAAGTTCATCTGCCTTACCTACAATACTCCTCGCATTGAAATAGACGCATCTCAGAACATTAGTCCCACCATGCTCATCAGATAAGATGAGATACCTTTATTAGTCACATGTACATTGAAACACACAGTGAAATGCATCTTTTGCACAGAATGTTCTGGGGGCAGCCCGCAAGTGTCGCCACGTTTCCGGTGCCAACATAGCATGCCCACAACTTCCTAACCCGTATGTCTTTGGAATGTGGGAGGAAACCGGAACATCCGGAGGAAACCCACGTAGTCACAGGGAGGACGTACAAATTCCTTACAGACAGTGGCTAGAATTGAACCCGGGTCGCTGGCGCTGTAATAGCATTAAGCTAACCGCTACATGATCATGCCGATTTCTGTCTCTGCTTGTAGGTTTAACACCTACTTTCCCCACAGCCTCTCCACTTGCTGCCCTGCCACTCTGGTTCACTGAATGTTACTTATGAATGGAAGGAAAGTCATTGATGAAGCAGTTGGAGGTGGATGGGCCTAGGACACTGCCCTGAGGAACTCCTGTAAGTGATGTCCTGGGGCTGGGGTAATTGATTCAACAACCACAACCGTCTTTCTTCATGCGAGTTATGACTCCAACCATTGAAGTACTTTTCCCCTTGCCACACTTTGACTTCAGTTTTACCAGCGCTTTTTGATGCCACACTCCACCAAATGCTGCTTGATGTTAAGGGAAGTCACCCTCTCCTCACCTCTGAAGTTCAATGGTATCAAGAGGAAAATCCCGATGGTTGAAGTCTCAGAAAGAAAGATGATTGTCAAGATGGAAGTCACTCATCCCAGCCCTAGGACATCCCTGCAGGAACTCTGCAGATCAGTACCCTCGGTCCACCCATCTTCGGGTCATCATTGATGACCTTCATTCCATCATAAGGTCAGAAATGGGGATGCTGGCTGAGGATTATGGGAAGTTCAATTCTATTTTCATCTCAGTAAATGAAACAGTTCCATCTTCATTTATAGCAAAGTCAGAATAATATCAAGGCATGGGATGATAAGTGACAACATTTGTGCTATCTGAGTTCAGAATAATCATGTCCAACATGACAGACCCAACCATCTTCTTTCCATATACAACAATCTCACCCATCATCAAGCCCTTCACCATCGTCATTCTGGGGTCACCATCGACAAGATACATAAATGAACCAGCTACACAGTAGCCTCAAGAGCAGGTCAAAGTGTAAGTATCCTGCAGCAAGTGACTCACCCCTGATAGACATAAAGCCTTTCCACTATCCTTATATGATAATTGGTTTATTATTGTCACATGTACCAAGATATAGTGAAAAACTTTGTTTTGCATGCCATCCAGACATATCATTCCAAACATAAGTACATAGAGGTAGTGCAAGGGAAAAGCAATAACAGAATGCAGTTACAGAGAAAGTACAGTGCAGGTATACAGTAAGGTGCAAGGGCCACAACGAGGTAGATCAAGAGTTCATCTTTATCATATAAGAGATCTGTTCAAGAGTCTTATAACAGCAGGATAGAAGCTGTCTCTGAGCCTGGTGGTACGTGTTTTCAAGCTTCAAGTATCCTTTGCCCGATGGAAGGGGGGAGAAAAGAGAATGACTGGGGTGGGAGGGGTTCTTCGATTATGTTAGATATAGATATTAAATATTTATTTATTAGTCACATGTACATCGAAACACACAGTGAAATGTGCCTTTTTGTGTTACTGAGAATGTGCTGGGGGCCTGCAAGTGTCGACACTCTTCCAGCGCCAACATAGCATGCCCACAACTCCTAACCCATACGTCTTTGGAATGTGGGAGGAAACCAGAGCACCCAGAAGAAACCCACACAGACAGGGGGAGAATGTATGAACTCCTTACAAGCAGCGGTGTAATTGAACCTGGGTCACTGGTGCTGTAATAGCGTTACGCTAACTGCTACACTACCGTGCCAATATATTGGCGGCTTTCTCTAGGCAGCGAGAAGTGTAGACAGAGTCAATGGAGGGGAGGATGATTTTCGTGGTAGTCCGGACTGTGTTCACAACTCTGTATTTTCTTGCAATCAGAGCAGTTGCCATATGAAGCCCTGATGCATCCAGATAGAATGCTCCCTATGGTGCATCGATAAAAATTGGTGAGAGTCATCGGAGACATGCTGAATTTCCTTCTGAGGAAGTAGAGGTGTTGGTGTGCTTTCTTGGCCATAGCGTCTATATGGTTGGACCAGGACAGGCTATTGGTGATATTTACACCTAGAAACTTAAAACTCTCAACCAATGATACACACAGGTGTGTGTTCTCCACCCCACTTCTGAAGTCAATGATCAGCTCTTTTATTTTGTTGTCATTGAGGAAAAGGTGGTAGAGAGCCATGTCACTAGGCTCTCTATCTCCTTCCTGTACTCCGTCTCAATGTTGTTTTAAGTCCAGCCCCCTATAGAGATACTTGTAGATGGAGTTAGAGCAGAGTCTGGCCACGCAGTTATTAGTGTATAGGGAGTAAAGTAGGGGGCTGAGGATGCAGCCTCATGGGGCATCAGTGTTGAGGATAATTATGACAGAGGTGTTGCTGCCTATTCTTACTGATTGTGGTCTGTTGGTCAGGAAGTCAAGAATCCAGTTGCAAAGGGAGGTACTGAGTCCCAGGTCTAGGAATTTGCAGATGAGTTTGTTTGGAACTACAGTACTGAAGGCAGAGCTATAGTCAATAAATAGATGTCTGACAAGGCAAATAGCAAAAGTGTATTGGAATAATCTCCACTTGCCTGGATTAGTGCAGCTACAACAATTCTCAGCCTGATGAACTCCATCTAGAGGAAAGCAGCCCATTCACACCCTGAACATTCATCTCCTCCATCACCGTGGCACAGTAGTTGCAGTGTGCACCATCCACAAAATGCACCACAGTTACTCCTTCAGGCTATTCCAACAACACCTTGACCTCTACCACCAGGAAAGACAAGGACCACAGGCACATCAGAACCTCCCACCTCACAATCAGAATCAATTATTATCACTGACTCATATGATGTGAAATTTGTTGTTTTGTGGTAGCAATACAATGCAAAGACATAACGTTACTAAACATTACAAAGATAAATAAATAGTGCCAAAAAAGGAATAACAAGGTAATGTCCATGGGTTCATAGACCATTCAGAAATCTGATGGTGGAGGGGAAGAATCATTGAGTGTGGGTCTTCAGGCTCCTGAAGACCCACACTCAGTAATGAGAGTAATGAGAAGAGGGCATGTTCTGGATAGTGAGGGTCCTTAGTAATGGATGCCGAATTCTTGAGGCACTGCCTCTTGAAGATGTCCTCGATGGTGGGGAGGGTTGTGCCCATGATGGAGCTGGCTGAGTCTACAACCCTCTGCAGCCTCTTGTGATCCTGTGCATTGTAGCCTCCATACCAGGCGGTGATACAAACAGTCAGAATGCTCTCCACCGTACATCTATAGAAATTTGCAAGAGTCTTTGTTGACATACCAAATCTTCTCAAACTCCCAACTAAGTAGTGTGAGTGCGAGGTTGTTGTTGCGACACCACTCAATCAGCGGACCTATCTCACTCCTGTACACCTCCTCATCGCCACCTGAGATTCTACCAACAACAGTGGTGTCATGGCAGATTTATAGATAGTGTTTGAGCCGTGCTTAGTCAGTTATTCATGAGTGTAGACAGAGTAGAGCAGTGGGCTAAGCACGCATCCTTGAGGTGCGCCTGTGTTGGTTGTCAGCAAGGAGGAGATGTTATTACTGATCCACACTGACTGTGGTCTCCTGATAAGGAAGTTGATGAATCAGTTGCAGAGGGAGGTACAGAGGCCCAGGTTTTGAAGGTTTATGATAACTAACCTCTCAAAGTACTTCATTATGGTAGATGTGAGTGCTACTGGGTGACAGTCATGGAGACAGCTCACAAGGAATGGCTAGAGTTAGCTGACCTGTCTCTCCTGAGATGTCAATGAACAGGTGATAGATGAGTAGTTATTGCTTTATATCCCAAATGATCAGTATATATATCATCGAACATTACAGCACAGTACAGGCCCTTTGGCCCACAATGTTGTGCCGACATTTTATCCTGCTCTCAGATCTATCTAACCCTTCCCTCCCACATAGCCATCCATTTTCCTATCATTCATGTGGCTATCTAAGAGTCTCTCAAATGTCCCTAACGGATCTGCCTCCACCACCTCTGCCGGCAGTGCGTTCCACACACCCACCACTCTCTGTGTAAAAAACTTACCCCTGACATCCCCCCTATACCTTCCTTCAATCACCTTAAAATTATGCCCCCTCGTGTTAGCCGTATATCAATCTGTTAATGAATTGAAGTAGGGCCTACTATTGTCTTGGCAGATTTACCCTGCTGTGTTTTGATGGGAGGTAGGTTTCCAAATGGTCAGTATATTGCAGAGTCTGCCCCTAGGTCTACAGCAGAGATTAGATGGTGTTCCTTCTACATTGTCCCATCACACACTCCCAAGACCGGGACAGCACAAGTTTGGCATAATGTAAAACTCCCCCTTATACTGTCGCACCACAAGTCCCAGGGCAAAGACAGCATGGGTTAGACAGAGTGAAGCTCCCTCTACCCTGTCCCAGCACCCACTCCCAGGGAAGGGACAGCATGGGTTAGACACAGAGTAAAGCTCCTTCTATACTGTTCAGTCACACACTCCCAAGCAGTGACAGCATCAGTGAGACACAGAGTAAAGTTCCCTCTCTGTGTGGCTGTACTATTGCTCCTTTGTAATTGCTGATATGGAATATTTGATGATTTCTGACACATTTACAGAGAAAGCCATGACCCTGCAGAACAATGTTATACATCTCGGTCAATATTTTACCAAAGACTGTTCAATCCCCCTTGTCCAGGACTCTAATCATCAGTGCTTCATCTGCAACAGATAGCTGGGAATGAGGTACAAACACTCTAATCTAATCTGGTTACAGATGATGCCTTGAGAGGTTTATTAACGTCATCTGGATTCCAGAGATTAGATTAGAGCTTTGGGCTCACTCGCTACACACTAGGATTTTGTACAATACACGTTGGGCTATCTCCCACATGTCACTGAGTTCATCGCTCTGGCCAGACAGCCTCAGCTCTGCCTTCACACTTCCTCTCCAATTTATGACTTGCAAAGAATGAAGACTTTGACCCCAGCCTGTGCTTGTGCTGGGTCAGCTGTTCTCCTTGGTGGCCCCCAGCAAGGTGAGGGAACAGATACTACTGACAGGGGACTGAAAGGAAGTTGATGAAGAATGTGAATGTATCTATTGAACCTGGGTTGTCACCCTCTGGACTACCTACTTCAGGTGCAGTGCCCAGAGCTAATTGGTTTTTGAGAGTTAGGGGTCATTGTTATCAATGATAATGCAATTAGTTCTCAGGGTTACAAACTCCCCTGGTACTGCCTTGTTTCGATGGTTGAGGAATGACTTAAGGAAGATGCTTAACATGTTATAGAGATTCAATCAGCTGCATACAAGCTGTTTCCTCTGATGGGGAAGCCCAGGATAAGACAGACATAATCTTCAAATTAGAGCAAAACCATTTAGGAGTAAAATCAGGAAATCTTTCCCACTCAAAAAAAGTTGGAATCTGAAAGTAAGTTGCAGTAGAGCTCAAAGGATTGAATAGCCTTTTCTTGTTTCTATGTATTATAGCTTATGGGGAAGGACCTGCATCCTCTGGGTATTGCCCAGTGGTGGCTGTATGCTGGCATCTTGATTCGGGCTTGGATATTCAATGTTGGGGAGACATTAAACAGCACAGTGGGCCCTTCAGCTCACATCCATGCCAACCTTTTTGCCCATCTATACTAATCCCACTTGCCCACATTAAGTCCATATCCTTCTATGACTGCCTATATGTGCCTGTCTGAATGCCTCTTGAACACCGTGACTGCATCTCCTCTGGCAGCGAGTTCCAGATATCAACCACTCACTGTGTAAACAAAACTACCCCCAAATCCCCCTTAAAACTCCTTTACTCTCACCTTACAACTATGCCCTCATGTTTTTTATACCTCTACCATGGAAAAAAAATATGAATTTCTACCCATCCAGGCCCCCTATAATATTGTACACCTCTATCAGGTCACCCCTCAGCCTCCACTGCAGGGACAACAAACCCAACCTACCCAATCTCACCCCTTTAACTGAAGTCCTCCAGTCTAGTCAACATCTTGATGTACCTCCTCTACTTTCTCCAGCACAAACACATTCTTCCTTTAGTGCAGTGACCAGAACTACATACAATACTCCATGCAGTCTAACCAGTGTTTTGTGAAGTTGCAACATAACGTCCCAACTTTCATATGCTTTGCCCCAACTATTAAGGCATGAATTTCACATGCCTTCTTCACCACCCTATCTACCTGTGTTGCCACTTTCAGTGAACTATGGACTTAAACTCCAAAATATCTCTGTTCATCAACTTTCCTTAGTGCCCTGTTATTTACTGTATATCTTGTGCCCCCATTTGACTTACCACCACCTCACACTTGTTGGAATTAAATTCCATCTGCCAACACTCTGCCCAACTTTCCATCTGATCTATATTCCTTAGGCAAAGAGTGGTGGTGGAAGGATGCTTTTCTGATTGGAAGTCAGTGACCAGTGGTGTATCACAGGGATTGGTGCTGGGACCCTTGTTGTTTGTGATATATATTAACAACTTGGATGTGAATGTCAGAGGTATGATTAGTAAATTTGTAGGTGACACAAAAGTTAGTGCTGTTATGGATAGCTCCTAGTCCTATTTTTTATTTTATTATGATTGCTGAAATGTGGCAAATTGAATTCCATCATGAAATCATGCCGCCTGGGAGGCAACTTGCCCCACTGTGCCTGTGCTGCTCCGTGAAAGAGCTCTCCACTTAGACTCATCCTTCCACACTTTCCTCACAGTCCTATATGTACGTCCCTCCTCTTCAGGAATTTCCCAGATTCCCCTCACCTGCACTGCAGCGCCGTGGTGCTCACATCAGTTCCCTGTGTAAAAAGTGTTTCTCCTCCTCTGCCCTCTGGTTCCTTTTCTAATCTCCTTCAATCCATGTCCCCGGTTACTGATCCCTTGCTGCTCCTGTTACTCTAACAAATTTCTCCTTTTTCACTCCTGCACGATTCTGAACACCTCTATTCCACCCTGTGCTTGAAGGAGAACAAACCCAGCTTCTCCAGTCTCTCCACAGAACTGAAGTCCCTCATCCTGAGACCGTTCTAGTAAATCTGTCAAGACCTTAACAACATTCCAGTAATGCAATGCCCAGAATTGAACACAATCCTCCAACAAGGAGAGGTGAGCTCTACTGGTGACATTAGCATGTGGGGAACTGCGAAGGGATGGTAAATATCTAACTCCCGCTACAGCAATGGCTGGTGTCATGAATCGTCTTAACTTCAGGGAAACAAGGAAGTGCGAAACTGACACCCTACCACGTCCTAGCAAGTTTCACATAAATGAATCAGCTGTGCTCCCTCTCCTGATCCATATTCAGCCCACACTAGCGGAGAGGGAGTGACGGTGCCCCTAGATGTGGGAAAGGACAGGGTTGGGCTCAATGATGTTTTCACCCACCCACCCATCTTGTGATACTCACATACCTTGCTTCATGCCTAAAGAAAAGCCCTTTGGCTGAGATGACACAGGAGTCCAGAAGCTCATCCCACAGTGAGGGGGCACAATGAGTACCTGCACCTGTTAAAACTTCCTCCCTAGAGAGGAGGAAGTACATAGGTGATTGAAGGGAAATGATTGTTTCAATACTCAGAACTATTTTGTACAAAGATCTGATTATGAGAATACTTAGTTTAATTGCTGTCTGCTGCTCCACTTACTTTTATCTCTCTCTCCCTCCTATCTCCCTCCTCCTATTTCTCCCTCTCTCTATATCCCATTTCTCTCCTTATCTCCCTTTTCCCTATCTCTCTATCTCCTATTCTATCTTTCTCTCTTTTCACTCACTCTCACTGCTTTCTGCTCTTTGTTTCTTGTTTCCCTCCTATCTCTCTTGCCTCCTCCTATCTCTTTATCTCTCTCCCTTCCATCTCCAAATGCAAGGTTTTCTCTCTCGCTCACAGATTTGCCTTTAATAACCGAATGCACTCAATAAATGGATCAGTCTTATTCATTTCCTTCCAATGATCAGCATCCATTTGACAATCAACAAAGACAAAATAAAATCACTCAGGTGAAGGTTCTGTAAATGCAAACATTAAAGTGAATGTAAAATAAATCCACAGAAAAGTCCAGGTATAAAAGAAGTGATTAGTACAGGGTCTTGCATGGTGGATTGGAAGCAGCCAAGTGTAGTTACCCAGCAACAGGCTGATGCCTGCAGTGATAACCGCTTTATCAGCTCTGCTCTGGGGTAGGTTTATACATATAATTTTCTTTATAACTTGATCTCGTTTGATTACTACGCTTCCTTTTTTTTTATACTTACTCTGACCATAGAAACTGAAAAGATTTCTGTCCAAGCACTCTAGAATTAGAATGGAATCAGAATCAGGTTTACTATCACTGACATAAGACATGAAATTTGTTGTTTTGTGGCGGCAGTACAGTGCAAAGGCATAAAAATTTATAAATTACAAAAATAAATAAATACTGCAAATAAAAGGAATAATGAGGTAGTATTCATGGGTTCATGGATTGTTCAGAAATCTGATGGCGGAGGGGAAGAAGCTGTTCCTGAATCATTGACTTTGGGTCTTCAGGCTCCTGTACCTCCTCCCCGATGGTATTAATGAGAAGAGGGCATGTCCCAGGTGGTGAGGGTCCTTAATGATAGATGCCGCCTTCTTGAGGCACCGCCTCTCGAAGATGTCCTCGATGGTGGGAAGGGTTGTGACACAGAAATGGTGTGACACAGAACAAGACTATTCATACCCTTGAGTTTGTGCTGGCTTTTTACAAAGAGCTTTCCCATTAATACTACTATCCTGCTCTTATCCAATAGCCCTGCAAAATTCCCCTTCAAAAATATTCACCTAACTCCGATCTGAAGGTTCACATTGATTGTACAACCACTGTGTTTTCAGGCAGGATGTTCCAAGTCATTAAATACAAATTTTGCTCTCTCAAATCCCCTCTGGTTCTTTTGCCAATTATCGTCAATCCATGTCCTTGGTCACTGACCCTCCTGGAAAATTGGAAACAGTTCACTCTCAGTTCCTCTCTGTCTACTCTTTGTTTCTTGTTTTCCCTCCTGTCTCTCTTGCATCCTGATTTTAACCTACTCAGCTCTAAGGAGAGCAACTCAAGCCCTTCGCCATAACTGGAGTCCCTCATCCCTGGGATCATTCAGTAAACAACCTCCACACCCTCTCCTGACCTCATCCTCACCAAGCTCACTGCTGCAGATGTATCGTCCATGACAGTGCTTGTAGGAGTGATCACCAACGATCTTTATGGAGACATCCCTTTCTCACATCAATGAGAGCTCCATTGTCTTGTGTGGCATACAATTGTGATTTATGGGATAGAACCAATCTGCCAGCTTGAACTGGGCATTGCTGAGGTGCTGTGGACAATCAGCAGTGGCAATATTCTCCACAACCACAATCTGTAACCTCGTGGCCCTGCATCTCCCTCACACTACCATTACTACTTAGAGGATCAACCCTGGTTAAATGAAGAGAGCAGAAAGGCATGCCGAGAGCAGCACCAGGCATACCTAAAAATGTGGTGCCAACCTGGTGAAGCTGCAATACACGACGACATATGTGCTAAACGGCATGCAATAGACAGGGCAAAGTGACCCCACAACCAACTGATAGATCAAAGCTCTGCAGTCCTACCACATCTAATTGTGAATTAAACAACAGGAGGAGGAGGTTCCAAAGACAGCTCCATCCTCAATGATGGCAGGTCCCAGAGTACCAGTGTTAAAGACAAGGCTGAAGTATTCACAGCCATGTTCAGCCGGAACTGCTGAGTGAATGATTCATTTCATTTCCTCCTGAGATCCTCACTGTCATAGAAGTCAATCTTCAGCCAATTCCATTCACTCAATGTGATTTGAAGATACAGCTGAAAGTATTGGACACAGTAAAGTTTGGGACCTAACCACATCCCGGCTGAAGATCTGCCCTCCACAATGAGCAGAGCCTCTAGCCAAGCTGTTCCATCTTAATTACATCACTGACATCTACCCAACAATGTGGAAAATTGGCCAGATATGGCCTGTTCACAAATTCGATTCTGCTCATTACTTCCCAATAATCTACTGTCATTACTCTGATCTGGAGCGGGAGCTTTGCAAGGAGGTGAGTCTCTGTGCTTGTGAGTTTCACCTTGCAGAGTCGGGAGTTAGAGTGGGATTTGGAGCGGGACCTTTGAAAAGAGGTGAGTCTCTGTGCTTGTGCTTGTGAGGTTCACCTTGCAAGAGTCAAAAAGAGGCAAATTTGCAAATTGTTAATAGTTGATTGGCTAATTAACAGCAGCCAATAAAAAGAAGGTAGGGTCAATCAGAGCAGTCATTGTTGGAAATGGACCAGTATTAGAGTGGGGTGGGTGAGACTGATGCTTTGGCTCAAGAAGCTTTGGTGAGGCTAAGTCTCTGGTGAGTTTCTTTCTTGGCTTTTTCCTTTTGTGCCAGGGTATAGTAGTTAGAATGGCTCCAGGGCCAGTGGTGTGTTCATCTTGTGAGATGTGGGAGTTCTGGGAGACCTCTGGTCTCCCTGGTAGCTACATCTGCATGAGGTGCATCCAGCTGCAGCTCCTTACAGACTGTGTTAGGGAACTGGAGCTGCAGTTGGATGACCTTTTGCTCCTACAGAGAATGAGGAGTTCATAGATAAGGGCTACAGGGAGGCAGTCACTCCTAAGCTGCAGGAGGCAGGTAGCTGGGTGACTGTCAGGAGAAGGACTGAGAATAGGCAGGTAGTGTAGAGTACCCCTGCGGCTGTTCCCCTGAATAACAGGTATACTGCTTTGGATACTGTTGTGGGGGGTTGAAATGGCCTACCTGAAGAAAACCACAGTGACCAGGTCTCTGGCACTGAGCCTGGTTGTGTGGTGCAGAAGGGAAGGGAGAGCGGAGGTGATAGGGGATTCCATAGTAAGGAGGGCGGACAGGAAATTCTGTGGACTCCCGCATGGTATGTTGTGTCCCAGGTGCCAGGGTCTGGGATGTCTCAGATCAGGGCCATAGCATTCTTAATTACATCACTGACATCTACCCAACAATGTGGAAACTTGGCCAGATATGGCCTGTTTACAAATTCAATTCTTCTCATTACTTCCCAATAATCTATTCTCATTACTCTGATCTGGAGTGGGAGTTTTGCAAAGAGGTGAGTCTTTGCAAAGGAAGAGGGAACACAGGGAGTGAGGTAGGAAGCTGAAAAGCAGGATCTCAAGGGTAGTAATCTCTGGATTGTTGCCTGTGCCAGTGAGGGTAAGAATAGGTTGATTTGGCAGATGAATGCGTGGCTTACAGTTGGTGCAGGGGACAGAGTTTCAGATTTGTGGATCATTGGGATCTCTTCTGGGGAAGGTATGACCTGTAGAAAAGGGATGGGTTACACCTGAACTAGAGGGGGACCAATATTCTTGTGGGCAGGTTGTAGAAAGGGAGGACATCCTGGAGGGATTGTTCACTGAGTCTGTGTGGGTGGAAGTCAGAAACAGGAAGGGAGCGATCACACTATTGGGAGTATTCTACAGACCTCCCAATATCGGCTGAGACACTGAGGAGCAGATTGGGAGGCAGATTTTGGAAAGATGCAAAAATAACGGTTATTGTTGCGGGTGATTTCAACTTCCCTAACATTGATTGGCACCTCCTTAGTGAATAGGGGATATATGGGGCAGAGCTTGTTAGGAGTGTCCAGGAAGGATTCCTGACACAGTATGTGGACAGGCTGACTAGAGGAGAGGCCATTACTGGACCTGGTACTAGGCAATGAGCCTGATCAGGTTTCAGATCTCTCAGTGGGAGAGCATTTCTGAGACAGTGACCATAACTCCTTGACCTTTACCATCTCCTTGGAGAGGAATAGGAGCAGATGACTTTGTATTGTGTTCAGTTCTGGTCACCTCATTGAAGAAAGGATGTGGAAGCTTTAGAGAGGGTGCAGAGGATGCTGCCTGGATTAGAGAGTATGTCTTATGAGGATAGGTTGAGTGAGCTGGGGATTTTCTCTTTGGAGTGAAGGAAGATGAGAGGTGACTTGATAGGGGTGTACAAGATAAGAGGCATAGATCAAGTGGACAGTCAGACTTTTTCCCAGGGTGAAAATTACTAACATGAGGGGGCATAACTTTAAAGTGATCGGAGGAAGATATAGGGGGGATGTCAGAGGTAACCTTTTTACACCAAGAGTATTTGGTGTGTGGAACACACTGCCAACAGAGGTGGTGGAGGCAGATACATTAGGGACAGTTAAGAGATTCTTAAATAGGCATATGAATGACAGAAAAATGGAGGGCTATGTGGGAGGGAAGGGTTAGATAGATGTTAGAGCAGGATAAAATGTCGGCACAACATTGTGGGCTGAAGGGCCTGTAGTGTGCTGTGTTCAATCATCAGTAGAGTGATGGAAAACATCAACAGTGCTATCAAGCAGCAATCAGCAATAACGTGCTCCAGACATGGACCAAAAAACTGAATTCCAGAGGTGACTGCCCTTGACATCTATGTTTAAGTGGCTTTTAGACAAGCACATAAAAAGGCAGGGAGTAGAAGGACACTGACCATGTGCAGGCAGATGGGATTAGTTTGGATTGGCATCATGCTTGGCAGAGACATGATGGGCCAAAGTGCCTGTTCCTGTACTGTTCTGTTTTATAAGGAGCATTTGACTGAGTGGGATTTCAAGAAGCCCTAGTAAAAGAGAATTCTACAGGCACCAAGGGAAAAGACTCTAGTGGCTGAAGTCATAACTTGCAGAAAGTAAGATGTTTGTGATAACAAACATATGAATTAGGAACAGGAGTTGCCACTTGGCCCCTTATGACTAATCCATGTAACCTCAAATCTATAATCCTGCATACCCCCTTTGTTTATCAAGAAACTATCAACCTCTGCCTTAAAAATACTCAAACTCTGCTTCCACCACCCTTTGAGGAAAGGGTTCCAAAGACTCATGACCACCTGAGAAAAAAATTCATTGTCTAAATTGCATGAGCTCTTCACTATAAACAGTGACCTTTGGTTCTCAACAAGAGGAAACATCCTTCTCTCCATCCATCCTATTAAGACCCCTCAATTCCAGGACATCCTGGTAGGAGTTCCTCAGAGTAATATCCTAAAGCTAACTATTTTCAGCTCCTTCATCAATGGCCAACCTTCCATCAGAAGTGGGGATATCCACTGATGATTGTACAATGTTCAATTCCACTTGTAACTCCTCAATAAATGAAGCAGTATATGCCTTCATGCAACAAGACCTAGGCAACACTTGGGGATGAGCTAACAACCTGCAAGTTATATTCACACTACAGAAGTGCCAGGCAATGGCTATATCCAACAAGTGAGAGTCTAAACACCTATGACTGATATTCAATGTTACATCACCAAGTCCCCAACAATCTACATCTTGGTTACTACTAACCAGAATCCCAATTGGACCAGCCACATAAACACTGTGGCTACACGAGCACATCGTAGGTTGGTGTGCTGCGGTGAGTGACTCAACTCTAGATACCCTAAGGCCTTCCCCCTTTATTAGCTTGATATCATCCAGAGCAAAGTAGTCTATTGGCACCCCATCCTCCACCCTAAACATTCATTCCCTTTACTCTGGCAATAGGAGCACAGTGGGTACCACTACAAAGCGCATTTATTTGTCTTGGATACTGACAGTACCTCCCAAACCAACCTCCGCCACTAAGAAGGACAAGGGCAGCAGGTGCAGGGAACATTACCACCTGCAGGTCCCCCTCAAATCACACACCATCCCGACTTAGAAATATACTGCTGTTCCTTCATTGTTGCTGGGTTTAAATCCTGGAACTCCCTCCCCAAAAGGCGCACCTTCACCAGAAGGACTGCAGTGGTTTAAGAAGCTGGCTCCACACCACCTCCTCAAGGGCAATTAGGGATGAGAGATAAATGCTGGCTTTGTCAGTGACGCCCACATCCCGAGAAATTAATAAATGAAAAACTCCTCATTCAGTGTCCCTGCCCATCCTCATTGAGACTGGCCTACTCTGGTTCATCCGGTGATAATGAAAACAAACTTCACTGTGACAGACTTCCAAAATATAACCAAAGCGGAAGGAGAATGAAAGGAGAAAGAAACAACTCAGACAGAAATTCCACAAAGGAAGAAATTAAACTGAAGCAGAGAAACAAATCAATCAGCACACAATTCCATTTAATTACATTTGCAGATTAATGTGATTTATATTTAAATATAATTACACAGAAATTTCTATACCTCCTAATTATGTATAATTACATTGACGTGTAATAATTACATATAATTGTCATCAGACCCACCCCAATTAATTCAGGAAAGTCAGGAGTTATGTATTAAATGTGGGACACCATGGCACCCAGCTGTCACACCCCAGCTGTCTCGCCCCCAGATGTCACAGGCCAGACACGTCGCTTAAAGCCTCACTGCTGTTGCTTTTGACCTCTACCTGAAGCTGACGAGCAACTTCCAACTGACCAATGAACAAATGAACTCTGATTCACCTCAGCCAGTGTTTACTGAACAAGTAGACTTTGTGTTGTTAAATACAGAAAGAAAGACAACCTGATCATATCAGAGCCCAATGTTGATTTTAAGTGTGCACAGCCCTTCACATTCAAAAATTATGCCCCTAGGTTGGAAAATTATTATTGTTATTGCATCATTTAAAGGCGAAACTAGGAAACTACAGATCAATTTATTAACCTAATTTCTGGGAAAGTTAATGGAATTTATCATCGGAGTGACATGGTGGTGCAGTGGGTAGTTCAGCACCTGACCTCAGGTGGTGTCTGTGTGAGTTTGCACATTCTCCCTATGACCCTGTGGGTTTCCCCAGGGTGCTCCGCTTTCCTCCCACAGTCCAAAGATGTGACGGTAGGTTAATTGCTGCTGTAAATTATCCCTTAGTGTAGTTTAGTAGCAAAAGAAGCAAAGGAGAGCCAATGGGTATGTGAGGGAGACTAAGTTACAGGGGTATAGGGAAATAAGGAGCCAGCATGAACACAGTGGGCTGAATAGCCTCCTGTGTCAGGGTAAGTAAGAGATGATGGTCATGTCCATGTTACTCTGTAAATCAACATCATAATAGCAGAGTATCTGGTTATTATCTCACCACTTTGTTGGAAGTAAACTGACCATTTTTTCAATATTACATTTTACAAAACTCTTGTCCTTGGCTCATGGAGAGCCTGTAGAAACTGAAGTTTTATTTCTATCGGCCTGATCCTGACCCAGACACAGTCTAACGTTTGCATAGGTCTTTGTTCCTCAAACCCATGACTGACATTGATCAGATTGGAGTACCTGCAGGGTTGGAGCTCCTGTCACACACACAGAGCAACCAATCCCAAAGCACTTGTTCTATTTGAATGATGTGACTTAGTGGCCTTGTAGCCAACCAAACAAATCAACCCAAAATTTGTATCACATTTTTAAATTCAGTTGCTTATAATCACCAACTCCCTTGGTAATGCGTATGCATAATAAAGGATTATCAACCAGTTAAGACTCAACAAGAATTCTTCATTTTTGGCACAGGTAAATTAATTGTGAACACACTTTATCACCTTTCCTTTGCCAAGTGTGTTTTCAAAGGTCAGGTAAAGCTACAGCTGGCTGGCAAACAAAATTCACAAACACGCCATACCTTGCTGATGAACTATTTATGCCAGAAGTTGTGAGGGCATTTGTCAGTCACATGCAATCTTTATCATCACAGTCCCACAGTCCAAAGTTACTGAAGAGGCCTGCTAAGAAAACAGAAGTATCTGTTCTCATGAAACGGCAGTTGGTAAAAGGAATCTAAGCCTGATCTCTACTTTTTCCCTGTCCAATACCACTTCCTAATGAGCTGTATTTGTAGTTTGAGTCACACTTTGGTTCAGCTGGATACAGTGTGGACATGTGTACCATTTCTCATGTATACAGCACACAGAAAGCTTAACACCATTTTGGACAAAGCAGTCTGCTTGATCGTGACTTCAACCACTCATCTGAACAGGATGGTATGCGACCCATCCACAGATCTGACTGGATGGCCATCGCGTCTTGTTGTCTGTCGAAAATGCCTGATACTCCACGTCCACCCTCAACAAGATTACCTGCCAGCTTCTCTTCCCCACTATGAACCACCTTCACCCTCTGCATCCTCTACCTCACACCCAACAACAGCTGTGTTCTTTGCCACAAAGGTTACAGAGGATGGATCATTACATGAAATACGCAGCACACAAACAGGTCACTCAGCCCAACCAGTCCACGACAGGATTTCTGCCTCGCTGGGGCCACCTCCTGTCTTCTCCCACCTTACTCTGTCAGCAGAACCCTTCATTCCTTTCCCCCGGTGACTTTATCCAGCTTCCTCTAAAACCCATTCTTGTAACTGACCTCAACCCATCCCTGTAGAAGCAGGTTGCACAACCTCATTGCTATCTGGGTAAATGATTTCCCCTTGAATTTCTTATTTGATTTCTTAGTGATTATCTGAAATTGAAAACCTCAGCTTTTCCACTTCCCCATCAGTGGAAACAATCCCTCTGATTTTTGCAAACTTAAAACATTCCAAAATTTTTAAGGCCTCCATTAGGTCACCCTCCCTCTCCAGCTCGTCCGTTTACCTTGCCCAGTGGGTGGAACTTCACATGATAGCATTGTCCTTGCACATTATTTCTGTACCTCATCAGTGCCCCTTTTTATAACTTTCAATCAGAATTAATCACAATGGGTGTAAGAATGATCTAACATTGTTAACATTGAAGACTACAGCACAGTACAGGCCCTTTGGCCCATGAAGGTGTGCCGACATTTTATCCTGCTCTAACATCTATCTAACCCTTCCCTCCCACATAGCCCTCCATTTCTCTATCATTCATGTGCCTATCTAAGAGTCTCTTAAATGTCCCTAATGTATCTGCCCCCACAAC
Source organism: Pristis pectinata (assembly GCF_009764475.1). Classification (NCBI taxonomy): domain Eukaryota; kingdom Metazoa; phylum Chordata; class Chondrichthyes; order Rhinopristiformes; family Pristidae; genus Pristis; species Pristis pectinata. The sequence continues at coordinate 1,587,663 of NC_067417.1, forward strand.
CTCTGCCGGCAGTGCGTTCATGCACCCACCACTCTCTGTGTTTAAAAAATCTTACCCCTGACATCCTCCTTATATCTTCCCCTAATCACCTGAAAATTACGTCCCCTCGTGTTAGCCATTGTTGCCCTGGGAAAAAGTCTCTGACTGTCCACTCGATCTATGCCTCTTATCATCTTGTACACCTTTATCAAGTCACCTCTCATCCTCCTTCTCTCCAAACAGAAAAGCCCTAGCTCACTCAACCTATCCTTATAAGACATGCTCTCCAATGCAGGCAGCATCCTGGTAAATCTCCTTTGTACCCTCTCTAAAACTTCCACATCTTTCCTATAATGAGGTGACCAGAACTGAACACAATACTCCAAGTGTGGTCTAACCAGAGTTCTATAGAGCTGCAACATTACCTCGCGGCTCTTGAACTCAATGCCCCGACCAATGAAGGCCAACACACCATATACTTTCTTAACACCTCTATCGACCTGTGTGGCAACCTTGAGGGATCTATGAACGTGGACCCCAAGATCCCTCTGTTCCTCCACACTGCTAAGAGTCCTGCCATTAACCTTGTATTCTGCCTTTGAATTTGATCTTCCAAAGTGTATCACTTCACACTTTTCCAGGTTGAACTCCATCTGCCACTTCTCAGCCCAGCTCTGCATCCTATCAATGTCCTGTTGTAATCTACAGCAACCTTCTATACTATCCACAACACCACCAACCCTCATGTCATCAGCAAACTTACTAACCCACCCTTCCACTTACTCATCTAAGTCATCTATAAAAATCACAAAGATCAGGGTCCTAGAACAGATCCCTGCAGAACACCACTGGTCACTGACCTCCAGGCAGAATATGCTCCATCTACCACCACCCTCTATCTTCTATGGGTGAGCCAATTCTGAATCCACACAGCCAAGTTCCCCTGGATCCCATGCCTCCTGACTTCTGAATGAGCCTTCCATGAGGAATCTTATCAAATGCCTTACTAAAATCCATGTACACCACATCAGCTGCTCTACCTTCATCAATATGCTTTGTCACATCCTCAAAGAATTCAATCGGGCTCATGAGGCACAACCTGCCCCTCACAAAGCCATGCTGACTGTCCCTAATCAGCCTATGCTTCTCCAAATGCCCATAAATCCTGTCTCTAAGAATTTTCTCCAGTAATTTGCCCACCACTGAAGTAAGACTCACTGGTCTGTAATTCCCAGGGTTATCCCTACTCCCTTTCTTAAACAAAGGAACAATATTTACCACCCTCCAATCATCTGGCCCTACTCCTGTCACCAGTGAGGACACAAAGATCATCACCAAAGGCGCAGCAATCTCTTCCCTCGCTTCCCATAATAACCTTGGATATATCCCGTCCGGTCCCAGTGACTTATCTATCCTAATGTTTTTCAAAAGTTCCAGCATATCCTCTTTCCTCATGTCAACAGGCCCTAGTGTATCAGCCTGTTGTACGCCATCCTCACAAACGTCAAGGTCTCTCTCACAAGTGAATACTGAAGCAAAGTATTCATTAAGGACCTCCCCTACCTCTTCCGACTCCAGGCACACGTTTCCTCTTTTATCCCTGATCAGTCCTACCCTCACTCTATTCATCCTCCTATTCTTCACATACGTGTAGAATGCCTTGGGGTTTTCCTTAATCTTACTTGCCAAGGTCTTCTCATGCCCCCTTCCAGCTCTTCTTAAGTCCATTCTTAAGCTCCCTCCTGGCTACCTTGTAACTCTCCAGAGCCCTGTCTGATTCATGCTTTCTAAACCTTAGGTAAGGTTTGGTACAAGTTTTTCAGAATTTCACTGGAATACTGTGCACAGTTCTGGTCACCATAGTACTGGAAGGACATGACTGCACTGGAGAGGGTGCATTTCAGTTATGAGGAGAGACTGGATAGGCTAGGTTTGTTTTCCTGGGAGTGAGGAGGCAGAGGGAAAGCACGTGGTTAAAAAAGCTGAGGTATATTGAAAGCATAGATAGTAGGATTTGTCTGCATTGAAGATGTTTAAAATTAGAGAACCTAGGTTTAGGATAAGGGGTAAGAGGTTTAGAGGGGATCTGACAAGGATTTTTTTCACCCAGAGAGTGGTTAGATACAGGAACGCACTGCCTGAGAGTGTGGTAGAGCCAGAAACTCTCACAACATTTAAGAAATATCTAGACCTGCATTTGAATCGCCGAGGTGTAGAAGGCTACAAACCAAGCTGGTAAATGGGATTAGTCTAGATGGATAATTGGGATCAACATGGAAATATTGGGCCAAAGAGCCCGTTTCTGTGCTGCATTACACGTGATTCTGGCCTTCCCCTGAATGCTTGGATTGCTTTGAAGGCAAACACAGAATCTTCTGCTCTTCTGATCCATTCAGATTCTTATTTTCCCTTCTTTATTGTTCTTACCAAACTGTAATGCCTCACACTAAACTGTGTTGAAATTTAATGCCCATTCTGCCAGTTTATTGGTACCTTATAACTTATTCCACTCTACCTCAGAGCTGACCATTCCTCTCCCAATAAATTTGCGTCATCAAGATATTTAGACACTGTGTTTATCCGTCCAAAGTCTGAATTGTTAATATGACTGTGAACAGTAGCAGCGCCAATTCTTATTAAATCCCACTTTGTTCTACCTTCTACTCTGAATCACAGGCCTTTCCCCCATTCTTTGTTCTCTTTTGGGCAGCAGGCTTGCTATCCTTCCTGCTACTTGCCTTCTAACTCCACATGATCTAATCTATTCATCTATTAGGATGTGCCTTATCCAGATTTACTACATCAACTACATTGATGTTGCCTACTCTTGAGGGTTTCCTCTTCAAACAATTCAGTGAAGTTGATCAAACAAGAAATCACTTTTTGAAATCTACACTGACTTAATATTTTTGGCGTCTAGTTGTATCTCTGTTCTTTCCTTTAGCTGGGATTCCATTATCTCCCTCCCACTGACATTAAGCTGAATGGTCTATGGTTTCTGAGACACATTCTTCCTCCTGTTCTTAACTATCAGTCTAACACTAGTTCTGTGCTGGTCCTCTTTTTCCCTAACCAGTGATTAAATGTGTGTAAGTGTGTCCCTAATATCTTATAGAGTCCTGAGCTAGTCCCATTTGCCTGTGTTTGGCCCATATCCCTCTAAACCTTTCCTATCCATGGACCTGTCCAAATTTCTTTTAAGTGTTATAATTGTACCTGTCTCTACAGCTTCCTCTGGCAGTTCATTCCATATACCCACCACAGTCTGTATGAAAAACTTGCTCATCAAAAATTAACTCTTTCCCATCTCATCTTAAACCTATGCCTTCTAGTTTTAGATTCCTCTACCCTGGGAAAAAGACTCTGACCATCCACCTTACCTATGCCCCTCATGATTTTATAAACCTCCATAAGGTCATTTCCATCTTAGATTATTTAAAAATACATGTTCCACCTTGTTGATCCTCCCAGCATGACTAATTGATCTAATATTTCCTCTCCCTATTTTCAATGGTGGTATCATTTCTAATCTGATTTACTGATGTTATCTTTCCTGACCCACCTATAGCAAATGCTGAGACCAAGTAGTTGATATTTTTCTCATTTTATTGTTGCTGGCTGATTCTAATTTTGCCCATTCTTTACTGATCTAATTCTTATCACAACTTTTAATAACATAGCTGCAGAAAATCCCTTTTTTTTTCCTCTCTCCTTATGTTTCTCCCTATCACCCAACAGCCACTGTCTCCTAACTCCACTCTCCCCCCCACCCCTTCAACCTCCCTCCCACCTGCTCCAGCTGCCCATCATCCCTCTCCTCACCTGATTCCACCTATTGCATGCCAGCCCCTGCCTCACCCCTCCCTCTCACCTCGTTGTACTGGCTGCCTCCACTCTCCCTGATTCAGGGTCTCAAACCAAAACGTTGAGCAAGCTTCTGCTTCCACAGATGCTGCTTGTCCTTCACGTTCCCCCAGCAGTTTGTTTTTTGCTCTGTCAGCTCACCTCTACTGTTTATGCCTCTTTCCTAATAGAACATAGAACATAGAAAAACAACAGCACAATTCAGGCCCTTCGGCCCACAAAGATGTGCCGAACATGTCCCTACCTTAGAAATTACTAGGCTTACCCATAGCCCTCTATTTTACTCAGCTCCATGTACCTATCTAACAGTCTCTTAAAAGACCCTATCATATCTGTCTCCACCACCGTTTCCGGCAGCCCATTCCACACACTCACCACTCTCTGAGTAAAAAACTTACCCCTGACATCTCCTTTATATCTACTCCCCAGCACCTTAAACCTATGTCCTCTTGTGGCCACCAATTCAGCCCTGGGGAAAAGCCTCTGACTATCTACCCTATCAATACCTCTCATTATCTTATACACCTCTATCAGGTCACCCCTCATCCTCCGTCTCTCAAAGGAGAAAAGTCCGAGTTCTTTCAACCTGCTTTCATAAGGCATGCTCCACATTCCAGGCAGCATCCTTGTAAATCTCCTCTGCACCCTCTCTATGGCTTCCACATCTTTCCTGTAGTGAGGCGACCATAACTGAGCACAATACTCCAAGTGGGGTCTGACCAGGGATCTATATAGCTGCAACAATACCTCTCGGCTCCCAAATTCAATTCCCCGATTGATGAAGGACAATACACCATATGCCTTCTTAACCACAGAGTCAACCTGCGTAGCCACTTTGAGCGTCCTATGGACTTGGACCCCAAGATCCCTCTGATCTTCCACACTGCCAAGAGTCCTACCATTAATACTATATTCCGCCAACATATTTGACCTACCAAAATGAACCACTTCACACTTATCTGGGTTGAACTGCATCTGCCACTTCTCAGCCCAACTTTGCATCCTACCTATGTCCCTCTGTAACCTCTGACAGCCCTCCAAACTATCCACAACACCCCCAACCTTTGTGTCATCCGCAAACTTACTAACCCACCCCTCCACTTCCTCATCCAGGTCGTTTATAAAAATCACAAAGAGTAAGGGTCCCAGTACAGATCCCTGAGGTACACCACTGGTCACTGACCTCCACTCAGAATATGACCCTTCAACAACCACTCTTTGCCTTCTGTGGGCCAGCCAGTTCTGGATCCACACTGCAATGTCCCCTTGGATCCCATGTCTCCTCACCTTCTCCATAAGCCTCGCATGGGGTACCTTATCAAACTCCTTGCTGAAATCCATATACACTACATCTACTGCTCTCCCTTCATCGATGTGCTTAGTCACATCCTCAAAAAATTCAATCAGGCTCGTAAGGCAGGACCTGCCCTTGACAAAGCCATGCTGACTATTCCTAATCATATTATACCTCTCCAAATGTTCCTAAATCCTGCCTCTCAGGATCTTCTCCATTAGCTTACCAACCACTGAGGTAAGACTCACCAGTATATAATTCCCATGCTTTTTCCAATAGGTCTTTGTGTATCAGTGGTTAGTGTTTGATTTTGCTTTTAAGTGAAATATACCTTCTTTGGTTTCCATGGAAACTGCTTTTAAGTTTCCACCGTTCTTCTCCATCATTGTTCACCAAACGTTATGGGCTTTATACTTCCAAGTCTAACCTCAGTTCCCCACAATTGCCGTTGCTCCATATCCCACTGCTGATTATGCTACCAGCCTTCTAATCATTATGTTACTATTTTATGGTCACCATTCCCTACATCTTCCTGTAGATTTATTGCCTGCTTCAGTCCCAGTTACTGGACCACGTTGTCCCACATTGGGCTCAATGCTTGGGATAAAAAGGAGTCCATCATACATTGGTAGACTGCTGTTCCCTCACCCCCTTACCAAGCTTCATCTGACTAATTCACTTCGGGGTTGTTGAAATCTATTATTCTATTTTTTTTCTTACTTCCCTACTCTGTTTCTATATTTCTTCCTCCAGTGACCTTCTGCTATGAGGAGGTCTATGGACCACACATTAGGTGATTGGTCCTTTTCCCCTTTGCTTCCTGTCATAATCTTCATTCCTGGACACCAACTCAACCCTGGGCAACTGTCTGAAACTAAACCCAAGCATCTGGAAGCTGGTGTCAGATCTGACAACATGAGATTCAGACCATTACAAAATGTGCCTATTCCCACCTCAATAAAACACACCCTCTGCCTGCCTCAGATTATCTGCCACTGAAATCCCCATGTGTGCCTTTGTTACCTGTAGCCTTGATCACTTCAACTGTTACTGTGCTCTCTACCACATTCCCAGTCCTGCAAGCCTCTCAAATCTGTGTTCCCCCAAAAAATCTGTCCTACAGATCAAGACTGTGCTTTTACTTGCTTGGTTTAGAGAGTATGCACTATGAGGAGAGACTAAGGGAGCTAGGGCTTTACTCTTTGGAGCGAAGGAGGATAAGAGGAGACAAGATAGAGGTATACAAGATATTGAGAGGAATAGATAGAGTGGACAGCCAGTGCCTCTTTCCTAGGGCACCAATGGTCAATACAAGAGGGCATGGCTTTAAAGTAATGGGTGGAAAGTTCAAGGGAGATATCAGAGGAAGGCTTTTTACCCAGAGAGTGGTTGGGGCATGGAATGCACTGCCTGGGACGGTGGTGGAGGCAGGTACTTTCGTTAAATTCAGGAGATTACTAGATAAGCATATGGAGGAATTTAAAATAGAGGGATATGTGGGAGGAAGGGGTTAGATAGTCTTAGGCGAGGTTTAAAGGTTGGCACAACATTGTGGGCCAAAGGGCCTGTATTGTGCTGTACTGTTCTATGTTCTATAACTTAGCAATTCCTGTAATCAACTCTCTGCCTCTCCATTCTCCTACAAGACAGTCCTTAGCCTTCCTACCACTTGCCCAGGTGTCCTATAATCTCTTCATAATCTAAAATTAGGATTATTAATGCTCCAGAAGGGTTTTCTTCTACATTATAAGTTGTTGCAACAATGTTAAAAGGACCATCTCACAAACGCCTTAACTCATCAATCTGCAGATACAGCATTGTAATTGGTCAAATCACAGCCTTTGTAAATCAATTCTCCCTCTAGGACACTCTTCAGTTCACTTAATCAGAGTCTAATGTATTCTAAATTAGACAAGTCATTGACTGGAGTATTGATTCTCTCATGGGCATTGGGCTATTCTTCCTACATTATGCAACCTTGACTACAGAAGCTGAACAGACTTTATAACCCATCATCTTGTCTGATATTCCAGGGTTCGAAAGAGGGAATGCTGCACTGTCAGAGCTGCCATCATAGCAGATGCTGCCTGTTCTCTCAGGCCAGTGCAGAGAATCCCACGGCACTATACTAAACACCAAGGGAGCTCTCCCAGTGTGCTGAGATAATATTTATCTCATAACCTACATGACCCCTGCACTATGGCCATTCAGGTTACGGAAATTTGCCCTTACAAAATTCAAAAATCACTCCCCAAAAATTTGAGATGTGGAATAAAATTCGCTATCATGGAATTTGTGTAAGTAAAAAGTAGATAAACACCTTCTTTTTCCAACTTGAATTTCTTGATGCATGATGGAAAATTGTAATCCTATTAGGGACCAGAGGCAGAGGATATATACGAGTCTTAGTAAATACTTTGCGGCTATCTTCACAAAAGAAATGAACTGTGCCAATGCTTTGGTTAAGGCTAACAAGTGTAAAATGTTGGATGGGATAAATGGAGTAAAAGTATTAAGGGATGTAGAATCTTTGAAACTGGATAATCACCAAGCATGGATGAAGTATAAAGAAGCAAGGGAGGAAATCGCAGAGCATTCCAGCATCTACAGTCTCGTGTCTCGAGGAAGTCGCAGATGCTAGGAGCATCATTTTTCAATCCACCCCAGCTAAAGGTGCGATTCCAGCGGTTTGGAGGGTGTTAATATGAAACATTTAAAAAGAGATAAACCAGGCAATTGCAGGCCAGTTTGGTTAACTTCAGTGGTGGGCAAATTACTGAAATCAATTTTTCAAGGGACCTTCATTTGGAAAGGCATTAAATAATCACAAACAGTCAGCATGAATTTGTTATAGGGAGGTCTTGTCTGACTAACAATTCACTTTTTTGGGGGAGTTAACAGAGAAGGCCGATAAGGGAATGCGCTTAATGTAGTCTCTAAAGATTTTAGTGAGGCTTTTGGCAAAGTCCAATATGGGAGGCTGGTCAAAAAGGTGAAAGCCTGTGGAGACCAAGACAAACTGGCAAATTAGATCCAAAACTGGCTCAATGACAACAGGAAAAATTAATGGTTGATGGGCGTTTTTGTGACTGAAAGTCTGGTGACACAGGGATTGATATTTACCTTGTCCCTTGTTTTTTTATTGTAATAAATACCAATGATTTAGACTGAAACAGGGTTTTTTCAGAGGATAGAAAAGGAGAAAAAGTCATCTCGTAAGTTGGGCAGAAAAGTGGCAAATGGAATCCTAAAAGGTGTCAGGTAATACACTTGAGGAGGTGCAACAAGGCATGCGGATATACAACAAACGGGAGGAACGGAAAGACCTTTAAGTGTGCCTATCTACATCCTTCATGGTTTCAGATACCTCCAGCTGATCCCTAATCAACCTCATCTGTTTCAAGGAGAAACATCCCCACTTCTCCAACCTATCCACATAAGTACAGCCCTTCAACTTTTGAATCATTTTGGTCAATATCTTCCAAACCCTCTCCTAAATTATAGTGCTTAGGGCTGGACACAAGAATCATTTGTGTCTGAACCAGTGTTTTCTTTTTAAGGAGTGAAAAATTTTTTACATTATCTCAGTACTACATGGCCTATTCCTTATTCTGAGATTTTGACTCTTGGTTTTAGGGTCCTCAGCCAGAGGAAACATCCTCTCTGCATCTATGCTGTTGAGCTCTGTAAGAACTTTGTAAATTTCAATGAGATTACCTCTCATTCTTCTGAACTTTAGAATACAGCCCTAGTCTACTCAATCTGTCCTCATATGGCAAACCCAGGAACCAGTCTAGTGAGTTTTCACTGCACTCTCTATGTCATGTATATCATTCTTTTAGCTAAGAAGATCAAAACTGTACAAAATACTCCAAGTGCAAGTCTCATCAAGACCTTATACTTCCTGTGTACTCAAATCCTCTCACTATAAAAGGGAACATACCATTTGCCCTCCTATTGACTTGTGTACAAGGACATCCAGGTCTCTTTGAACATCAACATTTCCCAATCTGTCAAAATTTTAAAAATATTCTGCTTTTCAGTTTTGTGCACCAAAGTGAAAGACCTCACTGAAAGCTCATCCATATCCTCTTGAAGCCTCCCTACACCACGTCACTATTCACAATCACACCCAGTTTTATATCATCAGCAACCTTAGAAAAATGACGTCGTACCCCTCAGCTAATATGTTGATATAGATTGTTGACGGCCGTGGCCCTAGCACCAATTCTGTGACAGCCTGCCAATTCAAAAAGATCCATTCTTTCCCACCCTTGGCTTTCTGTCTGTTCAACTCTCAATTCATGTCAGTACAATACCCCAGTTCTATGTGCACTAACCTTACCGACCAACCTCTGTGAGGGACCTTATCAAAAGCTTTTTCAAAATCTAAATGCACCATCTCCACTGGTTCACCCTATGAGTCCTCAAAGAACTGCAAAAGATTAGTTAACATGATTTCCCTTGAATAAATCCATGCTGACTCTGCGGAATCATACTGTTCTTTTGTAGGTGTACTTCCTTTATTACTGATTCCAGCATTTTTCTGCTACTGGCATTAGGTTAACAGATTGATAGTTTCCCGTTTTCTTTCTCCCTTGTTTCTTAATTAGTGGGGTCACATTTGCTACTTGCCAGTCTGCAAATATGATCTGTAAAACTTTGAAAGATGATAACCAGAGTCACCTCTTTCAAAATTCCGGGGCATAGATCATGTGTTCTTTGAGATTCTGCATTCTGTTTTCTTTTTACTACCTCGATATACTTGTGTGTGGCACGATCTGCCTGGATGGCACACAAAGGTTTTAATGCATCTCAGTACATGCGACAATAATAAACCAATACAGTTCCATATGATTTATCAAAATTTCAATCTCACTAACTTCTCTAATACTAAAATATTAATCTCATTCAGTCCCTCACTCTCACTAGAACATTGGTTCTCCGATATTCTAGCAGTTTTTTTGTAAATTCTTCTGTTAAGGCAAAATACAAAATATTTGTTTAATTCCTCTGCCATTTCCTTAATTCCCATTATAAATTGTCTCGTCTTATTTCAGCAAGGCATTTGATAAGGTACCCCATCCATGCAAGGCTTATTGAGAAAGTAAGGAGGCATGGGATCCAAGGGGACATTGCAGCGTGGATCCAGAACTGGTTGGCCCACAGAAGGCAAAGAGTGGTTGTTGAAGGGTCGTATTCGCATGGAGGTTGGTGACCAGTGGTGTACCTCAGGGATCTGTACTGGGACCCTTACTCTTTGTGATTTTTATAAACGACCTGGATGAGGAAGTGGAGGGGTGGGTTAGTAAGTTTGCGGATGACACAAAGATTGGGGGTGTTGTGGATAGCTTGGAGGGCTGTCAGAGGTTACAGAGGGACATAGGTAGGATGCAAAGTTGGGCTGAGAGGTGGCAGATGCAGTTCAACCCAGATAAGTGTGAAGTGGTTCATTTTGGTAGGTCAAATATGATGGCATAATATAACATTAATGGTAGGACTCTTGGCAGTGTGGAGGATCAGAGGGATCTTGGGGTCCGAGTCCATAGGACGCTCAAAGTGGCTATGCAGGTTGACTCTGTGGTTAAGAAGGAATATGGCGTATTGTCCTTCATCAATCGGGGAATTGAATTTAGGAGCCGAGAGGTATTGTTGCAGCTATATAGATCCCTGGTCAGACCCCACTTGGAGTATTGTGCTCAGTTCTGGTCACCTCACTACAGGAAGGATGTGGAAGCCATAGAAAGGGTGCAGAGGAGATTTACAAGGATGCTGCCTGGAATGTGCAGCATGCCTTATGAAAGCAGGTTGAGGGAACTCAGCCTTTTCTCCTTGGAGAGACGAAGGATGAGGGGGGACCTGATAGGGGTGTATAAGATGATGAGAGGTATTGATCGGGTAAATAGTCAGAGGCTTTTCCCCAGGGCTGAAATGGTGGCCACAAGAGGACATAGGTTTAAGGTGCTGGGGAGTAGATATAGAGGAGATGTCAAGGGTAAGTTTTTTACTCAGAGAGTGGTGAGTGCGGGGAATGGGCTGCCGGCGACGGTGGTGGAGGTGGATACGACAGGGTCTTTCAAGAGACTCTTGGATAGGTACATGGAGCTGAGTAAAATAGAGGGCTATGGGTAAGCCTAGTAATTTTCTAGGGTAGGGACATGTTCGGCACAACTTTGTGGGCCGAAGGGCCTGAACTGTGCTGTAGGTTTTTCTACGGTCTATGTCGTATGTCTCTGCAAGGGGCCCAAGTTTACCCTCAGCTACTCTCCCTTATGGTTTATTTCCGATTACTCTTATATTGTCTTGCCTTTTCCCTCCAATTTCTTGGTCCTCCTTTGTTGAGTTTCTGGTCCTCAGCACTGACCAACGGTCTCCGACCTGAAACGTTAAATATGTGATTCCAGCATTCTGTTTTAATTTAAATCCTCAGGCTGACTGCTATTTTTGACAAATCTCTTCGTTTGATGTAATGCTACCTCTGATTTCTCCTGTCACTGTCATGTTGTTGTTCTTGGGATCTTGCCGTGCGACGTCGATTGGCGGGAACCTGATTTGAGACGCCACGGCAATCCTCCGCGGGCACATTTCTTTAGCTCCTGATTGGCTGTAGCAACCACCAATCCAGGTGTGGAAAGATTTGGTTTCTCCGTGGCAACCGCAGCAAAGACCAATTTTGATTGGGTTCATACCTTGTCAATTAGAAATAAGGCTAGTCCGACACCAACCGGTGAGTAACCTTCCCAATGGAGTCAGACTCCTATGAGCGGTGCTGATTGGTATATTTTTCTGTCAATCATTTGGAACGGCAGCCGCTTCTGCAATTCCGAAAAGTGATTAGTTAACTTAGTTGTCAATCCCTCTTAAGATGACATCATACAACAAATAACTAGATGTGATTGGTCAACCTTGCTAGTGAGGCGGTGCCTGTGGTCTTTCAATCCGTCGATGCAGTGCTGAGGTAAAAAAACAAAAATAAAACCCGAGAGAAGTCGAGGCTTAGCGGCAGGTAGGCGGGAGAGAGCCCGGTAGAGGCCTGGGGGGAGAGAGAGCGGCGAGTGGCCCCGGTAGATGCCTGGGGGAGAGAGTGACGAGTGGGCCCGATGTGTTGGGGAGAGCGCGGCGAGTGGGCCCGGCGCAGGCCTATGCCGTGGCCTGGGTTAATGGTTTCACATCGGGGATGGGTGGTGCATTATGTGCTCGGAATTAGGGCCTAAAGCCAAGGGGAGGAGGGAGTGATGGGAGGGGAGCCGTGGACTGACGCCGGATTCCAGCGGCCCGGTTCACCTGTGTGGTCGGGAGGGGGGGAGGCTAACGCCGGGTCGGGGGTCCGACCAAACCAGCTTGGGATCAGACTGCCTTCTGCGCACCCACCCAGCAACAACACCCACCTCTGTCCAGCTCTGCCCAGTCAGACCTCTCCCACACTCACCTGTCCGCCTCCTTCTAGAACCATAGAACACTACAGCACGGAAAACAGGCCATTCGGCCCTTCTAGTCTGTGCCGAAACCTTATTCCACTAGTCCCATTGACCTGCACCCAGTCCATAACCCTCCAGACCACTCCCGTCCATGTATCTATCCAATTTATTCTTAAAACTCAAGAGTGAGCCTGCATTTACCACGTCAGATGGCAGCCCGTTCCACACTCCCACCATTCTCTGAGTGAAGAAGTTCCCCCTAAGTCTTTCCCCTTTCACCCTAAAGCCATGTCCTCTTGTACTTATCTCTCCAAAGATAAGGACTGCACACAATACTCCAAATTTGGCCTCACTGTAACATCCCAACTCCTGTACTCAATACTTTGTTTTATGAATGCCAGGATGCCAAAAGCCTTCTTCACAACTCTGTCTACCTGTGACACCACTTTCAGGGTTGTAAAGAAGGCTTTCGGCATCCTGGCATAGAACTGTCAATCTACCCATCCACCTACCAAGGCATATCCCATAGAGTCATAGAGCCCTTCAGCCCATTTAGTCCATACCGGCCTGGTTTTCTGCCTATCCAAACCTCTCTTAAATGTTACAATTGAAACCACATCTACCACTTCTGCTGGCAGCTTGATCTGTATTCGCACCACCCTCTGAGTGAAGAAGTTTCCCCTCGGATTGCCCTTAAATATTTAATCCTTAACCCATGTCCTCCAGTTCTAGTGCCACCCAACCTTCAGGGAAAAAGCCTGCATGCATTCACTCTATCCATTACCACTCATAATTTTGTATACCTCTATAAGATCTCTCCTCATTCTCCTGCGCTCCAGGGAATAAAGTCCTAGCCTATTCAACCTATCCCTGTAACTCAGGTCCTCAAATCTGGCACCATCCCTGTAAATTTTCTCTGCACTCTTTCAAGCTTATTGACATCTTTCCTGTAGATAGGTGACCAGAACTGCACACGATACTCTAAATTTAGCCTCACCACCGTCTTATACAACTTCAGCATAACATCCCAACTCCTGTACTAGATGTCCTAATTTATGAAGGCCGATGTGCCTAAAGCTCTCCTTACGACCCTATCTACCTGTGATGCCACTTTCAAGGAACTATGGATCTGTATTCCCAGGTCCCTTTGTTCTACTGCACACCTCAGTGCCCGACCATTCACTGTGCAAGTCTTACCCTGGTTTGTCCTCCCAAAGTGCATCAGCTCACACTTGTCTGAATTGAATTCCATCTGCCATTTTTCAGCCCATTTCTCCAGCTGGTCCAGATCACTTTGCAAGCTTTGATAGCCTTCTTTGCTGTTCACAATGCTGCCAATCTTGGTGTCATCCGCAAATTTGCTGATCCAGTTTATCACATTATCATCTAAATCATTAATATAGATGATAAACAACAAACCCATCACTGATCCCTGCGGCACACCACTAGTCACAGGCCTCCAATCAGAGAGACAACCATTTATTACCACTCTCTGGCTTCTCCCGCTAAGCCAATGTTGAATCCATCCAAAAGTTAGCCACTGAATTGTTAATATCTTCTGAACAAATACATTGCCGTATAACACAGAAACAAACCCTTTGGCCCACCATGTTCATAATCCCCGTTGTACTTGCCTACACCAATTGCAATTTTCCATATTAGGACCATATCCTTCTATGCCTGTGTATTTAAGTGTCTATCTTAATGTCTCTTAAACGTTGTGATTGTATCTGATTCCACCACCTCCTCTGACAGCAATTCCAGACTCCAACCACCCTTTCTGTGGGACAAAAAACTTCAAATCTCCTATCTCTCACAATAACACGGGGGTGGCACTATTACTGTGATTGGGTTCAATTCCCATCGCTGTCTGTAAGGAGTTTGTACATTCTCCCTGTGTCTGCGTGGGTTTCCTCCGGGTGCTCTGGTTTCCTCCCATATTCCAAAGGTTAACATTGGGTTTAACTGGGCAGCGTGGACTCGTTGGACCGAAAGGGCCTGTTACTGTGCTGTAAATAAAGTTTTTTTTTAAAACTATGCTCTCCTTGACACAACATGGGAAAAAGGTTTTTACCATCTACTCTGGCATAATCTGATATCAGGTTGTCCCTCAGCCTCCTCCGCTCCAAGGAAAACAAACCCAGCGTATCCATTCTCTCCTCATAACTGTAATGCTCCAGTCCAGGTAACATCCTGGTGAATCTCCTTCGCACTCTCTTCAGTGCAATCACACCCTTCCTTTAGTTCTGGCAACCAGAACTGCACACAATACTCCCAAGTGTGGCCCAACCAATGTTTTATAAAGCTATAACATGATCTCCCAGCTCTATTATTCTTTACCATCCCGTATGCCTTCACCACCTTATTCACATATGCTGCCATTTTCAGGGATCTGTGGATATGTACCCTAAGGTCCCTCTGTTCATTAACACTCCCTAGAGCCTTGCCATTTACTGTGTACGTCCTACATTTGTTTGCCTACCCAAAATGCATCATCTCACATTTCTTAGGATTAAATTCTATTTGTCATTACTCTGCCCAACTTTTCAGCTGATCTATATCATGCAGTAGCCTTAAACAACCTTCTTGCTATCCACACCACTAATTTTCATTTCATTTGCAAACTTACTTATCATGCCTCATGCATTCGCATCCAAGTTATTAATGTATATCACAAACATCAAGGTCCCAGCACTAATCTTGCAGCACACTACTGAATTAAAATCTGAAAAGCAACCATCCTCTGCCTGCTATTACCAAGCCAATTTTCGATCCAATTTGCCAGACTGCCCTAGATCCCATGGGCTCTAACCTTCTGGATCAGCCTACCATGTGACCTGATATAAAATTATGCCAGAGTAGATGGTAAAATTCTCAAAGACCTTACTAAAATCCATGTAGACATCATGTACCACACTCCCCCTCATTAATATACTTAGTTACCTCCTCAAAAAATTCAACCAAATTTATCAGGCAGGATTTCCATGAACAACACCCTACTGACTATCCCTGATCAATCCCTGCCTTTACAAGTGAAGATAAATCCTTTCCCTTAGAATTTTTCCTGTGTTTCCCTACCACTAACGTTAAACTCACTGGCCTGTAGTTAACTGGTTTATGCCTGCTGCCCTTCCCGAATAAAGGATCAACATTCACAATTCTGCAGTCATCCAGTACTTCACTGTTGCAGCAGTCTTGTCTCCCGTAGCAGCCTGGGATACATCTCATTTGGCTCTGGGGATTTATCTGCCTTTATGCATTCCAAGATATCTACTACCTCCTCCTTCCTAATGCTAACGTGCTGTAGAACATCATATCCTTCACTCTGAATTCTCCTTGTATCATGTCCTCCTCAGTGAACACAGGTGAGAAGTATTCATTCAGGATATCGCCCACATCCTCTGGCTCCATGCACATATTGTCCATATAGCTGCTTAAGGCAGCCTATTACTTCCCTGGTTACTCTCTTCCTCTTAATAAATTTATAGACTATCTTAAGATTCACCTGAATTTTATCTGCCAATGATACTTCATGGTCCTTTTTTGTCCACATAATTTCCTTTTTAAGTACTTTTTTTACATGCCCTATTTTCCTCATGTGACTGCTGTGTTCAGTTGCCTATGCCTGTCAAATGCTTCCTTTTTTTACTTCATCAGTTCCCTAGCATCCCTTGACATCCATTGTACCTCCTCATTCGTGTTTTTTGTTTATTCATGTTCCAGGATGTGAGTATTGCTGACATTTATTGCCTTTAAAGAGCTGGGTCAGCTGCCATCTTGAACTGCTGCAGTTCATGTAGTGAAGGTGTTTCCACAGTGCTGCTGGGCAGGGAGTTGACGGATTTGGACCTAGCAACAATGACAAGAACTTCTAACCCTGTGAGAACTGTGCTTCCTGCCTCTGTCCTTCTTCCTTTGTTTCTCCCATTGGTGGCTGTGCCTTTAACTGCTAAATCCCTAATTTATGGAATTCTATCGCTTTTATCTCTGCCTCTCAACCCTTCCTTTTGAAAAACTTGTTAAAATGCATCTCTGATCAAACTTCTAATGCCTCTTAATTCCTCCATTGACAGCTGCTGAGAATTTTGGTCTGATTAGTCATCTTGTGACATTTTCTATGGTGGTGGAGGCAAATACTATAGAGGCGTTTAAGAGGCTCTCAGATATGTACATGAATGTGCAGAGAATGGAGGGATATGGACATTGTGTAGGCAGAATGTGGTTGGGGCATGGAATGAGCTGCCAGGGGCAGTGGTGGAGGCAGGTACATTGGTCAAGTTCAAGAGATTGTTAGATAAGCATATGGAGGAATTTAAAACAGAGGGATATGTGAGAGGAAGGGGTTAGATAGTCTTAGGCAAGGTTTAAAGGTCGGCACAACATTGCAGGCCGGAGGGCCTGTATTGTGTCGTACTGTTCTATGTTCTAGAAGGGACTAGTTTAGTTAGGCATTTAATTATAGTTTAATTAGCTCGGCACAACATCGTGGGCCAAAGGGCCTGTTCCTGTGCTGTACTGTTCTATGTTCTTAGTGAAACGCATGTTGTTTAATATGATATTTTAACTTTATGTCTTTGACTTCCTAGACCAGGCTTGGTCTATAGCTGATGGAGTGAGCCATGTATCTTCTTGTCTGTAGTCTGATGTATTGTGTCTGTTCATGGGATGACATGTGACATAGGACATAGCTTCAAATCAAGCTGTACAGGGAGATTTTCAGCTTCAAAGCCAAATGTGCATTATTATTATTGGTCAGGTGTATTATCCCCACCAGTGGCCCAATCTGTATGTTCTTCAGGACTTTCTTGTAAATTAATTTGAGATGAGATGAATAAAGGATGGAGGAGACTTATGGAGAACAGAACATTGGCATGAACCATTTGGGCCAAATAGGGTATTTCTATAGAATTCAGAGTAAAAATATACTTTTGCATTACTGTTGTACTTTAGGGTTTTAAAAGTTGGAGAGATTTTCATCATTGTGTCAAACATCAGCCAGAGAGCAAGGTACACTGCATATGTGAAGTAAGTGAGAGACAGTAGAGGTAGCACATAATATAAGCAGAGAGATAGTGTTTCAATGATTCTAGTAATGCAGGCAAATGGGATTAGTGTGGATGTGCATCGCAGTTGGCATGGACTAGGTGAGCCGAAAGACTTCATTTCTGTGCTGTGTGATTCTCTGTTTCTAGGTGGTAGTCGGCACATGATGTATCCAGCAATGTAATGTCAGCTGTAGGATTGGGCTTGATGGCTCTTCAAGATGGCTCTGTAATTCAATAAGATCATAGCATGTTTGTGCATCCTCATCCATTTTCCCATCCAATTACTACGTCCCCAGAATATCAAAAATCTTTCAATGTCAGCCTTGTAATTACTCTGAGCATCTGCAGCCCTCGTGGGAAGAGAATTCCAAAGATTTACACTGCTCAGGCCAATGTATTCTAACTCTTATCCTGAGACTGTGTTCCCTTGTTATCCTTGGTTCTCGTCTCTCCATTCTAAAGAATCAGCCTCCCAGCATCTGTCCCCTCGGAATCTTTTATGCATCATTCTATATTCCACTGGCTAGAGGCCAGGCTTCCTCATCCCAGGAATCAGTCATGAAAATTTATGCTACAGTGACTCCTAGGCAAGGAAATCCTTTCCCAGGTAAAGGGCTTGCATTGTTTCTGAAGAATTGTTACCTGCAGAGCCATGGACCCAGCATACAATTTACTTTTCTAATTGCTTGATGCTCCTGCATGTTTTCTTTATGTCTCTTGAACAAGAACACGCAGATTCTTTTGTGTTTAAACATTTACTAGTTTTCACCATATAAAAAAAAATCTCTTAAGTAGGGAGACAAAGCATGGTAGTGCCATCCTTGTTTGAAGTGCTCTCGCCTTTGGGCTAGACAATTCTGGTTTTCAGCTCCACTCTAGAGATTTGAATGACTAAAATAAAAATAGAAAATCCTGGAAATGCTCAGCAGGCTAGGCAGCTGTGGAAAGAGAAATAAGAAGTAATGTTTCATAGAGTCACACAGCACAGAAATATTACGCATCGGCCTACCATGTTCTTGCCAATCAATAAGTACTATCTGCAAAAATACCTTTGATTAGTACTTGGTCCATAGCCTTCTATACCTTGGTGACTGAAGTGCTGGTCCAGATATTCCTTAAATATTGCAGGAATACTGCCTCCACCACACCCTCAGGCAGTGCATTCCAAATTCAAACCACGCTTTGGGAAAAATATTCCTTTTGTGATCCCATCTAAACTTCTTGCCCCTTACCCTAAACCTCTGCCCTCTATTTTAGACACCTCAGCTTTGGAGACTGCAGATGCTGTAATCTGGAGCAAAAACCAAACTGCTGGACTGGTGCAGGGCCTTGACTTGAAACATTGACTATCCTTTGTCTCCACAGATGCTGCCTGACCCGCTGAGTCCCTTCAGCAATTTGTTTTTTTGCTTGGAGGAAAGCTTCCTACTATCTGTTTTGTTTACCTCTGTCAGAAGACCCCTTAGCCACCTCCACTCCAAAGAAACCAAACAGCCTATCCATTCTCTCCTTTATTATTGAAATAGAACAGTACAGCACAGAACAGGCCCTTCGGCCCACAATGTTGTGCCGACTTAGCTAATCCCTCCTACCTACAGAATGCCCATATCCCTCCATTTTCCTCTCATCCAAGCCCCTCTTAAAAGCCCCCAATGAATTTGCCTCCACCACCCTAGCAGGCAATGCATTCCAGGCATCCACCACTCTCTGAGTAAAAGACTTGCCCATTGCGTCTCTTCTGAACCTGCCCCCTTAAGTGCATGCCCTCTGGTATTGGATCGCTCAGTAATGGGAAAAAGATATTGCTTGTCCTGTCCACCCGATCTAATTTTATACACTTCCAACAGATCACCCCTCAGCCTCCACTGCTCCAGAGAAAAGAGCCCATGTTTGTCCAGCCTCTCCTGAAAGCACATGCAGCATCCTAGTAAACCTCCTCTGCACCCTCTCTAAAGCCTCAACATCCTTCCTATTAGTGAGGTGACCAGAATTGCTCGCAATGCTCTAAATGCAGCCTAACCAAAGTTCTATAGAGATGCATCATAACTTTTTGACTCAATACCTCGATTAATGAAAGCAAGCATTCCATAAGCCTTCTTAACCACCCTATCTATCTGTGTAGCCACTTTCAATGAGCCATGGACTTGCACCCCAAGGTCTCTCTGCTCTTCAACACTGTTGTCCTTAAGAGTGTACTGCCTCTTGACGTTAGTCCTACCAAGGTGCAACACCTCACATTTATCCGGGTTAAACTCCATCTGCCATTTCTCTGCCCACATCTGCAGCTGATCTATATCGCGCTGTATCTATCGCCAGTCTTCTACACTATTCACAACTCCTGCAATCTTGGTGTCGTCTGCAAACTTACTAACCCATCCATCAACATATTCATCCAGGTCATGTATGTACATCACAAACAGCAGAGGTCCCAGCACAGATCCCTGTGGAACACCACTACCCACAGGCATTCAGCCCAAATAAGTCCTGTCAACCACCACCCTCTGTCTTCTATGGGCAAACCAGTTCTGGATCCACACAGCCAATTCTCCACTGACCCCATGCATCTGAACTTTCCTGATTAACCTGTTTTATATGGGACCTCGTCAAATGCCTTACTGAAGTCCATATAGATGACATCCGCAACTCTACCTTCATCAGTCTCTCTCGTCAACCTGTCGAAAAAACTCAACCAGGTTAGTAAGACACGACTTGCCCCACATAAAGCCATGCTGGCTTTCCCTAATCAAGCCATTGGATTCTAGATGCTCGTATATCCTATCTCTAAGAATTTTCTCCAGCAATTTCCCTACAACTGACGTGAGACTCACCGGTCTATAGTCGTCTGGATTTTCCCTTGTTCCTTTCTTAAATAGAGGAACAATATTAGCCACTTGCCTGTCCTCCGGGACCTCACCTGTGGTCAAAGAGGACACAAAGCTACTGGTCAAGGCCCCAACAATTTCCTCTCACCTCCCTCACTAACCTGGGGTATATCTCATCGGGCCCTGGGGACTTATCCACCTGTTTAGGAGACCTAACACTACCTTCTTCTGGACCTCTAAATGCCCTAACATGTTTCTGCCCCCAGTTCCAATTTCTGCATCCTGCATGTCTCTTTCCTGGGTCAATACTGAAGAGAAATACTCATTCAGTACCTCCCCCACATCCTCTGCATCCAAACATAGATTCCCTTCTTTATCCTTAAGTAGTCCTACCTTTTCCCTCATTATCCTCTTATTCCTTACATAGGTATAGAATGCCTTTGGATTGTCCTTAATTCTACTTGCTAAGGACTTTTCATGGACCCTCATGTGCTCTGTCTAATCTTAACTTCTGAAGCTCTACATACTTGTCCTTTTTCTTCTTGACTAAGTTCATTACTTCTCTGGACATCCAAAGTTCCCTTATTTTGCCATTCATGTCCTTCCTTCTAATCAGGACATATCTATTATGTACCCTATGTATTCAATCTTTAAACACCTCACATGTTCAACATGGACTTGCCAGCAAAAAGGTGTTCCCAGTTTACTCTACCTAGTTCCTGCCTTCTGCCTTCATAATTAGCCCTGCTCTAATTTAAAACCCTCCCACTAGCCCCATACCTATCTTTATCCATAGCTATCCTGAAAGTTAATGAGCTGTGGTCACTGTTCCCCAATTGCTCACCCACTGATTGGTGAGTCACCTAGCCAGACTCATTACCCAACACCAGGTCCAGAAGAGCCTCTCGTTGGACTGTCAACATATTGATTTAGGAACCCCTCCTGGATACATCATTCTGCCCCATCTAACCCCCTTGCACTAAGAAGGTCTCAATTTGAACCAGGAAAGCTGAAGACTCCCATGACCACAACCCTGTAATTTTTACACATTTCCCTAATCTGTTTGCACATCTGTTCCTCAATGTCCCGGTGGCTATTGGGAGGTCTATAGTATACCCCCAAGAGAGTGATTGCATCCTTCCTATTCCTGAGTTCTACCCATATGGACTCTGTATCTGAGCCCTCCATTACGTCTCCCTGGAGTGCAGCTGATATATTATCTCTAGATAATTTAAGGCAGATGGAATTTAATGCAGACAAGTGTGAGGTGTTGCATTTTGGAAGGACAAATCAAGGTAGGACATACACAGTAAATGGTAGGGCACTGGGGAGTGTGGAGGAACAAAGGGATCTGGGAGTTCAGATACATAATTCCCTGAAAGTGGCGTCACAGGTAGACAGGGTTGTAAAGAAGGCTTTTGGCATCCTGGCATTCTTAAATCAAAGTATTGAGTATAGGAGTTGGGATGTTATGGTGAGGTTGTATAAGACATCGGTGAGGCCAGATTTGGAGTATTGTGTGCAGTTCTGGTCACCTAACTATAGGAAGGATATTTGTAAGATTGAAAGAGTGCAGAGGAGATTTACTAGAATGTTGCCGGGTCTTCAGGAGTTGAGTTACAGGGAAAGATTGAACAGGTTAGGACTTTATTCCTTGGAGCATAGAAGAATGAGGGGAGATTTGATAGAGGTTTACAAAATTATGAGGGGCATAGACAGAGTTAATGCGAGTAGGCTCCTTCCACCTAGATTAGGAGAGATAATTACGAGAGGACATGGCTTTAGGGTGAAAGGGGAAAGGTTTGGGGGAACATTAGAGGGAACTTCTTCACTCAAAGAATGGTGGGAGTGTGGAACGGGCTGCCATCTGATGTAGTAAATGCAGGCTCACTCTTAAGCTTTAAGAATAAATTGGATAGATATATGGACGGGAGAGGTCTGGAGGGTTATGGACTGGGTGCAGGGAAGTGGGACTAGCGGAATAACGTTTCGGCACAGACTAGAAGGGTCGAATGACTTGTTTTCTGTGCTGTATTGTTCTATGGTTCTAGTATTGCAACTCCTCCCCCTCTTTTACCCCCCTTTCTATTCTTCCTAAAACTTCAAAACCCTGGTACATCGATCACCCATTCCTGTCCCGACCTCAACCAAGTCTCTGTAATGGCCACAACATCATAGTTCCATGTACTAATCCATGCTCTAAGTTCATCACTCTTGCCCATAATACTTGAGCATTGAAGTACAAACACTTCAAACCATTCATCCCATCACATCTGTTATCAGGAATCTGCCTAATACTACATTCCCTGATATCAGCCCTCCTGCCCGTTCCCTCACTTCCATTCCAAGCAACATTCTGGTGACAATAATAAATATATAATCATAAAAAATAAATAAAACAATATACAATATTAAATATACAATAATAAATATGACAATAAACTTGACTTTGACATTGACTTTGAATCTCTTCTGCACCCTTTCCAGTTTCAGGGCAACTTCTTTCCACAAATGCTACTTGAATGGCTGAGTGTTCACAACTTTTTCTGCTTTTATTTCAAGTTTCCAGTTTTTGATTTTTTTTTAACTTGAATAACTAACCCAGGGTGAACCTGCGGTGCCATGTTGAGGAAGAGCTGGGCTGTCTGATGTGCTGCTAAACTGAGCCACTGCCTTGCTTTCAGGTGGTTGTGTACAGTTGCCTCATTTTATTGAGCAGAATGTGAAGTGTATCAATGTCATTAAAATTGCCTGGCCATTATGCTTTTAGTCAGTTGTATAGAGTAGATTTACAGGCTGCAATCCAATCAAAGGTATAGGAGGAGTGATTTGCAAGTTGCAATCTAATTGAGCAAATTTGGGGATCAATTTTACATGTAGAATAAAAGGTAGGGATGGTTTACAGGATGGAATCTAATCAAGGGACTGGGGTGGTTAATATCTAAAAGAACAGGTATTTTCTGGGTGCAGAATGCAGACTGGGATCTGAGAAGTTCTGGAGGTGCCAAACTCTTGAGAGCAATATTACAGCAGTTTTTTAAAAAAACTTTTCCAGAAGTTAGATTGGAAGTCTGTTGGTAACAGGCTCTGTATGTGGGTGCTATGTATTTCTGTTTGGATTTACCTGGGAACTGAGTGCCTCCAATATCCTTCATGCATGCTGATGAAAGCAATTGCTGAAAGTTGTATCATTCTTGGATACTTGGTGAGGAAGTGATCAGTGTGCTGATAGTGAATGTAGGGAAATGGCTGTAGCACAGTAACGCCTTCTGTCTAAACTGTCAGTCCACCAGCAGGTAGATCATATTTTGGTTCATGCCTCTTCTCTTATTGGTTGTCGTGCTGGTGATGCAGGTAGAGACAGCAGCACTCCATCCTTTGAGGCCTGTAATTGTTTGTTTATGGTGTTTTTGTCTCTGGAAGAATGTCATGGGTTCATATCCCACCTCAGAATTTAAGCTCATAAATCTTAAGAGTAGCATGGATGGAGTGCTGTGTTTATCAGAGTGGTGTTTTAAGGGTGAGGCTATGAATGTTATTCCATAACCAGTAAGGTAATCAGACTGGTCTCCTGAACAATTGTGTTTAAGGATCACTGTGTTTATGTTCTGTAAGGAGACTTTGTTATCGAATAAATTGTGTCAAGGTTTAGTGTTTGCATGTTTAACATTTAAAAACAAAATAAAAGCAGCCTAATGGATTTATAGTTTGTGCTTGAAATATTGGTAGCTCCAGGTCTATTAGTTCTGGGACACAAGAGACTGCAGTGTTGAATCTGGAGCAAAAAACAAATTTCAGGAGTAACTCAGCAGGCCAAACAGCATCTGTGCATGTAAAGAGACAGCCTGGCAGTAGAGAAGGCCAAGGACAGATTGGTTGGTGTGGGAATGGGAAGGGAAGTTGAAATGACATGCAACTGGAAGCTCAAGTCTGACCATGTCTGCGCTGACCCCGATGTCGAATTCAACTACATCTCTTCTGCCTGAACGTGATCCATATCCCTGCATATTCATTTGTTTATCTAATAGCCTCTTAAACACCACTATCGTACCTGCTTCTGCAGCCACCCCTGGCAGCCTGTTCCAGGCACCCACCACTCTTTTAAAAAAAACCTGTCCCACTGATCTCCTTTAAGCTTTCCCCCATCTCATTTTAAATGCACGTCCTATGTGCATAATGCAAGTACTATGTGCATAATGCAAAAAATGCAAGTACTATGACATTTCTACCCTGGGAAAAGATTCTGACTGTCTACTCTATCTATGCCTTTCAATCTCTTGGCCCATTATGTCCATGCCAGCCATTGTGAATCCATGTCGACTAATTCCATTTTCCGATACTTAGCTTGGAGTCTTCTGTGCCTTGGTGGTTCAAACGCTTGTCCACATACTATTTAAATGTTGTCAGACACCTCATTGGAGTGGGTTTGAGATTCCAGCCACCTTCTTGATCAAAAGATTCTTGCACAATTCCCTGTAAACCTAAACCCTCTAGTTTTAGACACCTCCGCTACAGGGAATAGTTTGTTTCTGACAACCTCATCTTTGTGCCTCGTAACTTTGTACATCTCAGTTAGGTTCCCCTCGGCCTTCTCCGCTCTAAGGAAAACAAAATCGGCCTATTCTGTCCGGTTCTACTTGTGTTCTTTAGAAAAAGATAACTGCAACCTTGGTCAAGACTAGATGTAACAAAATTCTGAAGTAATGTAACTCCATGGAGGGACATTTAGGGATGACCAATAAATACAGGACTTGCCTGCAACTCTGCAATTCACTGAGCAAACATTTTAAAAGTTTGCAGTTAATTGTGCAAAAACAACAGTGACCTTATGGATTATCAGAAGACGTGTGACAATAAAAGACTGTTTAGCAAAATTGAGGCTAGGGAGTAAAGGGTTCAGTAGCAATGTGGATAAAACATTGACTCAAAAATGGAAAGCAAAAGTCATGATAAATTTTTGTCTTTCAGATTGGGATCACTGCTTTTTTGAAAAAAAAGTGATACATTAATGACTTGGAGATGAGTGTGCAGGGTAAAATGTCAAAGTAACATCAAGTTTTGAGGCCTAGTAATGGAGAAGAGGATAGCAATAACAGGAGGGTACATGCAAGCAGATTTGGCAGACCAATGACAGATGGAACTTCAATCTCCTGAAGTGTGAAGTGATGCATTTTGGCAGTTGTAATGAGGTGAAGCTAGATGGCACGGTTCTAAAGGGTATGCAGGAACAGAAGGATCTGGATGTACTTGTGCATAAATCTTTGAAAGTGGCAGGACGTGTTGATATAGAGTGGTTAGTAAAGCATATGGGATCCTTGGGTCTGTGTAGGGAGAAAAAGTAGGGTGATTATGTTGAATTTTTATAAAAGATAGGCCAAAACTGGAGATTTGTGTCCAATTCTGGTCACCACATACTTGAAGTTTATGAAGATCCTGGAAAAAACGTAGAAGACATTTACTTAATTAGTTCCAGAGATGAGAGGTTTCAGCAACAATCTTAAACTGGATAAGCTGGAATTGCTTTACTTGAATAAAAAAGATAGAAAAAATAATGATGTTTCGATGGGGTAAAGAGAGGAACGCTGTTTCTATTAATGGCTGATTTGAAAACCAAGGACACGGATTAAGTGCAGGACAAAAGATATAGGGATGGTAGAAGTTTCAGAAGGAAATTGGATAAGCACTTGAAGGAAATAATTTATAGGGCAAAGACTGCCTTCTATGCTGTAATGGTTCTATGATTCTGTATGTGAATTAGTGTTGCAAAATTCAAATATCTGAGCTGGGAGTTCCCTGGTGCTCTGCTACCTTGTGCTAGTATACATTACCACTGATAATTGCCTCTTTTCAGAGTTGTATCTTTCATGAATTATGCACATTTCATATTGGAGAAGGTAGTGCAGGGAATGATTCATCTTCCTGCTTTCAAACTGGTTTCTCAGCAAACTACAAATAAATTTTATTGCATTGTAGGACTGACTTGATATTGGTAGGTTTGATTTTTAATTCTGCGACTGACATAGAACATTACAGCACAGTACAGGCCCTTCAGCCCACTATATTGTGCCGACATTTTATCCTGCTCTAAGATCTATCTAACCCTTCCCTGCCGTATAGCCCTCCATTTTTCTATCATTCATATGCCTATCTAAGAGTCTCTTAAGTGTCCCTAATGTATGTGATTCCACCACCTCATTCGGCAGTGCGTTCCATGCACCCACCACTCTTTGTAAATAAAACTTACCCCTGACATCCCCCTTACACCTTCCTTCAATCACCTTAAAATTATGCCCCCTCGTTTTAGCCATTTTCACCCTGGGAAAAGTCTCCGACTGTCCACTTGATCTATGCCTCTTCATCTTGTACACCTCTATCAAGTCACCTCTCATCCTCCTTTGCTCGAAAGAGAAAGCCCTAGCTTGCTCAACCTTTCCTCATAAGACATGTTCTCTAATCCAGGCAGCATCCTGGTAAATCTCCTCTGCACCCTCTCTAAAGCTTCCTATAATGAGGTGACCAGAACTGAACACAATGGTCCAAGTGTGATCTAACCAGAGTTCTATAGAGCTGCAACATTACCTGCCAGCTCTTGAACTCAATCCCCCAACTAATGAAGGCCAACACACCTTACGCCTTCTTAACAACCCTATCTACCTGTGCGGCAACCATGAGGGATCTATGGACGTGGACTCCAAGATCCCTCTACCACACTGCTAAGAGTCCTCCCATTATCCTTGAATTCTGCCTTCAAATTCAATCTTTGAAAGTGTATCACTTCACATTTTTCTGGGTTGAACTCCATCTGCCACTTCTCAGCCCAGCTCTGCATCCTATCAATGTCCTGTTGTAACTTACAGCAACCTTCTACACTATCCACAACACCACCAACCTTTGTGTCATCTGCAGACTTACTAACCCACTCTTCCACATCCTCATCCAGTCATTTATATATAAAAAAAAATCACAGAGCAGGGGTCCAAGAACAGATCCCTGCGGAACAGCACTGGTCACCGACCTCCAAGCAGAATACGCTCTATCCACAACCACCCTCTGTCTTTTATGGGCAAACCAGTTCTGAATCCACATAGTCAAGTTTCCCTGGATCCCATGCCTCCTGACTTTATGAATGAGCCTTCCATGAGGAATCTTATCAAACTCCTTACTAAAATGCATGTACACCACATCCATTGTTCTACCTTCTTCAATGTGCATCCTCAAAATGAGGCACAACCTGCCCCTCAAAGCTATGCTGACAGTCCCTAATCAGCCTATGCTTCTCCAAATGCCCATAAACCCTGTCTCTAAGAATCTTCTCCAGTAATTTGTCCACCACTGAAGTAAGGCTCACTGGTCTGTAATTCCCAGGGTTATCCCTACTCCTTTTCTTGAACAAAGGAACATTTGCCATCCGCTAATCATCTGGCACTACTCCTGTGGCCAGTGAAGATGCAAAGATCATCGCTAAAGGCGCAGTAATCTCTGCCCTCACTTCCCATAATAACCTTGGATATATCCAGTTTGGCCCTGGTGACTTATGTATCCTAATGTTTTTCAAAAGTGCCAGCACATCCTCTTTCCTCATGCCGACATGCCCTAGCATATCAGCCTGTTTTACGCCATCCTCAAATGTCAAGGTCTCTCTCTGGTGAATACTGAGGTGTTCATTAAGAACTCTTCTGACTCCGGTCACATATTTCCTTCTTTATCTCTGATCGGTCCTACCCTCACCCTAGTCATCCTCCTATTCTTCACATATGAGTAGGACACCTTGGGGTTTTCCTTAATCCTACTCAACAAGGCCTTCTCATGCCCACTTCTAGCTCTCCTTGTCTATTCTTAAGCTCCCTCCTGGCTACCTGCTAACTCTCCAGAGCCCTGTCTGATCTTTGCTTTCTAAACAGAGGGTAAGCTTCATTCTGCCTCTTCACAAGATATTGTACATCTCTTGTCAACCACGGTTCCTTCGCTTCACCATCGTTACCCTGTCTCAATGGGACAAACCTATCTAGAACCCTGTGCAAGTACTCCCTAAACAACCTCCACATTTCCTTTATGCACTTTCCCAAGAACATCTGTTCCCAATTTATGCTCCCAAGTTCCTGCCTAATAGTATCATAATTCCCCTCCCCCATTTAAATACTTTCCCATATCGTCTGATCCTATCCCTCTCCAAGGCCATGGTAAAGGTCAAGGAGTTATGGTCACTATCTCCAAAATGCTCTCCCACCGAGAGATCTGAAATCTGATCAGGCTCATTGCCTAGTACCAGGTCCAGTACAGCCTCTCCTTTAGTCGGCCTGTTGACATACTGTGTCAGGAATCCTTCCTATACACACCTAACAAACTCTGCCCCATCTATCCCCTTTACACTAAGGAGGTGCCAATCAATATTAGGGAAGTTGAAATCACCCATGACAACAACCCTGTTATTTTTGCACCTTTCCAAAATCTGCCTCCCAATCTGCTCCTCAGTGTCTGCTGCTATTGGGGGGGTCTGTAGAATACGCCCAATAGAGTGATCGCTCCCTTCCTGTTTCTGACCTCGACCCACACTGACTCAGTGGACGATCCCTCCGGGATGTCCTCCTGTTCTACAGCTGTGACACTGTCCCTGATCAGCAAAGCCACTCCCCCACCTGCTTTATCTCCATCCCTGTCCCTTTTGAAGCATCTAAACCCAGGAATATCCAGCAGCCATTCCTGCCCTTGTGACAGCCAAGTCTCTAATGGCCACCACATCGTAGTTCATGTACTTACCTATGCTCTTAAGTTCATCAGTCTTGTTCCTGATACTTCTCACATTAAAGTAGACGCACTTCAGCCCATCCAACTGACTGCAATTCTGCCCTTTCAACTGCCTATCCTTCCTCACAGTCTTTCTACACGCTGCATCTACTTGTACACTAAATGCGCCAACCTCTGACCTATCACTCAGGTTCTCATCCCCCTGCCAAACTAGTTTAAACTCTTCCCCCACAGCTCTAGCAAACCTGCCCGCAAGAATATTGGTCCCCCTCCAGGTCAGGTGTAACCCGTCCCTTTCATACAGGTCATACCTTCAACAGAAGAGATCTCAAATCTGAAACCCGGACCCCTGCATCAACTCCTCAGCATGCATTCATCAGCCAAATCAACATATTCTTACCCTCACTGGCACATGGCACAGGCAGCAATCCAGAGATCAGTACCCTTGAGGTCCTGCTTTTCAGCTTCCTACCTAGCTCCCTATATGCCCTCTTCAGGACCTCATCTCTTTTCCTACCTATGTACCGCAGCTTCTGGCCTCCCCCTTCAGAATGCCGTGGACCCAATTGGAGACATCCCAAACCTTGGCATACAGGAGGCAACATATCATCCAGGAGTCTCTTTCACGTCCACAGAATCTCCTGTCTCCCCCCCTTACTATTGAATCCCCTGTCACTACCGCTCACCTCTTCTCCCCCCTTCTCGTTGCACCACACAACCAGGCTCAGTTCCAGAGACCTGGTCACTGCAACTTTCCCCTGGTAGGTCGCTCCGCCCCCCAGACAGTATCCAAAGCAGTATACCTGTTATTCAGGGGAACAGCCACTCAGCATTACCTGCCTATTCTCCTTCCTTCTCCAGACAGTCACCCAGCTACCTGCTGGACTGTCTAGCTCTTATCTCTGAACTCCTCATTCTCCATAGGAGCCAAAGTTCATGCAGCTGCAGTTACCTAACATGGTCTGTAAGGAGCTGCAGCTGGATGCACCTCGTGTAGATGTAGCTACCAGGGAGACTGGAGGTCTAGAACTCCCACATCTCACAAGATGAACACACCACTGACCCTGGAGCCATTCTAATTACTCTAGCCTGGCGCTAAAGGAAAAATTAAAGAAAGAAAGGAAGAAGCTTACCTTAGCCTCTGCCTCCTTTTGCTGAAGCCACTTGAGCCAAAGCCTCAAGTGCTCCACTCTAACCCTGACCCACTCACACAATGGCCACTCCACTTATACCTACCTTCCCTTTATTTGCTGCTGTTAATTAGCCAGTCAACTATTAACAATTTGCAAACATGCTTCTTTTAGACTCTTGCAAGGTGAAACTCACAAGCACACGCACAGAGACTCACCTCTTTTAAAAGCTCCCGCTCCAAATAGGTAACGTACTGCTTCCTTGTTAGGACAGTGTTTAAATACATCCTGCACAATTGGTGGTTTATTGTTTGTTGTGTTGAATTGTGCTGATTGATAGCTGGTGGTTTTGTTTTAATTGCCATCTATCAATTGCTATGCTTCAGCACAGCCTGGGCTTGTGTACACCTGTGTCAAGTGCGGAAGTCCAAGAGGTGCTGAATGTCAGGTGCTGGCATGTGTCTGCTCCATCACTGGAATTACCATTGACTCCAGTAATGGAGTGCTGACTTCTTAAAGAGAAGGTCAGAATGCAACCAATGGATTGGAACAGAGATTAGTGCCTGGGATGGTGGGTTTGCTGTACAAGAGATTGATCAGGTCCTCCCTCAGCCCCTCAGCCTCCTTTGCTCCAGGGAAAACAAACTCAACCTATCTAATCTCTCCTATCTAACCTATCTAAAGTCCTCCATTCCAGGCAACATCTCCACTGCACCCTCTCTAGCGCAATTATGTCCTTCCTATTGTGTGGATGTCGGGATAGTGCAGAAAAATGGTGCTGAGGTAGAAGATCAGCCATGATATTGATAATAGGAGTAGGCTTGAAGGGGTAGTTGTTCTTATGCAAGTATGACCTTTAGCTCTGTGTCAAGGAGAGTTGTGTACACACGAGTCCTTATTCCTAATTATGATCCGATGACCATTCTACAGTTGAGAGAACAGGATTAGGTTTGACTGAGTTCCTCATGATTGAACATTGCGTAGGTTCCCACCTGGATAATTGATGTTTAGGTGAATAACAACAACCTGTCTCAACCCCCCCCCCCCCCCCATACCATATTTGTCAAGGCAAATTGCATTACCACTAACCAGCCTAATATCTACGTTACTACTGCCACCCTCCTTCATTTGCATTATACTCACCATCTTCCTATTGGTATCTTGGGTTTCACTTGGTTCCCTAAAAGACTACTTTCAAATCTTCCGGTCTTCTAGCCTGCCTCACAAGATAATAATTGTCATTGAATTCAAACTGTTGATTTGTTTTTTTTGACTTTCCCAATAAATCAGCAATTGCCACAATGCAAGGAGTATTGCCTGAGGATTGGGAAGACTTAAACATCCAGATTTAAGTAACCAAAAAAATTAAAAGGTTGAATGGGAGCACACAGCAAGAAATGTGAAAACTCTACAATTTTTTATATAAGTATGTAACAGGAAGAAAGTGATGAAAAGCCATTTGCAACACAAGAAATCGTTACAAAAGATGTGCTCAATGGGGTTAGGAGAGGTAAATCTATTGAATAAAAGATGGGTTAAAAAAGCTGGTCACATTCATGTTGGCAAGCTGTAATGTGGGGAGCCTTGGGGATCAGTGCTGGGGACGGCTACTTATAACTTATATGAATGACCTGACTGAAGGACAGATTGGAACATTCTCATGTTTGCTTATGTAAAATTAAGTGGGCAAGTAGGCTCTGAGGAAGGCACAAGGGATTGTGAGGGGATATAGAAAGATTAAGTGCAAGGGCAACATGCTGATGAAAATTTTCAAATATCAAGACTTCAGACTGGCACAATGCTCATGGTATACTGGGCAGCAATGATTCCTGCCCTCCTGTATGCAGCAGAGACATTGATTATCTACATCAGACCGCTCAAAGCATTAGAGGGATACCATCAAGGCTGTCTTCACCAAGTCTCTCATTGGCCCACTAAATTTGCCGGTGTCAGCATTGAGGCTGTACTTGTGCTCAGCTAGCTCCAATGTGCAGGCTGCATCATCTTCATGCCTGGTATTGGATTCCTGTTGTACAGTACTCTAAGCTCCATCACAATAAGAGATTTGCAGGACAGGGAAAGCTGTTTACAGATGTTCTCAGTCTTCTTGAAAGATTGTAACATCCTCTGGTTCATGGGAATTCCTAGCCTCTATTGAGCAAAATGGAGCTGGGAAGGCAATGAGCACTTTGAATCTCTTTGGGAGCATGTAGAAGCAAGAGAAAACAATGGGAGAAGTGCAGAATCTCTCACTCAGTACATCCACACACCCAGTCAAGCATCATCTGCCCCACCTAGAAATCCTCAGCCACCTCACAATCCACAGAACTGGAATGGAAGCAGGTCATCCTTGACTCTGAAAAAGTGCCTAAGAACATATTGCCTTATGATACATTGGAACCAAAACTGCTTAATGGCCATGATTGGGGCCCTGAGAGGACCATGAAGGTTTGGAAGTCACGGTTGATCAGTCTAGAAAAGGGTGTTAAATAGAGGGAGGTGAATGTGGATGGAGGAGAGAAAAGAACTGCTGGAACTGAAGTCTAGAACACTGCAGGTGCTGAAGATCCAAATTTAGAGAGAAAGCTGCAAATGCTGAACAGGTCAGAGAGCATCTTTGGAGGGAGGAAAAACTCAACTAATGTTACTGGTCAAAACCGGCTGGTTTGGACACAGACTGGAAAGGTTGCTGATCTGAAATTGTTGAATTCACTATCGAGTCCCGAGGATTGTTGTGTGCCTAGATGCTAAATGAAATGCTATTCCTCACACCCGCCTTGTGCTTTGTTGAAACGGTACAAGAGGTCTGGCTGGATAGGAGAGTTAGTGGTAGAAATTAAATTTCTACCATATTCAGCAAGATGCATCTTCCTCTGCCCTCCCCTTTCAGCATTCTGAAGGGACCATTTCCTCTGAGATTCTCTGGTTCACTCCTCTGTCTCAACCAACTATGCTCCTTCTCATTGCACTTTCCCATTCAACTGCCCTTTTACCTCTTCCCTTCCCACTCTCCAGGGACCTAAACACTCCTTCCAGGTGAAGTAGCAGTTCATTGGTACTTTCTCTGTTTTAGTGCACTACAATCGGTGTTTGTGGTGTGGGCTCCTGTACATCAGAGAAACTAAACACAGATTAAGTGACTGCTTTGCAGAACACCATCTGTTCAGCCTGCAAGGGTGACCCTGAGCTTCTAAATATCTATCATTTTAATTCTTCATCCCACTCCTACTCTGATCTCTTTGTCTCATCAAAGCCCAACATATTTAAGGAACAGCACCTTGTCCATCACCCAGGTGCATTGCAGCTCTTGGAACTCAATACTGAATTCAATGTCCAATAATTGGCCTTTCCAGTTGTGTCGGAACTGCCCAGTTCTGATGTAAACCTATAAGTTAACTAGATTTTCTCTCTCCAAAGATGTTCCTGACCTGCTGAGTACTTCCAACATTCTTTAGACCTCCATCACTGTAGTGTTCTGCATCTCGTTTTCAGCACTTTTTCCTCACCTCTGTCCTCATTCATCTCTCTCTCTTTACATCTCCTCCAGACAAATGAGCCATGATGAAAAAGCCTTCATAAAGCTTTCTCAGAAAGCACTAACAGCATTTGTGTCATCTAGGGTTTAAAGTGGAATGGTGGTGCGGGGGGGGGGGGGGGGGGGGGGGGTTCCCTGAACAGAACTGAGGCAGTTGAGGTTGGGAGCAAATACTGTGGTCAATAAGAGCGAGTTTAGTAGACAGGACAGCCAGGAGCACAGCCAAGAGAGAGGAAAGACTGTTGGTTTAAACTGCATTGATTTCAACAAAAGAGGCTTAACAGGTGAGGCAAATGATCTCAGGGGACTGGGATAGCCATAACAGAAACATGGCTGAGAGAAGGGCAGGACTGGCAGATCAATATTCCAGGGTACAGATGCTTCAGGTGTGATAGAGGTAAAGATAAGAGAGGAGGGAGGTTGCCTTTTTGATGAGGGAGGACATAACAGCAATGCTTTGAGAAGATTTTTTTGGGGGATCATCCAGAGAGGCTATATGCATAGAACTTAGAAACAAGAAGGTGATGATCACTTTGATGAGACTGTATTACAGGCTCCCCAGTTGTCAGCAGGAACTAGAGGAGCAAATGTGAAGGGAGATCGCAGATAGCTGTAAGAATAATAGGATAGTATTAGTGGCAGATTTTAAGTTCCCTAATATTGACTGGGTGGAAAGAACTTATACAGGGTGGAATTTGCTAACTGTGTCCAAGAAAGCTTGGACACAATAAAGGGCACTGCTAGAGAGGGCACAATACCTGACCTGCTCTGAGGGAACGAGGTAGGGCAAGTGACTGAAAAGTCAGCGGGGGATCACTTTGTGACTAGCGACCATATTTCTATTAGTTTTAAAATAGTTATGGAGAAAGACAGGAGTGGTCCACAAGTTAAGGTCTTAAACTGGGCCAGGGCCAGTTTTGGAGCCAGTAGGTGGGAACTTGCAGAGTTCAATTGGATGAGACTGTGTTTGCAGGTAAAGGGACGTCACGGAACTGGGAGGCTTTTAATAGTGCGACGGACACCGTGTTCCTGCAAGGCTGGCAAGTTTAGGGAACCTTGGTTTATGAGAGATATTGAGGCTCTTGTCAGGGAAAAGATGGAGGTTTAGGCAGTCCTTAGGCAATTATAAGAAGTGTAGGAGTACACGTAAGAGGGAAATCAGGAGGGCAAAATGTACAAGATTCCACAGGTATATTAAAAGGGCTTTCTATGTGTGGAGCCACAGGAGATGGGTGAGATTTTTAATGAATATTTCTCATCAAGTTTTACTGTGGAGAAGATCATGGAAGCTAAGGAATTGTAGCAAATGAGTGGTGATGTCTTGGACCATCTATGAACTACAAAAGGTGAGGTATTAAAGCAGATTAAGGTGGATAAATCCCCATGGCCTGACCAAGTGCATCCTTGGACCTTTGGGAAGCTAGGGAAGAAATTGCATAGGACCTTGCAGAGATATTTGTCTCATCTTTAGTCACGGCTGAGGTTCTGGAAGATTGGAGGGTGGCTGATGTTCTACTGTTATTTAAGAAGGGCAGCAAAGACAAGCCAGGGAACTACGGGCCAATAAGTGGTGGGCAAGTAGAGGGGATTCTGAGGGACGGTATCTACCAGCATTTGGATAGCCAAGGGCTGATTAGGGCTAGTCAGTATGGCTTTGCTTGTGGGAAATCATGTCTCACAAATCTGATAGAGTTTTTTGGAGGTAACCGAGAGGATTAATGAGGGCAGGGCGGTGAATGTTGTCTCTATGGACTTTTGCAAGGCCTTTGATAAGGTCCCACATGGAAGGCTAGTCTGGAAGGTGAGATTGAGTGGGATCCACGGAGATCTAGCTAAGTGGATATGTAATTGGCTTGATGGTAAGAAGCAAAGTGGGATGGTGGAAGGTTGTTATTCAGAGTGGAGGTCTGTCACTAGTGGTGTGCCTGAGGAATTGGTGCTGGGCCCATTGTTGTTCCTCATTTATGTAAACAATTTTCACGGGAATGTACAAGGCGTGGTTAGCAAATTTGCAAATGACACTAAAATAGGAGGTATCACAGACAGTAAAGAAAGTTATCAGATCTTACAAATTACAAGCAGATCTTAATCAGCTGAGTAACTGGGCTGAGGAATGGCAAATGGCATTCAATTCAGATAAGTGCAAGGTGTTGCATTTTGGGAAGTCAAACTAGGGTAGGACTTTCACAGTGAATGGTCAGGCCCTGGGGAGCGTTGTGGAACAGTGGGACCTTGGAGTACAAGTACATAGTTCGCTGAAAGCAGTGTCAAAAGTAGACAGGGTGGTGAAGGCGTTTGGCACACTGGCCTTCATCAGACAGAGCATTAAGTATAGCAGCTGAAGCCTTATGTTGCAGTTGTAGAAGATGTTGGTGCAGCTGCAGCTGGAGTATGGTGCACGATTGTGGTTACCCTGTTATAGAAAAGATATTAAACTGGAGAGAGTGCAGAAAAGATTTACGAGGATGTTGCCGGGACTCGAGGGCCTGACTTAAAGGGAGAGGTTGGGCAGGCTAGGACTTCATTCCTTGGAGCGTAGGAAATTGAGGGGTGACCTTATAGAGGTGTATGCAATCATGAGGAGCATACATTGGGTGAACACACAAAGTCATTTTTTCAGGGAAGGGGAACTGTAAACTAGAGCGCAGAGGTTTAAGGTGAGAGATGAAAGATTCTTCACACGGAGGCGGTCCATCTATGGAATGAGCAGCCAGAGAAAGTGACTGAGGCAGGTACAATAACAACATTTAAAAGACACTTGGACAGGTACATGGATAGGAAAGGCTTAGCGGGATACGGGCCAAACGCGGGCAAATGGGTCTAGCTTAGATGGGCATCTTGGTTGGCATGTACAAGTTGGGCTGAAGGGCCTGTTTCCATGCTGTATCACTCTATGACTGTATTCTCTTGACCTCTATCCTATCACAGACATTCCCTTTGTTCTCTCCACCCTCACCTTTCTCTGCAACTTAAAGCATGCTCGCTTGTTTTCTCACTTTTCCCAGTTCTGATAAAAGATCATCAACTTGAAACATTAAATCTGTCTCTTGTTCCACTGTATCTAACAATGTGGTTAATGCAGAGACTGCTGAACACCAAATTGTTTACTCTGCAAGATAATGTCATGAGTGAGTTTTTGTCATTCTCACGAGTGCTGTTATATTAATTCTGTTTCTTGGTTCCCGAGGAAGTTCAGTAACTTCCACGATACAATTTCCCTTCAGATCAAATTCTGAAACTCTTAAGCATTGTTGAGGCCAGATGACTTGTGTCAGATTAAAGCTTTTATTCTTCATTTTGGCAGAACATTTTTGAGGCCATGTGTAAATATTCACTTTGAACGTTACTGGAAATTGTACAGTAAATTTAAGTGAAGAGCTTTTCACTTTACAGTGCATTAGTTACGTGAGACAAACTGAAGGGATAGAAAAGTTTTGAAAGTTTCTGAAGACGTATACCATCTGGTAAGTTTTTAACTTGCCCTTTTACCAGGTTAATTACAACAGTGGAGGATTTCTTATGAAGCTGCTTGTCTGATTTTGCATTTAGCTTGCCCCAAACCAGTGATCTGAAACTAAGACCAGTTGCCATCAGTGCAAAAGAAGACTTATTATATTTAGAAATTGTGATCTGGAATGAACTGGTGGGGGTGGGGGGATGTGGTGTTGGTGGGGGAAGGACCAGGTTTAACAGGAACTTTAAAAAGAAATTTGGATAATTAGTTTGAAGGGAAGTTTCTTTTCTATTTATTTGCAGAATGTGGGTATCATAACATAAGCACATAAACAGAAGCAAGTAGGCCATTCAACCTCTCCTGACTGCTCTGCATTCTGCAAGATCAGGGCTGATCTTTTAGCTTGCACCACTTCCCTACACTACTCCCCCAGTTCTCTTTGACCAGTATTTACTTGTATACCTACCTTGTACTAAGTAGGTTACCAAGCCATTTCAGAGGGTAGTTAGGAATTGACTGTTGTTATGGATCTGGAGTCACAATGGGTCAGTCTAGGTAACAATGGCAGATTTGCTATGCTGTAGAATATTAGTAAGGTAGGTTTTCTTTATATATAACAATCATGTAGTTTCACTGCCACTATTATTAAAATCTACTTTTAATTTCAGATTTATTTAATTAACTGAATCTAAAATCCCAACTGCATGGTGAGCACAACGGCGTATAAGAACTTTGGCTGCTGCTGAACATGTTTATATAATGATACAACACACTGAGCTTGATTTCTCTTGTCCAACTCGGTTTTGCACTAACTCTGCACTAAATTTGTATTTTGTATATTCTGCTTTTTGCACTATTTGTACTTGCACTATTTTTGTTTTGATTTTTTTTGTCTTGTGTTTATTGTATGTCTTCTATGTATGTCCTCTTTTGTGAGAGTCTGGGGGAAACGACATTTCGTTCCGCCATGTGTTTTTATAGCATGGATGGATGACAATAAAGTAACTTGAACTTGAGATTTGTTCTCAAAAACTTTCTGTAACGTCAGGTGGAAGGAGGCTAATTGAATAGGATTTGAGTGTGCTGGAACAGTGCTTGACTAAATGTTCTCCTTCTGTGCTATACTGTATCATTCTGTGATTCTTTGAACATTCTCCTTGCGAATGGTTCCTGTCCAGTCCCTTACTAACTGACTTGGCTTTATCAGTTGACCAGATGGGTTAGCTCTGGAGAATGGGATATGCTTACTCTTGTCTTCTTAATACTGGCTTCTGGAATTATTGTGGAACAAAAAGAGGGATATGGGGTTACCCTGTGGTCACCATAGGCACCAGAAATATGGGATGGAACATATGGTCTAATCAAACCAATAGAAGCTCAACATAAACAAAACAATACCAAGAAAATCAAATGGAACCTTTGCATTCTGATTCATGGGGAAGTACTCAAAGTGGTCAGTGGGGTTACTGCGAGAGCTTGATACATTTGCACTCTGGACACTTGAACTGTAAAATATCCTACGTAGAATGAACCTAGATCTTGTCCTTGTGTTAATTATCCAGAATATATCTTGAGTCCTAGAGGGAAGTACCACTGGTACGCACCTATTGTTGGTGTTGAATAGTTTGACAGTTCTATAAATAGTAGATAACTTCATGGATCAGTGTGCGGGTAATTCAGTTTGCTCATGACATTGAAAATGGTTAATGTAGCAATGGCTGTAGGGACTGATGATATCTACATCACTGGTGTTCAAGGCCTATGAACCAGAGTTAGTGCTCCCTAAATAAGCTGTTCCAATTTGGCTGTGGCTTTGACATCTAACCCACACTATGAAAACTGCTCAAATATGTCCTAACCATAGACGTTGGTGTAAATTTAACTGGCCCATTATCCCAGCCATCAATAAGTTGCTGGAAGGTGTCATCAATAAGGGAATAAAGCACTAACACCTTGCTAATTATCTTCCAGAAGTAGTTGGGTCTAGATGATGTCATGTCCACTTTTTGGGACAGTAAGGCAGCTTTCACCAAGTATGGGATCAGGAGCCCGAAGTACAACAGGTCTATAAGGGTTAAAGGGAAATTATGAGGCAAATAAAGACAATTATGTTGTTGGTCATTCATTGCATCCTTGAAGTATAGCTACAGGCATGCCTGTAGGAGGTTTCCTGGATAATAACCAGACTTAGACTGAGCATTTGGCACAGGAGGAAGAAAGAATGGATACATATGTTGCCCGTTCCAAGTTTTACCCATTCCTAATCCCTTGAAGCTGCTAGTGTTGCTTTGCACCATTACAGACATTCTTGTGAAGGTGTTCCTACAAAGCTCTAAGGTAGGATTTAGTGACAATGAATGAATGATGATGCATTTCCAAGTATAGGACTGGGAGTGCAACCAACAGAGAATGCTTCTCCTGCTCTTGACTTCCTTTGTCAAACTCAAAAAAAACACTACAAACACCGGAAATAGAACATAGAACAGTACAGCACAGGAGCAGGCCCTTTAGCACACCATGTCTGTGCCAACCATGATGCCAGTGTAACTAATCCCATCTGCCTGCACATGATCCATATCTCTCTTTTCCCTGGCTGTTCACACATCTGTCTAATGCCTCTTAAACACTGCTATTATATCACCTCTCCAGCAGCACGTTCCAGCACCTGTCACTCTCTGTGTAAAATAAAAACTTGCCTCACAAATCTCCTTTAAACTTCCTCCCTCACCTTAAACCTATGCTCTCTAGTATTTGACATTTCCAATACTTTTGGTTTCCTCTGGAAAAATTCAGTCAAATCGGTCACACAGGACCTCTCCTAGCAAAGCAATGTTGATTACCTTTGATTAATTCCTGCCTTTGCAAATGTACATTGATCATGACCCCCATAATTTTTCCCAGTAACTTCCCTACCGATGACATCAGACTCATAGACTTGTAATTACCTGGTTTGTCCTTGCTGTATTTCTTGAATAAAAGCACCACATTCACTGTACTCTGGCTCCTCACGTGGCGAATGAAGATTTAAAAATCTCTCTCAAGGCCTAGCTATTTCCTCCCTTGCCTCCCACAACATCCCAGGAAGCATCTCATCATGCCTGGGGACTTATCCATCTTTAAGCCTACTAATGATAACATATTCTACATTTCACCATTCCTTCCCTTCATCTGCAATGTCCTTCTCCTTAACAAATACAGATAAGAAATACTCATTTGAGACTTCATTTATGTCTTCTGGCTCCATGCACAGATTGTTCATTTGGTCTATAATGGGCCCAACTCTTTCCCTGGTTATCCTCTTGCCCTTAATCTATTATAAAATACTTTGGGATTTTCCTTAACCTTGCCTACCAGTGATTTTTTGTGTTCCTTCATTGTCCTCCCAATTTCTTATTTCAGTACCCAGCTACACTTTCTATACTATTGAAGGGCCTCCCTGGTTTTTAGTTCTCTACCTGCCACATGCTTACTTTTTCCTTTGACAGGTTCTTGACAACCTTGCCTTTGTTATCCTTGGACCTCTTGTCCTTGCCCTTCACCCTTATGGGGACATACTAGCCCTGAGCTCTCATTATTTCACTACTGAATGACTCCCACTTGTTAGATGTAACACCTACCTGCAAGTAGCTGCTGCCAGTCTACTTTTGCCAGTACCTGTCATTATGATACTAAAATTGGCCTCCCCCAATTCAGAATCTTAATTTCTAGACCACCCTTACCCCTGTCGTGGGCTGAAAAGCTTGAGCATGTAGATATTAGGAAAGAGGAGGTGCTGAAACTTTTGGAAAGCATCAAGTTGGATAAGTCGCCGGGACCGGATGAGATTTACCCCAGGCTGCTGTGGGAGGCGAGGGAAGAGATTGTGGAGCCTCTGACGATGATCTTTGCGTCATTGATGGAGATGGGAGAGGTACTGGAAGATTGGAGGGTTGCGGATGTTGTTCCCTTATTCAAGAAGGGGAGTAGGGATAGCCCAGGGAATTATAGACCAGTGAGTCTTACCTCAGTGGTTGGTAAACTAATGGAGAAGATCCTGAGAGGCAGGATTTAGGAACATTTGGAGAGGTATAATATGATTAGGAATAGTCAGCATAGCTTTGTCAAGGGCAGGTCCTGCCCTACGAGCCTGATTGAATTTTTTGAGGATGTGACTAAACACATCGATGAAGGGAGAGCAGTAGATGTAGTGTATATGGATTTCAGCAAGGCATTTGATAAGGTACCCCATGCAAGGCTTATTGAGAAAGTAGGGAGGCATGGGATCCAAGGGGACATTGCATTGTGGATCCAGAACTGGCTGGCCCACAGAAGGCAAAGAGTGGTTGTTGAAGGGTCGTATTCTGTATGGAGGTCAGTGACCAGTGGTGTACCTCAGGGATCTGTACTGGGACCCTTGCTCTTTATGATTGTTATAAACGACCTGGATGAGGAAGTGGAGGGGTGGGTTAGTAAGTTTTGCGGATGACACAAAGGTTGGGGGTGTTGTGGATAGTTTGGAGGGCTGTCAGAGGTTACAGAGGGACATAGATAGGATGCAAAGTTGGGCTGAGAAGTGGCAGATGCAGTTCAACCCAGATAAGTGTGAAGTGGTTCATTTTGGTAGGTCAAATATGATGGCAGAATATAGTATTAATGGTAGGACTCTTGGCAGTGTGGAGGATCAGAGGGATCTTGGGGTCCGAGTCCATACGACGCTCAAAGCGGCTGTGCATGTTGACTCTGTGGTTAAGAAGGCATATGGTGTATTGTCCTTCATCAATCAGGGAATTGAATTTAGGAGCCGAGAGGTATTGTTACAACTATATAGGTCCCTGGTCAGACCCCACTTGGAGTACTGTGCTCAGTTCTGGTCACCTCACTACAGGAAGGATGTGGAAGCCATAGAAAGGGTGCAGAGGAGATTTACAAGGATGCTGCCTGGAATGTGGAGCATGCCTTATGAAAGCAGGTTGAGGGAACTCAGCCTTTTCTCCTTGGAGTGACAGAGGATGCAGGGGTCCTGATGGAGGTGTATAAGATGATGAGAGGTATTGATAGGGTAGATAGTCAGAGGCTTTTCCCCAGGGCTGAAATGGTTGCCACAAGAGGACATAGGTTTAAGGTGCTGGGGAGTAGGTATAGAGGAGATGTCAGGGATAAGAGAGTGATGAGTGCATGGAATGGGCTGCCGGCAACGGTGGTGGAGGCAGATACGATAGGGTCTTTTAAGCTGAGAAAAATAGAGAGCTGTGGGTAAGCCTAGTAATTTCTAGGGTAGGGACATGTTCGGCACAGCTTTGTGGGCTGAAGGGCCTGAATTGTGCTGTAGTTTTTCTATATTTCTGTGTCTCTGTAATTACTTTGAAATTACAGAATTAGGGTCACTCTATCCAAATTGTCTTCTACTGAATTCCCTAAGATTAGGTCCAGTACTGCCCCTTCTCTGGTACAATCATCTACGCAGTGGCTTAAAAAGCTCTCCTGGATCTGAAATAAAAACCGTAAATGCTGGATAAACTCAGCAGGTCAGGCAGCATCTGTGGAAAGAGAAACAGAGTGAATGTTTCAGGTCAAAGACCCTTTATTAGAACTGAGATCGTATTCTTTCCACAGATACTGCCTGACCTGCTGAGTTTTTCCAGCATTTTATGTTTTTATCATGGAAGCATCAGTGAAAGTCACCACTTATGAACTTGTAATACAAGAAAGTTACAAATAAAGGGAATGAGCATGGTTGGGCATAGAGTACTGGCCTGAGGATCTCCACCATTATGAAATACAAACAAAAAATGTAGTAAACACTCAGCAATTTAGGCAGGGTCTGTGCTGATGAAAGGCCTTCAGCCTGAAATGTTAACCCTGTTGCTTCCCTCAGATGCTGCCCGACCTGCTGAGTGTTTCCAGTATTTTCTGTTTGTA
The DNA here is from genome assembly GCF_009764475.1 of Pristis pectinata. Taxonomy (NCBI): domain Eukaryota; kingdom Metazoa; phylum Chordata; class Chondrichthyes; order Rhinopristiformes; family Pristidae; genus Pristis; species Pristis pectinata. Next base: position 1,630,847 of record NC_067417.1, read on the forward strand.
TTTCAGATTTCCAGCATCTGCAGTTTTTCAGTTTTCATTTCCTGCAGTTATGTCCTGGCAATGGGACGACTGACCTCTAATAACCGCAGCGATCTTCCTTTGTGCGGGTTATGACTACAGTCTTTGTTTTTCCTTGATGTTCATTGATGTCAATTTTACCAAGGATTCTTGATGCTGTACTTAGTAGTCTCATCAGTGGAATTCAGTTCATTGGTCTATTCTTGGACCAGGTCTCTGAGTTCTGGAGCCGGGTGGTGCTGGCAAAGTCCAAACTGAATACAAGTAAGCAGGTTTCCAGTGAATTAGAGTTGCATGATTGCTCATTTGAGAGCACCTTCCATTCCATGAGAGTTGCCTAGAATTTTCTGGTTTGGATTTGTAATTTTTCTCTGAACAGGGTGTATCTGGGTGATTTTCTACATTGTCATGTAGATGCCAGTGTTGTAGTGTGGGAATGGCTTGGTTTTCAGTAGTCCTTGTTCTAGAGAGCAAAGCTTCAGTACAACAGCCAGGATATTGTCTGATTCTACATAGCATTTGTTGTATCCAATGCATTCAGCCATTTCTTAATATCATGAGTGAATTAGATTAGCTGAAGGCTGACTTCTCTGATGATAATCTCAGCAGGGAACCAAGGTGGATCATCCACTTCTGGCTGAACATGGTTGTAAATGCTTCAGCCTTCTTGCACTCCCATGCTGGTTCCTGTTATCATTGAGGGTGTGGATGTCCTTAGAATTGCCTCTAGCCATTAGAATTGTCGGCTGCCATTCATGGCTAGAAATGGCAGGACTGCAGAGTTTTGATCTCATCCTTAGGTTGCAGAATTGCTTAGCTGTCACAGGAGCTGCATCTGCAGCAGGCTGATAGAATAACATCAAGTTAGTATCTCTTGTGTTGGTTTGACCACCACCTACTGCAAAACCTACTAGCTATCTCCTTGAGAACCTGCCCAGCTCATGCACTGACATTGCCACCACACCAGTGCTTGGTTAATGGCATTAAGTACAATATGTGTCATAGCTACTTGGTGTACATTGTACCTGGAAAGGGATAGGAGCAAGTCAGTAGTGTACTTGAGGAGAGAGAGGTTCTGTGCTTGGGGAAGGATGAGTGAATGGGGCGAGTATAATTATTGTTGAAGGATTAATGTCCAATTTCAGGCCTGTCTAATGACACAAGTGACTGACAGGTTTTGAAAATGCAACAAAACATTTAAGTAATAATTACCTGTAATGTGCCCAGTGGAGATGCTTGTGTATTTTTTTTAAGTTGTTTGTTAAACTGCTTCCTTTGGTCAGCTTGCACTTTTCTCCTGCCTCTGCACATAATTCACATAAAGACACATGAAAACTGGTGAGAATTCCTGCTGTATTTAAATCTTTAAAGAAAATCTAAACTTAAGATCGTCTTTTGAGTGACCAACTTGTCATCCAGAGTCCATAATCCAAACTGACATCAGATTATTTTAAAAACGTATGTGGTCAGTATAGCGTTTGGAAAGCTTTGCAGACTTTGCTGTTGGAAATGGGCACTGTTTTGATTGTGACATTTGACATCTCTGATCTTATCAGTATCTTGCTGTTTTCCATCTGTTCATTTGATATTGTAACTTTGCTGATCAATGGTGCTGTAACATAGCAGTGAGGATAAAGGTCTTGACCTTTACAAGTGATATATTACCATAGCTTCCTGCTGTTCAAAGAGTCACCATGTTCCATGTAACACCAACAACCTGCAAGGAGCCTTTCATTGGGAAATGTCCCTAAGTACCTTTACAGAAATATGACGGCTGTAGTTGCATTGCATTTGCTGTCAGCTTCCATCCTGCTCCCATTTTTGCATCATCCATTTCAGTCATGCAGCAAAGAAACAGGCCATTCAGCCCACCATGACCATAACAATGATCAAGAACTTATTTATACCAAACTTATCTATACCAATCCCCTTTACCAACATTTGGCGATTAGCCTTCTATGCCTTAGCTTTCAAGTGCAGGTCTAGATGCTGCTTAAGTGTTGTGCGAGTACCTGCCTCTACCATCCCTGCAGGTAGTGTTTCCAGATTCCAACAAACTGGGTGATAGAATTCCTCCTCAGATCCCATATGGACCTCTTACCCCATGCTGAAACCCTATGCCCCCTGGTTTTGGACAAGATTCATACGATGGGGAAAAGTTTCATACCATCATAAATCACATCCCTCATAATTTTGTATACCTCCTGTCAAGTCACCCCTCAGTCTCCTTTGCTTCAAGGAAAACAAACCCAGCCTATCCAGTTTCTCCTCATAATTGAAACACTCCATATCAGGCAACATCTTACTGAATCTCCTCTGCACCCCCTCAGTGCAATCATCTGCTTCCAGTAGTGTAGGAATAGAAGTGTACACAATACTCCAAATGTGACCTAAGCAATGTTTTATAAAGTTGTACCATAGCCTCCCTGCTCTTATGTTCTGTGCTCTGGTAATGAAGGCAAGTATTCTGTATGACTTATTCACCACCTTATCTATCTGTAATGCCTCTTTCAGGGATCTGTGGACTTGTACCTCAAGATTCCTCTGTTCCTCAATAATCCTTAGGGCCCTTCCCATTCACTGTCTGTACCCTACCCTTATTATTTATCTCAAAGTGCTTCACCTTACACCAAAATTTCATATGCCATTTTTCTGCCTGCCATACCAACTGATCAATATCATCCTGTAGCCCACGACTATCCTCCTCAGTATCAACAAAACCACCAATTTTCATGTCATCTGTAAACTTACTAATCACATCTCCAATATACCTAGCAAAATCATTATCGTATATAACTAGCAGTAAGGGTACCTCGCCAGTCCCTGTGCTACACCACTAGTCACAGGTTTCTTATCACAAAACAACCCTCCACCATCACCTCCTGCCTCCGATTACCAAGCCAATTTTGGATCCAAATTGTTAACTTGAATCACATGGCTCTATACCTGTTTTTCTTTGTTCTTTATCCAAATCTTTTGTCGCTTAACATCCAGGGTTCCTTGGACATGCTGTTCTTACCATTCACCCTTCCAGCCACTCATTTGTTCTGAGGTCTTTCTATTTTACTTCTAAATGACTCCCACCTGTTGGATGTTGACTTTCATGCATGTAGCTGCTCCCCAGTCTACTTTTTCCAGGTTCTGTCTTATGACATTGAAATTGGTCTTCCCTTGTCCCCTCCCCATTCCTTTCTCCATTTCTCCAGGGAAAAGCTAGCAACTAATTGTCAGTAACTTTAATTCTCAATCCCACTCCACTCTGACCTCTTTCTTTGGTCTATAACATTGTTCCAATAAACCCCAACATAATTTTGAAGAACAGCATCCCATCTTCCCTGTTGGTATGCTTACACCCCTCGGGATTCAACGTTGAGTTGAACAATTTCAGAGAACCTGCATTTCCAGTTTGTATGAAATCTGCCCAAGGATAGGGATTGTTTGGGATGCTTGCTGGGTTGGATTCCATCAGTGGGGAGGAAGCTGAAGTTTACAGAGCATGCAAGGTGTAGCACTGGCCAAGAAAACATTGGATTAGTTAAGTGCGAAAGTAAAGGAAATATAGTTGTGTGTTTGAGAAGCAAGTGATCTGAGAAAAGGGTGAGTGAATGATGTTGACGGTGAGCAAGCTTTTGTTTATTTGTGAGTGTTACTGGAAGGGCTGATATAGAATCATAGAAAGTACAGCACAATACAGGCCCTTCGGCCCACAATGTTGTGCCGACCTTTTAACCTCACCTAAGACTATCTAACCCCGTCCTTCCACATATCCCTCTGTTTTAAATTTCTCCATATGCTTATCTAGCAATCTCTTGAATTTGACCAATGTACCTGCCTCCACCACTGCCCCAGGCAGCGCATTCCATGCACCAACCACTCCTGGGTGAAAAACCTCCCTCTGATATCTCCCTTGAACTTCCCACCCATTACTTTAAAGCCATGCCCTCTTTTATTGCCACCCCTAATTGCCCTTAAGGAGGCAATGGTGATGTGCCACCTTGAGCTGCTGCAGTCCTGTGGTAACAGCCTTGTTAGGTAGGGAATTTTATAATTTAGGTCCAGTAATGACGAGTGACCAACAATAAATATTTCCAAGTTGAGATAGTATGTGACTTGAGAGGAACCAGCAGTTTTTCATGTCCCTGCTGCCCTTGACCCTTTTGGGGTGGGGGGCGCGTGGTGAAGTGATGGGTTTGCGAGGTGCTGTTGGAATTGCATTCCCAAGTGACTGCAATGCATTTCATATGTGATGCACATCGCAGCCATGGTGCACTGGGGGAGGGGGTGAATGTGGACAGGCACTAATCAAGTGGGCTATGTTGTCCTGGATCCTGTTGAGCTTCTCAATCACTAGTGGCAAGTGGAGAGTATTCCATCATGCTTCTGACTTGTAGATGGTGGAAAAGCTGTGGGAAGTCAGGACATCAGTCACTTGTTGCAGAATACCCAGCTTCTGACCTGCTCTTGTAGCCACAGTATTTAAGTTACAAATCACAAGCGTGGTGAGATCTTAACATGCAAGAATGTTGTTGTGTTGTCAGATCTGCGATTTCTCAGGGTCATTGCTGCGATTTTGATTAATTTTAAGATTAAGATGTCTGTAAAATACATGCTACAGATCCTCTCTGACACGTTCCCATTTGCTCTGCAGTCACTAGGTATGCAGGTCTGGACATGGAGCAGCATCTTAATTATGTGGCTGCTTTTCAATAGGCAAGTACTGCCAGCACAGCCCCAGAAGACAGCAGCCAAGCTCAAACAAATTAATTTTCTAACATTGAATTTTTGAGTTTTTTCCTTTTTCTGCCAACTTTCTAACCATTTTCCCCACCTCACTTTCCACAGATCCCTTAGGATTCTGAACAGTATAGGTGTGCTATGCATGTGCTAATGGCAATAAGCTTCTACAGCATATGCATCCTTGTGCTCTTCCAGTGATAACATCATGCAGTTAACAGAGTGAGATTATTTACTTTTAAAAACTCACATTCTGTGAGATCTACTTAGGTGGAGAAAGAAATTGGTAAAATGGTTTATTATTGTCACGTGTACCGAGGTACAGTGAAAGACTTGTCTTTCATGCTGTCCATACTGATCAATTCATTACAACAGTGCATTGAGGTAGTACAAGGTAAAACAATAACAGAATGCAGAATAAAATACAGAAAAAGCGCAGTGCAGGTAGACAGTAAGGTGCAAGGTCACAATGAGGCAGATTATGAGGTTAAGAGTCCATCTTATCGTACTAGGGAACCATTCAGTAGTCTTATAACAGCGGGATAGAAGCTGCCCTTGAGTCCAGTGGTACGTGCTTTATCTTCTGCCTGACAGGAGGGGGGAGAAGAGAGAATGGGGTGGGTCGGACCTTTGATTATGCTGGCTGCTTTACCAAGGCAGCGAAAAGTATAGACAGAGTCCATGGAGGGGAGGCTGGTTTCCATGGTGTGCTGAGCTACGTCCACATCTCCCTGCAGTTTCTTGTGGTCTTGGGCAGAGCAGTTGCCATACCAAGCCGTGATGCATCTAGATAGGATGCTTTGTATGGTGCATCAATAAAAATTGGTGAGGGTCAATGGGGACATGCCAAAAACATTTAGCCTTGTGAGGAAGTAGAGCCGCTAGTGAGCTTTGGCCTTGGTGTCATTGTTGTTGGACCAGGACAGGCTGTTGGTGATGTTCACTTCTAGGAACTTGAAACTTGATGTAAACAGGAACGTGTGTACCACCCCCCTTCTTGAAGTCAATGACCAGCTCTTTTGCTTTGCTGATATTGAGGGAAAGGTTGTTGTCATGACACCATGTCCCTAGACTCTCTATCTCTTTCCTGTACTCTGACTCAACATTATTCGAGATATGGCCCACTATGGTATATCATATGCAGACTTGTAGATGGAGTTAGAGCAGAATCTGGCCACGCAGTCATGAGTAATATAGGGAGTAGAGTAGGGGGCTGAGTACGCAGCCTTGTGGGGCACCAGTGTTGAGAGTAATCATGGTGGAGGTGTTGCTGCCTATCCTTATTGATTGCGGTCTGTTGGTCAGGAAGTCAAGGATCCAGTTGCAGAGGGAGGTGTTGAGTTCCAGGTTTAGGAGTTTAGAGATGAGTTGGCTTGGAATTATAGTATTGAAGGCGGAGCTGTAGTCAATAAACAATAGCCTTAACATAGGTGCCTTTACTGTCCAGATGCTCCAGAGATGAGTGTAGGGCCAGGTAGATGGCATCTGCCATAGACCTGTTCTGGTGATAGGTGAACTGCAGTGGGTTGAGGTTGTCTGGGAGGCTGGAGTTAATGCGTGCCGTGACCAGTAGAGGTGGAATTGAGGAATATCTCCTACAACCACAACTTGCATTTAAACAACTTCTTAACCTTATGAAATGATAGAAAGTACTTCACGGCAACATCATCAAACTAAACATTGACATAGCCAGGGGTGGTAATTGTATTGGATTACTGCTGGGTGTCACACCAGCACTGAAGTGTTGCTGCATCATTCTTTCCCTCTTTCAGGGCTCAGCACTTATGATGTTGGTGATGAGTAACCCAGGTGTATAGTCAAGACCTATGGTGCAGCACCATGGTTAAAAGGAGTAGAAGGTGGTGGCGATGGGTTGATGCCAAGCTTGGGTTTGTGAGGTATAGACCAGTAGAGGAAGTGAAGCCTAAAGGAGGGGAGGTCCTGGGGAGAACCAAGCTGAGTCTTTGATTACAACATAATGAGGTTGTATAGAATAGAAAAAGTATGGAGGAAGCAGACTCTGAGTTTAATAGGAATTACAGAACAAAGCTGATAAATAATATGGAAAATAACAGGCTTGCAAATGGGTTTCTCCTAAATACAGGTGCTAATGTGCAAAGGCACTCAGAAGTTAACCTAAAGTAAGCAAAGCTGGTTCAGTCCACGAGGAAAAGCAGCTGAGTAACTATTTGGTTGAAGACATTCATTATTGTGGTGCCCTTCATCACCTCACTGCTGTTGGTGTGTAGTAGTGTTTGTAGTTTATGGAAAAGAATGACTGCCAGATCCCAATGAGGAGTACAGTATTGTCGGTGAGGGAGACGGGTCCCGTGGAGAGGTGGGGGAAGAGGAAGACAGACTTCCAATTGGGGTGAATAATGGAAGGGGGGAAACAGACAGACATGACCCCTGGCAAGTGGGCAGAGGGGGGACCACCCAGCAAGTGATTTGGAGGGGGGGGGCGGTAACAGCAAATACACCCCCCACCCTACCCTCATAAGCAATGTTGGGAGGAGGAGTTGTAGACCCAAACCCCCGTGGAGAGTGAGGTAATGGAAGGCGAGACTACATGAGTGAAGGGGGTGGGTGGGGGTGTAGTTGCCTGCCCCCTGTAAGAGTAGAGAGCGTAGATCCGGCAAGGGTTGATCTCTCTAGGAGGGGAGAGAAGAGTATTGACGGGAGAATGAGGAATAAAAACTAATCACAAAGACAACAATGTTCTGATTTGTTTGGCTGTTTTCGATAATTCCCTACCGACTGGATTAGTTCTGAGGTCTTTTCGTGCCCAGACCTGACTATCGAAACTACGATCTTGCTCTGTCTGTGGTTTGGATGGCAATGTTTTGATTTGTAGAAGTTATTCATTCTTGAATATTGAGAAACAGTGTGAGGAGAGCGAGATGTCTGAGGTAGTGTAGGAGCTTGCAGTCAGCACAGGTCAGGGCTCTGAAATAATTGCCCTCTCTCCCCATCATCAAACCAATGTCTGGTGCAGTAATTGCCCACCTCTGATTAACAGGCTAACTGCTTCACACTACAGCCCCTCTTTGCCAGTGCTTGTCATCAGTACATATTGACTGTAATACACTGAATTCATTACTGAATTAACTGGTTGTACAAATGCTCCAGTAACAGAGCATCTGAATTCCAACGGGCTGCTTTGCAGGCTCTATAAATGAAGTCTGTGATTAAGAAAAGCTTTAATTTTGTACAGTTCATTTCATTGACCAGAGACAGGCACACATAACAGACCTAGGAGTTTTTAGTTACAGCTGGGCAGCAGAATGACACAGTACAGGTGACTCCTGTGTTACGGGAGGGGGTTTGATTCCTAGAAGACAGTCTGTTTTGCAATTTTCTGTAATGCGAAGCCATGCCATCTGTGCATGCGTCAAGAAATACAAGTTGAAAAACAATTGTTTCTATACTTTTTTTCACAAATTTCATTAAGAGTGAATTTTTATCCCAGATTTTTTGGTAGTGATTTGTGAACACTGTGAGGACAAATTTCCATTACCCAATCCCGGTAACGTGGGGTTGCCTGTGGTTGGCACCTGCTGTCCCACAGTTGCCGCAACCCAGATTCAGTCCTGATCTCTGGTGCTGTCCACATGGAGTTTACATGTTCTCTCTGTGACCGCGTGGGTTTCCTGCATGTACTGTGGTTCCCTCCCACTTCTGATAGATGAGCTGATTGGTTAATTAGCCACAGTAAATTGCCCCAGTGTAAGTAAATGGCAGAAGGAATCAAAAGGGGAGTTGATGGGCATGAGAAAAAAATAAGTTGCAGGGCTACGAGGAAAGTAAAGAGGGGCAATGGATGATGGGGTTGCTGTGCTGGGAGCATCAGGGACCTGATCGGTTGAGTGGCCTCTTTCTGTTGTGTAATGTTATTTTTTTGTTTCCAAGCTGAGCTCATCCTTGATTTGATTTTAGGTTGTTGCCTGGTTTATCACTGCGGTTGTCAGCAGAATCTGTTGCCCCAGGAATCTGGTAGGGGCTGAGGAAGGAATGTGGGGTGGGATGGGGTGGGTAGCAGTTTTCTTTCTTTGAAGGATTTTGTGAATGTGCTTGTTTTTGAGAAACCTCCTGAAGTCCTCTCAGTGAATTCGTTCTGTTCCTCCCACAGATCACCAACTAACTGTTCCACAAGTCGTACTTGGCCTGGGAACCTAGGCCTCTGTTTTGCTAGAATCACACTACCCAAGTATGTACTTTTTGATGCCCATTTTATGTCCCAGGCATTTCTAAGTTGACAAATGCTTTCAAAATGAAGTGATCATTGCTTCATTAAATGTTAACAATCTGGGCACACCCAGATCTTTAGCAGCCCAATTCTGTCAGTGCTATTTTGCCTATAGTCCGGGGGCTGTGAGTTCCTGATACAAAGGTTCTACCCATTTGTAGTGCAGCTACTATTGGGGACTGGTGAACTGAAATGAGCTGAGATCTCCTGCATTGTTATGAGTTGGCTAGGTAATTGATCCTGCCTCCTCGCCCATGGATCAACTTTGGCTAATCCTGCTGATCCTATAAGCAGTCTCAGGACAGACTGCAAACCGAGTTTAGGAATTCCAGCATCATCCTCTGTGTTTTGTCCTGCCCCTCCCAGTTTGGTCCAGCTCAGTACCCTACAATATATATTTATCATGATTAACAATTAGTCATGATAAATACAATCCCTTAAAATCACAAAAACTTGACTAGAGAAGGTAATGATGATATTAGGTGAAAGGAAAAAGTTTCCATTGTTGCCAAACAGCAGTGAGCCTGAGAATTGGGAAAGTGTCACAGTTCAGAAGAGGACTAAGACACTGATTAGGAAAGGGAAAGAGTACAAGAGGAATCAAACAAAATCATAGGAGACTTAAAACTTCAATAGATATATAAAAAGGGAAAAACAGAGCAAAAGTTAAAGTGGGTCTCTTACAAAATAAACTGGGGAATAGAATATGGCAGAGAAATGAAACAAGTACTTTTTGTCAGTCTTCACAGCTTAAGGCACAGAATACTCCTCCAAGAAATAGTGGAAAACAAGAGGTCCAGTGTGAATGAGGAGCTGAAATAGCATTTGTAAAACAAAAAAAGGTTTGGTGAAATTAATGGGACTAAAAGCTAATAAATCCCTTGGACCTGATGACCTGCACGCCAAGGTTTAGAAAAAAATGGCTCTGGAAATGGTGGATGTACTGGTTGTCATCTTCCAAAATTTATGGAACTTTTGGAACACTTCCCACAGACTGGAAAGTAGCTGATGTAACCCCACTGTTTAAGAAAGGAGTAAACTGGGAACCATAGTTAGGTTGACATCAGTAATTGGGACAATTCTGGAATCTATTATGAAGGAAGTGGTAACTGACAGTTTGAAAATAGAAATAGATTTGAGAAGAAACAACTTGGATTTATGAAAGGAAGTTCAAGTTGGACAAATGTTGGCTCTTGAGGTTGAAGCTATCAGAATAAATCAGGGGGAACCAATGGGTGTACTTGGACTTTCAGAAGACCTACGATGAGGTGCCAAATGAGTTTATTACACAAAACTAGAGCGCATGGGAGAGGAGTAATATACTGTCCTGGGTTGAGGATTGGTTAATGGACAGAAAATTGGGATAAATAGGTCGTGTCTTCAAAGCTGTAACTAATGGAACACTACAGTGTTTATTTTGTCATGTAAGTTATGTATAATTTATGTTAATTTAAGTTTATATTACCATGTGTGTAATGTACAGTGCTGCTGCTGCAAAAAGCTAACTTTCATGGCATTTATACCCTGGGGATATATGTCTAGGACAATAAACTTGAACTTGATTAGTGCAGGCTCTAGCTGTCCAATCGGTATCAATGATTTGAATATATTACACTTGATCCTCTCATACTAGTGATACAAAGCTGGGTGGTGTTGAGAAGGATGTAGTGTGTCTTCTAGGCAATGTAGACAGGCTAAAGGGCAAGGACATGGCAGATGGAAAAGATAAAGAGAAGAGATTACTTCACCTGGAGGATGGTGAATCTTTGAAATCCTCTACATAAGAGGGCTGTGGGGCTCGATTGCTGAGTGTGTTCGATAGTGTTTAGATAATTAATGGAATTGGGGGAAATGAAGTTAGCGCAGGAAAGTGGTGTTGAGGTAGAAGATTAGGCATGACCTACTCATGCTTCTGTTCCTATTGCTACCTGTTGAGGCAGGCCAAACCTTTGTCAGCTGTGATTTATCGTCATGTCTTTGCAGATTGTGAGGATCTCCAGCTTCCTGTTTCACTGTCGCTATCGGGGCACATTCCTCCCTGTCTCAGAAGAATTGCCACCGTATTAGCAGGAGAAGAGGAGCCAGTCCATCAAGGGGGTCATTGAGACAAATGAGCACGCAGTCCGTCATTTCCACTTACACCCAAGAGAGCGCCGGTCAGAATGGAGTGAGTGGAGCATCGCTCCAGAACACCAGCACCGGTGGCGGAGGCATCAGTGCCCACCAAGTGCCACAGCTCAACCCGCTCAACCCCACAGGGGGTGGCAAGGCCATGGCGCCAAGCAAACAGAGCAAGAAGAATGCAGGCCACAACAAGGAGAGCGAGGAGTACCGGCAGCGGCGAGAGCGCAACAACCTGGCAGTCAGGAAGAGCAGGTTAAAGAGCAAGCAGAAAGCACGCGACACACAGCAGAGAGTGGATGAGCTGAAGGAGGAGAATGAAAGGCTGGAAGCAAAGATCAAGCTGCTCACCAAGGAGCTGAGTGTCTTAAAGGATTTGTTCCTGGAGCATGCGCATAGTTTCTCTGATAATGGGCACCCCTCGTTTACTGAAGGCACTGGCTCTGGGCAGGAGGCTAGCAATGGGGGGCAGTAGGGTAGGAGCAAACAGGCAATGTCAGTGCCAGAGAAATTTTACAGAGAGGGGCTTTTACCTTGAACTCTCTAATTTAAGGTTTTCATTGCACACGATCCTGCTGTTGAAGAGCTTCCCGTCACTCGGTGCTTGTAGCTGGAAGGAATTCGGGGCCCTGAAGCAGCAGAACAGACTGTACCCAAACAGCGAGCACACACAAAACTGACAGATAGCACTAGTGCTGGTTCCCCTCAGCCTGCCATGTATCCTTCCCCTCTCCCTCTCAATGTTCCCTTGTTCTTTTGTTATATTGAAGGGAATGTATCAGGGCTGCCCATTCCCTGCTTGTACACATCCCGTTTCATCCCATTCATTTCACTGGATGGAAAATTGTGAGCTGCAGCATTCACCAGCAGGGAGGTCTCACACTGGGTACTGAGCCCCTTTTCACAAGGGTTGCTCACATTGAACCAATGGTGGTACAGACCAGGGCAGGTAGGACCCGTAGTTCCTGCATCACGAGCTCTGCTATCGTGCACTGTCAACTGATTCAACCCAAGCACTTCCTGCCTTTGTCTACAAGTGCTGAGGGACACTGGGCTTGATGGGCTGCTGGTGGAGCCAGCTCAGCTAGCATGACTCAGTTGGATTAGGGGGTGGTGGAGGGAGGTTATTGAGTGATCAGTGGGGATATGGTCCCTAGCTCTGTGTACTTGGGGGTGTTTGGGCCGTGTAGGATTTTGCCCAGATGTTATGTTGCAGTCAGCTCCGATTGTCTCTGTATTCAATCTCAGACTACCAGGACAAGCAACGTGTACTTCACAGGCTGAGAGTGACGTGGTCTGGCTCCTGGGAGGGGCTGGGTCTCCCAGGACCAATACTGAGGAGGGCCAAGGGGGCAGTGGGGTGGGCCTCCTGCAGGCCGGTGGTCAGCAGGGTGATCAGGAGGTTCAGGGCTCGGATCACTCTGGGATGGTGTGAATATTTGATTTTTGAACCTAGAGGTTAAAGGCTGGATTAGTTCCAAAAAAATTCACATCTATAATTGTTTACGACATTAATTGAAGCTGTGCAGAAATCTCCTGGTTCTCCACAGACAGCAATATGTCAGTAAAACTTCCATTTTGTAGTCCTGGAGCTAACACTAACCTCTCACAACAGCCAGCACGACATCGGCCCATTTGCTGTCTCCATCTGTGTGGTTCCCCTCGTGCTTCTGTCTTCCTTTCATCCAATCCTGCCTTTGGCCACTATCCTGTGAGTTCTTGGCCCTGGCAGGGATGGGTGCCTGAGCCCCGGCGGAGACGGGTGCCCGAGCCTCGGCCCCCGGCGGGGACGGGTGCCTGAGCCCCGGCAGGGACGGGTGTGGCAACGTGAGACCCCACCAGACCAGGGTGTGCACCCCAGGTGTGCAGGCAGGTGGATAGGCACATGAATGTGCGGAGAATGGAGGGATAGGGGCATTGTGTAGGCAGAAGGGATTAGTTTATTTAGGCGTTTAATTAGTTGGGCACAATATCATGGGCCAACGGGCCTGTTCCTGAGCTGCACAGAACACTGTGTGCAACACCCCTTGTGCACTGCGTCATATGTATCAGCTCATTCTGGCTGCCTTTGTGGGTGCAGTTCAATTGAGCCCACCCTGAGGAGTCACCGCTTCCACACACTTGTTGAAGTGAATGTTTGCTTTGCTCCCCATGATATCACCAGGGTATAGTCAGAGGTACAGTTGGAGAACCTCCCATGTAAATCTGGGTTGTGTGTGGAGCTGTGCAGCAGTGGGGAGAGTCACTGTTGGACATTCAAGGTAGCTGGAGACAGCTTGGTGAATATCATTGTGAGGAAATGGAGCCTCAGTTTGAGTACCAAGTATCACAGCCCAGAGTAACCAGGAATGGTCTGAACGCACTTAATAAGCCTATTGATAGCATTTACTCAAGTGTAACCCAGTGGAGAAGAAGGTAAACAGGTATTTTATGTAAAGGGTTCTGGTATTTTTACCCTTCTGAGGTTATTTGGACAGAGCTATCTAATAGTTTGGTCAGTAGGCCACGCAAGTAAGTAAGTTGGGTTCCTGGCTCCAGCTAAGTTTGCTGGTTGGGATTAATGTAGTGAGATTGAGCGGGCACAGAAACATTAATGAATTGCACCTTGTTCCCTATGCACCTGCCGGAGAACGGGAGAGGAGAATTAAATCAAGGGCCTTGGATACCAGAAATTATTCTGTCCAGTCTGATCGTTTAATCTTGCAGTAACTTATTTTACTAGATTGTTCAGAATCAAATCTGGTTGGTGTGATAAACACAGCAAAGAACTACAGAAGCTCAAAGGGTTAAAATACCACGCTCTGATGCCCTGTTTGGATTTACATTTAGTCTGGATTTACATTTTTCCTCAAGGTTAGATTTAATGAAAAATGTGCTGAATTTGTCAGTAAAACTACCATCTTGTACTTTTTTAAGTCCAGTTTTATAAATGAACACATTTTACCCTATAATGTAACGAGGAGTTTTATAACATGCAGGTGAAATATTAAATTATGCTGCAATGTTGAGAAATTGTTTTCCCTTTAATCTTAGTCCCATGTCAGGTGTCTCTCTTTTCTTTTTAGAGTGGGTCATGATTCTCAAATGTCATTTTGTGACAGGATTTGTCAAATGGGTTTTGTACATTAAAAAAAGTGTCCTGTGTGGGGCAAGGTTGCTGATAGCTCAGTCAGTCAGGAGCTGAGCTGGTCCCAGAAGTGATAAAACAGGATTAAAGGACAGATTTGGTTGAGAGCTGTAGGACTGTTTGTGAGGGAATGCCTGAGATTGAAGTCCCAACTACAGTTAGAAGCTGAATAAACACACACTCCCACAAAATGGACCCAGGCTGACAGTCCCAGATGCACAAGAGTCTCTCTGAAACTGTGGGACCCCACAGATGTAAAAACTTCACGAACTTCAATCTACCAAGATTTAGCAGAGGACACAGCCCAAAACCACTCATTCAAGCTCCATTCCCAGAAATCTAAAGACTGACTGGTGCCAGATGCTAGATTCCTTTGTAGCCAAGGTTTGAATTTTCACCCACAGCTCTCACCCACTGCAGCTTCTGTCAATCCCTTGTGATGGCAACTTAAACTATACTTACAAGTTCTTTGCCCACAGCAGCCCAACGTGGACATTGGAGGAAAGGTAGGGAGGGGATTGGGCAGGGGTCGACATGTTTCAGGCTGGGGACAGGCAGGTTCAGGATGGACAGAGCTTGCTGTATCATGGGGCCATCACCATTTGCTGAGTGGCCAGAAGTGCCTGCAGAGTATCGCACCCTCTCTACCGTCACAAACCAGCTGCTTCCTTGCCAACAAGTTGCAATTTCTCTCTGCCTGCCTGCCTGCCTATCCTGAAAGAGATTTCCCGATACTGGACTGCTGTGGATTACCCTTCCCTTCAGGACCACTTGTTATGGCAACAGAACACACAAATCATTGCATTAGAATCCCTCTGCTCAAACTGGTTTTGGTCATAATGTTACTTTTAAAACTTGTGTTAGAACCCAAAATCTTTTTTTGCATAAGTGAATCATAAAAATCACATTTTAATGTGTGCTTTCAAATGGCAAAATGAAATGCTCAGGATACCATACATTGGAAAATGTAATCCTATTTTATACATTTGCAGGTTAAGGTGAGTGACGTAGTCTTCAGTTGTAAGAATGGAGATTAAAATACTAATTTTGACAACTGTATTTCTATCTGTGACATTGTTTGCATTGGGCAACGCCAAAGTCTGGGCTGGTGAGCAGGCCACCTGCAGTGGTGGTTACAACTATGATCTGAATTTATATAGTGGCTACCGTGTAGTAACTGCAGACAGTATCACATTGACCAGGATGTTGCTTGTATTGGAGGACTTCAGTTATGGGGAGAGATTGGACAGGATGGGCTTGTTTTCCCTGGAATAAAGGAGGCTGAAGGGTGCCCTGATAGGGGTGTATAAAATTATAGGAGGCATAAATAGCGTAGATAGTCAGAATCTTCTTCCCACGGTGGGGTTTTCAAAAATAAGAGGGCAGAGATTTAAGGTGAGAGGAAGGAGTTTTAAAGGGGATCTGAGGAGAAGGCTTTTGATCTACGCAGAGAGTGGTTGATACCTAGAACTCACTGCCAGAGGACAAGGTGGAATCAGATACAATCACTGTGTTTAAGTGGCATTTAGACAGATGGCTAAATAGGCAAGGCATAGAAGGAGGGCAAATGGGAAAAGCATAATGAAACAATTCACCCCCTCACCCTCAGATCCACGTTGATATCCAGCTTGGCCAAAGAGGTGGGTTTGAAGGCCAAGGTTATGAGAGGGGATTCCTGAACTCCGGCTGAGGTCACGGCCACCAAATAAGGAGTCCAGGACGTGCAAAAGGCCTGAGGAGAGGAGGCGTCTCACAATTTTGTGTGGGGGAGGTTACAGAGGTGGCAAGTGGCACCACTGTGGAGGGATCTGATGAGAATAGTTGACCAAAAGACATAGGAGCAGAAATAGGCCATTCGGCCCATCAAGTCTGCTCTGCCATTCAATCATAGCTGATTTATTTTCTCCTCTCAACCCCATTCTCCTGCCTTCTCCCCGTAACCTTTTACTAATCAAGAACCTATCAATCTCCACTTTCAATACACCCAATGACTTGGCCTCCACAGCCATCTGTGGCAATAAATCCCACAGATTCACCACCCTCTGGCTAAAGAAATTCCTCCTCATCTCTGTTCTAAAGGAACATCCTATTCTGAGGCTGTGCCCTCTTGTCCTGGACTCTCCCACTACTGGAAACATCCTCTCCACGTCCACTCTATCCGGGCCTTTCAATATTCAGCAGGTTTCAATGAGATCCCCCCTCATCCTTCTAAACTCCAGTGAGTACAGGCCCAGAGCCATCAAACACTCCTCATATGTTAACCCTTACATTCCTGGGATCATTCTTGTAAACCTTCTCTGGACCCTCTCCAATGCCAGCACAGCCTTCCTTAGATATGTAGCCCAAAACTACTCACAATTCTCCAAATGTGGTCTGACCAACGCCTTATAAAGCCTCAGCGTTACGTCCTTGCTTTTATATTCTAGTCCTCTCAAAATGAATGCTAACTGCATTTGCTTACTACCGACTCAACCTGCAGGGAATCCTGCACTAGGACTCCCAAGTCCCTTTGCACCTCCGATTTCTGAATTCGCTCCCCATTTAGAAGATAGTCTGTGCCTTTATTCCTTCTACCAAAGTGCATGATCATACACTTCCCTACGCTGTGTTTCATCTGCCACTTCTTTGCCCATTCTACCAACCTGTCCGTCCTTCTGCAGACTCCCTGCTTCCTCAACACTACCTGCCCCTCCATCTATCTTTGTATTATCCGCAAACTTGGCCACAAAGCCATCAATTCTGTCATCAAGATCATTAACATGTAACGTGAAAAGTAGCGGACCCAACACTGACCACATCGAACATCATTAGTCACCGGCACCAAACCAGAAAAGGCCCCCTTTATTCTGACTCTTTGCCTTCTGTCAGTCAGCCAATCTTCTTTCCAAGCTAGTACCTTTCCTGTAATACCATGGGCTCCTATCTTGTTTAGCAGTCTCACGTGTGGCACCTTGTCAAAGGCCTTCTGAAAATCCAAGTAAACAACATCCATGGACTCTCCTTTGTCTATCCTGCCTGTTACATCCTCAAAGAATTCCAGTAGATTTGTCAGGCAAGATCTTGCCTTAAGGAAACCATGCTGACTTTGGCCTATTTTATCATGAGCTTCCAAGTACCCTGAAACCTCATCCTTAATAAAGGACTCTAACATCTTACCAACCACTGAAGTCAGGCTAACTGGCCCATAATTTCCTGTCTTCTGCCTCTCTTAAAGAGTGGAGTGACATTTGTGAATGTCCAGTCCTCTGGAACCATTCCTGAATCTAGTGATTCTTGAAAGATCACTACTCATGCCTCCACAATCTCTTCAGCTACCCCTTTCAGCTTCCCAAGCACCTTCTCCGTAGTAATAGTGACTACACTCACTTCTGCCCCCTGACTTTCTCGGATTTCTGGCATGTTGCTGGTGTCTTCCACAGCGAAGACTGATGAATGTTGAAAGTGTTGTGAAGTGGGATCCTGTATTTGTGAGTGCAACTGAGGGGTGAAGGTGGTGGGAAGTGGGCAGCAGAGTTTGGGCAGTTCCAGCATGCAGAGTGGCAGCCCTGGAGCCCAGACTGACCACTGGCCTAGATATTCTGTGACCCCACAACCCCAAACAACGTCCAGCAGCATCTGCAGAGCACGAATGGTCCACCATACAACAGCTGATCTTCCTTCCACAGCCAACCTTGCTGGTGGATGCAGGACCCAATGACCAGGGTACTCCTGGCAACTCCAGAACCGAGGTTAATTTCCAGGGCACAGCTGCCACTGAAACAGGAAACCGACCTCTCCCACCACTAGCAGCTGGGCAGGGCAATTGGATCCTCCAGGAATGTCCAGTCTGAGGAGGCCCAGTTCGGGAAATCACCCTGTTCCCCACAGGTTTGCAGTGTCAGCTTGGACAGACGAGAGACAAGAGACTGCAGATGCTGGAATCTAGAGCAAAAAACTGCTGGAGGAACTCAACGGGTCAGCGGGTCAGGCAGCATCTGTGGAGGCAGAGGAATGGTCAACGTTTCAGGTGGAGACCTGCATTAGGACTGTGCTCTCAGTCACTCAGCCTGTCATCTCACCCAGAAAATGGTTGTGGGTCATGAGAAGATACATTAGTGGATGGGCTGTCCGAGGGGATTGTGAGGTAGTCCCACTGTTGGCACCTGGAGCTATGAGAAAGCTGGAGCAGGAGGCTGCCATCACTGTTGGTGATCACCATCCCAGCCCACAAATGACCAGATCTGCTGACCTCTGTTCCAGAGACTGCAGTGGTGGGATATGACCTTGTGGCTACTGGGTCTTCATCACCACTGTCCAGGGGCAGAAGTTTGGCTGGGAACCTCTCCATCTCTCACCTCTCCACGTCATGAAGAAGGGTTTTGGTTTATTTGACCCTGGGTGGTGGAGATGGCAGAATGAGGAACCCAGAGAGGAGTTATTTACTCAGTGGATTTGTCTACAATGGAACAAACTCTAAACAGGAATCGAAAAGTACAGTGTCTTGGAGAAATGAAGAACAATTTGAAGAATGTGAAGAATGCAGTGTGGGAGGTGAGGCCAATCTCTATTGGCTGCTATTGTTTTAGAAATGATTTGCAATTGTACAGCCTCTCTGCACGGCAGGAGAGCTTCACAAGTTGCAGACACATATGGACGTTGAGCAGGAAAGCCATGGAATGTGTCAGGGCAAGTTTGAAGAACTGGGCAGTGAGCTGGCTTTTTAGGGGCTGCAAACACTGGGAAGGGATAATGAGGCTTTGGTGGTTTCAGAAGAGTTTTGAGGAGCTGAAAGATCGGCAGGAGAGGTTGGGAGCTCACAGAATTGATCTGCATGATGTGATCTGGGACATCAGTGCAGGTTCTGAGACAACCCCTCAGTCGGCATGATCAAAAACTGCAGATACTGTAAAACTGAAATTAAAACAGAAACAGCAGGTCAGGCAGCATCTGGGGAAAGAATCAGAATCAGGTTTATTATCACTGACATATGTCATGAAATTCGTTGTTTTGCGGCAGTATAGTGCAACGACATAAAAATTACTGAATCGTTGAGTGTGGGTCTTCAGGCTCCTGTACCTCCTCCCTGATGGTGGTAACATGAAGAGAGCATGTCCCAGATAGTGAGTGTCCTTAATGTTGGTTGCCACCCTGCCTTTTTGAGGCACCGCCTTTTTAAGACGTCCTCGATGGTGGGGAGGGTTGTGCCCGTGATGGAGCTGGCTGAGTCTACAACCCTCTGCAGCCTCTTTTGATCGTGTGCATTGGAGCCTCCATACCAGGTAGTGATGCAACCAGTCAGAATGCTCTTCACTGTACATCTGTAGAAATTTACAGGGGTCTTTCGTGACGTACCAAATCTCCTCAAACTCCTAATGAAGTAGACCCACTGATGTGTCATCTTCGTGATTGCATCAATCAATGTGTTGGACCCATGATAGATCCTCTGAGACGTTGACGCCCAGGAACTTGAAGCTGCTCACCCTTTCCACCGCTGACCTTTCAATGAAGATTGGTGTGTGTTTTCCCGACTTTCCTGAAGGCTGCAATCAATTCCTGTCTTGCTGATGTTGAGTGCGAGGTTGTTGCGACCCCACTCAACCAGCCAATCTATCTCACTCCTGTACGCCTCCTTGTCTCCATCTGAGATTCTGCCAACAACAGTGGTGTCGTCGGCGAATTTATAGATAAGTGTTTGACCTGTGCCTAGCCACACAGTCAAGAGTGTAGAGAGAGTAGAGCAGTGGGCTAAGCACGCATCCTTGAGGTGTGTCTGTGTGGATTGTCAGCGAGGAGGACAAGAAGAGAAAAAGAGTTAATGTTTCAGGTCTGGGACCCTTCATGAACTCTTCCTCTTTTCACAGATGCTGCCTGACCCACTGAGATTTTCCCCCTCTACCCCTAAATAACATGCTGGGGGAAACATCCCTCCCTGATTGCAGTGTCCACTCAGATTTGGCAATGCTCTCCAATCCATGTGCCCCCCTCAAACTGGCAGCTGGCCCAATTTCAGTTGGATCGAAGGGCCTGTTTTGGTGCTGTCTGACTCTCTGGCAGAGATGTAGATGATAAAGCATAAGGTTAGTGGGGGAGGAGGTCCATGGGGGCTTTGTTTTGGCTGGAAATAGCATGTGGCAGCCAGAGCAGAGTGATCAAAGCCCTGTGGTCCTCCCACAGTGGCACGTGAAGGGTGGTGCACAGGAAACAGCGTATGGGAGGAGAGGAGCTTCCGAGAGCATCCCTGTCCTCACTGATGGTGGACCCAGCGTGTGAGTGCTGGAGACATGGCTGAAGCACTCACAGGCGCTGGAAGTATTACATGAATGCTCCACCTCAGTTTCCTCCTGAGATCCCCACCAGCAGAGAACCAGTCTCCAGCCAATTCCATTCACTGCGCCTGGTACCAAGAAACAGCTGAGAAAATGGCCACTGGACAAAACAACAGGCCAGGTTGAGGACTGAACTAGATGTGTGTCCAGTCAAGCTGTTCCAGTCCGGTTAGAACACTGCCATCGACACACCAAAGTGGAAAATTGAACAGCTATGTCCTCTTCACAAGCTGTGGGCCAAATTCAGTCTGGATAATCAGCACCCAATCTGCTCAACATTGGCAAAGGGTACAGGGTGTCGTGAATAGTGATATCAAGTGGTAGCTCCAGGAGAGCCGAATTCACGAGTCACCGTCAGCATTGTGTCTGAGTTGCAACATCTCCCTCATGGCGACGACTTCCAATTACACAACACTGCAAACGAGGTAAAACATCACTGAGCCTGATCTGCCCCACTTGGGCTACTGCTCTCATCTGTAAATCACTTGCTGTTTTGTCCTCTTCTTCAGCACTTTTTCTTCCTTTCACCATCTCACCTTCATCTTCGCAAATCCACATCACTGAACCCCACTCAAGTACAGTAAAAATGTTCCCACCCAGAGATCGTCACCGCTTTCTCCCTCATCCCTGACGCAGAGTGACTTCACATCCTCCGTCTCAATTCACCTTGCACTGTCCTCTGCTCCCTCCGCCCCCTCGCGTAGACTTCCCGAGCCGCGCTCTCAGTCACCACTAAAATGGGATTGGTATAAATGGGTGCTTGGTGGTCGCTGTGCACCTGATGGTTGAAGGGCAGGTTTCGTACTGTGTGGCCCCAATGACACATCGCCCTGGCTTCTGTGTCCAGCCCTGGAGAAAGGACCCTCTCAATCACTCACACTGGAGCTTTCAGAATCTCTGCTGTCTCATCTTTCGTCCTTCCTACATCACCAGGTGTTTGTAGCAGTTAATCCACTCCACCAAACCCCCACCACCCAAGATGCCAGTGAGACCAATGTACTTCTGCTCTTCATTTCCCTGCTTCTCATACAGCACGGAAACAGGCCCCTCAGCCCACCAAATCCATGCTGACCATTAAGTATGGTGTTTGTGCCTCAGTGGCCTGAGTCTGAAGTTCTCTGCCTCTCCCTCCTACACCTGCCCCTCTTTCACTAGCCCGTGTCCTCCCACCTTGTGGCTCAACACCAATGTTTTGATGATATTTGGGTTGGGTGGTGTTTTTCTACGTTAAGGCAAGGTGTGATTGGCAGTTATTGTTCTTCATATTTTGACTCTGAGGCACGCGGTAGATGTTTGGAGAGGTTCCAGTAGCCATGTAAGCAACAGATTTGAGGGAGCACCCTCTGCTCCAAATGTGAAGCTGGGGAAATCCAGGGCTGAGGTGGGTGGTGGTTCCAACAATGGAAACCAGGAAGGTTTGCATTGCTCTGGTGTTTGTGTGTCTTTAAGCATCATCCCCAATCACCGTACAGTCAGCGAAGAACTTCAGAAGGTGGTGACAGTTGTGGGAAAATGGCAGCCAAGTTCTGGTCAGGACCAGCATGTTCCGGTCAGGAGGAAGGACAAGCAATGGCAAAGTAAGGGAACCTTGGATTACCAGAGGGGTGCTGAATGTAGTCAGAAGGAAAAAGCAAACATATGTAAGGTTTAGGAAGCTAAAATCAGACAGGGCCCTTGAGGAATATAAAGATAGCAGGAGAGAGCTCAAGCAGGGGATTAGGAAGGCCAAAAGGGGTTATGAAAAGTCCTTGGCAAGTAGCATTAAAGAAAATCCTAATGCATTTTCTACTTGCATTAAAAACAAGAGGATAACTAGGGAGAGGGTAGGACCACTCAAGGATAAAGGAGGGACTTTATGCTTGGAGGCAGAGGATGTGGGCAAGGTACTAGTGAGTACTTTGTGTTGGTATTCACAAGGAGGAGGATATGGAGGACGGTGAGCAGTGTGGGTAGCCTCATGTGCGAGGGTATTTTGAGATCAAGGAGGAGGTGCTATTGGGTCTTTTGAAGAGCATTAAGGGAGATAAGTCCCCAGGGCCTGATGGGATATACCCAGGTTATCTTCAGAGATGAGAGTACTGGGGCCTCAACCAAGATCTTTGTGTCCTTACTAACAGCAGGCGCGGTCTCAGGGGATGGAAGAATAGCCAGCCTTCCTTTGTTCCAGAAGGAAAATAAGGATAATCCAGAAAAATACAGACAGGTGAGCCTCACATCACAGGCAGGGAAGCTATTGGAGAGGATTCTCAGGGATAGGATTTCTGCTTATTTGTAAAGGTGTGGCTGGCTTAGGGACAGTCAGCATGGTTTTGTGTGGGGCAGGTCACATCTTACTGAGGTTTTTGACGAGTTGACAAAGGTGATTGATGAGGGTAGGGCAGTGGATGTTGTCTACAAGGAATTTAGTGAGGCACTTGACAAGATTCTTCATGATAGGCTGATCCAGAAGATTAAGATGCATGGGATTCACAGTGACTTGGTAGATTGGATTCAGAATTGGCAGTGGTGTTCTGCAGGGATCCATGCTGGGACCTCTGTTGTGTGTCATATATATATAAATGACTTGGATGAAAATGTGGATGGGTGGGTTAGTAAGTATGCAGAGGACACAAAGATTGGTGGATTTATGAACAGTGTAGAGGGCTGTCAAAGGATACAGCGAGATGTAGATCAGTTACCGATGTGGGCGGAGAAATGGCAGATGGAGTTTCATCCAAGCAAGTGTGGGGTGTTGCACCTTGGAAGGTCACATATAAGGGGAAAGTACACAGTTAATGGCAGAACTCTGTGCTGTACTGTTTCATGTTCTATAAAACCCCCACAGATAGCAACGTTCGTGATCTGAGCACCAGTGATTTTGGTGGAGAGATGAATATTGTCCCCGACCCACAAGGACGGAAGGAATGGGGCAGGTATCTGCTATTTGCCCTTCAAGCATGCTCCCACATTCAATGAGGTAGGGATTGATTTGGTCTCGGCCTCAGGTTCACTTTCCTCTCCATTCCCCATTCTCCTTGACTCCACTGTAGATCTAAAGCCTGCCCGTCTCTGCCTTGAATATGTTCAACGACTGACACTGCAGCTCTCAGCAGTTGAGAACAATAACAACATTAATGAGCAAAATGCACAAGATAGACATTCAAAAAAAATCTTAAATAAGGAACGAATTAAAGTGTTGGTCCTTCAGAGAGCGAGTCTGGGAATTAATAATAAAATTGAGAAGCTGGTAATTGCATTAAACAGGTAATTTGCATCATTCTTCACTGCCAGGGATACAAGTAACATTCCAGAAACAGATATAAATCAGGCATTGGAAAGGAGGGAGGAACTCCGGGAAAATTCATAAACACCAGGGAAGCAGTACTGATCAAGTTACAACTGTGGACTGACAAGTCCTGGGTCCTGATGGACTTCGTCCTAAAAGTAGTAGCTAGTGAAATAGTTGACATATCAGTTTTAATTTTCCAAAATTTCATTAGATTGGAAAATAGCAATAGAACCTCCTTTGTTCAAAGAGGAAGGGGAATGTAAAGCAGGAAAGTGCAGGCCAGTTACACCTGCTATGGGCAGGTGTTATGAAAGATGTTCCAGCAAGGCATGTAAATTCAAGGTTAACAAAGTCAGCATGGTTCTGTGAAAGGAGAATCAGTTTGTTGTAGTTTGTTGAAGTAGTAACACGTGCTCAGGAGCAAGAGGAACTGGTCGACATAGTGCCAGAGGCATTGGGTAAGGTCCTGCACCAGAGGTTATTGTGAAAAATTAGAGGTCATGTGTAGGAGATAACGTTGGCAATGGATGCAAGACTGGACAGGAAACAAGCTGCTGGAGCAACTCAGTGGGTCAGATGTGAAGTGGTTCATTTTTGCAGGAAAAACATTTTAAAAATATTAATTAAATGGTGAGAAATGGCAGAGCTCTGAGACACAGAGCAGTGGGAAGGGGGTCCTGGTGCAGGGTTTACGAGAGGTACAGCAGGTAATTGTTTATTGCAGGAGAAGGTGTAGGGAGGTTGTGTGAGACCACCAGTGATGGCCTCTGATTCAGGGATGTTAATGCACTGGAAGCAGCTGAGAGGAATGGGTGGGTTGTTTTATGGGGAAAGACCAGGATCACTGATTGAAAGTAAGGGACCACCCAATCAAGAGATGTGAGGGTGCAGGAAGCAAAGTCCTTGAATATTATTAAGACCTAAGTAGACAGATTCTTGATAAACAAGGAGGTGAAAGGTCACCGGGGAGGCAGGAACCTGGAGCTGGGGTCACAGACAGAGCAGCTGTAATCTTATGGATTCAGGGAGCAGGCTAGGAGGGGCCGAGTGGCGTCCTCCTGCTCCGAGTTTGTAGCATTCCAAAGGTTCTTGGAGAAATTCTCTCAGAGGAACAGACTGCCCTCCACTTCAAAACAGTGGGATCATCTAAATCTCCGTTAGAGCAGTCCGGTGCACAGCTTGCTCTGATAGTCTCCACCCATGACAGGGCTGGGCTGTGCTCAGACTGGGTGTAGGGGTTAATCCACCCTTGCACTAAACCCTTCACTGAGACGGTTCACTTCCAGGTGCGGCACAAGAACAAAGTTAATTACTAAGCTGTTTTACAGGCAGCAGGACCCACGCACTCGGTAACACTTGTGCAACCTCAGACTGAACTCATTTCTGAATGCTGGAGGGGGAGAGGTGGTAGATGGGGTCTGTTCCCCTGCAACTCCGTACCTTCCAGCCAATGGCAGGGCACACCTTGCGGGGCAAACACTCGTTGTCCAGTTCCCCAAATTCCATGTCGCTGATTCCCATAGTAGTGGGTGGGGGAAGCAGCTCAGCCCAGACCCAGCACTGTGGTGCAGCTTGTCGAGTCACTGCCCCACAGCTCCAGAGACCCGGGTTCAAACCTGACCTCTGCTGCTGTCTGTGTGGAGTTTGCAGGTTCTTCCTGTGACTGCGTGGGTTCCTCTGGGTGCTCCATGTCCCAAATACATGCAGATTGGTGGGTTAATTGACCACTGATCTACAATTACAACATTTAAAAGATATCTGGACAGGGACATGGATAGGAAAAGCTTAGAGGGATAAAGGTCAAACACAGGCAAATGGGACTAGCTCAGGTAGACACCTTGGTTGGGCTGAAGGGCCTGCTTCTGTGCTGCATAACTCTATCACTCTGCACCAGTCACAGGCCAGGGGTCCAGTCCCAGGCCGTGATAGAGGTGAATCCAGTCCATACTTTCCCTCAGATTCTTGAGGCATGGAGAGGGAGAAAGGAAGGTGGGAGGTTGTCAGAGGGGAGATGAGGGGGTGACTGAAGGCTATAAGCATCAATGGAGGGAGATGGTGGGGTGAAGGAGTGAGCTGAGAGGAGGGATGGAGGGGGAGGCAACAGGGGGACAGGAGAGGGGATCAGAGGGATGGACAGAGGGGTGTGGGACAGAATGGTGCCGATGGAGCAGTTGCCTGCTCCCAGATGGTGTCAAGCTTCCGGAGTTGTTCTTGCTGCACTCTGCGGGGCAGGTGGAGACTGGGAACTTCCCGATCCACCCCTCCACCACCCCCCCCTTCCCCCCCTCCCTCCCACTCCCCTGACACACCCACCAACAAACTCCATGCAGAAATCATGGCCACTTTAATTCGGAAAGTTACAAAAGGAGAGAGAATCGTGAGCAGTTGGCACCAATTACATGGGCTCACTGACGGCAGGACGCAGCACGTGGATGTGCTTTGGGTGGGAGCGTGTTCACAGACCCCGACACTGTCCCTGGGCTCAAACATTAGCCAATCCCTCCACACAGCTCCCGGGCACAGCGGCGAAAAGGGGGAGGAGATGTCACCTCTGGGGGTGGGGGGGGGGGGGGGGGAGGGGGCTCAGTCCTTGAGCAGAGGCTCAGCAGCTCCCCATCACCACAAGGCAATGATTGAAGACAGTCACCCCCCCCCCCGAAGAGCAGGGTCTGGAGCTACCGCCTATCCCAGGACAGGCCAGGGGAGGTCTGAGAATGTCAATGAGTGTGTGTACATGTGTGTGTCTGGCTATTGTGTGTCTGTGTACACACGTGTGTGTTACGTGTGTTTAGTGTGTGATTGTTGAACCCAGCCACATGTATTGGTATTGGTTTATTATTGTCACTTGTACCGAAGTAGTGTGATGACCTCAGTCTGGGGGAACCTGGGCTTCACTTGCCGCCATCCACTGATTCGTGTAGATTTACGATCACAAAGTTTGATTGGAGTCTCAGATTCTAATCAAAGAGCAGTCGGGACGCAAGAGGAGGTGCGATTTCCTGTGTGACCTCCGGGTCTCCGACCCTTCAGGCTGTCTGACTGGTCTGCTGCCCAAACTGCTTGGTGGAGGTGGAGCCGGAGCCTTGGGCCATGAAGGCCTCGATCTCCTCAACGGTGCGAGGAACACAGGTCAGTAACTCCATCCCAGTGGGGGTCACCACAATGTCGTCCTCAATTCGCACCTGGGGAAGCAGGTAAGGTCAGTGTCAGCACTCCCTCAGTACTGCCCCTCCCGCGGTGTGACCCTCTCTCAGTACCGCCCCCCCCCCCCCTGGCGGTGTGACCCTCCCTCGGTACCGCCCCCCCCCCCCCCCCGCGGTGTGACCCTCCCTCAGTACCGCCCCCCCCCCCCCCCAGCGGTGTGACCCTCCCTCGGTACCGCCCCCCCCCCCCCCCGGCGGTGTGACCCTCCCTCAGTACTGCCCACAGTAGGAGGGAAGTGTGTGCAGGGAGGAGGTGGTTGGGAAAGAGCTTCCTGCACAGTAATTAGGTCCTGCACCCAACTCTGCCCCTGCCCCACCCACCCCACAGTCCCTCCCCAACTCCCCCCTCTCTGCCAATGACTGTGTCTCCTAATTGGTCCCAATCAGCTCCCAACCAGTTACAACTTGGACCAACACTCCTCCCTGCTCGAGACCACGGTCATCTCCTCACTCAAACCTATCCATGTTGGACAAGTATGGTCACCCTCTGCCCCCCCCCCCATCGGCAGCAGCTTGTGGCCCTCACGTTAAATCCCCACTGTCCCATCCCTGCTCCGAGACCCCTGTCAACACTGGGTGTGACACCAGTGGCATCCCTCCCACTCACATCAACCTCCTCCACTTCCGGCTCCCCGAGGGTCTGCTCTCCCCCCACCCCTGCAGTGACTTCTGGGCCTCCCACACGGGCAATGCTTGGCCTCACATCTCGAGGTACTGCCCCCAGCCCAACCTGGTGACCTTGTGCTCTGTCATCAGAAAGCACAACACTGCTGCAAGTACTTAGCAGGTCGGGCAGTGTGGCGGATCAGGGTGGGTGGAATCTGTGCATCCAGGACAGCTTCCGTCAGTAACAGATGGTAATACCCGAGCAGGGTCGGCACTGCATCCAATCCTTGGGAACGAAGCTGGGCAAACAGTTGAAGTGTCTGCGGCCGAGTATTCTGGGAATAGTGACCATAAGTCTGAGTTTCAAGGTAATTATGGAAAGGTGGTCGGGAAATCAGGGAGCTGACTGCAGAAGGATGATTTCAGTATAAAACAGGACCCAGAAAAACTAGAGTGGGAGCAGACGCTTGTGGGTAAATCTACATCCAATGGATGGGAGTCTTTGACAAGCGAAACAGCAAGAGTTCAGACCCAATGGCTTCCTATAATACTGAAGGGCAAGGACAGTAGATCCAAGGAACCTTGGATATCAAGCATTAGATAAAGAAAGAAAACACGAGATTAAGAACTGAAAACAGGGAAGGGCCTTCAGCAGTGTGGAAAGTGTAGAGAGGTACTTGGAAAAGAAAATAGCAAGGCAAAGAGAGGTATCACTGCAGGAAATCCCCAAGCTCCTTCTAACAACACGGACCCATGGGGACCAAAGGGGCAATCTGTGCATGGAGCTGGAGATGTAGCAAGGTCTTAAACGAACACCTTCCCTCTGTATTCACTAAGGAGATGGACATTATAGTTAGAGAATTCAGGGAGGAGGTTGGTAAAATTCTACAATATGCTATCATCAGAAAGGGGGTATTAGATGTCTTAGGAGGAACGAAGGTGGATAAATCCCCGGACTTGATGAGATGTATCCCTGGCTGCTCTGGGAGACGAGAGGAGACTGCTGATTAGGATACAGTAGGAGTACTGTGCACAGTTCTGGCCTTCACACTGTGGGAAAGAGGTGATTCTACTGGAGAGGGTGCTGGGGAGCTTCACCAGGACGTTGCCCGGGATGGAGTGTCACAGTTACAAGGAGAGACTGGATGGGCTGGGTTTGTTTTCCTCCGAGCAGGAAAAGCCAAGGGGGCCAGACAGAGGTGTACCAAATAACGAGGGGCACAGATGGGGTGGGTAGGAAACATCTCCCCATATCAGAGACATCTAAAACCAGAGGGCACAGGGGTAGAGTAAGGGGTAAGAGGTTCAGAAGGGATCTGAGGAGGGTGCTTGGAGTTTGGAACACACTGCCCAAGGGGGTGGTGGAGACTCCCACAACATTTAAGTATCTGGATGAGCAGTCGAATCACCGAGACAGACAGCTCCTGGCCAAGCACTGGTAAATGGGATGTCATCGAGATGGTGGATGGGTACAATGGTCAGCATGGACGTGGTGGGCCGAAGGGCCTGTTTCCATGCTGTGCAACTCCATGAGAGATTAATAGTTAGTGATCCTTCATTAGAATTGGAACATTGAGGAAGCAGGGCTGTTAGTGTGAGAGAGGGATGGTGGGTAGAACAAAGGAGAGGAACTTGGTCGGGTGGAGACTGAGAAACCTGCTGCGCAGATTCCTGTCAGCTGGGAGAGGGTGCTGAAGGGCTGGTAACACCAAGCCACCCTGCCTGGTGACGTTGTAGACAGAGAGACGACAATGAATGCTGGAACTCAAACACAAGGGAATACCGCAGCATCTGTGGAGGAGGGACAGGGCTGGATAACCTTGGACCAGATCGGACCAGATCAGACCAGCTCTGACACAAACTGGAAAAGCTGGATATTGAATTCAATAAACTCGGATATTGTCCCAAGGGACGTGGAGCAACCGTGCAGCTAAAAACAGCGGAGGGTGGACTGCAAAAGGAGGCAGGAGGTACAGCAGGGGAGAGCGGGGCAATGCCGGGGCACATCGCACCCAACAGTTCCCTCCACGTTGAATTGCAGGACATCTCTGCAGTGAGACCAGTGGGGTGCCACAGGGAGCAGTGCTGGGGTTTCCACTATTTACAATCTGTGTTACCGAGCAAGACGGAGGGGCCGAGACCAGAGTTGATGATGACACAGAGGAGGAAGAGCAAGTTGTAAGGAGACACAAAGAGCCTGCAGAGCGAGCAAGAAAGAAGCTGGCTGATGGAGTATAATGTGGGGGACACGCAAGGTTCTCCACTCTGGAAGGAAGGAAAGGGCAATGTTTAAATGGATTGAGACTACAGTGTGTTGTGGCACAAAGGGTCTGGGGGGTCCCAGTAAATGAAGCACAGAGGGTTAGCACACAGGTGCTGCAAATAATGAGGAAGGTTGGTCCAATGTTGGCCCTTACTGCAGGGGGTGGGAGGTATAAACATGGGGAAGTTTTGATGCAACCGTACAGGGTGATGAGAATGTTCCTGGAGTCCAGAGTAGGCATTTGGTCTCCACGTGTACTGGCGGTAGTGTCAGGAAGGTTCAGTAGGTTGACTGCTGGGTGAAGGGGCTGAACAGCTTGAGTTCAACTCTTTGGTGTTTGGAAGATTGAGGGGTGACCTTGTTAACAAGTGACAGATTCTGAGTAGGACTGAGAGGGCGGAAGCTGCCTGATTGCTTTCCCTGGTGGGGGATCTGGACCTAGGGGAGAGAGATTCAGGGAATGCCCATTTAAGGTGGAGAAGAGCAGGAATTTCTCAGAGCAGAATCACTCAATACATTCACGGTGGCGATTAGCAGGTATTTTAACGAGAAGGCACAGGGAGAATGCAGGAGTGTTGAGGTCAGGACTGGATCAGACAGGATGTGATGAATGGTGGGCTAGTGGCCAACTCCTGCTGTTTACATCCTAATGTGAAGAGTGTAAGAAACACAGAACCTGAGGCAGGACAAGTTGCCACAAAAATACAGACAGACCCTGCCTGTTGTTGATGAAGCAAGAAAGTGACGTGAACACAAGGACCCCTCCACTCGGAGTGAGCCAAGCTGACTGTCGGGGTCCCAGAAATGAGGGACCTTGTACCTGCCCACTCCTCTCAAACATCTTCCAAAAGTTGCCAGAGACAGGAAGGGGTTAAGTCTGCAGTTCCCATCGGTGACTGACAGCACTTGCTGCTCCTGTTGACACTCAGGTCCATATTAATGTGTGATTCATTCCCCAGCTCAACCCTCTCCCATATTATCACCAACAGAAAGCCCTGACACTGATCTTCTATCACAGTATCTTATCAGCAGGTCTGTAACCAGTCCCAGAGCTCCAGTAAATGGCCAATCTGATCAGGTGTAAATCCAACAGGCTGTAAACTGGAGATTACTCCCACCCCATCAGCTTTACTCTGACCTCGCAAGACAGTCTGAGCAGAAATAGCCCAAGTGCACCTTACCCCACTGACCTGCTCCAGAAACAAATTTCACACATCCTTGAGATGCACCTACATCCAGCTGGTTTTATACAACAGTCAGCTGTTTACAGAACGGGTGATACTGTCACACACTGCCGGCAGGGATGGCACGGGTCATGTACAGAATAACAATCCCTCCACTCTATCCTGTCACACACTCCCAGGGCAGCAACAACATGGGTTAGACACAGAGTAAAGCTCTTTCTACACTGGCCCGTCATCAAACATGCACAGGGAAAAAGATTTTTTTTTATAAAAAAGCAGGTTAGATACCAGAGACTGGAGGGGTTGAGTTACAAGGAGAGACCGGACAGACCAGGTCTGTTCTCCCTGGAGCAAAGGAGGCGGAGGGGTGACCTTAGAGAGATTTATAAAATCCTGAGAAGCGTAGATAAGGTGGACAGTCACAGACTTTTTCCCAGGGTAGGGGAGTCTGAAAATAGAAGGCACGGGTTTAAGGTGAGAGGGGAGAGATTTGAGAGGAACCCAAGGGGCAACTTTTTAAACACAGAGGGTGGAGGGTGTGTGGAACGAGCTGCCAGAGGAAGTGGTAGAGGCAGGTAAAATCGCAACATCCATGGTCAGGTTCAGAGGGATATAGGCCAAACATGACAAATGGGACTAGCTCAGGAAGGCACCTTGGTCGGCATGGACGAGTTGGGCCGAAGGGCCTGTTTCTGTGCTGTGTAACTCTATGACCTACAGACTAGAGCTCTCTCAACACTGTATCAGGGCAGGGACAGCACGGGATAGACAGAGGTCTTCTTGTACTGTCCTGTCACATACTCCCTGGGCAGGGACAGTTCGGTGAAACACGGAGTAAAGCTCCTTCTTGGCCCAAGATGACAATTATTCTAAAAGGGAATTCCATCAACGTGCCACATTCAGTTGGTAGGGAAGACTGCACATGCTGTGTGTCAGGTGCCTGGGTAAGGACGAAGGGCTGATTGGCCTCGTGTTCTGTGTCACAGTGCACCCACTGGACAGGACTCACCCCTCCAAAGCCTCGGAACCGGGCCAGGACGTCAGCGTTGATGAAGCAAGCCTGGGCTGGGTCAGCGAGAGCTTGGTCCAACACATGGTCAATGAAGTAGATGCCTGGCTCGACAGTCAGCACCATGCCAGCCAATAGGTGGCGCGTGGTCCGGAGGCTGCGGAGCCCGGGCTCGTCGATCCGCTCCACACCCTGGAACACAACGCAAAGCCATGAGAACCCAAGGACCAGCCCAGGAGGTGCCCAGTCCCAGTATCAGTGGGGCTCATCCACAACAGGGTGCAAGAAGCTCACCCCGCTGAACGCTGTAACCCCAGCTCTGTCCCCACCGCTGCCCTGTCACAGGGTCCAGCCCACCCCAAGCTGCCAGACCCGTCGATGGGAATCAACCTTCAGCTGAAGGTGACTGGAAGATCAAATAGAGTAGTGTCAAAGGACAGGCACTGGGGCCTGCGAACTAGAGACACTGCTGGATAACACTGACAGATCCTGCACAGAGATTATTTATGGTTTGCAAAGGTTTGAGCTTCAGTTTGACAAGTAACCAGCTGGAACTCAGCATCAGATGTAAAGCTGCAACTCCTCACTGGCCAAGGATTGCTGTCACAGCGATCCCTTGTTCGCAAGGGCTGTGGGGGAGGGGATGTCACGTGAGGAAGGGGAGCAAGGAGACAGAAGGAGGGGAGAAGGGTTTCAGCTGTATTACTTCATGGTCAAACCCTCACATAAGGATGTCTTACTGCAACTAGACAGGGTCTTGGTGAGACCAGACCCAGAGCAGTGTGGACAGGTCTGGTCTCCATCCTCAGGGAGTGCAGCAAAGATTCACCAGACTGGTTCCAGGGGTGGTGGGGTTGCTGTACGAGCAGAGGTTGAAGGGACTGGGACCGTGTTCTCAAGAGCTTAGAAGAATGAGAGATTCCACTGCAATTTACACAATTCTTGCAGCTCCAAGGAAACCTCCCTGCATCCAATTCTTGCAGGCTGGATGCAGGCAGGATGTTTCCTCTGGCTGAGGAGTTTAGAACCAGCAGACACAATCTCAGAATAAGGGGGAGGCGGTTTGGGACAGAGCTGAGGAGAAATTTCCTCAGTCAGAGGGTGCAGAACCTTTGGAATTCTCTACCTCAGTCAGTGAGGGTACAAAACAGAGATCGAGGAAAACAGTTGGAAAATGGTGTTGGGGTAGATGAACCAGGGGCTCCTGATCCTACACCACGTGTCCTCTGGGACACCTTGACCTGCTGAAGGTAGCTTCAGGCTCTGTGTTTGCCCTCAGGCAGTCAGCGAGCCTTGGCTGAGGTTATTAGCTGCCTCCATGTTCAGCAGCAAACATCTCCCGGGGACAGAGTCCTGATGGGCTTTGGGCCTCATTGTGATGCAGACCACAGTGAAAGAAGCTGAGCCAGGTTCACACATAAACCACGGGACTCAGCAGTGACTCCGCAGAGACGGAAGACTCAGCACAGGCAGGAAGATGTGGAGCAAAGGTTCTGAAAGGGTTAACTCCAAATCCTTTTGCTGTTAACACAGGACTGACCTCTGGGTATCCGCCAACATCGTGCACATCACAGCCCAGGAGATGTCCCAGACCGTGAGGCATGAACACTGCTCCCAGATAGACCTTCATCATCTCGTCCACATTGCCTTTCAGGATGCCAATTCTCACCAGTTCCTCCAGCTGCACTCGCTCAGCCAGGCGATGCATATCCGGCCAGGATACTCCTGTCCCAGCACAAACCAGCAGTCAGATTTACAGCAAAAAAGTCACACAGACTTCAACAGGCAAAAACCTTTGTAGTCAGAGATCATCCCCCTGCCCATCGGTCCTCATACGCCCTCTCCAGCCCCACCTATACTGGAAGTAGAATCATAGGCTCATACAGAATGAGTCCATTCGGCCCAACTCACCCACACTGACCAGTGGGCACCCTTCTGTATTACCTCCAGGAGCCTCTGTACCTAACTGATGCAAATGCTCATCTGGACACTTCTTAAACGCTGTCAGTGACCCTGCTTCCCCACTCTGTCCGGCAGTGTGTTCCAGGTACTCACCGCTCTCTGGGTGAAACAGGTTCTCCTTAGATCCCTTCTGAATCTCTCCCCCACTGACCCTAAATCTGGTGTTATCTACATTTGATATGGGGGAACATTTCCTACAGTCTACCCTATCTACACACCACATCGTTTTATATACCTCAGTCCCTCCACTCCAGGGAGAACAGACCCAGCCTCTCCGGTCTCTCCTCATAACGGAAACACTCCATCCCAGGCAAAAGCCCCCTCTGCACCCTCTCCAGTGCGGTCACCCCCCCTCCTGTAGTGTGGTGACCAGAACTGCACACAGTGCTCCAGCTATGGTCTGACTGATGGTTTATAAAGGTGGAGCATTACCTCCCTGCTCTTGTACTCAGTGCCCCAAATGATGAAGGTCAGTATCACATGCACCTTCCTAACCATGTTACCTATCCACGTTGCCACCTTCAGGATCTATAGACATACTCCTAGGTCACTTTGTTCCTCAGTACTCCCCAAGACCCTACTGGTCGTGGTGTATGTGTGCTCCCAAAGTGCATCAGCTTTGGGAAGTGGACAGTGCAGGAGGAGTTGAACAACATCCCTGGTCAGGGCAGACTGTCAACAAGACAGGAACACCCATAAACTCCTGGTCAATGTTCAGCACCTGCACATCCCAGCCCAAGTGCTCCAGCAATGAACATGGGAGTAGAGGAAACCGGGAGAGGTCCAAGACTCAGGACACTCCACTGATGCCCCCAGCCACTGCCGACTGGGGCTGGAAGGTTCAGTTCCAACCAAGCGTTCTACTGGTGGTGGGGTTCACAGTGACCAGCAGTGACACCGCCCTCCACAGTAGCACCTACAAAGGAAGGCCACAACTGTACAACACAGGATGGTGGCTGGCAGGATTGGGGAACCCTGGCTGACAAGGAATATTAGGGAAAAGGAGGCACGTGTCAGCTATAGGCAGCTAGGATCAAGTGAATCCCATGAAGAGTACAAGGTATGTAGGAGTACACAAGAGGGAAATCAGGAGGGCAAAAAGAGGACCCGAGGTAGCTTTGGCAGAGAAGGTACAAGAGAATCCCAAGGGAGCCTGTAGGTATATTAAGATCAAAAAGGATAATTAGGGAGAGACTGGTCCCACTAAGGATGGAAGGATCAGTGTGGTCATCCATGTGTGGAGCCACAGGGGCTGGGCAAGGTCTTCAATGAACACTTCTCATCCGTATTTAGTGTGAAGGTCATGGAAGCTGGGGAATTCAGGGGAGAGAACAGTGATGTCCTGAAACACATCAATATTACAAAAGAAGTGTTGGCAATCTCAAGGCACATGAAGGTGGATAAATCCCTGGGGCCTGACCAAGTGTATCCTAGAATGTTGTGGGATGCAAGGGGAGTAATTGCCGGGGCTCTGGCAGAGATTTTTGTATCTTCCTTAGCCACGGGTGAGGCACTGGAAGACTAATGTTGTGGATTTATTTAAGAAGGGTTGCAAGGACAAATCAGGAACCACAGGCCAGTGAGCCTAACGTCACTGGTGGGAAAGTTACTGGAGGGGATTCTGAGAGACAGGACCTACCTGCATTTGGAAAGGCAGGGACTGATTAGGGATAGCATGGCTTTGTGTGGGGGAAATTAGGTCTCACGAGTGTGATCAAGTTTATTGAAGAGGTGACCAGGAAGAATGATGAAGGGCAGGGCAGTGGATTTTGTCTGCATGGACTTTATCGAGGCCTTTGACAAGGTCCTACATGGTAGTCTGGTCCAGAATATTAGATCTCATGGGATCCAGTGGGGATGTAGCCAACTGGATACAAAATAGTCTTGGTGGGAGGCAGAGGGTGGTGGAGGGTGGTTATTCAGATTGGAGGCCTGTGACCAGTGGTGTGCCGCAGGGACTGGTGCTTGGATCCACTGTTGTTTGCCATCTAGGTGAATGATTCAGATGGGAACAGAGGTGAACAAGGTTTCCCCACACAGGGTGGTGGGTGCGTGGAACGAGCTGAAGCAGGAAGTGACAGAGGTGGGTATAACTGCAACGGTTAGAAGACATTTGGACAGGCACACGGATAGGAAAGGTTTGCAGGGATATGGGCCAACGCGGGCACGTGGGACCAGCTCAGGTAGGCAGCTTTGGTTGGCATGGGCCAGTTGGGCTAAAGGCCGTGATAGCAGGATGTAACCATCACTCCAAGTTTCAGGGTGAAGAGAATGAATCACTTCTGCTGGGCAAGGCTTGGCGCTGTGAGCAGGCAGCCCCCGGGATGACCCACCCACCCACTCTCAAGACTCCAGAAGAGAACAAGTCTGTCGAGTGTGTGTGGCGCCAGCACAGAGACACATCAATGTCAGTGATGTAAATATTTATTGGCGTGGGCAGTTCAGTCTGGAGAATATTCCTAGAAACAGCAGTGCTCAGGTCAGTAAACAACCAGCTCCAGATACAAAACTGGGAGAGAAGCTGGAATCTTGAAACTCCTCAGCACAGGGGAAACAATGCTCGGGTGGGAGGGTGCGCGGGGGGGAGGGAGCGCGAGAGGGGTGGGGGAGCACGCGGGGAGAGTGCGAGAGGGGGGGAGAGTGCAAGAGTGGACACTAGCAGGGAACGGAGAGAGGGAAGGGGTAACGTGGAGAGAGAGGGGAAGGGGAGGGACATGGGGAGAGTGGGTGTGGAGAGACAGAGGGGGAAGCAGATGTTGAGTGGGGTCTTTCCCTCGATGGTCCTGAGTGCAGCTGTCTCATGGAGCTGGCTCTACGTGTACTGAACCTGCCTTCGGACTTCCCTCAGCACCTGCACCCACGGGTGAACGGACAGCGTGGGATCACTTCTGCCCTGCGATTATCCTGCCAGCTCTGGTCTACCTCCATCCTTTGGCTGCCTTGGTGGTCTGCCCAGCTCGTTCCAGGTCTGCGTACTGGGTGTTGGGCAGGAAGCTGTCGGTCAGTCTGTGTTTTGGATAATTTCACTCAACTACCATCATCTGAAATGTTAACTCACCACCTGCTGCCCTGGAACTGGAGAAGGACAGTGGATGGTCCTCAGCGGAACCTACGGAACGCCCTTATTCCAGACTCACAGGGGAACTCGATCGAAAGCAAATCAGGTGTTGGACCGGAAACATTTGAGTTTTCCTCTCTCCAGCCACACTGCCTGACTGATTTCAGAGATGCATCTCCCAGGAAATCAGATTTTGGAGATATAGTCCGAGTTATTTGAATCCCAATGTACAGCCAGTGGAGCTGTTGAGAGCAGCAGCAGGAGATGGTTCCAGAGCTCTGGGGCATTTCCTCACCGTGTCTGGGCCTGATGCAAACCAATCAATAGAGATGAGTCGGTGTGTTGTTAGCTCACAGCAGTGTGTGGGGCCAAATCACACTTCACACACACTAGCTCTAAACCCTGGGCTCTCAGTGCCCCTGGCTGAGGCGCCATCTGTCAGATGAGACACCAAACCTGAACCCTCACAAGTGGCTGCACAAGATCCACAACTACAATTTCAGAGGAGCAAGGCTCACGACCACAAGAGGAACAGCGTGAGGTCATTCAGCCCCTCGAGCTGACTCTGCCATCCCACAGGACACACTG
The DNA here is from genome assembly GCF_009764475.1 of Pristis pectinata. Classification (NCBI taxonomy): domain Eukaryota; kingdom Metazoa; phylum Chordata; class Chondrichthyes; order Rhinopristiformes; family Pristidae; genus Pristis; species Pristis pectinata. The sequence continues at coordinate 1,668,539 of NC_067417.1, forward strand.
ATCCAACTTTCCTTGTCCACATTCCTGTGCTTTCCCCATAACCGATTCCCTCATTGATTAGGAACCTCAGCCTTAAACATACACAATTCTGTGCCCACAGCTCTCTCTGCCAGGAAGTTCCAAGGACACTCAATCCTCAGGAAAATTCCTCCAAGCCTCATTCTTAACTGGACGCCCCTTTTTCCATGCCCCCTGGGTCTGGACTGTCCCGTGACAGGAGACATCCTTCCAGCATTTACCCAGTCTAGCACCCCCCCCAGTCTATGGTAGATATTTCAGTAAGATCACCCCTCAGTCTTCTAAACTCCAGTGAGTAGAGTCCCAACCTTCACTCACAGAACACACCCAGAATCATCTTAGAGAACCTCCTCTGAACCTCCTCCAGTGAATAATATCCTTCCTTAAATAGGGGGAACAAAACTGTGCACAGTGCTCTAGATGTGGCTGTACTAGTAACCAGAACAGTTGCAGTCAGACATCCCTACTTTTATACTCCAAACTCCTTGAAGGGCCACAAGAAATTCATGATGTCCCCATGCACCCTCACCAACATTTATCGATGCACCATAGAAAGCATCCTATCCAGATGCACCACGGCTTGGTACGGCAACTGGTCTGCCCAAGGCCACAACTGATCTGCCTGAGAGTTGTGAACACAGCCCAGTCCGTCACACAAACCAGCCTCCCCTCTATTCACTCCGTCGACACTTCTCACTGCCTCAGGAAAGGAGCCAACATAATCAAGGACCCCTCCTGCCCCGGACATTCTCTCTTCTCCCCTCTCTCGTCGGCAGAAGATACAAAAGCTTGAGAGCACGTATCACCAAGCTCAAGGACAGCTGTTATCAGACTCTTGAGAAGACCTCTCATATGACAAAAGATGAACTCTTGTTCTCCCAATCTACCTCGTCGTGGCCCTTGCACCTTATTGTCTACCTGCACTGCACTTTCTCTGGAACTGTGACACTTCATTCTGCATTGTTTTCTTTTTACTACCTCGATGTAATTATGTACAGCATGGTGTGTCTGGATGGCACGCAAAACAAAAGCTTCTCACTGTATCTCAGTACAGGTGACAATAATAAACCAATTCCAATATCCATTCCATTAGCTTTCCCGACTACCTGCTGTGCACAAACTTTCTGCTTTTGATGCACAAGGACCCCAAAAGCTTTCAGTGCTGCAGCTTTCTGCAATTTCTCTTCATTTAAATCACACTCCAAAATGAACGACTTCTCATTTACCCACACTATACTCCATTCATCTCGCCCCTCAATACCCTTCTGGAAACTGCATCCTCCTCACAACTTGTCTTCTTACTTTTGTGTTGTTTGCAAATTTGACTACTGTATATTTGCTTCCTTCCCTTAGGTCTATTAACATGTAAACAGTTGCAGTCCCAGCACAGATCCCTCTGGTACTCCACTGGTCACAGGTTGCTACCTGAAAATGACCCCTTTATCCCTACTCACTGCTTCCTACTGGATAACTAATCCTCTATTCCTGCCACTACATCACCTCCAACACCAAAAACTCTCATCTTGTGACTTAACCTTTTGTGACTTTGTTGAATGCCTTCTGGAAGTCCAAAAACATCCATTGGCTCCGTTCCATGCAAGACTTCCTCAAAAAACAGCAATAAATTTCTCAGACATGAGATTCTGCAGACGCTGGAATCTCAAGCAACACACAGAGCACTGGAGATACTCAGCAGGTCAGGCAGCATCCATGGAGGGAAATAAACAGTCGATGGTGGGAGGGGGAGGAGCACAAGCTGGCAGGTGATAGGTGAGTCCAGGTGAGGGGGGTAGGTAGGTGAGTGGGGGGGGGTGCGAAAGGGAAGGGTGTGAGAAGCTGAGAGATGACACATGGAAGAGGCAAAGGGCTGGAGGAGGAGGAATCTGGTAGGAGAGGCCAGTGGACCATGGAATATGGGATGGAAGTGGGGAATAGATGGGCAGGTCATGAGGGTGAAGGAGGGGAAAGAGAAGGGGTGAGGGGGCCACAGGAATGAGGGAAGACAGAGGGGGGAAGGAGGGAGGGGAGGGGTTACCAGGAGTTGGAGGAATCGATGTTGAGGCCGTCAGGTTGGAGACTCCGAAGGCAGAATGTGTTCCTCCAACCTGTGGCAGCAGAGGAGGCCGTGGCCAGACGTGTCGGTGTGGGAGTGGGATGTGGGATTGAAGTGGGTGGCCATGGGGAGGTCCTTCACAAAGCTGTATGGACTCTGTTTGACAAGATTAGGATTTTCCAAATGTGCTATTAATTTCTTATTAGATTTTAATATTTTTCAACCATGGTTCTTAGGATAATTGGCCTGTTATTTATCTTCCTCCTTTTTTGAATAGGGACGTCACATCGGCAGTTTTCTGATCCTCTGGCACTTTTCCAGGATCTAAGAACTTGTGGGAGATTACAACCGCCGCATCCACTGTCTCGGTCACCACTTCTTTGGGATGACACCTAAAGCCATCGAGGCCATAGGACTTGGCCCCATCAGTTTACCTAACACCGTGGTGATATTACAGCATTCCTCTCCAGCAAGATTTAGCACGGTGGGATCATTTACCGAAAAGACTGATGCAAAGTGTCTGTTGAACCACTTACCTGTTCGCCATATCTATTTCCCCAGACTCATTCATTTGGGCCCCTCTGTCCTTCTGCCTGTTTTATATTGTTTCCTAGTTTGCCATGTAATGGCTGATGTTTTACCTCCAGTCACTATCATTTTATGGATTCATAGGGTTAAACAGCATTTCACCCCATTCCTCCGTGCCGACCAAGATACCTGTCTATACTAGTGCCACTCGCCTGCACTTGGCCCATATCCATCTAACCATTCCTATCACTGTACCCGTCTTAATTTTTCTTGAAAGTTTTAATATTACCCGCCTCTACCACTTCCTCTGGCAGCTCATTCCACACACCCACCACCCTGTGTGAAAAAGTTGCCCCTCAGGTCCGTTTTAATTCTTTCCCCTCTCACCTTAAAGCTAAACCCTCGAGTTTTAGACTCCCCCACCCTCGGAAAGAGGCTGTGACCCTCCACCTTATCTCCACCCCTCATGATTTTATAAACCTCTATAACGTCACTCCTTCGCTCTGGGAAAACAGTCCCGGCCCGTCCAGTCTCTCCTTATAGCTCATACCCTCCAGTCCCTGCAACATCGTGTGAATCCTTTCTTACAGCCTCTCCAGCTGAATCACATCTTTCCTATAGTGTGGCGACCAGGACTGCACGCAGCACTCGCCTAACCAACACTTGTACAAATGTAATACGACTTCCCAGCTCTTATACTCAATGAGTCGGCCGATCAGGGATAGCTGCCACGTGCCTTCTTTACCACTGTCTACCTGCGTTGACAGTTTCAGAGAATGATGTACGTTACTCCCTCCTGGGTCCCCCTGTTCTACAACACTCTCCAGGGCCCTGCCATTCACTGTTATGTCCTGTCCTGGATTAACTTCCCAAAATACATCACTTCACACTTAGAGTCATTGAGTCATACAGCAGGGAAACAGGCCCTTTGGCCCAACCGGTTCATGCCAACCAAGCTGCCCATCCAAGCCAGTCCTATTTGCCAGCGTTTGACCCATAACCTTCTAAACCTTTCCTCTCCATGTACTTGTCCAACTGTCTTTTAAGACTGTTTTGTCTGAGTGAAGTTCCATCAGCCATTCCCTTGCCCACTTTCCCAGTTGATCTGGATCCTGTTGTAACTTAGATGACCTCTTCACTGTCCACCACACCACCATTTCTGGTGTCATCTACAAACTGACTGACCATGTCACCTCCATTCTCATCCAGACCATTAATACAAACTTTTAAAACTGTATTTATACAGCTCAGTAACAGGCCCTTCCAGCCCAACAAGCCCGCGCCACCGAATTACAAAATTGTTAACCTACTAACCCGTACGTCTTTGGAATGTGGGAGGAAACCGGAGCACCCGGAGGAAACCCACGCAGTCACAGGGAGAATGTATAAATGGATCGAATTGAACCCCGATCGCTGGTGCTGTAATAGCGTTACGCTAACCGCTATGAACAATGAAGGACCCAGCACCAATCCCTGTGATGCACCATCAGTCACCAATCTGAGAAACACCCTCCACTCCCACCTCTGCTTCCTACCACCTGGCCAATTTTGTAACCAATGGACTAGCTCCCCCTGGATCCCATGTGATCCAACCTTCCAGACCAGCCTACCATGTGGGACCTTGTCAAAGGCCCTGCTGAAGTCCACGTAGACAATCTTACCACACACACTGCATCATCAATCCTCTTGGTCATCTCCTCAAAAAAAAAACTCAAATCAAATTCGTGAGACCCGATTTCCCACACACAAAGCCACGCTGACTGTCCCTAACCAGTCGCTGCCTTTCCAAATGCAGGTAGATCCTGTCCCTCAGAATCCCACCCAGTAACACCACTGAGAAGTGGATCCCACCCCCAAGAGAGGATGGGGGACATCTCCATCTTCCCAGATGATGCTGATCCCTCAAAGTCCCTGCGTCAGATTACCTGGTTGTTGCTAAATTCCTGTTGCTGGGAGTTTGCTGTGTGGAACCTTCTCACACATTCTCCGGAAGAGGAACGACACTTCCAAAGTCTGCAAGGTGCTTTGGGACGACTTGAGCTCATGAAAGCTGCTGCTGAACCTACAGCCAGGATGAGAACCCCTCTGGCCTGTTGCCGTTTGGGCTGGGCACTTCACCTCAACAAATGGAAGAGGGTGGAACCCAAGAAGGAGCCTCCTCACTGCACCCTCCCACTGCCCAGGTGGGGTGGGGTTGGGTCACCAACATAATGGCTTATCCCTCTCCTGTTAAATTGCAGGATCTGTGCCTGTCCATGTGTTGTGCAGAGAGACGGTAACTGGCAATACGTCACCCAGGCTCAGTGGTCGGTCGGCCTGTGCGAAGCCGATGCCCCGGCCACACTCAGTGTGACTCAGTTACACAGTGACTGGGCACAGGGCCAACCTTACATGGCCACCTGCCCATCTAGTCCTGGGCAGGCAGGTGGCACCTTCCCTAGCCCAGGTTCAGCTACAGAAAACACAGCAGCTTTCTGCAGAGTTAACACGAGGTGCTGATCACTGTGGGTGTGGGGGTGTGGGTGTGTGGTGGGTGACTGGGTGGGTGGTGTCCAGCAAGCTGTCCTTGCCACACTACAGACACGGGTGGAATGTCAGGACCAGTTCACCAGCCTCACAATGGATCAAGGCCACAGTGTCTCCTCAGAGCCACAGGGCTGCAGATTCAAACTGCCCAGGGTGGAGCTCCTGTTCCCGCACTGTCCCATGGAGCTGTCCCATGGCCAGCCAAGGCTGGAACTGGAACCGGAACGATCCCAGGGCGTTGGACAACCACAGCTCAGTTTTTCTGCTCTTAGCCTATAACTGATCTCCCGTCACACTGCGCACAGGCGAGGGAGAAGTCACAGTATGCCACCGTTCTCCCTCTGCTCCTAACCCGCTGTCACTGGGCAGAACTGAACAGGAAAACAAGAAACGAGAGTAGGGCATTCAGCCTCTGAGCTGGCTGCACCGTTCCTCAAAGTCCAGACTGACCTGAGCACCATTGCCCTGTACCTTCACTACCTCCTCCAGAATCCACCAGTCTGGGTTTTACATGGATGTAGTGACCAACTCCCCAGAACCCTGTGGGGTGGAGACTTCTGGATGCTCACCAACCTCCGGCCAGACATCTCTCACCTCAGTGTGAAACAGCCTTTCACCTTACTCTCAAACGGTGGCCCCTGGTGCCAGACTCCTCAGCTGGGGAATCATTCTCCCTGTGTCCAGCCTCTTGAGCTCTTTAACAAATGGTGTAAGCTCTGACAAGATCCCCTCTCATTCTTCTAAACTCCAGAGAATATGGTCGAGGTGTCCTCAGTCTCTCCTCCTACAACAAACCCACCATCCCTGGAACCACTCTGGGGGAATCATTGACTGGTACAACACAGAGAAATAAGAAATAGGAGCAGGAACAGCCCATTCACACACTGGAGACGTACAGCACGGAAAGAGGCCCTTCGGCCCAACTCGTCCATGCCGACAAGGTGCCCACCTGAGCTAGTCCCACTTGCCTACATTTGGCCCACATCCCTCTGAACCTTCCCGATCCATGTACCTGTCAAATGCGGAACCTTGACCAAAGGCTCACTGAAGTCCGTGTAAACCACGTCCACCACCCTGCCATCATCAGTTTTCTTGGTTACCTTCACTGCACTCCCTCAATGGCAGCAACGTCCTTTCTTAGGTAAGGGGAGCCATACTCCAGGTACGGCCTCAGCAAGGTGCTGTACGCTGCAGTAGGACTTCCTTACTCCTATCATCAAACCATCTTGTAGTAAAGCCTAACATTTCATTCACCCTCCCAATCACTTGCTGCACCTTGCCATTGGCCTTCAGAGACAGACAGGCATGAAAGGAAGATGGCCACAGGACGTCCTCTCCTCCTCCAGTCCTCACCCGAGTGACATGGTAATTCATGTGGCTTTAATTCACTGCTCAGGATGTGTAGGCACCTTAATCCCCATTCCTGGTTGCCCTGGGATGACAGTTGGGATCCTGCTCCAAGGAACAAACCCCATCAGAAGAGCACAGGTAAGTAGGAGAATCAGGAGTCAGCCATTCAGCCTTGAGCCTGCAATGCCATGGAACATGATGTGCGTTTACCTTCCTGTCCAATTCCCCATCCAACTGCGTGGCCAGGAATCCACCAATCTCAGGATTGATGGAACACTCGCAGCTCTCTGGGATTGAGGAGTCCAAACATTCACAACCCACTGAATGAAGGAACTTCTCACCTCAGCTTACCCCGAGACCCCTGCCCTCTGGTTCCAGACACCCCAACCTGGGCAAACAGCCCCCAGTCACTATCCCAGCAAGCCACAGAGTTCCAGAGATTTCAAGAAATTCCAACAAAGCCACATCCCCTCAAGATGAGGGCATAGTGCAAGAACCGTCAGAGAATCGTGCTGACTGGGGTCAGTGTTGTCTCTGGTCTGACATTCACTGCACTGCCAGTGCTATGCCTCACCATGTTCAAACATGAGTGGGTATCTACAGCTGTACTGTGGCAGGACCATCTAACGTCAAACTCCCTCCCACCAACCTGAAGGTACGTTAAGATGGGAGGCTAAGTTTCAGGGCATCTTAAAATGGAAGACACACAAGGTTCAGCGGGGATTTCCAGAGCTCAGGGATGACTGGAGGCACCACCGACAGCTATGAGGAAGGGAAGTGACACACATCGCAGGTTGGGAGGAGGGCAGTTGTGCACACGATTACAATAGACTATTGTATCAGTGGCAATATTCTGCTTGTAAATGTGTGCTGAACTACTGCTACAGCCCTCAAAGGGTTAACTAGCCACTGCTCTAGAAAGAATGCTTGCAATGTAAACCTCCTCGGCCAACCTGGCAGTGCTCACACTGACAGCAGTCTGGAGTCATCAGTAACATCACTGCAGACAGTAACAGAAAACAGGCACAGAAAGAGGAAAAGTTCTCACTGGCCATTCTGGCTGTGCACTGTTTGGGTCCATCTCCTATACCGCTCATCGTCCTCACCCCCACCTTCCCCCCACACACCTACCCAACAGGCTTTTGGAAGACTTTATAAACTCTACACAAAGAGTTTTCTTCTACTTTGACTCAGGTGAGCAAGAATTCCAGTTCTAACACATCCACTTACAGAAACTGCACTCCTCTTTGTACATTCATGCATTAAGCCAGTGGACATAGAACATTACAGCACAGTACAGGCCCTTCAGCCCACGATGTTGTGCCGACATTTTATCCTGCTCTAAGATCTATCTAACCCTTCCTTCCCACATAGCCCCCCATTTCTCTATCATTCATGTGCTTATCTAAGAGTCTCTTAAATGTCCCTAATGTATCTGCCCCCAAAACCTCTGCCGGCAGTGCGTTCCACGCACCCACCACTCTCTGTGTAAATAACTTACCACTGACATCCCCCTTATATCTTCCTCCAATCACCTTAAAATTATACTCCCTCATGTTAGCCATTGTCGCCCTGGGAAAAAGTCTCTGACTGTCCACTCAATCTATGCCTCTTATCATCTTGTACACCTCTATCAGGTCACCTCTCGTTCTCCTCCTCTCCAAAGAGAAAAGCCCTAGCTCGCTCAACCTATCCTCATAAGACATGCTCTCCAATCCAGGCAGCATCCTGGTAAATCTCCTCTGCACCCTCTCTAAAGCTTCCACATCCTTCCTATAATGAGGCGACCAGAACTGAACACAATACTCCAAGTGTGGTCTGACCAGAGTTCTATAGAGCTGCAACATTACCTCGTGGCTCTTGAACTCTATACCCCGACTAATGAAGGCCACACTCCATACACCTTCTTAACAACCCTATCGACCTGCACAGCAACCTTGAAGGATCTATGGTTGTGGATCCCTCTATTCCTCCACACTGCTAAGAGTCCTGCCATTAACCTTGTATTCTGCCTTCAAATTCGATCTCCCAAAGTGTATCACTTCACACTTTTCCGGGTTGAACTCCATCTGCCACTTCTCAGCCCAGCTCTGCATCCTATCAATATCCTGTTGTAACCTACAGCAACCTTCTACACTATCCACAGCACCACCAACCTTCATGTCATCTGCAAACTTACTAACCCACCCTTCCACATCCTCATCCAAGTCATTCATAAAAATCACAAATCAGACCAACATCGAAGGGTTCAGAAATCACAGCAAAGTGTAGCGGTGAGGCACAGGGAGGGAGGAAGTCACACAGGACCAGTCACTCAGACACTGAGGGACCTGGGGTTCAGGAGGTTTAAAACTATTTACATTTACCGGCCACACTCCTGAACTTACCGACTTCAGTGAAAACCACTTAAACTACCAACTTAACCCGTGAAATGACAGCTGCACCTGTAGAAAACTTTGGTGAGGCCACATTTGAAGTATTGTGTGCAGTTCAGAGCTTTACGGGAAGGATGTGGAGGCTTTGGAGGGGGTGCAGAAGAGGTTCACCAGGACGTTGCCTGGATTGGAGAGTGGTTGCTCCAAGAAGAGGTTGGACAAACTTTTTTTCTCTGAAGGGGCTGAGGGGAGACCTGATAGAAGTACAAGATGATGAGGGACATCAGGTAGATAAGTTTTTCCCGCCAGGGTGGAACTGTCAAATACTAGATGAGGGGGGGAAACTTAGAGCTGAGCGGGGCAAGTTTTTGTTTACACAGAGAGGGGTGGGTGCCTGGAACGGGCTGCCAGGGGAGGGGGTGGAAGCAGATACAACAACTACGTTTGGGAAGCATCTGGACAGACAGATGGACGTGCAGGGAATGGAGGGATACGGACCACGTGCAGGCAGGTGGGATTGGTTGGCACAGACATGGTGGGCCGAAGGGCCTGTTCCCGGGCTGTGTACTGTTCCGATCAGACAGAAAGCCCAGAACTAATGCTGTGATATCACCAACTGGGAAGGTCCCCATGAGAGATCATTTCCCAAAGCAAATAGTTTCTCCAGTGTCAACTGGAGGGCGATACATTGTCCTGTCCATTAATGAACACCACTTGCACCCGGCAGCTCTGTGAAAAGGAATACAAGACACAGGCCGAATAACAGAGGAACTAAACATGTGAGCGGTTTGATCAAAGGTTGGGTTCCTCTGAACATCATCACCAAGTGAAAGGTTTGGGTTGCTGGGACTCTAATCTCAGGCAAGTTAAAACAGAAATACTGACGGCTCCACCCATGTCCCAAGGCAGTTGGGGCTGACGAAACAGCATCGATCTGAACCACCAACTGTGGCCTCTCTCTACAGACGCTGCCCGAGCTGATGATCTCTGGAACTTTCTTCCTCCTCGCGGCTCAGCCAGCTCAGGAAAATGTGACTAGGCAGAGTCCATGAATGTAGGAAAAGAGGAACACCCAGTTATCCAACAGAAATTGTAAGGCAAGGTCCCCATGACAGATCACTTCCCCTCTGCCCTCCCCACCTCCATTCCAGGCCCCACCTTCCCCTTCTATCAGATTCCACCATCTCCAGCCCTTTGTCACTTCCACCTATCGCCTCCCGGCTTCTGGCGCCATTCCCACTCCCCCTTCCCCATCTGTCCAATCAACACCACCCCCCTCATCTGGATCCACCTATCGCCTCCCAGCTCTTGCCCCCCCCACCCCCCTGACCGGCTATCTCCCCTCTCTATCTTTCAGTCTCAACCTGAAACGTCGACTGCCTATTTGCCCCCACAGATGCTGCCTGACCTGCTGAGTCCCTCCACATTTCCAGCATCTGCCGTCCATTGTGTCTCCAGAATGTTGAAGGTTGTCACTAGCAGGTAGATGGGGGTAGCTGGTGAATGCGGTACATCAGGATTCTGACAAGGCATTCGGCAGATCGACACAGGAGTTTACAACACGAGAACGTGACATGCGGTTGTGGGTTACGAGCACGGATGGGGATTTGTTAACTGGATAGAAATCAGAGCTAAGTCACTTAGAACACAGAACAGGCCCTTCGGCCCACAATGTTGTGCCGACATTTTATCTAACCCTTATCAACCTCGGCAGCCAGATACACATTGAAAAGTGGCTTCTGCCTCTAAAGGACTTAAAATTTACCGGGATGTTTGCGATGATGGAATGTGGACATGGCAGTAACGTGAGAGGCATCCAGACTAGAGCAACATACGATCCAGCATCCCAGGAATTTATTATTCACAGGCCGTGTGGAGATGTGGCGAAGATGTACATTGGGAATGCAATGAAGGGAAACTACGCTGCTGTGTTTGCGCAACTGATTGTCAATGGAGCATTGCTAGGTCCTCACTGTTTTATTGTGCCTATTCGAGATCATGCAGGCAATGTGCATCCAGGAGTCACTGTAATTGACATGATGCCCAAGGAAGGTCTGAATGGAGTTGATAATGGAATTCTTGTGTTTAATAATGTTCAAATTCCAAAAGAAAATCTCCTGGACAGATTTGGTTCAGTATCGCAGGATGGCGTTTATCAGTCACCCATTAAAGATAGAAGTGCTTGGTTTAATGTGATATTAGCTGCCCTGACACCGACAAGGACTGCCTTAATATTTCAGGCACTGGGAGCCATGAAGCTCGGATTGACCATCGCCATTCGTTACAGTCACAGCTGGCGGCAGTTTGGACCCAAGGACAAGAGGTGAAAATCATCATGCACCAGACCCAGTACCTTTACCTTAAGCCTCACCTTGCTGCCTCACTTGCTCTGACATTTACAAGCAGGTACCCGGGAGAGATACTGGATGAAGATATGTACCAAGGCAGGAACCTGATCAATAATTGCTCATTGCAGGCATTGGTGGCAGGCCTGAAAGCTTACAGCACCTGGGAAATCTAGCTTGTTTGCAGGAGTGTTGTGAGTGCACTGGCGGTACGGGTTATGTGATGGAGAATCGGATTCCAGGCCTAAAATGTGACTCAGATGTATTTGTAACCTTTGAGGGAGACAACATTGTCATGCTACAGATGCTGCCTGACCCACTGAGCTCCTCCAGCAGTTTGGTTTTTGCTCAAGGCATTTGAATGTTCAGTCACTTCAGAAAAGCTATGATGAATTGCTGTACCATGAGAAATATCTAGCAATCCCTGTTTTGAATAAACTCAATGACAGAGTCTCCAGAGTAGCAAATTCCAAAGATTCGCCATCCTTTGTGTGAAGAAATTTCTCCTCATCTCCAGATAACCTGACCCTGACCCTGAGACTGACCACTTGTTCCAGGATCCAGGGGAAACACCCTTCCCACATCTATCTTGTCGAGCCCTGTAAATATTTGAGGTGATTAAGTGTAGTGGTTAGTATAACACTATTACAGCACCAGCGACCCAGTTTCAATTCCGGCCACTGTCTGTAAGGAGTTTGTATGTTCTCCCCGTGTCTGTGTGGGTTTCCTCCGGGTGCTCTGGTTTCCTCCCGCATTCCAAAGACGTACAGGTTAGGAAGTTGTGGGCACGCTATGTTGGAGCTGGAAGCGTGGCAACACTTGCGGGCTGCCCCCAGAACACTCTACTCAAAAGATGCATTTCACTGTGTTTTGATGTACATGTGACTAATAAAGAAATCAAATCAAATCAAACATAGCTCCCCATTTCTCTATCAATCATGTGTCCATCTAAGAGTCTCTTAAATGTCCCTGATGTCCAGGCAACATCCTAGTAAATCCACATCCTTCCTATAATGAGGCGACTAGAACTGAACACAATACTCCATGCGTGGGTCTGACCAGGGTTCAATAGAGCTGCAACATCACCTCACGGCTCTTGAACTTGCAGAAGGAAGGACTGAACTAGTGGGTGCTGCACAGGTTGGTGCTGGGTCTCAGCTGCTCACAGTCCATGTTACTGAGATAGGCAAGTTCGCACAATAGCAGACTCGGTGGGAAAGTGATCTGTACCAGTTTGTCGGTTTACACTGCCGTTCAGACACAGCCTGAGCTGTTGGGCATTGCAGAGCCTGGTACATCTGTACTGTCAACGTCAACTTTACACTCAAGGCAGGAGAGATGGGTTACCAATGCTACCCAGTGCCCTTCCTCACCTCAGCACCAGGGAGCTGCCCTCAGGGCCAGAGAGAACAAACTGGACCTTCACATCAGAAAGTGGATGAGCTGGGGGTCCTGCGCACTGCCGGTGACGCGTGCACAAAGTCGGCTGATGTCAGAACCTGCTCTGGCCGTGAATGGGAGAGGTGTCCAAGGCCACAGAAGAGATGGGCTGGGGGGGGGGGGGGGGAGGTGGCGCAAGGCCACAGAGGAGATGGGCAGGGGTCGGCGAGGCACAGGGAGCAGGGGGAACCTAGATATTAGGCCACGGACCAAAAACTTGATCAAAGAATCTATGCGGGGTGGGGGGGGGGGGGGGGGGGGAGGGATGGGCATCACGGGAGATTTCTAGAGTTCAGGCTCAGGCACCACAAGGGGTGGCTGCTCTCAGTGGGGAGATTCAACTCTGCGATGGTCAGTTCATCCACGGGTTCCGGGCCTGGATGCTGGTACTGAGGTAGAGAGCGGAACACGGAGAGATTTAAAAATGGAGCACTTTATTTCAACAAAGGTCCTAATCGCTTAAGCCTTGTAAACAGCGTCAGTTTAATGTCTCGTATCAGCTTTCCCTCGGCACCGCCCCTCCCACAGCAATGGCCTCCCCACTTCTGTAAGGTATTTGATGATGTGGCACTAAATAGGCTTGTCATCAAAGCTGTGGAACGAGGGCATTTAGTTACACCGATTGACAACAGTGCAGTTAACAGGAAACAGAGCTGCAAGGGAAGGTTATTTTTCAGACAGGAGGAAAGTTACAGTGAAGTTCCCCAGGCCTCGCTGTTAGGACCACTGCTTTCCTCAATAAATATTAACGGTTTGGACTTGTGCGTACAAGGTATAATTTCCAAACTGTGAATGGTGCAGGAATAGAATTTGAGGACGTGCTTACAGGCTGCTGATATAATGGGATAGGTGGCAGGTGAAACCTAATGCTGAGAAACGTGGTGTCACATTGTGGTGGGACCCTGGGCTCTACAAACAGAGGCAGAGTACTAGAGCAAGGAAGGCAGGACAAACCTTTATAGAGCATTCACTCCGCCATGGAGGACCGCGTCGAGTTCTGGGCTTCGGGAAAGATGTGAAGGAGGCTGAAGATATTTCTCAGAATGATTCCAGGGATGAGGCACCTTGGTAACATGGGGTGATGGGAGAAGCTGAAGGTTGTGAGGGGATCTGATGGAAGGATTTTACATCAGGAAGGTAGACAGAAAGGGGAACTGTTCCCATTGACTGAGGAGCAAGAAGAGGGCAATGGAATGAAGGCAATTGCCAAATGAACCACACTAGGAGCGAAAACTTCTGCTGGGTGAAAGGTTGGGGCCAGGAATCCACAGCTGGAGGGCGGTGCGGGTACAGATGTGGTGTCCGGCCCACCAGGGTGAAGGACCTCTTTCACTGCTGTAACCGTTCTGTGGATCACTTTGAGGAGTTTGAGTAAAGGAAGAGAGGCTGTTCTGTTGCCAGGAGGGTCCGTAGGCAGACAGCAGAGAGTTAAGGAGACTGGCAGAGCCAGGAACCTCTGGTGTAGTGCGTCACGATAGTTGGACTACTTGCTCGGAAAAGGCAGTGGGATCCAATTCCGCACAGACTTTCTGACGGGAGCCCATTAAGTGGAAGGAAGATCGGCAAAGCATCAGTCCAAGTACAAATGGGATTCATTGTCCAGCTTCGCCACAGAGCCAGCAGGAAGAATCCAACGACCCTCTGGGCTGTAGGTTTCCATACCACACGTTCTGTAAGGAGACCCAGCGGTATCTCTACAGGGGAGGCTGAAGGCGGGTGACCCAAGGCTGCTAGGTTTGCGCAGTGTGCAGCTTAACAGCAGTGTGGGAGTGAACCAGTCGCAGTGTCCAGCCGGGTCACTCAGTCACAAGGGACAACCTCAGTCCCACTTACACAAACTGGGCTGGTGCAGATACCAGTCACGGTCTGTACACATCCCCATATCTGCTGAGCAGAGACCACCAGTCCCGAGCACACACACCACCTGCACAAGCACAGAGCTTCAGTCTACCACCGGCCTGATAAACTCTGTCATCCACCCACCCCCTCCACCCCCGGCCAGAACTGGCAGCATGGCCACACTATCTCCAGATACAGAATTATTTCCTCACTGGATCTGGAGGTCACTGTCAACACCAGCATTTATTGCCCATCCCTGATTGCCCCCACACGGAGGAGCCATTTAAAGCTCAGCCACACTGCCAAGCCTGGGGTCACACAGACTGGACAAGGACAGCTGAGCTCCTCCTGTAATGGACAAGAGTGAATCAGGTGGGATTCAATGACAATAAGGTGACTCTGGGGTTACTTTTGCTGAAATGAACTCATTCTAAAAATGCAAATTTAAGTCACTGGATCAATGGTCCAGAACTCCAGCTGCCGGACCAGGAACAACCCGGAGAACAGCTTCACTGGCAGGATGGGGATTTGCCCTGGGTTCGACACTGAAGGTGGCCTTGGGGAGGACCAGGAGGTGAAGGAAGAATCCGACATCAAGGCTGCTGATGGAGAGCTCAGGTGGTCCCACCGATAGCAGTGCTGAGGGCCGGCCTTCACAGTGGAGATGAGCACGTCTTTCAGATGCAAGAACAGCCACAGACTACTGTGTCAGCCAAGTCCAGCCCACTGGACTTTGGCCTCAAACACTTGTCACTTTCAATCAGCTGTCCCTGTGACTGGAACAATGGCCTGCCCCGACTCAGGGGCCACAAGGACAACATTCCCCTGACCACAGGGACATCTGACCTGGAGAAAGTCTGATCGAGCAGATTTTCAGCTGACATAGACGCCCTCCCAGACCTGAGAAGTCTGCATTCACTGTACTTCTGTAACATGAAACTGAAAATATAACTCTACTGCAAATAACCTAAAATAACTATTGGAGCTAAGTTCAGAGAATCTCACAGCACACAACAAGACCATTTAGTCCATTGCACCCAAGCTGGTTCTTTGAAAGGGCTTCCCACCAGTTCCACCCTCCAACAAGGGGACCAACAAGGGCAGGCACGGCAGTGTAGCGGTTAGCGTAACGCTTTACAGCACTGGTGACCCTGGTTCAATTCCAGCCACTGTCTGTAAGGAGTTTGTACGTTCTCCCCGTGTCTGCGTGGGCTTCCTCCGGGTGCTCCGGTTTCCTCCCACATTCCAAAGACGTACGGGTTAGGAAGTTGTGGGCATGCTGTGTTGGTGCCGGAAGCGTGGTGACACTTGCGGGCTGCCCCCAGAACACTCTATGCAAAAGATGTACTTCACTGTGTGTTTCGATGTACATGTGACTAATACAGATATCTTATCTTAACTACACCAGAAGGGGCTGGTCATTTCAAACTGATGAGTGTAGGAGTTTCTTCTGGCAGAGAGCGGTGAATCTCTGGAATTCTGTGCCCAGAGAATGGTGGAAGCTGGATCATTGTAAATATTTAAAGTAGAGGTGGATAAATATCTGACAGACCGAGGGACTGGGGAACTGGCACAGAAGAGGTGTTGGGGCTGGCGTAGATCAGATTGAGTGGTGGGGCAGGCTTGAGGGCCCAAGTGGCCTACTCCTGCTCCCTGCGCTCTGTAGTCTTGCCCACAACACCCACAAGTGCTTCCTTTTCAACTATTTATGCAGTTCCCTTTTTAAATGAGTTTGTTTCCACACCCTTTCCAATAATGCACCAGTCAGATTCCAGAATTGACCCAAAAACCTCAGAGTTCAGTTCCCATGGCTGGACATCACCAACCTGACACCCAGCTCCAGTCACAGGTCAATCCCCTTCACACAGCGAGCAGGCCCAGGGTGAGGGAACTCAGTGGGGCTGTGTCCATGCTGAGAGCGTGGTGGGTCAGGGGATATTTTCATGCAGAGAGGAACTTGTGTCAGTTTGAACTCGGAGCTGATCCCCCATCCAACACAGAGATCCCACCACACAACCTCTCGCTCACACACTTTGCCATTCCCACACGCACACCTGGAGCTAAGGTCTGGGACCCTGAGCTAATCCCCCAGACAAACCAACAATCTGATAGGACAGCCAATGTCAGAATCAACTCGGCAACCTCCGACATTTCTGCTTTCCACCATTTCTCGCCTTCTGATCTCCCCTGAAAAGTTGCTCCAGCTTTGGCAGCCCTGCCTTGAGCTGCATGGCCCTCAACTCTGGAATTCCCTCCCTAAACCCCCTGCTCCTCTCTGCTCCAAGATCTTCTCAAACTCCAGCTCTGTGACCGAGCCGTTGGTCACCAGCCCAAACTCTCCATGTTGGCCTCAGTATCACTTTCCATTTGACTTGTGCTCTTTGAAATGTGTTATGCAAAGTGCAAGTGGTAACAAAAAACATTTTAAAAGTATTAACTGCAGTGAAAGAGCCACCAGTTAAAGGGCTGAGAGGGAGAGGTGGAGGGGGAGATGTATTGGAAAGTGCAACAGAAGCGGAAGCTGAGGTGTGTACAGAGTCCAAGACCATTAGAAGGTGCAGATAAACTCGGGCTGTGGTCTTATAGAGAGTGGGCTTAAAAGTGTGGGTGCAGCAATATTGATTAACGAAACAATTACAGAACAAAGGAGATGTTGACGTATAATCGTGATTAAATAAGAGGCCTGAACAGGGCAGAGAAAAATCCCCTCACACACTGACCGATACTTGAAGTGAAAGACACAAGTTAATGGGTACAGGTCCTCCCTCCCCAGGTTACAAGTGCCCAAGTTATCCACAGCCTGTGAGTGTGAAGGAGTGTGCGGGGGACCAGTGGGAGTGACTCGCCGGCTGCTGCAGGGCTGCAGGTACCTTCTGCCATCCAGGAACTCGGCCTGCAGGCACATTTCCCACTCGTAGACCATCTGGGGTACAAACGGTTCACAGGAACGGACCCTGTCATAACCTGGAGGGGTACCGGTGAAAGGATTCGAGGGGAGCTAGAGAGAAAGTTCTTCACCCAAACAGTATGTGGGTGTCTGCAAGTCGCTGCTCAAAAGGACGACAGAGGCAGAAGCTCTCACCACGATTAAACCACTGGATGAGCCATGTCCTACGGGGGACCAGGATCTGGGAAGTGGGATCAACCCGAGATGGCTCCCTTTTGGGCCAGCACGCACATAGGGCTGAATGGCCTGCTCTGGTCCTGTACATTTCTCTGAATTTATGACGAGAGGATGAGGATTTGGGAGAGAGAGAGAGAGCGCACGCGCGCAAGGGGTGGTGTGGATGGGGGTGAGGGGGTGGAAGAGGGGCTGCAGAAGGAGGAGTCACCATACCTGGTCTAACTGCACTCATCACCGCCCGCGAAGCTCTCAGAACAGCTTGATAGATCTCGCGCTGGTCGGGAGTGAACCTGCCATTGGCTGGAAATGAGCAGGTGATGTCAGAGCTGTAGCAGTAGTACTCTCCACCCATGTCGAAGAGGCTGAAGTGCAAAATCATTGCATATAACCAGGGTACATAACAGAGCCCCAGCATTTACCCACAGCCGTGACCCTTCACAGACTAATGTCCAAAACACTCCCCAAGCAGAGATGGTTCAACTTCCTCGACACTGTGCGTCAAATAACCCCGGGCAGGGTCTACACAGGCCGAACGCAGAACAACGCACCTCCGCCGTGTCCCGTCCGACAGTCCCAGCACTGCGCACTGCGCCTGGACGTTTGCCTTCAGATACCACTCACTCAATCCGAGCCTTTGCTTCCTCCTCACCATTCACAAACCCACCCAGGTCAGTGTCACCGGCAAACTTTGAAATACTACATCCTGCTCCCTCATCCCAGTCTCTGCCCTATGGTGTGAAGAGCCAAGTCCGAAGCACTGCTCCCTGTGGCACTCTACTTGTTACTGCCTGCCACCCCTACTCCTTGTTCAGTGTTCAGTCCATGTCAGTACATTGTCCAACACCATGTCCTGTAGATCTGCACACTACATTTTATACGGAGCTTTATCAAAGGCCTTCTGCAAATCCAAGTAACAACACTCCATGGGATTCCCATTTGCTATTCTATTAGTTACATCACCCAACACCCAGGAGGTTTGTCAGGCACTAGTCCCCTTTCAGAATTCCATGTTGACTGTGTCTAATCTCATTGCTATTTTCCAAGTGCCCTATTAAATCATCCTTTATAACAGCTGCTAGTATTTTCCCCACTGCAGACATCAGGCTAACTGGTCTGATGTTCCGTCTCCCTTTTATAAGCTGCAGGAGTTATTCTATAACCTCTAGATATCTGGAAAAGTTTGGGGGAATGCTGTACGGTGCAGTTACACAGTAATTCTAAAGCTCCCTCTGCACTGTCCCACTGAACCTCTGTGTGGCAGCAGCACAGTTAAAGTGAAGATCTGCGGAGAGACCATGTGCTTGAGCTGCAGGGGTTCGTGTTGTAAACTCTCTGGTCTCAGATTCTCTGATCAAGTTGATTTGCACCTCAACTGTGTTTAACCACCTGGGTTCGAACAGCATTGATCACCTTCCACCTCTCCTCAATTCTCTGCTGACCGTGGCTCTTGGAACATGAGCAACATAGAAAACAGGAGAAGTAGTAGGCCATTCAGCCCTTCGAGCCATTCTGTACATTCACGGCTCATTATCCAAGTTCAGACCCTCCCTCGCTTTCTCCCCTTATAGAACACAGAACAGTACAACACAGGAACAGGCCCTTTGGCCCACAATGATGCCCAATTAATGCCTTCTGCCTGCACTTGGTCCATGTTCATGTGTCTGTCTAAGAGCCTCCACTATCACCCCTGGCAGCACATTCCAGGCACCCACCACTCTCTGTGTAAAAAAACTTCCCCTTCACATCCCCTTTCAACTTTCCCCCTCTCATCTCACCTTAAGTGCATGACGTCTGGTATTAGACATTTCAACCCTGGGAGCAAGATACCGGCTGTCTACCCTATCTACGCCTCTCATAATTTTATAAACTTCTATCAGGTCTCCCCTCAGCCTCTGACACTCCAGAGAAGACAACCCAAGTTTGTCCAACCTCTCCTTATAGCACCTGCCCTCTAATCCAGGCAGCATCCTGGTGAACCTCTTCTGTACCCTCTCCAAAGCCTCCACATCCTTCCTATAAAGGGGCGACCAGAATTGAATGCAGTAGTCCCGATGCGGCCTAACCAGAGTTTGATAAAGCTGCAGCATAACTTCCCGACTCATGAACCCAATGCCTCGACTAATAAAGACAAGCATGGCATACACCTTCGTTACCTATCAACCTGTGCAGCCACTTATCCCTCAATCTCTTTGGCCATATTAATACCGACGTTTGATCTCTAATACCTGTATTTAAGTTCAACCCATTCTGCTGGTGTGAACATTTCTACGGTCAGTTGGTTCTTCCCACTGGAGAGTTTGGGCACACTCTGCCACCCTGGCAGGGCATGAGACTGCTGCACAAACCATCTGTGTGGGGCAGGTTGTGGCTCCTGGGTTACTGGAACCAGCATGGTGACAGAGTGAAGATCTGTGGGGAGACAGTGGCCTGGGCTGTGTGCTCGAGCTGAGGGAGCTCCTGCACCAGATTCTGAGAACTGAGAACTGGTGCGGTGCCAGATCAGCCGTGTAACCAAGCCTCGCCGTTGCTGAAGGCACTGCTTCGTGCTGGGGCAGGAGGAGCCATCTGCTGGGAAAAGTGATCCAAACTGTAATTTAGATATTCCCTGCAGAAAGCCAGAGGCAGAAACTCCAGGGAAACTGAAGGTTTGTATTGAATGCTGCTTCCCCCCAGCTCACACCAACCTCCAGCCTGTAGGAAGCTCACCAACTGGGTGGGAAAAAGGCAGTGCGGGGGGGGTGGGGGGAGCAGAGCACAAGGGCAGTGAAACAGAGGTGGCGTGTGGGGCGGGTACGGGGTGATGAGAAGGTATCAGACATAGGGATGTGGGTTTACCAATTACCACCCTGGTAGGCGGCCAAGTCACAGGGGCAGAGAGAGTAAATGAGCGACTGGAGATCAGAGGGGCAGGTTCTGCACCCAGAGGGTGGTGGGTATATGGACGAGCTGCCAGAGGAGGTGGTAGAGGCAGGTACAGTTACAACGGCGTTTGGACAGGTAGAGGGAGATGGGCCTAATGCAGGACAATGGGATTAACAAAGACAGGTGTCAAGGTCAGCATGACTGAGATGGGCTGAAGGGCCTGTTCCTGTGCTGCACGATTCTATGAACCAATTCCCTTGGCAAATGACACAAACTTCAGGGAACACTGATCTAAAGCAACGGGTGAAGGGACTAGAGGGGGAATGAGGGAAATGTTTGTACCCCAAGGGTGCTGGGAGTTCACCCCCCTGACAGGCTGGAGGAGACAGAAACACTCAGCGCTACACAAGCAATGCTGGAAGTGGGACCAGGCTGGGTGGTAACCTCGTGACAGGCTCAGACACGATGGGCTGAACAGCCTCCTTCGCTATGGCAAGCTTTCTTTGATTCTATGATCAAGTTGATTTGTACCTCAACTGCATTCAACCACCTGGGTTCTAACTGTGTCGATTGCCTTCCACCTCTCCTCGATACTCCTCGTGCCTCTCGGAACACAACTAACAGAAAATGGGAGCAGTAGTAGGCCATTCAGCCCTTCGAGCCATTCTGTACATTCACGGCTGACCATCCAAAGCAGACCCTCCTCTTGCTTTCTACCCTTGTCCCTCAATCTCTTTCGCCATCTTAATATCAGCTTTTGATCTCTAAATTCAACCCATTGTGCTGATGTTTAGCAATTTCCAGTGGAGAGTTTGGGCACACTCTACTACACTGACAGGGCAGGGGTCCACTGCACAAACTACCTCTGTCGGGCAGCTGATCCCCAAGTTGTGGCTCTTGGGTTACTGTGGCTTTCTCGGTCGTAATTCCTGGTTAATCAGGGCCCACATTGGATTCCAAGGGCCCAGCACACTCCCAGAGCCAGGTCCTGTGTGTGACTGGGCAACAGCCCTCTCTGGTTCCAGCACACGTAACCACCAGCTTTCTAATGACATGGAATCCCAAGGCACTGGAACCTGAAACAAGTTGCATTGGTACAGCGCCGGTCGCAAGAGCACTACAGCACAGAAACAGGCCCTTTGGCCCATCTAGTCCAATGCTGACCTGATCTTCTGCCTAGTCCCATCTACCTGCACCTAGACCATGTCCCTCCAACCCTCCCATCCATGGACCTATTCAAACCTCTCTTAAATGTTACAATCGAACCGGTATCCACCACTTCCGCTGGCAGCTCGCACCACCCTCTGAGTGAAGTAGTTCCCCCTCCTGTGCTGCACACCCTCTTTAACACCCTATCCACTTGTATTGCTACTTTCAGGGAGCTGTGGCCTTGCACCCCGAGATCCCTCTGTACATCAGTGCTGTTAAGGGGCCTGCTGTTTACTCTACACTTTACCCTTTCATTTGACCTCCCAAAGTGCAACACCTCACACTGCCATTTCTCTGCCCAGATCTGTAACTGATCTATATCCTGCTGAATTCTCTGACAACCACCTTCACTATCCACACCACCACCAATTTTTGTGTTGTCTACAAACTTATTAATCAGCCCATCTACATATATATTACAAACAAGAGAGGTCCCAGTCCTGATCCCTGTGGGCCACCACTGGTCACAGACCTCCAGTCAGACAAACCCCCCTCCACCACTCCCCTCTGTCTCTATGGACAAGTCACCATGGGTCCCAAGTGTCATTAGTGGAAAGTCTCAACATTTACCCTGTCGTACCCCCTCCAGATCTCACATGTTTCAGTGACATCACCCCTCACTCTTCTCAACAAGGAATACAGGTCTAACTTTATAGCCGTCTGTGCTGGGACAACCTCATCCCCGGAACTAGCCTGGTGAATCTATTTTGACTGCCTCCAATGCCAGTGTATCCGTTCTTAAACAAGGGGACCAGACCTGTGCACAGTGCTCCAGGTGTGGCCTCACTAACACCCAGGACAACTGCAACAACACTGCTCTGGTTTTAAACTCCAGCCACCTTTCCCACCCCAGCAATAAAGTTTAACATCAGAGTCAGGTTCATTATCACTGGCACATGTTGTGAAATGTGTTGTTTTGCGGCAGCTGTACAGTGCAGAGACATGAAATTACTATAAATTACAAAATAAATAAATGGTGCAATAAAGGAATAACGAGGTAGTGTTTGTGAATCATTCAGAAGTCTGATGGCGGAGGGGAGGAACATGCGTTTGCCAGTTGCACCTGCCTGATAACATGCTGTGATTCATGCACAAGGACACTTAACTCCCTCTGCATTCCAGCACTAACCTGCCTTTCCACTCCTACTAAACTTTATGACCTCACACTTTCCTACATTAAACTCCATTTTCACCCACTCACACAACCTACCTACATCCAGTTGCGGGGTCCAAGTGCCCTCATCACTACGTACCTGCCACCTATTTTCACATCAGCAACAAACCTGTGGATGGGGCAGAGTGGAAGGTATCCAAGTCACTAATGTAGACAGGAAGTCACGAAGGGCCAGAACTGATCCTTGGGACATGGCACAGCCTGAAGCCCCATTTAAGTGGACTGTGTGAAAACCAATCTTCGATCCATTCTAAAACACTTCCCTTATCCCATCAGCTTGTCTTGGCCACCAGCCTTTTGTAGCACTTTGTCAAACGGCTTTTGAAAATCCACATTCACTACATCTACAGGTTACATACAACACACAAGCAGCTGGAGGAACTCAGAGGGTCAGGCAGGGAGGGAATCCACGGAAGGAAATAAACAGTCGACGTTTCGGGTCGAGACCCTTCATCAGGATTGAAAGAGAGGGGAGATAGCTGGTAGAAAGAGGTGGGGGGGGGGATGGGGTGGAGCGAGAGCCATCACTGTTACATTCTCAAAGAACACGAGCAAATTTGTCAAACATGATTTAGCTTTCAGAAAACCACGCTGACTTGGTTTGATTGCATTAAGCTTCTCTAAATGACCAGCTATTTCTGACATAAAACAGGCCCTTCAGCCCACCATGTGGTGCTGAACTAATTGCTAATGATGCCTAATTCAACTGATCCCTTCTGCCTGCACATGACCCATACCCTCCAGTTTTGCATATTCATGTGCCTATCTCAGAGCCTCTCTCGTATCTGCCTCCACCACCACCCCGGTGGCAAATTCCAGGCACCCGCCATTCTCTGTGTAAAAAACCTGCCCCACACGTCCCCCCTCTCACCTTAGCATGCCCTCTGGTATCAGACATTTCCACCCTGAGAGCTGTCTACTCTATTTACATCTCTCATAATTTTATAAACTTCTATCAGGTCTCCCCTTAGCCTCTGCTGCTCCAGAGAAAACAAGCCTAGTTTGTCCGACCTCTCCTTATAGCACAAGCCCTCTAATCATGGTAAAACTCTTCTGCATCCTCTCCAAAACCTCCGCATCCTCTCTATAACGGAGCAACCAGAATTGAATGCAACGCTCCAGGTGCGACCGAGCCAGAGTTTGATAAAGCTGCAACATGACTTCCCGACTCTTGAAGCCAATGCCTTGACTAATAAAGGCAAGCATGCTGTATGCCTTCTTTACCACCCTATCAACCTGTGTAGCCACTTTCAGGGAACTATGGACTTGGACCCCATGATTCCTCTGTACATCAACACTATTAATGGTCCTACCATTAACTGTGTACTTTTCTTTTACATTCGATCTCCGGAAGTGCAACCCCTCACACTTGACCAGATTAAACTCCATCTGCCATTTCTCCGCCCATATCTGCAACTGATCTATATTCCACTGTATCCTTTGGCAATCTCCTACACCGTCCACAACACCACCAATCTTTGTGTCATCTGAAAACTCACTCACCCACCCATCCACATTTTCATCCAACTCATTTATATACATCACAAACAGCAGAGGTCCCAGTACAGATCCCTGCAGAACACCACAAGTCACAGACCTCCAGCCAGAATAAGTCCCATCGACCACTACCCTCTGTCTTCTATGGGCAAGCCAATTCTGAATCCAAACAGCCAATTCACCGTGGATCCCATGCACCTTAATCTTCTGGGTGACCCTACCATGAGGGACCTTGTTGAATGCTTTCCTCAGGTTTTTGTAGACAACATCCACAGCTCTACCTTCATTGATCACCTCTGTCTCCTCCTCGAAAAACTTTACTTTAAAACTTTATTTATGCAGCACAGTAACAGGTCCTTCTGGCCCAGTGAGCCCACGCCACCCAGTTACACCGGTGCATGCGTGTGGTGCAGAAGGGAAGAGGGAGAAGAGGCGAGCGGTAGTGATAGGGGATTCCATAGTAAGGGGGGGCAGACAGGAGATTCTGTGGACGTGAAAGAGACTCCCGGATGGTATGTTGCCTCCCTGGTGCCAGGGTCAGGGATGTCTTGGATCGGGTCCACAGCATTCTGAAGGGCGAGGGTGAACAGCCAGAGGTCGTGGTACATATTGGTATCAATGACATAGATAGAAAAAGAGATGAGGTCCTGAAGAGGGAATATAGGGAGTTAGGTAAGAAGGTGAAAAGCAGGACCTCAAGGGTAGTAATCTCTGGATTGCTGCCTGTGCCACGCGCCAACGAGGGTAAGAATAGGATGATTTGGTAGATGAATGTGTGGCTGAGGAGTTGGTGCAGGGGGCAGGGTTTCAGATTTGTTGATCTTTGGGATCTCTTCTGGGGAAGGTACAACCTGTACAAAAGGGACGGGTTACACCTGAACTGGAGGGGGACCAATATTCTTGAGGCAGGTTTGCTAAAACTGTTAGGGAGGGATTAAACTAGTTTGGCAGGGGATGGGAACCCGAGTGACAGGTCAGAGGCTGGTGCATTTAGTGTACAAGTAGATGCAGAGTGTAGAAAGACTGTGAGGAAGGATAGGCAGTTGAAAGGGCAAAATTGAAGTCAGTTGGATGGGCTGAAGTGTATCTACTTTAATGCGAGAAGTATCAGGAACAAGGGTGACGAACTTAGAGGCTGGGTAAGTACGTGGAACTATGACATGGTGGCCATTACAGAGGCTTGGCTGTCACAAGGGCAGGAATGGCTGCTGGATATTCCAGGGTTTAGATGTTTCAAAAGGGACAGGGACGGAGGTAAAAGAGGTGGGGGAGTGGCTTTACTGATCAGGGACAGTGTCACAGGTGTGGAAAGGGAGGACATCCTGGAGGGATTGTCCACTGAGTCAGTGTGGGTGGAAGTCAGAAACAGGAAGGGAGTGATCACTCTATTGGGAATATTCTACAGACCCTCCCAATAGCAGCAGAGACACTGAGGAGCAGATTGGGAGGCAGATTTTGGAAAGATGCAAAAACAACAGGGTTGTTGTCATGGGTGATTTCAACTTCCCTAATATTGATTGGCACCTCCTTAGTGTAAAGGGGATAGATGGGACAGAGATTGTTAGGAGTGTCCAGGAAGGATTCCTGACACAGTATGTGGACAGGCCGACTAGAGGAGAGGCCATTCTGGACCTGGTACTAGGCAATGAGCCTGATCAAATTTCAGATCTCTCGGTGGGAGAGCATTTTGGAGATAGTGACCATAACTGCTTGACCTTTACCACAGCCTTGGAGAGAGATAGGAGCAGACGATATGGGAATGTATTTAACTGGGGGAGGGGGAATTAAGATGCTATTAGGCAGGAACTTGGGAGCGTAAATTGGGATCAGATGTTCTTGGGGAAGTGCACAGCAGAAATGTGGAGGTTGTTTAAGGAATACTTGCATGGGGCTCTGGATAGGTTTGTCTCATTGAAGCAGGGTAAGGATGGTAGAGTGAAGGAACCGTGGTTGACAAGAGATGTAGAATATCTTGTCAAGAGGAAGAAAAAGCTTACCTGAGGTTGAGAAAGCATGGATCAGACAGGGCTCTGAAGAGTTGCAAGGTAGCCAGGAGGGAGCTTAAGAATGGACTTAGGAGAGCTAGAAGAGGGCATGAGAAGTCCTTGGTGAGTAGGATCAAGGAAAACCCCAAGGCGTTCTACACGTATGTGAAGAATAGGAGGATGACTGGAGTGAGGGTAGGATCGATCAGGGCTAACAGAGGAAACGTGTGCCTGGAGTCGGAAGAGGTAGGGGAGGTCCTTAATGAATACTTTGCTTCAGTATTCACCAAAGAGAGACCTTGACATTTGTGAGGATGACGTACGACAGGCTGATACACTAGGGCATGTCGACGTGAGGAAAGAGGATGTGCTGGAACTATCGAAAAACATTCGGATAGATAAGTCACCGGGGCCGGACGGGATATATCCAAGGTTATTACAGAAAGCGAGGGAAGAGATTGCTGTGCCTTTGGCGATGATCTGTGTGTCCTCGCTGGCCACAGGAGTAGTGCCAGATGACTGGAGGGTGGTAAATGTTGTTCCTTTGTTCAAGAAAGGGAGTAGGGATAACCCTGGGAATTACAAACCAGTGAGTCTTACTTCAGCGGTGAGCAAATTGCTGGAGAAGATTCTTAGAGACAGGATTTATGGGCATTTAGAGAAGCATAGGCTGATTAGGGACAGTCAGCATGGCTTTGTGAGGGGCAGGTTATGCCTCACGAGCCTGATTGAATTCTTTGAGGATGTGACAAAGCACATTGATAAAGGTAGAGCAGTGGATGTGGTGTTCATGGATTTTAGTGAGGTGTTTGATAAGGTTCCTCATGGAAGGCTTATTCAGTAAGTCAGGAGGCATGGGATCCAGGGAAACTTGGCTGTGTGGATTCAGAATTGGCTCGCCCATAGAAGACAGAGGGTGGTGGTAGATGGAGCGTATTCTGCATGGAGGTCGGTGACCGGTGGTGTTCTGCAGGGATCTGTTCTGGGACCCCTGCTCTTTGTGATTTTTATTAATGACTTGGATGAGGAGGTGGAAGGGTGGGTTAGTAAGTTTGCTGATGATACAAGGGTTGGTGGTGCTGTGGATAGTGTAGAAGGTTGCTATAGATTACAACAGGACATTGATAGAACGCAGATCTGGGCTGAGAAGTGGCAGATGGAGTTCAACCTGGAAAAGTGTGAAACGATACACTTCAGGAGATCAAATTGGAAGGCAGAATACAAGGTTAATGGCAGGACTCTTGACAGTGTGGAGGAACAGAGGGATCTTGGGTTCCACGTCCATAGATCCCTCAAGGTTGCCGTGCAGGTCGATAGGGTTGTTAAAAAGGCGTATGGAGTGTTGGCCTTCATTAGTCGGGGTATAGGGTTCAAGAGCCGCCAGGTAATGTTGCAGCTCTGTAGAACTCTGGTTAGACCACACTTGGAGTATTGTGTTCAGTTCTGGTCACCTCATTATAGGAAGGATGTGGAAGCTTTAGAGAGGGTGCAGAGGAGATTTACCAGGATGCTGCCTGGATTGGAGAGCATGTCTTATGAGGATAGGCTGGGTGAGCTAGGGCTTTTCTCTTTGGAGGAGGAGGAGGATGAGAGGTGACCTGATAGAGGTGTACAAGATGATAAGAGGCATAGATCGAGTGGACAGTCAGAGACTTTTTCCCAGGGCGACAATGGCTAACATGAGGGGGCATAATTTTAAGGTGATTGGAGGAAGGTATACGGGGGATGTCAGTGGTAAGCTTTTTTTTAAACCGAGTGGTGGGTGCATGGAACGCACTGCCGGCAGAGGTTGTGGGGACAGATACATTAAGGACATTTAAGAAACTCTTAGACACATGAATGATAGAGAAATGGGGGGCTATGTGGGAGGGAAGGGTTAGATAGATCTTAGAGCAGGATAAAACGCTGGCACAACATTGTGGGCCGAAGGGCCTGTAGTGTGCTGTAGTGTTCTGTGTTCTAAAATTATGAGAGGCAGAGATAGGGGAGACAGTCTTTTTCCCCAGGATAGAAATATCAAACACCAGAAGGCATAGCTTTAACGTGAGAGGTTAAAGTTTAAAGGAGATCTGTGGGGCAAGTTTTTTGGGCTGCCGTGGCAGAAGCAGGTGTGATGTGACATTTAAGAGGCATTTAGACAGACATATGAGCAGGCAGGGAAGGCCGCTGGGATTAGTCTTCACTGGCGTTGTGTTCGGCACAGACATCGTGGGCCAAAGGGCATGTTCCTGTGCTGTCAACATGGCTGACAACATGATCTGGGAACATCTCATCACCTGGGACACTGCGCCACCCCTGGGGTGGGCACTGAATCCTCCACCTTCGGGTGAACTGCTCCCTCATCGCTCCCCACTGTGGTGCTGATGCCCCTTCCTCACCCCTTTCTGTAAAATGTCCCCACAACAGTCAGCACCCTGCTCCCACCACCTGACCTGCCCTAACCGATCACCTGACCTGCCCTGACCAACACCCACATCAGCTTCTCTCTCCGCTCTCTCTCTACCTCCAGCCTCCAGCCCCACTTTGAAAACTGACACGCCTCCACACCCCCCCACCCACTCCTGAGGAAGGGGCTCTGACCCTGCACCGCTGAGGGGTTTCTCTCTCCACAGATGCTGCCTGACTGGCTGAGTTCTTCTGCCATTTCTGGTTTAGTTTCAGATTCCAGCATCTACAGTCTGTTTCCCAGCTCCTGCTGGCTGCTTGTAAACAGATCCCTCAAATATCCAAGTGTTTAACCTGATGAATGCACTCGGAGCTGGGTGCACAAAGCACTGCAGACCTGCCCTGCTCTTCCCTGGAATGTCTCAGCCCTATCAGGCACCCACCAGTTCCCACAGGGCCAGTGGCAGCAGCAGACGTGGGGGTGTGAGGGGGCTTGGGTTGCAGTGCAGGGGAAGAGTGAGGTGAGTGTGGTGCAGGGGGAAGAGCTCGATTAGTCCTGATCTCAGACCACGCCCAGTGAGTGCAGCGTATTCCCTCCCGGATTCCTGCTGCTGATCTCAGCCATTGGAATGCTGCTCAACAGGGCTGCAGGCATTCACCAAACCTTCAGGCAACCACAGTCCCTGTCAGCAACAGTCACCTTCGGCACCCCTCCCCCTGTGATCCTTTCCAGCTCCTGACACCAGCAACGGCCTGTGGCCCTGCTCCTGGTGCAGGTCGGCC
This sequence comes from Pristis pectinata, assembly GCF_009764475.1. NCBI lineage: Eukaryota > Metazoa > Chordata > Chondrichthyes > Rhinopristiformes > Pristidae > Pristis > Pristis pectinata. The sequence goes on from NC_067417.1 coordinate 1,698,032, forward strand.
CCAAGTGGGACAGGGAGCAGGATCCCGAGGGCACTCTGTGCCCGTCAGACCCTGAGCCCAGTCACCGTCTCTCCCCAGGATTCAAATCACTGGCTGCCACCCCACCCCACTGGAGCTGCTCCTCTCAGCCCGGTGCCATGCCCAGGTCTGTGCCAGTCACTGGGGGAGCGCTCCCTGGACTAGAGGCTGCCCCAGTCTGGGCCGAGGGGTGGGACTAGAGGGTGGTCCGGGAGGAATGGCTAGCTCCGGGGAGGAGGAGGGGCTGCAAGTGGTGACACAAAAGGATGATGTGGATGAACAAGGAGTCCCACTCAGCTCACTCAAACTGGAGGCAGTTCACCATCATCCCACACTCACCTGCACCCTGCTCACTGCCTGTGACACCCCCGCCTCTGATCCCACCCTCACACCCCCTGCCTCTGACCCCCCCCCCTCACCTCCCTGCCTCTGACATCCCCCCCCCCCCCCCCCCACCGTACTACTGCCTGTCCATCCCTGGCCCAACATTGTTCCCGTTATCCCCCACGTTTACCCTGTCTCTGGGCAATGAACACTCAGCAACTCCAGAGCACTCTCTGGCAGAGAATCCCAGAGTGATGAGCCTTCAAGAAATCCCTCCTCGGTGATCCCTTATTCCGAACCTTTTCCCCCTAGTTCCAAATTCTCCATGAAGGAAAACCCCGTCCAAACCTCAGAACATTGTGTGTAAAGGGGAGGTTACTGTCAACTGGTGGGCTCCCTTTGATGAATGAATGTGACGCTAGCTTTGACAGGGATGAGTTTGTTTTATCTCTGTTGCTGCTTTGCCTGGTGAGTATTTGTTACCTTTGTGTTTGTTTCAGATTAATGCTACTTAAAAAAAAATTCCAATATAATTACCTCTCATTCTTCTGAACCCCTCAAGTATCGTCCAACCTGCCTTCATTCATCAACCCATCCAACCTTCCCCAATACTGCCTGGACACTGAACTAAGCACATTACTTCTGTGGCTTCAGCAGCCGTAGTCATGCAGCATGGAAACAGGCCCTTCGGCCCAACTCATCTGTGCTGACCATGGTTATACCAAGACTTGGTAAATCAAAAATGCTGGAAATCTGAAATAAAGCAGAATTGCCAGAACCAATGAGCTGCATCTGTGGAAAGGGGAAGGCAGCAAGATTCCCTCTTACATTCGATCCCTCTTGCACGAAAGGCCGACACGTGTTTCCTGAACACTTGTGCTGCCGACTCTCATGTACTGCAGCTTTCTGTACACATTGAGGCAACATTCAGCTTTCCAATTCTCAGTGGATAACCTCCCATTTCCCCACGGTATTCCACCTGCCAAACTCCTACCCATTCACTACACCATCAACATCACTTCCAGACTGATCACCTCAACAAGCACTTTCCCACCTATATTTGCACTGTCCGCACTTCTGCCTCTGATTTGCAAGGTCACACCGGCCCCAGCAGTGATGTGAGGGACCCAAGGGTGGAGGAACATGCTTGGGTTCATGACTGCTGCAACGTTGGGAGGCAGCCTGTGTGGGAGATGGTGGTGGGTCCCAACCACTCATCGCAGGCAGACACCACTGCCTCTCCTGCAGCACGTCACTGCCATCCTGTGGCAGCAGCAGCAACCGCATCTCTGGCACCTCATACGGACACTGGAGACACACCAGCCTGCCCAAGGGAAAACATCTCTTGTGCAATTCACAGCAGCACCAGTGACCAGAAGCTTCTCCAAAGATTTCTGTGAGATAGTTCCAAGGGAACTGCCTTGGAGGAGGGAAGGAGGATGTTTGGGGAAGGATTTCTGAGCCTCAGGGCCCAGGCAGCTGTGGACAAAGTTAGAGATGGTCATGAGCATTCGGTGGGGTGGGGTGGGGTGAGGACGGGGTGGTGGGCTGACGGGAATGTGGAAGATCACTAAACTTCAGACGAGTGAAGTGGAGAAAAGGATGAAACTGTTCAGGTGCACTCAGCATTGGGGGGAGCTGCCACACTGGCAGCAGGTTTCAGCCACGCACCCATCTCCTGCCCACGTTTCACATCCACGTCCCTCAGCTCCACAAACCCCTTCAGCCCGAGCTCTGTGAGATCTCCATACCCTTCCCACTCCAGACAGCCCCCACTTATTCACTCCTCAACTGGTGTCCTTGCCCTCAGCTGCTGGGCCCAAGCTCTGGATCTCCCCCACCCCGATCGCCTCCCCCACAAGAGCTCTCAAAGCCTCACTCTTCCACCTGCCGGTGGGAGGTTGTCTGAGCGTGCTGGGAAGCTGTGGTGTGCAGCACATTGTTGGTGCCTGGTCTTTGCTGGCGTAGGAATTAACCTGCGATCCGTCAGTCTCCGAATGCCCTGACCAAAGGGAATGCAGAGAGTCACCGACTGTGGCAGTGTGCAAGGCCTGGGGCAGGTGACGGGATGAGAAATGGCTCCTCTGCCCCCATCCTCCTGTGTCTGCATCAGTGGCTGAGGCAGATTAGCAGAGTCTCCAGCAAGGGATGCATGATATCCCTGGTCTGTGCAGAGTTGTGGTGGTGGTGGATCCTGTCTCCCAGTCACACAGCTGCTCATCCTCAGGTGCCGGTCAAGTGACCGGGGACACTTGGCCAATGGCCAACAAGCCACTCCAAGGATCACGTGGCCAGAGAGTCCACACCCCGAGAGAGGTGGGAGTTTCAGGTCCTGAGCTCAGAATCAAAAGCAAAGAAGAAGATGGAACAGCTCTTACCACATGTCTCCATCCTGGATGGTCTTGTCGTTGGGAGCACCAGCATGGCCATAGTGCAGGACAGAGGAATTCAGCCCACTGCCATAGAAACACAAGACGATGAGTGTGGTGGGAGAGGCATCTGCGTTAATACTCAGAGTGCATGTGCTTCTACACTGCACACAACCTCAGGTCACCCAGAGCAGCACAAAGTATTCCCACGGTCACGATGTAGGACACACTGCAGCCACACAATGCACAGCAAGATCCCACATAGTAGGGGAATAATGATCAGGGACATTTCCGCAACGTTGATAGAGACCAGTGTTGTCTGGGACCCCGGGAGAGTACCGTCGCTTCATTGACGGTGTTGTGTGATCACTCCCATCCACCGCAGAGAGGAGACGGGTGCATCTTACCCATCTCATGCCCTACAGCGTGTCTGCACGACCTCCTGAGCCAGAGATAACTGCTTCCCTCTCAGCACCTCAACAACACTGAAGGCATCGTTTCAAACCAGTCACTATTTAAAAGAACGGTAATTGTCTTGATGCTGTTTGTGGCTTCTTGCTGTGCATACAGTGGCTGCTGAGTTTCCTATATTACAACACTGAGGACACAAAACACCAGCACATCAACAGAAGCAGGGGAGGCCATTCAGCCCCTTGTCAATATAATGCTGATATACCCCAGCACCACTTTCCTGAACTAACCCTTGATTCTCTTAATATTAAAAAATCTACCAATGTCCCTCTTGAATGCACTCAGTGATCGAGCCTCCACAGCACTTGGGCAGAGATTCACAGCCTCTGGGTGAAGGAATGGCTGATCCCTTCCTACGGGACCTGGAGCCCTGGTTCTAGATAGCACAGCGAATGGGATCCTCCTCCTCGCTTCTACCACCCAACGCACCTCACAGTTCCACATTGAGGTCCCCCCAGTCTACACTCCAGTGAGCACAGGCCCAGTCCTGCTTAACCTCTCCTCATACAACACGTTTCTAAAAGGTTTCACATCGAACCAAATCACCATATAAAATTCCATATTATAATCATCTACTCCTGGAGACCCCTTAACTATCCGATCATTAACCGTTGCTCTTCACACTTTACTGCACTGAGCATAGCCTGTTCACTTGTTGGTTCTGAGATAAACTCTCTCCTGGGTGAAAAGTGAAGACATCTCAGAGGTACCTGGCTTCCTCCATCCGCACGGTGCCTTCTCCCGTCACCAGAGCTGACAGAGCCTCAAACACCTCTCACCTATTGCCTGCACGTCCACTGTCAAAGACTCTCCTCCGAGACAGACCACAGTTCCCCTGGTCCTCACCTTCCACCCGAGGAGCCTCTGCATTCAACAAATCATCCTTCCCAACCCGACATAACCTCCCCTCCCAACGCTTCACACGTCACCTGCTCGCCTGTTACTTCCTTAATGTTTTAAATATTTATTTAATTGTTAAAATATAATGTCTGAGCTCCTTCAGCACGGAAATGAGCAGACATTTCTTCACCCGAAGTGCAGTGAATCTTTAGAATTCCCCACCCAAGAGACCGTGGACGTTCTAATGCTAAGTAAATTCAGAGATCGATACTCTTAATTTCAAAGATCAGTTGATAGGTACAAGATGAGTGCGGGACGGTGGCACTGAGGTACATGTGAGGCACATTCTAAATGAACAGCAGCACAGACATGAGGGGCTGAATGGCCTCCTCCTGTTTCTCATGTCCGTATGGTTAACTCACAGTCCGATCGTTGCCAGGGCAGCGTGCGACAACATGCCGTGCCTGATGTACACGTACTCCCAGTCCCACAGGTTCCGAGGCATCTGACTTCAGTTAACCAGCACTAGCTGTTTACTGAATTAACTAACAGGCCCACTTTACACTACTAGCTCACAAGTAAAAACTACAGGGTTAAGAACATTTAACAGTGAAGTAAATATTTTAAATGCTTGGACATCACCAGAGCGGCACAAAAACAGCATGGCGCTCCCCCACCCCCCCCCCCCACCCCCGACTGCGCTCCCCCCATCTGCAACCCGCGCAGTGCGGCACTCCCGCAGGACACCCCACTCCCACCTGGCAGAGTGCTCCCTCAGCACCACCCCTCCCTCCCCCAGCGTTGCCTTGGCACTGCCCCTCCGCCCGTATGAGCAGAGACTGAAGGCGCCCACAGACCAATCCCTACCTGCCACAGATGCAGGTGTACGAAGTGTGGCGCATTCCTCCTCGAGTGTAGCAGTAGTGTTGGAACAGGCTGTGAGGAACAGAACAAACCATCAGCACTCATAGCCCCTGACAGAACCTCTCCCCCAGATCCCCACCATAACCTGGGGGCTCTCTGCCACAGGACGGGGGCTGTGGCTGGCTTGGGTTAAATGCCTGTTGGTAAAAGGCCGTTGTGTTGGTCCAGATCCCACCACGTTGTTTGAGGAGGTTCGGTACGTCACCGAAGATGCTTACAAGTTTCTGCAGATGTACAGTGGAGAGCATTCTGACTGGTTGCATCACCGCCTGGTATGGAGGCTCCAATGCACAGGATCACAAGAGGCTGCAGAGGGTTGTAGACTCAGCCAGCTCCATCACAGGCACAACCCTCCCCACCACTGAGGACATCTTCAAGAGGCAGTGTCTCAAGATGGTGGCATCCATCATTAAGGGCCCTCACCACCTGGGACATGCCCTCTTCTCGTTACTACCATCAGGGAGGTGGTACAGGAGCCTGAAGACCCACACTCAATGATTCAGGAACAGCTTCTTCCCCTCCGCCATCGGATTTCTGAACGGTCCATGAACCCATGAACACTACCTCGTTATTCCTTTTTTTTGCACTATTTGTTTTTGTAATTTATAGTAATTTTTATGTCTTGCACTGTACTGCTACCACAAACCAAGTTTCACAACATATGTCAGTGATTCTGATATTTCCCGATCACGAAACCTCTCCCCTCCTCTCACCATTTACACTCCTCCCAGAACCAGCTGAAGTTTCAACAGCCCTCCAGACGTTAGAGTGTTAGGAAGAGAACCAGGAGCCGCACAACTGCTCTATCAGTCTACAAGATCCTGGATGATCCTATAGCTCACTTCCACTGCCCTCACCCCTCAGTTCCCACAAAAATCTACTGATCCCAGCCCCCAGCTGGAGGTTTCCAGACCCACCAGGGTAGTTCCTCATCTCAGTGCCAGATGGCCAACTCCTTCCTGAAGTGACCCCAGGTTCCAGATCAGAATCAGGTTTATCATCACTGATGTATGACGTGAAATGTGTTGTCTTGTGGCAGCAGAGCAGTGCAAGACATCAAAATCTGTAAATTACAACAATAACTAAATAGTGCAAAAAGAAAGGAATAACGAGGTAGTGTTCATGGGTTCATGGATCGTTTGGAAATCTGACGGCGGAGGGGAAGAAGCTGTTCCTGAATCATTGAGCGTGGGTCTTCAGGCTCCCTGATGGCCATAACATGAAGAGGGCATGTCGCGGGTGGTGGGGTCCTTAGTGACGGATGCTGCCTTCTTGAGGCACCGCCTCTTGAAGATCCTGCGGCCAATGAGATATCACTTGGCCTGTCAAACACCTATCGAATTTTACACACCTTTAGTTATTTAATCATTCCTCCCCTTTTCGATTCTTCCTTCCCTTCCCCTTTGCTGCCTCTGTACTGGTTTAAAATTTGATGTCTCTCCCTTTGTGAGAAATCCCAGCTTTCCCTGCCTTCAGCGGAGGGTTCCAGCATCGACACACCCTCACACAGGAACCCGCTGTGCTCACAGAAACTACAGGCTGCCACAGCTGCATCTGCTTCCTCCAATCCTTCTGACATTTCAAATGCCCACCAGGTTTAATCCTCAACCTCCTGAACACGAGGGACAACGAGCCAACATCAGGCAGCCCTCTCTTCCACAGCCTGCCATCCCCAACTTGGTGGGCGATCCACATCATTGAGTCACACTGCAAGGAAACAGCCCATTCTGCCCACCACATCCATGCCAACCAGTAGGCACGCTTCCTTATTAATCCCATCCCCCAGCACTTAGCATCTGGGTGATCCAAGTGCTCATCCAGACACTTCTCAAATGGTGTCAGTGACCCTGCTTCCCCCCACTCTCTCCATCAGTGCGTTCCAGATACTCACTGCTCTCTGGGTGGAAAAAAGGTCCCCCTCAGATCCCCTCGAAATCTCTTCCCCCTTAAGGTATAAGAGGCATGTCAGGGGAAGTTTTTTTTTTAACACAGAGAGTGGTGGGTGTGTGGAACGCACTGCCAGCAGAGGTTGTGGGGCCAGATACATTAGGGACATTTAAGAGACTCTTAGATAGACACGTGAATGATAGAGATGTGCTATGTGGGAGGGGAGGGTTAGATAGATCTTAGAGCAGGATAAAATGTCGGCACAACATCGTGGGCCGAAGGGCCTGTAATGTTCTATGTACTATACCCTAGTTTTATCTACCTCTGATAAGGGGGAGAGTTTCCTGCAGTTTACCCTATCTATAGCCCTCGATTTTATATACCTCAATCACTTGCCCTCTTAACCTCCATTCCAGGGAGAACAAACCCAGCCTCTCCTCACAACTGCTCCGTGCCAGACAATGTCCTGGTGAATGTTCTCTGCATGCTCTCCAGCGCGGTCACATCCAACCAACCACCACCTGCGTCAAGGTTTAGGATGTGAAACTACAGAAGCACCTTCACAAGACGCCCAGGAGAGGGCTGTCCTGAGGCACGCAGCCCCACTGGCTAATGCAAAGGGCCAAACAAAACCCTTAGGAATAGGGCTGGGAATCAGGAGCCCTGTTCTGTGCTTAAACACCTCAGGTGGACTCCACAGCAGCTACTTTACTGCACATCCTAAATCAACCTTTGAAAATTGAAGAATGTTTAAAAAAAAACATCTAAAAGGTAACTAGGAAGGAAGAATTAGCACACAGGACAAAGCTGGCCAGAACAAATGGGAGTTTCTACAGATAACTAAAAACGATTTAACAAAGAGAGTGCTGATCCTGTACAACGTGCGTCTGGGGGACTGACAAGGCAATGGCGGTTGAATTGAGAGGGCATTTTGCATCTGTCAGCACTATGCAGGATGCAAGAAATAGCTGTAAATCAGGAATACGAGGGAGGGAGAAAGTCAGGGAAAGTTACTGAGCAAACTGTTGGAGCTGCAGCTGGTAAGTGCCCAGGTCCTGAGAACATAGAACAGTACAGCACAGGAACAGGCCCTTCGATCCGCAATGTCCATGCTGACCATGATGCCAAATTAAACTGATCCTACATGATCCATGTCCCTCCATCCCTGCCTGTGCACGTACTTGTCTAAATGCTTCTTAAACGTCACGATCGTACCTGCTTCCCCCACCTCCCCAGCAGCACGTTCACGGACCGTTCAGAAATCTGATGGTGGAGGGGAAGAAGCTGTTTCTGAATCGTTGAGTGTGTGGGTACAGGCTCCTGTACCTCCTCCCCAATGGCAGTAACAAGAAGAGGGCATGTCCCGGGTGGTGAGGGTCCTTAGTGATGGATGCCACCTTCTTGAGGAACCAACTCTTACCAGGGATAGAAGGGATCACAGAAACAAGGTCACAGTCTGACTGGCCGTGACCTCACTGGTGTGACCTCACTGGCGTGACCTGGCGGGCCGTGACCTCACTGATGCATGGGGCAGGCTTGAGCCACTATGGCCTGTTCCTCCTCTAACTGGTAGGTTCATGTTTACAGAAGGTGCCAGGGAAGCAGCCAAGAGCTGTGGGTCCTCAGCATTGCCCGTACTGACTGAGTTCACCCACGTCTCTCCCTGTCCCATTGTTTTGTCACCCGCCGGGGACTTCAGCATCTAGCCCAGACATCACATCATCTGCACCCTGCAGTCTCTGGAAAAATCCAGTGGGCACCAGGTTAACAAACTGAATTCAGTTTAAAATAAAACTGTAAATAAAATTCTGGTCTCAATAATCACTGACAAAGGAGCCACTGGACCGTTAAGGTCCCAGCGGACACTCTCTGCTGGGAAGGCACCGTGCGACACTCTCCCAGCTCCACGTTTAGCCTCAGCGGCTGCCGACCCCAGGCCCCACCTGTTACTGGGCGAGCTGAGCATCAGATGAAGTCTCTCCAGGGAAGACGTCACACACTGGACTCTTGTAGAATCAGGAATGTGAATAGCCAAGAGACAGAGAGAGCATGGAGGAAGAAGAGAGTGGATGAGAAGAGGGGCTCAGGAGGGAAGGGATGGTGTGGGGAGAGTGAGAGGAGGAGTGGTTGAGAGAAGAGAGGAATGGGAGGACATAGCGTGCAGGGGAGAGGAAAGGGGAGAAAGAAGAGGCCTTTTGTGAGATCTCAGCACTTTATACAGATAATGAAGTGTAGAGGATTGAAGATGAGTGGGAATTAAATGCACCAACTCTGAACTGAAGTGTTCACTGATACCACCAGCACGGGAGGAAGGATCCTGTTAGTGCTGAGAGGGTTTGGAAGCTGGCTGTTTACAGGACTCAATGCTCAGAGCCCAGCGGAGTAGAGTAATTAATCCCAGAGGGACCAGTTGTACAGGTTACCATCACCCACACACATCTACAGCGGGGACCCAGAGTCTGTTCATTCAGTCCCTAACTCATCATGATGCACACTCACACCCCTTCCAGTCAATCTGAATCACCACTCCTGCACTTCCATTAGCTCCCAGATGCTGTCATAATCTCCAAGGTAATTTAGGTTCAAAAAATTGGGCAAAATCAAGGGGGAGATAATGCAACAATTTAAGTTAAATTATTAAGATGGATCCATGTTGGATTGCTGTGAAATATCCACATTTTATCAACGGTGTCCTGATGCAGGGTCTCGACCTGAAAAGTCAACTAGTTTCCCCCCATAAATGCTGCTCGACCCACTGAGTGTTTGTTGCTCCAGATTTCAGCACCTGCAGTCGTGTCTCCATTTTATCAACTCTCAAACCCCACCGTTCCCATCCCCGCTCTCCAGACACACATTTCTGAACTACAGCGGAGGCTGTACCGTTAGAAATCTTCTTGGCTACTGATCCTCCAGTCTCACAACTCCAGAACTTCACTCCGCAGATGGGGAGATGTCCCGCCCTGGGAGCAGCTGGTAACCCAGAACAATGAGGGAGCAGCTGCAGAAATACAGCACAGAGACAGGCCCTTCAGCCCACCTAGTCTGTGCTGACCATGAAGCCACCATTTTGTTCTGCCCACAATCCCCCAGTTCCCCCCAGATTCTGCCAGTTCCCTGCACACGAGGGGTAATTTACAGCGGCCAATTCATCTACCAGCCAGCCAACTTTGGGACATGGGAGGAAACCCACATGGTCACAGGGAAAACGTGCAAACTCCACACTGACAGCGCCGGAGGTCAGGATTGAACCCAGATCGCTGGCTCTGAGAGGAGTGGCCCTACCTACTGTACCACCCTCTGCCGTTAGAGAACAGGGATCACTCGGGGTCCTCTGGTGTTTGGGATGGGGGGCAAATGAAAGACAGAGCTGCTGGTTTCCTGTTGTCTGTGCAGAGACCCCTCCCCACCTCACCGTGGGGGCGGGGTCACTGACCCCCCCCCCAACCTCACCGTGGGGGCGGGGTCACCGTCCCTCCCACCTCACCATGGGGGCGGGGTCACCGTCCCCCCCACCTCACCGTGGGGGCGGGGTCACCGTCCCCCCCACCTCACCGTGGGGGCGGGGTCACCGACCCCCCCACCTCACCGTGGGGGCGGGGTCACCGACCCCCCCACCTCACCGTGGGGCGGGGTCACCGTCCCCCCCACCTCACCGTGGGGCGGGGTCACCGTCCCCCCCACCTCACCGTGGGGGCGGGGTCACCGTCCCCCCCACCTCACCGTGGGGGCGGGGTCACCGACCCCCCCACCTCACCGTGGGGGCGGGGTCACCGACCCCCCCACCTCACCGTGGGGCGGGGTCACCGACCCTCCCACCTCACCGTGGGGCGGGGTCACCGACCCTCCCACCTCACCGTGGGGCGGGGTCACCGACCCTCCCACCTCACCGTGGGCACAGTCACTGATGGGCGTGGGCTTCACAGGCTGAGCCAGCATTTAATTGCCCGTCTCTAATTGCCCCTGAGAAGGTGGTGGTGAGCTGCCTTCTTGAACCGCTCCATAACAGGCGGTGGCTGCATCACTGCCTGGTATGGAGGCTCCAATGCATAGGACCAAAAGAGGCTGCAGAGGGTTGTAGACTCAGCCAGCTCCGTCACGTGCACAACCCTCCCTGCCACCGAGGACATCTTCAAGAGGCAGTGCCTCAAGAAAGCAGCATCCATCATTAAGGACCCTCACCATCCGGGACATGCCCTCTTCACATTACTACCATCAGGAAGGAGGTACAGGAGCCTGAAGACCCACACTCAATGATTCAGGAACAGCTTCTTCCCCTCCGCCATCAGATTTCTGAACGGTCCATGAACACTACCTCGTTTTTCCTCTTTTGCACTATTTTTTTTGTAACTCACAGTAATTTCTGTCTTGCACTGTATTGCTGCTGCAAAACAACACATTTCTTGATATATCAGTGATAATAAACCTGATTCTGATATGAACCTGAGACTCCCCAAGTCCATCCCTGTATGCAACAAAACGTGGCTACATTCAGCTGATAAACAGCACGTTAACTTCAAACCACACATGCCTGAGATGTCTACCTTCAACAAGAGAGATACTAACCCACTAACTGTCTCTGAGTCCCTCACCATCAATATCCAGAAGCTCACTGGACCAGCCACATAAACACTATGGCTACAGAGCACGTCAGAGGCTGGGGACTCTGCGGTAAGTGACTCCCCTCCTGATGTGCAAAGGCTTTCCATCATCTACAAGGCACGTCAGGAAGGTAATGGGATACTCTCCACTAGTCGGGATCAGAGCAGCTCCAATAGTACTGAGAAAACTCAATGGCATCCATGAAACAGCCACTCATTCAGTGTCACATCCACCCCGAACACTCACCCTTTCCACCATCAGCACACAGTGGCTGCAGAATGTACAAGATGCACTGCGGTTACCGGTCTCTCATAGCAGCAAGAAAGGGCAGGTAGCACATGGAAACACCACCACCTGCAGGTTTCCCTCCCAGGTCACACCCCATCCTGACCTGAAAATATATCATTGGTCCTTTATTGTCACCATGTCCAAATCCCTGGAACACTCCCAACAGCACTGCGGGGGCACCACCACCTTCTCAAGGACAATACACACTGGCCTTGCCAAAGCACCCTGTGTTCCTTTGTACTGGAAGGGCACTGAACTCATTTGTTGGTAGTTCAGCTCAACTGGTTTCTCTATGATTCAGCAATTGTTCTAATATCACTTGGATTTTAGCCCATCATGGGTTAAGGATTTACTCCAAGAACTGCTGTCAAGGCAAGCCTGTCCCATGTAAACATTTCAAAACAGTTCTTAGATAGATAAAACCAGATGCAGTAAATCAGTTTGTGCACAATGTTCACCAGCTCAATCCCTTCAGTCAATGTACAACCATAAACGTCTGCAGAATTTATACCTGCAATATACATCGCTAGGACTCTTTTTATTCCCGTCCCCAACCTACACTGGGAACACCAAACAACGATAGAACTCTGAAAGGATCAATATAAAGAGAGCAGCTTGTACACCATGAAATACCTCCACTCCGGGGAGATGGAAGGGAATGGGAGAATTCTGTGTTCCCATAAACAGCCAGATAAATGGAACAGTATCCAAAACAAACTCACCATATCACACACTCCCAGGGCAGGGACAGCTCAGCTTAGACAGAACAAAGCTCCCTCTACATTCCCTCTGGAATAAATGGGTTTGTGGCTAAGTTTGCCGATGATATAAAGATAGGTGGAGGGACGGGTAGTGTTGAGGAAACGGATAGTCTGCAGAGAGACTTGGATAGACGAGGAGAATGGGCAGAGAAGTGGCAAATGAAATACAACGTTGGAAAGTGTATGGTCATGCACTTTGGTAGAAGAGATAAACGGGCAGACTGTAGCAGCCAGCTACACTACTATAGAATAAAGACACGGAGTCTGTTGCTTGGAGTCAGAAGTCGATTGCTCGACAGAGGCGCGGTGCGACTGTTAATACGAAACTCTTCTCGTGCTTTAGTTCCCGTGCGCGGGCTTTCCTAGCCCAACAATGGAGGAGGAGGAGGGCCCCATGCCATCTTGGGTCGGGGCCCCCGACGACGCTCACAATCTCGGGAGCCGGTTCGATACCGGTAAGGTGAGTCGCCACATAACAACCGCGACCCCCCCCACCCCCACCAGAACCGGCGATACCGTCACAAAAGCCAGAATTAAATAAATTATGACTTGGGTGGCCTGCCCCTGCGCCGTGCTCGCTGGACCACTCCCAGTTGGTCCAGGTCTAAATGAGCCGGCTTCAGCCGGTCAATTGTAAAAACCTCCTCGCGCCCCCCAGTGTCCAGCACAAACGTAGACCCATTGTTCTTGACGACCCGGGATGGCCCTTCGTACGGCTGCTGCAGCGGTGTTCGGTGCGCACCCCTCCTGACAAAGACAAACTTAGTCTCAGAGGGACGTCGGCATACGGGTCGGGGCCTGCCCGTGTCGCGAGGTGGGTATTGGGGCCAGGTTGCCAAGCTGCTCACACAGCCGGTCGAGCGTCGCAGCAGGTTCTTCCTCTGGTCCCCGAGGGGCTGGTTGCTCAACGGCGGCCAGGGTGAATTTCCAGGTGCCGAACTACAGTTGCACCGAATGGGTGCCAAAGGTCTGGATGGTGCTGCCGTTGGCGGCTCTGAGGGCGGGTCCTTGTGTGCGGTTGTGAGTCTCATGGCTGTTGGGAGGCATGACACTGACCTCGGCCCCGGTATCTACCAGGAAACGACGGCCAGAACGCCTGTCCCACACATGCAAGAGGCTATCCGGGTGGCCAGCCGCTGTGGCCATCAGCAGCGGCTGGCCCTGGCGTTTCCCGGAAACCTGCATGGTGGCCGGCACCTGCGGGCATCTGCACCCCACCGCTGGTGGTAGTAACACCGCTAGTGGTAGTAACACCATTGGTCGGTCAGTGCCTCAGACCTGGTGGCAGGTGGGGTGCGATCGATTGCCAGGTCTGGCCTGCTGGGCCACTGGGTATGTGGCGTGGCAAAGCGCTTGATGGACGCCCTGCTCTTCTTCACCCGCCAAAGGACATCAGCACAGGCTGCCACCTTCCGGGGGTCGCTGAAGTCGTCATCCGCCAGGAGCAGGTGGATGTCATTGGGTAACTGCTCTAGAAAGGCCTGCTCGAACATCAGGCAGGGTTTGTGGCCGTCTGCCAGGGCCAACATCTCGTTCATGAGCGCAGAGGGAGGTCTGTCACCCAACCCATCGAGGTGGAGGAGGCGGGAGGCCCATTCGCGTTGGGAAAGGCCTAAAGTCTCAAGGAGGGTCTTGAACTTATTGTACTTCTCCTCCTCCAGGGGCGCCTGGATGAAGTCCTCGACCTGGGCTGCAGTGTCTTGGTCAAGGGTGCTCACCACGTAGTAGTATTGGTGTCCATAGAACCATAGAAAACTACAGCACAGAAAACAGGCCATTTGGCCCTTCTAGTCTGTGCTGAAACATTATTCTGCTAGTCCCATTTACCTGCCCACAGCCCATACTCCTCCAGACCTCTCTTGTCCATGTATCTATCCAATTTACTCTTAAAAGTTAAGAGCGAGCCCACATATACCACATCAGATGGCAGCCCATTCCACACTCCCACCACTCTTTGAGTGAAGAAGTTCCCTCTAATGTTCCCCCTAAACCTTTCCCCTTTCACCCTAAAGCCATGTCCTCTCGTACTTATCTCTCCTAATCTAGGTGGAAAGAGCCTACTCGCATTAACTCTGTCTATGCCCCTCATCATTTTGTAAACCTCTATCATATCTCCCCTCATTCTTCTACGCTCCAAGGAATAAAGTCCTAACATGCTCAATCTTTCCCTGTAACTCAACTCCTGAAGACCCGGCAATATTCTAGTAAATCTCCTCTGCACTCTTTCAATCTTACTGACATCCTTCCTGTAGTTCGGCGACCAGAACTGCACACAATACTCCAAATTTGGTCTCACCAATGACTTGTACAACCTCACCAAAACATTCCAACTCCTATACTCAATACTTTGATTTATGAATGCCAGGACGCCAAAAGCCTTCTTTACAGCTCTGTCTACCTGTGACTCTACTTTCAGGGAATTATGTATCTGAACTCCCAGATCCCTTTGTTCCCCTGCACTCCTCAGTGCCCTACCATTTACTGTGTATGTCCTCCCTTGATTTGTCCTTCCAATATGCAACACCTCACACTTGTCTGCATTAAATTCCATCTGCCATTTTCTGGACCATTTTTCCATTTGGTCCAGATCCCTCTGCAAGCTTTGAAAGCCTTCCTCGCTGTCCACTACACCTCCAATCTTAGTGTCATCCGCAAACTTACTAACCCAATTTACCACATCATCGTCTAGATCATTGATATATACAACAAACAACAATGGTCCCAACACAAATCCCTGAGGCAGACCGCTAGTCACAGGCCTCCAATCTGAGAAACAACCATCCACAACCTCTGTCTTCTCCCACTCAGCCAATTTTGAATCCAGTTTACAACCTTTCCATGGATACCCATTGACTGAACCTTCTGAACTAATCTCCCATGTGGGACCTTGTCAAAGGCCTTACTAAAGTCCGTCGTCCCTGGTGATCTGGCGAATCTGGAACTGGGCCTCGGCCTGGTCGAACCAGACATGTGGCCAGAGGGTCCCAAAGGTGGGCAGTTTAAGGGCTACTGCCTTTACCTCTTGTTGCGCAGACATCGTGGGTCCAAAACCGTTTGGGCCCATCGGGGTCACCAATGTAACGGCCAGCTACACTATATAGAATAAAGACACGGAGTCTGTTGCTTGGAGTCAGAAGTCGATTGTTCGACAGGGGCACGGTGTGCCTTTTAATATCGAAACTCTTCCTGTGCTTCAGTCACCTGACCTTCCCGCATGCGAGCTTTCCTAGCCCAACGATGGAGAAGGAGGGCCCTGCGCCATTTTGGGTCAGGGCCTCCGACGAGGCTCACGATCTTGGGAGCCGGTTCGATACCAGTAAGGTGAGTTGCCACAAGACTACTATTTAAATGGGGAGAAAATTCAAAATTCAGAGATGCAAAGGGACTTGGGAGTCCTCGTGCAGGATACCCTAAAAGTTAACCACCAGGTTGAGTCGGTGGTGAAGAAGGCAAATGCAAAGTTGGCATTCATTTCTAGAGGAATAGAATATAAGAGCAGGGATGTGATGTTGAGGCTCTATAAAGCATTGGTAAGACCTCACTTGGAGTAGTGTGCAGTTTTGGGCACCTTATTTAAGAAAGGCTGTGCTGATGTTGGACAAAGTTCAGAGAAGATTCACTAGAATGATTCCAGGAATGAGAGGGTTAACATATGAGGAACGTTTGACGGCTCTTGGGCTGTACTCCTTGGAGTTCAGAAGAATGAGGGGGGACCTCAGAAACATTTTGAATGTTAAAAGGCCTGGACAGAGTAGATGTGGCAAAGTTGTTTCCCATGGTAGGGGAGTCTAGTACAAGAGGGCACGACTTCAGGATTGAAGGGCGCCCATTCAGAACAGAGAATGCGGAGAAATCTCTTTAGCCAGAGAGTGGTGAATCTGTGGAATTTGTTGCCATGGGCAGCTGTGGAGGCAAAGTCATTGGGTGTATTTAAGGCAGAGATTGATAGGTATCTGAGTAGCCAGGGCATCAAAGGTTATGGTGAGAAGGCGGGGGAGTGGGGCTAAATGGGAGAATGGATCAGCTCACGATAGAATGGCAGAACAGACTCAATGGGCCAAATGGCCGACTTCTGCTCCTTTGTCTTATGGTCTGAGGGTCTACACTGTCCCATCACGCAATCCCAGGGCCAGACAGAACAAAGCTCCCTCTACACTGTCCCATCACACACAGAAATGGGAATGGGACGTGGGGCACAGAAGGTAGTGCAGAGGGTTGGAACAGTCCAGCTAGTGGAGCTCGGATCTTACTGAATGGCAGAAGAGGCTTGGGGGAGGGGGGGGGCAGTCCGGTCAACTCCTGCTCCCATTTCTTATACTGATCATCATCATACATCAGTGTACCCTCATTCACCCCAAGACTCAACCAATGCCAACACCCAATAACGTCAAACCTTGCCAAACGAGAATCTTAAACAGAGAATAATGATACAAAGACCATCTGTGCAGAAGGACGTAGAGTATCTACAACACTGGTGTTCTCACACATTAATGCATCTCTTTATTGACCATGGGATCCTACTATTTGCGCATTACCTTTTATATTCACCTATAGAGGAGTGGTAGCTCTCAAATATAATCTATTTGGAAGAGATTTTATGAACACATTTGTCAATGCAACTACTGATTATTGAGCAGGATAGGGTTACTCCTCACTAACTGCAGAGAGAGGCTGTTTATCCAGAAGGGTAAAGGTTTAAAATCTCTCAAGAATGTAATTATTTCTAAGACACAGTCAGAGAATCCTTCCTCCCCTGGCACACAAAACAATCAAGTGGAGAATAACAATTCACGAGACTAATTTAAAATGAATTGGATATCAGTAACAACAGGATGTCAATCATCATTTAAAGAATCCAACTCTGGCAACTATAATGACTGAAGTTTGATTAATTAGGTTGGATTGAGCTCAGTGTGGTTAATGTGTTCAATTAATCCTGTTCATCCATCAACAAAATTCTTTTGTTTGGTCTCTCCTTGTCACGTCAGAGCACAGCTTCTGAACTCTCACCAAGCACCCTTCAGAATACACACGCCCAAAGTGTGGGGAACCTGTTTTTAAACTACAGTCTAACAGCTTTACATGGAAGCATTTTCCTTCCACTGAAATGAAGTGCTGGAAATGCTCAGCAGGTCAGGCAGCACCTGTGGGGAGCGAGAAACACTTTGACCTTTATGATGGATTTATTGACCTGAAATGGAAACAGTTTCTCTGCCCACAAAGAACAACAGCCACATTTCCAGCTTTATTTCAGAATCCCACCTGCTGTAGCTTTTTGCTCTTGGATTCTATTTTCATGTTTGTTTTAAACTACTTTCAACTTCTCAAACAGGCAGTGGGATTTGAACCCATGTACTAAGGTTTACTGCAAATAACCAATAAAGACTGCAGTATTAAAGGCAGAGTTATGATCATGGATCGCTTCCAGCAGCAGGCAATCTCTGCCAATCTACCACTGCAAGACTCGCACCACTCCTTCCCCAAACCTGCCAGAATCAGGCCAACTCCAGTCTCTCACTTTAGGATCAACATTCTGCCCACTGGGTCCACGTTGGTTCTCAGGGAAGCATTCACAATAATACCCCCCCCCACCCCCACCCCGTTCCCTGTAACACAACTTATTCTCTCTCACATGCCCATCATTCTCCCCTCAATCAAAAATCAAACTGCTGGAGGAGCTCAGTGGGTCGGGCAGCACCTGTGGGGGGGGGGAAAAAGGGACGGTCGACGATTCAGGTTGAGACCCTGCATCAGGACTGGGAGTGTAGGGGGGAGGTAGCCGGTATATAGAGGGGGGAGGGAGGGGCTGGGAGGTGATGGGTGGATCCAGGTGGGGTGGGGTTGATGGGCAGGTGGAGCCAGGTGGGGGAGGGAAGGGTGGAGACGGTGACAGGGGCTGGGAGGTGGAGACAGCAAAGGGCTGCAGATGTTGGAATCTGATGAGAAAGGAAGGTGAGGAGTGGAACCGGATAAGGGAGGGATGGGGGGCAGATGGGAACGGTGGGGGAGGGAGAGGGGACCCAGGAGGAGGAGAGTGTGGGTGACAAGTAGATGGAGTAGGCAGAGGAAAGGAAAGAAACTGCGTGCTATGGGCCTGGGGTGGGGGGATTGGACAGAAGGGGGTGTGAGAGAGGACCTGGGGAGAAAGGGACAGAGGGGGAGTAGGTTATGGGAAATTGCGGAATTCAGTGTTGATGCTGTTGGGTTGTAGACTGCTCGGGCGGGATACGAGGTGCTGTTCTAGATTCCCCTTGATTCTTTTTCCCCATGAACCTACATTAAGGAGTAGTTTATGGTAACCAATTAACGAATCCACACGTCTGTGGGATGTGGGAGGAAACCGGAGCACCCGGAGGAAACCCACGCAGTCCTGGGGAGAACATGCAAACTCCACACAGACAGCACCTGGGGTTAGGATCAAGCCCTGGTTGCTGGAGCCTTGCAGCAGCAGCACTACCTGCTGCACCACTGTGTCGCTGAGATTGTGCCACATACAGGACCACCAGAAGATTCTTTTTGGGCTCCTCCCTCTTACCCGCTCGCTCCCGCTGTGGTGAAACTGTCCAAGGGTACAGGCCAGCTTGACCAACCTACACTTGCAAACAGATCACTGGGTCACCATCTCACTGAGGTAACAGGGACATGCTGTGCCACATTTCCTGTTTGGCTGTGATTCCAGTTTAAATGTACCGCACTACCAGCGAAGCTCTCGGTGGGTCCCGAGGTCAGAGAGCCACTGGTGACCAGCCCTTCCCTCCATTTGACAAGTGGTAGACAGACGTCCCACTCCCGCATACAATGAAGGGAATGAATGACCCTCAGCCGATGCACAGCTAACCCAGAGGGGGCACATTCACAAGGGGCTAACGTCTTAGAGCCATTTCCGCCCGGTTACAAGTACGCAACAATTAAATAAAACGAGAAAACAACAGAGCTGGAAGGCACAGACACGCAGGCAGCGCAGCAGGGCTGGGGAGGGAAACAGTCTCTGTCAACTGGCTCCAGATAGATTAGACCCAATTTTTACAGGAAGAACAGAAGGAAACATACAGCTGTGATTCATTCTCACATCTGGGAGCACCACTGCAGCTACCTCTCAGTCAGCTGCAGAGGGGCAACCAGTGCCTCCGCTGCACTCTCACAGACTCAGCCAATGAAATATTTCCAGGTACAACACTGCTCCAGGTGGGAATCCAATGGCCAAGTTACACATAGCGAACTCCCACAGTAACCTAGTGACAATGAGCAAGTTACTTGAGTGTTGCTGGCAAGGAAAATATTGGCCAAGGCACCGGGGAAAGTATCCGCTTTCTAAAGCAGTGGCGTGCAGTCTCTTACACCCACAGGTTGAAGATGATGGGTCATCGGCTTAACATATTGTATGACCCATCCCTCCCCACACACCTAAACAACTCCAGCATTTTCTGTTTGTACTTGAGGCAGGCAAGGTCTGAGTTTAACATTTCATTTACAGTGGCATGCAAAAGTTTGGGCACCCCTGGTCAAAATTTCTGTTACTGTGAATAGCTAAGTGAGTAAAAGATGACCTGATTTCCAAAAGGCATAAAGTTAAAGATGACACACTTCTTTAATATTTTAAGCAAGATTACTTTTTTATTTCCATCTTTTACAGTTTCAAAATAACAAAAAAGGAAAAGGGCCCAAAGCAAAAGTTTGAGCACCCTGAATGGTCAGTACTTAGTAACACCCCCTTTGGCAAGTATCACAGCTTGTAAATGCTTTCTGTAGCCAGCTAAGAGTCTTTCAATTCTTGTTTGGGGGATTTTCGCCCATTCTTCCTTGCAAAAGGCTTCTAATTCTGTGAGATTCTTGGGCCATCTTGCATGCACTGCTCTTGAGGTCTATCCACAGATTTTCGATGATGTTTAGGTCAGGGGACTGTGAGGGCCATGGCAAAACCTTCAGCTTGTGCCTCTTGAGGTAGTCCATTGTGGATTTTGAGGTGCGTTTAGGATGGTTATCCTGTTGTAGAAGCCACCTTCTTTTCATCTTCAGCTTTTTTACAGACGGTGTGATGTTTGCTTCCAGAATTTGCAGGTATTTAATTGAATTCATTCTTCCCTCTATCAGTGAAATGTTCCCCGTGCCACTGGCTGCAACACAAGCCCAAAGTATGATCGATCCACCCCCGTGCTTAACAGTTGGAGAGGTGTTCTTTTCATGAAATTCTGCACCCTTTTTCCTCAAGCATTCTTTTGCTCATTGCGGCCAAAAAGTTCAATTTTAACTTCATCAGTCCACAGGACTTGTTTCCAAAATGCATCAGGCTCGTTTAGATGTTCCTTTGCAAACTTCTGATGCTGAATTTTGTGGTGAGGATGCAGGGAAGTTTGGAGAAAAAAGGGTGCAGAATTTCATGAAAAGAACACCTCTCCAACTGTTAAGCACGGGGGTGGATCGATCATGCTTTGGGCTTGTGTTGCAGCCAGTGGCACGGGGAACATTTCACTGATAGAGGGAAGAATGAATTCAATTAAATACCAGCAAATTCTGGAAGCAAACATCACACCGTCTGTAAAAAAGCTGAAGATGAAAAGAGGATGGCTTCTACAACAGGATAACTATCCTGGATAACTTTAATCCTGGCAGGATTAAAGGCAAAATTAACAAGCATAGGGAACCTTGGTTTTCAAGGGATATTGGCGATCTGGTTAAGAAAGAGAAAGGTGTATAGCAGGTATAGGCAACTAGGAACAAATGAGGTACTTGAAGCGTATAGAAAAAGTAAGAAAATACTGAAAAAAAGAGGAAATCAGGAAGGCAAAAAGGCAACATGAGGCTGCTTTGGCAGACAACGTGAAGGTAAACCCAAAGGGTTTCTACAAGTATATTAAGAGTAAAAGGACAGTAAGGGACAAAATTGGTCCCCTAGAAGATCAGAGTGGTCGTCTATGTGTGGAGCCTCAGGAGATGGGAGAGATCTTAAACAGTTTTTTTTTGCATCAGTATTTACTCAGGAAACTGGTATAGTGGATATGGAAGGAAGGGAAACAAGCAGTGGTGTCATGGGACATACAGAGATTAAAGAGGAGGTGCTTGCTGCTTTACAGCGAATACAGGTAGATAAATCCCCAGGGCCTGATAAGATATTTCCTCGGACATTGAGAGAGACTAGTGTAGAAATTGCAGGGGCCCTGGCAGATATATTTAAAATGTCCTTAGCCACGGGTGCGGTGCCAGAGGACAGGAGGGTAGCTCATGTTGTTCCATTGTTTAAAAAAGGATCTAAAAGTAAACCAGGTAATTACAGGCCGGTGAGCCTGACATCAGTAGTGGGTAAATTATTGGAAGGTGTTCTGAGAGATCGGATATACAAGTATTTGGATAGCCAAGGGCTGATTAGGGATAGTCAGCATGGCTTTGTGCATGGTAGATCGTGTTTAACGAATCTTGTAGAGTTTTTCGAGGAGGTTACCAAGAAAGTAGATGAAGGAAAGGCTGTGGATGTTGTCTACATGGACTTTAGTAAGGCCTTTGACAACGTCCCACAGGGGAGGTTAGTTCAGAAGGTTCAGAGGTTGTAAACTGGATTCGAAATTGGCTGAGTGGGAGAAGACAGAGAGTGGTAGTGGATGATTGTTTCTCAGACTGGAGGCCTGTAACTAGTGGTGTGCCTCGGGGATCTGTGTTGGGGCCATTGTTGTTTGTTGTATATATCAATGATCTAGATGATAATGTGGTAAATTGGATCAGCAAGTTTGCTGATGACACTAAGATTGGAGGTGTAGTGGACAGCGAGGAAGGCTTTCAAAGCTTGCAGAGGGATCTGAACCAACTGGAAGAATGGGCCAGAAAATGGCAGATGGAATTTAATGCAGACAAGTGTGAGGTGTTGCATTTTGGAAGGACAAATCAAGGGAGGACATACACAATAAATGGTAGGGCACTGAGGAGTGCGGAGGAACAAAGGGATCTGGGAGTTCAGATACATAATTCCCTGAAAGTGGCGTCACAGGTAGACAGGGTTGTAAAGAAGGCTTTTGGCGTCCTGGCATTCATATATCAAAGTATTGAGTATAGGAGTTGGGATGTTATGGTGAGGTTGTACAAGACATTGGTGAGGCCAGATTTGGAGTATTGTGTGCAGTTCTGGTCACCTAACTATAGGAAGGATATTTGTAAGATTGAAAGAGTGCAGAGGAGATTTACTGGAATGTTGCCGGGTCTTCAGGAGTTGAGTTACAAGGAAAGACTGAACAGGTTAGGACTTTATTCCTTGGAGCGTAGAAGAATGAGGGGAGATTTGATAGAGGTTTACAAAATTATGAGGGGTATAAACAGAGTTAACGCGAGTAGGCTCTTTCCACCTAGATTAGGAGAGATAAGTACGATAGGACATGGCTTTAGGGTGAAAGGGGAAAAGTTTAGGGGGAACATTAGAGGGAACTTCTTCACTCAGAGTGGTGGGAGTATGGAACAGGCTGTCATCTGATGTAGTGAATGTGGGCTCACTCGAGTTTTAAGAATAAATTGGATAGATACATGGATGGGAGAGGTCTGGAGGGTTATGGACTGGGTGCAGGTAAATGGGACTAGTGGAATACCGTTTTGGCACAGACTAGAAGGGCCGAATGGCCTGTTTTCTGTGCTGTAGTGTTCTATGGTTCTAAACATACCTCAAAATCCACAATGGACTACCTCAAGAGGCACAAGCTGAAGGTTTTGCCATGGCCTTCACAGTCCCCCGACCTAAACATCATCGAAAATCTGTGGATAGACCTCAAAAGAGCAGTGCCTGCAAGACCACCCAAAAACCTCACAGAATTAGAAGCCTTTTGCAAGGAAGAATGGGTGAAAATCCCCCAAACAAGAATTGAAAGACTCTTAGCTGGCTACAGAAAGCGTTTACAAGCTGTGGTACTTGCCAAAGGGGGTGTTACCAAGTAATGACCATGCAGGGTGCCCAAACTTCTGCTTCAGGCCCTTCTCCTTTTTTGTTATTTTGAAACTGTAAAAGATGGAAATAAAAAAGTAATCTTGCTTAAAATATTAAAGAAATGTGTCATCTTTAACTTTATGCCTTTTGGAAATCAGGTCATCTTTTACTCGCTTAGCTATTCACAGTAACAGAAATTTTGACCGGGGTTCCCAAACTTTTGCATGCCGCTGTATAAGAAGGTGCAGCCAGCATAGTGACAATCCCACAGTCCCAGCCTGGGAGCATCAGCTTAAAAATAACCAGGGACACTCCTCCCAAGTTAAAGCCTCCAACTGATGAGAAGAATGTCCTTTAACAAGGACAACTCGTGGACTGAAACCATATCAAAATCTGTCTTCAGAAGGGAAAAGTAGAAAAACAAAACTATTTTCTCTTGTACACCTAGTGGATTATTTAATGAAACTCACTGCCAGGTGTTCAAGCTCAATAAGCATTCACTGTATCGCAGTGCAGTCTGACCTGTTCCATAAAACAGAGCAACAAGATAATTAATAGTTAGGCAATCAGCCCCAATCTGTTACTCACAGAATGGAGCCCACCTCCAGGAAGGGGACTCTGCAATGATAATCTGCACTGCCTTTTAATTAACAAATAATTCATGAGCAATTGAATCACATTTGTATTAACAAGCAGTACAGAGAACAACATTAGGAAATGATACCGGTGTAAGTGAAAGACACGTAGACCAATAAAACTAAAGATTGGAACCAGTACACAAGGGTTAGTGTGTACAGTACACAATCACCACCTTCATCATGACAGTACAATGTGGCTCAGCCCTCAGTGCATGTTGAGAGAAAATGTATTTATTTTTGAATCTTCAGGATCTAGTAATGAATTTATTCTGAAATATCCCACTGTTGCTCTGTAGACAGCAAACGCCCCACAAACACGCAGTAGATGTACTTGATCTGTTGATGCATAGATAAGGGATAACATTGATCAGGTCAACACGGAAACAGGGCCTAGTTTATCTGAAAGGCAGCATGGAGCTGGGATCGAACCTTAAACTATCTGACCCAGAGCTGGGAATCCAGCAGGGCAGCCAAGTTAAACACAGCAATCCCCTCAGGAACTAAACAAGTGAGAAGTGTTGCATGTTGCGAAGTTGAAACAGAGCAGGACTCGCAGTAAATGACAGGGCTGTGGTGAGTGCTGTAGAACAGAGACCAAGGAGTACAGGTACATGGTTCCCTGAAAGTGCTGACACAGATAGACGGGGTGGTGAAGGTGGCATATGGTACGCTTGCCTTCATCAGATGGAGCATTCAGTACAAGAGTTGGGACATTGTGTTACAGCTGTACAACTTGTTGGCGAGACCGCACCTGGAATATTGTGTGCAGGTCTGGTCCCCGTGCTAAAGGAAGGATGTAATTAACCTAGCGAGGGTGCAGACAAGATTCACAAGAACGTTGCCAGGGTTGGAGGGCTTGAGTTGTAAGGAGAGGCTGGATAGGCGGGGACTGGAGCGGAGGCAGCTGAGGGGTGACCTTGTAGAGGTTTATAGACAAAGTGGGTGGTCACAGTTTTTATCCCCAGAGCAGGGTCATCGAAAATGAAGGCATAGGTTTAAGGTGAGAGGGGAAAGATTTAAAAGGGACCCAAGGGGTAATTCTTTCACACAGAGGGTGGTGGGTGTGTGGAACAAGCTGCCAGAGGAAGGGGTAGAGGTGGGGACAATAACAACACTTGAACAGGTACACGGATAGGAAAGGTTTGGAGGGATACGGGCCAAACACAGACAAATGGGACCAGCTCAGGAAGGCACCTTGGTCGGTATGGAGTTGGGCTGAAGGGCCTGTTTCCATGCTGTACAACTCTGACATTTGGTGACGTTAGATGAAGAATAAATGTTGACCGAGAGGGAACGTCATTAAACAGTGCCTTGGGATCATTCACATCCACGGTGGGTTGGGGAGGGTGGTGAGTGGGTCAGTGGGATTACAGGGGTAGAGGGCAAGGGTGCTGACAATTGAAAAGTTGGAACTTGTGACACAGCAGCACCCCTCAGCACCAGAGCAGGGTGGGAACTGGGTGCACGATCTTCTGACCCAGAGATAACACTGCTCCAGTTGGGTAGATACGCAAGGATGGGGGAGCTTCACAGTGCAGGGATGTCTGACAGCTTCAGTGGGGGCGGTGAATGAAATGAAAAACCCAGTGTTTGGAGGGGCGGGTTAGAGATGGGAGAGGTAACAACACAGGCTCAACAGCAGAAACGTAACCCAAGCCTCACAATATCTGCACTGCAGCCAGTTCTCACTGCCATGTCACACTTCAGTGGTGAGGTCTGTGCATCAGATGATTATTACAGACAGCAAATGGGAAGTTTTGAATCAGCAGCAGCTTGGGCAAGTATTGGCAGGGTGGGGATAGGCTTTTGGTAACTGGCTCCCCCCAACAGCAGGCTATAGAAAACCAGATGACGGGAGCAAAAAGATCTCTCCAAGACCAGACTGCATCAGCTCTCCGAGTTCTAACTGTACTCCCAAGCCAGGCACATGAAGATGATTTAATATGCTAAAAAGAGAAGAGAGAAGCTCTGACCTTTCCAACTCGTATTCCTTCATTCCCACTCGCACCGCCTTCATCACCTGGGAGATCGAGGGAGAAAATAAAACAAGTGTATTTCACAGCAGCTCTGTATCAAAGATAAAGACTTTAACAGGATTACTAGAGTCTCTCTTTGTGCTTACTTCAGTGGTTTCCACACAGCTCCTGTCAATCACCACCAACAGCAGTGGCCAGAGATATCAATAAACTTCCCTTAAAAGCAAGCACGAGGGATTCAACCCATTAAATAACTCTCTCTTTTTCAAGCTCTGAGGAAACCCCAAGGTATCTGCGATCAATAAATTACTTTGCAAAGATGCACAAGTGGAAATGCTAACTCTGCACATTGCAAGATCACAGAGTGAGGCCAAGGACCAGCAATGTGCAGCAGGGTGAACATTGCTCTTTCATAGGAGCACCGAGGAAACTCTCAGCACCTGAGCCCAGCTTGGTCGGATCAGTTTCCTGGACCGTTTAATTCCTCCCCAATTCAGAAAGATTTCAGAAACAAAGATGGGAATCTACATTCAACATTTTTAAAGTCATAGTCAAGGTTACAGACATCGGCAACCTTTTCCCTGGAAGGCTGTTTGCTGGGGTGGGGGGGGGGGGGGGGGGGTGGTGGTGGGCAGGAAGGGGGCAGCACACAAAAAGAGAGATGTTTGCTTTTAACTAACAAGTCACAATGACTAGGAATGTGTGCTGCCCGAAAGGATTAGTTCAGAATCAGGTTTATTATCACTGGCACATGTTGTGAAATGTGTTGTTTTGCAGCAGCAGTGCAGTGCAGAGACATAAAATTACTATAAATTACAAAATAAGTAATTAGTGCAATAAAAGAAATAACGAGGTGGTGTTCATGGGTTGATGGACCTTTCAGAAATCTGATGGCGGAGGGGAAGAAGCTGTTCCTGAATCGTTGAGTGTGGGTCTTCAGGCTCCTGTACCTTCTCCCCGATGGTAGTAACGAGAAGAGGGCATGTCCCGGGTGGTGAGGGGCCCTTAATGATGGATGCCGCCTTCTTGAGGCACCGCCTCTTGAAGATGTCCTCGATGATGGGGAGGGTTGTGCCTGTGATGGAGCTGGCTGAGTCTACAACCCTCTGCAGCCTCTTGCGATCCTGTGCATTGGAGCATCCACACCAGGCAGTGATGCAACCAGTCAGAATGCTCTCCACTGTACATCTGCAGAAATTTGCAAGAGTCTTCGGTGACATACCAAATCTCCTCAAACTCCTAATGAAGTAGAGGCGCTGGTGTGCCTTCTTCGTGACTGCATCAGTGTGTTGGGCCCAGGATAGATCCTCCGAGAAATCAGATTCAATAGGAACTTTCAAAAGACAATTTGATAGATTCTGGAAAAGGAAACATTTGATGGCTACTGGGAAAGAGCAGAGGATGGGACCGACTAGAGGGCCCTTTCAAAGAGATGGCACGGCAACAATGGACATGTTGCGTTCCTTTGTTGTTGCCGGGTTGAAATCCTGAAGGTCGGAACAGGAAGCCATTCAACCCTGATCCGTCATTCACCTGAGTCCAGGTGCCCTGTAACCCATCTCCATCTACCACCATTGCTCCATACCTCACAATCCCTTAATATTGATCTCTGTCTTAAATTTCAATTGGCCCTGGCATCCACAGCTTTCTGGTAGAAAGGTTTCACCAGTCAGTGTGGGTAAAAGTGCTCCAGTAACCAGTGTGGGAGAACTGCTCAGCAAACAGACTATGCTGGTTCAGGGTGACATTAACTGGCAGCAGCACCAGTAACAGCCAAATCCCAGGACAAAAATAAAAGCTGAAAGGCACAAGGCTTCATGGAATATTGATGGCTAAATAATGACTGCAACATACACAGCACATTTAATACATCACATTGACTCGAAGTGTTGGACACACCACACAGCAGCATACTCTGCCCGATTCTGCAGATGGTGAACGACACTCCCCCACACAAGATGCAACAGCTTCTCCTCTGGGTCCACAGTACTGTCAGATCGCACAGCTGGTCTTTCAGCTCCACACTTGACAGTCTTGATGAATGATTTCTGCAGAGAGCTCTGCCACTCATCGTCAACAGGCTGCTGGTGACAGCTCGCACAACCCCTCAAAAGGGAGCAGTTTATTCTGTGAAGGTGAATTGCATTTTGCTCCTGACTGTATCGCCTAAATAATTTACAAAATGTCTATTAAGTTTCAAAAAAAACTTACCTCAAGGATGACAGGCACAGACCAAGCCCGTGCGAAAAGGATGGATGCTCCCTCAGTCTGCTCAACGATGCAGCAGGACACCAGGCTGGCAGCCCACAGGAGTCAGAAACATCCCCCTCCTTCCGAGGTTTGCCAAGGAATACACACACTCGGTTTCGCAACAGGAGGACCCAGTTCCTGGCTCTGGAGTTCCCAAACATGATTCCTTATAAAGCTTCATCACTTCTAATAGGATGGATCCAAAACCAGAGATGCTCCATAGGGGAATGGAGCTTACAGTACTGTAAGGAGTTTGTACGTTCTCCCTGTGTCTGCGTGGGTTTCCTCCGGGTGCTCCGGTTTCCTTCCACATTCCAAAGACGTACGGGTTAGGAAGTTGTGGGCATGCTATGTTGGCACCGGAAGTGTGGCGACACTTGCGGGCTGCCCCTAGAACACTATGCAAAAGATGTGTGTTTTGATGTACGTGTAACTAATAAAAATATCTTATCTTAATGATTCCCACGAGGAAACCTCTGCTCCCAGAAGGTGGCTGAATGTGGAATTCCCTCCCAGCCAAGGTTATGGAACCTCAGTGCACTTCCAGCATTGTAATGTTTGGTTCTAGTTCGATCCCAGCTGCAGTACAATGTCCAGCGCTGGACACCACGTCAGGATGGATGTCAAAGCCATGCAGGCAGTGGAAGAAAGATTTCATAGAATGGTCCCAGGAACGAGGAATTACATGAACAGGAGAACCAGGAGCGGTCTGTCTGAGAGCAGGGAGATGTGATAGGTCTTCAAGACCAGGAAGGATGTAGGATGAATGAGCAAATAAAAATACAAAAGCAAGATCCTGCAGATGCTGGAATTCTGAAATATAAAATATTCTTGAACCCTTCAGCAGGTCAGGTAGCATCTGGTTAGAGAGTTAACGCTTGTGGTCAACACCCCTCCATCAGAACAGTGAAGGGTCAGAGAAGCACGGTTTTAAAGTGCAGAAATGGAGGGGTTGGGGAGAAGCAAGTGAACGAAGTGAAGGACTATGTGAGTGGTCACCTTTCAACAGAACACACGGTAAAAGAGTTGGAAACATTGTGAGGAAAGCCTCACCCGATGAGTGGCCAGGGTCTGGGACTCACTGCTGAGGATCCAAGAGCGCCTTTCAAAAGGGCTGTTGATAAATGTTTGGAGTGTTGAGACCAGTGGGCGATAGGTGCAAACAGAAGAAGGAGGCAGATGGAGCCAGGTGGGGAGGTGGAGTGTTGAAAGGGGGGCCTGTAGCTAACAGGTGGTGCCAGATAATGGGGGGGATGTTGGGGAGATGGGCGAGAGGATAGAAAAGGCGAACCAAGGGAGAAGAAACCCTGGCAGGTAGGCAGGTATGTGGGTGACGGGCATTTGGAACCAAATGGGGGAGGGTGATGAGTCTGGGTATTGGGGGTGGGGGGAGGGAATGGAAGAAGTAAACAGAGCCAAGGAGACCCTGGGTGCACTGGAGGAGTGGATTACCTCAAACTGAAAAATTCAGCATTCGTACCATTGGGCTGTGGGCTACACAAGTGGAAGATGAGGTGTTGTTCATCCAGTTTGTGTTTGACCTCACCTGGCAGTACAGAAGGCCAAGGACAGACTGGTCAGTGTGGGAACGGGAAGGGGAGTTGAAACGACATGCAACTGGAAGCTCAAGGTGGCCATTGCTGACAGAGGGCAGGTGCTCTACAGAACGGTCGCCCGGTCTATGCCTCGGCTTGCCGAAGTAGAGAAGGCCACATCGTGAGCACCAATACTGGGCGGGACTCCGTGCTGTTCCAGATGAATGGCCTCCTCCCATGATCTATTATTCCACGATTCCAAGGACAAACGGTCTGATGATGTGAGATGGAGGATAGAAGGAGAATGAGCCGAGGGCCGGTGCTGTCCGGGATCCGTAGAGTCATAAAGCACTACAGCACAGAAACAGGCCTTTCAGCCCATCTAGTCCATGCCAGCCTGGTTTGCTGCCTAGTCCCATCTACCTGCACCCAGACCATAGCCCTCCATACCCCTCTCATCCATGGACCTATCCAAACTTCTCTTAGATGTTACAATTGAACCTGCATCCACCACTTCCACTGGCAGCTCGTTCCACACTCGCACCACCCTCTGAGTGAAGAAGTTCCCCCTCCGAGTCCCTTCAAATATTTCACCCTAAACCTATGACCTCTAGTTCTAGTCTCACCCAACCTGAGGGGGTAAAAGCCTACATGCATTCACCCTGTCTATACTATAAAATCTCCCCTCACTCTCCTGCGCTCCGGGGAACCAACCTTCTCATCAATTTCCCGATGGATTTATTTGTCACGAGCCTGCAGTTCAGCCCTTGAGCTCTGGACTCCAGACCTACCCTATCCTCACCTTTCCTTCAGGCGAGGTTAACATTGTCCCCAGGTCTCCACCAAGTTGCCGGCAACATTCATGGATATATTGGGAAACTTTACTCACCTCTTTGTGGGCCTCGCTGGAGATGCGGTTGGTGTAGCGCAAGAGTTCCAGCTCCATGTCCGTCTTCAACACACGGCTTCAGGGGTAAAGGGGGTAGGGGGAGAGGGAAAACACGGTTACACACACCTGATATCACAGCTCCCCCAATACACACCAGTGGATTACAACAAGACCAACAAAAGCCTAGATGACAGATTGATCTAGAAAGTAAAAGCCCATGGAATCCAAGAGAGAAGAGCAAGTGGGATTAAAAATGGGGTCAACAAACAATCTGCCGGAGGAACCCAGAGGGTCGAGCAACATCAGATGCTGCTCAACCTGCTGAGCTCCTCCAGCAGATTGTCGCTCCAGATTCCAGCATCTGCAGTCTTGTCTCTCTCTTAGAACTGGGGTCAGTTGGAGAAAGTCAACTGTTATCATTGATAGGAGTTCTGGTGATTGGGGGACAGTGTGTTGCAGCCTCAGGCTCTTAATCTGTACCTAAGTGTAACGGCCTCATGACTGACGTTACCAAATCCAGCAGGTTAACAGTGGGGAGGAAACCCCTGGGCTGCTCGTCTGGTAAGGAGGACAACAAAGTGACCCATGGAATTCAGTCCAGAGAAATGTGATGTACTTGGGAGGACATGAAGAGTGGGAGGATTCTGAGATACAGACAGATTGAGGAGTCTTGGGGAACATGTCCACAGATTGCTGAAGGAAGGTGGGCAGGTAGATACGGCAGGTGAGATGCTGACTGCTTCAGGCACAGAATAAGAGCAGCAGCGATGTGCTGGAATTGCATTAAACATTGGTTAGGCCACAGCTGGAAGCCAAGTTCTGGTTACCCCAGTGCAGGAAGGATCTGAAGGCAGCAGAGAGGGTGCAGAGGGGATTTACAACATGACAAGGACCAGGTTACAGTTACGAGGAGAGACCGGCTCGGCTGGATTTATTCTTCTATGATGTGCAATATTCACATTAAAGCCCTCAGATGAATCGGCAGGGTGGGACTGCATGACTAACACAAGTACAAAGGTCATGCAGCAACCTGGTGATCACAGGCGTCTATGTTGACTAATCACAGTAATAAATTTCAGAGAGTCTCCCACAGAGCATGAGATGAGATAAGGGAACCACTGATCCATAGGTCTCCACATCACTGCTCAAATTCCTCATTCACCCATTCCCACAATAGCTTCTGAAGAGAATCAAATCAGTCAGCACTTAAGCAATCTTCCTCTGTCTTCCTCAAAGTGACCACATCCCAGTAAAACAACACCTGCAGGCTAGGGTAGAATTCAGCCTTCAGACACTGACTCAATGGTTCACTGGTACTGCTAGATATTGGGAGTAGGGTTACGCGCAGCTGTAAAACCAAGCGGCTCTTACAAGTTTCTACAGACGTACGGTGGAGAGCATTCTGACTGGTTGTATCACCACCTGGTACGGAGGCTCAAATGCACAGGATCGAAAGAGGCTGCAGAGGGTTGTAGACTCAGCCAGCTCCATCACAGGCACAACCCTCCCCACCACCGAGGACATCTTCAAGAGGCAGTGCCTCAAGAAGGCGGCATCCATCACTAAGGACCTTCACCATCCAGGACATGCCCTCTTCTTGTTACTACCATCGGGGAGGAGGTACAGGAGCCTGAAGACCCACACTCAACGATTCAGGAACAGCTTCTTCCCCTCCGCCATCAGATTTCTAGACGGTCCATGAACAATACCTCATTATTCCTCTTTTTTGCACTATTTAGTTGTTTCTGTAATTTAGAGATTTTTATGTCCTTGCACTGTACCGCTGCCAAAAAACAACTCATTTCATCTCATAGCTCAATGATAATAAATCTGATTTAGATTCCAAAGCAATCCGAGCTTTTGTTGGGACATTGGAGAGGGAGCTTCACCCTGCCTTACCCATGCTGTCAGAGGGGAGGGAGAGGACAATACCCTGGTTTTCTCTCACCACAGATGCCACCTGATCTGCTGAGTATTTCCAGCATTTTCTCCGTTTCAGATTTCCAGTAACTACAGTGATCTGTATCAATTTCATCTCTCCTCGATCTTCATTCACCTCCTCTGTTACATTGCGAGACAGACCAGCTCCAATTAACAAGCCTTCACCACCCCTCTCACCAGCACCACAACTTGTAGCATCCAGTCCCCCACCTGCCACAAACACTTTGTTCTCCCCAACCTTCCCTCTTCTCTGCATCATTGGATTTCTAACCTTTCCCTCTTCTGATGAAAGCTCATTGGCCCAAAGCACAAACTCTGATTTTCTTCCTCCACAGATGCTGCCTGGCTGGCAAGTGCTTCCAACATTTTCTGTTTTTATGCCGGTAACTTGTCTGCCCTTCCAAATAAACCTGTGCGGCTGCCTCAAATCCGCAGGGAGCTGGGTTCAATTCTGGCCTTGGGTGCTGAGTGTGTGGATTGCCTGTTCTCCCTGAGGCCATATGGGATTCCTCCAAGTGTTCCAGTTTTCTCCCACATCCCAAAGACGTGTGGGTTGGGTCATTTCAGTAAGTAATCATTTACAAGCATACCCAGAGCCAGCTTAATGTCTCAGCCAAGAGAAAGTGCCAGTGCAGCATTCTTCAGCAGTGCACTGATAATCACAGTGATAAAAAATACACAGCTCATTTGAGAACTGAGAACCCATAAAAGAACAACCTTCAAACAGGAGGGAATCTCGAAACATTTTGGTCATTAGATCGGGATAGTTAAACGCAGCAAGTTCAGAGGGCAGCTTCAAAATCAGGTGGTTGAAAATGGTCCTGCGTTGTGCAGTCTGGTCAGTTGGCTGAGACTGCACTTTGCCAAGTTCAGCTGCTGGTCTGTGGTGAGCTCACTGGGGTTTCTACAGGAAATGGCCACTCGGCCCCTCAAGCCTGCTCCGCCATTTGATAAGATGATGGCTACCCAACCTTAGCCATTTCCAGACTCGTTCAGACTTTAAACCTCCACCATGAACATATTCAATGACTCTGCTGGGTTCAGAATTCCAAATATTCACAACCTTCTGAGAAGGAAATCCTCTCATTTGTCTGAAATGGGAAATCTGTAATTCTGACACTATGCCAGCTCCATCTAGATACCCCACTGGGGGAAACATCCTGTCAGCATCACCCTGCAACCTTCAGTCTTACTGATATAGATCACCTATAGTCCCACAAGTGTAGCCCCACAGCTTGATGTTCCCTTCATACAACAGCCCATGAATCAACAAGTGAACCTCTCTGCACTGCCTCCAAGTACATCCTTCTTCAAACATGGGTACAAACTATACCCAGTACTCCAGCTGAGGTCCCTGTAATCTTGCATCAAAACCTCTTCAATTTTATACTCAATTCCCCCTTATAACTAGCCTCAGTGACTGCACTAGGAAAGGCGAGAAGCTCTGTGATGGGAGACGGGCAGCAAAAGACTTTGGGGCACATTAGTGACTCCCTGCTGGAATGTTATTGGTGTACAGCACCTGGACTAACATGATACGTAGGTGCCAGGAACAGCGCCCAACAAGGAACGATCATCTCCAGGGTAGAAAGCAGTTAATAACATCACCACAGCAACCCCAGGTATCAGAGGGAGATCTCTCAACCAATCACACACGATCAAATACCTACCAATTGCTGACCTATTCAATCTACTGCATTATTGGTCCCTCACATCTCTGGTATTATTAGATACCTGATAGCTTGAGGCTGCATTATGTGGTTGAAAACAATCTCAGTTACAGCATGGTCCCAATATTAAATTGCCTGGGTTGATTCTGTCTCTCCCCACCCCCCTACCATTCAAAGTCAGAAACCTTTCAGAATCAATGCAGCCAAGATGAAATCTCATATTCAGATAAGTTCAAATCATATTTCATGTTTGACGAATGTAAAGTAATACCAGGACAGCAGAGCACAACACACAGGAAATTTAAACCAACAGAATGCCAGACATGCACAGCTGGGGATTGACTTTTAAAAAAAAGCGAGGAACGTGTTCTTCAGAAATTACTTCAGACAGGACTGCTGGAATATTTTGTCTGAGGTGGGTCAGAAAGAGGTCACTGCATTTTCTTTTAGAAAGGGGAAGATGGATAAATATCTACAGCAGAGAAGCAGGATAACGTGGAGAGAGCAGAGGAACGGGGTTGAATCTGCATTGAATCACCCATCAGTGGTTACAGTTTTGGGTACAGACCCAATTCCGTCTGGACATGTTACTTGCCCTGTTAACACAGTCGACTGTCAGGATAAGGGATCTGTTGGCACAACTTCAACTCCCAACAGCTCACTCGGCCTCATTTTTAATCTGTCCATCAATAGCCCACAAAGTTTTCTGGATCATCATCTCCCTCTGCGAGCCAAGATGGTGAGACCGTACTTCCCCGGAGCTGTTCTCGAGCTCATCCAATACCCTGCTGTTCATCCATCACTGTGGTTTCATTGGATCCATGGACTATGAAGTTCTCATCGTTCCACGCACACCCTCGCCCCTCCCTACCCCTTCAACCTCCTCCAGCCTTGCAATCATCACACATCCCTGAACTCAAATTCTGCCTCCGCCTCTCCGGAATTCAATGGCTCTCCATT
Organism: Pristis pectinata; assembly: GCF_009764475.1. Classification (NCBI taxonomy): domain Eukaryota; kingdom Metazoa; phylum Chordata; class Chondrichthyes; order Rhinopristiformes; family Pristidae; genus Pristis; species Pristis pectinata. The sequence continues at coordinate 1,733,269 of NC_067417.1, forward strand.
GGCAACTGACCCTCACTTTCAACGCCTGACACTTTTCCTTTCTTTAATCAATCCCTCATGCTACACTTCACCCTCAAATAACTGCTTCATCATTTGTCCAATGCAAGGGGATTGGCAAAAGAACCAGTGAATGCAATCCTCATAGGATGGTGCAGACGGATAAAGGGAAGACCACAAGTACTTAAAGAAGAGGGCCCCAGGGAAAAGGAGACGGAATGGTTCCTACAGATAAGAGCTGAAAGCTGCCAATCTATGAGTTGTATTCCTGTGAATCACTTTTAAGGGTGCATTGAGCAAGTATTACATGGGACATTCAACACTCCAGCACACCGTTCCTCAACTCAATCTATCAGTGTGACCCTCTATTCCCTGCTCCCTCATTTCCCTTTACAGGCATCCATATAGCTTGCTTCAACCACTCCCTCTGGGAGCAAAAACATGGAACACAGAACAGTACAGCACAGGAACAGGCCCTCCGGCCCACCATGTCTATGCCAAACATGACACCGAATTAAACTAAATCCCTTCTGCCTGCACATGATCCATATCTCTCCACTCCCTGCATGTTCACGTGTCTGTCTAAAGGCCTTTCAAACACCCCTGTTGTAACTGCTTCCACCACTGCCCCGACAGCTAATTCCAGGCACCTATCACCCTCTGTGTAAAACAAAAACCCTGCCCCACACATCTCCTTTAAACTTTCCCTCTCATCTTAAATGCACATCCTCCAGTATTTGACATTTCCATCCAGGGACAAAGATTCTGACTCTCTACCCTATCTACGCCTCCCATAATTTTATAAACTTCTATCAGGCCTCCCCTCAGCCTCCGATGCTCCAGAGAGAACAACCCAAGTCTGTCCAACCTCTCCTTATAGCACATGCCCTCTAATCCAGGCAGCATCCTGGTGAACCTCTTCTGCACCCTCTGCAAAGCCTCCACATCCTTCCTGTAATGGGGCAACTAGAACTACACACAATAGTGCAGCCTAACCGAAGTTCTATATCACTGCAACACAACTTCCCAGCTCTTATACCGAAGAGTTGAGTTAGACTAATAAAGTACACCGGGATACAACAGTGGGATAGTGAGGAATGAGGGGAGAGTGGGATTACAGAGCAAGGGGAGAGTGGAAATAGACTGACTGGGGCAGGCACGGTAGTGTAGCGGTTAGCATAACGCTATTACAGCACCAGCGACCTGGGTTCAATTCCGGCCGCTGTCTGTAAGGAGTTTGTACGTTCTCCCCGTGTCTGCATGGATTTCCTCCGGGTGCTCCGGTTTCCTCCCATACTCCAAGACGTACGGGTTAGGAAGTTGTGGGCATGCTATGTTGGCGCCGGAAGCGTGGCGACACTTGCGGGCTGCCCCCAGAACACTCTACGCAAAAGATGCATTTCACTGTGTGTTTCGATGTACATGTGACTAATGAAGAAATCTTATCTTAAAAGGTGTGGGGAATGGGGGACTGTGGGATTAGACTAGGCAGCTGGAGTGTAGAACACATTACTGCAGACGTTCAATGATTTGTGTGTGGTAGAAAGTTCTTTGATCAAACTGCACACTGAAATACACAAGGTACGAGCCCTCGACTGTGCCAAACAGTCGTTGCCTCCCCCATTTCACGCACCAAATACCAAGGAAGAAGGTCCATCAATTTCACTCAGTTAGCGATATTTCAGCCATTGGAAGTCAGGCTGGGCATTACACAGGGCAGGCTCACTGGCAAAAACTGTTCACCGTGCTCCCTGTTCGCCATTCCTCAATGTGATTAATCCCCTCTCTTGCTGTGTAACGACATTTCCTAATGAAATATGTATGAATGTTTCACAGTAAATACAGTTCAAACTTTTCTCCAACTGAGGCCATTCTTCAGCAGCTATAAGCTGTACCAATGCTCCTGGCTTGTGTGGCTGAGGGTTCAACGCCAGAAACCAGAGGGGCAGGAAGTGGGGCAGAATCCTTGCTCCCCAGTGATCCGAGACCACAAGGCACCGCTGGGAACCAAGGGAGGAGCTCAAGTCTGATCATGGAGCTATCAGCAGTGTTATACAAATGCAAGTTGTCGTTGTTGTAACAGGGCAGGGTCAACAGTGATTGGCGCGGTGCAGCCTGACGCCATGGTACGCCTGTACTGTTGGCACAAAGACAACTCCAAACAGATACTCACCACTCTGCAATCTCCGGGTGAAGCAGGACATTGTTCACATTAAACCTGAAGGAGAGAAGAGAATTGATTTCACTGAAGCCTGCAGTGCACAGTCTCCCCTTCCATTCACCCTGATCACCTTCCTTAAATACAGCAACCAAGGTTGAAAGATGGCACAGCAGTGAGGATGGTGTGTCAATGGGGCAGCTGTTAGCTCTGGACCAGCGACGGGAGACACCTCCCGCTTCCTTTAGAAAGCATTACAGCGATTTGCCTCAACCACTCCCAGCAACACTAAGCTTTGCATTCTCGTTTGATTCAATACATACATTTCCCTGTTGGACTTAACAATGAATGATCATGGATCCAAGTCCCATTCCAGAAAACTGATTCCATAGCCCCAGCCAACACCAGCACTGAGGGAGTGCTGCACCGTCAGAGATGCCAGCTTCTTCATAAGATGTTAAACCAAGGGCCTGCTCGCCCCGTGGTGGATGCAATAGATCACCTGGTATTATTGGAAAAGGATATTCCCCTCAACCGATCAAAACCAGATGATATGGTCGTTAGCTCGTTACTGTTCATGGGAGCTTGCTGTGCACCAAGTGACAGCCATGTTTCCTGCACACTTGATAAGAGCTGCACTTCCTGGAAAGGGCCCTGGTGAACCCAGAGTTTCTGACGGGTGCTTGAGAAACACAAGCACCCATTGCCTTCTGATGGGGGTGGGGGGAGGTTGGCGTTCCAGCTCCTCCCAAGGCAGCATCCATCCTTGGACCGAATTAAAACATTCTTCACGACTTGGGAATATTTAGCAGGCTGGGGTAGGGTGAAGAGAGTGCAAACAGAGCGGCGGTGTTCCCAAGACTGCATCTCTGTGCGGAGTTTGCACGTTTTCCCTGTGACCGTGTGGGTTTCCACCAGGTACTCTGGTTTCCTCCCGCGTCCCAACGACGTGCGGGTCAGTGGGTTAATCGGCCGCTGTAAACTGCCCCCAGTGTGTGGGTGAGGGGTAGAATCTGGGAAAGTTGGGAATTGATGGGAATCTGAGAATAAATTGGTGGGAGAATGGGATAACTGTGGGCCAAAACAGACGATGGACTGGATGGCCTGATTCAAGGACATACGGAAGCTTGCAGAAGGAAGCCCAGCACCTGGTTACACACGGTAGTGGGGAGGCAAAAGGCTGGGTATTGAGGAGAGGACTTGGGGAGCAGCACCTCACCCCAGAGGCAGACATCACTTTCACTAGTCTGGAGCAAGGGTCAGCACTGGCCTTGTTAGAAGCTTCCAGATGCACTTTATGAGCCTTCTTATGAAATCTCATTTCACTAGAGGGTAAAGGGGCAAAAGATTAGCAGTCAATAAAACGTTTCACAATGTGCAATTTTTCTGCCAGGCTGGTTAACCTTTCCACACAAAAGGCTCCCACTCTAATCATGTTTTATTATCTCTGTACAAATATATTGGCCATTCTGAGAGCACATCGATTTTTAGATGGTATATGTGACTCTGTGACAGGATCTGCTGCATGAGTCAGAATCTAATGCATTCTGCAAGTTATAAATGGATCACTTTCTCTTTCTCCTTCTCCTGAAATATATTTGCCGCACAGTTATTTTTAACCCTCAGAAATAAGAATGGGCAGTTAAATTGTTTCAAAGAATTAACTGTGCACACATCCATGCCATCCACACAGTCTCAAGTTTAAGAATGTCCATCAGGTGAGAAAACTTTTTGCTGCAATTTTCCTCCCAGCGATTTTCCAAAGGGCCTGCACTCTGTAACGTGTGGCAGAACCTCAGGACACCGCTGTGCACATCACAATCAGTAAAGGACAGTAAAACTCCATTCGTCCAGTGCGCTCAGAACGCTGGTGGTGTCAGGTCAGCAGATTTTCTGGACTATTGGATGTTGAAATGCTCTGACACACATTTAATTTAGTTTTTCTTTAGATGTTACACGGTGGAATAATAATATTTCCAGTGAACCAAGTGGAAAGGGAGCTCGGGACTTGGGAGCCCAGTGAGGGGAAACGGAGCCTCACCTGGTGAGCCGGATGCCAAACCATTGGGGTTTCTGAATCAGTGGATAATCGGGGTGTTACTGTATTTTCTAAGATGCTGTCACTGTTAAAATGTAGGAAACACAGTAACCGGCAAGGCCCCACAAACTGCCCTGGGATAAACAACAAGTACTGTCTGAGGTTTCGTCCAGTGCACCAGAGAGCACGTCCATGAAATATTCCAAAGATCTTTGTTCACTCAAGAAGAAAGGGGCCTCAGCGAAACATCTCATGTGAAAGATGAATCTAAATACAAAACATTACCTCATTGTCACCAGTGGGATTACAAGCACAAATTCAGAGTTATTTGGGCAATGTAGCAACTATCAGCTTCACTTACTGGGCTGCCTCACCCAGTGGAGCGAGAATCACAAGTCTCTGGTTTTACTGAACATGGTTCTTAAAGCTAAGAAATTCCTTCCCCTCTCCCAGCTAAAAGCAGTTTGTTTTTTTTTAAACAGGCTTGGATCAAGAGGAGGATTCAGGCATTACTTAATACTGTCAGCACCATCCCACATATTATTTCCCGATATTAAGTTTCACTTTGCTTAACCTTATCCCTGCATTAAATCAATCTGGCGATTTCTGCAGGTAGAACAATCTCTTGCTCTGGCTATTCAAGACACAATAAATCATTCATCAATCTTATGCCTGTTTGTGATGTTTCCCTCAGGGACAAGGAATTTGTGTGACAAAGATGAACTACTTTGAGGCTTTACACAGCAGCTTCAAAACAAAGCTTGTGTTAGAAAGAGGGTGCCAGTCTGGAGAAGTGCTGTACTGAGTACATCATGGAACATAGAACAGAACAGCACAGTACAGGCCCTTTGGCCCACAGTGTTGTGCCAACATCACAATACACCTTGCAGCTCTTGGATTGTACTGATTTGAAGGTGATGATCAACTACATTCGGAAGCAACAATTGGGAAATTCAGAAGGGTTCCAACACACGTACTTTGCCCTCCAAGACCTAACACCCCAAAACCCCGAAAATAGAGTGCAAAACCTCAAAGCTCCAGGCACGGCACCTCTGTGGATGAACGTACCCCTTGGAGGGGTTTGCAGCAGTTGAGGCTTAAATAAGAACGGGTTGCATAGATTAATTTTTCGTTGCCTTGAACGTTGGACAGAACCTGCTTCCTCTGTGGAGATGAATCTGAAAATTGGAGCCGCTCAGGGGAGGTGACAGGAAGCCCCCTCCCATCAAGGAGTCAGAAACCTGCAGCTCTCCAGCACCAGACAGCCCTGGGCACCGAGGGCCAACCTAACCTCACTTCAGTTCCAATTCCCCTTGTTTCGAAAATGTGACCCTGATCCCAAAGGAGACATGACCCTGATCCCAGAGGAGACATGACCCCAACAGCCAGAGGAAACATTCTCCCTGCATCCCTGTCAAGCCTCGTAGGGACCACCCTCCTGCATTCACCTTGTTCAAAGGCCTCATGGCCAGCAGAGCAGTGGTTGCTCCGCACGGCACTGCAATGCCACCTGACCAGTAACAAAGTAGCCTCTGAGCCACAACCTGTATCGGCACACCCAACGTCCCACGCTTACAGAAACAAGAGACTGCAGGTGCTGTACTCATGACTGATGCAGGATCTCGACCTGAATCGTCAGCCATCCCTCTGCCTCCACAGATGCTGCCTGACCCACTGAGATCCTCCAGCAGTTTGTTTTTTGCTCCAGATTCCAGCATCTGCAGTCTCTTGTGTCTCTGGTCTGTCCAAACTGGTACTGCAAACCTGTGGGGATCAGGGTGATTTCCCGGACTGGGCCTCCTCAGCTTCTGTGGTCAATTACATTCCCATTTTACTACTGCACTGCGAAGCTGCTTCAAGATATACCCACTTTGTAGAAGCTTTTGTCCATTCCACATGGTCTGCTTGGATGTTGGAGGTGAAGTCCTTGTAAAATTATCTTCAACCATTCAACAATTCATTAGGAGCCCTAACCACATAAATGGCAACGCAGAGGCATAACGAGTACTTACTGGCTGATCCCATCAAATGAGGCTTCCCGAGTGATGTGCCCACTGTCGGTGTTGAGGCCACGCTGAAATTATAACCACAGCCCATCATTTCACATTCCCTCAACGCCGTCCACATGATCGAAGGCACAGGGGAGGGAAGGGCCACGAAGATAGCAGGTGGGGTCTCGGGGTGGGGGGAGGCGGGGGTTGTGATGCCAGGAGGGGGCTCAGGAGAGAGTGGGCGGGGCCAGGAGAGTGGACAGGAGTGGGAAGATTACGCGCCCCTCAGTTCCCCAGGTTACCGCTCCATGGGTACGCACCAAGGTGAGCAGAACATCTGGCTGCAGCTTCTTCAGCACCTCCGCCACCTGTGAAGAGAACATTTCCCCGTTATCCCTACACGAAACACCAGTAGGAACATCTGAACAAAGGTGAAGCCCCACAGCTCCCAGCAAGTTCATTCTCTTCCAGGAAAAAGCAGCTGAGTGACCAACGCCCCTCCCATCCCTCTGGGTAATTGTCCCCTCCACCAGAGCACTGTGGCTGCTGTTTGTACCAGCAACACCCTCTTCAATAAATCACCCAAGGCTCCTTAAACCATGGCTCCAACTCACCATCACTGCCAAGAAAATACATCACCAGTCCTTCATCACAGGGTCCAAGTTCTAGAACTCCCTCCCCAACAACACCGTGGGAGCACCATCACCAGAAAGTGGTTCAAGAAAGTGCCTGACCACCACCTTCTCACAGCCTATCAGACGTGGGCAACAAACGTCAGCCTATGTGCCCAGAGCCTGTGAAAGAATTAAAAGTAGTGAAGGAACGAGATGGTCACACAGCCCAAGCCCGGTCTGCTAGTCAGTCAGATCAGGGGTTGATGTGTTAAAAGGCCATCAATCTAAAACATTATCCGTTACCTTTCCACAGATGTTGCCTGATCTGCTGAGCATTTTCTGTTTTTAGTTCAGATTTCCATGAGCCAAGTGTCGTACAATTTTGCTGCATCTTGGATTTTGAAACTTTTATTGTGAAGCAAAGATGTTATCACCCTCCATCTTAACATCTCACTGAGTCATAAGGAAATGGATTCAAGCTCCACTGCAGCCGAGGCCAACTATTCAGCTTGGCAGAGGCAGTCCTGCACTGCTCACAGTCTGAAATATTGGACAGAGCACCTGCTTTCTCTCCCAGGTAGGCAAAAAAGATCGTGCAGCATCTTACTGGAGAGAAAAGGAATGCTCCCCAGTGGCCCAGATCTATTTTTATCCCTTACAGTTCTCCACACTACTTGGTCATTCACACACTGGTGTTCATAGGACCTGGCTCTTGATAGATTGGCTGTCACCTTTCCCACACTGCAGCAGAGACCACCTCAAAAGCCCATCATTGGCAGTAACACAGGGGTGTTGTGAAGGCTACAGAGATGCAGGTCTTTCTTCCTAAATAAATGTGCTCAATCTCTCAGGCAGTCACAGGGGAGGGAGGGCGTCATTCGCCCAACCTACACAATCCAAGGCAGCAAAACAAAGGCTTGTAATATGATCAAAAACTTGAGGACAAACCAGGACAAATGGAAGAGGGGTCAACAATCCAGAGCCTGTATGGGATCCCTGATGGGAAATGTTGGATCCGGTTAAATCATCGTGCTGCTTGTTCATTCCCTCAGCCTCCCACGCACTTGGAATATCTTTGTGAAGGAAACTACAACATTCTCGGTCTGATAAAAGGCTGATTAGTTTCCTTGACTGACAGTGTGAATTCTAAGTGGCCAGAACACAGAAGCTTGTCTGTGACAGATCAGAAATCTCATAACTCTGCCACCCAGGATTGGGTACTTTAATTATACTTGGGCAACACATCATTCCACTGAACAATGGTAATGTAATTGGGGAACCGGCTTCAAACGGTTCCTGTCAACAGCGCAAGTCAAATTAACAGCAGGGCCATTCAAGCAGGATTTCAAATTCAGCTCCCTTGCAGCAGCCGGTAATTGCTCTTCTCACTGACGTACCTGCCTATTATCCAGCCCATTGGAAAGGTCCCCAGGTCATCTTAATTCCAAATCTCCTGCTCGTGTCTAACTGTCCCAACCCAGCAAGCAGCCCATCAATCAGTGCCGGCCTTTCCTTTGTTCCTGAATCACCTGCTACAACTCCAGCATTTCCATGGTTCATCCACTCTTCCACCTCTTCTTGTGACTTGTTGTTTTCATCTGCTCCTGCCCCTCCTACGCAAACCAGCTGCTTCCCACAGTATCCAACCTTTCGTCTTAACTAGTTTTCATATAGAACAGTACAGCACAGGAAGTGTTGTCTCTCTTCTGGCGCCAACATAGCATGCCCACAACTCCTAACCCGTACGTCTTTGGAACTTGGAAGGAAACCGGAGCACCTGGAGGAAACCCACGCAGACATGGGGCGGACGTACGAACTCCTTACAGACAGCGGCGGGAACTGAACCCGGGTCACTGGTGCTGTAATAGCATTACGCTAACTGCTACACTACCATGTCACTGTTGTAGGAAACACACACGGGTCACGGTGGTCCTGCGGCACCACAGATATTGCACGACCTTCCTCCACTCGGTCCGGTGCTGTTGACACAGCCCACAGGGTGATGGGGGGATGGGGGTGGGGGGGGAGACAGAGACAGTGAGTGAATGGTGGAGGGAGACAGGGAGACAAACAAAATGGGGTAGGAGGGAGAAATGAAGCAAGACATTTGGATAAGTACATGGACAGGAGGGGTTTCGAGGGATACAGGACTAGCTTGGTGGGCACCATGGTCAGCACGGACAAGTTGGGCCAAAGGGCCTGTTTCCATGCTGTAATACTCTATGATTCTATGACTCTAAGAGAGAACCAGGGGGAGGAAGGGTGAATGAGACAGATTAAGCCGCCGAGGAAACTGCACTGAGAGTCAGAGACAGATAGTGCCCAAGATCTCACATGATCGTGATCACATGCCTCACCCTCAGTGCTGGTGAGTAACTGTTGACAATCTCCCAACTTCTGGTTAAGGACCAGCAAGCAGAGATTTTACTTAAATGCATCTGCATGATGAGGGCTGCCTCAATGGTGTCCTTCCAGCTACTAACACAATGCAAACGTGGTCAACACATCGTCCCTGTCACCATCTAAACCAGTCATTTACTGCCCTGGAGTGGCAGAGGGATTTATGAACAGCTCAAGATAACCGTCGATACTGATGGTTGATCAAGGAATGGAAGCTAGTGGTTTATAAAGGTAAGAGAGACTTCAGACTGCCTGGAGGATGGGATGCCTAGAAAAAATTATCAGCAGAGATAGAAGGACTGCAGAATATGAAAGGGTGCTCTAAGCACCCGGCTGGTGGAGGGACGTTTCAGATCAATGCCCCATCATTACAGACCAGAGGTCACTGATGGACGGGATGCAGGGAAACGTGACAAGCTAAAATAAAAACACAGGTAATTGCAACACTTCCCTCAGTACACCGGGCAGCAGAGTCCATGTCCTGACTGTACACCGCCCTTCACCAGCTCCCATCCAAGCGACATCTCCATTCCTCTATTCTAATCCTTGCTCGTCTGTGTGGCTTGAAGCCGTACCTTGGGACCCGTTTATTTTGATCAGGGTGCTTTATATCCAGAGGTTAGAAACAAAATTATCTGTGAAGTGATTCAATGCATAACAGATGATTAAATGACAAGAGCAAAAGCCATACATGGCAAAAGGCAGCACATGCTTTATAACAAGTAGATAGAAAGTCTATCGATAGTTACAGGAGGTAGGTACAGAAGGGCAGCATAGGTAAACAGAAGTCAGAGCAAGCTCCTGTGTACTGGGGAGACAGTGTGAAGCAAAGGGGTGTAGACTGCACTGGGGTATGCACACCCCAATCTGAAACACCAGCTCTGAAGGGGTTCAATCTGTAGATATTTTCAACTGTTTGCAGAGGAAGGGACAGAGATGGTATTTACAAACAGCCAGCTACTGAACCACCACTAATCCTGGGCTTTGTGGTCTGGTTTTAAACTCAGCCTCTCCAGGGACAGTCCTGGGATGAAGCTCTTTGATGCAGCATCACACACACTCACTTCACAGAAGCTTGTTCACCAGCTGTCAGCGGTGTAGAATCAGGAAAGGTTTAATCTGATTCCGGAACACGCCAAGTGGGACTTGCAAGGTCTTGGGTTAGGAAGTGAAAACTCTTACATACCATTTAAATCCCAAGAGTTTCAGACTATGTTAAAGAAAAACAAGTTAAAGGGACACTGCCAAAGTGTTTGGAAACTGCTGTAAACCTTCTTCAACAGCACAGGAAAAACACAGGTCATCGGTCCCCTTAAAAGAAGATGAATTTATTAGGAGCCCTGCTCAATACGTCAACCCCCACCTCTGGGCCAGAGCTTGCATTCAAAGCTCCCGCCCATAATCTGAGCTGATGTGCCCAGGCCAGTATGGAGGGAGTGCTGTTGGAGATACCGGCATCAAACAAGGCTTTAAACTGAGGCCCTTTCTGTCCCTTGATCCTCTGCTGCTCCTGTGGGACCAGTCTTTTACTCATCTCATTCTTACAGGGCTTGGGAGGGCTGATGCAGAGTTGATGCTTCCCCTGGCTGATGTGTCTAGAACCAGGGATCACAGTCAAGCGATTGGCCATTCAGGACCCAGAAAGGAATTTTCTCCACCCAGAAGACAGTGAATCTCTACCTCTGTGGAGGTGAAGTACATTCAAGACAGAGATCGATAGACTTTTGGACATTAAGGGAATTCAAGAATATGGGGTTAACACTGAAATAAAGATCTGCCGTGATCTCCCTGAATGGTGTTGAGCTGTGATCTATTACTGGTTCCACACCAGCTCACAGACGTCCACCCCTCTCTCTGCCTGGAAAGGAAAATATTCCACAGCAACTGTTTGAAGGGCAGGAGGGTTCCCCCAATGTCTTGGCCAATTCCTCAGCCAACAGCACCACAATAGGGTTATCACAGGATAGAGCATGGAAGGAAGCTGTTCTGCCCATCGAGATCATACAGACTCTGTGAAAGCAATGGCACTTCCCCACCCTCTCCCCCACTCTTTCAAATATCTATCCTGCATTCTTTTCAACACAATTAAATCTGCCTTCACCACTACCCCTAGTCGTGCGTTCCAGACCCACCAAAGGTTTCAGGTCACTATTTACAATCACCTTCATTTTATGTCCCTTCATTCTGTGACCCCTCAGCTTATAGGAACAGCTCATCTACACCCTTCATAACCTCTGTTCCAAGGAGAACAACCCTGGCTCCTCCAGCCTTGCCACAGAACTAAACTTCCTCATCCCTGGAATTATTTTGGCAGATATCTTCTGCCAAACCCTACACTTCGTTAGCTGAAGCTGATTATCTTTTTGCTGTTTCTGGGACCTTGTTAACTGCTGACGTTACAGCAGCTACCAGAAGAACCTTGCTGCCCATCAAGCACCCTGGTGTGTCTCCAGCTTGTGGAAGGTGCCACTGAAATGCAAGCCTCCCCCTTCAATACAGGAAATGATAAATAACTGAGTGAGGACAAGGGCTCTGTGTCAATTCACCAGCCAGCCCGGGTCACAGGCATGAAACGTTAACAGCTCTGCTCTCCATCAGCCCTGGGTATTCCCAGCATTTTTTGCTTCAACTCAGATCTCCAGCAACCAGTCCTGTGCCCATTGTGCTGATTGTCAGTGGTTCATTCAAGCTCACAATCAGATAATGACCCAGCTGCTGGGGGGGGGAGGGAGGGAGGGAGGGAGGGAGGTGGGAAGATCACCAACTCTCCCATGACTACATTCACATGCACCTGTGAGAACACAAACTCTGCTTTGCAACATTACAGACAATTGTGACCGCAAATCCCTTGCATTTATGGGATTTCTTTCAACTTGACCTCACACATTACCGCACCTTCCGTTCCTCCAACTAACTGCAGCCCTCCGGGAAACCTTGCTGACTCGCCCGAGCCTCCTCACGTTGCCTCAGGCTGCAGCCCATCCTCCAGAACATTCGGCAAAACATCTAGCTATTGTTCAGAACGTGCCTTAACCTGGACACAGTCAGCTCCAATGTGGGTAGAGGGCAGGCAACCGCAGCACCTTCTCCAGGAAGCGGGGTGGCGAACAACATCAGGAAGCACTACGGCACACTCTCCCCCACCCCCCAATGAGACATCGTCCCAAGCTGCATCAAAAGCACCCTCCAGACTACTGCTGTCATTTACCCATCACTGTGTTCACTCACCCACACTGACTCCTGGTTCAAACTAAACCTCTTCATACCTCACCCTTCCCCAGTAACAGATCTCCTCCAGCACTGTAGCCCTTCCTCAAACATTGCACTGCTCAGTCCCCTTGTGGTCAGAGAGGCAGACTTACATCACTGGTGAAGTGAACTTCATCCACAGCGTACTTCCTTTTGAAGTGCTCACGGGAGTGAATCCTGCAGAAAGAGGGGAAGTCAGGAGAGCATTAACAGTGGAATGGAACAGATTTTCTACAGAAGGACACCTTCCCTGTCTTCTCATTCCCAAGTCTTTCCTCCTTGCAGCTGGAGATTGTCCAGCTGTTGCAGAGGCATACAGCCCACACCTCCAATGGCTGTCAGCGAGACTCTTGATCACCCATTTAGAAGGATGCCAAGGGGCTGCCTTTGCCCCAAGTTCTCCTTTCTCTCCTGCCTGTATCTCTGGCAGAGGAACCCTCCCTTCCCCAGGCCCTCGCTGAGGCGTACAAGCAGCTGCGGCAATGTCACTTGATCACAAACTTTGCTATTTTCCAAATGTTGCTACCTAAATATTTCCACGATTCCTCATGGAGTGGTTTTGTTAAAGTACATGATTACTTGCAAAATTGTCAGCAAATACCCTTAACCGAAGGGAATTTAAATCAAACAGGAACTGACACTTCCCAGGTGTTTTCTGGTCTGTTATTAAACCTGTAGAACAATAATGAGACTGTTTCCAGAAGCCACAGAATGAAGGTGTTTGGTTAAATGATTCCAGAGGGGAGGTGAGAAGGAATTTCTTCAGCAGAGCAACGTGAAAAGCAATGACTGAAGTGACAAAAGGAACAGGTTCAAGTGACTTTTGAAATGGAACAGGATACACAAGCGCTGAGGACTGTGGCTAACTGGAGAGCTCTTCCACAGTGCCAGCACCAGAATACATTGGCCAAATGGCCTCCTTCCTAGTTGTAATTGTCTACCACTGGGCTCTCAGCGCTTGGGAGTGTAATTGCTCCTGTGTTTACTTGTGACTGCAGCCGAATGTGAGGGAAACAGGACAATAGGACATTACGTTATGACTGCTCAAGAATATAAATGACCCCTCATGTCAACTGCAGGAGACAGTCAGCTTTTAATTCTGGTTTCTTTTGTAAAGTTGAGCATTTTACTCTTTGTTCCACTATATGACAGGGGCTATTTTAACAATATATTAATTAGTACTGCCACTAATAACAGTGGAACAAGAGGGAGCTGGTGCAGCTTTAATTACAGGGAGAGATAGTACAACGCAGATAAATATTCACTACCACTTTCAGCCTGGTTCCACAGCCAAAACTATATAATGGCTTCTTTCAATTAGCACGTTAGGGAAATTGCTTACTGCCTGGCTTTAGTAAAAAGCCACGAGATATCACAACACAGTAGACAATAATCAAGAAACAACACTCAACAGAATGGCTGCTAAAAGAAAATTTTCTATCATCCCTGGCTCGTGTAGTTGGCTACTTTTACTGGGAAGCAGATTCCTCCAGCACCTCACCCTTATGACTGTTCTGGAGAGAGATTCAGCAAGCTGTTCAAATGCACAGGCATTGCAGTCAGCCCTGATCCAACAATCACAAGCAGCTTTGAGATGCAATTTCTGACTCATTTTCTCAGCTAAATTGGTGAACAGTCCAGGTCACTGCGTCAAAGCCAGCTCCACGCATCCACCTTCCTCTCCCCAGCAGACGCAAGGGAGACACACGAGGATTAGGGTAACTACAGGAGAGTTCCAATACATCCACACACTTCAATGTGGTACTGCAGAAATGAAAGGCCACCAAGGGTCAATGAGCTATTTGCAACGATATGACCAGCAAAACACAAATATACAGCCCCCACTGCTTATAACAGGCACATTCCTGCACAGGCAATTACTGTGATAGTCAGTCTCACATTTAATGACAGGCGAGCTTTCATATAGCCAGTGAGATTATTAAAATTTTACTGCACAGGTGAAGATATCAAGGAGCTACAGGCAGCAGAGACCGCCACAATGCAGGAAAGCAATACCGGTTTACAAACAATCTGCTGGAGGAACTCAACAGGTCAAGCAGTACCCGTGGGTGAAAAGGAATTGTCCATGCTACGGGAGAACACACCCCAGTCCTCAATGAGGAATCAGCGGTGGAAAGGGTGAGCAGCTTCAAGTTCCTGGGTGTCAACATCTCAGAGGATCTATCCTGGGCCCAACACATTGATGCGATCACGAAGAAGGCATGCCAGCGGCTCTACTTCATTAGGAGTTTGAAGAGATTTAGTGTGTCTTGCAAATTTCTACAGATGTATGGTGGAGAGCATTCTGACTGGTTGCATCACAGCCTGGTATGGAGGCTCCAATGCACAGGATCGCAAGAGGCTGCAGAGGGTGGTAGACTCAGCCAGCTCCATCACAGGCACAACCCTCCCCACCATCGAGGACATCTTCAAGAGGCGGTGCCTCAAGAAGGCAGCATCTGGGATACGCCCTCTTCACGTTACTACCATCAGGGAGGAGGTACAGGAGCCTGAAGACCCACACTCAACATTTCAGGAAAAGCTTCTTCCCCTCCGCCATCAGATTTCTGAACGGTCCATGAACACTGCCTCATTATTCCTTTTGTTTTTGCACTACTTATTTTGTAATTTTGCACTGTATTGCCACCGCAGAACAAATTTCACGACAGATGAGTCAGTGACAATAAACCCGATTGCGACAATCCTTTCCTCCCACAGACGCTGTTCAACCCGCTGACACAGACGCTGCTCGACCCGCTGAGTTCCTCCAGCAGATGGTTTGTTGCTCCCATCTCTGGTGTCTCCACCATCACTGGCTTGCAAGTCACTTGTCAATTTCAACTTTCCTGATTTAAAGGAAGGAAAAAGAAAGAGCGACTAAAGGAGTTAGGGCTTTACTCATTGGAGACATGGAGGATGGGGGAGACATGATAGAGGTATACAAAATATTAAGAGGAATAGGTAGAGTGGACAGCCAGCGCCTCTTTCCCAGGGCACCAATGCTCAATACAAGAGGACATGGCTTTAAGTAATGGGTGAGAAGTTCAAGGGAGATAGCAGAGGGAGGTTTTTCACCCAGAGAGTGGTTGGTGCATGGAATGCGCTGCCTGGGGTGGTGGTGGAGGAGGCTGATACATTGGTCAAGTTCAAGAGATTGTTAGATAAGCATATGGAGGAATTTAAAATAGAGGGATATGTGAGAGGAAGGGGTTAGATAGTCTTAGGCGTGGTTTAAAGGTTGGCACAACATTGTGGGCCGAAGGGCCTGCATTGTGCTGTATTGCTCTATGGTTCTATGACTGAATCAACTGAGGGCAGTACACCACAGATAAAGAAACAAATTCTTTTAGTTGCCCCTCCCCAGGTCTTGCATCAATTTCTTTAAATCTGGATCCCCTGGTCTGAACATCTCAAATTCTCTAAAGGAGATAGTTTCTTTTTTAATCAGTGTATATTAGAGAGAACAGTAGAGGGTGGATGGGAGCCCTGAACAGCTGCACAAACAGCCAGAAACAAATGTCCCAATTAATATGCTACAAGCAAAGCCATGAGAGCACCAAATGGCAGCTTTGGGCGCCTGCATCAAACACGGTGTCCTTGCCGGCACCACACTGTGGCCGTGCTAAATGAAAACAGCAGCTGCACTGGAATGATGCAAACATCCCAGGAATTTAGGTACCAGCTTGGAAAGAGAAATTAGAAGCTATGATAGAATTAGGACTGTTAACACACTGAAGCGTCACAAGGCCAAGCCCCGCAAGATTATCAAGCGCAAAACTGCCATAGCCACTTCTGGAGATACGATGAAGATGATCAAAAGCTTGGTCAAGGAGGTGGAGAAAATAACAGGGGAGGGGAATGACAGTGGAAGGATTTGAACACAGGGATGCGATTCCCAGAACTCTGTCAGAATGAGTGCCAGCGTAAGTCAGGGATAGGATGAAAAGACCAAAATGAGACGAGGGAGAAAGCGCCTTACTTTCCCATCCACACCGCGTAGCTCTCCGGGAGCTTGGGCACAAACAGTAAGGACTTGCCAGTAGCAACATCCACGGCACCATAGCAGTCAGACTCTATCACTCCGAATGTCCAGTGGAAGTAAGATTCCTAGAACAAGGAATACATGTTGTTTAAAGCAAGACTTCAGAAAGGTTTCTGACATTAGCAAGGGAAAATGGCAGTACAGTGCAGAGGGAGGCTGGGAAGTTTTAATTCATACAAGGGAACATCTGCCTTACTGAACATCAATTTTACCCATTCATAAGCTCATCCCAGTCATCTGTCACATTCAATGTGGTATCCTTCCTATTGCTTCCCTTTCAGTGACATCCCTGCTCTGTCCCAAGTCCATACAATGACGCACTGATGAACAGAGAGACCCAGGGATTCAAGTCCATAGTTTCCTGAAAGTGGCAACACTGGTAGATAGGGTGGTGAAGGCAGCACGTGGCACACTTGCCTTCAGGGGTTGGATCATAGAATATAAGAGTCAGGATGTTATGTTGCAACTTCCCAAAACACTGGTTGGACCACACTGGGATACTGTGTGCAGTTCTGGATGCCACACTATAGGAAGGATATGGGTTGTGCTGGAGTGCAGAGGTGATTCAGCAGGACTGGAGGACTTTAGTTATGGGGAGAAATTGGGTAGGCTGGGCTTGATTTCCCTGGAGTGAAGGAGGCTGAGGGGGCAGCAAAATCCTCTTCCTACGGTAGAAGTATCAAAATCAAAAGTGCGCAGGTTTAAAGTGAGGGGATGTCAGGAGGAATTTGTTTTAAGACAGTGATTGATATCTGGAACTCACTACCAGAAGACAGGGTGGATTCAGATATGGTCACTACATTTAAAGTACATTTAGACAGAAATTTCAATTGGCAAAGCATGCAAGGATAGGGATCTAATGCAGGCAAATGGGGTCAGTGTAGATGGGCTAAAAGGTCAGCATGGACGTGGTGGGCCAAAGGGCCTGCCTCTGTGCTGTACAAATGGAGCCACCGTTCAGCCTATCAGGACTCCACCATTCTTTGAAAGGGTTTTCTAGTCAACCCCCACCCCCTGCAAACATCTCTGCTTCAGAGAGCAGCTCCTGCACCTCCCACAGCCAGCACGGCAAAGCTTCCAATTACACAAAGCAGTTCAGACCCAGATTCAGTGCCTCTTTTGCTCTCATTACTGTTGCAGAACAGCTCCACAGAGATGTGCAAATACTAGGTTACTGGTGAAGGTAATTAAATGCCAGTTTCTTCTGCTCAGCAGTGTAACTTTATAACAGTGTTTGCTCACTTAATGATTTGAGCTGCACCGACAGGAGGGATCAAATGTCAACTTTCTTCTAAGTTTGATTAAATCAGATTATATATTTCAATGCAGAACCGTCATATTCTGTTCTCTATCCTCCCAGGCAGATTAGTTTCACATGTATTAAACAGATAGCTCCTAAATACCTGAACTTGAGTAGTCTTTGCACATGATTGGAGGAGTAACACTTTACCCATAAGCAACACTGTGCCAGTTTTATACTGGAGCACCTGTCAGAGGGTCAGACCTCACTCAGCACCGTGCTACAGTGTGTGTCCCTAAATAAAACCCATCACGTGGGCTTGGTGCAGAGGTGGACTGAGAAATATTATGAACATACATGCAGCAGCTAATGCTAAGGGAAAGAATGAGGATAAATTTATGAGATGAAAGAAAGATTTATCACAGGCAAGAAACTAAATTAGGACTGTGCTGCAGTTTATGGGATGTTTAACTTCACGTGCAGGAGCCTCATGAACTGCACGACTTTGTGGGACCTGCAGTACAACACCGGCACCCAGCTCTACCCCACAGAGCCCTGCTCTTCATCATCCCAACACCCATCTGTACCTCCAAACGGTCATCTACTTGGGCAGCACAGGAAGCTGGAGAGACCCCGTCCTCTCCACAGGGACCTCCGGGAGAACTGCAACTGAGTTCACACAGTATTTCCAATTCTGTTGTACCTTCCGTTCACTGGAGAAATTACCCTGCTTGTGTTGGAAGGGCTCTCTATGGTTTGGGTGATGAATCCTGCTCACTGTACGGACTGTTTAAACAGAGTCTGAGTAAGCAGGTGTTTGCTGAGAGTCCTGCCGTGTCCTGGCCTGCCTCCATGCAATGTCCCATCAATACTCACTCTGACCTCCATATCCCTCTTCCCATGGACGTACCTGTCTCTAGCACCCAATGCTAATGGATCGCAACATTCTGATTTATCCACATGATAAGATAACACTGGCAGCATCAGTCTTTCCCAAATCTCCAGGCCCACAACATTTGACCAGGAGAGTGTGTGTAATCATGAGACTGGGCTGTCTGGCTCTCACACACCATTGGCTCCACCTTGGCTGTTGACACAATGCCAATCAGATTTTAATTACCCTTGTTATGAACTCAGGTCTATTCTGAATGTGTATAAATTGGCAGTGGGCGATTCATAAACATCAGAATTGTTCTTTGGAATATTCAACATTAACCATGACACACCTCAAGGAAGATTCTACATTGATGCTGTACAGTGCGAAGCAGCTTTTGAAATAGCCAGAGCAGGCCACTTCAACCTTAAAGGTCAAAACAAAATCACAAGGACCTGATAATCTAATCCCCTATCCCAGAATTTTGAAACGAGGTGGCTAGAGATATAACAAATGCTCTAGATATTCTCTCTCAAAATTCTGGAATTGTCCCTGAGGATTGGAGAACAGCAAATGCAGGGACTGAGAAAACTGGGAACTACTGAACGGTTTGACAAACAACTGGCTGGAGGAACTCAGTGGGTCAAGCAGTATTTACATACGATGAGTGGTTGTCGGCTCTTGGACTGTACTCACTGGAGTACAGAAGAATGAGAGGGGACCTCAGAGACATTTAAAATGTTGAAAGGACTGGACAGAGTAGATGTAGCTAAGCTGTTTCCCTTGGTGGGTGAGTCCAGGACCAGAGGGCACAGTCTTAGAATTAGAGGGTACCTGTTTAAAACAGAAATGAAGAGATATTTCTTTACCCAGAGGGTAGTGAATTTATGGAATTCTTTACCACGTACAGCTGTGGAGGCCCAATCATTGGAGGTGTTTAAGGAGGAGATTGATATGTATCTAATTAGTCAAGGTATCAAGGGATATAGGGATAAGGCTGGAAATTGGGGCTAGATAGGAATAGTTTAGTTTAGCTCATGGAGCAGACTCGATGGGCTGAATGGCCTGCTTCTGCTCCTTTGTCTTGTGATCTAGAACACAGAACAAGACAGCACAGCAACAGGCCCTTCAGCCCACAATGTTGCGCCAATCTAATTAAGCTAATGAGCTAAAGCTAATAACTAATGTGTGAGGAAAGTAATTGTCTACATTTCCAGCCGAAAGCCTGCATCAGGACTGAGAGTGGAGAGGTGAGATGGCCGGTATAAAGGGGGAGGGGGGGGGGAAGAGAGGGGGAGGGGGGGGGGAAGAGAGGGGGAGGGGGGGGGAAGAGAGGGGGAGGGGGGGGGAAGAGAGGGGGAGGGGGGGGGAAGAGAGGGGGAGGGGGGGGGAAGAGAGGGGGAGGGGGGGGGAAGAGAGGGGGAGGGGGGGGAAGAGAGGGGGAGGGGGGGGGAAGAGAGGGGGAGGGGGGGGGAAGAGAGGGGGAGGGGGGGAAGAGAGGGGGAGGGGGGGGAAGAGAGGGGGAGGGGGGGGAAGAGAGGGGGAGGGGGGGGAAGAGAGGGGGAGGGGGGGGAAGAGAGGGGGAGGGGGGGGGAAGAGAGGGGGAGGGGGGGGGAAGAGAGGGGGAGGGGGGGGGAAGAGAGGGGGAGGGGGGGGAAGAGAGGGGGAGGGGGGGGGAAGAGAGGGGGAGGGGGGGGAAGAGAGGGGGAGGGGGGGAAGAGAGGGGGAGGGGGGGGAAGAGAGGGGGGGGGGGGGAAGAGAGGGGGGGGGGGGAAGAGAGGGGGAGGGGGGGGAAGAGAGGGGGAGGGGGGGGAAGAGAGGGGGAGGGGGGGGAAGAGAGGGGGAGGGGGGGAAGAGAGGGGGAGGGGGGGAAGAGAGGGGGAGGGGGGGAAGAGAGGGGGAGGGGGGGAAGAGAGGGGGAGGGGGGGAAGAGAGGGGGAGGGGGGGGAAGAGAGGGGGAGGGGGGGGAAGAGAGGGGGAGGGGGGGGAAGAGAGGGGGAGGGGGGGAAGAGAGGGGGAGGGGGGGGAAGAGAGGGGGAGGGGGGGGAAGAGAGGGGGAGGGGGGGGGAAGAGAGGGGGAGGGGGGGGAAGAGAGGGGGAGGGGGGGAAGAGAGGGGGAGGGGGGGGAAGAGAGGGGAGGGGGGGGAAGAGAGGGGGAGGGGGGGGAAGAGAGGGGGGGAGGGGGGGAAGAGAGGGGGGAGAGGGGGGGGAGGGGGGGGGAGGGGGGGGAGGGGGGGGGAGGGGGGGGGAGAGGGGGGGGAGGAGGGGGGGGGAGGAGGGGGGGGGAGGAGGGGGGGGGAGGAGGGGGGGGGAGGAGGGGGGGGGAGGAGGGGGGGGGAGGAGGGGGGGGGAGGAGGGGGGGGGAGGAGGGGGGGGAGGAGGGGGGGGGGAGGTGGGGGGGGGAGGTGGGGGGGGGAGGTGGGGGGGGGAGGTGGGGGGGGGAGGTGGGGGGGGAGGTGGGGGGGGAGGTGGGGGGGGGAGGTGGGGGGGGGGGGGGGGGGGGGGGGGTGGGAGGAGGGGGGGGGGGGGAGGGGGGGGGGAGGAGGGGGGGGGGGGAGGAGGGGGGGGGGGGAGGAGGGGGGGGGGAGGGGGGGGGGGAAGAGGCGAGAGGCGAGACAGGAACCCAAGGTGATTGGTGGACTGAGGAGGGGTGAAAGATAACGGGCAGGATGTATAGGTGGGGAAGGGAGGGGGTGGCGTTGGGAGACAGTGGTTGTGGATGATAGATGGAGGCAGACAAAGAAAGAGGGATGCAGAAGGAGCAGGGGGGCGGGGGGGAGGCGTGCGAAGGTTGGAGACGGCTGCTGGAGGGAGATAAGCAAGAATACAAGGGGCTGCCAGTCCTTTACTCTGATAAGGAGGTGAGAATGGGAAACATTAGGGGAGAGGTGTATGGCAGGTGGAACCAGAACCAGATGGGGAATGGTGGGGGTAGGGGTGGGGGTGGGGGAGGTGAAGGGTGGGGGTGGGGGTGGGGGAGGTGAAGTGTGTCTGTGGTGGGTGGAGGGTGATGAAAGGGTCTGGGAGTGGGGTTGGGGGAAAGTGGATAAAGATGGGAGGGGGGAGAAGAGAAGGGGGAGGGGGGAGAAGAGAGGTGGAGGGAGAGAGGCAGGGGAGGGGGGGGAGAGGCGGGGGGGTGGCGAGGGGCGGGGGGGAGAGGCGGGGGGGGGGAGGGAAGAACCCACTGGCAGGGAGGGTCACTAAAATTGGAAAACTTAATGTTTGTGCCATTGGGTTGTAGACGACCCAGGCAGAATACAAAGCATCGTTCCTCCATTTTGCGCTGGGCCTCACCCTGGCAGTGGAGGAGGCAGAGGATAGACATCAGGGTGGGAGGGGGGAGGGGGGAGGGGAGCTGGAATGGTCTGTAACTGGGAGCTCGGGATGGCCAATGTGGACGGAGCATAGGTGCTCTGTGAACCGGTCGCTCAGTCTGTGCTTGGCTTCGCCGATGTAGAGGAGGTCACATCGGGAGCAGCGGGTACAGGGGACGAAGGTAGAGGAGGTGCATGTGAATCGCTGCCCCACCTAGAAGGGCTGCTTAGGTCCGAGTGGTGGTGAGGGAGGAGGTGTAGGGACAGGTGTCACTTCTACTGTGACTGCAGGGGAAAGTGCCAGGGGTGGGTGGGTGGGGAGGGATAAGCCAACCAGGGGGTCACAGAGGGAGTGGTCCCTGTGAAAGGTGGAAAAACACAAGACAAAGGAGCAGAATTAGGCCATTCTGCCCATCGATTCCACTCGACTATTCAATCATGGCTGAGTTTTTGTTTCAACCCCATTCTCCTGCCTTCTCCCCTTTAGCTTCTTACCAATCAAGAACCTATCAATCTCTGCCTTAAATATACCAATGACTTGGCCTCCACCACCCTCTGTGGCAACGAATTCCACAAACTTACCACCTTCAGGCTGAAGAAATTCCTATCTCAGTTTTAGAGGGACGTCCCTTTATTCTGAGGCTGTGCCAGATCCTGGACTCTCCCTCTGATGGAAACATCCTCTCCACGTCCACTCTATCCAGGCCTTTCAGTATCCGGTAGGTTTCAATGAGATCCCCTAATCCTTCTAAACTCCATCGAATAGAGGCCCAGAGACATTAAAAGCTCATCGTATGTTAACCCTTTCATTCCTGGGATCATTCTTGTGAACCTCCTCTGGACCCTATCCAGGGCCAGCACATCCTTAGATACAGGGCCCAAATCTGCTCATGTTCCAAATGTGGTCTGACCAATGCCTTATAAAGACTCAGCATTACATCCTTGCTTTTATCTTCCAGTCCTCTCGAAATGAATGCTAACATTGCATTTGCCTTCCTTACTACTGACTCAACTTGCATTAACCTTGAGGGAATCCCACACCAGGACTCCCAAGTCCCTTTGCACCTATGGTTTCTGAATTTCCTCCCCATTTAGAAAATAGTCTACACCTTTATTCTTCCTACCAAAGTGGATAGCCCCACACTTCCCTATGTTGTATTCCATCTGCCACTTCTTTGCCCACTCTCCCAACCTGTCAGAGTCCCTCTGCAGACTCCCTGCCTCTGTGACACTACCTGCCCCTCCTCCTACCTTGGAATCGTCTGCATACTTGGCCACAATGCCGTCAGTTCCTTCATCCAGGTCATTAATGTATAACGTGAAAAGTTGAAGTCCCAACACTGACCCCTGCAGCTCCATTAGTTACCAGCAGCCGTTCCAAAAAGGCCCCCTTTATCCCCACTCTCTGCCTTCTGCCAGTCAGCCAATCTTCTAAGCATGCTAGTACCTTGCCTCTAACACCGTAGGCTCTTATCTTGTTTAGTAGTTTTGTGTGCGGCACTTTGTCAAAGGCCTTCTGAAAATCCAAGTAAACAACATCCACAGACTCTCCTCAAAGAAATCTAACGAATTTGTCAGGCAAGATGTCCCCTTAACTAAACCATGCTGACTTTACCCTATTTCATCATATACTCCGAAATTTCATCTGGACTCTTACCAACCACCGAGGTGAGGCTAACTGGCCTATAATTCCCTGCCTTTTGCAGGGATTGTGCTGAATGCAGAAACTCAGAAGGTGAAAAGTGAGGATTAGCGGAACTGTCTGTCTGCTCTGTCTGGAGGGAGGTGGAGCAAGAACGGAAGTACAAGGAACAGTAGATGCGAGAGCAGGCTCCATTAACTACAGCAGAAGGGAAGCCACGCTTCCTGTTAGATGAGGACATTTCAGAGGTCCTGGAATGGAAGGCTTCATCTTGAAAGGAGATGCGGTGGAGGAGAAACTAGGAAAAAGGGATGCCATCCTTACAAGAGCCAGTGGGAAAAGGTGTGGTCTACGGAGCTCTGTGAGTCAGTGGGTTTATGGTAAACATCAGTGGCTAGCTTGCCTCCTGAGATGGAGGCAGAGATCTAGAAAAGGGAGAAAAGTGTCAGAAATGGTCTGCATGAATTTGATAAAATTGATGAGTTCTGCACTTTTTCTGGATTTGTCTCCATCTCAGGAGACAAACAACCCACCAACATCCACTACAAACCCACAAGCATCCACATCTACCTTAACTACACCTCCTCCCACCATCTCCTACAAGGACGCCATCCCTCCCTGTTTCTCCATCACTGCCACAGCTGCTCTCAAGGTGAGGCATCACATTTCGGGGCTTCCGAAATGTCCCCACTTCAGAGTGGCTTCCCCTGTACCGTGGTTGACGGAGCCCTCACTCGCATTTCCGCCATTTCCCACACGTCTACTCTCACCCCCATCCCTCCCCCGAGACAGAACAGAGTTCTCCTGGCCCTCACCTTTCACTCCACTAATCCCTGCATCCAGAATTTCATCCATCTCCACTTCTGCCAGCTCCAATGGGATCCTTCCATCAGCCACATCTTCCCCTCAACACCACCTCCCTGTAGGAACCACTCTCTCTGTGACTCCCTGGTCTAATCATCCCTTTCCACCCACCCCTCACCGTCCCCCGGTATTTTCTATTGCAACCACAGGAGGTGCAACACTTGTCCCTACACCACCTCCCTCACTACCATTCATCCCTCAGACCTAAACATCCCTCCAGGTGAGACAGAAACTCATGTGCACCTCCTTCAACCTGGTTTATTGCATTCACTGCTCTCAGTGTGTCCTCCCCTCCATTGACGTTAACAAAACAAGGCACCTGCACTCTGTCCACAATGGCCATTGTCAGCTTCTGGTCATTTCAACTCCCCTTCCCATTCCTACATCGACCGTCTGTCCTCGGCCTTCTCCACTGCCACAGTGAGGCCAAACACAAACCAGAAGAGCAACACCTTGTATACCACTTGGGTAGTCAACAGCCCAATGGTATGAACATTGAATTTTCCAGTTTCAGGTAACCCATCCCTGTGTTCCTTTCCCACTCCCACCACCAGTCCACCCTTTGTTCCCCCTTTCCATCCCTCCCCCTTGTTACCCAGACCTCCCCCTCTCCCACCTAGTTCTATCTGCCCATCATCCCTCCCATATCTGGTTCCACCCATCACCTACCAGCCCATCTCACCCCTCCCTCTCACCTCTTTATAACAGTTATCTTCCCACTGCACTCTCAGTCCTGATGCTGGGTCACGACCCAAAACATCGATCACAAAGGGACTTCACAGGTGTACAGACAAGCCGAGTGAGGGGGTGAGAACACACAGATGCAAATTTATGTGGAAATGTAAAGTTATCCACTTGGTGCACAAAACAGAAAAGCAAAGTTTTGTTTTGAATTGAGAGACTGGGGTTCACTGGAAGCCGACAAAAAGCTGCTGTAACTAATCAGGAAGGTGGATGGTACATTAGCCTTTACTGAAAGAGGATGAGAGCTGAGCAGGTCTTGGTGAGACCCCAGTTGGGGTAATGTGTGCAGGCTCTCTACCCAAGCAAGGATATAGAGTGCAGCAAAGGTTCACCACACTGGTTTCAGGGATGGCAGCTTCATTGTATGAGGAGAGATCAAGTAGACTAGGCCTGCACTTTCTTGAATTCGGAAGATTGAAAGAAGATCTTATTGAAACTTGCAAAACTCTTTCAAAGGGATGATACTTCCCCTGGCTGGCTCTCTAGAACCAATGGACACAGTTTCAAACTAAGGAACTGGCTGGTTAGGACAGATGAAAATAAATTTCTTCACCCAGAGTGGGATGAACTCTCTGTCCAAGATAGTTGTGGGCACTCCGTAGGAGAATATATTCATGAAAGGGATCAGTAGACTTTTAAGGGATGGGGGTTAGTGCCACTGAGGTAACAGACAGCCATGACCTCATTGAATGGTGGAGAAGGCACGAGGCATTGAATGGCCTACTCCTGCTCCTATTTATGATGTTACATTTAACAGTAAAGAACCAATGGGTAAAAAAGGACATCCTTGGAGAGATGTTCTGATTGGGACAGAGTGGTGGACACCAATTCCACTGCAACTTTCGAATGGCAAACATCCACCTCCCTGGTTACTGGATTACCCGGGCTGAGCTGGTTATAGAATTGCCTGAACCCGGTTAAAGGGACTCATCGACAAGGTAACAGGAAACTAGAAGGGGTGTGGGAACAACTGAATCTTTCAAAAGATGGGCTGAACGACTTCCTCTGTGCTGCAAGGTTCTCCGATTCCACGGAAGCCTCTCGCAGTCCCTCCACGCTCAGTCCCGTTGACAGGTGTGGGAAGGGACAAGACACAACATGTCTCATCCATTGAAGTTGTCATTGAAAGTGCCAAACAGACTTTTGGACACTGTCGGAACCCTGTGGACTGCCACCTCAGTAAAAGTCATCTCCTTCAGATGAAGCACATGCTAAGGGGCTCAGATAAATCTGGTGGTGCAAGATATGTGAAGTAGAAAGCATTTGGGCTAAGTGACCTGCTTGTATGTTAGACCTGCCTTGCATTAGCACCTACCTGTGACCCAATTAACAGAGAGCAGTTGTTACTCACACCCATTCCCTGAAGGACTGCTCACCTGACGGAAAATGACGTCAGTATCAGTGCAGTATCGCTGCATCTGGTCTCCTCCCTGCAGAAGCACCACCGATTTCTTCGGCACCGCCGCATTCTTGCGCAATTTTTCACACAGCCGCTGCCTGTTCAAGGCAAACAGAGCAACGGGAACGCTGAGGGTCTCCTTTCCCAGCGAGTAGGAGGGCCTGAAAGAGGAATACATTACAAGCTATACATCGAGACCCAGCAACAAAAAATCCGATTTCCAAATCTCTACGAAACAGGTCACAACACAATCTGAGCAGTAGATGTGGTTCCCAGCTGTCAGTTGTGGCAGGGTTTACATGCTATAACGGGCTATAAAACAAAGTCAGGCAGCATCGCCAACAGCGCATCCCTTCCCGATGAGCTTAGAGCATTCCATGCACGTTTTGAACAGAAGGGATCGGAATGTCACCACCCACCCTGACAACCTCCGTTGCACCTGAACCCACAGTCACCGTTGCGGACATCAGATCAGACTTCTGGAGATTGAACCTGCAGAAAGAATCCGACCCGGATGGTGCCCTGGCTGTATGTTCAGATCCCGTGCAGATCAGCTGGTGGCAGTGTGTAAAGACATTTTTAACCTCTCCCTGCTTCAATCTGAGGTTCCCACCTGCTTTAAGAAGACCACTAGCATCGCAGTACCAAAGAAAACAAGGTAACATGCCTTAATGACCACTGCCCGGGGGCGCTGACATCCACCATCATGAAGTGCTTCGAGAGGCTGGTCATGGCATGCATTAACTCCAGCCTCCCAGACAACCTCGACCCACTGCAATTCATCTATCACCAAAACAGGTCTATGGTGGATGCCATCTCCCTGGCCCTACACTCAGCTCTGGAGCATCTGGACAGTAAAGACACCTACGTTAGACCTTTGTTTATTGCCTACAGCTCCGCCTTCAATTCTATAGTTCCAAGAAAACTAATCTCCAAACTCCGAGACCTGGGACTCAACACCTCCCTCTGCAACTGGATCCTTGACTTTCTGACCAACAAACCGCAATCAGTGAGGATAGGCAGCAATACCTCCAGCACGATTATTCTCAACACTGGTGCCCCACAAGGCTGCGTTCTCAGCCCCCTACTCTACTCCCTATATACTAATGACCAGATTCTGCTCTAACTCCACCTACAAGTTTGCAGATGATACTACTGTAGTGAGCCGAATCTCAAATAATGATGAGTCAGAGTACAGGAAGGAGATAGAGAGCTTAGTGACATGGCATCATGACAACCTTTCCCTCAATGTCAGCAAAACAAAAGAGCTAGTCATTGACTTCAAGAAAGGGGCGGTGTACATGCACCTGTCTACATCAATGGTGTTGAGGTCGAGAGGGTTGAGAGCTTCAAGTTCCTGGGAGTGAACATCACCAACGGCCTGTCCTGGTCAAATCACGTAGATGCCACGGCCAAGAAAGCTCACCAGCGCCTCTACTTTCTCAGGAAGCTCCAGAAATTTGGTTTGTCCCCTTTGACCTTCACTAATTTTTATCAATGCACCATAGAAAGCATCCTATCTAGATGCATCACAGCTTGGTATGGCAACTGCTCTGCCCAAGACCGCAAGAAACTGCAGAGAGTTGTGGACACATCTCAGCACATCACGGAAAACAGCCTCCCCTCCATGGACTCTGTCTACACCTCTCACTGCCTCGGTAAAGCAGCCAACATAATCAAAGACCCTGCCCACCCCAAACATTCTCTCTTCCCCCTCCTCCCATCAGGTAGAAGATACAAAAGCCCGAAAGCACGTACCACCAGGCTCAAGGACAGCTTCTATCCCGCTGTTATAAGACTATTGAACAGTCCCCCAGTAGAATAAGATGGACTCTTGACCTCACAATCTACCTTGTTATGGCCTTACACCTTTTTGTCTGCCTGCACTGCACTTTCTCTGTAACTTTAAAACTTCATTCTGCATTCTGTTGTTGTTTTCCCTTGTACTACCTCAATGCACTGTTGTAATAAAATGATCTGTACAAGTGGCATGCAAATCAAAGTTTTTCATTGTACCTCAGTACATGTGACAATAATAAACCAATTTACTCTCAGCCAGGAGCCCAGGATCATGGGTTTGTCCCACTTTAGAGACACAAGTCCATGACTGACACTACAGTGAAATAGTGAACGAATGAAAACACTGCCTTTCAGAGACACAAACCTGGGCCGTGCCAACAAACTCAGGTGGCACTATTTCATGGTAACTGATGGAGCTGTCCCGAATGTGCTGCCCAATAATCATTCACTCAGACATCACTAATAAAAAGCGATCTGGTCATCACATCATTTCTATTTGTAGGAATTTGCTGCATACAAACTTTTTGGTCCTTTTTTCGTTCATTACAACAGTGACCATGTGTGCTTTGGACACCAGAGTCACAGAGTTATACAGCACGGAAACAGGCCCTTCAGCCCAACTCATCCATGTTGACCAAGGTGTCTACCTGAGCTAGTCCCATTTGCCTGTGTTTGGCCCACATTTCTCTAAACCTTTCCTCTCCACGTACCTGTCCAAATGTCTTTTAAACACTGTCATTATACCCATGTCTACCCCTTCCTCCAGCAGCTCTTTCTACAACCCACCACGCTCTGTGCAAAAACGTTGCCCCTCAGGTCCCTTTTAAACCTTTCCCCTCTCACCTTCAATTTATGTCCTCTAGTTTTAGACTCCCCAACCCTTGGAAAAAGGCTGTGACCATCCACCTTATCGGTGCCCCCCATGGTTTTATGAACCCTCAGCCTCCTACGCTCCAGCGAAAAAAGTCTCAGCTTATCTAGTGTCTCCTTATGGTAACATCCTTGTGAATTTTTTCTGCACCTTTTCCAGCTTAATGTCGCCCAGAACTGCGCACAATACTCTAAGCATGGTCTCACAGCTGCACATGACGTCCTAACTCCTGTACTCAATGAAGGCCAGCGTGCCAAACGCCTTCTTCACCACCCCGTCTACCTGTGTCGCCACTCTGAGGGAACAACGTACTTGTATCCATAGGTCTCTCTG
The DNA here is from genome assembly GCF_009764475.1 of Pristis pectinata. NCBI lineage: Eukaryota > Metazoa > Chordata > Chondrichthyes > Rhinopristiformes > Pristidae > Pristis > Pristis pectinata. The sequence continues at coordinate 1,762,839 of NC_067417.1, forward strand.
TTCTACAGCACTGTCCAGGGCCCTACCATCTATTGTGCACGTCCTGCCCTGGTTTAACTTCCCAAAATGCAACATCTGAAGTTGTCAGAGTTAAATTCTGTCCACCACTGCTTGGCCCACTTCCCCAATTCATCTACTTCCTGTTGTAATCTTAAATAACTTTCTTCACTGTCCACTACACCACCAACCTTGGAGTCATTTGTAAATTTACTGAACTTGTTAATAACATTGTCAAGCAAATGGTTAATACAAATGACATAGAACAGTTGTGCCAGCACCAGAAGGGACAATGGCAATACATTCTCTCTTATCTTTTTCAAGTCTGGGTTTCTGAGGTCACGGCCTGATTCATCAGGTTTAACCATGCATTCAGCAGTGTAACAGGATGACTGTAGGAGTAGATTTCCAGACAACCAGATCACTGGAGCTATCAATAAGGCAAGGAGCAGAAAACTAAAAAGGAAAACAAAATTAAAAAGCAGGAGAAGCAGTGGGGGAGGGGGTGGAGAACACAGAGAGAGGGTCTCACAGACAGAGGGGAACTTCTTCAAAGTGGGCATGCCTTAGAGAGAATCTGCAGTATGGAAACACAAGAGGCTGCAGTTCTGGAACCTGGAAGAAAAAACAAACTGCTGGAAGAACTCCAGGGGTCAAGCAGCATCCATGGAGGCAACAGGATGGTCAATGTTTTGGGTCGAGACCCTTCACCAGGCAAAGGGATTGTTGATGCTTTGAGTTCTGATGCAGGGTCCTGACCCAAAATATCAACTATCCCTTTCCCTCCACAGATGCTGCCTGAACCGCTGAGTTCCTCTAGCAGTTTGTTTTTTGCTCCAGATTCCAGCATCTGTAGTCTCCTGTGTCTCCAACAAAGCAAGCAGTGCCGAGTTGGTAAACTAAAGCAACAGAATAGCAGAGTAAGGAATCCCTACCCACAGGTCAGACTGCACTCTGAAAGCTACATCCTCAGAGGCACAGGAGACAAACTGAGACCAGAGCCACAATGCTACTCCCTTGTACCAGCAGAAGTGAACAATCACCACAGAAAGCACAAAAGATCAATCACTTTGGAAAAACACTTTCAGAGAAGATGGTTATTGTGCTCCAGAAAGCATCTCCTTTAAGGGCCATCATGGACAGAATTAATAACAACTTTCAAAATGGAGCTGGGTAAACAATTGCAAAAGAAACAGTTGCAAGACGGTGGGAAAGAAAGCAGGAGCATCATTAACTGAACGCCCTCCAGTACACAGTGCAAAGGAAGAATGGGATACTGGTGTCCACAGTATTGTCCATACCTAGTTACCCTCAAGGTGGCAGTGAGCCACGTTCCTGAGTCTCCATGGCCCTTGTGGTGAAGGTACAGTGCTGTCAGGGAGGGAGCGCCAAGATATTATTCAAGCAATGAGGCTAAAGTGGTACATTTCACTGCCTGGATTGGGTGAGACTCAGAGAAGGTGCAGAGTGTGATGTTCTCAGGAAAATGCTGCCCTTCTCCTTGGTGGTAGAGGTTGCTGGTTTGGGAGTGCCGCTGGGGAAGCCAAGGACATAGCACAAGGACATAAACAGCAGTTGCCCATTCCCCAATGACCTTGCGCTGCCATTCACCAAGTGCATGGCTGATGTTCTGCCCACGTACCATTGCCCTGCGCTATGGCCACAGTTGTTGATTTCACTAATATCCAGAAATCTGTCACTCTCAGATTTGGGATATCAGGAAGTGAGACACTCATCACTGTGCAGTCACGGAATCTTTCAGCCACAATATTTATATCATTAGTACAGTTAAGGTCAAGTCACAAGAGACTGCAGATGCTGCAATGTGCAGCAACACGCAAGATTGAGGCCAATGGAGACTTCAGGATGTTGGGTCTCAGTCATGATGCCACTGAAATTCAAGGGAAAGGGGGCAGAGTCTCATTGAGGACGGTTATGGCCTGTACTTGTGCCATGAATGTTACCTGCGAGTTAATCAGCCCATATCTACACGTTGTCTAGATCCTGATGTGGGCAGACAAACGGCTGCGTTTCCTGAGTGGCAGCAAAAGCCCATGAATATTTTGCAACCGTCAGCAATGAACAGTGCTCTATGAATGCAATAAAAACAACATTCAAGATTGATATCAGGAAATTGCTCAGCACTGATAAAGTGGAAGAGAGAGTCCAGTTAATGGAACACAGAACAGTCCAGCACAGGAACAGGCCCTTCGGCCCACCATGTCTGCGCCGACCATGATGCCGATGTGAACTAATCCCAACTGCCTGCAGGGTCCATGTCGCTCCATTCCCTGCACACCCATGTGTCTGTCTAAATGCCTCTTACAACGCTATCATATCTGCTCCCACCACCTCCCCTGGCAGTGTGTTCCAAGAACCTACCTTCCTGAGTATAACAAAGCCTTGTGAATCTCCTTGAAACTTCCCTTCTCTCCAAGCTATGCCCTCGGGTGTTTGACATTTCCACCCTGGAGAAAAGACTATCGCCCCAATCTATGCCTCTCATAATTTTATATACTTCTGATAAGATATATTTATTAGTCACATGTACATCGAAATACACAGTGAAATACATCTTTTGCGTCAAGTGTTCTGGGGGCAGCCCGCAAGTGTCGCCACGCTTCCAGCACCAACATAGCACGTCCACAACTTCCTAGCCCATACGTCTTCAGAATGTGGGAGGAAACTGAAGCACCCAGAGGAAACCCACGCAGACACGGGGAGAACGTACAAACTCCTTACAGACAGCGGCCGGAATTGAACCCGGGTCTCTGGCGTTGTAATAGCATTACGCTAACCGCTACACTACAGTGCCTGCCCTTCAGGCCTTCTGTCAGGTCACCCCTCAGCCTCCAGTGCTCCAGGGGAAAAAATACAAGTTTGTCCAACCTCTCCTTATAGCTAATACTGTCTAATCCAGGCAACACCCTGGTGAACCTCTTCTGCACTCTCTCCAAAGCCTTCACATCCTTCCTGCAATGGGGCAACCAGAACCGCACACAATTCGCCAAATGTGGCCACATCAAAGTTTTACACAGCTGCAACATAACATTTATACTCAGTGCCCTGACGGATGAACAAAAGTATGCCATGTGACTTCACTAATACCCTATCTACCTGTGTTGCTACTTTCAGGGAGCTGTGGACTTGCACCCCCAAGATCCCTCTGTACATCCATGTTCTTAAGGGTCCTGCCATTCACTGCACACTTTCTCCTTGCATTTGACCTCCCAAAGTGCAACACCTCACGCTTGTCCAGATTTAACTCCATCTGCCATTTCTCCACCCAACTTTCCAACTAATCCACATCCTGTTGTTTCCTTTGACAACCTTCCTCACGGTCCACAATTGCACCAGTTGGTGACGAAGCTGGGAGTGTGCTGTGCAGCGCAGCAGGTTTCTGTGAACTAAGTGGTCTTCCCTATTGATGTTTGAACCTTTGTGCTGGAATGAGCTGGTGGCAGAATCCCCGCGCTTCACCCATTCTGAGATGCAGCAACAGATGGGAAATGAACAATTTACTGCTATGGCCATCTTGCCTGGATGACGCTGTGTTTGGGGACTGCGGCTTATTACAGGAGGTGGGCTTGGTCACCACACCGTTATTAATTGTGGAGATGGAGACAGATGTTAAGTGGAGATCCAATAACCTGCACAGATTGGTTCAAACCCAACAGGAGACAATTATCTCCCCCAAGAATGAATGCTGCCCAAACAGCCTGCAAGTGGCAACCCGACAATCCAGGGGATGCTACGTTGCTGCTGAAAGACATCCGTTACAGAACTCCGAGGTGCTGGGGGCAGCTGTACACAGGATAAAGGGGCAGCCACAACAGGTTACTGCTCAGTAACAGACACCTCCCCCCCTGGTGGCTGTAAGAGATTCATCTCTTCATACAAGTATCTTGATGAACTCCTGTTTAAGGCAAAGCTTGTTTGAGTTTAATGCTTCGATTAAACATTGACCTACCACACACAGCTGGAAGAAAGCTCTTGAAATGATTGCAACTTGTTGACCCTACTGATGCAGCTCACTTATACTGTGAAATATTTAATGGGGGCAGGACAGTACACTGCTCAGCAGAACTGGGGGACAGGCAGAGGGATGCACAGAGCATTCCCAAGTACAGGGCAGCAACAAACCGGAACAAAAGGAATGGAGGAAGACCAGAAGCAAGGAATTTTGTTGAGCAAGAGGGTGGAATTCCAGTAGAGCTGGGGAGCAGAAAGACTCGTAATGGTGGGGCCAGCTCTGACTGACTCTTGTGTCCACAGGGATAAGAAGCCCAATCCAGACAGCCAGACGTACCCTACTATCAGAGGGGTCAGTCCCAAGGAGCACAGCCCAGAACCACTGGGTCTCAACCCCCAGAGGGACCCACCTGGAAGCTGACACCTCCAGCACCAGCCCTGAGGAGGGTGTTTTCCAAATGAGGCGATAACCTGCTGCTGTGTCCTGTCCGTTAAAAGTCCACAAGCAGGAAGGTTGCTACCTTGTGTCTTGACCAATAATCATCCCACCACCACCAAACAAAACCACATTGGTACCTCGGGAAGCTAACTGCATGCTTCTTTGTTTAACTCATTTCTTGTGATCTGGACCTCACTGGCAAGCCCAGCATTTACAACCCATCACTAACTGCCCTTGTGAAGGTGATGGTGAGCTGCTGCCACCCTTTTGAAGGTTCTCCCACACTGCTACTGGGGAGGACGTTAGGGGACAGTTGTGGCTGAGAGTTTTATCTGACGCAGTGGAGAAGGACTGTCAGTAACGGAACACAACCCTTGCTGTAAATTGCCCACCATTACACTGTCACAGTACTGTACTGTAGATTTAGTTTTTAAATTACAATGAATGATGATGAACCAGCACTCAGCCTGAAGAAAAGCAGCTTTCAGAGCAGCAAATTGAAATCTTGAGAACAGATCTGCTCCCCTTGCCCTGCTGAGTGGCAGAGATCCCAGGTTTCAGAAGTGCTGTCAGATTAGCCTTGGCAAGGAACTACTGTACATTCTGTGGACGATACACACTGCAGGCACTGGATGTTCAGGGTGGCGGATGGGGTATCAAGTGAGCTGCTCTGGTTGGTATTGAGTTTCTCCAGTGTTGTTGGAGCTGCACTCAGCCAGGCAAGTGGAGAGTATTTTAATCATCTACTTCACTTACGCCTTGTAGATGATGGATGGGCTTTGGGATGTTGGAAGAGCAACTCTCCTCAGAATGCCCAGAGTGTCTGTGGGGCTGGTAAACTGGAGTTTTGGCACATGGTGGGGGAAATCTCAGTGATGATAAAGCCATTGGATGTCATGGAAGGGGCCTTAGACTCTTCCTACTGCATTTCCCACAGCGTACCCAGGACCACTGTTCAACTTTGCTTTGGATGCTTTAGACAGCACATTTATAATTGATTTTCACACTCAGCAAAACCTTTATTACAAGTCTTCCATCAAATAGGATTACACAGTATGCACCCCACAGAAATGGGCCATGTAGCCCAGCTCATCCGTGAGTGTTCATGCTTCACTCAAACCACCTATTTTTCCTTATCTAAACCCATTCATGCAACCCTCCATTCCCTTGCGAACATACGTTTGTCCAGCTTCCCTTAAACTCACCCACACATTCTCACTACTCTGAGTAAAGAAATTTCTTCCGAATTCCCCATTAAATTTCCTCATGAACATCTTGTATTGAAGGCTTCCAATTATGCTTTTCCAACAATTAGAAGGATCCTTTCTATACTCTATTGAAAACCTTCATCTATGAAGGACCTATACTGGATGACCCCTCAGCCTTTCCTGATGTGTGTACCTTCACAATTCTGGTATCATCCTCTTGATATCCTATTGAGGCAGGCACAGTAGTGTAGTGGTTAGCATAAAGCTTTACAGCATCAGTGACCCGGGTTCAATTCCGGCCACTGTCTGTAAGAAGTTTGTATGTTCTTCCTGTGTCAGCATGGGTTTCCTCCGGGTGCTCCGGTTTCCTCCCACATTCCAAAGATGTACAGGTTAGGAAGTTGTGGGCATGCTTTGTTGGCGCCGGAAGCATGGCGACACTTGCAGGCTGTCCCCAGAACACTACGCAAAAGATGCATTTCACTGTGTTTCAATGTACATGTGACTAATAAAGAAATCTCATCTAAATGCCTCTCTAGCACCTCTATATTATACAGGGACCAGAACTGTTGAAAACTTGTCACCCAACCAAGGCTCAATACAGGTTTAGCACAAATTCCCTACTTTTCAATTCTATAACTCTAGAAATAAACTCTAGTCCTTGTAAACCTGTAGCACGTCTTTCACTTATTGGTGTATTTGACTAAAAGATCCCCGTGTTCCCCCACCCCACCTAGATTTTCACCTCCCAGGTAATAAATGACCTCTCTACACTCTGTACCAAAATGTACCACCTCCTAGTTATCCGTTGAATTTCATTCAGCAGATTTATTCACTTCCTCCTGTACTTTGATGCAATCCTCAGTACTGAACAAACACCACCTCCCACACTTTAATATCATTCACAAATTTGCAAATTGCACTCCTGCTTCCAAAGAATAAATCATGTAAAATATATAAGCCGTGAACATGGTGGTAGGAGTGATCCCTATGGAACACCACTACCCACCTTATGGATCCTGTAGTCCCATTAGCCCAACCGCCCACCCTACATCAGCTTAGGAGGCCCAGCCACACCACCAGCTCCTCTCTGCACACTGCCCAATTCGCTGTCTTCTACAGATAGCACTGAGCATGACTCCACCTTCGAGGCCTCTCAGACCCGAGTCACTTCAGCACATCACCTCTACGGACAGATGGAACCACTGACAGCTGGAGCTCTCATACTCCCCTGAAGGCTGTACTGTACTAACTTTACTCCAATAGAGCTCACAACACAAGTCAGGCCATTTGGCCCAGTCCGTGCGAGTAAGTCCAGCCTTTCCCATATCCATGCACCATCTTAGTCATGGAGTCAGACTCATACAGCACGGAAACAGGCCCTCATCCCAACTCGACCATGCCAATCAAGATGTCTACCTGAGCTGGTCCCATTTGCCTTCAATGGCCCATAATCTCCCTAAATCTTTCCTATCCATTTACCTGTCCAGATGTCTTTTAAACACTTATTGTACCTTCCTCTGGCAGCTCATTCCATGTACCCACCACCCTCTGTATGAAAAAGTTGCCCCTTGTGTCCCTTTTAAATTGTTCCCCTCTCACCCCAAACCTATACCCTCTTGTTTTAGACTTCCCTACTCTGGGGAAAAAGACTCCTTATCTACTCCCCCCATGATTTCAGGATCTTCCCTACACCTATTGGGAAACAGTTCAAACATTGCAGCCTTAAAGTATCAACTATCATACAAGCTTGCTTTATTTTGAGAGTGTGTTGCACAATTTACAGTTCTTGCAGAGTCTGGTATTTGATGAACATACCAATTAAGGTAATTTAGGAGAACTAAACTCATTAAGCTCTGAACTTTGACCAGTCTTGGTCTCCTGAACTCTGTACAAAACCCTCACGGTGAAAATTAATGCTAGTCTCAACAACTTCTCCCTGAACACTGCCACTCTCTCAATTCTTCACTCAATAGAAGCTATTTAGTTATTCCCACTTGCCAGAATATTCATGCCAACACTCACTCTCCCTTCTGCAAGGCAAAGCTGTCCAACACCAGCAGGGTCAGAAGACTTGCCTCACACCTAAAGGACAAATCTCAACATCATAACTTTCCAATTCCACACTCAGCTCACAGAAATCCATATGAATTGCAACTTTCAACAGCATGGAAATAAAGCTCATTGGTAGATCACCTTTCATCTGCAACCCTGTCTTTCATTTCTTCCAAAATTCTTGGTCATCTTTTACCTGCCCTTCCATTGCCAAAGGTCCTCAGGACCTTCCTCTCCCACTCCAACCCCTGCCTTGTGTACCTCTTCCTCCAGTCTTCATCATTCCCTACTGCAACCCACGATTTCCTGGGATCTATAAACCATACAGTCCCTCTGACATCTGAAAAAAACCCTGTGGGCCAAATGACTGGAGTACAGGAATGCGAGCGAGGATCTGTAGTGCTGACAGCCAGCACCCTCCACCTGTGCCAACCAGTGCAGGAGCTGTGCTGGCACATGCAGCAAAGGCAGAGTGGTGGTGGTGGGGAAACATGCAGAGGAATGAGGTGGCCTTCAATCTAATTCTGTGGCCATGCCAGCAAAATACCTTTGAAACATTTGCCATGCTTGCAAGGTTATTTATGAGTTTGCAATCAGATCCACTAGGGCAATGAACGTTGGTGAGAGATCAGCAAGATTCAGACACTGGACTCCTGATAAGGAGCAATGGCTCTCATCAGACATTATCTCACTCTATAAACCCACAGTCATTGTGCAGTCCTTGTGTAAAGATAGTACAGCAAAGGATATGATATATGATATGATAAGATAAAGGAATCTTATATTTATGGCACAGCACAAGGCCATTTGGCCCAGTCCCACTTCCCAGCTCTGACATCTCAAGTACATTTCACAGTAAAAAAAATTAAAACCAAAACCATATTTATATCCTTAACTCCTCACTTGCAAGGAATACAAAATAGTGTATACTTTCCTTCTGTCTGTATCAGAACTGACCATTTCTGCCCATTACTTTGTAAAAGGTAACTGGAAATGTAAGGGTTAATGTTAGTCAGCTGCTGTGGCCTAACTATAGTTGAGATGTCCAGGTGTCTTGTGTAAATCAAAGTAGTTAGTTAGGGAGTATCCTGTCTTTGCTAGCTGTTTGGGATAAGCGGTTAGCCTTGGAGCCTAGAGCTGTCTGTGACTTCAGATTGCAGCTTGATGAGCTGCTGCTGAGTTACAGAGTGCTCAATGATAAGTGATGGATGAAGCAGCAAGTAGTAAATCATAATGAAGCAAAAGAATAAATCGTTATAGACGGCTTGATATGTGAAACTTAGCACATAGGCTTCTTTAAGTATAAAAGGAGGGACCCTGGCATGTGAACCTCTGAGTGGGGATCAGTACAGAGCTCGGGTTACACTGTTTACTCTCTCTGTATCTCTCACTCCCACTAGCAAAAGAAAAATAAAGCGCTTGTTGTCCGCTCCTTGGTTCTGTTTGTGTTTGCTTTATTACAGTGCGAGTCAACTTCGGCTCACCATTAGCAACACCTGACACAGGCAAAGAATCTGACCTTAACCAGGGCATCACAGTCTCACACTATCAGAGAGTCTCCATTTTCCACCTGGTGTGTACAAGCCAGTCTTACTCATTCTCTCTGAAGACAACCACCTCATCCAAAGAATCAATCCAGTGAATCCAAACTGCAGACATCCAGGCAGCTACATCTTACTGCAGATATAGAGTTCAAACCGGCACACTATTACAACCAAGGTGTCACCAATTTCCTGTACAATCCCAGCAAACCTTCTCCCGCCAATCACCTTGCAATGAAGGCCAGCATATCACTGCCTTCCCAATTTCTTTCCAACCTAGCATGCTGATTCTATTTCACAAACCATCAGACCAATATTCCTCTGTATGTCATTAAATTGTATCTGTTTCCCACCATTTTAACAAAATATTAGTTTTCAAACCAAAGTGGAAAAACCTCACATTTTCCCCATATTATACTCCACCAAATTCTAGCCCACTCACTCAACCCATCTTTAATCCCACACAGACTCTGGATGCCTTGCAGGTCACTTCCCCTACTAGCTTGGACATCAGCAATATTGTACTTTCCAGAGTAATTTCATTGATAATTAATATTAATAGTCATCATTGTTTTAGGTAGTCCCTTGGGATTGGGGAGGACTTGCTTTTTGTTTCTGTGCATCCTGAGGTGACCGATGAGGCCAGTGTGGGAACCACAGATGGAGTGGATGGATGGAGTTTACAAGATGGAGAAGAAATACAAATTGCAAATAACAGAGGGCCCACTACTGACGTCAGTGGGAACCCACAAACAAGTCTGCCAGCCAGTGAACTCATTTATTCTTTCAGCCCTTTAACCAATACTATCTTTGCTTGTATTTTACCCTCAATCATCAACTCTCATTTTATGTTGCAAAATAGCAAATGCTCTTGAAAAGTAAGATCAGATAGACCACATCCACCAATTTCCCCTTAGACAGCCTAATGACATGGTGTCATGACAACATTTCCCTCAGTCTCAGCAAAACAAAAGAGCTGGTCATCGACTTCAGGAAGGGGGGCAGTGGACACAGTCCTCATTACATTAATGGTACTGAGGTCAAGAGTGAACATCACGAATAACCTGTCATGGTCCAAACACATACATGTCATGACCAAGAAATGGCACCAGTGCCTCTACTTCCTCAGAAGGCTAAAGGATTTTGGCATGCTCCCTTTGACCCTCACCAATTTTTAAATCGATGAGCCATAAAGAGCATCCTATCTGGATGCATCATGGCTTGGTTTGGCAACTGATCCACCGAAGATCACAAGAACTGTGCTGAGTGGTGTCCACAATTCTCTGCAATCACAGAAACCAGCCTGCCTTCCACTTCCTGCTGCCTCTGTAAAGCAGCCAACATAATCAAAGACCCCACCCACTCTGGATATTCTCTCTTCTCCCCCCTCCTATTGGGCAGAAGATACAAAAGCCTGAAAGCACGTACCACCAGGCTCAAGGACGGCTTCTATCCTGCTGTTATAAAACTATTGAACGGTCCTTTAGCATGATAAGATGGACTCTTGACTTCAAAATCTACCTTATGACCTTGCATTTATTGTCTGCCTGCACCGATTTCTCTGTAACACTTTATTCTGCATTCTGTTATTGTTTTCCCTTGTATTACCTCAATGCACTGATGTGGTGATCTGCATGGATAGCATGCAAAACAAAGATTTTCACTGTACCTCAGTACATGTGAGGATAATAAACCAATCTACCCTGCTGGATAGATTTGGAAAAAAAAACAAAAACACAATTTCCACTTCATAAAACATGCTGACACAGTCTAATCGTGACTTAAGCATCGACCATCTCTCCACTTCACATCCCCCCCCCCACCCCCCACCACTTCAAAGCTCACCACAAAATACCTTCCATCCATCTGAGATAGCAGACAGGACAAAGATTTAAACACCACATCTAGAAGAATGTGCTCCTTCAGCACCACCCCGAGAGCACTTCATGGGAGAACAAACCAGCTCACCCATCTTTCCATTTATTTTATTAAAATGTGGACTTTATTTCATTACATTTCTGAGTGACCAGTATCTCCACATACGCTGGTCACCTGCTCCAAGCACTTTCCATTTTACTCCACCCTACCTGGCTGCATTCCATAGGCCCGGAGAAACACAGGCCATTTAATACAATTCCATCCTTATACAACACATGCTCCTTTAAAGGGTCAGTTGATCAATTCTTCTTTACTCTGACTCTTCCTGAATCTGTTGACTTCAGCTGAAATGCAGTGTGACAAATGTCACTAAAATCTGCATACTCTGCACAAATGACCACTGCATACGACAACAAACTCTGATCCTGTAATTAGTACCATTTAACTCAGGGTGAATCTCTGGGTAATTTGTCATCCTCTTTAGTTCTGAAGAGGACTGCAGAATCCCCAATATACCCTCAGTACCAGCCAATGCAGCATGGGATTACTAACTTTCAAAAGAACAAATTAGGTGCCCAAGTCAGCCAGAGAACCCCCAGCATTCAATAACTTTGGGGCTTGTTCTGTGCCTCATCCGCTCCCACCAGATTCCTCTCAATCCATCAATAGGCAATAACTGAGCACAATAAATAGAAATCTTGCATCGGAGCACTAAGTGTCTTAGACAGAGGGTCCTTCATTCTCCAGAACGTTCAGCTCTCCTGCAAGTACTCCACATCAATTTACACAACTCGCTACAGAGTTTTAATAAACCTTCACACAGCATCTGAGAAGTCAGAACTAATCTGTTAACAGCCCCAGGACCCTACCCCATTCAAAGGCTGGCTCCCTTCCCCTGTCCACAACCCAGACCCTGACCGGACATCCCCTGCCCACAGCCCAGACCAGCCACCGCCTACCCCTGCTCACAGCCCCTGTCCACAACCCAGACCCTGACCAGCCATCCCCTGCCCAGACTCCAGCCACCCCCTGCCCACAGCCCAGACCCTGGTTAGCCACCACCTGCCCCTGCCCACAGCCCAGCCCAGCCTCCAGCCACCCCCTGCCCACAGCCCAGCCTCCAGCCACCCCCTGCCCACAGCCCAGCCTCCAGCCACCCCCTGCCCCTGCCCACAGCCCAGCCCAGCCTCCAACCACCCCCTGCCCACAGCCCAGCCTCCAGCCACCCCCTGCCCCTGCCCACAGCCCAGCCCAGCCTCCAGCCACCCCCCTGCCCACAGCCCAGCCTCCAGCCACCCCCTGCCCACAGCCCAGCCTCCAGCCACCCCCTGCCCCTGCCCACAGCCCAGACCCTGGCCGGCCACCCCCTACCCACAGCCCAGCCTCCAGGCTCCGGCCACCCCCTGCCCCTGGCCCAGACCCCGGCCCGCCGGACGTGCCCTGCACACAGGCCAAAGCCCAGCACAAGGCGCGGCCGCCGAGCCCCGCTAACGGCCCGGGCCTCCTACCCGGCGCCGGCGCCGGCACCGTCCCCGGGCCCCATCACCAAGCCCGGCCACTGACAACTCACTGCTCGTCCGCCGACATCTTGCTGCACTCCGCTTTCATGTGACTGGTCATGTGACTTCATTCTCCAGTTACGCTCCGCCTCCGGATGAGACAGCCAATCACAGCGCACGGGGCGGAGCCGGCGGCCAGTCCATTGAGGCAGCGGACTACAGATCCCAGGGTGCACCGCGCGCCCCCTGTCGCTCACTATCGCCCCGCCCACCACTGCCAATCCACGCCCATCTAGGTCATGGCCCCGCCCCCTACACTGTGTCTCCTGCCCAGTGGCCAACAGGAGGCGGTACTGAGCGAGGGTGGCACCGTGGATCAGACGGGGCTCCGGGGAGCTGCAGGGCAGCCAGGAGGCAGCTGAAGGATGGGCTTGGGAGAGCTGGAGGGGGGCGTGAGGAGGCCTCGGCGAGTAGGGTCAAGGAAAACCCCAAGGCGTTCTACACGTATGTGGAGAACAGGAGGATGACGAGAGGGGGTAGGACCGATCGGGAATAACAGAGGAAACGTGCCTGGAGTCGGAAGAGGTAGGGGAGGTCCTCAAAGAATACTTTGCCTCAGTATTTACCAGAGAGAGAGAGACCTTGACGTTTGTGAGGATGGCGTACGACAGGCTGATACGCTAGGGCATGTCGACGTGAGGAAAGGGGATATGCTGGAACTTTTGAACACTGGGATAACCCTGGGAATTACAGACCAGTGAGCCTTACTTCAGTGGTGGGCACATTACTGGAGAAGATTCTTAGAGACAGGGTTTATGGGCATTTAGAGAAGCATAGGCTGATTAGGGACAGTCAGCATGGCTTTGTGAGGGGCAGGTCGTGCCTCACGAGCCTGATTGAATTCTTTGAGGATGTGACAAAGCACATTGATGAAGGTTGAGCAGTGGATGTGGTGTATGTGGATTTTAGTGAGGTGTTTGATAAGGTTCCTCATGGAAGGCTTATTCAGTAAGTCAGGAGGCATGGCATCCAGAGAAACTTGGCTGTGTGGATTCAGAATTGGCTCGCCCATAGAAGACAGAGGGTAGCGGTAGATGGAGCATATTCTGCCTGGTGGTCGGTGACCAGTGGTGTTCTGCAGGGATCTGTTCTGGGATCCCTGCTCTTTGTGATTTTTATCAGTGACTTGTATGAGGAGGTGGAAGGGTGGGTTAGTAAGTTTGCTGATGATACAAAGGTTGGTGGTGCTGTGGATAGTGTAGAAGGTTACTGCAGATTACAACAGGATATTGATAGGATGCAGAGCTGGGCTGAGAAGTGGCAGATGGAGTTCAACCCGGAAAGTATGATGTGATACACTTCAGGAGATCAAATTCGAAGGCAGAATACAAGGTTAATGGCAGGATTCTTAGCAGTGTGGAGGAACAGAGGGATCTTGGTGTCCACGTCCACAGATCCCTCAAGGTTGCCGTGCAGGTCGATAGGGTTGTTAAGAAGGCGTATGGTGTGTTGGCCTTCATTAGTCGGGGTACTGAGTTCAAGAGCCGTGAGGTGATGTTGCAGCTCTATAGAACTCTGGTCAGACCACACTTGGAGTATTGTGTTCAGTTCTGGTTGCCTCATTATAGAAAGGATGTGGAAGCTTTAGAGAAGGTGCAGAGGAGACTTACCAGGATGTTGCCTGGATTGGAGAGCATGTCTAATGAGGATAGGTTGAGCGAGCTAGGGCTTTTCTCTTTGGAGAGAAGGAGGATGAGAGGTGACTTGATGGAGGTGCACAAGATGATAAGAGGCATAGATCGAGTGGACAGTCAGAGACATTTTCCCAGGGGAACAATGGCTAACATGAGGGGACATAATTTTAAGGTGATTGGAGGAAGGTATAAGGGGGATGTCAGGGGTAAGTTTTTTACACAGAGAGTGGTGGGTGTGTGGAACACACTGCCGGCAGAGGTGGTGGGGGCAGATACATTAGGGACATTTAAGAGACTCTTAGATAGACACATGAATGATAGAGAAATGGAGGGCTATGTGGGAGGGAAGGGTTAGATAGATCTTAGAGCAGGATAAAATGTCAGCTCAACATCTTGGGCCGAAGGGCCTGCACTGTGCTGTAGTGTTCTATGTACTATGTTCTATGTGGGAGGGGCAGTACTGAGGGAGGGTCACTATGGGAGGGGTGGTACTGAGGGAGGGTCACACTGTGGGAGGGGCGGTGCTGAAGGAAGGTCACTGTGGGAGGGGCAGACATACAAACTCCACAAAGAAGCACCTTTGGACAGGACTGAAACTGGTGGGTGGACGTATGAGGCAGCAACTGTGCCCCTGGGGAAAACAGAGACTGAAATTCCTCTCTCGTGATGCTCTGTGGAATCCAGTGTCGGTGTGAACCTTTGAAACAGGTTCTAATCCACCTGACAGAGCTCAGAATAGATTGTTTTGGAAGTCTGGTGTCAGATATGAGCAATGTACCCTGTCCAATGTCATCAACTGAGAGGAACCAGGGTCTCTGTGCTGGGGATGTTAGTCTGGGTGAGGACACTGAGGTTGATTTGCTTGTGTTTGCCTACACCTTGCACCTATGGCTGCTTCTACTCCCGTTTTGAGAAGACTGATGAGGCTGATGTCAGGCAGAAGGTGTCTGAGAGAACGTGTGTGGGTGATTTGTGAGCTGGTGCCTCCACCATTTGTGCTGGGCTTCTGTGTGCTTTCAATGCATGGACTTTCTCAGGGACATTGCAAAAACTCCTCCTCCACCTTGAACGCCCTGGACCGGCAATTCCCTGGATTCAGTAGGGATGTTGCACTTCTTTGAGGAGGCTGTGAGCACATCCTTGAATCTTTCTCTCAGCCCACCTCGTAATCTCTTGCTGTGGCGGAGCTTGGAATAGACTATCTGTTTCGGGAGTCTGGTGTCAGATGTGCCTCCCATCAGAGCCAATCGAATGCAAACAGTGCATCAGTACTGGCCCAGGAATGGGCACCTATCACTTGTCCTGCCAATAGATTTGGAGTATTTTGCTGAGACAATGTTGGTGGTATCTCTCCAGTGCTTTGAGGTGCCACATTTCTGAAGGGTCCAGAAGGCCAGGGATCACAGTTGCTCAGTAGACCATGAGCTTACTTTTGGGTATGAGGTCTTGATCTTCAAGCACCATTTCCCTGAACTGATCAAAGGCTGTATGCTACTGATAAAAATGAAAAAGCCCAGATGCAGGAAATCTGAAACAAAGAGTATGCTGGAAATATTCCACCTTTCCATTGGGGACAGAGGGTGGGGGTGTGAACAGAGCACTTGTGTACATGTGGAATGCAAGAGGTTGCAGCCCCTCTTTGAGTATTTGAAGAGACTGCTCTTCAAGTTCTGGTTGCTCTTCAGCTCCACGTTCCTGATCTTTGGGCACCCGGTCCGGGAGTGGGCAGGTGGGTAGGGCATCTCTTTGTTGGTCTGCTCCAAGGTGGCTGTGCACAGAGGCAAGCAGTGGGTCCTCGGGTGCTCCGTCTGAGCCGACTGCCTGCCTCTTTTCCCAGGTTACATTCATGCCCGAGAGCCCCTGGAGATGGAATGGCTAACTGTACCGCTGCGCGCCAAAGGAGATGGAGGGTATCCTGGATGCAGAGGACAACTTTTCAATTTAACTGTTTGTTGTTTGAAGTTGTAAGTAAAGTTGTTTTAAAATAAAAATGTAAAAAAACAGTTAATTACAGAGTAAGGATCCTGTACCCTGTCCTGGCGTGGGCACAGCACAGGTACATAGTAACACTCCCAGAAGCCTGAGAAATATGTTAAGTACAAATATTGCTTTGCATTTCTTCATTATCGTTCTCACCACTGGGTTCTTTTCTTAAATTATTAATCGGTGATTTAAACAAATTCTATCCCTCTGAGCATTCAATTAAAATTTAAAATTGCAGCATGATCCTCCTAGCGAGATTTGGACTGAGAAGCACTTTACATCTGCCCACTCCACATCAGCCTGTCTGTTGCTCATGGCAACCAAGTGAAAATAGACATCATTTGGAGTGATTGTGGAGGCAGGGACCCCTCAGAGTGAGGGTGGCGAGGGGTAAACCTGTGGGGGGGAGTGGAGATTACTTGCCGTTCCAGCATTATGGAGAAGTCTATTTACAGGCTACCCAGTCTCTGGCCCCGTGACCTGGACACTCAATGGGACAGGATGGGCAGCTCTGTTCAGCCTCAGTGACGCTTAAGTGTCAGGTTGTTCTATTGTCTCCCTGGGTGTCAGGCTGAGGAACAAACACTGCTCCAACACCTCACCTCACCATGACCCAGCCTGACGCTGGGCTGAGGGTTTGACAGGAGGGCTGGGAGTTCCACCTCGTCTGGCCATTGGCAGCCCCCTGTGCTCCGAGCTCAGGAACTCACTCCCTAAGCTTCTCTATGACTCCCTCTTTCCTCCATTAAAACTCTGGCCTCAATGGCCGAGCTTCTGTGTCACCTGTCCTGATCTTTCCCCCACTGTTCTGAATCCCAATGGATCAGACAATGCAGCTGCCTTTGATACACACAGCAAGGCCCAGCCACTCTGACCGGAGAGATGGACAAGGCCCTGTTTCCCCTGCAGAATTTTCACCAACTAGGGGAAAATTATCCCAGCAAAACTCTGGGTGGCTTGGACAGGGAATGAACGGTAGCTGCTGACTTGTTGTCAGATCTCAGGACTCACACCCCAGGACAACCCCAGGGAAAGCCTCGGAAAAAGGGGATTGTGTTTCCCCAGGTCCCAACCTCTGGTCCTGCTGACCCCACACAGTGAAGGGGTCCTGAGGTGCAGGAAACACAAAGCAAGATCCCACAGTATGATAAAATAAGCATTTCTCTTGGGTGACAATTGAGAAGTCTCCTGCTCAGACTTGTCACCCTGCCCTGGGATTGGTTGTATCCACCTGAGAGACCAGGCAGAGCTTCAACTTAAGGTCTCCCACAGTGTGACCCTCCCTCAGTACTACCCCTCCCCCAATGTGACCCTCCCTCAGTACAGCCCCTCCCACGGTGCAACCCTCCCTCAGTACCGCCCCTTTTTTTTAAACGTTTATTCACTAAAAGCACTACAAAAGACAACCAGTGTCAATACACTACATCTAATACAGAAAAGAAGAAACTAAGCAATGACATACTACAGTAGAGAATGCAAACTAATACTAACGAAACACACACGCAATGCTACACCCGTTAACGCGACACTTCAAATAAGAATCGCGTTCGTACCGTCCACGACACACGCGATCCCCTGAGGGGCCCACCGAGCGCGGAACTCGGCTAGGGTGCCCACGGAAACCGCATGCTCCCTCTCCAAACACACCCGCG
The DNA here is from genome assembly GCF_009764475.1 of Pristis pectinata. NCBI lineage: Eukaryota > Metazoa > Chordata > Chondrichthyes > Rhinopristiformes > Pristidae > Pristis > Pristis pectinata. The sequence continues at coordinate 1,780,757 of NC_067417.1, forward strand.
CGCGCACGTAAGCGCAGAAGACGGGCAGGCAGGCAGACCTGCCGGTACCCTCGGCCGCCCGCTGCCACATCCCGTGGATGGCTAGCTTGGCCAGGCCCAGCAGGAGACCCACCAGGAGATCCGCCGCGCGCCTCTCCCCGCGCCGCACCGGGTGCCCGTAGACCAACAGCGCCGGGCTGAAGTGCAACCAGAACTTAAGCAGCAGCCCCCGCAGGTACTCGAAGAGGGGCTGCAACCTCTTGCACTCCGCGTACGCGTGGTACACCTCAGTACCACCCCTCCCACAGTGTGACCCTCCCTCAGTACTGCCCCTCCCACAGTGTGACCCTCCCTCAGTACTGCCCCTCCCACAGTGTGACGCTCCCTCAATACTGCCCCTCCCACAGTGTGACCCTCCCTCAGTACTGCCCCTCCCACAGTGTGACCCTCCCTCAGTACTGCCCCTCCCACAGTGTGACCCTCCCTCAGTACTGCCCCTCCCACAGTGTGACCCTCCCTCAGTACCACAGTGCCATTGTCAGCCTGGATAATGAGCTGAATGGTTTGGGATTTGAAGCCATGAGCTTGTGAGTAGGAGGTGAGCAACTCCCTGGTGAGCAAAGGCAACCCCAGTCTGCTTCATGTCGGCAGACCCAGCCACTTCCTGCAGGCAAGTCTTAAAATAAATCTGGAGAAACAGCCACACTGGGAAACATATCCCCATAGCAACCACAACATAGCACGTATCCTGCCTGTGATGGAAAAGTTGAGAGTGTTGAAGTGAAGTTGATGGGTGGGAGGTTCTCCGTCTGCAGTCAAGGCAGGTGGATCATAGACTGTGTGTCACATCCCATAAGCTGGAGGAGCAACCAGAGAGTGACTGGGGCAGTGGGCATTGGGAAAACCCCGAGCTCAGAGCAGGCTGGAGGTTGGTTTCTCCCTGAACCCTTGTCCCTGCACCAACCAACCACTGACCAATGGGAGTGGGGGAGAACAGACCCAACCACTGACCAATGGGAGTGGAGGAAAGCAGATCCAATCACTGACCAATGGGAGTGGGGGAAAGCAGATCCAACCGCTGACCAATGGGAGTGGGGGAAAGCAGATCCAACCGCTGACCAATGGGAGTGGGGGAAAGCAGATCCAATCACTGACCAATGGGAGTGGGAAGAACAGACCCAACCACTGACCAATGGGAGTGGGGGAAGGCAGATCCAACCGCTGACCAATGGGAATTGAAGAGAACAGGCCAACCACTGACCAATGGGTCTCACTTTCACTTGGTCTCTCTCCGGTCCTTCCCTTGCTGAATTTCTCTGCCTCCGTCCCAGAAGATGGGTTACAAAGCAGGGATGCCCACAGCTGTTTCAACTATACCCTCTCCCACTCTGTTTCTTGTAAGGACTCTGTTCCATTCTCTCCCTTCATCTGTGTCCTGCTATATTTCAAATAATGATCAGATTTTTCCACATAGGTGCCTCTGAAATGTCCTCCTGTTCCTTAACTATGGCTTCCTTTTTACCAACGTTGACAGACATATCTCTTCTGTTCGCACCTTATCTTCACCCAGATAGAACAAGGATCCTCCCCACCAGCATCCATATTTAACTGACCATCCTTCAAAATCTCCAGCACATTACCAAGATTACACCATTGGACACACAGTCTGGGTGACTACTGGGCAGAGCACCTACAGTCGGCCTGCAAAGATGACCCTGAGCTTCCAATTGCTTGCCACTTTAATTCTCCCACTGTGACCTATCCTGAAACATTAACTCTGGTTCTCTCTCCCCAGATGTTGCCTGACCTGTTGAGTGTTTGCAGCATTTTCTGTTTTTATTTCAGATTTCCAGCAACCTCAGTTTTGATTTTCCATGACCAATGGGAACCAGAGAACATACTCAACCAATGACCATTGGTAATTTGCAGACTGATCTAATATCATTCCACAGGACCTGGCAAGAGTAGACTGGGAGCAACTATTTGCAGGTAAATCTACATTCGGGAAGTGGGAGTCTTTTAAAAGTAAAACAGTGAGAGTTCAGGGCCAACATATCCCTGTAGGAGTGAAGATTGAGGATGGTAAGTCTCAGGACTCTGGAAGTTAAGGAATATCAATGGTTCAATAAAAAAAGGAAGCATATGTTGGTATGAAAACAAGGGAGGGCCTTCAGGAGTATAGAGAGTGTAGGGGATCCTTAAAAAAGAAAACAGGAGGGCAAAGAGAATCACCAAATCAGGCAGGTAATATTAAGAAACCCCAAGGCGGCGCCGGAGCATAGCGACTCGTTGCAAGCTGCTCTCTACAAATCTACTCATTACCCTTACTATAATTGGTCTACACTTTTAAATTTAAGCTCTATGTCACTAACTATTACTAATAATGTTCTTTTACATCTTCTTACAGGGCTGGCAATCTTCCAACCTCCAGGAACGACTACAACCCAGTGCATCACGGACACCAGCCTCCCCTCCTTGGACTCTGTCCTTACCTCTCGCTGTCTTGGTGTAGCAGCCAGCATAATCAAAGACCCCACCCACCTGGGACATTCTCTCTTCTCTCCTCTTCCATCGAGTAGAAGATACAGGAGCCTGAGGGCACGTACCACCAGGCTTAAGAACGGCTTCTATCCCATGGTGATACAACTATTGAACGGGTCCCTTATACGATGAGATGGACTCTGACCTCACGATCTACCTTGTTGTGACCTTGCACCCTATTGCACTGCACTTTCTCTGTAGCTGTGACACTTTACTCTGTACTGTTACTGTTTATACCTGTACTACCTCAATGCACTCTGTACTAACTCAATGTAACTGCACTGTGTAATGAATTGACCTGTACGATCAGTATGCAAGACAAGCTTTTCACTGTACCTTGGTACAGGTGACAATAATAAACCAACACCAATATTATGAGTATAGTAAGACGGTAATCAGCGAAAGAGTGGGGACCATTAGTGACGAAAGGGCAACGCACACAAAATGCGGAAGGAACCCAGCAGGTCAGGCAGCATCTATGGAGGGAAAAGAACAGTCGATGATTCAGGCTGAGACCCTTCATCAGGCCTCAGCCCAAAACGTGGACTGTTTATTTCCCTCCATAGAGGCTACCTGACCTGCTGAGTTCCTCCAGCACTTTGTGTGTGTTGCTCCAGATTTCCAGCATCTGCAGTCTGTGTCTCAGTGATGAAAGGGCGATCTATATGTGGTGCCAGAGGGCATGGGCAAGGTCTTCAATGAATATTTTTCATTTATATTCACCAAGGAGAAATATAAAACTCTAGACCGCATTAAGATTAAAGGTGGGGAAGTATTTGATGTTTTAAAATAGTGGATAAATCCCAGGGGCCTGATGAGATGTGTCACTGGCTGCTGAGGGAGGTAAGAGAGGAGATTGTTGGGGCCCTGACAGAGATCTTTAAATCTTCTCTGACCACAAGTGAGGTGAGAACAGGAAGACAGCAAATGTGGGCAGCAGGGATAAGACAGGTAATTAATTACAGGACTGTGAGTCTAACAACAGTGGCAGGGAAATTACTGGTAAACATTTCTGAGAACTAATCTGCACTTGGAAAGACAGTGATTGATCGGGGATGGTCAGCACTGATTTGTTAGTGGGATATCCTGTCTTACTAATTCGATGGAGCTTTTGAAGAGATAACTAAGTATATTGATGTGGTTTACAGTCTCTCCTCAGAACTGAAAAGGTGTAATCTAGGTAACAGCCTGGCGATCTCCTCTGGTGAGGGGGTTTATGGTGGACCAGAGGGATGCAGTGGAGGGAGAGCTACATGGAGGAATTTCAGTGGAGGGGAGGTTGTAGTGGAGGGCGTGTTGCAATGCAGTGGGGGTTTCAGTGGAGGGAAGCGGTTGTGTTAGGGGTGGTTGCAGTAGAGGGAGTTATAGCAGTTAAGGGTTGCAGTGGAGGTGGGTTGCAAGGAGGGGGATTATGGTAGGAAAGGAGTAGAGGTGGAAGGGAAGGTTGTGGGGGGGTGCTTGTGGTAGAGAGGGAATAGAGATAGAGAGGGTTGTGGTACAGGGAGCTTGGGCTAGTGAGGTCGCATTGAGGGCAGAACAAGTAGAATCAGCTCCCTTTGGCTTTGGTCTGGTTTCAGCAACCACAGAATGAACCCGTTCTCAGGTCTGAAGAAAGGGGCAGAGAAGAAGGGTTTTACAAAATAAATCATCCAGATAAAAAGTTCCAAGCTGATTAACAACTTGCTTTTAACATGAATACTGTTGGAAGCACACTGTGATCCTGGGAACTGCTATTTTTGGAGTGTCCGTGTACCTGAGCTGCAGTTTCCCCGAGGTGTGATGTGCTGGGTGGTGTGGGACCCAGAGCACGCATCTGATATTTAGCTGTGGCCTGAGCAGGAAGGGGAAGAACATGCCTGTTTCTGAACACTGACAGTTCACACCCACTCATCTGGAACTGCTCATCGGAGCCAGTCTCCAAAATCCTCAACAGCCAGTCCCACTCACTCAGTGTGGGGAGGTTTCCTGCCTGCACCCCTCCTGCACTGTTCACTGCCTTTGTCTTTGTCAGCCACCCAGTAACACTGATCCGTTCTACCACCCGGTGGTGGGGGACATGTGTGGTGGTCTCCATTTGGGAATCCTCCCCTTTACATCAGGAATCCTCTGGGAAAGGTAGGCCAGCCTTCAGAGAAGTTGGACCTTGTTCTGAACGGAGCAACCTGGGACCAGGTAGGACTGGTTGGGGTGGATCGTGTGCTGTGGTGGAGAGTGATGCACAGAGCTGTCCCATGCAGTAGGTTTTTAACCTGGCTCAGGGATCCCCAGGATACTTGCCCTCGCTATGGCCTGGATGAGTCCATGTTCCACCTCTATGTGGATTGGCCAGGTGCAGCCCACGTTTGAGTATTTGAAGGGGCTGCTCCTCAAGCTCTGGATACTTTGATCTCTGGGCAGCCAGTAGGGAGGCTGGTGAGTCAGTCAGGGGATCTCCTCGTCAGTCTGCTCTTGCGTTGACTCCCTGCCCTTTTCTGTTAGTCCGTGCCCGGGTCTCCCTGGAAAGGGAGCACGTGATGTCTGCTGGCTCACTGAAGAACTTCTGGGACCAGTGGGCACTGCAAGAACTGGAGTGCATCTTGGATACCAAGGGTAACATTTTAATTGAAGTTTTTTAAATTATTGTAATAAAGTTATTTTAAAATGAAAATAAACAACTCAGCAAGAACAAAGAAAATAGGGGCCCGGGAATAGAAGCCGTAAAAAAAAGATTGGATGGAGAGTAAATGTCCCTTGGATGCAGCTCCAAGCACACACAGTATCTCACACCACATACAGCCGGTGAACCCAAGCCAGGAAGTGCAGGTTAATGAGTTCCCTTTTGCATATCTTCACATGGCCCAGTTTTCTCTCTGTAACACCCCAGTAGCTTGGAGTGAATGAAAGTTGAAGGCTATCTGATGTACTGTGTGCTCTGTGGGCTGAGTCCCCTCCATGGTCTCTGTCTACACTTCTCGCTGCCTTGGTAAAGCAGCCGACATAATCAAAGACCCCACCCACCCCAGACATTCCATCTCCTCCCCCCTCCCATCAGGCAGTAGATACAAAAGCCTGAAAGCACGTACCACCAGGCTCATGGACAGCTTCTGTCCTGCTGTTATAAGACTATTGAATACTCCTTTCTCTCATCTTAAACCCAAGCCCTCTTGTTTTTGATACCCCTACCATGGTGAAAAGATTCAGACTACCTACCCTTTCTAAGCCCCTTATAATTTTATATACTTCTATTAGGTCACTCCTCAGCCACCCTTCTTCATGGAAAACAAGCCCAGCCTATCCAATCTCTCCCTGTAACTAAAGTCTTCCAATCCAACAACATTCTGGTGAACCTCCTCTGCATTGTCTACAGCACAACCACATCTCTTCTGTTGGGTGGTGTCCAGAACTGCGCACAATACTCCAAGTACAGTCTAACCAATGTTTTGTAAAGTTATAACATAATGTCCCAACTTTTATATTCTCTGAAGACAAGTGTGCCATATGCCTTTCCACCATCCTGCATTGCCACTTCCAGGAAACTTCAATGTTCATCAACATTGCTTGGTGTTCTACCATGTACTGTATATGTCTCACCCCTATTTGCTTTCCCTTATTTTAAAAAGACAATCCACCTTTCTATTTTTTTTCTACCAAAGTGGATAACTTACAATTTACAACTTTGTATTCCATCTACCATGTTCTTGCCCATTCAATAAGCCTATCTCCCTGAAGGTTCTCAGCTTCCATTTCACAGACCACGTTGTCACCCAGCTTTGTATCATCAGCAAATTTGGATATATTGCACTTGGTCCCTTCATCCTAATCATTGATACAGATGGTGAACATCTGGGGCTCAGCACCAACCCCTGCGGTAGATAGGTCCCAGTATTTTACCTCCTGTTGATGTCTGACTAACTGATCCCCTCTCTCTCTTTTCTCAAATAATGGAGTTCTGGAAGATGACAACAGTGCATCTGTTGTTCCCGTTGTCACCTCCCTGAGATTCAGGTCACCAGAGTCTGGGATTCATTGCCTTTCTGTCCCATTAATTTCTCCAGAAGACCATAAGACACAGGTGCAGAATTAGGCCATTTGGCCCATTGAGTCTGCTCCACCATTCGATCGTGGCTGATTTATTTTTCCCTCTCAACCCCATTCTCCTGCCTTCTCCCCGTAACCTTTGACGTCCTCAATAATCTCCACCCGATTTTTTTCTGCTGCTTATTTCTTTGAACTCCTCATTGACTTCAGACTCCACTGCTTCTGGGAGGTTTTCTGTGTCTTCTTTTGTGAAGACAGAAATAAACTGTATGATTTTTCTGACATTTCCTTATTCCCCAGTATAATTCCTGCCACCTCAGTTCAATGATTTCCTTTCTATGTCTATACAGAAGTTTTCAGTCCATTTTATGTTTCCCATATTGTGCTTTCCTGTGTCTTATTACCACCAGAGGAAAATTGATTGATCTCCTTCGAAAATTGCAGATTTTTCATGAATTTTATCATTTAATTCTGTCCAATCAATTGTAACCTGATCATTAGCTGCAGGCAGCAGATGTCAACATATCAAGTTCTGGTTCTGTCCATAGATCTGTCTCTCTCTAACTCCTCGTAGCATCTATATCTCCCTCTGCCATGCATGTGGATCCCTCTCTCCTTCTCTCCTAGTCCATTCCCACTCATTCATTTAATCATTCCTTCTGGGACTGAGCCTGGACCCAGACTCTGTGCTGCTGGATCCTTCTCTCCAACACCTCCCTTCTCCTGCCCACTCCTTCTGTCCATTCAGTGTGTTCTTCAAGTGCAAGATTAACGTCTCCCAACCTACCCACCACTCACAGCTGGACCAGACCGGGTCACCGGAGCAACAGCCAGGTGGGGGCAGTACTGAGGGAAGGTCACACTGTGGGAGGGGCAGTACTGAGGGAGGGTCACACTGTGACGGGATCCTGCCCTGGCTCCTCGGCAAGAAGGCACCCCAGGTCAGGGGCTGCAATCAGGGGTCAGCACCCTGGGGTCAGGAATCAGGAGCAGGAGAATTGCGGTCAGAGGCTGAGACGAGGGTGACGGGGGTGGGTGCTGCCTGCAGTGGGAGGGACGGGGCAGCAGGGGGACGATGGGTCAGGGGGTGATAGGGTGAGGGACGGGGAGGGGGATAGATGTGGGTCAGGCGGAGGGCCGAGTGACCACTGACCCTCACAGCAGGCGGTGCCGCCCCCCCTTGTCCCAGCTCCCGGGCCGAGGGGCATTGATTCCCCCCCCCCCCACACACTCACTGATCTCACACTGACCTCACACTGTCTTCACACTGAACTCACACTGACCTGTCACACTCACTGACCTCACACTGACCTCACACTCACTGACCTCACACTGACTTCACACACTGACCTGTCACACACTGACCTCACACACTGACCTCACACGGACCTCACACTCACTGACCTCACACTGACCTCACACACTGACCTGTCACACTCACTGACCTCACACACTGACCTCACACACTGACCTCACACTGACCTCACACACTGACCTCACACTCATTGACCTCACACTGACCTCAAACACACTGACCTCACACTCACTGACCTTGCACACAGTTTCTTATTCAGTCACTCACTTACAAAGTCACTCACTCACGTACTCACACTCACTGATTGACTCATGTATATGCTCACATTCACATACTCACACTGACATACTAACACACTCACTTTCATGAAAACATTCATTCTCACACACTCGCTGAGCCAATCACACTTACACCTTAATGATACACTATCATACACATTCGTAAGTCACACCCACGCATATTCCGACTCATACACTCACTCACACTTACAGCTAAATGGTGTCCACACTCACTCACACTGACATTTACATTCACTCAAATGACACATTCACTCAGACTCACTCACCCAACATTTACACTCACTCACACTGCACGTACACAGTGGCACATTCATTCTCACACTCACACTGACACACTCACACCAACACACTCACACCTACATGTTCACTTTCACACTCACACTGACACATTCACTCTCACACCGACACTCTTACACTCACACCGACACTCTCACACCGACACTCTCACACCGACACTGACACTCTCACACTCACACTCACACGTTCACTCTCACACTCTCTAACACATTTACACTCATTCACACTGACATTCACACTCGCGTGAATTGCCTGCCCCCTCACACGTACCCACAGCCGCCGCACCCCCACATGTGCGGACACTTTCACACCTGTTCACACTCGCCGTGAAGTTGTGCGGGGGGTGGGGGGCAGCCCCTCCCCGCGGCGGGCAGGGTGGGGAGGCGCCGGGCTCCGTGCCCTCCGCCGGCTGCTCTGACGGAGCAGCTTTCCGTAAACCTCGGCGCCCGCCGTCCGCCGCCGGCTGCGGGAGCGCCCAGACTCCGCTGTCGGCAGCCGGCGGATCGTTTGGGCTGCCGGAGCCGCAGCCTCGCCCGCCGGTCAGGGAGGGGAGGGAGCGCCCCGCCGGTCAGGGAGGGAGCGCCTTGCCGCACGGTGACAGCCGCCCGCCGGTCAGGGAGGGAGCGCCTCGCCGGTCAGGGAGGGAGCGCCTTGCCGCACGGTGACAGCCGCCCGCCGGTCAGGGAGGGAGCGCCTCGCCGGTCAGGGAGGGAGCGCCTCGCCGCACGGTGACAGCCGCCCGCCGGTCAGGGAGGGAGCGCCTCGCCGCACGGTGACAGCCGCCCGCCGGTCAGGGAGGGAGCGCCTCGCCGCACGGTGAGAGCCGCCCCGATCTTCGGTGGCAACTTTGAGTGAATTGGGAAGGAATCGGACGGGAAGCGGCTGCCGGCGCTCGGCAGGGATCGCGCAGCGGGTCTGCAGCCGACCGTGAGGGAGCGGAGAGTCCCGCCGCCCAGCGAGCCCAGGACAGGTCAGTCAGCGGTCGGCTCGTCCGGTGTGTGGGGGGTGTGTCTGTCAGTGTGTGAGGGAGGGTGTGTGTGGGGGAGTGTGTGAGGGAGTGTGGTATTGGTTTATTATTGTAACTTGTACCAAGGTACAGTGAAAAACTTGTCCTGCACACCGATCGTACAGGTCAATTCATTACACAATGCAGTTACATTGGGTTAGTACAGAGTGCATTGATGTAGTACAGGTAGAAACAATAACAGTACAGAGTAAAGTGTCACAGCTACAGAGAAAGTGCAGTGCAATAAGGTGCAAGGTCACAACAAGGTAGATCGTGAGGTCAGAGTCCATCTCATTGTATAAGGGAACCGTTCAATAGTCTTATCACAGTGGGGTAGAAGCTGTCCTTAAGTCTGGTGGTACGTGCCCTCAGGCTCCTGTATCGTCTACCCGATGGAAGAGGAGAGAAGAGAGAATGTCCCGGGTGGGTGGGGTCTTTGATTATGCTGGCTGCTTCACCAAGACAATGAGAGGTAAAGAAAGAGTCCAAGGAGGGGAGGCTGGTGTCGGTGATGCGCTGGGCTGTGTCCACAACTCTCTGCAGCTTCTTGCAGTCCTGGGCAGAGCAGTTGCCGTACCAAGCTGTAATGCATCCAGATAGGATGCTTTCTATGGTGCATCTGTAAAAGTTGGTGAGCGTCAAAGGGGACAAACCAAATTTCTTTAGCCTCCTGAGGAAGTAGAGGCACTGGTGAGCTTTCTTGGCTGTGGCATCTACGTGATTTGACCAGGACAGGCTGTTGGTGATGTTCACTCCCAGGAACTTAAAGCTCTCAACCCTCTCGATGTAGACAGGAGCGTGTACACCACCCCCTTTCCTGAAGTCAATGACCAGCTCTTTTGTTTTGTTGACATTGAGGGAAAGGTTGTTGTCATGATCTCCTTCCTGTACTCCGACTCATCGCTGTTTGAGATACGACCTACAACGGTGGTATCATCTGCAAACTTGTAGATGGAGTTAGAGCAGAATCTGGCCACACAGTCATGAGTGTATAGGGGGTAGAGTAGGGGACTGAGGATGCAGCCTTGTGGGGCACCAGTGTTGAGAATAATCGTGCCAGAGGTATTGCTGCCTATCCTCACTGATTGCAGTCTGTTTGTTAGAAAGTCAAGGATCCAGTTACAGAGGGAGGTGTTGAGTCCTAGGTCTCAGAGTTTGGTGACAAGCTTGCTTGGAATTATTGTATTGAAGGCAGAGCTGTAGTCAATAAACAATAGTCTAACGTAGGTGTCTTTACTGTCCAGATGCTCCAGAGCTGAGTGTAGGGCTAGGGAGATGGCATCCGCTGTAGACCTGTTTCGCCGATAGGCGAATTGCAATGGGTCCAGGTTGTCTGGGAGGCTGGAGTTGATGTGTGCCATGACCAACCTCTCAAAGCACTTCATGATGGTGGATGTCAGAGCCACTGGTCAGTAGTCATTGAGGCACGTTACCTTGCTTTTCTTCAGTACCGGGATGATAGTGGTCTTCTTAAAACAGGTGGGAACCTAAGATTGAAGCAGGGAAAGGTTGAATATGTCCACAAATACTTCTGCCAGCGGATCAGCACAAGATCTGAGCTCACAGCCCGGGACACCATCTCGTGTTCACTCTCCGGAAGACTGATCTTACGTCCTCCACTGTGATCACAGGTTCAGCTGCGTTGGTGGCTGTCAGGGTGGGTGGTGACAATCCACTTCCCTTCTGTTCAAAACACGCATAGAATGCGTTAAGTTCATCAGGAAGGGATGCGCTGTTGTTAGCTATGCAGCCCAACTTCGTCTTGTAGCCTGTTATGGCATTTAAGCCCTGCCATAACTGGCAGCTGGTCAGGGACTCTACTTTGAGTTGGTATTGCCTCTTAGCATCCCTGATAGCTTTTCGAAGGTCATATCTCAATCTCTTGTACAGATCAGGATCACCAGATTTGTGTGCAGCAGTCCTCTCCTTCAGTAGGGAGTATGTGTGTGAGGGAGTGTGAGTGAGTGGGAGTGTGTGTGTGAGGGAGTGTGTGAGGTAGTGTGAGGGGTTGTGTGAGGGAGTGTGTGAGGTAGTGTGAGGGGTTGTGTGAGGGATTGTGTGAGGTAGTGTGAGGGGTTGTGTGAGGGATTGTGTGAGGGAGTGTGTGGGGGTGTGAGGGAGTGTGTGGGGGTGTGAGGGAGTGTGTGGGGGTGTGTGTGGGGGTGTGTGAGGGAGTGTGGGGGTGTGTGTGGGGGTGTGAGGGAGTGTGTGGGGGTGTGTGTGGGGGTGTGAGGGAGTGTGAGGGAGTGTGTGAGGGAGTGTGAGTGAGTGTGAGGGAGTGTGTGAGGGAGTGTGAGGGGTGGGCAGGTGGGCTCTACAATCACCCATGCACAGACGATTCATTCACCATCTCACTTTGTGCTGGGATGTTTGGCCCCTGGGATGGGGCCCATGAGTGTCGGGATTGGGGGTTGGTGGTGTGAAGGGGTCGGATATGGCTGGGGTGGGGGAGTGAGGGACGGGGTCGGAGGAGGGTCTGGTGATCCCCTGCTCTCTCCTCACTTGCTTCGTGATGCAGAGGGACATCCAGTCTGTGAGCCGGTTGCCGGCCGGAAGGTGCAGCGCCGACAGCCAAGGACTGTGCCAGCTGACACCCCAGCAACAACCCCTGCCCCCCCCCCCCCGGTGAGAAGCCCAGGATTTAAAAACTTTGCCCACACGGCTGACTGTCACAGACAGACAGTCACTGCTGTGGGAGGCAGCAGGTTCGAATCCCTATCAAATATCATTCCTTCAGGGACATGAGGGATGCTCTGTCCAAATCTGATTGCATCAAGTTAATGAGGTTTTGCTGAATTGTTCATTCACCACCTGTGTCCGTGCCCACTCCACAGCCCTGCCGTTACACAATGCAGGAGGCTGTGCCCATCCACTGTACACTGGGCTGTTCATTTGTACTGAACGTACGGCTCTGTATTTTTCAGCACACAGGGCTGTCGCTCTGTATTTGTGATATAATCTAACGTCTTGGGCTATATTCAGGAGGCCTGAAAGTGGTTTGCAACCGTCCCCGGTCAGTAGGTTGGGATCTGTCTGCTGCACGCTATTTGGTCGATTACGCAGGTGGAGCAACCTGTGGTGTTCATTGGCTGGATTCCCCAGCAGGGTAACCATGGGGACATTCTTCCAAATATATCCTGTATTTATAAAATTTACAAATATATAATACAGGACACTTGAGTATCGCTACTTACAGTTCAAGACGTGTTCCATTCGCTTCCAACATAACTTGATGTCATGTTGACACCATGTATTCTTTCATACACATTCCACAAACAATGACCAAGAGGCTTCTGCACAGGTCCCTGGTCCTCGGTGCCCAGTTGCAGGAGGGCCTCAGTTGTTGCCTTTGCCCATGGTTGGCTGCACCAACTCCCGGCCAGCTCCTTCACGGGGAGACCAGCTGGTTCTGGGCAGACAGCTTTTTGTACTTGGCTCTGTGGGACTGGATGTAGCCAGAGCTAGAGGAAGCATAAATCACCAAGCATCTAGCTGGCAGTGTGTCAGAATCCATGAGGAAAGACATCATCACCCTCATCTACAAGGGCGGAGACAGAAGTTGGTGACCTATTTTGCTGTTTAATGTGCATTACTGGATCCTGTATCATCACCTATCAAGTGAAGTTTGTTGCGAGGTAAGTGATCCACCCAGACCAGACCTGCGCCATATCCAGCAGGGAATTCTCTTTCAGCCTTGTGCTGTGTAGGGATACCATTGCGGGACAGGTGGGGGCGAGGGAGCGTGGACACGTACCTGGTTAGCTGGACAGAATATCACACATGTACATGATGAACGTGCTCTCCAAAATGGGCTTTGGGGAGGGAATCTGGAATTGTATGCAGCTGGTCCACACAGACATCCAGACTAATAGGCAGGACAAGGAAACCTTCCCCAGGTGAAGCTGTCCAATCCCCTCTGTATCGAGCCTTTTGCCAAACCCATCAAGAAGGAAGCAGGCATAAGAGGGGTGTTGATGCCAGTCTGTGGGGACACTGAGATCAAAGCCTCCCTCTACAGCATCACCTTCTTCTGCTTGGGCCCACAGTTGATCTGCAGGTTGGTCAGCATCTGTGACCAGTTTGAAATGGTCTCAGGGGCCAGAGTCAATTGCAGCAAAACCAAGGCCACGTACTTGGCAACTGGCTCAACTGATGCTCTCCTTCCTTCACTGTCAGTTCCCATCACCTGAAGGTGCTGGGGTCCAGTTCAGAGGAGCCAGGGTATGTGTCAAGAATTGGCTGGAGAGGATGGCCAAGGTGAAGCATAGGGTGGGAATGTGGGAGCAACGTTCTCTCTCACTGGCGGGCAAGAACCTGGCCATCGAGTGTGAGAGGCTTTCAGTGTTGCTGTACGTGGTGCAGGTGTGACCCACACCCCTTCCCTTACAAAATGGATCATGTCCATAAAAATGCAACGTACAGGTCTCCAGAGAAAGCCCTCATCCTGATAGCCACCTTCGTGTGCAGCTGCATCAAGTTGTGCACTGAGCCAGAGTCCACAAGTTCTCACCAAGTGTCCCTGGCATTCCACCTGTCCCTGGTGTGGGGAAGGATGGACCTGGCCTCGTTGCTGCCAAACATTCCATTCAGTTGGACCTCACCACCACCTGTGAAAGAAAAGTTCTTGCAGAAAAACACGTTTGACCACGTCACTTAGGCAGTGGGATGTCCCGGAGGCTGTGCGGGAGATGGTCAATACTGCCAGATACCTCCCACTGCAGACTGTGAAACTGTCTCATTGCCAGAGCTCTCAAACAAGCACAAGATTTATGATAAGAGATACCTTTATTTGTCACATGTACATCGAAACACGCAGTGAAATGCATCTTTTGAGTAGAATGTTCTGGCAGCAGCCCACAAGTGTCACCACGCTTCTGGCGCCAATATAGCATGCCCACAACTTCCTAACCTGTACATCTTTGGAATGTGGGAGGAAACCGGAGATTCCGGAGGAAACCAACGCAGACACAGGGAGAACATACAAACTCCTTATAGACAGTGGCCGGAATTGAACCCAGGTCACTGGCACTGTAAAGCGTCACGCTAACTGCTACACTACCATGCTTGCCTAGTTTCCCTTGTCTGGTGCCAAACCTGTCACAGCCGGAGCCTCAATCCCCATACACTGCCCTTGAGGTGGCAGCAGTGTGAACAAGACCATCTCGGATCTGGGCATGACTGATGAAGCCAGCCAGCATTTATTGCCCTTGAGAAGCTGGTGGTGAGCTCCCCCTTGTACCTCGTACAGGTGCTCCCATTGTTCTGTTGGGGAGGGACTTCCAGGGTTTAGACCCAGTGACAATGAAGGAGCAGCGATATACTTCCATGCCAGAAGGGGACCTAGACTGTGGATTTACCAAAAACATCTGGAAAGGGGCGCAGTGGTATTTGCCGAGGTTCACCCGGAATCGCTGTGTGGCACTGGATTCTGTGCTCCAGGGAAGCGTACTGAGGCAAACATCGACTGCTGCTGGAAGATCAGCTTGGTGAAGTGTTCCTCCGGCCTGCACACGGCCTCATAAACAGGATGACCATGGTGGCTGGAGCTGGTGTTGCCAGTCCTCCTCGAAGTGAAGACACGAGAGACGGCAGATCCTGGAACCTGAAGCAGCGCACAATCTGCTGGAGGAACTCAGCGAGTCGAGCAGTGTCCCGATGCAGGGTTTCAACCCAAAGTGTCGACAATTCCTCCCCCCCCCACAGACGCTGCTCGACCCACTGAATTCCTCCAGCAGATTGTTTGTTGCTCCTCAGAGCGAGTCTGAGCTGGGAAGCAGCAGACCGCAGAGGGATTGACTCAACCCACTGCCTTCCCCTTGATGCCGGTTGAGTTCAGCTTTACCAGAGCTCCTTTAGGCCACACTCAAGTGGCTCGATATCGAGAGCAGTCACTCTTGTCTCATCCCTGGAATTCAGCTGGAAGGTCCATGTTTGGGAGTTCTGGGACCTTGTGTTCTGGGCAGATCTGGGGACCTTTGCAACTTGAAGCAACTGAACAACAAAACAACATAGCAACAGCCAGTAAAAGTCAACCAGCCACTAGCCCATGGGGTAAGGCAACCTTCCTACTACAGAGCTCAGGATCATAGATGTGGGGCAGAGAATCAGTGAGCTTCAAGACCGAGCACAAAATGGGAGCCCAGCAGCTCACCCAATTGGAGTTGTAATGTGGCCGTACCCATAGTGTTCTGTTTTAACAACTCGATGGCACCAGCTCAATTGATCCAAAACTATGCCATGTGCTCCCCGAACACTTTCATCGCTTCCCCCCCCCCCCCAGATATAGGCATCACTGATCCCAATTTCACGCCATCTGCAGTTATAAAGTATGCACAGAATGGGTGTCTCTGTGTTCAGTCCCTGTGATGTGTCTGTATTATATGTGGCTTCATCAGATGGCGTCTGAGTTCCAAGCTCATATTTATGGCTGTATTTTCTAGAATTTAGATTATGGGATGATGTGTTTGAAGTTTTCCAGATTTTACGTTAGGGTTTGCAGAGTAAAGGTGAGAAGACAGAGCAGAGAGGTGCAGATCCTGGAACGGATGTTAAAGGATATGGGAAAAGACAAGAGTTGGCTCACAGATCAGCCAGGATCTTGCTGATTGATGGACCAGGTTAGGATGGGCTGAATGGCCTCTCCCTCTCTTCCTAAATGTTGAGTGAGCCAGGATGGGGTAGTGTCCCCTTTGGAAAACAAATGGATGAGAAAGGAAGGGGTTTGGAGGAGCAGGAGACGGTTCTTTGGGTTTACAGCAGTAGTCACATCCTGTGTGTAAATGAAAAGAAAACTTCAGTTCTGCTGTACAGACAGAGCTCCCCGGGATTTGAACGGACTAGGTCTTTATCCTGATGAAGGGTCTCGACCCGAAACATCGACTGTCCACTTCCCTCCATAGATGCTGCCTGACCCTGTGTTCTTCCAGTGTTGCTCCAGATTTCCAGCATCTGCAGTCTCTTGTGTCTCCCTCGGTTTTTACCTGACGGACTTGCTGGGGAATAAAACTGAAACCTGTCCTGACACTGACCCCAACTGATCTGAAGCAGACCTGGGCCCAAGGGCGTTACGCCCGAACACACAGTGTGGGGTTCTCAGTCTGGGCAAGGTGGCTGGACTTCATTGTCGAGAGCTCTGAAGAATGAGGAGTGATCTCACTGTGAAGCTTTTGGAAGCGATCAGGAAAATAAATCATAAGAATTTGAAGAAGTCATAATTAATAAAGGAGATTTATTAAAAGCAACTATTTGACTAACGCCTGGACATTTTGATGACGTAAGTGAGAAGGTTGATGAAAGGGGAGCTGGGGGCTGGATTTTCTGGAGGCAGCCCCACTCGAAAGGCAGGAAGGAAGCTGTGAAGCTGGGGGTCAACTCTCCTGGGGGTAACAGGTATGTTCGGAGCAGGCAGGTAGAGGATGGACTCATGGGGAAGCAGGAGCAGGCTATTCATCCCTTCTAGCCCGCTCGACCATTCAATGGGATCAGGTCTGATCTGAATATTAAATCCCTCTCCCCATTTTGGTTCCTTAACAAACATCTGTCAGTCTTGAAATTTCCCAAGAACCCAAATGTTGACAGCTGTTTGGGGAGGGTGGCAGGTCTGAGGGAAAACTTCCCAAATGGTAGTGCTGGAATTCAAGGATCTGCCCACCAGAGAGCACAGGTCCTCCCCATGCATCTAATTAACTCCTTCAACCATCTTAAATCTCTCTGTTCGATCCCCGCGAGTATATCCATTCAAAGTTCACCGTCTGTAGCTGGGATACTCCTGGTGAAACTCCCAGTGAGCTGGGATGCTCGGTGGAATTTTGGAGTTTATCCGGGAGAGTGACGGCAATCTTTGCTGAGCTGCAGCCGTCGGACTCGGGACTGTGGAGGAGAAACAAAGGCCGCTTTACATGGGATAATTGAATTGCAAAATGTTTGCAGTGAGGATTTGTGGAGCACAGTACAAACAAAGGCACTGCTCTCTGTCAGTCAGGCACACTGCTGTGGGTAGCTCAGCCTAGCTCAGGCACAGTCAACCAGACAGGCAGCAGAGTCCTTCCCACCGTAACCAAGGGCAGGTTCGGCCCGGCAGCGGGCGGGTGGGGGAGGTGCACACGGCTCTGGCTGCCTGCCTCTCAGGGTCAATAGAAAATCACCTGCCAACTGATGTTGAACAGGAGAAATGACCCAGCTGTTGTGTACCCGTTCACATGGGGCAGGCCATCAGACAGGGGACAGACCAGGTGCCTCCCATGACATCCAAGGCTGAGGTAGGTATTGTCACCCAGAAGGGGCAAACTGTCAGCACACAGCTCCAGTCCACAGACACCCAGCCCCTCCACACTCACCGGCAGCTGAGGGAGCCACACTGTTTCACTGTTCTGTTCATGAAATAAAGTTATTTAGGAAAAAAAAGCAAAGGCATAAATCATCATCCAAAAAAACAGTTAACCTTGACAGGACAATGTAGGAGGTACACAGTTCTGCACCATCCTTCCTGGGATCATTGATGGGACAGTGTAGAGAGGGCTTCATTCTGTGTTAACCCTGGCCTGGGAGTCAGTGATGGGACAGGATCTAACTTATATTTTTTAACTGGTTTATTAACATATTTACAATACTTAGTTTTCATTTGAATATTTACAAAAGTTACATCACTTTCAAAATAAAACATTATCTAACCTGTGCTGTTCCTGTCATGGGAGAGTGTGACAGGTCAGTGTAACGGGACCTTTGTCTAATCAGTGCTCTCCCTGCACTGTGAGTGTGCGATGGGACAGGAAAGGAGGAGCTTTACTTTGTGAGATTGCAGAATTCTGAGATGCTGAGGGATCTGGGTGTCCTAGTACATGATTCACAAAAGGCTAGTGTGCAGGTAGAAAAGTAATGAAGAAATCTAATAGAATGTTATTGTTAGCTGCCAGGGAATTGAATACAAAAGTGAGGAAGTTATACTTAGTTATACAGGAGGCTGATGAGACCACATCTGCGTGGTGCATTGGCCTTCTCACTGATGGAACGCTGTTAATGCACTGGAAGTCGTTCAGAGAGGATTTACTGGCTGTTTCCTGGAACGGGCAGATTGTCTTTTGAGGAGACATAGGACAAGCTGGGCTTGTTAATGCTGGAGTGTAGAATGGTAAGAAGCCATTGGTCTCACTGTTATCTCAGTGAAAGGACATCTTCAAGAGGTGGTGCCCCAAGAAGGCGGCGTCCATCACCAAGGACCCGTACCACCTGGGACATGCCCTCTTCTCATTACTACCATCGGGGAGGAGGTACAGGAGCCTGAAGACCCACACTCGATGCTTCAGGAACAGCTTCTTCCCCTCCGCCATTAGATTCCTGAACGGTCTGTGAACACTACCTCATGTTTTTTTGCACTATTTATTTATATTGTAGTTTATAGTAATTTTATGTACTGATGACGCAAAACAACAAATTTCATGTCAGTGATAATAAACCTGTTTCTGATTCTGACTGAAACATACAAAATCCTGAGAGTCTTGACAGGGTGGGTGAGGAGAGGATGTTTCCTGGAACTATGTGTCACTGTTTAAAAATAAGGGGTTGCTCACTTAAGACAAAGATAAGTCATTTTTTCTCACTCTGAGGGTTTTTGGAATTGTCTTCCTGAAATGGCAGTGGAAACAGTCTTTGAATACTTTTATTTGATTAGTGCGGGTTGAAAGGTTACTGAGGGGTAGTGGTAAGTGGGGCTGAGGAGATGACATAACAGAGCGGCCATAATCTGACAGAACGTGGAGTGGGGCTCGAGTGTCCGACTCCTGCCCCTAAACGTTTCATACGACTTGAGCCTGTTATCTGGACTGACACTCCAGTGCTGAGGGAGTGCCGTGTTGTCAGGCAAGGTGCTTTAGGATGAGACGGTGTTGGGAGGATGGAGAAGTGCCCGGAACTGTTTAGAAGAGTATAGCAGTTCTGTCGGGTGCCCTGGGGACATTGTTCACCCCTCAGCTGCCAGCAGTTACCTGCTGATCATTGGCTCACTGTTGGTGGGAGCTTGCTGTGCACAATTGGCTGCTTTGCCTCCTACCCACAGACAGTGATCACACTTCAAATCCGCCTTACTAGCTGCACAGCTTCCGAGCGCCCTGTCTCTGTGAAAGCTAGCTGCTATGGAAATGCAAACCAGTGAATTTATTGATATTGAAACCTCCTGATTTCATTGCTAAATGAAAGTCAGCATGTAATCAATGCTTCACTGCAGAGCAGGAGGGACTACTCTCAGCTGCAGTACAGGGCTCTGATTAAAACTCAGGGGAGGCGAGAATTCTCAATGTCACTGGGGAGAGGACAGCTGCAGCTGGCTATTCCAAACCTCATCTCGAAGATGAAATATTCGAAAAGTGACGGATGGTGAATCCAGCGAGAGATGAGCTCCAGCCATCGCTGTCAGTGGTGGGTGAGGGGTGGGGGCAGTGGAGGGCAGGGGAGGGGAAAGGACAGAGAGCAGAGCAGAGGGAAGGGGACAGAGAGGGAAGGAGAAGCAGTGGAGGGGAGGAGGAGAGCGGGAAGGGGAGGAGAGGGGGAAGGGGAGAGGGAACGGAGGGGAGGAGAGGGGTGAAGAGAGGAGGTGAAGGAAGGGAGCGGGTGGTGAGGAGTGGCGTGGGGAACGGGGCACTCAGAAAATGACATCACGAGGACAATCCTGGAAGCCACAACACTGCCCTCAGATTATATCAACATAAACCTCGATTGGGGATTTCACAACATTTTATTAAACACAACATTCTGCAGAGAGACCCAGTGTGGGGTCTGATCCTGTCCAGTGAGCCCCAGTGTGGGGTCTGACCCTGTCCAGTGAGCCCCAGTGTGGGGTCTGATCCTGTCCAGTGAGCCCCAGTGTGGGGTCTGACCCTGTCCAGTGAGCCCCCACCCCAGCTGGGCCCATCGCTCCCCATCCGACCCTGATCTCTGTGTGATCAGTGTGTTTTCTTAAACTTGCTTCTGTGACTAATAATTAAGTCTTTCTCTGGCTCAATTTTCCATTCAGATAAATGGTCTTAATATTTAAATGTGTTTAGAATCCAGGATTTAAGTGGCTTTGAGCAAGAGATCGATGATGGGTTATAGTGACATTAATCACAGTCTCCGTGCAGTGCCAATGATTGCCCATGCCTCAG
Source organism: Pristis pectinata (assembly GCF_009764475.1). Taxonomy (NCBI): domain Eukaryota; kingdom Metazoa; phylum Chordata; class Chondrichthyes; order Rhinopristiformes; family Pristidae; genus Pristis; species Pristis pectinata. Next base: position 1,801,346 of record NC_067417.1, read on the forward strand.
CCTCATTACAAATCGCAGTCCTTTTAAAAACAAATCCACAACGGCTGAAACTCTATTTATCAGCCAGCTTCAACTTGGAGCCATTGATGATCACCTCATCAATGACCCTGAACCTAACCCCACTCGCCCTCTGACCCCTGAGGTGAATGAACATCGACCCCACTCGCCATTTGACCTCATGAAAGAAGTGAAGGACTTTGACCTCATTCACCATCTGACCCGTGGGGTGAATCAACTTTGACCCCACCTGAGGGACAACATGGCAGTGCACGGAGAAAATGAAAATGGAAGGATGTGATCTGTGCCTCAGGGGATGTGGTGCGGAAATGGACACCACCATCCATCCGCGGCAGGTTGCAGGAGTGAAAGGACAAGCTGGCCTTCCTTCATCACACAGAGAGCCATCGAGTTACACAGCACAGAAACAGGCCCTTCGGCCCACCACAGCCATGCTGACCGGTGGGCGCCCATCCGCATTGTTCCAGCACTTGGCCTGTAGCCTTCCATTCAAGTGCTTGTCACGACACTTCCCAACTGCTGTCAGTGACCCTGCTTCCCCCACTCTGTCCAGCAGTGTGTTCCAGGTACTCACTGCTCTCTGGGTGAGGAAGGTCCCCCTCAGGTCCCCTCTCAATCTCTCCCCCTTTATGTTAAGTCTATGTCCTGTAGTTTTATTAACCTTTGATAAGGGGAAAAGATTTCTGCAGTGTACCCTATCTATACCTCCTGTAATTTTATATACTTCAGTCATGTCTCCTCTTAACCTCCACCACCCCAGGGAGAACAGACCCAGCCTCTCCAGTCTCTCCCCATAACTGAACTGCTCCATCCCAGGCACCATCCTGGTGAATCCCCTCTGACCCTCTCCAGTGCGGTCACACCCTTCCTGTAGTGTGGGACCAGAACTGCACACAGTGTTCCCTGTGAGATCTGACCGAGGCATTAAAAAGTTGGAGCATCACCTCCCTGCTCTTGTACTCAGTGCCCCGAAGGTTAGTGTTCAATGTGCCTTCTTAACGAGAACTGAGTTCGAAGTTAGTCCAGGGACAGAGCCTCTGTGATGGGTTATGTATCCCGAACGTGCTGACAAATGCTGACAGCATAGCAGAGGGGTTTCCTTCAACAAACTACAAAGAACTTGCTCACCCAGCAGCACAGTGAAAACAGTACACATTCTAAGCCATTGGAGTCCAAACACAAGGCTGTAAGGAGGGGTGGGCGTTGTTATACCCTAACAGATCAGATCGAAGCTCTGCAGCCTGATAACATCTGGTCATGAATGGTGGCGGAGAATTGAACAGCGAACAGGAGGGGGTTTGAAGAGCATCCCCGTCCTCAATGATGGCTGAGGCCTGCTTGTAAGAGCAGGAGACATGGCAGAAGCAATCACAGCCATGTTCATCCGGACATGCTGAGTGGATGATCCATCTCCTGAGGTTCCCACCATCACAGAATAACGGATTCCCGGAAGGATGTTGTTGGGATCTAATCAAGGGGCACATTGGGGTTATATATGGAATAACAGATGCCTGGAGTGAGTTACAGGCTGAAATCTGATCAAGGAATTGGGGGTTTATGTACAAAATAACAGATAGTGGGGGTGAGCTATAGGCTGGATTCTAGAGATCTTTGGGGTTTATCTACAGAACATCAGGTACAGAGAGTGAGAGGGTCGGGAATCTGATTGAGGGGTTCAGCTGGAACTATGAATTAAATCAAAAACTATTGATCTCGGCCTTGGGTTCTACACAATGGCCATTGATGGTCTTCTGCTGCCAACAACACCATGTATTTAGAACTTGCACTGAAAGGAAAGTTCATCTTGACTGGTTCTTTTGTCCTGACACCTTCCACCCTCATTACAGACACTTAAACCATTTATACTCTAGAGTCAGGTAGTCTCTTGGAGACCTGTATCCCAGTGTAGGTTTGTGTCTGTTGGACTGTCACTCAGTGAGGGTCAGTGTGTGTGGGACTGTCCCTCAGTGAGGGTCAGTGTGTGTGGGACCGTCCCTCAGTGAGGGTCAGTGTGTGTGGGACTGTCCCTCAGTGAGGGTCAGTGTGTGTGGAACCATCCCCCAGTGAGGGTCAGTGTGTGTGGGACCGTCCCCCGGTGAGGGTCAGTGTGTGTGGAACCATCCCCCAGTGAGGGTCAGTGTGTGTGGGACCGTCCCCCAGTGAGGGTCAGTGTGTGTGGGACCGTCCCTCAGTGAGGGTCAGTGTGTGTGGGACTGTCCCCCGGTGAGGGTCAGTGTGTGTGGGACCATCCCCCGGTGAGGGTCAGTGTGTGTGGGACCGTCCCTCAGTGAGGGTCAGTGTGTGTGGGACCGTCCCCCGGTGGGGGTCAGTGTGTGTGGGACCGTCCCTCAGTGAGGGTCAGTGTGTGTGGGACCGTCCCCCGGTGAGGGTCAGTGTGTGTGGGACCGTCCCTCGGTGAGGGTCAGTGTGTGTGGGACCGTCCCCCAGTGAGGGTCAGTGTGTGTGGGACCGTCCCTCAGTGAGAGTCAGTGTGTGTGGGACCGTCCCGCAGTGAGGGTCAGTGTGTGTGGGACCGTCCCCCGGTGGGGGTCAGTGTGTGTGGGACCGTCCCCCGGTGAGGGTCAGTGTGTGTGGGACCGTCCCCCGGTGAGGGTCAGTGTGTGTGGGACCGTCCCCCGGTGGGGGTCAGTGTGTGTGGGACCGTCCCCCGGTGGGGGTCAGTGTGTGTGGGACCGTCCCCCGGTGGGGGTCAGTGTGTGTGGGACCGTCCCCCGGTGGGGGTCAGTGTGTGTGGGACCGTCCCCCGGTGGGGGTCAGTGTGTGTGGGACCGTCCCCCGGTGGGGGTCAGTGTGTGTGGGACCGTCCCCCGGTGAGGGTCAGTGTGTGTGGGACCGTCCCCCGGTGGGGGTCAGTGTGTGTGGGACCGTCCCCCGGTGAGGGTCAGTGTGTGTGGGACCGTCCCCCGGTGGGGGTCAGTGTGTGTGGGACCGTCCCCCGGTGAGGGTCAGTGTGTGTGGGACCGTCCCCCGGTGGGGGTCAGTGTGTGTGGGACCGTCCCCCGGTGAGGGTCAGTGTGTGTGGGACCGTCCCCCGGTGGGGGTCAGTGTGTGTGGGACCGTCCCCCGGTGAGGGTCAGTGTGTGTGGAACCTGTTATTTTTGTTCTTCATCGAGAGACAAACTTCGCGAGGGTTTAAACATCTGAACATTTTTATTAACCAACACCAGCCTGGCTCACTTTCCCTCTCTTTTTACAGCCACTTCCTGTTCTCCCATGTGACCCCTTGCATTGCCTGCTGGGAACTGTAGTTCTTTATTATAACACATAATAACGCATCTTCCCCCTTTAAAGAAAAAACAAACACAATACTTTGTCCTTCTAAACCTGCCAAGAACCCTTGTCCACTCAGCAGCTTTCAATCAGTCTCTGAGGTGGTTTAATGGTCCTTTTTGGTCTGGGGCTTGTCTTCACAGGTGTGTTGCTTTCATTTGCTGCATTACTGTTGGTGTTTTCCTGGGAACTCTGGTCTACATGTTCATTTTCACCATATGCTGCCCCTTTGGTGTACTGACAGGGGACGGGTCACAGCCATGGGTTGGAGCTTGTGGCCGTAGATCCACTCGGTTCCTCCTCAGAGGTGTCCCTCGCTCCGTCTGGATCTGGTATGAATGTGGATTTACTTCCTCTTGTACAACTCCTTGCCTGGACCATGTGCCAGAATCATGATCTCGGATTCGCACTTGATCCCCAGGCTTCAGGACTGGTCGGCTTTTCGCTGCCTTGCGATTCTGTTTCTGTTTTTCTTTCCCTTACTGTTGCCGTAGGTTTTCTCTTAGCACCTTTCCTCGCCACTGCTCGTCCTTAAAACTGAATGTAGTCAGCCTTAACCCCTCATTATAAGTTGGATGTCTCCTTTCATTGGCAGCGAAGGGAAAATTCTCCTTCACACTTTCCTTTTCATTTTGAAGCGTTTCTGCCTCTTCTAAACTAACATCCAGGTCACTCTTTGGTTCCGCGCAAGATGGATCTAAGTCTTTCAAACTACTGCCAATTTCTGCTTTAACATCTGACCGAAGTATTCTTATGGCTTCCTTTATCTCTTTCTGCCATTGATCCATTTGTTCTTGACTTCTCAGCTGTTGCTTAAGTTCAAAATATTTCTGTATGACATTCATCCGTTCCATGCGTGCTAGCTCTTGTTTAAGTTTATCTCTGAGTTGAAATGGAACTTTCCTGCATGCGTGGACAACAGGAGCCACTGCCTCATCTATGTGAATTTTGTGTACACCAGGTAAGCATCCGAGCCCCTCAAAGACATCTGCATACTCGTCCATGAGTGTTGTGTGGTCATCTTTGGTGTGTGAAGCTACTATGCAAACTCTTTTCACTAGGTTGAGCTTTTCACATGCACTCAGACCTAATATTGGCTGTACTCTCTTTTCTACAATCAGTAGCTGTGATTTTAAGTGCTGCCCCTTGTGCTTAAAGGTCACCATACAGCCCCCTTTTACTGGAACTTTACTGGGACCGTCCCCCAGTGAGGGTCAGTATGTGTGTGGGACCGTCCCCCAGTGAGGGTCAGTGTGTGTGTGGGCTCGTCCCCCAGTGAGGGTCAGTATGTGTGTGGGACCGTCCCCCAGTGAGGGTCAGTGTGTGTGTGGAACTGCCCCCAGTGAGGGTCAGTGTGTGTGTGGGACCGTCCCCCAGTGAGGGTCAGTGTGTGTGTGGAACTGCCCCCAGTGAGGGTCAGTGTGTGTGTGGGACCACCCCCAGGGAGGGTCCATATGATTGGATGAACAGTGGGATGAAAAGTCTCCATTTTGATCATGTTTTTGATTCCTGACCAGTTGGTGTGTTTACAGGTGAATGAAGAACTCTTGGGTTGCACTGAGTTTAACCTAATGAAATGTTGGGCAGCGGTGAAGGTCGTGGTGTGAGGTTTGACCATGAGCTCTAAAGCTGGTGACCAACCGACGCTGTAGAGGGTTGAGTGGGATCGGCCAGTTGCCCCATTAAGTCTCTGCTCTGATTGCTGGAAGGGAAGAAACTGCATTGCCCAGCTTTACACCCTTACAGAGTCAAATTCCAGTACTTTGCAGGACACATCCTCAGGAGCTGGGAGGTGAACAGAGAGGTGATGCTGGAGTTGGAAAGATTTTTGCAGTTTATGAGCAGAAGGAAATTAGAATAATGAGATTCAGTTTAGAAAAGTGCAAATGCATCATATGCAGATCCAGTGACGCACGGCCGGCACTGATGTGTGAGAATTTAATTTTCCTTTTCTTTTCCGCATTTTGTACAGGAGACACCAAGAACCAAAGAAGAGGCGAAGAGAGTGAGAGTCGGAGAGTGTGTGAGACTGACAGAGCAACAGAGAGCTCGTGACGGAGAGAGAGAGAGATAGATCAAGGGAGGACTCGAGGAACGGAGAGAGAGAGTGAAAGGCGGAGGAAGCGACAGACAGAGAGTGAGAGACAAAACAGCAAGAGACGGAGAGAGTGAGAGACAGAGAAAACGAGGCAGAGAGGGCGAGAGAGAGAAAGAGTGAGAAACAAAACCAGTGAGAGAGGGGGCAGGAGATCGAGCCAGAGCAACCAGAGAGGGAGGCTGAGGGAGTCAGAGTGGTGGTAGGAGAGAGTGAGAAACAGGGAGAGGGAGGGAGAGAGGGAGCGGGTGACACAGAGGAAGAGGCAGCGAGAGGGAGTGGGAGTGAGGGAGAGGGAGAGGGAGGGAGAGGGAGGGAGTGAGGGAGTGAGGGAGTGGGAGAGGGAGAGTGAGGGAGTGGGAGAGTGAGGGAGTGGGAGAGGGAGAGTGAGGGAGTGGGAGAGGGAGAGTGAGGGAGAGTGAGGGAGAGTGAGGGAGTGGGAGAGTGAGGGAGAGGGAGAGTGAGGGAGAGTGAGGGAGAGGGAGAGTGAGGGAGTGGGAGAGGGAGAGTGAGGGAGAGTGAGGGAGAGGGAGAGTGAGGGAGTGGGAGAGGGAGAGTGAGGGAGAGTGAGGGAGAGGGAGAGTGAGGGAGTGGGAGAGTGAGGGAGAGGGAGAGTGAGGGAGTGGGAGAGGGAGAGTGAGGGAGAGTGAGGGAGAGGGAGAGTGAGGGAGAGGGAGAGTGAGGGAGTGGGAGAGGGAGAGTGAGGGAGAGTGAGGGAGAGGGAGAGTGAGGGAGTGGGAGAGGGAGAGTGAGGGAGAGTGAGGGAGAGTGAGGGAGAGTGAGGGAGTGGGAGAGGGAGAGTGAGGGAGAGTGAGGGAGAGGGAGAGTGAGGGAGAGGGAGAGTGAGGGAGTGGGAGAGGGAGAGTGAGGGAGAGTGAGGGAGAGTGAGGGAGAGGGAGAGTGAGACAGAGTGCGAGCTGGAGAGGGACAGAGTGGGGTCTGCCCAGCTGTTGCTGCGCTGTGAACGCCTGAGTTGAAGCTGTGTGTAGTGGTGGTGACCATGAGGCTCTCGTACCTCTTCTCCTTTATCCTCCTGTTCGGAATGCTGGGGGTGTTGTTCCTTGTCCACATTCAGGATCTAATGGAGGTGGCCCCTCAAGAGACCACAGGTCAGTCTTTAAACGTCTCTCTTCCTTTTCCTGCCTTCTGCTTTGGGAGATGACACTGAGCCGGCAGCTTTACAGTGATGGGAGGCAGATTCAGGTTTATTGTCACTGACTTATATGTCGTGAAATGTGTTGTTTTGTGGCAGCAGGACAGTGCAAAGGCGTGATTACTATAAATTACAGAAATAAATACTGTAAATAGCGCAAAACGAAAGGAATAATGAGGTGGTGCTCATGGACTGTTCAGAAATCTGATGGCGGAGGGTAAGAAGCTGTTCCTGAATCATTGAGCGTGGGTCTTCAGGCTCCTGTACCTCCTCCCTGATGGTAGTAACGAGAAGAGGGCACGTCCCTGGTGGTGAGGGTCCTTAGTGATGGATGCTGCCTTCTTGAGGCACTGCCTCTTGAAGATGTCCTCGATGGTGGGGAGGGTTGTGCCCGTGATGGAGCAGGCTGAGTCTACAACCCTCTGCAGCCTCTTGTGATCCTGTGTATTGGAGCCTCCATACCAGGCTGTGATGCAACCAGTCAGAATGCTCTCCACCGTACATCTGTAGAAATTTGCAAGAGTCTTTGGTGACGTACCAAATCTCCTCAAACTCCTAATGAAGTAGAGCCACTGGTGTACCTTCTTCGTGATCGCATCAATGTGTTGGGCCCAGGATAGATCCTCTGAGACATTGATGCCCAGACTCTTGAAGCTGCTCACCCTTTCCACTGCTGACCCCTCAATGACGTCTGGTGTGTGTTCTCCTGACTTCCCCTTCCTGAAGTCCACAGTCAATTGCTTGGTCTTGCTGATGCTGAGTGCGCGGTTGTTGTGACACCACTCAACCAGCCGATCTATCTCACTCCTGTACGTTTCCTCCTCATCATCTGAGATTCTGCCAACAACAGTGGTATCATTGGTGAATTTATAGATGGTGTTAGAGCTGTGCTTAGCCACACATTCATGAGTGTAGGGAGAGTAGAGCAGTGGACTAAGCACGCATCCTTGAGGTGCACCTGTGCTGATTGTGTAAAACTTATCTTGCATAGCGTTCGTACAGATCAATTCATTACACAGTGCATTGAGGTAGTACAAGGTAAAACAATACAGAATGCAGAATAAAGTGTCACAGCTACAGAGAAAGTGCAGTGCAGGCAGACAGTAAGGTGCAAGGCCATAACGAGGTAGATTACCGATCTGCACTGACTGTGGTCTCCTGATAAAGAAGAAGAGGATCCAGTTGCGGAGGGAGGTGCAGGGGCCCAGGTCTGCACCATTCGTTTCCTCAGGCTGCGGGCTCAGAATAGAGAGGCAGAAAGTGAGAAACTATCTCCAGCGGTTGGAGAGGAACTATTTTAAAGTTAGGGACATTTAGCAGGGAAATCAGGAAACATGGAATTGCCCAAAGGATCGTGGATATTGGGAACATTCCCCAAAGTCTGTAGTGTTGGGGTCCGATTGGGAGAGAATTTAATCCCAGTAATTAGTTAAAACTGTGAGGAGTTTTGTTCACAGAGTCAGTGGATCTAGGGGAGGGACAGTCACATGTTCTGGGACAAAACTGTGTGTCAGGTGGTCAGAGTGAAATTGCTGCCCATTTGGAACATTCGTGGATAGTCGGAGCTGGTAAACGAATGGCTGTGACTAAGGTGACCTCTTGCCCACTGCTGTTCAACTCCAATTGACCTACATTTCCTTTAAAGTACAACTCATGGTTTGCAGTGCAGGCCTCAGGCTGATATATTTAAACAATGAATTTAGTTCAGCCATAAATCACCCCTTCAGCTCCAGAACCAGAGAATTTAAAAGGGAGATCACAAGATGAGCGATTGGAATCCTCCCGACTTCTGCAATCACTGTCCTGTCACACACTCCCGGGGCAGGGACAGTACGGGTTAGGCACAGTTTAAAGCCCCCTCTGCACTGTCCCGTCACACACTCCCAGGGCAGGGACAGTTTAAAGCCCCCTCTGCACTGTCCCGTCACACACTCCCGGGGCAGGGACAGTTTAAAGCCCCCTCTGCACTGTCCCGTCACACACTCCCGGGGCAGGGACAGTTTAAAGCCCCCTCTGCACTGTCCCGTCACACACTCCCGGGGCAGGGACAGTTTAAAGCCCCCTCTGCACTGTCCCGTCACACACTCCCGGGGCAGGGACAGTACGGGTTAGGCACAGTTTAAAGCCCCCTCTGCACTGTCCCGTCACACACTCCCAGGGCAGGGACAGTTTAAAGCCCCCTCTGCACTGTCCCGTCACACACTCCCGGGGCAGGGACAGTTTAAAGCCCCCTCTGCACTGTCCCGTCACACACTCCCGGGGCAGGGACAGTACGGGTTAGACATAGAATACAGCTCCCTTTGCATTGTCCTGTCACCAGTTCCCAGGGGAGTTGTGATAAACTGACAGTGATTAAAACTGCTTTGGTGCATCTGAACTGTGAAACAGTAATTAGCCTACCAGCAAACACCCGTGGGAAGGAAATACAACACTGACTGGGTTTTGGCAGGAGCTGTTTCTGTGCTCAGGGTGATGTGGGGCTGTGGATCAGGGTGATGTGGGGCTGCTGGCAGACGGCAAAGTTACCAGAGGCTCCCAACACTCTGGTCGGCAGTGTGAGGAACAGCTTTGTCGGACGTTTCCTCACCGTCCTTTCCATCATCCTGAACACCACTTACATGAGATGCAGAACAAAGAATGCAGGATGGAAGTAATTTTCCACAACATTAGGCACAATTTAGTGCAAGTACTTCAGCCTGAAACAAAATGTCCTGTTGATCTGTGTAAGCACATAAACCTTCATTATATTTACAGAGGCAGCATCCAGGTAACAGGCTGCTTGCTTTTTAAAGAGTTAATTTTGAGTTCAGGCTGAAGAATGTGGACGAACCTGCTGTGATCAGTGGAGTGAAGTTAAAGAAAGCAATGTTCATAGCTGTAGCACATCACAGACAGGCTGTTCCAGAGCCACACACAGCGCACCTTCTGAAGCACGGTCAGCAGAAGAGGCACAGCAGGGAGCCACAAACAGGCCGGGTAACCTGATCCAGCAGCTGTACTGGAGGAATAATCCAGGGTGGGATAAACCGTGTGAGGAATTAAACCTGGAGAGAGGTTGTCTTGCTGGGAAATACCCCGGGTGGGAGATACCCTGAGTGGTAGATACCCCAGGTGGTGTATACCCTGGGTGCTGTATACCGTGGGTGCTGTATACTCTGGGTGGTGTATTCCCGGGTGGTGTATACCCCAGGTGGCTGTCTGGCAACGAATTCTACAGATTCACCACCCTCTGGCTAAAGAAATTACTCCTCGTCTTGTTCTGAAGGGATGTCCTTCAATTCTGAGGCTGTGCCCTCTGGTCCTGGACTCTCCCACTATTGGAAACGTCCTCTCCACGTCCACTCTATCCAGGCCTTTCAATATCCAGTAGGTTTCAATGAGATCCCCCCTCATCCTTCCAAACTCCAGTGAGTACAGGCCCAGAATGCTCCTCGTACATTAACCCTTTCATTGCTGGGATCATTTTTGTAAGCCTCCTCTGGACCCTCTCCAACACCAGCCTAAAACTGCTCACAATTCTCCAAATGTGGTCTGACCAATGCCTTATAAAGCCTCAGCATTACATCCTTGCTTTTATATTCTTGTCCTCTTGAAATGAATGCTAACATTGCATTTGCCTTCCTTACTACCGACTCAACCTGCAAGTTAACCTTTAGGGAATCCTGCACAAGGACTCCCAAGTTTTGCACCTCCGATTTCTGAATTTGCTCCCCATTTAGAAAATAGTCTGTGCCTTTATTCCTTCTACCAAAGTATATGACCATACACTTCCCTACGCTGTATTCCATCTGACTCTTTGCCCATTCTCCCAACCTGTCCAAGTCCTTCTGCAGACTCCCTGCTTCCTCAATACTACCTGCCCCTCCCCCTGTCTTTCCCTGGGTTTGTTCTGAGGAGACGTCAGCTGGTTGCAGAGAAGGTGCTTGTGGTTCAGAGAGCATTGTGTCAGCACAGAGAAACGTCACATACTGTGATCTGGGTCAGTCGGCTGAGGATCGATCTGCAAAGAGGTTGAACATCAGGTGACCTCTCCGCAGTTTGAATCTGCAGCATCTGCCAGGGTCCAGGAGGCACGGGCTGCAGCAAGAGGCGGAGTGTGGGATCAGTGAGGGTGTGATGCACGGCTCCCCTCACCCACCTCACCCCCTGCGTTCCCATGGAGGAGAGAGTCAGTGGGCCGTGGGGGTCAGTGAGGGTTGGGCTGGAGGTTATGGTGGGGGCTGGGGTCTGACCACTGTCCCTCATCCCCCTCCTCACTGCCCTCCATCCCCCCTCTCCCTGACTGGTCACTTGGACCCTTCATGGTGGAGCCCCTGAATGAGTGGGAACAGTGAACCGGCCAGAGACCCATCCCCCCTCCCCAGCACTGGGAGACTGTGGGATGGCCCCCTCTCAACAGGGGTCCTACCTGGAACTGCTTGGTGGGTGAGGGGAGGATGTGGGGGGAGGTAAGTGTTCAGTGACTGCCTGTTTGTGATTGGTGCAGAGTCGCTTTTGCTCTTTTTGTAGTTTGCTTTTGTCACTTCATTGTGTCCCCACTAGATTGTCCTGACTAGATTTTTGTGTCTTTGAGTTTTGTGTCTTCCATTACCTCTTTGGTCATCAGGGACCAAGCTTGTTTTAGCAACTGAAAATATTTACAAGGATGTTGCCGGGACTTGAGGGACTGAGTTATGGAGAGAGGTTGGGTAGGCTAGGACTTTATTCCTTGGAGTGTAGGACGCAGAGGTGTGTAAAACCATGAGGGGCATCAATGGGGTGAATGCGCTCAGGCTTTTTCCCAGGGTTGGGGAATCAAGACCGAGGGGGCCATAGATTTAAGGTGAGAGGGGAGAGATTTAAGAGGGGACCTGAGGTGCAACTTCTTCACCCAGAGGGTGGTCTGTATGTGGAACGAGCTGCCAGAGGAAGTGGTTGAGGCAGGTACATTAACAACATTTGAAAGACACTTGGACACGTACATGGATGGGAAAGATTTAGAGGGATATGGGCCAAACACTGGCAAATGGGACTAGCTTGGATGGGGCATCTTGGTTGGCATGGACCAGTTGGGCCGAAAGGCCTGTTTCTGTGCTGTATGACTCTATGGCTCTAACTGGAGCTCATCCCCCTGGGAGTGTCAGCTGGTTCTGTGCTGCAGGGAATTGATATTGGTATTGGTTTATTATTGTCACTTGTACCGAGGTACAGTGAAAAACTTGTCTTGCAAACTGATCGTACAGGTCAATTCATTACACAGTGCAGTTACATTGAGTTAGTACAGAGTGCATTGAGGTAGTACAGGTAAAAACAATAACAGTACAAAGTATCACAGCTACAGAGAAAGTGCAGTGCAATAAGGTGCAAGGCCACAACAAGGTAGATCGTGAGGTCAGTGTCCATCTCATCATATAAGGGAACCGTTCAATAGTCTATCACAGTGGGGTAGAACACCTCCCCCTGCCGCACTGGGTTTCCCCGTGAGCAGATTTGCCCATGGATGCTCCCTGCCATCACAGTGTACTTCCCTTGCCCCAAATCCAGAATCTCCGTGGCTGCTTCCTGAACCTTTCCTTCAAACTTTACTCCAAACTCGGACATGTTATCCTTGCAATCAACTAAATGTTCACACACTGTCAGCTGTTAACTAAATCTGACTTACCTAAATCTTCTGTGGCCTGGTCTCTTGTTGTTCTTGGACCACAGTGTTGCGCAGAATGATCCGAAACACTCACCAGAAGTTTGTGCCTTTCAGACAAGTCACCCATCTCAGCTTTGCCGTGCCGGTCCAACTTGTACATCCTAGCGTGAGACAGGTGTTACCTCCCACTTGGAACCTTGTGGGCTAACGGCATGAACGTTGAATTCTCCCACTTTAAGTAATCCCCCCCCAACCCCCCCCCCCAACACCCCCCACCCCCCCCCATGCTTCTCTTCTTCCGTTTCCCAGCCTATCCATCTTTTTTTTGCTACCCCTCCTTTTTCTCCTCCTCACCTGTGACCCATCCCCCAGTGGATCTGCTCTCCCCTCCTCCCCCACACCTGCCTATCACTATCTCTTACCTGCATCTACCTGTCACCACCCTGTGCCCACCCCGCCTCCCCTCTGTTGTCCACCTATCACTGCTCTGCTTTTCCCTCCTATATATCGGGCTTCCCCTTTTCCTATCTTCAGTCCTGAGGAAGGGTCCTGACCCCAAACGTTGACCGCCTGCTTTTCTCCACGGATGCTGCCTGGCCTGCTGAGTTCCTCCGGCATCACAGTGTTTTTCATCTAGATTCCAGCATCTGCAGTCCTCTAGGCTAAACACAACCCCCACAAGGGCGTTAAACCCTTTTCTACTTCTTGCAGCCTCCAATGCCTGCTCATTCCTTGTTATATCTTCCCTCACTGTTAGTGTTCGGTTCTGCCTCTCAGGCTCTTTGTTTCCTTCCTCTCTCCTGCAGCCCCGACCTGTCTATTCAACACCCTAACAACCATAGCTGAAAGGAATCTGATGAAAAGAAAATCCTTGAAAGGCTAAACATTGAAAATGAAATTCAATTTTGAGTTTGACGACCTTCATAATATTTGGAAAATATTATGCATCTCTTGAGTAATGTCAACTGCTTTAAGGCAAAACCGGAGCTTTCAAACTAAATCAAAATGTGTTTCATAAACAGTTCAATTTATGTTTTAATTAACATCATCCTGTCATGCAGTTGCTAATCACCTCATCACTTAACCAACAACTCTGCCAGAGATGATTGGATCACTGGGAACGTTTTTCGATGTTGTGAATGTTGCTGACAAGGTCAGCGTTTGTTGCCTACCCTCGGTTGCCCCCGAGAAGATGGTGGTGAGGTAGCAGTTTACCCCAACACAGCCCCCCTGGTGTCAGTGCCCCCAGTGTGCTGCTGGGGGTGGGGGGGCTTCGCTCTGTTCAAAGAGAACAGCTGTGGTACAACTCAGAACTTTCTCAGACGTTTCAGAGGGCAGTGTAGAGTCAGCCCTCTGGCCAACATAGGGTAGACAGTCAGAATCTTTCTCCTGTGGCAGGGGGATCAAAAACAAGAGGGCATAGGTCTAAGGTGAGAGGGAGGGGTTTTAAAGGGGGTCTGAGGGGTGAGGTTTTTTTTACCCAGAGAGTGGTTGATATCTGAAATGAGCTGCCAGAGGAGGCGGTGAAATCAAGTACTATCGACGTTTAAGAGGCATTTAGACAGACACTTAATAGGCAAGGGATACAGTCCTAAAGCAGGCAAATGGGATTAGTGGAGATGGGCAAAAAAAGGTCAGCATGGATGTGGTGGGCCGAAGGGCCAGTCTGTACTGTACCCCAGATCTATCAACCATCCCCTGGTTTGCAGTGTGTTGTGGAGAATCCCACAGGCTCAGCCCCTGTGCCAGAGTAAGCTGCCTCTCCGCCATCCCGCACCATTCCCCAGTGTGCTGGAACTGCCCCGTGTGTGGTGTCAGGAGTCCTGCCTTGGTTTTGTTACAGTGGGACAGTCAATCCTTCACAGAAGGGGCTGTGGGTGGTTTCAGGCCCTCTGCAGCTGGGCAGCTCTGCCCGCTGCTTTTGTGAATGAAACAGAGACGATAAAGTGGTTTGGATCATTAATATTAAATAACCTTGGCTATTATTAGAAAATGGATTTTAATCGGATTCAGTTAACTGTGCCAACTGGCTGCCCTGCCAGAGGCGGCTGCAGCACCACAGTCAGTGCTGCCTCATTCACCCTGGCCTGCTCTCAGCTATTGCCTGTGTGAGCCGGTGACCGAGTCACCCCCACTCTCCCACCACACTCACTGCTCCAGTGAAGGACGTGGGGTGGGGGCTGCTGGAGGAAGGAATGATCTGCAGGAGAATCCCACCCACAAACCATGCTGGGACGGGTGGTCTGAGGAGGGAGCTCCGGCTGGGACGGGTGGTCTGAGGACAGAGCTCCGGCTGGGAGGGGTGGTCTGAGGAGGGAGCTCCGGCTGGGAGGGGTGGTCTGAGGAGGGAGCTCTTGCTGGGAGGGGTGGTCTGAGGAGGGAGCTCTTGCTGGGAGGGGTGGTCTGAGGAGGGAGCTCCGGCTGGGAGGGGTGGTCTGAGGAGGGAGCTCCGGCTGGGAGGGGTGGTCTGAGGAGGGAGCTCCGGCTGGGAGGGGTGGTCTGAGGAGGGAGCTCCGGCTGGGAGGGGTGGTCTGAGGAGGGAGCTCTGGCTGGGAGGGGTGGGCTGCTGGGTGGTCTGGGGAGGGAGCTCTCACCCACAACAACAGGGCTATTACCAGACCATCTGTTATAGGAATAAATATTGTCCAACACCAGTTCTTTGTAGAAAAAAAACCCCGAGACCTTTCACATCCGTCTAAAGCCCAGTCTGGCATTGTCTCACACACCTCACACATAACAACAGCACCCCTGACAATGTGACGCCCCTTCGGTGCCGGACTGTGCCGTCTGTTTAGTTTACAACCTTGAGTGGGGCGTCTGACACTGGGGCAAAAGTGCTACCCATTGAGTCCGGCTGATACAGCTCCCAGCTTCAAAGAAATGGGAACAAGTGGCTCTAATTCCTTAGGATGGACTCATCAGAGCGAATACAGAGGAGCTCGGTCCATTGGAGTTTGTGGGGTTTTTTATTCATTTCTGAGATGTAGACATCACCAGCAAGGCGAACATTTGTTGAGCATGCGCCATCTGCCCTTGAGAAGGTGGTAGCGAGCTGCCACCTTGAACCGGTCTCTCTGGTGAAGGTGCTCCCACACTTCTGGTAGGGAGACAGTTCCAGGATTTGGAGCCGATGTCACTGGGACCACAGCCAATGCCGCCCTTGCCCAGCCGTTTGGCACCTGTTAGCCCAGGCCTGAATGTCGTCTGGGTGCTGCGCGCAGGTATGGCCTGGTTCACTTGCTGACGAGTTGCAAGTGGAACTGAACATGATGCAACCATTTGCAAACATCTCCCCCCTCGCTGACCGATGTTGGAGAGAGGTCTCTGATGAAGATGTTTGGGCCCTGCAGTGTGGTCCTGGGGCAGGGGTGATTGCCCTCTGACAGCCACATCCCTCTTCCTTTGATGGGAGTGATTGGGCAGGGTCCATTCCACTGGTTAATGTGAAGCTGAGCAGGAAAGGGATGTTTTGATTGTTTCACAGGTTTGAGCAGAACGGTATCTCCTCCCGCTGGCAGTGGTGAAGAGGAGGGTCACCCCTCCAGGGTGACTGTCAGCCGATTCAGTGCCAGCCTCGCCCAGAACTGAGAAACAGAACCAGAATTTACTGTAAAATACTCTGTGGAATCAGACCAGATAACCACGCTTGTTAAACACAAAAGCTCAATTCAAAGAGAAGCTAATTATTGCTTGCCTCATTGACTCTTAAACTGTGTATATATTTATCAAACTAATCATCTCATAAGTACGGCAAAACAACTCAATGATCTAGCAAGTGCAGACTCTACAAACCTCTGCCTTCATCCTCCTCCCACTTAACAATTCACAGAAACAGCAGTGTGGTGCCAGGGGTAATGCTGCTGCTGGCGGCTCCGGTGACCCAGGTTCAATCCCGTGCTCTGCTGCTGTCTGTGAGTGGTGTCTTCGTGTTCGCTCTGTGACCGCCTGAGTTTCTCCCGCGTGCTGCGGTTCCCTCCCACATCCCAAAGGGTGGCAGGAGAAACAGAGGGGGTGTTGATGAGCATGTGAGAGAGAATAGGTTACAGGGGAATGGGATTGCTCTGAGCTCCAGCAGGAACTCCATGGGCTGAATGGCCTCCTGCTGTCTCATAAAGGAAATAGAAAATATTGCATTGAACCAGAATAGTGGTCACATAGATGGGAGAACAACAATGTAATGGACAAACTCAGGAACCAGCTTCAAACCCTTCCAGTCAATGCTCACCCTACGGTACACAATCCTATTGGCTCAGCCATGACTTAATTGAATGGTGGAGCAGCCATGAGGGCCCGAATGGTCTATATGTACTGATATTGCTTACTCCCTAACCCTGCACACGATCTCCACGCACAGTCTGCACACGGTCTCCATGTACACACCCTTTCCCATTCGCGTGCACGGGGAGGGTGTGTACATGGAGACTGTGTGCAGGTTAAGGGGAAGGGCATAGGCCACGTACACAGGATGAGGACATTCACCGAGAGTGTCATAATACTGACCTGCTCTGGGTTATTCATGTACCCCGGGATAAAGGTTGATAAATCCCCTGGGCCGGATGAAATTATCCACGGTTGTTGTAGGAAGCAAGGGCTGAGATAACTGGGGGCTTGATGGAAAACTTTACATCTTCTTTATCCATATGTGAGGTGCCAGAAGACTGGAGGATGGCTAATTTTATTCCTTTGTTAAGAAGGGCTGCAGGGATAAGGCAGGTAACTACCGGCCATCAGTGGTCGGGCAATTATTGGAGAAAATTATTGGAAGGCTCATTCAGAAAGTCAGGAGGCATGGGATCCAGGGAAACTTGGCTGTGTGGATTCAGAATTGGCTCGCCCGTAGAAGGCAGAGGGTGGTGATAGATGGAGCATGTTCTGCCTGGAGGTCGGTGACCAGTGGTGTTCTGCAGGGATCTGTTTTGGGACCCCTGCTCTTTGTGATTTTTATAAATGACTTGCATGAGGATGTGGAAGGATGGGTTAGTAAATTTGCTGATGATACAAAGGTTGCTGGTGTTGTGGATAGTGTAGAAGGTTGCTGTAGGTTACAACAGGACATTGATAGGATGCAGAGCTGGGCTGAGAAGTGGCAGATGGAGTTCGACCCGGATAAGTGTGGTGATACACTTCGGGAGATTGAATTCGAAGGCAGGATACAAGGTTAATGGCAGGACTCTTAGCAGTTTGGAGGAACAGGGTGATCTTGGGGTCCACGTCCATAGATTCCTCAAGGTTGCCCCGCAGGTTGATAGGGTTGTTAAGAAGGCGTATGGAGTGTTGACCTTTACTAGTCAGAGTATTGAGTTCAAGAGCCACCAGGTAATGTTGCAGCTCTATAGAACACTGGTTAGACCACACTTGGAGTATTGTGTTCAGTTCTGGTCACCTCATTATAGGAAGGATGTGGAAGCTTTAGAGAGGGTGCAGAGGAGATTTACCAGGATGCTGCCTGGATTGGAGAGCACGTCTTATGAGGATAGGTTGAGCGAGCTGGGGCTTTTCTCTTTGGAGAGAAGGAGGATGAGAGGTGACTTGATAGGGGTGAACAAGATGATAAGAGGCATAGATCAAGTGGACAGTCAGAGACTTTTCCCCAGGGTGACAATGGATAACATGGGGGGGGGGGTATAATTTTAAGGTGATTGGAGGAAGATGTTGTGGGGGCAGATACATTAGGGACATTTAAGAGACTCTTAGACAGACACATGAATGATACAGAAATGGGAGGCTATGTGGGAGGGAAGGGTTAGATAGATCTTAGAACAGGATAAAATGTTGGCACAACATTGTGGGCCGAAGGGCCTGTACCGTGCTGTAGTGTTCTATGTTCTAAAATCCTAAGGGATGGTATCTATGTGCATTTGGAAAGACAGAGGCTGACCGGGGATAGTCAGCATGGTTTTGTGCGAGGGAATGCTGCCTCTTTAATTTGATAGAGTTTTTTAAGGAGGTAATTAAGAATGTTGATGAAGGTAGGGCAGTAGATGTTGTCTATATGGACTTTAGTGAGGTATTTGACAAGGTCCTACATGATAGGCTGATCCAGAAGGTACATGGGATCCAAGGCGAGTCGGCTAATTGGATCCAAAACTGGCCTGGTGATAGGAGGCAGAGGGTGGTGGTGAAGGATGCTTTTCTGATGGGAGTCAGTGACCAGCGGTGTATCACAGGGATCGGTGCTGGGGCCATTTCTGTTAGTGATATACATTAACAACTTGGATGTGAACGTCAGAGGGATGATCAGTAAACTTGCAGGTTACACAAAAGTTGCTGGTGTTGTGGAGAGTGAGGAAGGTTCTCCAAGTCCAGCAGGATGTAGATCGGGTGGAAAGTGGGGCAGAGCGATGGTAGATGGAACTTAATCGCAACAATTGTGGGTGGTGGTAAGTCAAATAGGGGCGTGAGATGTGCAGTAAATGGTGTAGACTGGTTAGCCTGCACTTGGAGCATTGTGTGCAGTTCTGATTGCCACACACTGATCACTGCCTGATGGACCTGTGGTCAAACGTGTTTGTTTGGAAGATCTCTTCCACAAAGGACGGGTGGTGCAGCAACGTCCAGCTGACTGGGACGTTGGGCGGTAGAGGGGCCGGGCCCATCCTCCGCAGCACCAGGGACAGGTAGAACCTCGGCACGTAGTGACACTTGGTGCCCACGTACTTGGGGTCCACACACCGACTGATACAGCCACACACGATGAGGGCAATGTTGGGTACATTTTTGCTCCCATTCTCAGGGGACTTGTGCAGCGTGACCCATTGGACTCGCTCCATCTCGGACCCCCAGATAAACTGGAAGACATCCTGGGTGATTGCTGAGGCAGAGGAGCGAGGAACAGGCCAAACCTGTGCCAAGTACAGCAGCCCTGAGAGCACATTGCACCTGATGACCAAGTTCCTCCCAGTTATTGACAGAGAACGCCGTTTCCCAAGACCCAAGTTTTGTTTTACTTTCCCAATCCACTCCAGCCAATTCTTGTTGCACGGATCTGGCCAAACCAGATCCCCAGCACCTTTAGGTAGTCGGACCTGACGGTGAGGGGGACATTGGATCGGTCGGGCCAGTTACCGAAGAGCACGGCCTTGCTCTTCGTGAGGTTAACTCTGGCCCCCATTGCCAACTCGAACTGGTCGCAGATGCTGATCAATCTGTGATCTGACCGTGGGTCCGAGCAGAAGACGGGTGACATCGTCCATGTACAGTGTCCCTCCACTGTCTGGCAACATCACCCCCTCTGATGCTCTCGTCCTTCCTGATGGATTCGGCAAAGGGTTCAACGTGGCACACAAACAGGACGGGAGAGTGGACGACCCTGCCGACTCCAGACCTGATGGGGACACTATCTGTCTCCCACCCATTGATTTGCACTGCACCACGGAGATCTGCGTGGAGCAGTTGGATCCAATTTCCTACTCCCTCCCCAAAACCCATTTTGGAGAGAACGTCCATCATGTACGTGTGTGATATCCTGTCGAAGGCCTTCTCCTGATCCAAGCTGACCAGGCAGGCACCCACCCCTCTGTCCTGCACGTAGGTGATGGTATCCCTGAGCAGCACAAGGCTGTCAAAGATTTTCCTGTCAGGTACAGCACAGGTTTGGTCCGGGTGGATCACCTGCCCCAGAACAGACTTGGCCAGGTTGGCGATGGCCTTGGACAGGATCTTATAGTCAACATTCAACAGTGAAATGGGTCTCCAGTTCCCGATGTCCTCCTTCTCCTCCTTGTGCTTGTCAGTGAGGGTAACAATGCCCTTCCTCGTGGATTCTGACATTCTGCCAGCCAGAAGCACAGTGTTGTACACTTCCAGCAGGTCCGGGCCCATCCAGTCCCACAGAGCTGAGTACAACTCTGCTGGTAACCCATTGCTTCTGGGAGTTTTACTTGTGCCAAGGGAACGGATGGAGCCAGTTATCTCCTCCAGGGACAGTGGCTGATCCAGACCCTCCCGCTTGCTGTTGTCTTGCACCTCCATGATAGAGGACAGGATGTTTTGGGAGGCTGTGCTGTCTGTGGTCTTACTGTCATACAGACTGACATAGAAGGATCTGCAGATCCTCAGTATATCCGTTTTTACTGAGCCGTCCTCTTCCTTAAGGCTGTGGATCATAGAGCTCCCCCTGTGAACCTTTCGGAAGAAGAAGCGTGAGCACGTCTCATCCTGTTCCACAAAGTGGACCCTGGATCGGAAGATGATATTTGAGGATTCAGAGGCAAAGAGCGCAGCTTGCCGACTCTTCACCTCTCAGAGTTCCTCGCTCACGTCCATCCCCCTCGACTGCAGAAGGAGAAGTTGCAGCAGGTCTGTCTGGACTGTCCGGCCTGAACAACTGGTGGGGATGTCACTAGCAGCGGTGGGAGCTGCTGGAGGACAGCCAGCCGCTCGCTCAGAACGGGCGAGGGGTACACATTAATGAGCAGATTGTTATGGGACTTTACGTCAGCCACGAGGAGCCACCATCCCACCACCTCTTTGACTTCAGTGATGGAGAAATTACGTCCCCACAGCAGAATCCCCAGGACGGATGAGCGACTATCATTCCCACCCCATTTGGACAATCCCTGGGACCACCATCGTGACCACCTCCGATAGTTACGGAAGTGAGGCAGCCCACACTCAAGGTTAGATCAGCCTTGACCTTGGCAAGGTATTGCAAGGTGTTCACACATCGCATATTGCTCTTCACACTGCGCATGTTTAGAGATGCCAATCACTGTAAACACTGCGGGACCCGGACACCATGGATTCTGTGAATTTTTCCCTGAGAAAATGGTCCAAACCATATGGCAGAAGCCTCATCACCAGATCTGTTCAAGAAGCACCAACACCTGTCTTGGCTGGCAGTGAGAGGTGCCCTCCCAGTCAGAGCTTTCCTCTACAGCCGACACATCACCCCCA
Source organism: Pristis pectinata (assembly GCF_009764475.1). NCBI lineage: Eukaryota > Metazoa > Chordata > Chondrichthyes > Rhinopristiformes > Pristidae > Pristis > Pristis pectinata. Next base: position 1,822,418 of record NC_067417.1, read on the forward strand.
ATGTACGCTGCCCTCGGGACGGCCGCGGTGGGAGGAGACAGTCACCCACCTCTTTGCAGACTGTGGGTATGCTCAGAGGGTGTGGAGATGGATGCAAGGGTCTGTGTCCCGGTTCACCCCCAGCAGCTGCGTGACAGAGGACTGTCTGATCTCCGGGCTGTTCCCGGGGACACACACTGAGGCAGACATCAAGTGCTGCTGGAAGGTCATCAACTCGGTGAAGGACGCCCTTCGGTCAGCCCGAAACCTGTTGGTCTCCCAGCGCAGGGAGATGTCTATAGGGGAACGCTGCTGACTGGCACAGTCCCGGCTGCAGGAGTCTGTGCTGAGGGACGCACTGAAGCTCAGTGCTGCCAATACTAAGGCTCCGTCAGGAAGGTCCACAGTCTGGGGTCCCTCCGCTACCGCACACGGAGGGGCTGAGTCGGGTGGGGAAGCCCCTCGAACAATGAAAGGGGGATCACCCCAGGAAGCCATGCGGGTGGCAATGGTGCTGTGTTTGTGTGTTTTTTCTCTCTTTAAGTTTTACACTACTGAATGTAACAACCGTGAATGTTAAGCTTTTGTATTTTGCACTGTGTTCTTCCTTTGTATATATATTTTTATTATGAATAGAGTTTATTTTTGAAGTAAATTAAGTTCTGGTCACCACACTCCAGACAGGACGTGTTTGCGCTGGAGAGAGTACAAAAGAGGTTCACCAGGACGTTGCCTGGACTGGAGGACTTCAGTTATGGGGAGAGATCAGAGAGGCTGGGCTTGTTTTCCCTGGAGTGAAGGGGGCTGAGGGGTGAGCTGGTGTAGGTGTATAAAATTCTAAGAGGCATAGACGGGGTGGATAACCAGAATCTTTTTTCTGTAGGGGTGTCAAAAACTAGAGGGCATGGATTCAAGGTGAGAGGAAGGAGTTTTAAAGGGGATTTGAGGGGAAAGTTTTTCCCCACAGAGAGTGGGTGATATCTGGGGCGCACTGCCAGAGGAGCAGTGGGACAGCTACAGTCATTACGCTTAAGAGGCATTTAGACAGGCACGTAAGTAGGCAGGGTGTGGAGCCATACGGCCCTGATGTGGGCCAATGGGATTAGCGTGGGTGGGCAAAAAGGTCAGCATGGATGTGTTGGGCTGAAGGGCCTGTTTCTATATAACTGACTGAGAGAGAACAGGAACTGAACACGATGAATGCTGCTGAAACAGTGAACCTCCCTTCTATGTAGCTGTCAGTGTTGGTGAGGCAGGAGTTACAAAGCGCAGATATTGAAGATAACATTGGCTTGTGTTGACAGCAGTGAAGCCCTTGCCTGCCCCGGGAGGGTAGCAGTAATGACACCAATACCTCCGAAGGGCTGTATCAGCAGCAGGAGAGAAGTTTGATCACTGCCCAAGATACGTTTATGCTGGGAAGGAATTTGCCACCCACAATAATCTGCGTTTGCTCTCAGCTCCCCCTCTCGTTGCAGACGGTGCTGCTGGTAATAATCCTTCAATCACAGATAATGTCTGTCAGGAGGGTTGTTCCTCCCTCTCTCTCTCCCCCTCCCTCTCCCTCCCTCTCTCTCCCTCTCCCTCCCTCTCTCTCCCTCCTTCTCCCTCTCCCTCCCTCTCCCTCCCTCACTCCCTCTCTCCCTCCCTCTCTCTCCCTATCTCTCCATCCCTCTCTCCCTCTCTCCCTCCCTCTCCCTCTCCCTCCCTCTCTCTCTCCCTCTCTCTCCCTCCCTCCCTCTCTCTCTCTCTCCCTCTCTCTCCCTCCCTCCCTCTCTCTCTCTCTCCCTCTCTCTCCCTCCCTCCCTCCCTCACTCTCTCCCTCTCTCTGCCGGTTACTGACACTCACGGAGAGGCTGCTGCATGCTGTTGGGAGGGTTACCTTGGCAACACTCCTTCCAAGGCCAGTGTCCTCGTCTCCTGCGGCTGACTGACTGACTGCCACCCGGCTCTCTGTGGGAACCGCAGGTCTTCCACAGACAAGGCAGGGGGCAGCTGACGGGACAGGCAGGTGGGGCAGTGTGTGGGGGGCAGTGTGTGGGGAGTGGGGCAGTGTGTGTGTGGGGGTTTGCTCCTTCTGAGTGATTCTTTCAGAGAGACACGAGTCTTAAGTTCCATCCTGAATGCTCCTCCACTTTGAGCTGTCATGGGTCAGGGATTCCCACGAGTCAGTGAAGATATTCCAAGGATACTGTGGGAGAAGTGGGGGGCGATGTGGGAGGGAAGGGTTAGATAGATCTTAGAGCAGGATAAATGTCGGCACAACATTGTGGGCCGAAGGGCCTGAATTGTGCTGTAATGTTCTGTGTTCTATGTTCTATTAACATCCTTGGATCTGTCTGCCTGGAAATTTCTTCCCCGGACAGAGCTCAGAGCTCGGAATAGACTGTGTGTTTCAGGAGTGTGGTGTCAGGCAGGTGCACGACACAGGTAGCTGCGTGTAACCCGGGCCTCAGTGCTGGTGATGTCGGCCAGGGAGAGGGTGCTGATGTCCGCAGCCGGTCCCTCCACCTATCCTCGCACTTCAGCTCACTGAGCAGCAAGAACAGAACTCTTTTAAAAAGTTTATTACAAACACCACGAATGACAATGGTGTGCCAATAATGTGAAATACTACAAGCTGTCCTACTGAGATCACATCTCTGAGCTCTGCAGCTTTCACTCTGAACTGTAACTGCTAGTATTTCTCTACACAAATGGTCAGTCCTGTTTGTAGTTTCCTTCCAGGCTGTCCTTTAACCCCAAATATTGCTTCTTCTAAACGATGTTCAACACAATTCCTGGTGACATCTGCTCAGAAAGTGGCTGTCTATTGCTCCTTGCAAGATGCCCCCCCTCTCTCTGAACTTGTTATAATGCAAAATTCACACCCGTGAATATTTAATTGATGCAACCTGTTCTTTTCATCGTAGCCTCCATCCTGATTCCCGCTATGTGACCCAGGGCTGTCTGATATGAGAATATTCAATGCCCAATAATTAGCACAACAAAATTGCTTTAATAGAGGGAAGGGTTTATCAGCACTTTAAAAGTTGTTAATGAAATTTCCCCCAATATCTACAGTTACATGTAGCCCATTGAGGACAGACCCAGCCTTACTGGGAGTCATCCTGCCACTACGTGATGACGGTACAGCTGGTGATGCTGTTTACATAGCAGAGGACCAAGAGAAAAGCGGAACAGGCCACATCACCTCCTTCCCTGCTGTAACAGGTTTGAGATCAGGGGTCACCTGTTGGGGCATTTCAAAGGCGGAAAGAGTGGTAGCAAGGTGGAGAGGTTCCACAGCTCGAGACCCAGACCCGTACTCCTCGAGCCACTCCCCCATCCTCTCCCCACCCCCTCCCATTTCTTTCCTTCAGATACTTACCCAGCCCTCTGTTGAATCTGCCTCCCCCACCCCGTGCGTGAATTCCACATCCTCACCACTTGCTGCATGAAAACATTTCCTCAGTTTATGACAGGCAGAGGTGGCACTTAGGACAAATTACTGCTCTGGTAGGTTATTGGAGTGTAAACTGTGGTACAAACACATGGCCAGAGATACTTGCTGCCTATGATGGGGAACTAGAAGTAATAACGTCAGCTTGTTCCCCAGCTCCTGAACAGTTCACCAATGGGAACAGTCTTTCTCTCTCTCTCTCTCTCTCTCTCTCTCTTTCTCTCTCTGTCTGTCTGTCGCGTCCACACTCCATGACTGTAAACACCTGCACCAGATCCCCTCTCAACCTCTTCTGTTCTGAGGGGATTTCTCAACCGTTTCCTCAACGTATCCCGCAGTGATCGATGATCTGTGCCCCTCTCCCGATCCTGCTCTTGACCCTTTTTAGAACCGTGCCCCCAGATTATCCTGCCTCTTCTCAGCATTAAATATCATCTGCCACTCTCCCACGTCAGTGGGTGAATTCTGGGAGATGTTTTGAATGCAACGTTACAGTATTTCTGAGCAGATTCTGTGAATCTTACATTTGGCACAGACATGGGCTCAGTATGGATCTGGCTCTTCCTCTCCGGATCTGGGAGCTTGCAGTACTGTGGGTTGATCCAGATCTCCATGTTTCATAGGGAATGCTGCTCATGAATATTTAATATTTCTGATTCATTTCACAGTTCATTCTCCAGCAATGACATTGAATATCCTTCCCTCATATCTGAGAGGGCATCAGGAATGCCGGCTATCTTAATCAGCTCAGCACTCCCCCTGGTCCTGATGGCAGACACTCCCACTGTAGACATTGTACTGGTCAGTCCTTTGCTCGTCCTTGACCAGCCACATCTACAAGATTAGAGTCTGAACAGCTCTGGGATTCAGAGGGCTCTGCAGTCCCAGTGCATGATTCACAAAAGGCAGGTACTACAAGTAATGAGCAAAGCCAACACAATATTCTCTGCAATTCTTTGATGTTCATCTGCAGAATGTTACTGTTTATTGTGAGGGGAATTGAATGCAAAAGCTGGCAAACTATGGTTCAGTTATAAAAGGCACTGGTGAGACCATATCTGAGCCAAAGCAAGAACGTTACTGCAGTAGAAACAGTTCAGAGGTTCACCAGACATACCTGGAACAGGCAGGTTGGCTTCTGAGGACCGGTTGGGCTTGTGTCCGCTGGAGTTCAGTGAGAGGAAACTCAACTGAAACATACCAGGTCCTGAGGGGCTTGACAGGGTGGGCTCGGAGAGGATCTAGTGGCAGGGTCGACAACCCAGGGTCACTGTTTCAAAATGGGTTGCCTGTTAGACTGAGATGAGGTGGTTTTCTCTCAGAATCTTTGGAACTCTCCCTCAAGGATGGTGGAAGCAGAGTTGTTGAATATTTTTAACACAGAGATTGATGGATTCTTGATAAGCCATGGGGTGTCTCCTGCTTGGAGTCAGGAATGTGTCGAGGTTACAGTCAGATCAGCCATCACCATACTTGAGGAGCCGTGTGACGTACTCCTGCTCCTGACTCATATGTTTGTATTACTGGCTCTCTGTCCTTCTGAACTACTTTGGACCCCACTGACCATTACACCACTCCCTCTACGACACCAGGCTTCAGTGTGTCCCTCAGCAGCTCCTCCACCTTGCAATGTGTCAGTCTGCAGCAGTCAGGTGCTGGTTTTGGGCAGAGCAAAGTGTGCCTTTCACTGGGTCAACGACTTTCCAACCGGCTAAGTCAATGTTTGACTCAGTTCCCCCACTGGGACTCCGTACAGAGGGAGCCAGAGAAAGGAAGAGGAGATGCAGTGATGGAGATACTGTGAGCCAGAGAGGGGAACTGCAGGAAATGAGGGGAACTGCAGGAAATGAGGCAAACACAAAGAGAACCGCCGGCAGAAGAAACAGTGAGGGGTGTGATGGTGGAGTGGGAGGGAGAGCAGAGCAAGGCGAGTTGGTGAGATTTATAAACATATCTGACAGCTGGTCTCCTGAATATACTCCAGTACATCGGCGGAAAGTGACAGGGCAGGTTGCCATCCTCCATGTAGCCATGGAGATGAACTTTAACACAAGAAGGTAAAGGCAACTTAAGCAGTTCTGACATTAACACTTGCCGTAATCTTGAAATGAAACAGCGACTGTCTGTAGTTACAGCGAGTGACCTTAATGTGAACAAACAGGGATGCTGTTCAGTAACACGGGGACCACCCTTCACCCCAAATAAGCAGCAAGTCAGACACTAAGGTTCCACTTATCACTTCCAACCTCTCTGTCTCTACCTTCCCCCCCTCCCCAGCTCCAGCTGCCCATCATCCCCTCACCTCACCAGGTTCCACCCATCTCCTACCAGCCCCTGTCTCACCCCTCCCTCTCACCTCTTTACACCAGCTACCTCCAATCTAGGCTCTGAATCCTGATGCAGGGTCCCGACCCAAAACATTGACCATCCTTCTGCCTCCACAGATGCTGCCCGACCTGTTGTGTTCCTCCAGCAGATTGTTTGTTGCTCCAGATTCCAGTGTCTGCAGACTCTCGTGTCTCCACTTAGACAATAATAATGTGATTGAACAGAGTCAACGTGGATTTATGAAATGGACATCATGTTGACTGATTTACTGAGGTTCTTTAAGGATGTGTCTAGCCCTGTAGTTGAGGGGAACCCATGGTTGTGGTGTATTTGGAAGGCTTTCTACGAGGTCCCACACAGGACGTCAGTGAATGAGGTTAGAACATGTGGAATTGGGGTAATGTATCACCATGGACTGAGAGCTGGTTAACAGAGAGTAGGAATAAACGGGTCCTTGTCAGGTTGATAGGCTGCCACTAGTGCAGAGGTGTGGTAATCGGCGTTTGGGACCCGGGTATTCACAATCCGCAGTAACGATTTGTCTGAGGGTCCCATGCCACATTTCCATGACATGAAACTAAGTGGGAATGTGAGCAGTGATGGGGACGTGATGAGGCTTCGGGGGCATGTGGACAAGCTGAGTGAGTGAGTGTGCATGGCTGATGGAGGACAGGGTGGAACACCCGGGGTTACCCACCAGCAACACTGAGCGCTGTCAGAGAGAAGATCGAATAGCTTGGTCCTCTGCTTGTTGGGCTTTAGAGAAATGGGAATTGACCTCACTGAAGTGTGCAGGTATTTCGGGGTATTTGTGGAGGGAGGTTTCTCCCTGCTGCAGAGGCTAGAACTTGGGACCACTGTCCGAAAATAAGTCCTTCAGGATTGAAATGAGGAGAAGTGTCTTCACTCAGAGGATGTGGGCTGTGGAGGTCACTCACTGACCTGAGATGGGCTGTGGAGGTCAGTCACTGACCTGAGATGGGCTGTGGAGGTCAGTCACTGATCTGAGATCAATATTGAATCAATAGATACTGGGCTAGGGGTGGACAATACCATTGAGGTAGGTTAACCATGGGTGACCGGGCTTAAAGATTGGATCAGAGGGCACAGCCTCAGAATAAAGGGACATCTCTTACAACTGAGACGAGGAGGAATTTCTTCAGCCAGAGGGCAGTGAATCTGTGGAATCCGTTGCCACAGAGGGCAGTGGGGGCCAAGTCATTGGGTGTATTTAAGGCAGAGATCGATGGTTTCTTGATTGGTCAGGGGGTTGAGGGTGATGGGGAGAAGGTGGGATTGAAAGAAAATCAGCCATGATTGAAAGGCCTAATTCTGCTCCTATATCTTATGGAATGGCCTTAAGTACAATGTTCCCGAGTTAAACAGTGAGTGACCCTCACTCTGAACAAACAGCCACTCTATATTAGTGGGCAACCCCCTGCCTCACTCTGCTAGCCCCCGATGATGCAATGAATTGTCCAACAATCCACAGCCTAGCTGTGTGGTTTACATCCAGATTCCACAAGTGATTGATCTGTCAGGGGAGGGAGAGACGCGTGGGGGTGGGGGGTTGAGGTGTGGGGATTGTGGAGTAAGGCCACACTCCAAGCTCCAGCTGTTTCAGCCCTGTGCCTGTCTCAGAACCCAGGGCTGGGGGTGGGGGGATGAATTTTGTCCTCTGTCCAGCCCTCAGTCCCGAACCCAGAATGTGCTCACGTGGTGCGGAGGCAGTTGCCAGGATTTTGCCCTCACTTCTGCCTCCGGTGTCTGAGGCTCTTGCTCTGTCCTTGAGCTCCCCCAGCTCCTCCAAAGTCCTTACGTTTCACACCTAATGCAGGCTTCATTTGCTGCGTCTGCTGGGGAGGTTTGAGCTGCTGCTTCGTCCTTGAAGTGACTTTACTCTCAGTCTCTTCCTCTTCTGCTCCCTCCTACTCTTCTGTCTCTCTGTCTGTCCTTCATTACTTCTCTCTCTCAGTCCCTCTGATTCCATCCCTCACTTGTCCTTTCCTCTCACTCCGTGACTTTCGTTCTCCCTCGGAGCCAAACCCTGCTCATTGTGTGATGGGAGTGCAATACACTGGGGAAATACTCCAAAGGTCAGGCAGCAGCTGTGGACGGACTGCAGGCCAGTGACTGGAAGATGAAAAGGGACCCAAGACACAGCTTCTTCACCCAGAGGGTGGTCAGTATATGGAACGAGCTGCCAGAGGAAGTGGGTGAGGCAGGTACATTAACAACATTTAAAAGGCACGTGGACGGGTCCATGGATAGGAAAGGTTTAGAGGCATACGGGCCAAGCAGGGGCAAATGGGACTGGCTTAGACAGGCGTCTTGGTCAGCGTGGACCAGTTGGGCCAAACGGCCTGTTCGTGTGATGTATAACTCTGTGTCAGAGACGGAACAGATTTTAAGCACAGGGGAGCAACAAGGGTAGGAAAGAATAGAAGCAAAGTCATGAGGGTGAGCCCCAGAGCGATCATCTGGTCAAAGGAGGCAATAATGAGGCAAGTGAAGGAAGGAAAGGGGGCAGAGGTGCTCGAAGGAGTCAGCCCAGTGCCTGCAGAGAGCAAGACAAGTCCAACAACAGTTGGCAGTGAGAAACTGAGAGCTTGGGGTTTGAGAGAAACACCCTCCTCCAAGCCTAATCCAACCCCAGCAACATCAATAGATCCCCAGCCTGGACAGCTCACTGGGGAAGAGGGCAGAGCTCCAGAATTTGCCCGAACTCTGTGAGGAGATGATTCCTGACCCCACCCTGGTGTAATGTTGTGGAGAGAGAACAGGCGGAGGCAGGGATGGAGAGAACGGGGAGGAAGGGGGTGTGGAGAGCTCGTGAGGAATGGGGAGAGGGTGGGAGTGAGCGATTGGGCAAGGAGAGAGTCTAGAGGGAGGAAGTGAAGGGAGGGAGTGAGGAATGGAGGGAGAGGGGTTGAGTGAGAAGGGATGGAGAGAGTGAGGAATGGAGGGAGAGGGGTTGAGTGAGAAGGGATGGAGAGAGTGAGGAATGGAGGGAGAGGGGTTGAGTGAGAAGGGATGGAGAGAGTGAGGAAGGGAGGGAGAGGGGTTGAGTGAGAAGGGATGGAGAGAGTGAGGAATGGAGGGAGAGGGGTTGAGTGAGAAGGGATGGAGAGAGTGAGGAATGGAGGGAGAGGGGTTGAGTGAGAAGGGATGGAGAGAGTGAGGAATGGAGGGAGAGGGGTTGAGTGAGAAGGGATGGAGAGAGTGAGGAATGGAGGGAGAGGGGTTGAGTGAGAAGGGATGGAGAGAGTGAGGAATGGAGGGAGAGGGGTTGAGTGAGAAGGGATGGAGAGAGTGAGGAATGGAGGGAGAGGGGTTGAGTGAGAAGGGATGGAGGGAGTGAGGAACGGAGGGAGAGGGGTTGAGTGAGAAGGGATGGAGAGAGTGAGGAACGGAGGGAGAGGGGTTGAGTGAGAAGGGATGGAGAGAGTGAGGAATGGAGGGAGAGGGGTTGAGTGAGAAGGGATGGAGAGAGTGAGGAATGGAGGGAGAGGGGTTGAGTGAGAAGGGATGGAGGGAGTGAGGAATGGAGGGAGAGGGGTTGAGTGAGAAGGGATGGAGAGAGTGAGGAATGGAGGGAGAGGGGTTGAGTGAGAAGGGATGGGGAGAGTGAGGAATGGAGGGAGAGGGGTTGAGTGAGAAGGGATGGGGAGAGTGAGGAATGGAGGGAGAGGGGTTGAGTGAGAAGGGATGGAGAGAGTGAGGAATGGAGGGAGAGGGGTTGAATGAGAAGGGATGGGGAGAGTGAGGAATGGAGGGAGAGGGGTTGAGTGAGAAGGGATGGAGAGAGTGAGGAATGGAGGGAGAGGGGTTGAGTGAGAAGGGATGGAGAGAGTGAGGAATGGAGGGAGAGGGGTTGAGTGAGAAGGGATGGAGAGAGTGAGGAATGGAGGGAGAGGGGTTGAGTGAGAAGGGATGGAGAGAGTGAGGAATGGAGGGAGAGGGGTTGAGTGAGAAGGGATGGAGAGAGTGAGGAATGGAGGGAGAGGGGGAGGGTAGTCTGTTTATCAGGCAGTCTATGCTGTCCCATGTGACCCTGGAACAGCAGCTTTCACCCTCTCTGGTGTCCTGTCGCCGGCTGCACAGTCCATGTGTCACGATCACCCTCAGTTCATTTACTTTTACAAGACTGTAAAATGGTCGACGTTTCCGAGACTCTCGCTTTGCCTTATTGATGTTGATTTTGATGAATCTGTGGGACTTGCCCATGATCCATGTGGCTGCAATCACCAAGGTTGTTTTAATTTAAGCCAATATGAACTGGAAGGCTAGTGTACAAGCTGGCAAGGGCGCGTGGTAGACCAGAGGATTGGGAATTTTCAGGAACTAGCAGCAGAGGACTGAAGAAGTTATCGAGTAGGAAGGAAATTAATGATAGAGAGAACTGGCAAGTAACGGCCAAACAAACAGCAGGGTTTCCATGGATATTTAAAAAGGAAGAGGGTGGCTGGGGTGTGTGTGTCCCCTGAGAGGTGAGACTGGGGAATTGATAACAGGGAACAAGGAGACGGTAGATATTTACACCAATTCTTCACTGTGGAGAACATTCTAAAGATAATTGATGGGCAAGTTTCAAACAACATGGAAGAGTTTGTAATAATCCTGACAATGAGGGACAAGGTTTTGGGAAAACCAATGGGACAGATAAGTTGCCAGGATCCGATGTTCTGCATCCGAGGGTTTCAGAGATAGTGCAGCCATTGGGTGGAGTTTCTCCAAGACCCGCTGAGTTCCGGAAGGATACTGCTGGGTTGGACACCCACAAACATTCCTCCCTCATTCAAGATGAGAAGGAGACAAAAAGGAGGAAATTAAAGGCCAGTTTCCTGGGCAGAGGACCTCATCTTATTGGCAAGATGCTGGGATCTATAATCAAAGTAGAAATAGCTGGTCATTTAGAGAAACATAATGTAAAGGAGCCCACCAGCAGGGGCCTTCCCCACAGGGTCCAGGGGCTGACACTGACCTCTCCGTTCTGACGGAGTGAGCAGAACCATTCCCCAGAGAAACAGCCTGTGGTGCTGAGTCCGGCAGCACCTTTTCGTTTCCCGTTTTCCCCGGTATTTACCCTCAGCCAACACCACCACAGTGTTCAGTCAGGTGATTGTGGGATCTTGCTGCATCACAGCAGATCATCACTAGACACACTGCCATACCCCAGGTTACAGAAGGTTTGCTGGAATTCCAAGTGACTGGATATTTGATCAAGGCAGCTGCTTGTTTCCAGTTTACACAGTCCTACATCGGTTCGTGTGAAACCAGCGTGCATCGCTCTAGAAACGCAGCGGAACACTTCCCATCACCTCGCGGGCTTGTGCTGGTGAACCGTTTCCCTCTGTGTGTGTGATGCTCCTGGCCTCTGACCCCTGGACACCGAGCTACCCCATCCGGTCAATGAGAACCACACCACCAGGTGTTCACCGCTTCACTCACTCTCCCTGCTCCCCTTCCCTCTCCAACTCACTCCCAACTCTAGTCCTCAGTCTCTGCTCCCCAGTCCTCACCAACCTCCCACCGACTCAGCAACCCTGGGACCACACCACAATTAATGCCCCTGCCAGCCTCAGTCATAGGCCCCATGGGCAACGGTGCTGGGTTGACCCTCCCCGTCACCCTCAGCCCGCCCCTGTGACCTGCAGACCCAGACCCAGTCCTCTCCAGGTGGAAGCAGCAGATCCCATGGGATAATTCCGAGGAACCAGGGTGGGTAGGGTTTCTCCCGTGTCCTTGGCTGAGGCAGATCACGGGCATCCAACACATTGGGTGCCGAGGAATTTAAGCAGCAATCTCAAGCCCAAAGCATCCGCGCCAGTGCTGAACGGTTGCTTCTCAACACACATCTGGGAGCACCCCTGAACCCCCAGGGAAAAGGCTTTAAGGCATCACTCAGAGAGAAAGCCAGGCTGGGAATCCAAGTGTCTGTTGCACTGGGGAAGGGGTGCAGTGAGGGCACATTGAGAGGTTGAACCCTGAACGTGCCTCCTGCTCCTTGCAGAAAGACTTGGAGGACTGGTGTACAGGCTGGAGAGGGGCAGAATGGCCTCCTGTTCCTTTTTGTTGTTGCAAATTTGAATCCAGAGCTGTAAGGTGAGAGGTCAGAGTCACTTTGTGTTGCCAATAAAACATTCCCTCTCATTTCAGACACCGGGGCTCAGGTGAATCCAGGAGAGATACAGGTGAGTGCTTGAGCAAGGTTAGTCGTGGCACCGTCCTACCACCGGGAGGGGGTTAGAGGAACGGAGGGCAGAGGAGATGGGGAGGATACCTCGCAGGGAGGGGGAGGTGGGTGATGGCGTAATGAGGGGGGAGGTGGGTGATGGGGTAACGAGGGGGAGGTGGGTGATGGGGTAATGGGGAGGGGGAGGTGGGTGACGGTAACGAGGGGGGGAGGTGGGTGACAGGGTAACGGGAGGGGAGGAGATGGGTGATGGGGTAACGGGGGAGGGGGAGGTGGATGACAGGGTAACAAGCGAGGGGGGGAGGCGGGTGATGGGGTAATGAGGGGGAAAGGCAGTGATTTTCCTGCCGAGACTGATGTAGCAGTACTGATGTCCATTGTCCAGAAATTCCCTGCAGAGAGCAGTGACGTGGGTTTATTTGGGATTATTCCCCTTTCCCCAGGTAAGGTAGTGTACGAGGGGAGGCCAGTTGCAGCCTCTGTGCTGAGCTGTATCAGGAGGTGGGCCCAGAGCATCATGATCACAGTATACACCCTATCCCTCCACAAGCTGACAACCCTCCACAAATTCCCAGAGTTAAACTCCACCAACACCCTTGCTGCAGTGAAACATCACAGGAACATCAACACATTTTGACTCTGAGACACAGATCGTGAACAAAAGCTTAGCCGGGGGGGCGGAGGTAGCTGCAGCTTCGAGGAGTGATCCAGAGGATTGGAGGAGATTCCAGAGCTCAGGCCCAGGTAGCTGCCAACAGTGAAGCGACTCAGGCTGTAGATTACCGTGAACCGAGGCGGTGTGGAGCTTTGGGGCGGTTGTGGGGCTGGAGGAGGCTGAGACGGGGTGTTGCTGTAGCCAGCAGTCAGTCTCCAGCACTCGGTGCACATTTACATTTCTATTAATCTCCTGTAAGAACATTCTTGGTGGAGCAAAGACCGTGTGGGGCAGCCAGCTGGTCACATGATGAAACCTTCAGGAACGTGTCCAACCCTGTGGCCCGAACCATTCCCACAGTCCGCTACCTGGATGTCCTCCACTCCTCCCCTCACCCCACCTCCCCAGTCACCCCTCCCATTGCACTGAGACCGGGCGGTACTCCTGCAGCACCCCGACACCACAGCCTGGATCCCAGGGACGGGATCCATCCTTTATTCCAGGGTCCACTGCCCTCTCCTACCAGATTCCTTCTTCTTCAGACCTTTGCCTCTTCTACCTATCACCTCTCAGCTTATTACACCTTCTCCCCCTCCCCCACCCCCCCACCCACTTACCTTCCCCCCTCTCACCTGGACTTACCTGTCCCCTGCCTGCGTGAGCTCCTCCCCCTCCCCCCACCTCCTTATTCTGGCTTCTGCCCTCTTCCTCTCCGGTCCTGATGAAGGGTCTCGGCCCAAAATGTCGACTGTTTACTTCCCTCCATGGATGCTGCCTGACCCGCTGAGTTCCTCCAGCGCTGTGTGTTCTAGTATCTGCAGAATTACTTGTGTCTCATCTCCATTTACCTGTCTTTGGGCCACATCCATATGGTCGGGTCCATCAGACTCTGGAGAAATTCAACAACATCTCTGTTACCCTGGGTGAGTGACTCCAAATCCCCACTGAGCACAACAGGAGCAATTTTCGATTCCTCTCCTGAGCAGCCTTGCTCTCATTTAAAAATCAGTCCTTGACTTTTTTTCCCTGGGGAGGAAATAACCCTTCTGCTTCTGTGCAACTATTTGTCACTTAGTTCACCCCTTGCTGCTCTTTTAAACGAGGGAGTTAGTTTTTTGTCAGATACATGCTTATCCCCAGCACCCACCTGAACACAACCATTGATTCAGACACAGCAGCCCCCCAATCTCTTCACTGCAGTTAGGAAGGCAGAGTGTAACTTGAGCTACATCACAGGATTTAATGCACGAGTAGAAATGATGAGACTGCACCTGGAATGTTGTGCATTGGTGTGATCTCCCTCCCCAAGGTTATACTTGCAACAGAGACAGTGCAGTGAAGGTTCACAGACTGATCCCTGGGACGCCATTTGTTGTCCGAGGAAGCTGACCCTGGTACCGTTTGAATTTAGAAGAATGACAGATGATCTTATTGAAATGTACAAATTTCTTGCAGGACCTGATCAGGGAGATGCAGAGGTGATGTTTACCTTGGCTGGGTCATCTGGCATTAGGGGGCAAATCTCAAAATAAAAAAAACTGCAGATGCTGGAAATCTGAAACAAAAACAGAAGATGCTGGAAATACTCAGCAGGTCAGGCAGCATCTGTGGGAGGTGAAACAGTCAACGTTTCAGGCTGGAGACCTTTTGCTGAAGGGGAGGGCTCTGCCCAGAAACGTTGACAGTTATCTCCCCCACAGCAGCAGCCTGACCTGCTGAGTGTTTCCAGCATTTTCTGATTTTGTCTCAAAATATTGGCTCAGCCATTCAGCACTGAGATGAGAACTTCTTCACAAATGAATCTTCAGAATTATTTACCTCAGAGGGCTGTGGAGACAGTCTGAGTATTTTCAAGACAGAGATCGATAAATTTTTAGATATTAAGAAATTCAAAGGTCATGGGAAAGGATTTAACTGGGGGAGGGGGAATTATGATACTATTAGGCAGGAACTTGGGAGCGTAAATTGAGAGCAGATGTTCTTGGGGAAGTGCACAGTGGAAATGTGGAGGTTGTTCAGGGAGTATTTGCATGGGGCTCTGGATAGGTTTGTCCCATTGAGGCAGGGTAAGGATGGTCGAGTGAAGGAACCGTGGTTGACAAGAGACATAGAATATCTTGTCAAGAGGAAGAAAGAAGCTTACCTGAGGTTTAGAAAGCAAGGATCAGACAGGGCTCTGGAGAGCTACAAGGTAGCCAGGAGGGAGCTTAAGAATGGACTTAGGATAAGTAGAAGGGGGCATGAGAAGTCCTTGGTGAGTAGGATCAAGGAAAACCCCAAGGCATTCTACACGTATGTGAAGAATAGGAGGATGAATAGAGTGAGGGTAGGACCGATCAGGGATAAAAGAGGAAACATGTGCCTGGAGTCGGAAGAGGTAGGGGAGGTCCTTAATGAACACTTTGCTTCAGTATTCACTAGTGAGAGAGACCTTGACATTTGTGAGGATGGCGTACGACAGGCTGATACACTAGGGCCTGTCGACGTGAGGAAAGAGGATATGCTGGAACTATTGAAAAACATTAGGATAGATAAGTCACCGGGGCCGGATGGGATATATCCAAGGTTATTACGGGAAGCGAGGGAAGAGATTGCTGTGCCTTTGGCAATGGTCGTTGTGTCCTCACTGGCCACAGCAGTAGGGCCAGATGTTTGGAGGGTGGCAAATGTTGTTCCTTTGTTTAAGAAAGGGAGTAGGGATAACCCTGGGAATTACAGACCAGTGAGTCTTACTTCAGTGGTGGGCACATTACTGGAGAAGATTCTTAGAGACAGGATTTATGGGCATTTAGAGAAGCATAGTCTGATTAGGGACAGTCAGCATGGCTTTGTGAGGGGCAGGTTGTGCCTCATGAGCCTGATTGAATTCTTTGAGGATGTGACAAAGTACATTGATGAAGGTAGAGCAGTGGATGTGGTGTATGTGGATTTTAGTGAGGAACTTGATAAGATTCCTCATAGAAGGCTCATTCAGAAAGTCAGGAGGCATGGGATCCAGGGAAACTTGGCTGTGTGGATTCAGAATTGGCTCGCCCATAGAAGACAGAGGGTGGTGGTAGATGGAGCATATTCTGCCTGGAGGTCGGTGACCAGTGGTGTTCTGCAGGGATATGTTCTGGGACCCCTGCTCTTTGTGATTTTTATAAATGACTTGGATGAGGATGTGGAAGGATGGGTTAGTAAGTTTGCTGATGATACAAAGGTTGGTGGTGTTGTGGATAGTGTAGAAGGTTGCTGCAGATTACAACAGGATATTGATAGGATGCAGAGCTGGGCTGAGAAGTGGCAGATGGAGTTCAACCCGGAAAGTATGAAGTGATACACTTCAGGAGATCAAATTTGAAGGCAGAATACAAGGTTAATGGCAGGATTCTTAGCAGTGTGGAGGAACAGGGGGATCTTGGTGTCCACGTCCACAGATCCCTCAAGGTTGCCGTGCAGGTCAATAGGGTTGTTAAGAAGGCATATGGTGTGTTGGCCTTCATTAGTCGGGGTATTGAGTTCAAGAGCCGCCAGGTAATGTTGCAGCTCTATAGAACTCTGGTCAGACCACACTTGGAGTATTGTGTTCAGTTCTGGTCGCCTCATTATAGGAAGGATGTGGAAGCTTTAGAGAGGATGTAGAGGAGATTTACCAGGATGTTGCCTGGATTGGAGAGCATGTCTTATGAGGATAGGTTGAGTGAGCTAGGGCTTTTCTCTTTGGAGAGGAGGATGAGAGCTGACTTGATAGAAGTGTACGAGATGATAAGAGGTATAGATCGAGTAGCCAGTCAGAGACTTTTTCCCAATGCAAAAATGGCTAATTCGAGGGGGCATAATTTTAAGGTGATTGGAGGAAGATATAAAGGGGATGTCAGAGGTAATTTTGTTTCTACACAGAGAATGGTAGGTGCATGGAACACACTACCGGCAGAGGTTGTGGGGGCAGATACATTAGGGACATTTAAGAGACTCAGATAAACACGTGAATGACAGAGAAATGGAGGGCTATGTGGGAGGGAAGGGTTAGATAGATCTTAGAGCAGGATAAAATGTCGGCACAACATCGTGGGCTGAAGGGCCTGTACTGTGCTGTAGTGTTCTGTGTTCATTATTTCACCAGCTCAAAGAGCTCACAGCCAATAAAGCACACTCCATAGTGTGGACAATACTTTAATTACAATGTGTACACAGAAGGATGCGACAGACAGCAGTTGTATAATTACCCGACTCTGGGGTTCAGGGGTGATTAGGAAAGGGCTCAGCCACAGGAGCAGTGAGAACTTCCTCCACTCCTTCCACTTGCACAGGACCATTTATTTCGTCTGACAGGAGGACTGAGCCAGTGTCCAACATCTCATCGAACAGCACAGGGTCCCCCACCACTCACCTTCCAAACGCTCAAGTGATGCCCTCACTGTGCAACAGCCCGCATTGACCCGAGGTCAGTGCAGGCTGGGGAGCAGGGGATGTGATGCCTACCATGGTCAAACAGCTGGGCTACATGTGGGTGGGGCCGGGAAGCCCCTCCCCCTTGGGGTGATCCTTCTTCTGATAGGTCCTTTCTCCTCAGGGCGTGTGTGACTGGAGCCACAACACACATACCCCCGCCGTTCAGCCCATCGTGACTGCTGGCCCGACGCGGAGCCCCGCCCACAGAACCACGGACACGCCCCCTCGGCGACAGGCTCCGCCCCCGGACCTGCCCCACCGGCAGTGGGAGGCGGAGCCGCCCCCTCGCGGTCGGCGGCGCAGGCGCAGGAGGAATGCACTGGACGGCACCAGGCTGGCGGAGCTGCAGCGGCGCCGCCACCAGCAGGGGACGTCCGAGCGGGAAGACCCGAAGTCGGCGCCGCGCCGCCCGAGGGCGCCAGTGCAGGAGGACCAGCAGCCGGCGCCGCGCCGCCCGGGGGCGCTAGAACAGGAGGATCAGCAGCCGGCGCCGCGCCGCCCGGGGGCGTCAGATCAGGAGGATCAGCACTCGGCGCCGCGCCGCCCGGGGGCGCTAGAGCAGGAGGATCAGCAGCCGGCGCCGCGCCGCCCGGGGGCGTCAGATCAGGAGGATCGGCAGCCGGCGCCGCGCCGCCCGGGGGCGCTAGAGCAGGAGGACCGGCAGCCGGCGCCGCGCCGCCCGGGGGCGCTACATCAGGAGGACCGGCAGCCGGCGCCGCGCCGCCTGGGGCCGCAGGAGGGCCGCCGCCTGCGGGCGGTGCAGCAAGGCCGCCGGCAGCTGGTGGAGGAGGCCTGCCTGAGGTACCGGGGCGGCGGTGCCCTGGGCCCCGGCCCGCGGCTGCCGGCGCCGCACCACGTCGCCAGGATCTACGTGGAGGACCGGCACCGCCTGCTGTACTGCGAGGTGCCGAAGGCGGGCTGCTCCAACTGGAAGCGGGTGCTGATGGTGCTGGGCGGCCTGGCCAGCTCGCCGGCCCACATCGAGCACCAGGCCGCGCACTACGGCAACTCGCTGCGGCGCCTCGACAGCTTCGACCGGGCGGGCAGGGCGTGGCGGCTGCGGACCTACACCAAGGCGCTGTTCGTGCGGGAGCCACTCGAGCGCCTGGTCTCGGCCTTTCGCGACAAGTTCGAGCAGCCCAACGCCTACTACCACCCGGTGTTCGGCCGCGCCATCATCGCCCGCTACCGGCCCAACGCCACCCGCCAGGCGCTGCGCTCCGGCTCGGGCGTCACCTTCCCCGAGTTCGTGCGCTACCTGCTGGACCCGCGCCGGCCGCTCGGCCTCGACATCCACTGGGAGCGGGTCGGCCGCCTCTGCAGCCCCTGCCTCGTCCGCTACGACTTCATCGGCCGCTTCGAGAGCCTGGGGGCCGAGGCCGAGGCGCTGCTGCGGCTGATCGGCGCCCCCGCCAACCTCACCTTCCCCCGCTTCAAGGACCGGCACCGGCGGGAGGAGCGCACCGGGCCGCGCCTCAGCCGCCGCTACCTCGCCCAGCTGTCGGCCGACGAGCGGCGCCGCGCCCAGGACTTCTACCTGGCCGACTACACCATGTTCAACTACTCGCGGCCCTTCGGGGCGGGGCCCGGCTGAGGGGCGGGGCCCGAGCAGTGTGGGGGCGGGGCCCGGCTGAGGGGCGGGGCCCGAGCAGGGTGGGGGCGGGGCCAGGCTGAGGGGTGGGGCCCGAGCAGGGTGGGGGCGGGGCCAGGCTGAGGGGCGGGGCCCGAGCAGGGTGGGGGCGGGGCCAGGCTGAGGGGCGGGGCCCGAGCAGGGTGGGGGCGGGGGCCAGGCTGAGGGGTGGAGCCCGAGCAGGGTGGGGCCAGGCTGGGGGCAGGGCTTGAGCTGGGTGGGGGCGGGGCCAGGCTGAGGGGTGGAGCCTGAGCAGGGTGGGGCCAGGCTGGGGGCGGGGCTTGAGCTGGGTGGGGCCAGGCTGGGGGGCGGGGCTCAAGAAGGGTGGGGCTGGGCTGGGGGCAGGGCTTGAGCTGGGTGGGGCGGGGCCAGGCCAGGCTGAGGGGGTGGGGCTCGGTGTGGGGTGGACGGGCCGGGGTTTGGATGCGGAACCTACCTGAGGGGAGGGTCGGGATTCACATGATGGTGGAGGGGGACTTACCTGAGGGGACGGGACGGGACCCACTGAGGTTCTTCCTTCCCAGTGTGGGCTCTCTGCCATGCACACTGCATGGTACTGGAGTGCCCCAGCCCACTTCAGACAAGGCCAGTGTGGTCTGCTCTTTGGCTCCACACCCAGGTAAGTTAGTGTAGAGTGTTGGCACTGGGGAGAGGGTGTTGGGGGGGGGTAAGAGCGGTTGGGGTTGGGACATGAGGGGGTGCATTTCAAAGAGGGCTCACTATGGGCAAAGCAACTCGGCGGGGTCAGTTCCCCAGAATGGGGCTGTTGCTCCCTTCCCAAGACCTCAGGATCTGGAGATCCTTTGGCATGGCCAGTAAAGTAAGAAAGAGCTGAGTGTGTGATGCAGGTATGAACTGCATCAAAATAGAGAAGGAAATGATCAGAAATTTTGTCCTGGATGGACTGCCCTTGAAATCATTGTATAACTCTACTTCTCGCATTCCCAGTGAGCCAGCAGATCAGGAAACCCCATCTCAGGCCACACAATCCCACCGGAGTTTATTTCAGTGGAGAGAGGAACAGTTAATGTTTAAGGTCAAAGGAAGGAACAAAAGGTTTAACTGGCAGAGAGTGGGGGAGGAATGGATAGAACAGAGGGATAGGATAAGGTTAGGGTTGCCATGGGGATAAGTTGTAGGGATCATCTGCTTAGTGTTCCCAGCATTTCTCTGCATAACTGGAGAGAACATCCAGCTCTGCCAGGGAATCCACACAGCTGGTTTGAGAGAGAGGAGGTTGACTAGGCTCTGGTGGAGAAGGGTAACTTGCAAAGGATGGCTACAGTCTGTTCCCATTAGTGGATAGGCCAAGGACTGCAGGCACATTGAAGATACAGGAGGGATGTGAGCGAGGTGTTTTGTGCAGACAGTGCATAAATCTGGAGCACTCTGCCTTGGACGGTGGAAACAATCAGGGCTTTCAAAAGGGAAGTATCTTATTTGCTGGGCTATGGGGAAAGAATGGGAAGCTGGACCAATCCCGATGGGCTGATAAGGCCTCTTGTGCCATTTGTATTCCAGAGGTAACATCAGTGTTTCCGGAAGATGCACTGTGTTAATGCCCATGAGTGTAAGTTGAATAAATATCGGCACTAGGGTGAACTCCTGTGCTCTTTTATAATGGCCATGAGATTCTTGGTCCATAGGAGGAGTGGAGAGCGGGGGGGGAAATGGGAGACCTTGATTTAACATCTCCAACAGTGCAGTGGACCCTCCGTGCCACACTCCAGTTTCAGTGTCAATTTGAGTCCCTAGAGTCGGGCTTGAACCCTGAGTGGTGAGTATGGTCCCTGAGCAAAGGGACAGTTGTCTTGGCTGCTGCCTTCAGATCCAGGCAACGAAAAGGTAACTAACAGAAAAGAGAACTGCCTAGTACAAGTAGAAAGATTGTTCTGTGATGCACTGTAATGATACTTGGTCTGCTCTCCATATTCTCCCACCACTCATTCCTTTAGTGATGGAAGGCAATGGTCTGTGTAAGATTTGATGTACTGTGAAGGAAGAAGAAATTCTGTGGTCAATGATTCAACTCGGCACCATATGGGCAGTTAGTTTTCAGTGCTAGTTATGAACACTGTCACTGACCATGCTACCTACTCCAGTACTGGGCAGAATGTGCTCACACCTGCCGTGTTCTTCAGGACTGAGATCTTGGACTTTAGTCTCTTTTAACATGGGACCACAAAAGGTTCAGGGTCCAAATGGTCAATCCTTCAGGAAGGTACTAAATTCTCGACTCCTATTGTACATTAAGTTATACTAAAACTTCAACCTGAAGTGGTTGCATAATAATTGCAGACCCTGTTTTCACTCTCGGAGGGTCGGAGTAATTGTCTTCATCAGTACAGCTCTGAATGTTTCCGCAGGTGGAACTGTTCCTCGTCTGGGTTACAGTGGACTTGCTGTTCTCTCATAACCTGCCCCTTCTGTGTTAACATTTCAAAATTAGCTTCTGCTGCTTCTTGTTTATACCCAGCAGTCTATTTCAGGTGCTTCTGTTTTGTGGTTAACAGACTTTACCTGGCATGTTCTCCACCTGACAGTTTGGTTGCACGCAGTTTTAGGAGTGAGTGGGGTGGGACTGGGGGAGGACTTTGTGGTGTGCAGGACCCTCGTCAACCAACCGGTTTCAGAAGTGGTTACCACACAGTGATGCTTTGATCATTCCCAGTGGGCACGCTGTACAGCCAGAGATCTGGGCCAATGACCATTGGCCTCTGGTATGCGGCGGTGGGTCAGTGGGAAGAGCAGCACCAACTGCTGTCCGCCAACGATCAGATAGGCAACAGTCCCAACTGAGACGTTGTGCAGCAAATGTTGACATTGAACCCAACATGTGACCCAGCTCTTTGTCGGACTTTGCCAATTAGTCTCAAACCGTCACTCCTTCCCTCGAGCAATGTTTTTCACACGGTGCTTCTCCCATTTCCCTTTAAATCAGAGTCCTCTGGTTACCAAGCTCACTGGCACAGAATTAAGTTTTTCCCTGCTTTCTCATTCCAAACCCTGCATGATTTTGACCACCTCTGCTAAATCCCTGCTTACTACTAGCTCTCAGCAGAGCATTCCCTCAGTCTCATGTCCCTCACCCAATTCCCCCATAGCCCTACAACTTGCTCTCTTTCACACGCCCATCAACACCCCTCTGATTCTTTTGCCACTTTACCTATACCAAGGGATAATTTGTAGTGGCCCAGCTAACCTACTGTCACATCTTTGTGATGTGGCAGGACACCAACGTGGTCACAGAGGGAATGTGCAGATAATACCAAGGTCAGGATCTGAACTCTGAGGCAGCACTAACTGCTCTGCCCTGTCACTCCCCATCTTCTCCAACCTCTACAGAGCTGGTACATCATGTCAGTAATTTTTTTCTGCACTCACTTCAAAGCCTAATCATGTCAACTACTTCAGCTGCAGTTTAACATGGTATGCAAAGGATTTAGCACCATCTCCTTGCTTTATACCTGTTAATAACGTCAAGGATCTCATGTGACTTTAACTGCACACTCAGCTTGTTCTGTCAGCTACAGTGATTTCCATCCACACCCTTCATCTCTTAAACGGTTCCATTTGGATAATGTCAACTCCTTATTCCCCGTTTCTGTCAAAATGCCTCACTTCACTCTTCTGGTAAATTCTTCTGCCAATTGATGGCACTAGAGAGGCAAGATTCTCCCAGCTGATGAGGGAAATGAGATTGAGTTTGTTTTAAAGGGAGAACCAATCCAACATGAAGCCAATCCAGTGTTGCTGGGGGTTGTTCAGAAGTTCAAGCCCTGCACACCACTGTACAGCAGGGAACTGAATGCAAAGCTCAGGCATCGGTCTGGAATACTGTGTACTGCGCATTCTTGTGTAACCAAGGATGTTGATGCATTAGGCAGTAGTTTTGAGGTTTACTAGATTAATAACTGGAATGATAGGCTGGGCTTGTGTCCACTGGAGGTTAGAAGAATGAGAGGTAATTTGATTGAGATATTTAAGATCCTGAGAGGTCTTGACAAGGTGGGTGCAAAGAGGATGTTTCCTCTTGTGAGAGTCTAGAATTAGGGGCCATTGTGTAGAAACAAGGTGTCACCCATGGAAGAAAGAGGTGGATCCATTGTGTCTCTCCTGAGCTGTCAGTCCAGTCCGTCTCAACTCAGTATTAGATTTGGGTACATAAACTGAGCACCAGGCTACTATTCAAACATGGAGGGGTTCTGTACCTACTGCTCCCAAAAATATTCTTAACCTCGTCTGTTCCTCACTGTCGCCCCGAGTTTATATAGTTCGCCTCTGCCAAGGGAAGGAAGTCCTGGCCTAGGTTGCTGATAATATTCCACACCAAATCAAACAACCCCAACCTAGCTGATCTTTCTTCATATCTAACATTCTCCAGTCTTTGTAAGTCTCATCTGCACCCTCTGTGTGATCACATCCTGAGCTCCTCACCATTGAAAATGGGGATGTTTGTGGAGCCTCCTCTTCCAGTGAGCTGTTTAATTGTCCCCCACCACTCACGACGGAGTGTGGCAGGACTGCAGAGCTAACTTCTGATCCATTGGTTGTGGGATTGCTATTGCATGCTGTTTGTCGTTTGGCTTGTAGGTAGCCCAGTCTGATAGTTTCACCAGGTTGATCGTCATCGTGAGGTATGTCTGGTGCTGCTCCTGGCCTCCTGGCATGTCCTCCTGTTGCACTTTTCATTCAACCAGAGTCAATCCCCTGGTTTGATGGTGATGGTAGAGTGGAGGATATGCTGGGCCATGAGGTTTCAGATTGTGTTTGAATACAACCCTGTTTCTGCTGATGGCTCACAGCACCTCATGGTTGCCTCAGATATGTTTGCAGTCTGCCCCATTCAGCATGGTGGTAGTGCCACACAACACAGTGAACCCCATATCTCCTCCACCCCATCATGTTTACTTGTTCTTTGAAAGTACTTCTCTGAATTTTCCTGTTCATCTTGCCCCCCCCACCACCCCCCCCCAACTCCCATCCTACTTATTTTAGCCTCCTACACTCGCCATCTCCAGGCCTCCCAGGATATGGTACTAAGGTCGTCCTTAGTTCCAAAGTCTTTGATGCCCCTTACGAACCTGTTGCTTTAATCTTACCTGACCTTGTGTTCCCACTGTGGACCCCATTCCGTGGCTCTCAGTCTCACAGAATGTGGGACAGAGGACCAAAGGATCCAAATTCAACCCAGGTTGAATGGATGGAAGATGTTTGCTGTAAATATCCAGGTAAGAAATTAACCTCAAAGTGCTCTCAAGCCAGCTTCCCAGTGAACCCGATGAAAGTTGCTCAGAGAATCTATGGGAATGTTAGGGTTAGGGAGGTTTTAATGGGACTCTGTAGAGAATTGATCTGCCCTGGGAGTTGTGTGACAGGACAGTGTAGAGGGAGCTTCACTCGATGTCTGACCCATGCTGGCCCTGCTCTGTGTGAGATGGGACTGTTGAGAGGGACCTTCACTCTGTATCGGACCCCTGCTGACCCTGCCAAATGTGTGAGAGGGACCTTCACTCGTGTCAAACTTATTTTTTCCCTCCCTCAGAAGTGCCCCACTGACAGCGTGGTACTCCCTTGGTACGTCATAAAGAGAAATATTTTGTGATGGAAGAGTGGAGAGGGAGCTTTACTCTGTCCATGGTGTCCCAGCCCTGGGAGTCTTCAATATCTCCTGGCCCTTTGAGTATAAGAATTAAAAGGGGACGATTACAATGGCATCAGGGTTGTCGCTGGGGCCTCGGGAAGTGCTGACATTTTGAGGGATGGGGTAAAGAATTTATCAAAAATAATTGTATCGTAGCACATTAAATGTGAATTGTATGGTTTGAAAGTTACTGTGACTTGTGTATCGTAGAAGGCTGGACCTTTTATAATCCATCAAATGTCAATCTTAACTTGAACTGAAGCATCCTGTGCAATAAATTATGTTTAAAACCTTTTCCAATAATTGCATAGTTTGCTTTCCATCTTAGGCTTTCTGTCCATGGAGTAATAGAAGAGTTTATATTTCTAAAACATGTTTCACATCCTTGGAACATGCTGAAATGCAGCAACTGAACTCTGCGCAAGAAGATCCCACAAAGGGAATGTGGAAGCGGTCAGACAATCTGTTTTAGTGTTGGCTGCAACAAGTGAGAGTCTAAACACCTACCCTTGAGATTCAAAGGCATTACGACTGCTGAGTCCCCTGTGATCGATATTGATTGATAACTAACTGGACCTACCACATAAATACTATGGCTACAAGTGCAGGTCAGGGGCTGAGTATCTTGTAATGAGTGACTCACCTCCTGACACCCCAAAGCCTTTTCACCATCTACATCACACAAGCCAAGACGGTGATGGAATATTTGGATGAGTGCACCCAGGACAAAGCAGCCACTGCTCTTGCACTGTAAACAAAGCTTTTCACTGTACCTCAGTACATGACAATAATAAACCAATTACCAGTCTGTTTGAATTGTTCCTAATCCAGCACCCGAAATACTCCCCCCTTCCACCACTGACACAGAATGGCTTCAGTGTAAAAAGCACTGGTTACTCTCCCAGACTACTGATACCTCCCAAATCCGTGACCTCCACCACCAGGAAGGATGAGAGCAACGGGTCCAAGGGAACACCACAGGGTCTGCTTCAAGACATACCGTTGTCATGACAATGGTAAGATTTCTTTATCAGTCACAGGTACAGCGAAACACACAGTGAAATGCTTCTTTTGCGTAGAGTATTCTGGGGGCAGCCCGCAAGTGTCGCCACGCTTCCGGCGCCAACATAGCATGCCCACAACTTCCTAACCCGTACATCTTTGGAATGTGGGAGGAAACCGGAGCACCCGGAGGAAACCCACGCAGACACGGGGAGAACATACAAACTCCTTACAGGCAGCGGCCGGAATTGAACCCGGGTCGCTGGCGCTGTAAAGCATTACGCTAACTGCTACACTACCGTGCCTGCCATCATCACTGGTCTCGATGCTGGAGAACCCACCCCAACAGAATGGTTGTATGATAGCTATTTCTGCTGCCTCATAGCTCCAGTGACCTGGATTTGGTCCTGATCCCCAGTCCTATTGTATGGAGCTTGCATGGTCTCCGTGACTGTGGGTTTCCTTCCACAACCCAGAGATGTCCAGGTTAATAAGGGAACTGATGGGCATGTGTGAAAGAGAATGAGATGAGAGACTGATGGGATTTATGTGCTCAAAGCCAGCATAGACCCAATGGCCAAATGGTCTCTTTCACCACCCCCTTCAAAGAGCAGTGAGGGATGGACAAAAGAGCTGGCCTTGCTATCAAAAACACCAAGCAACAGTGAACTTTTAAAAATGCAGTTGGAGCTTCAGTTTCCCCAATAGTGCAGCACTTCCTCAGTTAGGTCATAACCAGGCTGAGTGTAAGGCTGTTTATGATGGACCAGCATCTTGGCATCTGACTAGTGAGAATGTTCCTCAACCACTGTCTCACTGTGCTTCCATGATTTAATTGCAACTAACACCAAAGCATGGGTCAAACGTTGGATTGTCATACGTGGATTGAGGTTTGTATAAAGATTGAAGTTTATAAAATCAGAAGGGTTATAGGTAAGGTGATGGTCACAGTCTGTTTCCCCAGGGAAAAGGAGTTAAAAACTAAAGGACATAGATTTAAGGTGAGGGAGGAAGATTTAAAAGAGACCTGAAGGGCAACTGCTTCATGCAGAGGGTGCTGCATATATGGAACGAGCTGCCAGAGGACGTGGTTGAGGCAGGTACAATAACATTTGAAAGACACTGGATAGGGAAGGTTTAGAGGTACAGTATATGGGTCAGGTGTGGACTAGCTTAGGTGGGTATCTTGGTCAGCGTGGACATGTTTGTCCAAAGGGTCTGTTTCTGTGCTGTATTGTTCCATGATTCTATGAAGGCAGTGGCTGAGCTTGTGGGCTCCTTAGATCATTGCTACAGCTCTGAAGAATGTGGGCACGTTATCTTCTTTATGAGGACCAAGCAAGGCAGTGTCCCTGGTCCAGAGGTTGGGACCCTCCAACTGGCAGACCCCATGGATGTCACTATGCACTGGATATTTTACCAAACGTTCCATCCTTGGCTCCTGGTAATCTCTCCTCCCACCTGGCCAGGTAACGTTGGAAAATCATGCCGGTTCTCGGTCTTTTCCTTCCAGCACCAACTCTTCATGTGGCTGATGTGGAAGAACACTGAAGGAAATGTTGGTGTCCTATTTCAGGGAGCAAGCTACCAGCTTTTCTGGATTCGGACAGAGCACATTGCCATGCCTTCAAGGAGGTGGGCACACTTGGAAGAGCTGTCCCAACCTCCAAGCCGTCATTTCCGCCAGAGTGGTGCCTTTGCCCCTCCCCTCTGCACCCTGCCAGAGGTTGGGAGCAACTATCTGAATGGAAGGTAGGTGCTGGGAACTAACTCCTGGTGTGAGTGCCCAGGATTAAAATACTGAGTTTCATACCATCGATAATTAACAATTCATCAGATACTACCACTCATGTTTCCAGTGGTAGAAAGGAGACTATCTGGTCCATATCATAATCCTGTCCACTGGGTTGTGGGAGCACTCCCAACTTGTTATTTTCATATCTCAAGAGGTAACAGATCCCCTAATCTACGTGGGAATTGTAATTGCACCCAGACTGCTTACCCATTCACTTTCTGATCCTAGCCCATTCTATGGTCCCTCACCCTTGTTGTATCTAAGGTTCTGGTCTGCAATGCTCTGATGTAAATTACTGTGGCACATTGAAACATGTCAGGACTGAACAAAACTGGAGTACTCCCACTGGGAATCTCAGATCCCTCTGCCATTCAGTTAAGATTGTGGCTAATCCAATACTGGGCCTCAACACCACTTCCCCACTCTCCCCATACCCTTGACTCCCTTGTAGTTGAAATCTGTCACTCTCAAGCTTGAATATATTCAGTGACTGCCTCCACAATTCTGAGGTGAGAGAATTCCAAAGATTTACAACTCTGCGCTGAAAGGAATTCCACTTCTGAAATTCTTCATCCATCTGAAATTGGTTCCTCCTTATTCTGAGACTATGCCCCCAATTTCTACAAGGCCCCACTAGAGAAAATATCCTCTCAGCACTCACCCTGTCCACCCCCCTCAATACCTTGTGTGTTTCAATAAGACCACAAGAGTTGGGATATCATGTTGCAGTTGTCACCACACAACAGAAAGGACACGATTAAGCTAGAGGGTGCAGTAAAGATTCACAAGGATGTTGCCGGGATTGGAGGGCTTAAGTTATAAAGAGCAATTGGATAGGCTGGGTCTGTTTTCCCTGGATCGAAGGAGACAGAGGTGACGGGATAGACTTATGTAAAACTAACATGATGGGGTAGCGGTTAGCGTAACGCTTTTGCAGGTTCAAATCCGGCCGCTGTCTGTAAGGAATTTGTACGTTCTCCCTGTGTCTGCGTGGGTTTCCTCCGGGTGCTCCGGTTTCCTCCCACATTCCAAAGACGTACAGGATAGGAAGTTGTGGGCGTGCTATGTTGGCGCCGGAAGCGTGGCGACACTTGTGGGCTGCCCTCAGCACATTCTTCGCAAAAGATGTGTTTCACTGTGTGTTTCAATGTATGTGACCAATAAATATATCTATCTAAAATTATGAGAGGCATCAATAGGGTAGATAGGCAGTTGCTGTTTCTCATGATAGGGGTGTCTAGGATTAGAGAGCATAGGTTTAAGATGAGAGCGAGGAGGTTTAAAGGGG
The DNA here is from genome assembly GCF_009764475.1 of Pristis pectinata. Classification (NCBI taxonomy): domain Eukaryota; kingdom Metazoa; phylum Chordata; class Chondrichthyes; order Rhinopristiformes; family Pristidae; genus Pristis; species Pristis pectinata. Next base: position 1,850,811 of record NC_067417.1, read on the forward strand.
ATCTGGGGGGACATTTTCATATGAAGAATAGTTGGTATCTGGAATAATCTGCCAGAGGAAGTGGTGGAGGCAGGAACAGTGACAACATTTGAGAGGCACCTGGACAGGTACTTGAACAAGCAGGGCAGAGGGATATGGAACTAATGCAGGCAAGTGGGATTAGTATGGATAGGCATGATGGTCAGCGTAGACACAGTAGGCCAAAGGGCCTGTTTCTATGTTGTACGACCCTATGCCTCTATCACCATTCATTCTTCTAGACTCCAATGAGTGTCAGCCCAACTTTCTCAGCCCTTTTCATGCATCACCCCCTTCATCCCAGTATTAGCGCAATGAACTTTCTCTACACTGCCTCCAAAAATAAGTACATCCAGCCCTAAATACAGAGACCAAGCTGTTTGCAGTACTTCAGGTGTGGTCTTGCTAGTACCCTATAAAGTTGCATCGAAAACTTCCCCACTTTTATACTCTGTACCCCTTGCAATAAAAGGCAAACGTTTTATTTGTCTTCCTAATTACCTGCATGCCACCCCTCTGTGTTTCATTCACTTGGATCCCCAGATCTTTGTACTGCAACATTTTGTAGTCTCACTCCATTTATATATTTTTTTAAATCTTCCTTCCAAAGTGCATATTCTCACATTTTATTCCACCTCCCAACCTCTTGCCCAGTCAAACTATTTCTATCCTTTTGTACACTCTATGTCCTCCTCACAATCTGCTAATCCATTCTACACCGTCCCATCACACACTCGCAGGGTTAGACACACAGTGAAACTCCCTCTACACCGTCCCATCACACACTCGCAGGGTTAGACACACAGTGAAACTCCCTCTACACCGTCCCATCACACACTCACAGGGTTAGACACACAGTGAAACTCCCTCTACACTGTCCCATCACACACTCACAGGGTTAGACACACAGTGAAACTCCCTCTACACCGTCCCATCACACACTCGCAGGGTTAGACACACAGTGAAACTCCCTCTACACCGTCCCATCACACACTCGCAGGGTTAGACACAGAGTGAAGTTGTCTCCAGGCTGTCCCATCACACACTTCCATGGCAGGGGCAGCACGGTTTAGATATAGAGAAGGTCTCTCTGCACTGTCAAATTGTACACTCCCATAGCATAGCATAATGGGTTAGATGGAGTTAAGCTGTCTCTACACTGTCCATTAAAGTATTCACAGAGATCAGGGTAATAATAATAAAGTCAGACATTTTGCGTTTGCAGTCGACCTTTGCTAATAAGATTGAACAAAATGATATCTTTAATAGCCAGGCAGATCTGCACTGTGCAAATCCCAATGTTGATCCTGCAATAATCTACAGTGATGCTGAGCAGTAAAGCCAGTTCACTATTAGACCCAGGAGAGGGAGCCATTGCATCAAATAACAATCCCAACGCTGCCCCATTGGAAGTGATGACAATCAACGACTCCAATTTGATTAGTGAATAAACTGGTTTTGATTACAGGTGACCCCCACATTACAGCAGTTCAGGTAACGGAAGTTTGCTCTTATAGAATTCAGAAACCAGAGAAATCTGAGATATGGAATAAAAAATTCACTTTCATGCAATTATGTGTTGAGTTTTATTTTATTCTCAGTTCACGTCTTTGAGCATGTGCAGATAACGTGGCTTCATGTTACAGAAAGTTGCGATGCAGATTACTTTCTGGGAACACCATCCTCCACCCTCCCTCGGTAATGCAGGGGTCACCTGTACACAACTTCTCATGACTTCTGGCTGTCAGACTTTCCAGCTAATAGGATGGAATCATTGGTTATAAATCTTTGCTACTATTGTACAGGGTGTCGGTGAGACCACCTGGAGTACTGAGCAGTTTTGGTCCCCTTATTTAAGAATGGATACACTGGCATTGGAGGCAGTCTGAAAGAAGTTCAGTGGGCTAATTCCAGAGATGAGAGAGTTGTCCCAAGACATGTGTCTATCTTTTTTGCTGGGTGCCTGCAGAGTATCTTGATGCACATGGCTGTGAGACACTCTAATGCAATCGCACATTGTTATTAGATTTGTTGGGTGGTAGGAACTGATGGAGCATCAATAGACATAATTTGACCGAGCCATATCTGTAACTGGAGTGGAAAGTGATGTCTTTGTCAAACATTTATTCACAAGATTTGTTTGTTGATGGCAAGGGCCAGAACTCATTGCCAATGAGCAGATGAGCTGCCTTCTTGAACAGTGGTGAAGGTAGCCTCATGGTGCTACTTTCAAAGGAGTCCCAGGATTTTAACTCAGTGATGTTTAAAGCACGGCAGTACATTTCGATGGCAGCACGAATTGGATGTGGTCCTGAAGGTGGTGGCGTTTCCATCTGCCTATGTGCATGTCTTCTAAATGGCAGCAGTTTGTAACATGCTGTTGAAGAACCTTGGTGAGTTAATGTATGGTATACACTAAAATCGCAGTGCACAGGTGGTGAAGGGGTGCCAGTCTAGCAGACTGTTTTGTCCTGGACATGGAGTTATTGGAGGGGCAACAATCCAGATATGTGGAATCTACTTCATCCATCTTCTGGCTTGTGTTTTTTAAAAAAAGTAGTGGAAAGGTTTTGAAGCATCAGAAGGCGAGTCAGTTCCCGCAGGGTAAACAGGGTCTTGTCGTCGTGGCTATCCCTCGAGGTCGAGGATGATGGTCTTCGTTCCATTGATCTATTTATGGGCTCTCAAGCGGCTTATGAGTCCAATCTTGGCTCTGAAAGTTCTTCCTCATTCAGGACAGGTCGTTCCAGACGGCAGATCGGGCTTTGGCTGTTGCTGCCTCTCTTTCCATCTTCTCTTTTCCTCTAATTCTGCACATCTGTCGGCTTCGAAAGTTGCTGTTCCTTCTCGGATGATGGTTTGCCAGAGTTTCCTGTCCTTGGCATTGGTTTCCCAATTGTTGATGTCAATGTTACATTTCTTCATGTTGGCTTTTAAGACGTCTTTGAATCTCTCCTGTTGTCCGCGTCTTTTACGTTTGCCTACTTTAAGCCGGGAGTAGAAGATTTGTTTCGGCAGACGTTTGTCTTTCATCTGAACAACATGACCGCTCCATCTTAGTTGGTTCTTGATAACATAGGCTTCAATGCTTGTTGTTTTTGCTTCGTTTAGCACGCTGATGTTGGTTCTTCTATCTTCCCAGTTGATATTTAAAATATTTTGAAGACAGCGTTGATGGAACTTTTCAAGTGCCTTCAGATGTCGTCGGTATGTTGTCCAAGTTTCTGATGCATACAGGAGCGTTGGGGTCACCACTGCTTTGTACTCTAACACTTTCGTGTCTGTTTGGATGTCACAATCATGAAAGACTCTTGTTCAGATTGCCACCTTGTCGTGGTGGAGAAGCTTGTGTGGTCCTGAGATCCCGAGAGCGATGCTGTCTGGAGCTATGCTCCTGGTAGGGTCATCCATGGCAGTAAGGTCGAGGGTGAGGTCCCTGACAAAGAACCATCCCACCAAGACCTCAACGGTGGAACAGGCGGACGAAGTTACTTTGAACTCAACGGCCGTGAAGGCGGATGAAGGCTGCAACAAATCCATCAGCTCCAATCATCATGGTTTCCGTGCCATTGGAGTCAGTTGGCTGATTTGTGAAGTACCGTGTGCTTTTTGTAGTGCGACATCAAGTACACGTTAAACAAATACACACAGGCGTCTTCCATCATGACATCTGAACAAACAGTGTCTAACCTGCCCTTGTAATCCCACTGTTTACATGGCTGGTCTGGTTAGGTTTCTGATGAACCAGAGTAGCAGAATGGCAGTAACAGCTTAACATATTGTTCCCTCTGTACCGATAAATCATTTTCCTTTATACTGTCTTCTTTCTACAGGGACAAGCAGTACCGATGGGTTTATAATGATGCCACATTAGCTGAATGCGAGGTTCATGCATGTGTCCACAGCTTATGCATTGAATGGATCCAACATCCAATATCAGGTTGAATGTGGAATGATTTGCGGAGTGGTACAGAGGCAGGGAGAGATGCTGGAAATGCAGCAGGCTCTGCTTGGCTGTAAAAGGATCCAAGACTTATTTGAAGGTAAAGATACTAAATGAAGAGAAAGCCAGGTGTTGCAGATATAGGAGGGCAGCTCCAGGGACAAAGCAGCTGGAATACCAGTCTTCAGGATTATGGGCCCATCCCTGTGTTCAGATCTTTTATTAACAATTCAGAGAGCTTACTGTTGTGCTCCGCCGTCACTCACTCCCAAAGATAAGATATCTTTATTAGTCACATGTACATTGAAACACACAGTGAAATGCATCTTTTGCATAGAGTGTTCTGGGGGCAGCCCGCAAGTGTCGCCACGCTTCCGGTGCCAACATAGCACGTCCACAACTTCCTAACCCGTATGTCTTTGGAATGTGGGAGGAAACTGGAGCACCTGGAAGAAATCCATGAAGACAAAGGTTGACTAATCTTAAGGATTTTTTTCTTTTCTCTCCAGTACATGTCATACGGTTTCTTCATGATGAAAACTATCAGTGATACAATAGTTAGTGTTACTGATCATTACATCCACAGAGTAATACACATACCATGGAAGTTTTTAAAATTCTGAGCAGAAGTGTTGTTGGATTCAACTGTTTTAAGTAGTTTTTTTTTGAAACACGTATAGTGCTTAATACACCTCAAGTGGCTGTGCAAGGAATGGCTGCTTCCTAGCTTATTGGTTCGTCCATCAGGTGAATACGTGTTTTCTCATTGGTTGGTTTCGCCACAGGCATCTAATAGGTTTCCTGATTGGACTATTGTTAGCTAAGGAGTGCCTCCTATCTCAGGTAGAAAAGGTGTCATTTTTTGTTAATCTCTCTCTTGCTTATCTTGCCTCTATCTCTCTCTTCCTCTCTCCACCCCCCCCCCCCCCCCCCCCCGCCCCCACCCGGGCTCATCTTTAGTACCTTTTGTCTCAGCTCATCTCCTAGTAGTAAAGCTGGTGCCATGTGCTCTGTGACTGTTTCTTTGTTTTAAATTTTTCCAATAAAACTTTGTGAAGCAACAAGTTGCTTTCAACTCATTCCTGGACTCCTGAAAGAACCTGCGGATTCGAAAATAACCGGATCCGACAGTGTGCTGCACCTTTCAGCAGTGTACTCAATCCAGACAATGGCTCTGTCCACTGGGGACATCATGAAGAGCCCACACTAGATCTGACAACTGGAGAGATGCAACATTGACTACCTTCGCTGCTCCTCTGGTTTCAAGTCTAACTATATCATCAAACTGGTCATAAAACAATGCTAGGTCAACCACTGGGTGCCACTGTGGGAAAGGAAGGCTCGAGTCTTGGCATGGCCCAGCAGATCATTCTGAGGAATCCATTTTGCTAGGAGTGCGTTATTTCCAGTGTTGGGAGGGATGTCTCCAATGTGTCTCCAAATACATTTTGAGGTACTTGAGCAAAGGCTTCAGCAGTTTTCATCGTAAGATCCCATGACAAAGTGTCGACAAGAATACCCAGTGACATCACAACAATGCAGTGCTTCCCCGAGCTTTCAACAAAGTTTTGTCATTCTTCAGCAGGTGGCTGATACTGGAAACCTCTGATGTAAACAAAGTCTGGCATTATGGGTCTCAGAAATTCAAATATAAAATCTATTCTCATCGACAACACATCCATCCCTTTGGAGAACTATCTTGATATCAATGTCTCTGCCCAGGTATTGTTGGCACAGATTGTAATAAAAAGGATCAATCAGAAACTCAAATACCAAACTGAAGGAAATCTTGCTGGACGTTTTGAATTCTTTCAAAAAAACTCATTTTGTCTGTTAATTGTGATCCAAAGACTGGGATGTAGGAAGGTGGAGATTGGACAGCAGGGAAATGAGCTTCTCCAGTGGTGATCCGTCAGACATTGTACACCAGTGGGAATACTGAAATAATAAGCAAGCATTGGACCTACACAAAAAGCTGGATCTGCAAGTATCAAGTCAAAAGCTTGCATCTGCAATTTGCTTTAACAATGCCTTGTTTTCAAAAATTGTAATGGTGAGATGCCTCAACCAAAGATGGCCCTCATTCATGGACAGTATTAGCTGAAACTGAAGTTGGAGAAAAGTCCCCGGTGGGAAGTTTGTCGTGGAGACTGCCAATGAATTTTGTATCAGACTTTGTGTGCTATTTGCTTCTTCAATCACTCCTTTTCTTCCATGTAGCTGGATTGATACAGATCTGGCTCCTCTTTTATATACCCAGATGTTGAAGAATGAATGAAGAATTGTGTCTGTGATGTCTCATTTCTTCTATTGGAACGTTCCATCAAATGGGACGACTTGTATGAGTAAATGAACAAGAAAGGACCATGATGATACCAAGAGCAAATGCAACCAATAAGTTGGTTTCATTCCATATTGAATTAAACAAATGTACAAATCCCATTTGGAAATTGAATAAAATGTTAAGGAATCAATAGGCAATTTAATAAGGACAAGTGTTTGTGAACACCACCCACATATTCCCCTCCAAGTCATACGGCATCCTGGAAAACCTCTGCCGTGACCTGAAGGAATGCAATGGTTCAAGATGTTCATCACCACCTTCAAGAACAACGAGCGATGGACAATAAATGCCGGCCCTGTCTCCGGTGCCTACACCCAACAAACAAATAAACTAACAATTACAATACCTTGCCTGTTTGTCATCTATTCAGGACTTCCTCTACTCAAATTTCCTATCACGATATTAGCTCCCAGAGTGACGTTAAATGCTGAAGATCAGCTGAATGCCGTAGAGGACTTTACATTCTAGAATCCTTGTACTACAACAGGAAGCAGTTCAGCCCATCAAACCTGTGCTGGCTTTTTTGTAAGAGCAATCCAGTTAGAACCATTTCCCAGCTCCTTCCCAAGAGCTCTACTTTTCTACCCCTTCAAGCAGAGTTCCCATTTTTACTTAAAAATCATAATAAATCTGCTCCCATTTCTCTCCCATGCCGTAACTTCCAGATCATTACCACTCGCTGCATGAAAACATTTTTCTTCATATCCTTTTCTGTTGTCTAGCTAATCATCTCAAACCTGTGTCCTCTGTTTCCTGATCCTTTCAGCAGTGGGAATTTCTCATTTTTCACTTTATTGGCCCCTTCATTGACGTTGAATACCCGTATCAAATCACTTCATATTTCCCTGCTCTAGGCAAAACAATCCCCAAGACTCCAGTGCATCCAGACTGTTGAAGACCCTCATCTCCAAATCTAATCTGCAGATTTATTCTGCCCTCTTTCACTGGCCTGCAAATCCTTCCCAAACTTGTGTCCTGTGAATCAGCAAACTTGATTCCCAGTGCTCCATGGATCATAATGCACTCAGAAATCAGTAATTCCAACACAATCCCCGAGGGATTCACATACTTATCACCCGGGAATGAATTACTTCTACATACTGCCCTGGACCCAAGAAAGTATTAGTCTAGAAGCAGTAAACTTTTACTCACTAGAGAGGCACAAATCCAGTAGTTACTGGGCTGATAACACAATTGATTTTTAAGGTTTTAGGAAGCTCAGTAAGTTGATCCCAGTGATACAACGTCCACATTAATTTACATCTCTGTAGATTTGATAACCATGTTGCCCAAAGTTGATATTAAATAAGATATCTTTATTGGTCACATGTACATCAAAACACACAGTGAAATGCATCTTTTGCGTAGAGTGTTCTGGGGGCAGCCCGCAAGCGTCGCCACACTTCTGGCGCCAACATAGCACGCCCACAACTTCCTAAACCGTACGTCTTTGGAACATGGGAGGAAACCAGAGCACCCGGAGGAAACCCACGCAGATGCGGGGAGAACATACAAACTCCTTACAGACAGAGGCCGGAGTTCAACCTGGGTCACTGGTGCTGTAATACCATTACGCCAACCACTGCACCACTGTACCTACCCTGGTATTATGTACCACTATGTGATCATAAAACAAGACCCAAATCTGAACACAGGGCTCAATAACCTGAGCACTTCTTGGGCCAACACCACAGTAACCTGGCGCTTTAGCTCTGGAAAGCCAGTTAGAGTTCAAGGCCCAACCAACTTCAGCTGCTTCACCAATGACAAGGTCGGAAATGGGCTGTTCGCTGACAATTGCACGGTGCTGAATTCTGTAAAACAACTCCTCAGCAAGTGAAGAGAAGGCGATGAATTGCTGTGAACATTAACGCTCCCACCTGTGGGCGGGCGGGCGGGCGGGCGCTCCCGGACCGCCATCGGCGCCAGCCTGTGCCCCACACTGACGTCATGTGGGACGCTACACATGCGTGAGAGGGGACGCTGCGCGGAGGTTTTATTGGCGCCAGAGTCACACGGTTACTTTCCAGCTGCCCCAATGGAGGTCGGAGGCAGCTGTGGCACATGACTCTCTGAGCGCGCTGCCCAGTTCCCACCTCACTGCTGTCGCGAGCGGGGCCGTTAAGGCGGGCAGGGCTCCAGCACCGCAGAGAGTGGGTGGGACCTGACCCGACCCGACCCAACCCGACCCGACTCCGGGATCGCTCTGCATCCTCCTCCCAGCGGAGCTCATTTCAGGTTGGATTCTATATTAAACCGCATTGGCGGCCGTTCGAAGCCGCTCGGTCCGGGGTTGGGTGGTTGGGGGGCCCTGCGGTGTGGGCAAGAGTCGGGGGAGACGGGTTGTTGGGGCTGGTGCATTGGGATCGGGATAGGAGTGGTTTAAAGGAGGTCATGCAAACATGGGCGAGCCCGAGATTAGAGCGGACCTGGGGCACTGGAACCGTGAGGCAACCATGCTAATTGTTGCTGCTTCTGTACATAGAACACTGCAGCACAGTACAGGCCCTTCGGCCCACGATGTTGTGCCAACATTTATCCTGCTCTAAGATCTATCTAACCCTTCCCTCCCACATAGCCCTCCATTTCTCTATCATTCATGTGTCTAAGAGTCTCTTAGATGTCCTTAATGTATCTGCCCCACAAGCTCTGTAAGCAGTGCATTCACTCTCTGTGTAAAAAAACTTACCCGTGACATCCCCCTTATACCTTCCTCCAATCACCTTAAAATGATGCCCCCTCATGTCAGCCATTGTCGCCCGGGGAAAATGTGTCTGACTGTCCATTTGATCTATGCCTCTTATCAACTTGTACACCTCTATCAAGTTACCTTTCATCCTCCTCCTCTCTGAAGAGAAAAGCCCCAGCTCACTCAACCTATCCCTGTTGATCTCTGATGTGAATGAACGCAGTGACAGATTCTCCACAGCCCTCCAGCGTCGTGAATTTCCTCTGACTGAAGAAATTTCTTCTCAGCTTGTCCTGTTTTCAGACTTTAGACTCTTCAAGCAGAGAGAACATCTTTCCTCCATTTACCTTATTGAACCCTGTAAGAACATTAAAAGTTTCAATGACATCACCTCACTTCTAAACTCTAAAGAATATTCAAGCTCTCGTTATACCAGCGTACGAGTTACAAGCGGGAGTAAACCCCTCAAGCCTCCTCTGCCATTCAGCAAGATCATGGCTGATCTAATAGTAATCTCAACTCAACAATCCCATCCACCCCTTGAAAACGTTCATTCCCTTGTTTATCAAGAATCTATCTGCATCTGCTTTAAAAATATTAAAATCCTTTGCTCCCTTGATTCTTTGAAGAAAAGAAGTTCCAAAGACTCAGGACCCTCTGAGAAAATATTTTGCTTTGTGGTTTAAACTGGGGGGAATGGAGAACCTGAGAGTTTAAACACAGCAGGAACTGAGGCCCCAAGTGAGTAAAATGACTGGAACAGAGCACAGAGAGGGTAAATGTGGCAGGAATGAACGTCGTTGAGTGTGTACAATGGTGGGAACAGAGGCCCTGAGAATGTGAACACAGCACTTGGACCGCAGCCTTCAATGCTGAGGCAATTCAAGTGCTCATCTAGACACTTCCTAAATGCTGCTAGCAATTCTGCTTCCACCAATCTCCCAGGCATTGTATTCCAGATACTCACCACTCTCTGGGTGGAAAAAGGTACCCCTCAGATCCCCTCTAAATCTCTTACCCCTTACTCTAAATTTGTGTCCTCTAGTTTTATTCACCTCTGATAAGTGGAAAAGTTTTCTGCCGTCTATCCCATTTACACCCCTTATAATTTTATAAATCTGCACTGCTCCAGGGAAAACAGACCTAGCCTGGCCATTCTTTCCTCAGAACTGAAATGCTCCATCATAGGCAACGTCCTGGTGAATCCCCTCTGCACCCTCTCTGGCGCCATCACATTCTTCCTATAGTGTCGTGACCAGGACTGCAGACGGTGCTCCAGCTGAGGTCTGACCAATGTTTAATAAAGTTAGAGCATAACCTCCCTGCTCTTGTACTCAGTGTCCAGACTAATGAAGGCCGGATGCCCAGTACCTTCTTAACCACATTATCTACTTGCCCTGCCACCTTCACGGATTTTTGGACAAATCTCTCTGTTCCTCAATACTTCCTAGGACCTTACTTTTCATGGTGTAGGTCCTACCTTCATTAGTAGTCCCAAAATACATCATCTCACATTTGTCAGGATTAAACTCCATTGGCAACTTTCAGCCCATTTCACCAACATATTGATATCACCCTGTAGCTTAAGATGTCAACAACCATGTTTCTTACTATCTATGCCCTTTGTAATTTGTATACTTAGTGTAATCATAACTTTTTTCCAGGATGGTGACCAAAACTGCACAGTCCTCTGGCTCTGACCTAACCAATGGTTTTTAACCTCCCTGTGTTTTATATTCTGTGCCCTGGCTAAAGAAGGAAAATATTCCAAATGCTTTCTTAACAACCTTATTTCATGACATAGAAGGAGGCCATTTCAGCCCAATGTGTCTACACTAGTTCACAGAGCAATCCCATTCTCCACTGATTTTCCCTGTAACCTATTCTCCCCAGATTCCCAACAACTCCTTCAGATTCTACCTCTCATCTAAACAGTAGGGGCAATTTACAGTAGCCAATTAACCTATCAACCCACATGTCTTTAGGACATGGGAGGGTCACTGTAGCTGTGACCCTAGCTGTACTACTGTGCTACCTCAATGGTCCTGTAACCTAAAACTACCTTCCTCACTATCAACAACTTAACCAGCTTTTGTGTTATAGAGTCATTCAGCGTGGAAACAGGACCTTCAGCCCAACTGGTCCACACTGACCAAGATTCCCATCTAAGCTAGTTCCATCTGGCCCATATCCCTCTAAACATTTCCTATCCATGTACCTGTCCAAGTGCCCCTTAAATGTTGTTCGTGTACCTGCCTCAACCACTTCCTCTGCAGCCCTCTGGGTGGAAAAAGTTGCCCCTCAGGTTCCTATTAAATCTCTCACCCTAAACATATGTCTTCTGTTCTTGATTCCCCAACCCTGGGAAAAAGACTGTGCACATTCACTGTATCTATGCCCGCCATGATTTTATACACCTCTATAACATCACCCTTCATTCTCCTATGTGCCAACGAATGAAGTTCCAACCTGCTCAAACTCTCTCCATAACTTAGTCGCTTGAGTCCCAGCAACATCTGTAAATCTCCTCTGCACTCTTTCCATTTTAATGGCATCTTTCCGACAGCGGGGTGACCAAAATTGAACACAATATTCCAAATATGGCCTCACCAACGTTTTGTACAACTGCAACATAACATCCCAACTTCTCTACTCAATGCCCTGACTGATGAAGGCCAGTGTGCCAAAAACTTTCTTCTACCTCTGTCTACCTGCAATGCCACTTTCAGCGAACTGTGTACATATACTCCAAGGTCCCTCTTGTTCTACAATGTTCCCCAGGGCCCTACTGTTCACTGTGAAAGTCCTAGCCTCATTTGTCTTCCCAAAATGCAACATAAATACAATTATCCAAATTAAACTACATTTGCCGTACCTGGTCTGCTCACCCAGCTGATCAAGATCCCTCGAGTTCCTGATAACAATATTCACTGTCTATGACACCATGTATTTTAGTGTCATCTGCAAACTTACCATGCCTTGTACATTCTCAATCGCAATGGGCCTAGCACTGACCTCTGGGGAACAGCACTAGTCACGGTCCTCCAATCCGAAAAACAATCTTCTACATCACTCTCTGCTTCCTACCATCAAGCCAGTTGTGTATTCAATTAGCCAGCTCCCCCTGGATCCCGTGCGATCTAACCTTCCAGAGCAGCCTGCCATGTGGAACCTTATCAAAGGCCTCACTACATCTACTGCTCTGCCCTCAGCGATCTTCTTGGTTACTTCTTCAAAATCAAATCCATGAGACATGATCTCCTATGCACAAAGCCATGCTAAATATCCTTAGTCAACCTGTCTTTCCAAATGCATATACGTGTTATCCCTCAGAATCCTCTCCAGTAACCTACCTACCATAGATGTTAAGTTTACTGGGGTTTTTTTTGCAGGCCTTCTTAAATAAAGGCACATTAGCCCCCCTCCAGTCTTCCAGCACTTCACCCATGACTAACAATGATGCATATATCTCAGCCAGGGATCTCTAGCTTCCCACAGTGTTCTTGGATATACCTGATAAGGCCCTATTTATCTACCTTCATACATAGAACAGTACAGCACAGTATGGGCCCTTTGACCCATGATGTTGTGCTGACCGATTTTTAAAACAAAAACTGCTCCACGATCAAACTAACCCTTCCCTCCTACACAGCCCATAACCCTCCATTTTTATAACTTCCATGTGCCTGTCTAAGAGTCTTTTAAATGTCCCTGTTGTACTAGCCTCTAGCACCACCCCCAGCAGTGTGATCCAGGCACCCACCACTCTCTGTGTTTAAAAAAACCTGCCTCTGACATCTCCCCTAAACTTTCCTCCACTCACCTTAAACGGATGTTCTCTGGTATTGGCTATTTCCACCCTGGGAAAAAGGTGCAGGCTGTCCATTCGATCTATGCCTCTCATAATCTTACACACCTCTATCAAGTCCCCTCTCATCTTCCTACGCTCCAAAGAGAAAAGCCCTAGCTCGCTCAACCTTTCCTCATAAGACATGTTCTCGTATGTTTTAAGTCATCCAGCACCTCCTCTGCTGTAATGTGGACTATCCCCAAGGTATCCCCATTAACTATCTCAAGTTCTGCAGTCTTCATGTCCTTTTCCACAGTAAAAATAGAGGAGAAAGATTCATTGAGGACCTCTCCCATCCCCTGCGGCTCCATACAAAGATGTCCACTTTGGTCTTTGAGGGGCCTTGTTCTCTCTCTAATTACTCTTTTTTCCCTTAATATACGTAAAATCTTTGGATTCTCCTTAATCTTCTCTGCCAGAGCTACCTCATGCCCCCTTTTTGCCCTTCTGGTTTCCTTCTTAAGAATACTCTGGTACTCCTCCAAGGATTTACTTGATCCCAGTACCTGTACCTGATTGATACCTCCTTTTTCCTGACCAGAGCCTCAATATCCCTCATCATCCAGGGTTCCCTACTCCTGCCAGCCTTGCCCTTCACTCTAACAGGAACATGCAGACCTTGAACTCGGTATCTCACTTCTAAGAGTCTCCCACATGCCGGGTGTTCCTTTGCCCACAAACAACGTACTCCAATCAACTTTTGCTAGTTCTTGTCTGATACCATCAAAATTTACCTTGGCCTAATTTAGAACTTTGACTTGTGGACCAGATCTGTTTCTTTCCATAACTAATTTAAAACTAATAGAAATATGGTCACTGATCCCAAAGTGTTCCCCCCACTGACACCTCAGTCACTTGTCCTGGCCCATTTCCCAAGAGCAGGTCAAACTTTGCCCTCCCTGATAGGGCCTTCAATATATTGTATGAGGAAACTTCCCTGAATACACTTAACAAATTTCACTCCATTTAATCCCTTAGCACTACGGCAGTCCCAGTCTATATTGGGAAAGTTAAAATCCCCTACTATGACAACCCTATTATTCTTGCAACTTTCTGCGATCGCCTTGCATATTTGTTCTTCTAATTCCCATTGACTATTAGGGGGCCTGTAGTATAATCCCAACAAAGTGATCATCTTATTTCTCAGCTCCACCCATAAAGCCTTGCTGGACGATCCCTCAGTAATTCCATCTCTGACTACTGCCGTGATGTTCTCCTTAATCAGAAATGTAACTCCCCAACTCTCTTTCCTCCACCTCTATCCCGCCCATAGCACCTGTACCCCAGAACATTTAGCTGCCAGTCACATCCCTCACTTAGCATGTTTCTGTAATGTTATAATATCCCAGTGCCCTGAGTTCATCCACCTTGCCTGTCATGCCTCTTGCTGTCATTGAATTCTGCCTCACTTCTTTGGATCCCACCCCCCCGCCAATCGAGTTTAAAGCCTCCCTAGTAGCACGAGCAAATCAGTCTGCTAGTTAGACCAGTCAGTTTAACCTGCGTGGTGGAAAAGCTTGCAAAGCATTGATCTTGGACACGATTAATAGTTACCTGGAGAACGATTAATTAAGGCAAGTCAGCCTGGATTTTTTTTAAAGGCAAATCATGGTTAACCAATTTGATTTTTTTTTGTGAGGCAGCAGATAGAATAATGTAGTCAATGTGATGTATAGTGGACGTTTAAAAGGCTTTTGATAAGATGCCAGATAACGAAAGTTAGCACATAGCATAAAAGGGACATCGATAGCACTGATAGGAATTTGCTAAGCAACAGACAATAGGGCATCACGGTGAATGGCTGTTTTTTTTTGGTGAATAGTGACATTCCCCTGGGTTTGTTGTCAGGGTCATTGTTTTTTCTCTGTATTAATGACTAAACAGGTGGGTGCAAGTCACGATATCTAAATTTCCAATGATGTAAATTTGGCAATGTTGTGAACTGCGAAGAGAGTAGTGGCAGATTGTAGCAAGATGCATAAGTGGTCAGATGCAGGGCAGATAAAGCTTGATGTAGAGAGACGTGAGGTGATGCATTTTTGTAGGAAAACGGAGACACAATAGAGAATACAGTATACTGTTCTAAAAGTATTGCAGCAGCAGAGGGATCCTTGGGTATCTCTGCACTCGTCAATGAAATGGTTAATAAGCAGTTCTGGGTTTTATCAATAGAGGGATTAAAAGATAAAAGAAGGGAAATTATGAACATAAATTTTGAACAACATTGGTTCATCCTTAACTGGAGTATTGTGTTCAATTCTGGTCTCCATATTATAGGAAGGATGTGAAAGTCCAGAAAAGATTTACAAGAATGGTTTCTGATAAGGGACTACGTTTACACAGGTTGAAGAGGCTGGAACTGTTTTCGTTGGAGAAGAAAAGG
Source organism: Pristis pectinata (assembly GCF_009764475.1). Taxonomy (NCBI): domain Eukaryota; kingdom Metazoa; phylum Chordata; class Chondrichthyes; order Rhinopristiformes; family Pristidae; genus Pristis; species Pristis pectinata. Next base: position 1,866,038 of record NC_067417.1, read on the forward strand.
CTCAGGAAATATATAAAATAATGAGGGTTCTGGACAGTAGAAGGTTTTTCCTGTTAGTGGAGGGATTGTGGACGAAAAGTCACATGTAAAAAATAAATAGGAGAAGTCAGTTTCACAAGAAATTCCTGGTTGCTCTCGTACAAAATACAGAGCCCCAGCTGAGGCTTCTATAACTCTAGGTGACTGTGAGGGAAGACTGGGGACCTTTACCAGAATACAAATCCTCTCCACCGGTTGGCCCCGCAACTCAGGGACTTCCCAGTCATCTTAAGGAGCAGTGACGCCTCTTTTCTAAGAAGCTCGGAGGCTCAGAGACCTTCGTCACTGAGTTCTTCACCCCATATCCTCTTTCTGCCTGGTTCCCTAAGCCCTAGCTCATCTTTGGGGTGTGTGAAGTCTCCCAGATTGGACCCAGGGGTAAGCTTGTACTTGTGCCGCTCCTAAGTGTTCAGGGGTGTGTATCGAGATGGTTAGATTACTCTGCACTTTCCTTCCTCCTGGACAACATCTGGCTCCATCCATGTGCCTACTGCCGGCATAAGGTAGAGGGGAGTAACGAAGCACCATTGAGAACCATCGATAGGGTAGATACAAGAAATTTTTTGCCATTACAAAAGTGCCTAAGACCAGAGTTTATGTTTTAAGGTATGGGTTAGGAGGTTTATAGGGGATTTGAGGAAGATTATATTTTGCCCAGAAGGTTGCTGACAGTGTGTGAAAATCACTAACTTACGGTCCTAGATGAAACTGCCACAGACAGGTCTTGTATGCAACACTATCTTGGCATCTATTTCCATATATAGTATAATTTCCAAGACAGAATTTTCAGTCAACCAAACTGTAAGAAAATAAAACAAAATATCAGTATAAATAACAAAGGTATTTTTGCATTGTATGATTAAGTGACAATGTGTGCAGATTATAACAAATTTTAAATATACTGTGACCAACCACTAAAGCTCTTCCTTTGGTCCAGTAGAGGGAGCCATTGGATTGACTGTTCTTTGAAAGACCTATGAGCCAGTGCTGGAGCCAGTGGTGGAGCCAGTGGTGGAGCCAGTGGTGGAGCCAGTGCTGGAGCCAGTGCTGGAGCCAGTGGTGGAGCCAGTGCTGGAGCCAGTGGTGGCTCCAATCAACCCTAGGTGGAGGTGCATGACTAACTGTTGATGTCATAATTTGTGTGGATGAACCATGGCTGGGAATGGGATGAGCTGTATGGAGAGAGTGGCTGGAAATATGGCTGGGTGTGGATGGAGTGTGACTGGGAACAGGGGCATGTGTAAGAATGAAGAACGGCTGACTTCAGGGCCAGACATGCAGACAGACATGACAATCGTACAGACCCTTAGCCCACTATGTCTGTGTCAACCATCAAGCATTCATTTGTGTTAATCTATTTGATTCTTCTCACATGGCCATCAACTCTCCCCAGATACAACCACTTACCTAAACACTGGGGGCAATTTACAATGGCTGATTATCAACCCACGGGTCTGGATGTGGGAGAAATCTGGAGTCCCGTGTGGACACGGAGAACATACAAACTCCATACAGACAGCACTGGAGGTCAGGAGTGAACCCAGGGCTGTGAGGCAGTGGCTCTGTTAGCTGTGCCACTGGGCCTGCTTAGTGGAGGAAACGCGGATGGAATGTGGCCAGGAGCAGGGGGTGGTATGTGTCCCATAAGATCTGACTTGGACCGCCTTTGCATAAGGTGATGAAGAGACACAAGAGGCTGCTTCACAATGTTGCTAGGATGTGATTCGTCTGCAGAGGGGGCACAAAAGATTCATAAGGCTGTTGCCGGGCGGGAGGGCTCGAGCTATCAGGAGAGACTGGCACTGTTTCCCCTGGAGTGAAGGAGCCTGAGGTTGACCTTGTACAGGTTTATAAAATCATGAAAGGCGTAGATAAGGTGGATGGTCATAGTAATCCTCCCAGGGTTGGGAAGTCTAAAACCGGAGGGCATAGGTTTAAGGTGAAAGGGAAAAGATTTAAAGGAGACTGGAGGAGCGTTTTTCATGTAGAGCCTGATGGGTATATTGTACAAGCTGCCAGAGGAAGTGGTAGAGGCAGTGACAATTAAAACATTTAAAAGACATGGTTCATGGATAGGAAAGGTTTGGGGGGATATGGGCCAAATGCAGGCAAATGGGACGAGCTCAGGAAGGCACTTTGGTTGACTTAGACAAATTGGCCATAAAGTCTGGTTCTGTGCTGTATAACTCTATGACTCTAAAGCGACGTCAGTCCACCCCATCCCTGCCTAGTTTTTGGTAATGGAACATTTTTAACTTCCAAGCACTGTTGTGCAGAGTACAGGTTAAATCTTTTTTGAATTCTGCTATACTCCATGTAGGACTCATTTTCATTTAAGTAGTAGAAGTGACCTCACCTAGGGAATAGGGAAGAAGTGCTGGCTTTTTTTGAGAACTAGGGTGTTCAGTTTTCTTGCTTTCCGTATCTATAATTCAGAGTTGGAAGATCTCAGGGGAACAATAAGAAAGAATAAGCAAGCATGAAGTGTTGTATTCAAAGAGCTAAAGAACAGAGAGAATTGTAATAATTTGTGAAACGTTGCCTGGAGTGGAGGGATTTAGTAGAAGGAGGGATTGGATAGGCTGGTATGGTTCCCACTAAAACACAGAAGGCTGAGGGGTGACCTTAGAGGTTTATAAAATTGAGGGCAGAGATGGTGTAGATGGTGATAGACTTTTTCCCAGGGTCAGGCAGTCTAAAACTGGAGGGAATAGATTTGTGAGAGGGGAAAGACTTAAAGGAGATCTGAGGTGCAAGTTTTTCGACACAGAAAATGGCAGGTATATGGAACATGCTGCCAGAGGAAGCAGTAGAGGCGGGTACACTTACAGCATTTAAGAAACACTTGGACAGGTACATGGATAGGGAAAGAATAGAGGGATGTGGGGCAAATCCAGGGAACTGATTAGCTTAGATAGACAACTCAGTTGGGCTGAAGGATCTGTTTCCATTCCTTATATAACTATAATTCAGTCAGTGTTGAGTGCCCCTATAATATTGTAATGATATTTTTATAAAAGTAATATAATTTTATCCTACAGGTAGACTCTGTTTAGTTGTACAAATTGCTCTGTACATTTATGTAATTAAGGAGTAGTTAACAACGTGTTAATTTAGTAGTTAATGTGCCTCTCATGCTGAAGATATCTTGCCAAAGTGGCTCCAGCTTAAAAAAATAGTGAAGATCATTGTACTAAAGCAATGCCCCAGTGTGAAAATCCCAGTATGCATCCGTACAAAAACCCACACCTGCATTCCAGTGTTAGAATCCCAAACCTTTCTCCCAATCACGTCCATATCATCCAGAAACTGAGCGATTTCAGTTTTTGCACTTCTTAACTCTTAGTCCATGATCTTATTGGTTTTGACTTTCCAGGTACGTTTTAACTGTTATGAGGTTTCTGCTGTTTTCACTGTTTCAGACAGTGAGTTCCAGATCCCCATTTCTCAAGGATGAAAACAATCCTCAACTCTCCTTTCAGCCATCTACTAATTAAACAAATTTATCTCGCTTAGCAATTGGTCTCTCTGCAAAAGGAAATGCATCCTTTCTACTCAACCTGCCTAATATTATACAACTCAATTAAATCTTCTGTCCACTTTGCCCCAAATGTAAATTAACTCAGCCTAGGAATCTCTTGGCATAACTATATTCTTCAGTCCTGGCAACTGTAGGCAGCATAGTGGTGCAGCTAGCAGAGCCAGTGCCTCATAGCTCCAGCAACCTTATTTCATCCTGACATTGGGTGCTGTCTGTGGAGTTTGTATGCTCTCCCTGTGATAGTGTGGGTTTCCTCTGGGTACTCAGGTTTTCTCACATCCCAGAGATTTTCAGATTGGTGAGTTAATTGGCCACTGTAAATTGCCCCTAGTATGTAGGTGAGTGGTAGAATCTGGGGCACGTTGATGGGATTTTGAGGAGGATAAACTGGATTAGGGTAGATCAGCGTAAAAATAGGTACTTGATGGTCAGCATGGATTTCATGTTCTACCTCTATGACTCTGTAACATCCTCATAAATCTCAGCATTGTTATCACATCCTTCCTGTAGTGTGTGATGATGGGTTAGCTGTGGCCTAACAGCTTTTTTTCCCATTCAATATATGGAACAATAAAGATTACGATGTTGCCAGCAATGAGGAAAAAATAGATAAGCTTTTACTTTTCCTGAAACAGAGGTTGTGAAGAAAGTTAATGTATGCTAACTTACGGGGGTCCTAGATGAAATCAGAAAGACCTATTTTCCTCAACCAAGATCAAAAGGAGCATTGGGTTAAAGTAATTAGTAGAAAGATTAATTTAGAGGGGATGTGAAAACACAGAAGCTGGTAGGGGTATAGAACTACTTAACAAGGCAGGAGAGAGACACAAGAGACTGCAGATGCTGGAATCTAGAGCAACACACAAAAAGCTGGAAGAACTCAGCAGGTCAGATAGCGTCTATGGAGGTCCAGATGAAGGGTTTTGATTGGAAACATCAACTGTTCATTTCCCTCCATAAATGCTGCTGACCCACTGAGTTCCTCCAGCTTTTTGTATAAAAAGGCAGAAGCCTTGATGATAGTTAGAGAGTATTATATGCGTACTTGAAGAGCTGTGACCTGCAGGGCGTGGACTTGGATCTGTGTAATGGAATTAGACGACATTGCTCTTTTTCAACCAACGCAGACCAGATGGGCTCACAGGCCTCCTTTATTGTAAATTTTTCTGATTTCAAAGACAGTATCATTTAAGCCTTCATAACTACATTGAAGCATAAAAAGTAGGAGTAGGCCATTTCATCCTACCAGCCTGTCCTGCCATTCAATATAATCCAGATTAATCATCCAAATTCTGTTCCCAGTTCCAGCCTTTTCCCCATATCCCCAAGAACTATAGTTAACTCCTTCTTGAATGTATTTAATGACTTGGCTGTGGTATAGAATTTCACAGGTTCACCATTCAGGGAGAAGAAACTTACCCTTTATCCTAAGACCGTGACACCTGGTCCTGGATTTACCAGCCATTGGGAATATCCTTCTTGCATCTGATCTGTCCAGTCCTGTTAGAATTTTGTAGGTTTCTATGAGATCCCCTCCAATTCTACATATGAGCCTTGACCCAATCTCTCTTCATTGCCAGTCCTGCAATCAGTCTAATGAACATTTGCAGAACACCCTCCATGGAAAGGACATCCTTTGTCAGAAACTGCACGTAGTACTCAATCTCACAGAAGGCCTGTGCAATTGCAGGAAGATATCCCTGCTTTTAGAGTTAGACCTCTCGCTATGAAGGCCAGTGTACAGTTTGCTTTCTTAATCAAGATGAATCATGATTCTCAATGAACCAGTCCTAATGCAGGGTATCAGCTCGAAACATCAACAATCTTTTTCCTCCCACAGATGGTGCTTGACCTCCTGAGTTCCTCCAGCAGACTGTTTGCTGCTTTCTCAATCGCCTGTTGCACCTGCATGCTTGCCTTCAGTGACTGGTGTACAAAGGCACTCAGGTGTTGTTACACTTTTCCCTTTCTCAATTAGTGCCATGGACAGCTCTGGCCGTACTGTCTGAGGAGCCATCGCTTTCTTCAGTACGTAGAGGTGAGTACTGGTTGGAGAAGGTGATGCATTCAGAGGCCTGCTCCATCACCTGGTTTGTCTGCTCGGTCTGTGAGGCTGGGGTGGGGGGGCGGGGGGCTGCAAGGGGATATGTTGAAATATATCTAAGTAACACAACAATTGATGTATTGTAATATTCGCTGCCACTGATGGTCTGAAACGTGTTCCAGTTGACAACTCTGTCAGCACACGTGGTTGTCCAGAACGTGAAAAGTACCCCAGATTTTTGAAGTGGCAAAGGATGTACATTTTGGATTGAGTACTCTTATCATGCCATATAGAACATAGAACAGTAGAGTACAGGAACAGGCCCTTCGGCCCACGATGTTGTGCTGAACCAATTACAATGGTAATAAAATGCTCAACTTAACTAATCCCTCTGCCTACACAGTGTCCACATCCTACCATCTCCCTCACATCCATGGGCCTTTCTAAGAGTTTCTTGAACACCCCCATCGTATCTGCCTCCACCACCACCCCAGGCAGCGCATTCCAGGCACTCACCACTCTGTGTAAAAAAAATGCCCTGCGCACACATCTCCTTTGAACTTTCCCCCTCTCACCTTAAATGCATGCCCTCTGGTATCAGACATTTCAACCCTGGGGGAAAGATACTGGCTGTCTATCTATGTCTCTCATAATCTTATAAACCTCTATCAGATCTAAAAACTAAAAATACAGTTAGAAAAAAATGAGAGAAACAATTGATGAGTTCCTGATGACCACTGATGTCAGTAATTTTTTTCCCCTCAAACAGCCTCCTCCCCACCCCTGCCCTCTGTACTCCCAGGAACTATCACAGATTTGCTCTTGCTGCTTGTTCAGCTCATTTGAGACACCAAGCATTATCTACTTTTCCTGCACATAATTCCCAATCTGACCAATTTCTGAATATTATAATTGCATTTCCAATTCGTTCTCTGTGTCCATAATCTCTAGTACAAAATCCCTCTTATTCTAGCACACAAGCCCGTGCAACTCCCTCAGCCCACATACATATGTAACAATCCTAAAATATATCCCAGAGTAATTACCACATATTAAATTCCAAGAGTGAGACCCAGGACACAACTTAACAATTCCAGAAACATCCTTGAAAGCAATCATAGTGCAGTTCACAGTGTAGTGATACCAGTACCAGTGTAGTACCAGTGTACCAGTGTAGTACCAGAGTAGTACCAGTGTCGTGCAGTTCACAGTGTAGTGATACCAGTACCAGACCCTAACAACAGAATTGGTATTTGTACGGTCACTTATGGATGTTAACTTTACCCAATCTTTCACTGTAACTTTGGTGAAAGATCAGCAGAAATGCTCCACAAATACCACAAGAGATAGGGAGGAATCTTAAGTATATTCTAAACCAGGTTGTTTAATATTTCAAAAGACCTATGATGCTTCATTGGTTTTAATAAATATAAATGGACGTCAAAGCAAAGTGTGAGGTTAGGAAGGGTGAATGGAAATTCTATGAATGTCAATATTAAGACCATAAGATGTAGGAGCAGAATTAGGCCATTCGGCCCTTCGAGACTGCTCCGCCATTCGATCATGGCTGATTTATTTTTCCCCTCTCAGCCCCATAACCTTTGATGCCCTTAGTAATCAAGAACCTATCAACCTCTGCTTTAAATATACACAATGACATGGCCTCCACAGCCGTCTGTGGCAATGAATTCCACAGATTCACCATCCTCTGGCTAAAGAAATTCCTCCTTGTCTTGTTCTGAAGGGATGTCCTTCAACTCTGTGGCTGTGCCCTCTGGTCCTAGACTTTCCCACCACTGGAAACATCCTCTCCACGTCCTCTCTATCCAGGCCTTTCAATGTTCGGTAGCTTTCAATGAGATCCCCCCCTCATCCTTCTAAACTCCAGTGAGTACATGCCTAGAGCCATTAAATGCTCTTTGTACGTTAACCCTTTCATTCCTGGGATCATTTTTGTAAGCCTCCTCTGGACCCTCTCCAACACCAGCACATCCTTCCTTAGATATGTGGCCCAAAACTGCTCACAATTCTCCAAATGTGGTCTGACCAACGCCTTATAAAGCCTCAGCATTACGTCCTTGCTTTTATATTCTTGTCCTCTTGAAATGAATGCTAACACTGCATTTGCCTTCCTTACTACCGACTCAACCTGCAAGTTAACCTTTAGGGAATCCTGCACAAGGACTCCCAAGTTCTGCACCTCTGATTTCTGAATTTGCTCTCCATTTAGAAAATAGTCGGTGCCTTTATTCCTTCTACCAAAGTGCATGACCGTACACTTCCCTAATCTGTATTTCATCTGGCACTTTGCTCATTCTCCCAACCTTTTCAAGTCCTTCTGCAGACTCCTTACTTCCTCAACACTACCTACTACCTGCCCCTCCATCTACCTTTCTATCATCTGCAAACATGGCCACAAAGCCATCAATTCCGTCATCTAGATCGTTAACATATAACGTGAAAAATAGTGGACCCAACACTGACCACAGCGGAACACAACTAGTCACTGGCAGCAAACCAGAAAAGGCCCCAGTCTTTGCCTTCTGCCAGTCAGCCAATCTTCTATCCAAGCTGGTACCTTTCCTGTTATACCATGGGCTCCTATCTTGTTTAGCAGTCTCACGTGTGGCACCTTGTCAAAGGCCTTCTGAAAATCCGAGTAAACAACATCCACGGACTCTTCCTTGTCTATCCTGCCTGTTACATCCTCAAAGAATTTCAACAGATTTGTCAGGCAAGATTTCGCCTTAAGGAAACCATGCTGACTTTGGCCTATTTTATCATGAGCTTCCAACTACCCTGAAACCTCATCCTTAATAATGGACTCTAAGATCTTACCAACCACTGAAGTCAGGCTAACTGGCCTATAATTTCCCGTCTTTTGCCTCCCTTAAAGAGTGGAGTGACATTTGCGATTTTCCAGTCCTCTGGAACCATTCCTGAATCTAGTGATTCTTGAAAGATCACTACTCATGCGTCCACAATCTCTTCAGCTACCCCTTTCAGAACCCTAGGATGTAGTCCATCCGGTCCAGGTGACTTATCCAACTTCAGACCTTTCAGTTTCCTAAGCACCTTCTCTTCAGTAACAGTGACTACACTCACTTCTGCCCCCTGACTCTCTCGAATTTCTGGCATGTTGCTGGTGTCTTCCATAGTGAAGACTGGTGCAAAATACTTATTCGGTTCGTCTGCCATGTCTTTGTTCCCCATTACTACCTCTCCAGCGTCATTTTCAGCGGGCTGATGTCCACTCTTGCCTCTCTTTTACTCTTCATATATCCAAAAAACTTTTGGTGTCCTCTTTTATATCATTGGCTAGCTTACTTTCATATTTCATTTCTTCTCCCGATTGCTTTTTTTAGTTGCCTTCTGTTGGTTTTTGAAAGCTTCCCAATCCTCTAGCTTCCCACTAATTTTTGCAATATTGGATACCCTCTCTTTTGCTTTCATACTGTCTTCCCTTGTCAGCCACGGCTGCCTCATCCTCCCTTTAGAATGCTGCTGCTGCTTTAGGATGAACTGATCCTGCATCTTCCAAATTATTCCCAGAAGCTCTTGCCATTGCTGCTCTATGGTCATCCCTGCTAGGGTCAGCTCTAGGGAGCAACTTCGGCCAGCTCCTCTCTCATGCCTCTGTAGTTACCTGTACTCAACTGTAATACCGATACATCCGATTTTAGCTTCTCCCTCTCAAACTGCAGGGTGAATTCTATCATATTATGATCACTGTCTCCTTAAGGGTTCCTCTACCCTAAGCTCCCTAATCAGATCTGGTTTATTGCACAACCCCAAATCCAGAATTGCCTTTTCCCTAGTGGGCTTGACCACAGGCTGCTCTAAAAGCCAACCTGTAGGCATGCTGCAAATTTCTTCTCTTGAGATCCAGTACCAACCTGATTTTCCTAATCTATCTGCATATTGAAATCCCCCATGACCACCGTAACATTTGCCCGTTTTACATGCCTTTTCTACTTCCTGTTGTAATTTGTACTCCACATCCTGGCTACTATTCAGAGGCCTGTAGATAACTCCCATCAGGGTCTTTTTACCCTTGCAGTTTCTTAACTCTACCCACAAGGATTCTACATCTTCCTTCACTTCTATGTCACTTCTTTCTAAGTATTTGATTTCATTTATTTACCAACAGAGCCACCCCACCCTCCCTGCCCACCTGCCTGTCTGTTCAATAGGATGTGTATCATTGGATGTTTAGCTCCCAGCTCTGATCTTCTTTCAACCATGACTCTGTGAGGCCCACAACGTCATACCTGCCAATCTCTAACTGTGCTGTAAGCTCACCTGCCTTATTTCGTATACTGCGTGCATTCAAATATAACACCTTCAGTCCTCCAGTCACCGCCCTTCTCACATTTGTCTCTGTTGCCTGAAGTTAAATTCTTATCCCTTTCTAAACTTTCTGTCTTATTCTTTATTCTGGAGACTACAGAAACCTCATTTGCACTCTCCTTCCCATTTTACTTTATCCATACTTTTCCATTCTGTTGAAACCCCCCCCCCCTCCCCCCACTATTTAGTTTAAAGCCCTATCTATAGTCCCAGTTATGTGATTTGCCAGGACCCTGGTCCTAGCATGGTTCAGGTGAAGCCCGTCTCTCCTATGAAGAACCTATTCTCATAGGGTAAGGACATACCACATCCTACCTGTCTGTCTGAAGAACAACGTATTTGCAGGTTCAGGTTTTCAAAGACTGTTATAACTATATGTGACATCCTGCAGGACAATCTTTGGCCTTTTGTTTTTTGTGTGCCTAGAATGCTCTCTTTCAGAAATAGGTGATTGTCAATATCCAGACAGCAGCAACAGATCCATGACATATGCCTCAATTGATTGCTCATCACAGCACAAAATGGCCTCTCAGGTTCTCTACTTGCCAAGGTCTTCAATCTGCTTTCAGCTTTTTGATTTCAGAGAAGAAAGTGGCATCTTAAACACTGGGATTTGACATGACTTCCTACCACTACAATAATACGAGGCCTTTTCGTAAATGGAAAAGGGGACAGCTATCTGCTGATAGTGAGGAGAATTTCTTGATAGACATTGTAATGTTTCCTGGCAGCACTGGTGATTTAGTCCTGAAGTGGTACACACTGCCGAACATTTCCAGAGCCAGCACTGCTTGGAGGTTTGGATCCTCTACCTTCATTGGCTCTTTAAGTCAACTCAGCAATGAGCACGAATACAACAAATACAATTGGTTGCTTAAAACGTGAGATTCTGTCGCCTGCATCATTATGGAGATGTCCTGTAGTGTACTTCCTGTACACCAGGAGTGGAGACTTCATCAGTGTGCTCCATACTTCACGGACTTGCCAACTGGAAACAGCGGCCAGTATCAGAGGATGCACAGCATGCAGACCTCGAACCTGAGGACAATGAGTTACAGGCTGAAGACAAGGGGAGAATATGAGGAAGGCTACAGAAGATTTCCTAGCTAAATATCATCACCCTCATCTCCTACACAGTCTGTAGGGACAGTACTTTTTGTAATGAACTGCATTTTGTCTAAACAATTATGGCAGAATGCACATGCCTGAGAGATGCTCCATTCAGAAACTTTAAACTTTGGTCAAGATTTTGAATACTTTGGACTGCTGCTAAATATTGATGGTGGCGCGTCAGCATTGCAGCCAATACAGCTGAGAGTAATGCGCACCAAAATACATTGAACAGATTGGCATACGGTGAGTAGAGAATGTCAGTGAGGGGCTAACCTTGCATCCCAATGAGGTCCACAATTACTCAGCAATGAGGAATCCCTCATGGAGCTCCAAGCGAAGGTCACTTTAAGCTGTTGTACTATTTGACCATTTCAAGATGCACAATAGGTTTGGTAATAGTGGATAGGTGGTGATGGTGGAGGGTTCTTTTTTAGGTGGTAATGGTGGAGGGTTCTTTTTTAGGTGGTGATGGTGGAGGGTTCTTTTTTAGGTGGTAATGGTGGAGGGTTCTTTTTTAGGTGGTGATGGTGGAGGGTTCTTTTTTAGGTGGTGATGGTGGAGGGTTCTTTTTTAGGTGGTGATGGTGGAGGGTTCTTTTTTAGGAGGGTTCTTTTTTAGGTGGTAATGGTGGAGGGTTCTTTTTTAGGCGGTGATGGTGGAGGGTTCTTTTTTAGGCGGTGATGGTGGAGGGTTCTTTTTTAGGCGGTGATGGTGGAGGGTTCTTTTTTAGGCGGTGATGGTGGAGGGTTCTTTTTTAGGCGGTGATGGTGGAGGGTTCTTTTTTAGGCGGTGATGGTGGAGGGTTCTTTTTTAGGCGGTGATGGTGGAGGGTTCTTTTTTAGGCGGTGATGGTGGAGGGTTCTTTTTTAGGCGGTGATGGTGGAGGGTTCTTTTTTAGGTGGTGATGGTGGAGGGTTCTTTTTTAGGTGGTGATGGTGGAGGGTTCTTTTTTAGGTGGTGAGGGTGGAGGGTTCTTTTTGTGATTGGAATCCAATGACTAGTGGTGTCCTATTGGCCAGGAAGGGTGTCGCAGTTGAAACTAATGTTTGTCAGAAAAATCAAATAATTGACTAATTTGATCTTCATTGTGAAAATCAAAAAATACAGATGTTGGAAGTCTGAAATAATGCAATAAACTCACCACATTAGACAGCGTCTGTGGATAGGGAAACTGAATTAGAGAATCTGAACTGGAAAAGTTTCTACTTCTCTCTCCACAGTTGCTGCCTGACCTGCTGAGTGTTTACAGGATTTTCTGTTATTACTTTGACTCTTCATGTTCATGCACAGATGTGCCAGATAGATCATTTTGATGCTGAACAGGACAGGGTTTCCTGCTAACTTCACTTCCCTCAGCCAGATGTAACCAGATGACTGCAGCATTATTACATTGAAATCAGCTTCCTTAACACTAAATGGGATCAAACCTAAAAACTTCTAATCTGAATGGCTCAATATAATAGTGGCTAGGGACTGCTCCTCCTCTGGGATGATCACTACACACTCCTGATTTTGCTATTAAAGGATTCAAATTAGTGAGTGCGTGGGCTGTGGAAGGAGATTAAGTGGATAGGAGGCCTTAGGAGAATTTATAAGAAGAATAAGATGTTCCAGTCCCAATTTGGGATTCTAGAATTTGAACAATTTAGAAGTTCTGAAACTAAAGAGCACCTTCAGTGCAAGTAACTGAGGCTGTTGAACTATGTTTGGAGAATATGATGGTGCCTTTTAAATGCTGAAGCTCCTACTTACTCGAAAGCAGTTTGATATAAAATTATCTTAGAACATAGAACAGTACAGCACAGAACAGGCCCTTCGGCCCACAATGTTGTGCCGACATAGCTATTCCCTTCTACCTACAGAATGCCCTCTACTTTCCTCGCATTCATGTGCCCATCCAAACCCCTCTTAAAAGCCCCCAACAAATCAGGCAACGCATTCCAGGCATCCACCACTCTCTCAGTAAAAACTGTACCCTTCACATCTGTTCTGAACCTACCCCCTCTCACCTTAAATGCATGCCCTCTGGTATTGGATCGCTCAATAATGGGAAAAAAGATATTGCTTGTCCACCCTATCTATGCCCCTCATAATTTTATACACTTCCAACAGATCACCCCTCAGCCTCCGTTGCTCCAGAGAAAAGAGCCCAAGTTTGTCCAGCCTCTCCTGATAGCACATGCCCTCTAATCCAGGCAGCATCCTAATAAACCTCCTCTGCACTCTCGCTAAAGCCTCGACATCTTTCCTATAGTGAGGGGACCAGAATTGCACGCAATACTCTAAATGCGGCCTAACCAGAGTTCTACAGAGATCCATCATAACTTCTTGACTTCTGTACTCAATACTCCGATTAATAAATGCAAGCATTCCATAAGCCGCCTTAACCACCCTGTCTACCTGTGTAGCCACTTTCAATGAGGCATGGACTTGCACCCCAAGGTCTCTCTGCTCTTCAACACTGTTGCCCTTAAGAGTGTACGGCCTCTTGACATTAGTCCTACCAAGGTGCAACACCTCACATTTATCCGGGTTAAACTCCATCTGCCATTTCTCTGCCCACATCTGCAGCTGATCTATATCGCGCTGTATCTATCGCCAGTATTCTACACTATTCACAACTCCTCCAATCTTGATATCATCTGCAAACTTACTAACCCATCCATCAACATATTCATCCAGGTCATGTATGTACATCACAAACAGCAGAGGTCTCAGCACAGATCCCTGCGGAACACCACTACTCACAGGCCTCCAGCCCGAATAAGTCCCTTCAACCACCACCCTTTGTCTTCTATGTCAAGCCAGTTCTGGATCCACACAGCCAATTCTCCACTGACCCCATGCATCTGAACTTTCTTGATTACCCTGTTATGTGGGACCTTGTCAAATGCTTTACTGAAGTCCATATAGATGACATCCACAAATCTACCTTCATCAATCTCCTATCAAAAAACTCAACCAGGTTTGTAAGACACGACTTGCCCTGCAAAAGCCATGCTGGCTTTCCCTAACCAAGCCATTGGATTCCAGATGTTCATATATCCCATCTCTAAGAATTTTCTCCAGCAATTTCCCTGCAACTGACGTGAGACTCACTGGTCTACAGCTCCCTGAATTTTCCCTTGTTCCTTTTTTAAATAGAGGAACAACGTTAGCCACTCGCCAGTCATCCGGGACCTCACCCGTGGTCAAAGAGGACACAAAGATACTGGTCAAGGCCCCAGCAATTTCCTCTCTCGCCTCACTCAGTAACCTGGGGTATATCCCATCGGGCCCCGGGGACTTGTCCACCTTAATACTGTTTAGGAGACCTAACACTACCTCCTCCTTGACCTCTAAATGCCCAAACATGTTTCCACCCTCAAGTTCCAATTTCTGCATCCTGCATGTCCCTTTCCTGGGTCAATACTGAAGAGAAATACTCATTCAGTACCTCCCCCACATCCTCTGCATCCAAACATAGATTCCCTTCTTTATCCTTAAGTAGTCCTACCTTTTCCCTCATTATCCTCTTATTCCTTACGTAGGTATAGAATGCCTTTGGATTCTCCTTAATCCTACTTGCTAAGGACTTTTCCTGGCCCCTCCTGGCTTTCCAAATTTCTTTCTTGAGTTCATTTCCAGCTTCTTTATAGTTCTCATGTGCTCTGTCTGATCCTAACTTCCGAAGCTCTACATACTTGTCCTTTTTCTTCTTGACTGAGTTCATCACTTTTCTGGACATCCAAAGTTCCCATATTTTCCCATTCATGTCCTTCCATCTAATTGGGACACACCTCTCCTGTACCCTGTGTATTTGATCCTTAAACACTTTTCACATGCTCGACGTGGACTTGCCAGCAAAGAGGTTTTCCCAGTTTACTCTACCTAGTTCCCGTGTTATGCCTTCATAATTAGCCCTGCTCCAATTTAAAACCCTCCCACTGGCCCCAGACCTGTCCTTATCTATAGCTTTCCTGAAAGTTAATGAGTTGTGGTCACTGTTCCCCAATTGCTCACCCACTTGGCCAGGCTCATTACCCAACACCAGGTCCAGAATAGCCTGTCCCCTTGTTGAACTGTCAACATATTGATTGAGGAACCCCTCCTGGATACACCTAACAAATTCTGCCCCATCTAACCCCCTTGCAATAAAAAGGTCCCACTTTATATCAGGGAAGTTCAGGTCTCTCATGACCACAACCCTGTAATTTTTACACATTTCCCTAATCTGTTTGCACATCTGTTCCTCAATGTCCCGGTGGCTATTGGGAGGTCTATAGTATACCCCCAAGAGAGTGATTGCATCCTTCCTATTCCTGAGTTCTACCCATATGGACTCTGTATCTGAGCCCTCCATTACGTCTCCCCGGAGTGCAGCTGATATATTATCTCTAATTAGTATTGCAACTCCTCCCCCTCTTTTACCCCCCCCTCTATTCTTCCTAAAACTTCAAAACCCTGGTACATCGATCACCCATTCCTGTCCCTCCCTCAACCAAGTCTCTGTAATGGCCACAACATCATAGTTCCATGTACTAATCCATGCTCTAAGTTCATCACTCTTGCCCATAATACTTGAGCATTGAAGTACAAACACTTCAAACCATTCATCCCATCACATCTGTTATCAGGAATCTGCCTAATACTACATTCCCTGATATCAGCCCTCCTGCCCGTTCCCTCACTGACCTGTTGTTCCGGTTCCCATCCCCCTGTGAAGCGAGTTTAAACCTTCCCCAGTAGCATTAACAAACCTCCCTGCCAGGATATTGGCTCCCCTCCAGTTCAGGTGCAACCCCTCCCTCTTGTACAGGTCACCCCTTCCCCAGAAAAAAGGTTCCAATGATCCAAGAATTTGAAACGCTGCCCCCTGCATCATCTCCCCAGCTACTCATTTGTGTGTGCTCTCATCCTGTCCTTTCCTTCACTAGCCCGTGGCACCGGAAGTAATCTGGAGATTACTACCTTCGAGGTCCTGCTCTTCAGCCTCTTTCCTAACTCCCTATCCTCACTTTGCAGGACCTCTACCCCTCTTTTGCCTATGTCATTGGTACCAATATGCACCACGACCTCTGGCTGCTCACCCTGCCCCTTAATATTCTGCAACCGCTCTGAGACATCCAGGACCCTAGCACCCGGGAGGCAACACACCATCCTGGCGTCTCTTCGGCGGCCGCGGAATCTCCTGTCTGTCACCCTAACTGTCGAGGCCCCTATGACTATCGCTCTGCCTGACTTCTCCCTTCCCTTCTGAGCCGACCACAGTGCTACTGGCCTGACTGCAGCTGCCTTGCCCAGGTGGGTCATCCCCCGCAGCAGTATCCAAAGGGATATACTTGTTGCTGAGAGGTATGGCCACAGGGGGACCCTGCACTGACTTCATTATCCCCCTACCTCTCTTGGTTCTCACCCATCCACTACCTGAATCCTGCCATCTGGGTGTAACCACCTGCTCAAAAGTCCTGTCTATGATTCGCTCAGTCTCCCTGATTCTCAGTTCATCCAACTCCAGCTCCTTAATCACGTGGCTGCACTTCCCACAGGTGTAGTCATCAAGGAGACCATCAATCTCCCTGAATTCCCACATCCTACAGGAGGAGCATTCCATTGCTTGGCAGTTAGAGGACACGTAAATATTAATCATATTATTGGGAGTGGAGTCACTTACAGGTCCAACAAGAGCAGGGATGCTGTTGTCCATCCCTAAAATATATTAGTGAACTAGTGGCTTTTTATGAATATCTGAGACCTCCAGAGTTACTTTTACCAATTCCAGAATTTTACTTGCAGGTTTTTAAAACTGAATTCAAATTTACAATCTGTTATGGTAGGATTTGAATTCAGATTCTCTGCATTATTATGTTTGGGCTCTGAAATACTAAAGCAGCAAGAGAACTACTGTACCATTATGTACAACATCAGCTGCAGATATAGTTACAATATGGTATTTGTCTCTGGTTTTGCAAGGCACTCCCAGCTACTTAGTTATGACACCCACAGGCTGGAAAGCTGGAACAGATCACTTAAGGCCTTAAGGGAAACAGCAGCTTGTCGGAAGGGGTGTGGCCCCAGCCTGCCAGGTGAGCCAGAGCCTCCAAGGCAAAATGTGGGGCCTTTGTTGGAATTGGAGATCTTAAAGCTGCCTCCAGCAATCAGCCTACGCCCTGACTTCTTCAAGGCAGGATGTAGTACATAGTTTTTATGCCAATTTCTCCCCTCCCTTCTACCTTTAATGCAGTGACACCTCACTTTTGTCTGGTTCTATGATACTGGGATGCTTTTTGTTGGGATGCTAATCAACTTTTATTACAAAGAAAACCAGGACTTGTGCTTTGAAAGAGCTAATAATTAGTCTGCCCTGTTCAACCTGAATGGGCCTTCAAATTTTTACAAGGTTTGTTTTTGGCATGTGGATAGTTTACTAAGGAAGGATTTTCTGCCCTTCCCTAGTTGCCCTGAAGGCATTAGGAGTCAACTGCTTTATTATGAGCTTGCTTTCTTTAGACTAATAAATTGTATAGGGTGTTGTAGATGATCTTAATCCTGTCCCCACCTGACATCAAAACGTGTAGTGGTTCCCATATGATCTTCCCTTTACTCAGAGAAGTAAGCACTAGTCCATGGAAATAAGCTGATGTGATGTAGAAGGTATTCAAGTCGTTCACTCTTCATATCTTGAACCAGAATCAGTAAATTTTTTTTCACCTCTCACTAGCATCCCTGTCTATATGGGCAGAGACTAGGATGGATCATGCTGTTTAACTGTTTCAATCCCTTCAAAATATCTCTCTTTCACAATTAAGTAACTTCTGTTTCTCTGACTATAACCTTATATGTTTCCTTCACTCCAATATTAACTTTAGATGTTTCCTTCACTCCAATATTAGCAGTGTTACCATGATTCCCAGACACACCCCGCCGCTGTCTGTAAGGAGTTTGTATGTTCTCCCCATGTGACCGCGTGGGTTTCCTCAGGGTGCTCCGGTTTCCTCCCACATTCCAAAGGCGTACGGGTTAGGAGCTGTGGGCGTGCTATGTTGGTGCCGGAAGAGTGGGGACGCTTGCGGGCTGCCCCCAGCACATTCTCAGTAACGCAAAAAGATGCATTTCACTGTGTGTTTCGATGTACATGTGCCTAATAAGTAAATAGTTAAAAATATCTAAAACAGGATTTCACCATTCTCACTATGCTAAATTGGACACCTCAAAAAAAAAGTTGTGAAACTGGTCAAAAAGATGTTTGAACAGCATTAGGCTGGTTAACTTCCAAAAGATGACCTGTGTGGTTCCCAATGGGAATTCACACTCAGTTCAGGATAGGCTTCCACTTTGCTGCACAGCAATCATTGGAGGCCTTGATAAATCCGCAGGGCCAGATGAGATCTATCCCAGGTTGCTGTGGAAAACAAGGGAGGTGATAACTGGGCCCCTGACAGAAATTTTTGCATCTTTATAAGCACAGCCGCGGTACCAGAAGATTGGAGGATAGCTAATGTTATTCTTTTATTTAAGAAGGGCAGCAGGGATAAGCCGGTAACTACAGCCCAGTTGTAGGGAAATTATTGGAGAAAATTCTAAGGGACAGGGTTTATGTACACTTGGAAAGGCAAGAATAGTCAGCATGGCTTTATGTGGGTCAAATCCTGGCTTGCTAATTTTATTGAGTTTTTTGAGGAGGTAACACAGGTGATCGATGTTGTCTACATGGGACTTTAGTTAGGCATTACTGAAGGTCCCACACGGTAGGCTGGCCCAGAAGGGAACCAAGGCAAGCTGGCTAATTGGATCCAAAATTGGCTCGACGATTGGAGGTAGAAACTAGGATGGAACATGCCGTTTACCTGTTTTGATCCCTTCAAAGCATCTCTCCTTCCAAATTAAGTAACCTCTGTTGCTTTAATGAGTGGTGGAAGGATATTTTTCTGATTGGAAGTCTGACCAATCATGTATTGCAGGGATCGGTACTGGGAGCTTTGCTGTTTGTGATATATATTAACAACTTAGAGGTGCATGAAGGAGGTATGATTGTGGATGACATGAAAATTGTGGTGTTGTAGATAGTGAGGAAAATTGTCTAAAGATACAGCAGATGGAATTTAATCCTGACAAGAACGAGGTGATGCATTTTGGGAAGTTAAATAGGGGTGAGATATATACAGTAAATTGTATGGCATTAAGGAATGATGATGAACAGAGAGAAGTTAGGGTCCAAGCCCATAGTTTCCTGAAAGTGGTAACACAGGCAAATAGGGTGGTGAAGAAGGCATATGGCATGCTTGCCTTTTATAGGTATATCAGAGTTGGGATGTTATGTTGCAACTTCACAAAACACTGATTAGGCCACATTTGGATTATTGTGTGTAGTTCTGGTCACCACAGTGTAGGAAGAACGTGATTGCGCTCTAGAGAGTACAGAGGAGATTCACCAGGATGTTGCCTGGATTGGAGAACTTTAGTTATGGAAAGAGATTGGATAGGCTGGGCTTCTTTTCCCTGGAGTGAAGGAGGCTAAAGGGTGATCTGACAGAAGTGTATAAGATTATGAGAGGCATAGTGGAGATGGTCAAAATATTTTTCCCATAGTAGGGGAATTAAAAACAAGAGGGCTTAGGTTTAAGGCGAACGGAAGGAGTTCTGAGGGGTAAGTTTTGTTTCAACACTGGTTAATATTTGGAACACGCTGCCAGGGGAGGCAGTGGGGTCATACAATCACTACGTTCAAGGAACATTTAGACAGGCACAAGTAGGCAAGACATCAAAGGATACAGACCTATTGTGGACAACTAGAGTTAGTGCAAATGAATGAAAAGGTTGGCATGGATATGGTGGACCAAAGGGCCTGTTTCTGTGTTGTCTGACTCTATAACCACTAATAACACATTCTCCATGTTATTCTAACAGATAAAGACTGCCATAGGGAAAAGCTGCAGATGAGAGAGAGAGATCCCAGATGCAATGAGATGTCAACATTCTCCTCAGTATGATGTATATCATATAGAAAGTTGTTTGCATATGTGTGTGGGAGGGATGGGGAGGGTGCCAGGAGACCCACGAGGACCAATATAAGAAGAAAATGACAGTAAGTGGCTCCGATAGTCTCCTCCAGTTGTGAGAATCCTCACATAATGGAGCAATGTAGCCAAATAAAATCATTGACTTCACAAGATAAGTAAAGGAATAAACAGAAAATGCTGGAGATACAATTCAAGCAGCATCAATGGAGAGAAAACCTGTTAATATGAATGAAGGGTCATTAATCAGAAACATTAACTGTTTCTCTTTCACAGACGCCGCTAACTTGCTGAGTACCTCCAGCTTTTTCGGATTAATTTTTAGTATTTTGCTTTTCGTGTTATGGTCTGTTGCACTCTACTAGTTATTGCATTCTTTTATAAAGACACACTTACCCAGACACAAACTGTTAATTACATAGGAAGTTACACCATCCACACCCCCCACAGAAGTCAATCCTACAAATGAAATGGTGGTGGAAGGATATTTTTCTGATTGGAAGTCTGACCAATCATGTATTGCAGGGATCGGTGCTGGGAGCTTTGCTGTTTGTGATATATATTAACAACTTAGAGGTGCATGAAGGAGGTATGTCCTTCATTTCCGTTTAAGATTTTAAAAAAAAGGATTGAGGGAGGCCATTCATATGGGAGGGGTCCGTCTCAAGAGAAGCACTTCACCAGGCCAGAGGAAACAGTCCAGACGTCGGCATTTCGGGGCCTGTCAGCTGGGCTGTCTGGCTGGGGAGGTTGAAATGATGATAGTCATTGCACCATTTTCTCTTTGCCTGGGATACGTGTTGAGGGAAGAAGAAACGGGCATTTGCTGGCTACAGTCTGACATAAGGGGTAGGTAATCAGGTGAAGGGGTCCCCAGATGGATGTAGTACATTGTTTTTATTCCAGTGTATCTCACTGTTGAGATTGGTATTGGTTTATTGTTGTCATGTACCGAGGTACGGTGAAAAACTTGTCTTGCATACCGTTTGTATAGATCAATTCATTACACAGTGCATTGAGGTAGTACAGGGTAAAACAATAACAGAATGCAGAGTAAAGTGTCACAGCTACAGAGGAAGTGCAGTCTCACTGTTGTTTGATTCGATGATACCAAGATACATAGAAGACCAAGAGTTGTATTTTGAAGGACCCAATAATTAGTCTGCCCTATTCAATTCCGATCTCGCAATCTCAGAAGATTCAGATGAGGACCATGTTTGGGATGCTTTACTGACAAAGGTGCACCGTCAGATATAGGAGATGACAAGTAACAAGGAGGTATCTATCTTCATGCTCTTACAAGAGGTTGTGTGAAGCCAGTAGACCATGATCTTTACTTTGGAGGGGGTGTGCACTTCTGTGCAAGGTTTGGCAATAATCCACACAAGCACCTTCTAGTTGAAGAAACATCTGCTATGGATGCAGAGATAGAGATCACACAATGTCTTTCCTCTTCTACGCAATCTCCTGCTGAGCCAGCTGGAATTCTGCCACAGGGGAGAACACTGATATGCCACCAGAACAGTTTAATGTTCTAATTGAGCAAAGAGATGACATGAAGACGCACCACAGTGCTCAATGAGCAATGAGATGCTATTTGCAGATTGCTGTTAGTAGACAGGGATGCGCCCTATGAGTAGCTAGCAGTTCTACAGGGACAAAGTAATGCTGCATATAAATAGGTAACTGGTGTCCTCAGAGAGATGCTGCACGTAAACGTATTGCACCTCTGTATGACATGATATTTTACACATGATCCAGTTCCACATATGCAGGAGGAGAGACATGCACCCTGCCTCCCCCAGCTTCTTTGCTGCAGAAACAGATGTGCATCCTTCATCCCAACCCCCACTTGCTCTTACACATCTCTTCATTGTAGGCAGTGTCCTGCTCTGATAGCTGATTCCAAATGGAGTCCATTTGCCTGTGTCTGGGGGACTATCAGTTGATACAATGATAGCTCAATTTGGATCATTGCACCATACCATTGCAAGATGTACAAGTTCAGTAACCTTCCCCACTCCCTCCTCCCATCCCCCAAAACCACACATCCCTCCCACATCATTAATTCACTTCTCACCATGGCCTCTCAGCTAAGAGGGTCAGCCCATTCAGCCATTCCAGACCGCTCATTCAATTGTCCATGGGCACAAATCTTTTGGAGCAGCCATTGTGTGAGGGGACAGTGTTATAGTGGGGAGCTGAGGCTTTGTCTCAAGTGGCTTCGGCTTGAAGAGGCGGAGTAGGTGGCCCAAGTTTGGAGAGTGAAAGCAGCTCTTTAAGAAAAAAGGATTCAGAGAGAAGACACAAGTAAAAACAGGTAAGGATTTTTATTTTATTTTGTGTTGGTATAGGTTTGGCTTTGGTTCAGGAGGCCTCGGTGAGCAGAGACTAAGGTGAGATTCAGGTAAGGTCTTTTTTTTTCTCTTATTCCCCAGTTAAAACAGTGAAATGTCAGTCAGGGTAGTGGTGTGCTCCTCTTGTAGGATGTGGGAAGTCGGGGAGACCTCCAGTGTCCCTGATGACTACACTGTGAGAAGTGCATCTGGCTGCAGCTCCTTACTGACCACATTAGGGAGCTGGAGCTGGATGAACTCCAGATCATTCGGGAAACTGAGGAGATGGTAGACAGGAGTTACAGGGAGGCAGTAGCAGGTCGAGGAGATGGTGCAGCAGGGAAGACTTCAGATTTGTGTATCATTGGGGTCGCTTCCAGGGCAGGTGTGACCTGTACAAATGGGATGGTTTGAACCTGAACTGGAGGGGGACCAATATCCTTCTGGGAAGGTTTGCTAGTGCTGTTCGGTGGGGTTTAAGCTAGAGTTGCGGGGGGCCGGGAATTAGAGTGGCAGAGCAGCAAGTGGACTGGTTGTGGGGAAAGTAGATGTTAAGCCTACAACCAAAGACAGAAATCGACTGGTTGATGAGTGCGGTGGGACTAGTGTTCTGAGATGCATCTATTTCAATGCGAGCAGTATTGTGGGTAAGGCAGGTGGACAGAGCATGGATCGGCATGTGGAATTATGAAGTTATAGCCATTGGTGAGACTTGGTTACAGGAGGGGCAGGACTGGCAGCTCAATGTTCTGGGGTTCTGATGTTTTAGACATGATAGAGGGGGAGGTGTTAAAGAGGGAGGAGTGACACTACTCATCAGGGAAAATGTCACGGCAGAGCTCAGAGAAGATATACTGGAGGGCTCATCTACTGAGGCAATGTGGGCGGAACTGAGCAATAAGAAAGGGATGACCATGTTGATAAGACTAGATTATAGACCTCCCAATAATCAGGAGGATTTGGAGGAACAAATTTGTAGAGAGATAGCAGACAGTTGCAAGAAAAATAAGGTTGTGATAGTAGGTGATTTTAACCTTCCACACATTGACTGGGACTCTCAATCCGTAAAGGGACTGGATGGGATAGATTTTGTCAAATATGTGCAGGAAAGTTTCCTCAATCAATATGTAGAGGTCCCAACTTACTGAGTGTGATACTGGATCTCCTCTTGTCGAACGAGACAGGGCAGGTGACAGAAGTGTGTGTAGGAGAACACTTTGGATCTAGTGATCATAATTCCATTAGTTTCAAAATAATTATGGAGAAGGATAGGACTGGGTTGAGATTCTAAATTGGAGTAAGGCCAATTTTGTTGGCATCAGAAGGGATCTGGCAGGCGTGGATTGGGATAGGCTATTTTCTGGCAAAGAGATGCTTGATATGTGGGAGGCTTTCAAAAGTGAAATATTGAGAGTACAGAATCTGTATGTTCTTGTTAGAATAAAAGTCAAGGCTAACAGGTTTAGGGAACCTTGGTTATTGAGGGATATTGAGGCCCTGGTAAAGAAAAAGGTGGTGCATGTCAGGTACAGGCAGTGAGGATCAAATGAGGAGTATAAGAAATGCAAGAGGACACAAGAGAAATCAGGAGGGCAAAAAGAGGACATGAGGTTGCTCTGGCAGACAGGGTGAAAGAGATTTCTATAGCTATATTAAAAGCAATAGCCAAGGACAAAATTGGTCCTCTTGAAGATCAGCGTGGTCATCTATGCATGGAACAGAAGAGATGGGTGATATCTTAAATGAATTTTTTGCATCTGTTTTTACTCTGGAGACAGACACAGAGACTATGGAACTGAGACAAAAGAGTAGTGAGGTCATGGACCGTATCCAGACTACAGAAGAGGAGGTTTTGGCTGTCTTGAGGTGAATGAAGGTGGATAAATCCCCAGGCCTGACAAGGTGTATCTCGGACCTTGTGGGAGGCTAGTGCAGAAATTGCAGGGGCCCTGGCAGAGATATTTAAAATGCCCTTAGCCACAGGTGAGGTGCCGAAGGACTGGAGGACAGCTCATGTTGTTCCGTTGTTCAAGAAAGGCTCTACGAATAAGCTGGGAAATTATAGGCCGGTGAGCCTGGCATCAGTTGTGGGTAAATTATTGGTAGGTATTCTAAGGGACAGGATATATAAGTATCTGGATAGACAGGGCCTGATTAGGGATAGTCAACATGGCTTTGTGCATGGTAGGTCATGTCTAACCAATCTTGTGGGGTTTTTTGAGGAGGTTACCAAGAAGGTCAATGAGAGAAAGGCAGTGGACGTTGTCTACATGGACTTTAGCAAGGCCTTCAACAAAGTCCCACATGGGAGGCTGGTCCAGAAGGTTAAGTCGCTTAGCATTCAGGATGAAGTTGTCAATTGGATTCAACATTGGCTTAGCAGGAGAAGCCAGAGAGTGGTAGTAGATGGTTGTCTCTCTGACTGGAAGCCTGTGACTAGTGGTGTGCCGCAGGGATCAGTGCTGGGTCTGTTGTTGTTTATCATCTATATTAATGATTTAGATGATAATGTGGTAAACTGGATCAGCAAATTTGTGGACGACACCAAAATTGGGGACGTAGTGGACAGCGAGGAAGGCTATCAAAGCCTGAAGTGTGATCTGCTAAGTAAATAGGCTGAAAATGGCAGATAGAATTTAATGCAGACAAGTGTGAGGTGTCGCATTTTGGGAAAACAAACCAGGGTAAGACTTGCACAATGAATGGTAGGGCTCTGAGGTGTGTGGTAGAACAAAGGAACCTAGGAATACAAATCCATAATTTCTTGAAAGTGGCATCACAGGTAGATAGGGTCGTAAAGAGAGCTTTTGGCACTTTGGCCTTCATAAATCAGGGCAATGAGTACAGGAATTGGGATGTTATGTTGAAGTTGTACAAGAACATAAGAAATAGGAGCAGGAGTTGGCCATCTGGCCCGTCGAGCCTGCTCCACCATTCAATAAGATCATGGCTGACCTGGCCATGGACTCAGATCCACCTACCTGCCTTTCCCCCATAACCCTGCTATGCAAAAATCTATCTAACTGTGTCTTAAATATATTTAATAAGGTAGCCTCTACTGCTTCCCTGGGCAGAGAATTCCAGATTAACTACTCTCTGTGAAAAACAGTTTCTCCTTGTCTCTGTCCTAAATCTATTCCCCCAAATTTTGAGGCTAGGTCCCCTAGTTCCAGTATCACCTACCAGTGGAAACAACTTTCCTGTCTCTATTTTATCTATCCCTTTCATAATTTTATATGTTTCTTTAAGACCCTCTCTCATTCTTCTGAATTCCAGTGAGTATAGTCCCAGGCTAACCCCTCATCTCTGGAATCAACCTGGTGAACCTCCTCTGCACCGCCCCCAAAGCCAGTATATCTTTCCTCAAGTAAGGAGACCAGAACTGCACGCAGTACTCCAGGTGTGGCCTCACCAGTACCCTGTACAGTTGCAGCATAACCTCCCTGCTCTTAAATTCAATCCCTCTAGCAATTAAGGCCAACATTCTGTTTACCTTCTTGATAACCTGTTGCACTTGCAAACCAACCTTTTGCGATCCACGCACAAGCACTCCCAAGTCACTCTGCACAACAGCCTGCTGCAAGCCTTTTTCTATTTAAATAATTGATCTTCTATTTTTCCTTCCAAAGTGGATGACCTCACATTTACCAACATTGTACTCCATCTGCCAGACCCTTGCCCACTCACTTAACCTATCTATATCTCTCTGCAGACTCTCCACATCCTCTGCACAATTTGCTTTTCTACTCAATTTAGTGTCATCAGCAAACTGAGATTCACTACACTTGGTCCCCTCTTCCAAATCATTAATGTATATTGTGAACAGTTGCAGGCCCAGCACCGACCCCTGCGGTACCTCACTCACCACTGATTGCCAACCAAAGAAACACCCATTTATCCCAGCTCTCTGCCTTCTATTGGTTAACCAATCCTCTATCCATGCTAATACCTTACCCCCAACTCCATGCATCCTTATGGATAAGTCTTTTATGCGGACTCTGTGATATGGTTCTTGAATATCTAAAGCCATCCACATGGTTGTCAAAAGTGAAAGGCGCTAGGACAAGTTTGGAGACAAATGTCATGATTGCCCACTTATGTATTAGCTAATTTTTCTTTGTTATAAATGATTCAAAATACTAGCAGTGTTCATGTGTCTTCTCATTTAGGGCAAATAACATACTTCAATGTGCAGAGATAATTCACACTCTTGTAGCAACTGCTGGCATTGCTGCATACCGTGATAATCTCACAGAAAAGTTGCTTATGTCATGTAACAGTCCCATTAAAAATGATAGCTTCACTGTTAGCAGACAACATGATTGTGAAATAATTTAATTGTGCCATGCCATTTTGGCAATGTCTGTGTATGACTTTCAATGTGAAGTTAATTACAATCTAGTGATTCTTCTCTGCTTGGCCTGCTCTTACAATACTTATCAAGGCAAGCTCTAAGGGAGGAATTCCTAAGATAGGATAAGAAATATGAGTGAGAGCACACGACAAGATGAAATATTTGCTGTACATGTTGACTGGTTTCTCTTTCCACATGTGGTTCTTCCAGCATTTCTGTTTCTAAGCATTTCAGATTCCAACATCTGCAGTTTTATTTAGAGCACCATTCTTGAGGTGCTCTTTATTAGGTGGGGGATTGAAAGCAACAGAACTAGGTCAAAGAGCATATATCTTGTAGGGGAGCTTTTAGATGGTGCTGCTTCCGTGCACTTGTTGACCTTGATCTTGATGATAGAGTACAGGTTTGGAAGTTGCTATCTGAATACTCTTGGTAAGTAACTAGCAGTGCATTTTGTACACAATACCCACTGCAGCCACAAGTGTGCCTGTTTAGAATGGTAGATGGAGTGCCAAAGAAGTGGGTTACCTTATTGTGGATGGTGATAAGCTTCTTGACCGGTGTTGGAACAGCAGTCATCCAGGCAAGAGAAGATGTTCCATTAAATCCTGAATTGTGCCTTGTAGATGTGGAAAGCCTTTGGGGAGTCATTTCCTCCTCTTCTAATCACAGTATTTATGTGGCTGATTCAGTTAACTTTGGTCAGTGGTGGGCCCCAGAATGTGGATGGTTGGGTACTTGGTGATTGTAATATAAGAAAACAGGAGGAAAAGGCTGCTGATCTGCTTCATCTCCTCCTTTGTGCAAGTTCCCCAGAGCCCTCAGTTCCCTACTCTATCAAAATCTATCTACTTTTTAAAATTATTTAGCCCCCACAACCCTCCAGGGTAGAGAATTCCAGAAATTAACCATCTTCTATGAGAAGTTCCAATGTACCTCAGCTTTAAATAACCGCCCCTTAATCTTGTAACTATGTCCCCTCTTTTGAGATTCTCCTACTAATGGAAACATCTTGACATCTACTCTGTCACGCCCCTCAGGGATCTTGCATGTTTCAGTAAGATCAGCCTTCATTCTTCTGAGCTCTGAGGAATACAGATCTAATTTCTTTAGCCACTGGTGATAATACAACCCCCTCATCTCTGGAACTAGTCTAGTGAATCTCTTTTGGACTGCCTCCAAAGCCAATGTATCTTTTCATAAATAGGGGACCAAAACAGTGCACAGTACTCGGGTGTGGCCTCAAATACGCTGTACAACGGTAACAATACTTTCATATTTCTAAACTCCAACATCTTTGCAATAAAGGCCAACATGCCACTTGCCTTTGTAACCACTGGCTGCACTTGCCTGCTAACTTTTACGAATCTTGCGCAAGATTGTTCATCTGCAGTCTTTCTCCATTTAGGTAATGACCTACTTCAATGTTCTTGTCATCTACATACAAACCCAGGGTACAAACCAGTGCCGTGAAAATTAGCTTCTTGCAGTAGCAGCACAGTATGTTAAAGGTGTGACAAACATAATTTATGTTAATTTAAGTTTAGGTTAACATGTTTATTTTGTTGTGTAAATTATGTATTAGTACAATTTGAGAGAGAGGAAAGAATTATAGTCTGAGGTAGTGTTAGCGTTCTTCAGGTCAGCTCAAGACCCTGATAGCTGTTCTGTAGCTGTACTGGAGCAGCTTGGTCAAGGGTGCTGCAAATTCAATAGCACAGTACTATTGCCGGAATGTTGCCACGGCCGATAGCCTTTTTTGTATCGAATGCCGTTAGTCATTTCTTGATATCACATGGAGTGAATTGAATTGGCTGAAGACTGGTGTCTATCATGCTGGGGACCACTGGAGAAGGCCAAGATGGATCACCCACTCTGCACTTCTGGCTGAAGATTCTTGCAAATGCTTCAGCTCTCTCTTCTGCAGTGATGTCCTGGCCTCTTCCAATGTTGAAAATGGGGATATTTCTGGAGCCTGTTCCTCTAGTGAGTTGTTTAATCATCCACCTCCACTCATGATTTGCATGTCACATTTCCTACACGAAAATAATGATTCAAGTGCATGCAGCAGAAGCACACAGATGCCCTGCATAAACCATCTCAAAAACAACCAGCCCATCAAGCACTAGATGCATTTCCCAGATTAGCCACCTCAGAACCCACAAAACTGGATACTAGTCATCCTCCATCCTGAGGGATTGCCTTAGAAGGAAAATATGACAATAGTGACTACACTTTAGAAAGTACTTCAAAATCATTTGCTTTTGAATATCCTGAGATGTGAAGTGCACTAAATTGTTACAGTTTTAGCTACCTGCTGGTTTGCACCTTTGTTTGATCATGGTCCCTGAAACTGGTCCTCAGGGAGGGTTATTCGGATTGTGCTCTAGCCTTGCATTGTAAGAATAAATTGCATGTTCTATTAACAGAATATAAAGCACTGTTCAGACAGCAACTATGTTGAATGGACACATACAATTCTCTTAACATTTTAAGAAAATAATCACGGTAAAATATACACCTCTCTCCGGTGTGAAAGACAACTGGTCACTGTTACTTTCTGTTCCTTGTCACTTGGCCAATTTTCTGTCTCTGCTACCTGCGTCCCCTTTGTCGCATGGTTATAACGTAGATGGTTTATCTTACAATCTTGTATCCTTCTGTCTTTGAGGTGCTATCTGAGAAAAACTTGTCTTTGCAAGGTCCTTGTGACTTTCATTGATTTTCTTACAGCAGTGTTTCTGTTGCTGCCTTTGTTTTTGAGCCAGGCTGATGGAAATATAGGGTATTAGGCAGTGGTCAGTTCAATGGCTACCAGTACCTGTCATTGGCATGGATAAAGCAGCCATTCCTGCATTCAGCCAGACAATGGCACAATCTAACAGGTGCCATTGCCTGAATTGGGTGCGTTGCTGTGAAGTTTTGTGGTTGTCTCTCTGATGAAAAGGTGTTGTTTATAACATGTCTCTTCTCAAATCACTTTGTCAAAGGAGGACTCTGGTAGAGTTAGCTTACTCTACTCCCTTCCCAATCACACCTTTCCAGAATGTGTTTATTTTGGACACTGGCATTGATGTCACCCAGGAGGATCAATTTATTTCCCACTAGAGTGAGAGTCAGAGTTTTTTCAAGGTCATAGCAGAAATTGTCCAGCACCTCACTGTAACATCAAGGGTTGGGTGTACGTATTGATGATCGCAGTGCATTGATTTCACTGTCGGAGTGAACCAAAGAGTCATGAGGTGTTCACTTATCCCATAGGAGGAATTGCTGAGGCACCAGACTTGGTCATTTTTTTTAATGGCAAAACCCACCCCAAGAAGGTGGCATACCTGGAATTCCAGAAGGACTTGGGTGTTCTGGTGCATGGATCACAGAACCTTAGCAGGCAGATTCAACTGGTAGTTAAGAAGGCAAACTGCATGCTGGCCTTTACTGTGAAGGGGCTGGAGTTTAAGAATGGGGAGGTTGTTATAGTTGTTCAAGGTGTTGGTGAGACCACACCCAGAATACTGGGCACAGTTTGGTTTTCCTAAAAAAGGAAATTGTAGCATTGGAGGCAGCCCAAAGGAGAGTCACCAGGCTAATTCCTGGGATGAGAGGTTTTCCTATCAAGAGAGGCTCAACAGTTTGAGTCTGTATTCCTTGGAGTTTAGAAGAATGAGGGGTGACCTTATTCACACATACAAGATCGTAAGTGGACGACAGGGTAGATATCGAGAGAACTGCTGAGGCACCAGACTCGGTCATTTTTTTTAAATGGCAAAAAATATTCAAGTCACAAAGAGATATAGATACAAATTGAGGGGCTGGTTGTTCAAAACTGAGCTGCAGAGAAATTTCTTCTCTGAGGGTGGTGAATCTCTGGAATCCTCTGCCCCAGAGAGTGGGGGGGGGGCACAAATCATTAGATATACTTAAGGTGAAGATAGATAAATATTTGAATGATTGAGGAATTGAGTGTTATGGGAAAATGGCACAGAAGAGGAGTTGAGGCCAGCCTTGATCAGCCATGATCATATTGAATGGTCTGAGGGGCCTGGTGATCTACTCCTGCTCCTATTTTCTTGTGTCTTGTCTCTTCTGATTTACCCTTAGAAGAAAGGGTACACACTACTTTGTTTTTTTAAGCTGGCCATTTCTACCCATCGTGTCTCACGAAAGGCGGTTGTATCAGTGTCAGAGTGTTTGGGTTCTCTTGCTGTGTTAGTGGAATGACATTCAGATCTGTTGCTGTCCATGAAGGTCCTGAATTTCATATTGAGAGGTGGAAGTTGCCCATGTGCAACTTACTTTAACAAGGGGTAACCATTGCACATCAGCCACCACACAGTTTGACAGAGTGAGGTCTTGATCCATAGTTGCAGGAGTCCCTCCAGCAGATTGGTCCAGATTTCAACATCTGTGGTCTCCTGACTGGAAACTAGGCTCTGCTGCATGGACGTTAACGCACATACACATAAATGGGTGCATGCATAGGAATCCATCAGCACCCATGCTACGCAAGGCTTATGGTCTGGTAGGGATCTTCCTAATCCTCCTTGGAAAGAGTGGGTCTGTGGTGGCCCTGGGATCCAGGACAGACAAGCATTGCCCACTTAAAAAAACATCTTTAAAGAGCACCTCAACTTTGACTCTGTCCTTTATGAGTTTGATAGGTAAAGAAGCCAAAAGTTTTACAGGAGTTCATTATGATGGATTTCAGGGAAACCCAGTCACTGATAATGAGGGATAATAAGTTGTCTGAGATGCCAGGGTAACTCAGGAGGACCAGGAAGATCCCTAACAGACAACGAGCCTATATATCACGTACATCATAATGACTTGGGTGAGGATGCAGGTGGCATGATTAGTCAGTGTGTGGGCAACACCAAAATTGATGGTGTGGTGGACAGTGAAGAAGGTCGTCCAAGGTTACAATGGGATCCAGATCAACTGGGAAAATGGGCAAAGGAATGACAGATGGAATTTAACTCAGACGAGCATGAAGTGATGCATTTTGTGAAGTTAAACCAGGATGGACATACTTGCCTGCCATTTAGAGAGTGCTATTAAACAGCAAGACTTTGGGGTACAAGTACATAGTTCCCCTAAAGTGGCGACACAGGTAGACAGGGTTGTTAAGAAGGCTTATGGTATGTTTGCCTTCATTGGCCGAGACACTGAGTGTAAGAATTGGGGTGCCATGTTACAGTTGTACAAATCACTGGTTACGCTGCACTTGGACTACTGTGTGCAGTTCTGGTTGCCACACTCTAGGAAGGAGCAACTAAGTTAGAAAGGGTGCAGAAAAGATTCACAGGACTGTTGCCGGGATTGGAGGGCCTGAGTTATAAGGAGAGATTGGATAGGCTGGGGCTTTCTTTGGAGTGAAGGAGGCTGAGGGGGACCTTATAGAAGTTCATAAAATTATGAGGGCATACATAGGGTAGAAAGTCCCAACCTTTTATGCAGGGGAGTCTAAAACTAGAGGGCATAGGTTTAAGGCAAGGGGGGAAAGATTTAAAGGGGATCTGAGAGGCAGGTTGGTATATGAAATGAGCTGCTGGATTAGGTGATCCAACTACAGCATTAAGAAGACATTTGGACAGGTACATGGATAGGCAAGGTGTAGAGGGATATGGACCAAATGCACACAAGTGGGATTGGCTTGGATAGGCACCTTCAATGGTATGAATGAGTTGTGCTGAAGGTTTGGTTTCCATGTGTATAACTCTATGAATCTATTAATCAGTATCTTTGACTCCATCTTATAGCAAACTGTCTGGAGCAGCCTTACCACTCCAAGAGATCAAAAGGGCCAAATGGCAACTAATAAACAAGGCTTTGGAAGCAGGTAATATCCCTGATAAAGTTCTGAATCTTGGTGGAGATTCATCAATCTTGGTGGAGACGTACAGTCTCATCTTCCTTATCCAGGAAGATGAGAACATGCCATGGAACCTTAGAGACAGTGTAATTGTAACCATCTTCAAGAAAGGAGATAGATCTAATTTAGTAACTCTAAAGGGGTCCTGCAACTGGTTGCCACAGAGAAAATCAGTTCCAGGGCTCCCCTCAACCATGTCCTCCCAAATTGCTGACCAGTTGCACCCCTGGAATCCATGCAGTGTGGATTCTGTCCATTTAGAAGCATAGTAGACATGATCTTCTCTGTGTGTTCATTTCAAGAGAGATGCAGAGAGCAGCAACCTATACTGTCTTTTTTTTATATCATGAAAGCTTTTGACTCATCAATTGAGATGGATTGTGAAGCATCCTTCTCAAATTTGGATTCTCACTTAAGTTTGTTTCCATAGAGTTATACAGCTCAGAAGCAGGCCCTTCAGCCCACTGTGTCTATGCTGATCATCATCTTATCAATATTAATCCCACTTACCAGAACTTGGTCCGTGGGCTACTTTGCTTTGATGATGCTTATTAAATGTTAGGAAAGTACCTGCCTCCACCATCTCTCAGACAGAACATTCCACATTCCAACCACCCTCTGGGTGAAAGAATTGAGATCCCCTCTCCTCACAAACCTATGGCCTTTGGTATTAGACACCCCTGGACGGGGTAAGATTTCGTAGTATCCACCCTATCTATGCCTCTTGTAATATCAGGTTCTGTTTCCAACCACTCCCCCCGCCCCCCCAAATCCTCTCAGCTTCTGCTGCTCCAAGGAAAACAAATGCAGCCTCTCCAATCTCTCCTCATAACTGAAACACTCCATCCCAGGCAACATCCTGGGGAATCTCCTCTGGACCTTCTCCACTGCAATCATAACCTTTCTATAATGCAGTGACCAGAACAGCACACACTATTCCAGCTGTGATCCAATCAATCTTTTATAATCATTTGATATTATGTGCCTTGGCTAATGAAGGCAACCACCCACTATTTACTGTGAGCACACCACCTCCAGAACTATCCACCTGCCCTGCACTTGTGGCCTCATCAGCCACTCTAGAACCCATAGAATTGGAGTGGAAGCCAGTCATTCTCGACCCCAAAGACCTGCCCAGGGAGAAAAAGGAAACGCACAACATGGCAAGACATTCAGTTATTTCCAGATGATACCAGTGGTTCAAGAAGGCAGCTTCCCATCATCTTTTAAGCATAACTGGGAACGGGCAGTAAATACTGGATTTAACAAGTGATGGTCACATTGTGAGAATGAATATTTTAAAGTACGGATAGTAACCAGATGAAATTTGTTTTTAACTTTTACATTGCCAACAACTTAGCTGATGATGGATTCACTTAGTTCAGCCCAGATCTCCTTAAGCAAGATTCTACACGTTGGGAATCTGACATAAAGTAGAAAAGCTATGTCCAGACGTTCCTGCTTTATTCCAAGTCTCCCTTTTAATTGTGACGTTGGATGAATCTCAGAAAACTTCGGATAGTATGTCAATTTTAGGATTTTCTTAGGTTGCACACCTGCAAATATGTTTTGTGGCGCTGAATATTGTTGAACCTAAACATCCCAGTTAAAAGTCACACTTCCATAAAAGTGTAGCTAGTTGGCGCCAAAGATCAATTTTTAAAACATAAAAAAAGAGGGTAAAAGAAAGTACAGGAATTTGAGCTGCAGGTAACTGTGGAGCACGACTCCAGAACAACTCCTTCCACTTCTTCACAATACCCGCCGAGAAAGAGGTGGGATCGACATTATTCCGTCAAGTAGCATGGCAACCTTTGCAAAACCAGCTTCAGCGAGAGTGGAAGGCTTATTGTAAAAATAAACAAATTGCAATCTCATTACTTCGAATGCAAAGTTATTGCAATGAACTGCAGAGAGTGGGAGGGAAAGTTCTTTTGTCAAATAAAAATTTAAGACGAGCAAAATATGAAACCTTATTTATAACAATCTATAAAAATAAAGAGAGAGGGGACAAGAAAATATTTATATGTAGTTTGTAAAGAAACAAAAGCAATTGAGGCCAATCGCCGGCGGAGCTCCCTGAGAAATGTTAGTGCCAGACACGGAGCTATAATTGAAATGGCGCTTTACGCCAGAGGCAAGTTGCGAGGGCGCTTTTTACAATGGAAGAATGCATGGGGATTCACGTCATTGGGATTTAATGGCCGGCAGGAAATTTGGCATTGGAGACATTAGGAAAATGCAGAAACATACACTTACATA
The DNA here is from genome assembly GCF_009764475.1 of Pristis pectinata. NCBI lineage: Eukaryota > Metazoa > Chordata > Chondrichthyes > Rhinopristiformes > Pristidae > Pristis > Pristis pectinata. The sequence goes on from NC_067417.1 coordinate 1,900,942, forward strand.
CACACATGCATCTATTTAAAAATGCAGATAGAATCCTACCCGGCACCTTTTCATCAACAAGTCCCCCAATATTTCTGTTAATCAGGCTGGGTAAAGATCGCAGCAAACGTGTTCTGTGTTACTTATTTTCCTCAGAACTGAAAATTTATGCCTGGTTGAAAATGCCTGGGGGAAGATTACATCAGAAGGAATGACAATGATTAAAATCAGCTCTATTTTTTGGGGACGGGGAGTGGGAGGGGGTTGCCAAATGTATTAAGAGATGTGACAGAACATCTGATTAAAACCGTTATCCCGGGTGGAGGAGGGCATAGAACCGGGGACTGAGAAATTGAACCGTTAGCAACAGAAAGGAGCAAAAAAAAAGAATAATCCCATCACCGAAGGCTCTGAAGAGACTGTTTCGCATCAGTTCGGTAGGAGAGAAAAATATTTCGAAATGAGCCAGAGAGCGATTTAATCGGAGCCCAGTCCCTACCCGGGGGCTGTGTAACAGCCCAGGGGCATAATTCTGTTTTTTTCCTCCATCGCCTCCCTGTGTTATTTAGAGACTGATTATTGGTTTTCTGTCTCTCTCTCTCTCTTATTCTGCAACAGATCCCAATCTGCTTTTAACACAGAAACAAGCCAGCCAGAGAGAGAGAGAGAGAGAGAAGGGAGGCGAGAGAGAAATTCCCCCGAATTTTCATCGTATGGTGTTCGGGGAGAAGGGAAGAGGTTGATGTTCACGGTAAGATTCGCCGGCGTGTACCCCAGTTTCAGAGCAGTCACCGTGTCTTTTGTTAATTCATTGCCAGTTAAAATGCAACTTGCTACGTCTCTGCTGTTGATACTTTGCTAGTGTTGCTGCGTTACCCCGGTCTCCTTTTTTTTGTCCCGGTACCGAGCCCCGGTCCCCGCTTTCGCTTCGGTCCTGAGCCCCTGGTTCGCGCTCACGGTGCCCGCGCCTTCTGTCTCCCGGAGCCTGCCTCCCCTTGCCCACACCCTCTCCCGGAGCCGAGCTCCTTCTCCCGGTGTCCGACTCTCGTTTCCCGGTGATCAGCCTCCACCCCCTCGGTATCCGGCTCCTTCTCTGAGCCCCGAGTCCCGTTCTCTCTCCCGGTTATCCGTGACCCCTTCCTCTGTTCCTGGGTCGATTTTTGATACCAGAGGTCCCTGTAGCTCCGACGCCGAGGTCACCGCTCAGGAGCCCATGGAGGGGAGCACAGCATCTCTTCCTGGAAACTCCCAGTACTTTAAGCACAGTCTCCTCCTGTCTGCTTAATGCAAAGCTTCATTTATTAATGTTGTTGCTGGGTTTTGTGAAGGCATTGGGTGAGCTTTGTTGTGAGCTTTTAATGGCAACGTTCAGGGGTAAAACACAAGTTTAGCGTGGGATTGAAGGAATGTCGATTTGTTTAAAGTTTGAATGAATGAACGGGAATCCGGAGAAGTTAAAGCTAAGTTCCCGGAGCTTCTACAGCTGCCACTGGCAGGCTGGAACAACTAGGGAAATGAAAGCCGCAGACGGCCTGTGAACTGAGTGCAGTTTCCCGCAGGTTATCAGAGTCGCTCCGCTCCGCTGCTGTCCGCGTCTCCTTGCTGGAAGCAGTGTGCAGAGCGGGAGCCCACCAACTCCAGCGCATCTCAACAGATCTAAACCACCATGAAAGGAATTCGTTTTATCTGCTGATCAGATTTTCCGTTGAATTGTTTGTTCATCAGATTATCACTAAAAGTAGATTTGTGTGTTAATGAGGCCGCAGAATGGAGCAAACATGACCTGGTTTTGTTCCTGTAAGGGTGAAATTGAAAAATAAAAACTAGGACTTTTGTTTAAGGTATAGAACCTTGGTTACCCACACTGAGTGTTGTAACATTTCTGGCATTCTTTTTAGAAAAGAGGATGCAGGGTTATGGAAAAGGTGCAAGATTATTTGCTGGAATGGTTCCAGAACAAGAGGTTATATCTGTTGGAAAAGATTGAATAAGCCAATGTTCCTTTGTCTGAAATGCATCTTGAATCTATATGATAAATCAGAAATAGAGATATTTTCACGTGCAGGAGACCAAAACTAGAGATCACAAATATAAGACAATCCTCATAAATCCAATGGGGAATTCAAACAAAAGTTCTTCTCTGAGTGAGGAGCAGGAATGTAAAACTTGCCCCTACAGTGAGCGGTTGAGGTAAAGAGCAAAGATGTGATGCAATTAAGGGAAAGCTGGATGAACACAAGGGAGAAAGAAATAGAAAGATGTGTCTGAGGGTTTTTTATCTTTGAGGGTTAGATAAAGCAAAATGTCAGGAGCCTCAGGTAGAACACAACAGAGACATGCACCCGATTGGGCTGAATGGCCTGTTTCACAGCTGCAGGTTATATAATTGTCCATTAGGTTATCGTCATGTTATGAACTACATATGTAGTCCATAGTTCAGTCAATGAACAGGCCTCAAAGAGCCTGTTTCCATGCCGTATCACTATGACTCTTGTAGGTTCTCACCTCTAAGATGAAAGGCTATGTGTCTGAGCCCCACATTGGATTACAAAGCTAATGATACAGAGCTGAGGGAGTGCTGCACCCTTGAAGGTACCTTTTAGATGTGTTATCAGACTAAGACCCCTTCTGTTCTCTCAGGTGGGTGTAGAAGATATTTCAAAGATGAGCAAGAGAGTTATCCTGATGTCCTAGGACCACCTTTTTGCTGGGGGTGGTGGTAGGGGCAGATACAATAGGGTCATTTAAGAGATGATTAGATAGGCATATGCATGAAAGAAAAGTAGAGGGTTAGGGAGGTGAAGTAGAGAGGGGGATAGATTGAATGTGGATAAGGTTTATGTAGGTCTGTACAACATCGTGGGCTGAAGGGCCCGTACTGTGCTGTACTGTTCTATGTTCTTAGGCAGTCCATTAGTTTCAAGGATTTTGTTCAATGATGAGGTGGATGCAGGATCCACTGATTATCCCACAAATGGAGCAGGAGATATTTGTTGAAATGGGTGGGTTGATGGTCTGGGAGGTAGTTCGCTTCCTCTACTATTTTCATAGTGCTTCTGCATGCTTCTGATAAAGATGCTCAAGATTCTCAATCTCATCCTGACTGCTTTGTCCCCTTATTGAGCGATCATTGGCCAGGGATTCCTACTACTCGGTGGGGATGTTACACCTCTTCTGGGAGGCTCTGAGAACATCTGAATCATTTCCTCTGTTCAGCTGGTAATCTCACAGTGACAGAGCTCAGAGTAGAGAGGCTGAAGTTGGGCATGTGAACAACATGCCCTGCCCAAATTGGTATTGGTATTGGTTTATTATTGTCACTTGTACCGAGGTACAGTGAAAAGCTTGTTTTACAAACCGATCGTACAGGTCTATTCATTACACAGTACAGTTACTTTGAGTTAGTACAAAGTGCATTGATGTAGTACAGGTAAAAGCAGTAACAGTACAGAGTAAAGTGTCACAACTACAGAGAAAGTGCAGTGCAATAAGGTGCAAGGTCACAACAAGTGATGTGAGGTCATAGTCCATCTCATTGTATAAGGGAACAGTTCAATAGTCTTATCACAGTGGGGTAGAAGCTGTCCTTGATCCTGGTGGTACCTGCCCTCAGGCTCCTGTATCTTCTACCCGATGGAAGAGGAGAGAAGAGAGAATGTCCCGGGTGTGTGGGGTCTTTGATTATTCAGGTTGCTACACCAAGACAATGAGAGGTAAAGACAGAGTCCAAGGAGGGGAGGCTGGTGTCCGTGATGCGCTGGACTGTGTCCACAACTCTCTGCAGCTTCTTGCAGTCCTGGGCAGAGCTAACTGAATGAAATAGTGTTAGTGCTGAGTATGTTAGCTCGGAGGAGATGTTGGCATTGTTTTACCTAACCTGCCAGTGGATTTGGAAGACTTTTCAGATACAATCTTGGTGGTATCTTACCCATATTTTGACCTGCTGCAGGTGATCTATGCCTTGGAAGTGTACAAGAGAGTGCAAATCACTGCTGTCAGTGGACTGAGAGCTTTATGCTGGGTTTGAAGTCCTGATCTTTGAACTTTTTTGCCCAGATAGCCCAAGGCTAGCACACTAAAGGTTATGGTGAATTTCATCAGTGCTTGCCTTCACTGAGAAGTGGCTCCAGAGATGTGGAAAGTGAGCCAGGTTTTCAAGGGTCTAATCATTGACCTCTGCTGTCAGGGATGCTTTGCTTTACAGTGGGGGCACATTATTTTGCAGATGTTCAGGATAAGGCCCATTGCCTTGTCCACCTCAGGAATAAGTGAACAGCAACTTGGAGGTTGGCTACCAAATGTGCACAGACAGTATTTATTAATCAGTCATTATCACGATAAAGAATCTGAAAAGTATTGTATTCCCATTTGTAAGAGCTTGCTGTCTGTAAATTGGCTGCTGCATTGCCTAGCAGTGCCTACACTTCAAAAGTAATGGTTTGATTTGCAAGTTGTGGGCTCTAATCAAAGTTGTTATATCAATGCAAGTCTTTATTTATAGTATTGGAAGGATGTCACTAAGCTAGAGAGGGTGCAGAAAAGGTTCACAAGGATGTTGCTGACACTAGAGCGCTTGAGTTATAAGGAGAAACTGGATAGCCTGGGACTATTTTCCCTGGAGTGAAGGAGCCTGAGGAGTGACCTTATAGAGGTATATAAAATCATAAAGGGCATAGGTAAGGTGGATGGACACAGTCTTTTTCCCAGGGTAGGGGAGTCTAAAACCAGAAGGCACAGGTTTAAGGTGTAAGGGGAAAGATTTAAAGGGGACCTGAGAGGCAAGTTTTTCACAGAGGCAGCTTTCTCGAGTTGCCAGAGGAAGTTGGAGAGGTGGGTACACTTGCAACTTTTAAAAGACATTTGGACAGGTTCATAGATTGGAAAGGTTTAGAGGCACATGGGCCAAATGCAGGCAAATGATACTAGCTCAGGAACGCACCTTGGTCAGCATGGACATGTTGGGCCAAAGGGCCTTTTTCTGTGCTTTATTACTCTATGACTATTATTTGTTATACTAGCCACCAAATCATGATGCCTGAATTACCAGATAATCTGCTTCACATTATCAGTTACCAGTTATGATTATTTATAAAAGTTGTTTATCAGATGATTTGTCGTGATTACCTTTCAGATTACTTGTTTCACTACTTATCTTACTGTACATGTTTGTACACCTGCCTACCTAGCTACTGACTTACTATTTTCAGTTTAATTATTTAGCTTTCTGTGTGACTATCCATCCCCCTATCTGCACCCCACTTTCCCCATCCATCTATTGTCTGTCTATGTTGCCTATTAATCTATTCAGTTTTGTAAGCTAGAACTGGAGCTTATAGTGGAGGGCGCCTCCCATTCAAAGTGTCACCAGGTGGTCATTATAAAGCAGCAAATCATTAGCTTATTTCTTCCTGTGCCTCTTGTAGCCAAAAATTGAGGCCTTAAGATAAGAACCATAGAACCATAGAAAACTACAGCACAGAAAACAGGCCATTTGGCCCTTCTAGTCTGTGCCAAAACATCACTGTACATCAAAATACACATTGAAATGAGCCTTTTTGCATTACTGAGAATGTGCTGGGGGCAGCCCGCAGGTGTCACTGCTCTTCCAGCACCAACATAACATGCCCACAACTCCTAACCTGTACATCTGCAATGTGGGAGGAAACTGGAAGAAACTCACGCAGACACGGGGAGAACATACAAACTCCATACAGACAGCGGCGGGAATTGTACTCAGGTTGCTGGTACTGTAATAGTGTTACGCTAACCGCTGCACTACCGTGCTGCCCTCAGTTATACTCAGTCAGCTATTGGGCAGACCACATTGTTTGCATCCTTAACACTAGATTCCTGAAACATCTTCTGTTCAGAGCTCTGTTTTTGGAAAAGATTGCCAATTAGACAGAGGAAAAAATTCAAGGATGTGCTCAAATCCATCTTGAAAAAAAATACCACATCTACACTGATTCCTGGGAATCTCTGGCCCATGATTGCTGAAGATGGAGAAGGAGATTTGGGAATGTTATTGAGGACCTCAAGTCCATGCATCAGAAGCCTCCAGAAGCCTCCAGAAGCCCAGCGTCAACAGAGGAAGGAATGCATCGCTCCACCTACCCTGTCAGGCATCACCTGCTCCATCTATAGAAGATGCTGTATTATTATCTGACTCTATGTCTCTAAGAGTCTGTGTTTCCCACATTGGTCTCATTGGTCACCTCAGAACCCACTGAAGTTGAATCACTTCTCTGCTAGCTCCCTGTATTACTGTCTATGTATCTAAAAATGTTATTCAGTTCCCTCACAATGTCAATCAGTAACCTTTCCTTCCCCAGTGCACTGTGGTCAGTGTCTGCTTTGCTGATGTGTAGATGTCCTTTTACTTGGTTTAAAGATAATTCCTAGTTCATTTTCTGTACAGTAAAGATCCATTGATAAGGGTGCCATAGTACCATTTTACCACCCTATTATTCTCTGAGGCTTTCTGAACTCTTGACTCTGTCTTCAGGTAACATCTGCCCACATGCTCTTTGAGGCAGTAACCTAGCCAATTTAACTCCTTCTTAGCCTAATACTATTGAGGCCAGTAACAGCAGGTAAAGCATTAATCCAGTTCAAATTAATAGCATTGACTAGGACCCGGGTCTGTGCATCTCAGTGCCACTGAATAGGCTTATTTAACATTTTGAAAGGTTTGATGGGGTAGCTGTAGAGCAGATGTTTCTTTGTGTGTTGTCCAGAACCAGGAGCAAAGATTATAAGATAATTATTAATAAATTAAGGAATTTAGAAGAAATCTCTTTCCCCAGACAGCAATGAGAATGTGGAATTCCCAAAGGGAGTGGTCAAAGGCAAATCACAATTAAAGGAATCTGGATAAACACCTGAGGGAGAAAGGAATAGAAAATCATGCTGAACGGAAGAGATGAAGCACGAGCTTCATGCTGAACGGAAGAGATGAAGCACGAGCTTCATGCTGAACGGAAGAGATGAAGCACGAGCTTCATGCTGAACGGAAGAGATGAAGCACGAGCTTCATGCTGAACGGAAGAGATGAAGCACGAGCTTCATGCTGAACGGAAGAGATGAAGCACGAGCTTCATGCTGAACAGAAGAGATGAAGCACGAGCTTCATGCTGAACGGAAGAGATGAAGCACGAGCCTTATGTAGAGCTCAAACTCCAACAGGAATCTTTTAGGCCAAAGGGCCTTTTCCTCTATTGTGGATTCTACACAATTAGGAGAAAAGGTCGTTGGGTGTGGTGTGAATGTTGGTGTGAAGCAATGAAAGGTATTCTGTATTTGGAAAGAAAATATTAAAAAAGTATTAAACCAGCCTGCTAGTCATACAGGCACCTAGTGGGCTGTGCCTTCTTTGAATGTTGCATCACTTGTTGTGTACTCTTTTGCTATGAGTCAGGATCTGCTTTTAGAGTCATAGTGTCATGCAGCCCAGAAACAGGCCCTTCAGCCCACCAAGAATGTGCTGACCAACAATTACCCATTTATACTAATCCTACTTCAATCCCACTTCTCATTCTCTCAACATTCTCATCAACTCATCCCAGATTCTACCACTCACCCACATACCAGGGATAATTTATAGCAGCCAATTAACCTACCAACCCACATGTTTTTGGAATGAGAGAGGAAACCAGAGCACCCAGGGGAAACCCACATGGTCATGGAATATTGTGCAAACTCCCCACAGACAGCACCTGAGGTCAGGATTGAACCTGGGTCGCTGGAGCTGGGAAGCAGTGTTCAGTTCTGGTTGCCTCATTATAGGAAGGATGTGGAAGCTTTAGAGAGGGTGCAGAGGAGATTTACCAGGATGCTGCCTGGATTGGAGAGCATGTCTTATGAGGATAGGTTGAGTGAGCTAGGGCTTTTCCCTTTGGAAAGAAGGAGGATGAGAGGTGACTTGACAGAGGTGTACAAGATGATAAGAGGCATAGATCGAGTGGACAGTCAGAGACTTTTTCCCAGGGCAAAAATGGCTCACATGTGGGGGCACAATTTTAAGGTGATTGGAGGAAGGTATAGTGGGGATGTCAGGCAAGTTTTTTACACAGAGAGTGGTGGGTGCGTAGAACGAACTGCCGGCAGAGGTTTAAGAGACTCTTAGATAGACACATGAATGATAGAGAAATGGGTGGTTATGTGGGAGGGAAGGGTTAGATAGATCTTAGAGCAGGATAAAATGTCAGCACAAGATTGTGGGCCGAAGGGCCTGTGCTGTGCTGTAATGTTCGATGATCTAACAACTGCACCACTGTACCACCCTTTATTTTGTTGGACATTATCTGCAAATGTACAGGATGTGGTTGAAGGGGAAGAATTGAGCATTTTTTTACTTTAAACTGAAAGAGTGAAACTTGCATTTATGCAGGGAATTTCATGACCATAGGACAGAACAATCATTTACAGCCAAAATAATGCCTTTGAAGTTAGTCATTGATGTAATGGAGGAAATGTGGGAATAATCTGTGCACTTCAAGTTCCTACAATATGATAATCACCAAATGATTTGTTGAATGAGGGATCAGCATTGACTAGGATGCCTTACACAATATTCATCTATTTTGAAGGATAGGTTTGCCCCACTGCTACTTCCGCAGAGCCTCATGCAGCAGTATGAACCCATTTATTCATTAGGTTCAGTGTTTCCCAATCTCTGTCCTAGGGTCTCCAGAATCCATAAAGCCTGTCTGATAGAGAGAGGTAGCATCAGTAGAACTGTTCTCCACCCGAGGAACAGGGCATATGAGGCTATGGCTCTAATCTGGGTAAATGGGATTAGCATAGATAAGTACAATGGTTGGCATGGACGTGATGGGTTGAAAGGCCTGTTTCTATGCTATATGATTTTAAGATTTATTAGTCACATGTACATTGAAACACACAGTGAAGTGCATCTTTTGCGTAGAATGTTCTGGGGGCAGTTGTAAGTGTCTCCACACTTCTGGCGCCAACATAGCATGCCCACAACTTCCTAACACATACGTCTTTTTTGGAATGTGAGAGGAAACTAGAGCACCCGGAGGAAAACCACGCAGACACAGGGAGAACGTACAGACTCCTTACTGACAGTGGCCGGAATTGAACCTGTGTTGCTGGCACTGTAATAACGGTACGCTAACCGCTACACTACCATGCCTGCTGCCTATGACTCTGTAGCCTGTGGAGCTCTGCTCCTCTGAGAATCCATATACTGTAAAACCATGTGTCCATATAAAACCACCTCATTTATCTATATAACTGCACTGACAATAGTGTCACTGTCTAAGGAACTGGATCCCAGTCAGAATCAGTGCCTGAGGAACTTGTACATTAATGAAAATCTGTGCCTTCAGGAACTGTATCCCAATAACAGTTAGCAACCTGAGGAGTTGGATCTCAGTAAGAGCTCCCTCAGTGAAACAAAGACAAAAGATGCAGTATGGTGAAAGTCAGTATGCTCAGGAATTCCCCATCGGAACCAAGAGAAAAAGCACCCTCAGGGACTATCCCAACAAGAGTCATCACCCTCAGAACTGTACCAAGTAGAGAGACAGCACCTTCTCGATCTCTGCCCTTATGAGTGTTGAAGGAATTGTACCCAAGGGAGAATCAACATCTTCAGGAGCTGCATCTTGGAATGTTAATGCCTATAGTACTGTTGTGTGATAAGATGCAGTTCTGTTGGGACAATGGGTATAGTGCGTTTCAGGTCCTTCACTCCCCTCCTGGTGACTTGTTTGTTTCTGATCTGAGTAGGGTTGAATTTTGGTTTGTATTGTGTTTCTCTCTAGTGTGTTGAGACAAGAGACAGCCACACCAAAGAAATGTCACTTCCTTTTGAAGGCCATTCACTGATACAGGAAATTAGTCAGTAGTCTCTCAATTACAACGAGCTGCATCACTGCAAAAATGCAGCACTCCTACCTCAAGGCTTGGAGCCCCAGGCAGAAACTACCACAGCAACTTGTTCATTGAATTATGTTCAGAACAATAAGCAGAGGGATCTGCTTTCCCTCGGCTCAGCAGCAGTATCCCAGCAAGACTGTACTTGGCAGTAGGGAAATACTAGTGGATAGCGTAACACTATTACAGCGCTAGCGACCCGGGTTCAATTCCCACCGCTGTCTGCAAGGAGTTTGTACGTTCTCCCTGTGTCTGCATGGGTTTCCTCCAGGTGCTCCGGTTTCCTCCCACATTCCAAAGGCGTACGAGTTAGGAAGTTGTGGACATGCTATGTTGGCGCCAGAAGTGTGGCGACACTTGCGGGCTGCCCCCAGAACACTCTACGCAAGAAGATGCATTTCACTGTGTGTTTTGATGTACATGTAACTAATAAAGATATCTTATACTATCTAAATCTGAGGAAACACTCCACCACACCCACCATTATCACCACCTGCAACCCTACTATAGTGTGCTGCCACTGTGAAATTCCATGATTTTAATCCAGTGATGAGGAAAGAGGGGTTGAGATATTTTCAAACTGAAAGGTGTGTGAATTGGAAGTAACTCTAGTCTCATGCTTTTGCAGGTTCCCCCCAGATTGTTGAGGTCTTAGAAGTTGAATATATTGTTGAAGAAGCTGTGGTGCATATTGTGGATGATACACACTGCAGCTATGCTGTGCTGGCGATAGAGGAAATTATTATTTAGGGTGGTAATTGAGAAGTGAATCAAGTGGTCTACTCTTTGATGGCATTGATAGCTCACTGATTTTAAAGATACACCTATTCAGACAAGCAGAAAGCCTAATGCTGATCACTTAGGACCAATTTTAAAAAGAACTTGAATTGGTAAATTGATATTAATATATTTGTGCATTGTACATAGGTCATTCCGAAATAAATTTAGTGCCAGTCTCCATTCATTAGAATCTTTGCATTATTTGTTTAACCCTCACCATGTCCTTTTTAAACTTTTTAAGATTCCAATAAGGTGTTCTTTTCTCTTGTTGCGGTGTTTTACAATGAAACAGCTGGATTCCAATGAACAGTTGTGGCTGTCAGCCTCATTGTGCTTCCTGAACATTCAGGTGGACACTTGTGTCTCAGAGGCTACTTCAGCAGCTGACGATTGCAGCTGTTAGTGAAAGTGAAACAGTTCTGTATCTGCCAAGTCAGGTTGCTCCAAACAAAATCAGAATTACCTTTCCAGTTTTCCAAGGTACAATACATTGTTATTCCTATCATATTATACTCTGGAAACACTGGCAGATTTTGGCTATCATCCTTTTCCTCTTACTGTGAGCTCAACTGATGATTAGAATTTTTCATTTTGGTCGAACACATTTCTGGAGGCTTCATTACCTGATCTCTCACCACGCAGCTCAGTCACCTACATATCTATCCTTGCAAAGCCCTACCATCCCGTGTCATTTGAACTGAACAGACTCTTAGAAACATAGAAATTTGCAGCATAGAAGAAGACTGTTTGGTTCATCATGTCCATGCCAGCCAAAGTGGACATTACGTTTATTCATGGCTCTTCAAGTGGTCATCCAGGTACTTCATTTATGTGTTTCTAGCCTGTGAGTTCCAGATCCTCTCACTTGCTGATTGGAAAACAATTTCCTCAATGTTGCTTTAATCCTTCTACCAATTAATTTAAATCTATATTCTCCAGTTATGCTGAGGAAAATTGGTCCTTCCTAATCACTGTGTCAGACCTCTCATAATTTTACACACCTCAACTAAATCTTCCCTTAGACCCCTTTGTTTCAAGCCTAGACACTCTCTCCTGATAGTTGGCAACAAGAATTCTCCTTCACAGCCGGGCTAATTCTATCATGTTCTTAGCATGGTCCAGTTGCATACTATCTTCTAACTAATCTAACTGGTGTACACTATCGTTCTTGAATGATTTCCTTGCATTGGTTTACTGTGCCTTGGTTAGTAAGGCCAAATACCCCATACACCTTCTTAACCACCTTCTCAATTTGCCCAGCTACCTTCAGGGATTTGTAGAGATACACTCTGAGATCACTCTATTTATCTTCACTTCTCAGCATCCTACCATTTATCTCGATCTGTCTTCCTTTATTGCCTTCCCAAAATACATGTTCATACTTCTCTGGATTGAATTTCTTTTATGTCCATTTAACCACTCAATTCATATTTTTCTACAGCTGAGAATGCTCTTCCTCGTGATCAAACACACTGCCAATTTTGATATCTTTAGCAAGTTCTTTATCAAAGTCCTTGCAGTTAATTCCGTCATTTGTCTGTACGTCTAAGAATACAAATGCTTTTCACTGAGCCCTGCGTACAACCTCTAGCCGCTAAAACTCACATTAACCCTAACCCTTTGTTTTCTTCCACTGAGCCACTTTTCCCTGGCTCCATTGGTTTTTACTTTCTCAATCAACCTGTGCTCAAAGGCTTTACTGTAATCCATGCATATCATATCAAAGGCTCTACTTCCATTGACATGTCTGTTACCACCTCAAAAAACAATCAATTTTTAGATAGACGTGACCTTCCCTGAACAAGTCCATGGTGACTTTCCTTTAGACCACCTCTGATGTTGTGCTGACTGGAATGCAATTACTCAAAGTATTCCTCTTGCATTTATTGGACAGCACCACATCGGCATCCTTTTGGTCTCCCGGTACCTTGATTCCCCCCTCTTTGCCTTTCTATTTTTTCTTTAATTTCACCTTGCATCTCCTACACTCCTTCAGCTTTCTGGGGTGTTCAACTCTCAAGATCTTTCATTAGAATTATAGAAAGACAGAATTGTTACACACTTGAGTCCATTGGGCCCATCAAGACGGTACTGGCTTCCTCTTATTCTTATCAGTCTCATTCTCCCCCTTCTTCCCTGCAGCCTTGCACATCATTTTCTCCCAGATCCCCTGACCAGCAGTAAATTCCATAACTTAAAACACTGCATGAAAGTTTCTCCTCACATCATCTTTACATCTTCTGCCCAGAAAATGTAAATCGCTGTCTCCTGATTCTCAAGTCAGCTGCAGATGGGAACAGCTTCCCTCTTTTTACCCCCTGAAAACTCTTCATGATATTATACACTGTTAAATCTCCTCTCAACCTTCTATCGTCCTATTTATGAATCTCAAGATCCCATACATGTCACTACACTTGCAATTTTTAAACATTTATGTATGTTCAGGGCGAGCTAGCCAATTGGATACAAAATAGGCTTGGTGGAGGAAGTCAGAGCAGCGGTGCTCTGCAGGCATCGGTACTGGGCCCACTGTTATGCATAATCCATATTAACAATTTGGATGAGAATGTAGCTGCACAAATAGTAAGTTTGTGGATGACGGCAATATTGGTGGCACCGTGGACAGTGAAGAAATTTATCCAAGTTTACAACAGGATCTAGATCAACTGGAAACGTGGGCCAAAAATGGACAGGTGCAAGTTGTTGGATTCTGGGAAGTTAAAGCAGGACAGCTCTTACACCATGAATGGCAGGGCTCTGGACCGTATTGTAGAACAGAGAGACCTAGGCGTATAAGTACATAGTTCCCTGAAAGTAGCAACGCAGGTAGACAGGGTGGTGAAGAAGGCACTTGGCATGCTTGCATTCATCAATCAGCGCATGGAGTACAGGAGTTGGGACATCATGATATAACTGTACAAGACAATGACGAGACTGCACTTGGGATACTGTGTATATTTCTGGATGCCCAGCAAAAGGAAGGATGCCATTAAGTTGGAAAAATGGCAGAAAAGATTCACAAGGATGTTACCAGGACTGGAGGGCTTGAGTTATAAAGAGACACTGAACAGGCTGGGACTGTTTTCCTTGGATTGTAGGAGGCTGAGGGGGGACCTTATAGAGTCTTATAAAATCATGAAGGGCATCGATAGGGTGAATAGTCACAGTTTTTTTTCACGAGAGGGGAGACTAAAACTGGAGGGCATAGATTTAAGGTGAGAGGAGAAAGATGTAAAGGGGACGTGAGGGGCAAGTTTTTCACACAGAGGGCGGTGGGTGTGTGGAACGAGCTGCCAGAGGAAGTTGTAGAAGTGGGTAAAATTACACTGCTTAAAGGACATTTGGACAGGTATATGGTTAGGAAAGGTTTAGGGGGAGATGGGCCAAATGCAGGAAAATGTGACCAGATCAGGTAAGCAACCTGTCGGTGTGGATGAGTTGGGCCAAAGAGCCTGTTTCTGTGCTGTGTGACCCTATGACACATGTACACAGGTCCCTCTGTTCCTATGCCATTAGCTTTGTTGCTTCTCATTGTTTCTACCCAAATGTATGATTTCACAGTATTCTTTATTACTGTACACAGGCACAGTAGTGTAGCGGTTAGCGTAACGCTATTACAGCACCAGCAACCCGGGTTCAATTCCAGCCGCTGTCTGTGAGGAGCTTGTACATTTTCCCCGTGTCTGTGTGGGTCTCCTCCGGGTGCTCCGGTTTCCTCCCACATTCCAAAGACGTATGGGTTAGGAAGTTGTGGGCATGCTATGTTGGTGGCGGAAGTGTGGCGACACTTGCGGGCTGCCCCCAGCACACTCTACGCAAGAGGATGCATTTCACTGTGTGTTTTGATGTACAGGTGACTAACAAAGAAACCTTAAATCTTGCCTTAATTTCATCTGCCACTTGTCTGCTCATTCAGCTAGTCGTGTCTTCTTGTACACTTTTACTGTGCTCCTCACTGATAGCACACATCTGCAAATTTGGAAACTTAAGCCAGCACACCCATATCTTTACAATATACTAAAGAAGCTGCAGTGCCAGCATTGATCCCTAGGGATACCATTGTCCATTAACCTCCAGTATGAAGAAAAACCTTAGCATTACTCCCTGCTTTCTGCCTTTAAGCCAATTTCCTATCCATGATGCTACCCTTTGATTCCATGAATCTCAGTTTTGCCAATAGCCTTTTGTGTGAGACCTTATTAAACACATGAACATCTATGCAGACATCATCTACAGCATTATCTTCATAAGCCTTTTAATTACTCAAAAATATTCAGTCTTTGGGTAAATGCAATTTTTCTTTAACAAATCTGTCCTGACTCTATCAAATCAAACTTGTCCAAGTGCTTATCAATCTTTCCCCAAATTATTATTTCTACAAGGTTCCCATAACCAAGGTTAAACTGATTGTCCTGTAGTTGCCTGAAATTTCCTTACACTCCTTTATGAACAAGAGCATCACATTTGCCATGTTCCATTCCTTTGGGACCTTCCCTGTATCTTGAGAGGAGTGGAAAATTATGGGAATCCTGTCTGCAGTTCACCCCTCAGCAAGTCGGGATGCATCCAGTCCAGGTGATTGTTTACTGTAAGCAGAGCAGCCTTTCTATTACTTGTCTTTTTGAATATATTTTCACCCTGTTTTTTACTCCTGCTACCTTCTCTTCCACTGAGATTTTGGTATCATTGTCTTATTTGGTATGGGGCAATATCGAAGGTTGCATAATGAAAGGAGGAGATATAGAGAACTAGAAACAGAAGAGGCCTTTCAGGAGTATAGAAAGTTCAGGGGGCACTTGAAAATAAATTCTGAGGGCAAAGAGAGGACATGAAATATCACCGGCAGACAAGATTAAGAAAAGCCCCAAAGCACTTCATTAGTAAAGGCAAAAGGATAACCAGTGAAAGAGTACCTATTAGGGATCAAAATGGCAATGGAGCTAGAGGACAAAAGTGAGACCTTAAATGAATACTGCTCATCCACATTCACTTTTAGTTGGAGAATGCTGGGGGAGGGGGCAGTAAACATAATAATTTTATAATGGAGGAGGAATCAGATGTTTTAGCTAGCTTAAAGGGAGATAAATCCTCAGGGCCTGATGAGCTATATCCCAGGCTGCTATGGGAGGCAAGGGAGGAGATTGCTGGGGCCCTGACAGAGATTTTTAAATCTTTGCTGGCCACAGGTAAGGTGCCAGATGACTGGAGGACAGCGAAGGTGGTGCCTTTATTCAAGAAGGTCAGTAGGGATAAGCCAGGCCTGTAAGTCTAACATCAGTGGTAGGGAAATTATTAGAAGAAAATTCCAATCTTCAGTTGGAAGGGCAGGGATTAATCAAAGAGAATCAGCATAGTTAGGGGGAGATCCTGTCTGACCAATTTGACTGTATTTTTTCAAAGAAGTAACAAAATGTATTGATGTAATATATTTGGATTACAAGGGAGACTGGTCTAAAAGGTTATGGTCCATGGGATCCAAGGCAAATTGGATCCAAAAGTGGCTTGATCATGGGAGGCAGAGGGTGATGGTGGAGAGTTTTTGTGATTGGAAGCCTGTCACCAGTTGTGAACCATAGGGCTTGATGCTGGAACCCCTGCTGTTTGTTATTTACATCAACAACGTGGATATGATGTAAGAGGTACACTTAATAAGTTTGCAGGTGACATGAAACTTGGTGGTGGTGTTGGTAATGAGGAGGATAGTTGTAGGCTACAAAGTGATATTGTGTAAGTTGTTTAGAATGGCAGAACGATGGCAGCTGGAATTTAATCCTGATAAGTCGAAGGCGGTGGGAGGGCAAGACGAGAGGGCATGGCTTCAAGGTTATGGGTGGGAGGTTCAGGGGAGATGTCGGGGGAGGTTTTTCACCCAGAGAGTGGTTGGTGCATGGAATGCACTGCCTGGAGTGGTGGTGGAGGCAGATACATTGGACAGGTTCAAGAGTTTGTTGGATAGGCACATGGAGGAATGTGAGATAGAGGGATATGCGGGAGGAAGGGGTTAGGTAGTGTGAGGGTGGTTTGATGGACGGCACAACATGGTGGGCCGATGGGCCTGTTTTGTGCTGTATGGTTCTATGGTTCTATACACAATTAACAGTAGGGTCTTATAGGGGGGCAATGAGGAACAGAGGTACGTTGCTGTATGCCCAAGGATCCCTGAAGGTGGCAGTACAGTTAGATAAGATGGTGAAGAAGGCATATTGGAACCTTGCTTTCATTAGCTAGGGCAAAGAATATAAGAGCATGGAGGTTAGGTACAACTTGTTAAAACATTGGTAAGGCTGGAGAAGGAGTACTGTGTACAGTTCTGGTCATCACACTATAGGAAGGATGTGACAGTGCTGAAAAGGGTGCAGAGGAGATTCACCAGGATGTTATGTGGACTGAAGCATCTCAATAATGAGGAGAGACTGGATAGGCTTGCCTTTTTAACTGCCTGCTTCACCGCATGCTTGCTTTCAGGAACAAGTGTACGAAGATGCCCAGGTTTCTTTGTATATCAATACTTCATCAGAAGGACAACAGCAGTTCAAGAAGAGGGCTTACCACCACTTCTTGGGGACAATTATGGATAAGCAATAAATGCTGGCCTTGCCAACAAGAGACAATTCCCAAAAAATGAATCAGTTTAAAAAGAGAATAATGTAAGCTAATTTATATCTCACAACTCACCACAGATTAGGTATTGAACCTAGAAGTGTTATAAAGGGAAGGGTGTAATCTAAAATAAGGAAAACAGGACAAAACTATTGTGTGTCTTGAATTAGCACAATATTTAGATTATACCAGTGGACCTCTAAAGTTGCTGTTTATTAAGTGAGTGTTGTATTCTGTAATACACAAAGTATCATTGTGTTCTGGTGACGCTGATTAAGATCACAAAATAGAGTCAGAGTTGTACAGCATAGAAACCAGCCCTTCTGCTCACCACACCCATGCCAACCTTTTGGTCCATCTATACATAGAATATTACAGCACAGTACAGGGCCTTTGGCCCACGATGTTTTGCCGACATCTTATCCTGCTCTAAGTTCTATCTGATACTGTTTGCCACATTAGGTCTGTTTTCTTCTCTGCTTTGCCTATTGAAGTGTCTGTCTGAAAGTCCCTTATACATACTAATGGCATCTGATCCACCTCCTCTGGCAGTGTGTTTCAGATGTCAAACATTTAAAAAAAACGTACCCCTCAGATCCACTCTAAAACTTTCTCTTACCTTAAACTTATGCCTCTTGTTTTTGATACCCCTACCATGGGAAAAAGATTTGACTATCTACACTATCTATGCCTCTAATAATCTTACACACTTCTGTCAGGTCACCCCTCAGCCTCCTTTGCTCCAGGGAAAACAAGCAAAGCCTATCCAATCTCTCCCCAAGTCCTCCAATCCAGCAACATCCTGGTGAATTTCCTCCGCATGCTCTCCAGCACAATCGCATCCTTCGTAAATGATCAAATTGACAACTAAACAAGTTACTCAAGTTTTAATTACTGTACAATTGCTGATCAGGGAATAGTGAGGAGTGGAACGTGAGGTTCTGGGCCTAGAGCCCAGGACCCAGGCCTGAGGTGTGAGGTCCAGTGACTGGGCCACAGGGCTCAGAGTGTGCAAAATCCGGAATGACAAGTCCTGATCCTGTGTGATAGCTGAGGCTTGATAGTGAGGTTTGGAATGTAAGCTGTCGGCTGTGGGGACCAGGTTTCATGCCTTGACTGTAGTCTGTGGTGTTGGTTGTGAAGTATGAGATGCTGTGTGTAAAGTGTGGGAGTGAATTGCAGGCTGTGAGGTACAAGGAGTGAGATGTGAGGGTGGGACATGAAGTGTGGGATGTAAGGTACAGGGTGTGAGAGTGCGTTCTCAGACGTTCATTTTTATCTCTTGAATAGTTTTTTAAATAATGATTTGCACGTGGCTTGTAGAAATCAGAACCCTTTTGTTTGACAGAATCTTCTGTAATTCAGCATGTGTGGAAAATGGAAAAAAAATTGTATCAGGACTGGAAATTTCCTGTTGTGATTGGGGCAAGAACAAAGAGGCAGGTTACTGGTGCTACTGCACTAGCCTTCAGCTCATAGTCATAGAATCAGAGTGCATGGAAGCAGGTCGTGTGGCCCACCGAGTCTGTGCTGACATCAACTGCCATTTGCTCTAAATCTTAATTTATCTTTTCCACATTTCAACCAACTCCTCCCAATCTTCACACAAGGGTAACTTACACCAGTGAATTAACCTGATGATTTTGTGGAAATGGCCACCCTGATGGACCAGCTGGTCTTAAGGCACCATCTTTTTTTATTTCCAACAGCAGCAACCAGCACTCTTTCAGAGTCAGTAACAATTCAAGCTATTGCAGTGGCAGAATCTCCATCACCTAATCAGAAGAGTCACTGTCAAATCACTGTTTTTCCTAATTTGTAGTATCTTTATGAATGATGGAATTCAAAGAAAATGCAGGAGAAGCTATCACTTTTAATGCCCTTCTGATCTTTCTCCCTGGTTTTGCTCACTGTCATAGAGATACCCTCTAACTGCAGGACAGTATGTGAGGATTTGCAATCCTTACTGGCCTCCAATCTATCTCCATAGATCAGTGGGATGATTGATCTAAAAACAGCCCTCAGATTCTGAAAGCTCAGAGAGAGGGAGAGAGGGAGAGAGAGAGAGAGTGAGAGCAGCCTGCACTGCAAGTGCCAGTGTCTGGGACACAGACCTCCGGCTATCTTTCTACCCACTGCCTGAGCTGCTGAGGGAATTGTGTTATTTATTGGATTGTGACCACATAGACTCTAGATTCCAGTGAATCAGCTATAATGAAGAAACCTCACATTTACGGCTTTAGGTGGGATCTATAGACTTCCATCTTATGCTAGGCCATTTGCGCACATGCTTCTGAACTGCCTTCACACCCTACAAGTACATGATGTTGCTGGTATTTCTCATTTGAGTACTTTTGACCTGTGCCATCTTGGTTCCTATGCCCCATTGTCTCAGTGATGAGAGTTTTCTGCCAAGCGGGCAGTCTCACACAAGAATAGAAAATTGCACCTTTGTTACTTTTATTCTGTCGATGTTGTGTTTTCAGGAGGGAAGAACAATGTCACGTCTGTCTCTGACCCGCTCCCCTGTGTCACCCGTGGCATCTCAGGGCATTCCACTGCCAGCTCAACTCACCAAGTCCAATGCTCCTGTTCACATTGATGTTGGTGGACACATGTATACCAGCAGCCTAGCCACCTTAACCAAATACACAGACTCCAGGTAAGAGTTTTAATCTTGTCAGCAGGCAGTCGTCATCAGCAGATGGTTAATGGTTAAAATGCAGACAATTGCCAGTGGATCTTTATTTTGATCAGTCCTAACTTGTGACCAGCCTACCCAGGTAGTCGGCTCAATCTCACCCTGCAGGAGTGATGAAGTTACATCTTGCTGTCTTTTTTTAAATTAGTCAGAAAATCTGACTAATGTAGTGATGATTTGCAGCAGGCTGAAAAGCTTGAGCATGTAGATATTAAGAAAGAGGAGGTGCTGAAACTTTTGGAAAGCATCATGTTGGATAAGTCGCTGGGACCAGATGAGATGTACCCCAGGCTGCTGTGGGAGGCGAGGGAGGAGATTGTGGAGCTTCTGACAATGATCTTTGCATCATCAATGGAGATGGGAGAGGTTCTGGAGGATTGGAGGGTTGTGGATGTTGTTCCCTTATTCAAGAAAGGGAGTAGGGATAGCCCAGGAAATTATAGACCGGTGAGTCTTACCTCAGTGGTTGGTAAATTGATGGAGAAGATCCTGAGAGGCAGGATTTATGAACATTTGGAGAGGTATAATATGATTAGGAACAGTCAGCATGGCTTTGTCAAGGGCAGGTCCTGCCTTGCGAGCCTGATTGAATTTTTTGAGGATGTGACTAAGCACATTGATGAAGGGAGAGCAGTAGATGTAGTGTATATGGATTTCAGCAAGCCATTTGATAAGGTACCCCATGCAAGGCTTATTGAGAAAGTAGGGAGGCATGGGATCCAAGGGGACATTGCAATGTGGATCCAGAACTGGCTGGCCCACAGAAGGCAAAGAGTGGTTGTTGACAGGTCATATTGTGCATGGAGGTCGGCGACCAGTGATGTTCCTCAGGGATCTCTTCTGGGATCCTTACTCTTTGTGATTTTTATAAACGACCTGGATAAGGAAGTGGAGGGATGGGTTAGCGAGTTTGTGGATGACACAAAGGTTGGAGGTCTTGTGGATCATGTGAAGGGCTGTCAGGGGTTACAGCGGGACATAGATAAGATGCAAAACTGGGCTGAGAAGTGGCAGATGGAGTTAAACCCAGATTAAGTGTGAAGTGGTTCATTTTGGTAGGTCAAATATGATGACAGAGTAATGTACTAATAGTAGGACTCTTGGCAGTGTGGAGGATCAGAGGGATCTTGGGGTCCGAGTCCATAGGACGCTCAAAGCAGCTGCACAGGTTGACCCTGTGGTTAAGAGGCATATGGTGTATTGTCCTTCATCAATTGGGGAATTGAATTTGGGAGCCGAGAGGTATTGTTGCAGCTATATAGGACCCTGGTCAGACCCCACTTGGAGTATTGTGCTCAGTTCTGGTCGCCTCATTACAGGAAGGACATGGAAGCCATAGAAAGGGTGCAGAGGAGATTTACAAGGATGCTCCCAGGATTGGGGAGCATGCCTTATGAAAACAGGTTGAGGGAACTCGGCCTTTTCTCCTTGGAGCGACGGAGGATGAGGGGGACCTGATAGAGGTGTATAAGATGATGAGAGGCATTGATCGTGTGGATAGTCAGAGGCTTTTCCTCAGGGCTGAAATGGTGGCCACAAGAGGACATAGGTTTAAGGTGCTGGGGAGTAGGTATAGAGGAGATGTCAGGGGTAAGTTTTTTACTCAGAGAGTGGTGAGTGTGTGGAATGGGCTGCCAGCAACGGTGGTGGAGGCAGATACGATAGGGTCTTTTAAGAGACTGTTGGATAGGTACATGGAGCTGAGAAAAATAGAGGGCTATGGGTAAGCCTAGTAATTCCTAGGGCAGGGACATGTTCGGCACAGCTTTGTGGGCCGAAGGACCTGAATTGTGCTGTAGGTTTTCTATGTTTCTATCTGGAAATTGTAGGGGTTAAATGGGCAAATGAGAGGGCCCAATCCAGAAGGAGTTTGACTGTTGGAAGAACATACAATAGGAATAGAAGCATTCATTCCCTTGGATCTGTCTTGCCATTTAGTAAGGTCCTGGCCATCTTCCTGCACTAGCCCCATATCCCTTGATTCCTTAAGTATCTCTGAGGGGGCTCAATCAATGACTGAGCCTCCTCAACCCTCTGCATTCTGCTCTTCAGGCTCCTTTGAAGAGACTTATTTTGCGGGTGAATAGGAACCAGAGATAGAAGCGGGAGTATGGATTTGGCCCCTTGTGCCTACTCCACCATTCAATAAGAGAATCTTCTCCCTCAGTGCCGCTTTCCTGCAGAAACCTCATTCCCTTTGATTCCAAAAATCCATTAACCTCTATCTTGAATATGTTAAACGACTGAGTTCCAACAGCCTCTTGGGGAGAGAATTCCAATGATTCACCACCCTCTGGGTGAAGACGGTTTTTCTCATGAACTGTACTCCCACTATCACAAGTGTATCCTTTCTTAGGGAGGAAGACCAGACTTTTACTTAAAATATTTTAGGTACAGTCTCACCAGAGTCCTACATAATTGCAGAAATACGCCTCTACTCTTGTATTCAAATTCCCTTGCAGTAAAGACCTTTGCACCATTTGCCTTCCTACTTGCTTCCTGAGACTACATCTTAACTATCAGTGATTTGTGTGCAAGGATATCCTATGAACACAAAACCTTTCAATCTCTCACCATGTAAAAAATACTGTGCCTTTTTTATTTTTCCCCCAAATTGCAAGAGCTCAAATTTTAACACATCATATTTCATCTGCCATGTTCTGTCTTTTCATTCAATCAGTCCATTGACCCCTGTTGCATCTCTGTATCCTCCTCCCAGCCCACACTGCCGCCCAGCTTAGCATCATCAGCAAACTTGGGTATACGCTGTGCCTGATCCCCTCATCTAAATCATTTATGTAGATTGTGAATTGCTGAGACCCCTGTGGCACTTCACTAGTCACACCTGTAGAACCCAACAAAGACCCTGCTTTTCCAACTCTGTTTCCTGTCCTGTAACTAACCTTCATCCACACCAATATATTGTCCGCTATATACAGCCTAATTATATTTGATAATCTCCTGCATGGTACCTCATCAAATTCCTTCTGAAAGCCCTAATGCACCACTTCAACTGGTTCGTCATCATCTATTCTGAAGATATGAAACAGATTCAGGAACAGGCCAAATGGCCCTCAGACCTGCTTTGCCATTAGATAAGATCATGGCTTATCCAATTTTGGCCTCAACAATACCTTCCCACACCCACACACCTTAACTCTTTTGTATTTCACGTCATTCTCCATCTTCATATATGCAATGATTATACCTCCAACAGCTTCTCTGTGGTAAAGAATTTGAAAGATTCACGATCCTCTGAGAGAAGAAATTTCTCCTCATCTCCATCTTAGACAGGTGACCCCTTATTCTCAATACCCCACTTAGGAAAAAATCCTCTCTGCATCCACCCTATCCATTGTCTTTTAAAAGTTGTTATTGTATCTGCCTCAACTACATCCTTTGGCAGCTCGTTCCATGTATGTACTGCCCTCTGTGTTTTTAAAAAAAAGTTGCTCCTCAATTTCTTATTAAATTTCTCCCCTCTCACCTTAAACCTGTGCCCTCTAGTTCTTGATTTCCCCAACCCTGGGAAAAAGGCTGTGTGTATTCACCCTTTCTATGCCCCCCAATGATTTTATACACCTCCATAAAATTACCTCTCAGACTCCTACGCTCCAAGGGAAAAGGTTCTAGCCTGTCCAACCTCTCCCTATAACTCAGTTCCTCGAGTTCTGGAAAATTCTATATCTTTTCTGCACTTTTACCATTTTAATAACATCTTTTCTATACCAGGATGACTGAAACTGAACACAATACTCCAAGAGTGGCCTTACCGGTGTCCTGTACAACCACACTATAACCTCCCAATTTCTATATTCACTGCTGTGACTGATGAAGGCCAGTGTGCCAAAGGCCTTCTTCACCACCCTGTCTACCTGTGACTCCACTGTCAGGGAACCATGTACTTAAATTCAATGTTCTACAACACTCCCTGGACCCTACCATTTACTGTGAAAGTCCTGCCTTGATTTGACTTTCCAAAGCACAAGACATTTCACTTATGTGAATTAAACTCCATCTGTCATTCTTCGGTCTACTTACCCAGCTGATCAAGATCCCCGTGTAACTTTTGGTAACCTTCTTCACTGTTGACGACACCACCTATTTTAGTGTCATCTGCAAACTTGCTGACCACGCCTCGTACACTCTCATCCAAGTCATTGATAAAGGTGACAAACAACAATAAACCCAGCACCGACCCCAAGGCACACACTGGTCACGGGCCTCCAGTCTGAGAAACAACCTTCCACCCTTGCCCTCTGCTTCCTCCCATCAAGCCAGTGTGTATCCAATTAGCCAGCTCTCCCTGGATCCCATGTGTTCTAACCTTCTAGAGCAGCCCACCCAATGAAACCTTATCAAAGGCCTTACTGAAGTCCATATAGACCACGTCTCCACCCTGCCCTCATCGACCTTGTTGGTTACATCATCAGAAAACTCAATCGTTCGTAAGGCATGATCTCCTATGTATAAAGCCACGCTGACTATGCCTAATCAACTCCTGCCTTTCCAGACATGTGTATATCTTATCCCTCAGAACTCTCTCCAGTAACTTACCTATCACAGATGTTAGGCTTACTGATCTATAGTTCCCAGGTTTTCGTTGCAGCCCTTCTTAAATAAAGACACTGAATTTGCTACCCTCCAGTCTTTTGGCAACTCACCTGTGGCTAACGATGATGCAAACTTTTCAGCCACGGTTCCCACAATTTCTTCTCCAGCCTCCCACAGTGTTCTTGGATATACCTGGTCAGGCCCTGGAGCTTTCTCTACCTTTATACATTTTAAGACATTCGGCACCACCTCTACTGTAATGCAGATTATCCCCAAGACCTCCCTATTAACTTTCCCTGGTTCTGTAGCCTTAATGTCTTTCTCCATGGTAAAAACAGAGGAGAACTAGTCATTGAGGACATTGCCCACCTCCTGCGGCCCTACACAGAGATGTCCATTTTGGTCTTTGAGGGGCCTTATTCTAGTTATCCTTTTCCCCTTAATATACTTGTAACATCTCTTCGGATATTCCTCAATCTTTGTCAAAGCTACCTCATGCCTCTTTTTGGCCTCCTGATTTCCTTCTTGACTACACGTGCACCCCCTATACTCCTCCAGCTGCCTGCACCTGACCCATACCTTCCTTTTCCTGGCCAGCTCCTCAATATTTCTCGTCATCCAGGGGTCCCCACTCCACATAAATAATTTGCTTTTCCATCCTTGCCTCTGAAGAGGATAACTTTGCATTTCCCCACATCATACTCCATCTGACAATTTCTGGCCCACTCACTCAGCCCATCCATAACCCTCTGAAGGCTCTTTGTGCTGCCTCACAACTTGCTAATTCACTTATCTTTGTGTCAGACTTGGCTGCAGAACTCAGTCCCTTCATCCAAGTCATTAATACAGACTGCAGATAATTGAGGCACCAGCACTGATCCCTATGGAACTCCAGTAGTTAATGACTGCTAATCCAAAAATGGTCCATTTATCCTGATTCTCTGTGTTCTGTTAGTTGGCCAATCCCCTATCCATGGCAATATATTAGCCCAAACCCGAATACCCTTAACTTGACTTTACTTTCCTGATTTTTGTCTGACTCTTCTCTTAAATTACTGCTTTATATTTGTGGATTTCCAGTCCTCCAAAATCGAGGGATTTTAGTAAATTATAGCCAATGCAGCCACTATATCAGAGGCCATTTCCTTAAGACCCGAGGATTCAGGCCATCAGGCCTTTAGCCCCATCAGGTTGCTGAGTACTTATTCTTGAGTGACGGAGATTGTTTTGAGTTCCTCACTCCCTACAGCCCCTTGGTTATCTGTTGTTATTGGCATATTTTTGGTGTCTTCTGCTGGGAACACTGACTGAAAATAATTTCTTGGAATCTCTGCCATTTCTTTATTTCCCATGATTAATTCCTCAGTCTCATCCTCTAAGGAACCAATCTTTACTTCAGCAAATCTTTGCCTTTTTACATACCTGTAGAAACTCTTACTGTTTGTTTTTATATTATTTCTTGGTTTTCTGTCATATTCCATCCTCTCTCCTCAAGTAAGGAGACCGGAACTGCACGCAATGGCTGCGGCCTCACCAGTACCCCGTACAGTTGCAGCATGACCTCCCTGCTCTTAAATTCAATCCCTCCAGCAATATAGGCCAACATTCTGTTTGCTTTCTTGATAACCTGTTGCACCTGCAAACCAACGTCATGCGATTCATGCACGAGCACTCCGAAGTCCCTCTGCACAACAGCATGCTGCAATCTTTCACCATTTAAATAATAATCTGATATTCTACTTTTCCTTCCAAAGTAGATGACCTCACATTTACCAACATTGTACTCCATCTGCCAGACCCTTGCCCACTCACTTAACCTATCTATATCTCTCTGTAGACTCTCTGCATCCTCTGCTACATCTATTTCTTGGTTTATTACCTGTACCACTGTAATGTTATTATTTGGTGGCCTATAGACGCTAAGGGCAGGCACGGTAGTGTAGTGGTTAGTGTAACGCTATTACAGTGCCAGAGACCTAGGTTCAATCCCCGCTGCTGTCTGTAAGGAGTTTGTATGTTCTCCCCATGACTGTGTGGGTTTCCTCCGGGTGCTCTGGTTTCCTCCCAGATTCCAAAGACGTACGGGTTAGGAAGTTGTTGGCGCCAGAAGCGTGGCGACACTTGTGGGCTGACCCCAGAACACTCTACGCAGAAGATGCATTTCACTCTGTGTTTCGATGTACATGTGACTAATAAAGATATCATGTCTTTATATGGAACATAGAACAGTACAGCACAGGATCAGGTCCTTCGGCCCATGATGTTATGCTGAACTAATTAATCTTGTAATTAAAAGCCTAACTAAACTAATCCCTTTTGCCTACACAATGCCCATACTCATACTCTCTCCATTCTCTGCACATTCTGGGCCTATCTAAGAGCCTACTAAACGCCTGTATCATATCTGCCTCCACCCCCACCCCTGGCAGCGCATTCCAGGGACCCACCGCTCTCTGTGTTTTTAAAAAAACTTGCCCCGCACATCTCCTTTGAACTTTCCCCCTGACCTTAAATGCATGCCCTCTCGTATAAGACATTTTGATCCTGGGGAAAAAGATACCAGCTGTCCATGCCATATATAAAATAATTCTTTTTGTGTAAAGTTAATCTAGATTTGGTGTAGATCTATATTGTAGGTTTAGTCTATATAATTCTTTTAGTGTCGATTTATTCTGCATGTAACCTATGCTGTGCCCGTTCTGGAAGTATTTGATGGGACAGTCTAAAAGTATGATAAATAGATTGTGAGCTTGGTTTTGTAGCCCTCCATCTGTCTCTTTCTTAGGACTGTATCATAGGCCTTAAGCAGCCATTAGTTCATCACCAACTTACTGTTCTTCACTTGTCTTGGAGACATTGATTCCTTAGATTGATTCTGGGATGAGATTGATGTCTTATGGGGAGAGTGATGAAGATTGACCTGTATACATTGAAGTTTAGAAAAATGAGTGTTTTTGTATCAAAGCAATACAATAGTCAGAATGATTGACGGATTGGATGCTGAGAGGTTACGTCTCTCACAGGAGGGTCTCGTGCTAAAAAGCATTGTCTCAGAATAAGGAGTAGGCCATTTGGGAGAGAGGAGATATTTCTTTAAACGGAATGCTATAAGTGTTTACCTTGGAGGGCTGTGGATACTTAGTTGTTGACTATATTCAGATCTGAGGTACATTTTTGGACAATAAGGGAATCAGAGGATAACTGGATCAGGTGAACAAAATGTGTCCACATCTTGGACAGGACGTGGGGTCAGCTATGATCTTATTGAATGACTGAGCAGGTTCAAGGGCCCATGTGACTGACTTCTCTTTCTTCTGTTTTAGACAGAGAACGGGCACAAGATATCTGCTCTGATCACCATGGCTGTGTTTCTTATTCGGAAACCAGTGGTATTGGGAGTGACAAAGAAAGAGGAAACACAGAAAAGTAAAACCCCAGGCATATAAGGGACTGCTTATTGATTGTGTAAAATGGTTAGCATCGATTTCTCAGAGTCCTTGCATCTCTGGAGAAATGATCATCTGGTCAGATGCTCTTGCTTTTAAAGTACCAGCCTCTGGTATGGAGAAGTAGCATTGCCATTTATTTCCACTGGATTTGTGACCCCTTTCAAAGTAAAGCATGGGTTTTAATCAATGACCCTGCAGGTAGCAGTATCATCGTTTCAGCTAGTAGTCCACTGTGGATATTTTCACATATCCATTTCCACATGTATACTTGTAGATCTACTGCCTCACCACCACCTCCTGATGCTGTTATCATCCCTAAACTGGCAGACTTTTTGTCTGGTATCCAGCACTGGATGAACAGAAATTTCCTCCAGCAAAACGCTGGAAAGCTCAAAGCTGTTATCTTCAGTCCCCATCGTTAACTCTGTACCAAACCATTGGCACTCTCCATCCCCAGCTACATTTGAATTTGAACCAGCCACAATGGACATTGGACCTAGTTTCTCCTCTAGACCTTCTGCACCTTAGATAGACGTGACTATACCGACTTAGTCCTGATCTCCATCCCTCATTCGAACATCCATAAACTTGACAATACTCTGTTGAGCTTCATCTAACTTGACCAGGTTTTGTTTTCTCATGATCTCTCTGACTCTCAGCTAACTTTAACATTTCCATCTATAACTTCACCTTTCCTATCTCTGTAATCTCCTCAGTGGAATATAGTATGCTGCATTTCAGCTGCTGCCATCCATGTTGTGAAGGTAACCCTCAGTGCCCTAGCGTAGTGAGTTCCAGGATTTGGAACCAGTGACAACAAAGGAACAGCACTGTATTTCTGCGCAGAATGGTGCATCATTTGGAAGGCAACCACCTTCACCTCTCCTAGAATTCAGCTGTTTTTTTGCATGTTGAACTCAAGATATCCTGAGATCTGGAGGTGAGTGTTCCTGGCAGAATACAGACTAGCCATTATTGAGACACAAGAAATTCTGCGGATGCTGGAATCTGGAGCAATACACAAAAGGAGCACTTTCCTGCAGATAAAATGTTGTCAGGAACCAGTGTCTTGCCGTATCTAGTTTTCTCAGCATTTTTGACAATATATGGAGTGAACTGAAGATTGGTAGGGATAGTAAGTGAAGTTGACATGGATCAGTCACAATACTTAAAGCTAAAGATAGTTGCAAATACCTGAACCTTGTCTTTTGTGTTCTGAACTTTGACCTCAGAGTGTTTGGGGATGTTTATAGAACTTCTACTCATTAGCTGTTTAATTGTCCACCACCATTTGTGAAGGTATATGGTAGAAACACAGAGCTTTGATTTGATTGGTTAGCTCTTTCTTGCTGTTCCTGACTCAGTAATGGTACAGTGAGGAAAATGCTGGACACTGATGGTGTTGAACATAACTCTGCTGCTGTAATGGCCACATTACAAGAACACAATTGGAACATTAAAAAAAAGTCTATTTTCATGCAATGTGATCACTAAATGTAGATAAACCACCTTCGCCACATGAAACCCACTCCAGGATGTTAGGAGAAGCAAACAAGGAAATACCAGAGACTCTCCATCATTCTCCAATCTTTGCCTGCTGATTTGGTGCTGGAGGACTGGAGGAGTATTGGTATTGGTGTTGGTTTATTATTGTCACTGGTCCCGAGGTACAGTGAAAAGCTTGTCTTACACACCGACCGTACAGGTCAAACATTGTTTCTTTATAAAGGATGAAAGGAATGTACCAACTAATCACAGACCAGTCTGCCCAACCCCTAATGGTGGGGAAATCCTTGGAATAAATTCTGAGGAGCAATATTGATCAACATTTAATAAAGCATTGATTATTTAAGGATTGTCAGTATGGATTTGCTATGTGAAGGTTGCGTTTGTCTAACTGGATTGAACTTTATGCAGTTAACAAGAGGGGACATTGAGGATAACGCATTTGATGTAGTCTACTTGGATTTTAACAAGGCTTTTGACAACGTCCTATATGACAGGAAAATAAAAGCCCTTGGGATCCAGCAGCAGGAAGTAAACATGAAGTGATTAGGGGCTTTAGTGACTGGAAGGCTCTTTCCAATGGGGTTCCACAGAGCTCACTTGCTTTTAGTGGTGCACATTAATGAATAAAATTTAAATGTAGCCAATATTATTAAAAGATTTTCAAATGATTGAGTGCTTGGCGGTGTGGGCAAAAGTTGGAGCCTGCAGGAAGACTGGACAAGTGGACAGAAAAATGTTGAATGGAATATACTGCAGTAAAGTTCAAGTTTACTGTCATTGGCACACATACCCAGGGTATAAATGCCACGAAAATTAGCTTTCTGCAGCAGCAGCACAGTACGTTACAAACATGACAAACAGAAGTTAACATAAACTTAACATAAATTACACAGAACTTACATAGCAAAATAAACATAACGATGTTAGTGCAAGTTGAGAGAGAGAAAAAGGAAATACAGTCTGAGGCAGCGTTGGGGTTTTTCAGGTCAGTTCAAGAACCTGACGGCAGTGGGGAAGAAGCAGTTGTTGAACCTTGAGGTGTGGGGTCTTCAGGGTCCTGTACCTCCTGCCTGATGGCAGCATCAAGATGAGGGCACGGCCCCAGGTGTTGGGAGGATAAACAAGGCAGAGAAATACACAATAAATGGTAGGGAACAGAGGGAACTTGGATGCATATCCACAGATCTCTGAAGGACAAATCTAATCCAGCTACAAACCACCCAATCAATGTACCCAAGAAAGGTGTCGACAGTGTTATCAAGAAGCACTGATAGCTAATTTGGGCTTCACTAGGACCACTCTTTCTAGATTTCATGCCATAAATACACTGCTGCAAGAGAAGCAATTAATACAGGTACAGTCATACACTTGACGTGCCAGCACAAATCTTGGACAAAGCAACCCGCTTGAGGTTGGCACCCTTCCACTATGTAAACATACAGAAGTGCACACTGGTTGCAGAATGTACCATCTACAACTGTAGTAACTTGCCCAGGCTAGGCTTCTAGCACCTTCCAAACACACAACCTCTACTACCAAGAAAGACAAAGACACCATTATCTGCAGGTTCCCCTCCAGCATCCTGATTTGTTGCTTCAACATTGCAGGATCTAGATTCCAGAACTTCCAACAAGTCTGTCAGGGTACCTTTGCCAGAAGTTCAAAGTAGCAGTTTAAAAAGGGCTCACCCCACCATATTGAGGACAATTATGGATGGGCTATAAATTCTGGCCTTGTCAGTGACACCCAAGTCCTGAAAAGTGAACAATTAGAAAAGGTGGCCTGGTCATTCATTAAGGTGGTTAAGAAAGGAAATTAATGCTTCCTTTTACTGCTGAGGCACAGAATGTGCTGGAACTATATCAAACTTAATTTAGAAATACTATCATCATCTCTGGTCACCACATTACAGGAAAAATATGAGAAGATACAAAGATGTTGCCAACATTTATTTGAGGAAAAGTTAGATAGGCTAGCATTTTTTTTAAATGGGGAGGCTAAAATGTAAAACTATGGAGGGCCAAGAAAAAATTGATATGAAGAATGTTACCCTCAATATTTAAAACTCCAATAATACGGCATCTAGTTACTCTAAAACCTGATGGTTCAGCATCTGGCTGCCTTATAGTTAGTTAGGGATTTGGACAGTGAGTAGATGTGCAACCACAGCTGGCGGATAGTCCAGAGTGTGGTCAGGACCATGAGCTGTGTGTGTAGCCACAAGACATGGGTTGGAGTTGGAACAGGGTCAATCTTAAATTCACAAGCTGAAACTCACCAGGTTCACTGGAAAATTTATTATACTACTGTGTAATGAGCAAAAAAAAAGTTAAAGCTTTGTTTGAGTATTACTAGAATAATATCCAGTAGTCCAGAAAATCAGCTTGCCTGGCACTACCAAATTCCCAAGGGTGCTGGATTATCAGAGTTTTATCTGGCAAATGGATTTAAAATAATGAAATAATGTTTCCAGTCAGAGGCAGATAGGGGTCTGAATAGCCATTTGATGTGCAGCCATTTTCACTGCCTGTTACAGGGCTTGTCTGGCGGCCATGTCCTTTAGGATTTGGGCATTCAGTACTGGTGCTATCAAACCATTATTGGTAATGGGCATTGGTTCCCATCCAGAGCACATTCCCTCTCAGTACTACTTCCAGGTGGGCTTAACCACGGAGAAGTACTGAATCATCAGCTGAGGGAAGATGGTAGGAGGGAATCAGCAGGAAATTTCCTTGCCTGTGTTTGACCTGACACCACTTCCAGCAGGTCTGACCTGATGGTGGGACAGGAGAAATCCAGGAAGGGTGTGGGATGTTGGATGAAAGGTGTGACTTTGTGAATATGATTGTGAATATCAAACCTTTGAAGCTGTCCCAATTTAGACACTCTCAATATGTTGATGGGAAATTGTAAAACATTAGTTAACTCTAATATAAGTTTGCAGACTAGGGAACACTGAAATAAAAGAGAACAAAGCACAATCCGTCAGGTCAGTATAACTTGTTGTTCACATACCGTGGACTCCTTGAGGAGAGTGTGTCCTTTCAACTGCCTCAGCAAGGCTTGAGCCAAAATTTCCCAGGAGCCTTGGTCTGCGGATCTTTTGCTGGTTTAATTATATAGGACAATCACAGATATTATTATATTGTTAGGTTCCACATGCATCCTGTGACGTATCTTTTCTAATGTTATGATTAGCTCTTACCATTTATTCTGTAGTTCTTCGATTGTTTCTTAATAGCTGGCTATTTGCTACAAGTGTTGATAAGTGTTTTGGATTCAGGATTCGATATTGTTGAAAAATGAATACCAAACTATGGTCAAACAGATTAAAAGTTTATTTTGGTACACATGAAGATCGCATTCTGTTCTCAGGATAGGACGCCTGTTCAATGGCACAGAGCCCATCGTCCTGGACAGTTTAAAACAGCACTATTTCATTGATCGAGATGGAGAGATTTTCCGATACATCTTAAGTTTCCTCAGGACGTCGAAGCTCCTGCTTCCAGAAGACTTCAAGGTGAGGGTGCAACAATATTTCAGATAAATCTCCTCACCTATTCCTTTTTACGTTCAGTAATCAGTGATCTTCCAAAGCTGCTGCCTCATCCTGGGTTAAGGGTTCCAATGAAACTTATCCTCATATTTCCATAGAACCTTCCCCAACCAAAGAACATCCCAAGCAAAAAAGTCAACTTATACCTAGCATGATCCCACAACGTAATGACAAGCAAAAAATATATTTAATGATGTTTATTGAAGGAGACTGTCTGACAGAAACCAAGGAGAGCGCTCCAGTTGAGGTAGCATCCTGCTGAATCTCTTTTCTCCAGTACAACCACATCCTTCCTGGAGTGTGGCGACCATATCTACACACAATACTTCACGTGCAGTCTAACCAGTGCTTTGTGAAATCGCAACAGTGATGTCCCAGTTTTTATATTTTATGCCCCAACATACAAGCCAAGCATGCCATTTTCCTTCTTCACCAAGCACGCCATATACCTTCTTCTGCCTGTGTTGGCACTTCCAGGGAGCTATGGTCTTGTACCCCAAGGCCCCTATTGATCAACATTCCTTAGTGCCCTACCATTTGCTGTACATGTCCTACCCCTATCTGCCTTCCCAAAACGCATCAGTTCACACTTGTTGAGATTAAATTCCATAAGGGAATGTAGTAGATGTAATTTTTCAAGTTGCAGAAGGCTTTTGATAAGTTGCTATGTAACAGAGCAACAAATAAGGTCAATGGACAAGCTGCAAAACGGCTAGCTTGCAGAAAGCAGTGGATTTTTAAAAGAATAACTCATAGGATGTGTTCATTGCTACCAAGATCAACATTTGTACCCATCCCTATTTATCTTTGAACTGGCTGGATTGCTAAGCCATTTTGGTTTTAAATCAGCCACATTTCTCTGGGCCTGAAGTCACATACAAACCAGGCTGCTTAAATATGACAGATTTCCTTTTCTGAAAGACATTAGTGAACCAGATACAACCTTTTAAACAACAATCTAGTTGTTTCACGGTCATTGTTTCTGATGCTACTTTAGTCCAGGTTTACTTCATTACTTGAATTTAAGTGCCAATTGCTGTGATTTGAATTCCAGTTCATTAACTCAGGCCTTTGGATACCAGGCCAATAATTAACATAAAACAGGAGTAGACCAGTCTGTACCTCACACCTGCTCTGATGTTCAGTAAGATCACAGCTGAACTCAAGTGAACTGGAGGTCCCCTGACATGGTGGAATTTGAATTTAACCTGTCGATCATTAGTCCAGTGACATAACTACTGTGGTATCATTCTCATAAAGAGTAACTATTCAGAGGGAGAAAAACTGGAAAGTGGAGCCCCTCAGGAGTCATCCCTGGGTCTCTGTCATTCACAATTTATGTTAATGATTGAGGAATCAAAACACAACTTCTAAATCTGTGGATGACACAATACTAGGAATGGATGAGAAGGGGAGGAGGAGGCTTGAGTTGAACACAGATGCCAGCACGAACTGGTGGACTGAGTAGCGCTTTCAGGGCTGTACGTTTCTTTGCAATGCTCTGTGATTAAAAGGGTGGAGCAGGCTCGAGGGTTGAGTAACCTCCTCCTGTTCCCATCTGAGCAGGAAATCCAGAATGGAAAAAAATTCAAAGTGAAGTTGTTCTTGTTGCAGGATTTCAGCCTGTTATATGAAGAAGCAAAGTATTACCAGCTACAGCCCATGGTGAGAGAACTGGAGAGGTGGAAGCAGGAACGGGAGCATCGAAAGTGCTCGCAACCTTGTGAGTGTCTGGTGCTGAGGGTGACTCCTGACCTGGGAGAGCGCATCAGTCTAAGTGGAGAGAAATCATTAATAGAGGATATTTTCCCTGAGACTGGGGATGTCATGTGCAACTCTGTAAACGCTGGGTGGAACCAGGACCCCACGCATGTAATCCGATTTCCAATCAACGGATACTGCCGGCTTAACTCAGTCCAGGTAAGAGCCAGTCCTGGGTTTGAGGTCCTGAGCTGGAGCAAGTTCCTTGGTAATGTAACGGTATTAGCACAAGGGTTTAGTGATTACTATCTGGGTGCTCCAGTACTCAGTATCCGTATGACAACTTGAAGAGTAACCTCAGATGTGTTGGTAGAACAACAGCACAGGACCTCAAGAAGTGATTGAAATAAACAGTGGGATGAGCATGATCAGGAAAATGAAATGAGCCCTCACCAGATTCAGACATCCAGTGTGTCAGAGGAACAGGTGTTCGACCATAGGACCAGGGCACTCTGATCCCAGTGTATCGGAGATAGAGGTATACACACTAAAAGCCCAAGTTACCACAAAACTGGTGTGACAAAGATACAAGTACGTACACTACAAACTCAGGGTATTGTGTGCTTGTTGTACAGAGGTATGTACAAACAGTATAGATTCACAGCACTGTAGGATCTATCTGCCATAGATACTATCTCATTAGGATGTTCCCCTGGGATGGAGCATCTCATTTATGAAGAGAGACTGGATAGGCTGGGTTTGTTTTCCTTGGAGCAGAGAAGGCTGAAGTGGTACCTGATAGGGCTATATAACATTATGAGTGGCATAAATAGAATAGATAGTAGGAAGTGAAAATCTTAAAAAAGCTGCAGATTTTGGAAATCTAAAATAAAAAAGAGAAAATGCTGGAAGTAGTCAGCAGGTCAGGCCGCATCTGTGGGAAGAGAAACAGAGTTAATGTTTCAGGTCAAAGACCCTTCGTCAGAACTGGGATGGAGAGAAAAGCAGCTCATTAAGCTGCCAGGAAGGTGGAGGAGGGGAGATTTCTCCAGCAGGGTAAAACTGGAGTGACCACGGGGAGAAGCTGTAAACCAGGTTATCTGGTCAGTGAGTGAATGGGAGCAGTTAGAGAGTGAGAACACAGACAAAAGGATGTAGGAGTTGTGAAACGCAGAGCAGGAATTGATGCCCGGCAGGTCAGGCTGGTCATGTCCTCCCCTCCCAGAGAGGGGAGGAAAGGAAAAGAGGAAAACAACCAGGCTGAACCACGTTCACAGACGGATGTCTGATACAGACCGAGAAATCAAGTTGCTGAAGTTGTAGAATTCAATATTAAGTCCAGAAGCTCACAATGTGCCCACACAGATGTAGTGTTGTTTCTCAAGCTTGCATTGGATCTAGTTGTAACAATACAGGAGGCCACAGACTGATACGTCAGAATGGGAGTAGGATGGAGAGTTAAAGTGGCAGGTACCAGGAAGCTCAGTGTTGTCCCTACGGACTGAACGTAGATGTTACGCAAAGTGGTCACCCAACCTGCGTTTGGTTTCTCCGGTGTAGAGGATTCCAACCCAGTCTTTCACAGCCCTCTTCCATCTCCTGCTCAAAATCCACAAGCAGGATTACCCTGGCAGACCCATTGTTCCAGCCCGCTCTTACCCCACCAAACTTATTTCTTCCTACCTCGACTCTATCCTTTCTCCTTTAGTCCAGTCCATTCCCACATATCTGTGACACCTCCGATGCCCTCCGCCACTTTGGGTGGTAAATGGGATTTAGTGTAGATGGGTATTTGATAGTCAGCATGGACATTGGTGGTCCGAGGGCCTGGTGCTGTGCTGTACAGCTCTATGACTGATATGATTGTTGTTGCTGGGTTTAAATCCAAGAACTTCCTCCCTTCACAATGGGAATACCTTAACTAGAAGAACCGCAACCATTGTAGAGGTAGCTTATTACCACCTTCTCAAGGGCAATATGGAATGGGGAATAAACAAAATGAATAGAAATAATAACGGTGCTTAGGCTACAGGTTCAGAGCAACATGAACTAGTGTGTCAAAGGTAGAGATATGTACCCTAAAGACCAAAGGGTACCATCAAACACATGTGTTTGAGATTAAGGCATGTACACAATCGTCAAAGTACTGTACATGGTATGCATTTACTTTCTACGGGTTCAATTTTTCCTTTGTGGTCAGTGGTACCCACCATTAAGAATCATAGAGTTATATAGCACAGAAATAGGCCCTTTAGACTAACTCGTCCATGCCAACCAAGTTGCCTACCTGAGCCATTTCTTCGATATGGCTGTCCATTTGGAGATTTTCTCTGGCCATTTACCTTCCCTGAGACCTTTGCCCCGTCACTGGGAGTGTGCTAGCTCCAGTTATGACTTCATGATTTGCTCTGAGATGGGTGCTTTGTTTTCATGCGGTGCTTGATGTCATCCATTGGTGGATTTCTATTGATTCCATCTGTTCCGTCTTTGAACCATGCACCAAATGTTAAGCAGATGTCGGGCTGCTCTGAGAGGAAACGAGAGTTTGCCAAACTAAATACCACTTAATAGCGCCCTCCAGCTCTTTAGTGTACACAGATCCCTTGATGTGAATGTGTGTAATGTACACCTACCATTGTGTAAATCCAAAAAAGTTTAAATCAGGAGACTCTCCATTGCCAATTTACTGGTCGGTGAAGATGATTCCTTTAACATTCACCCTCTGAAGCAGTCCTTAATTTTCCTCCTGACCTTCTCTGCTCCAGCGAATACAGCCTTGCTATTAAGACGCTCTTTGAAAATTCTACCTCCCCATCTCTGATGCAAATTCTGTAAATTTTAACTGCACTTTCACATGGTTTCAGTGTCCCGTGTAAAACAGATTATCACCATATGATTAACAATACAAAGAAACACCTTGATTTTCTGATCAATCCCTTTGCCTATAAAATCCAAAAGCCCATTTTTGCACTTTCCCACAGCAATCTTTGTTTGAACATTTGCCTTTTCTTTTTAAAAAAAACAAGGGTGGAAGTTGGGAAAAGTTCCTGTGTTTGGTTTTAACATCTGTTAATGTCTTTGGGACTAGGACAGCTCTTTCATCGCTAGAGCCCTGGTCAGGCTGATGAGATGAAAAATTTCTTGTATGGACCCTGTAAGGATCCAGTGTGAAGTTACCTTGGGCAGTAACTATTTTTTTACTGGGATGGAATTACAACCAAATCAGCCTTTGATTTGATATTAACTAAAATTGAACCGGCAATTTCATTCCAGTGAGTTGATGGTGTGAGAATTATCAACATGTTGCACTGTTGCAATGAGGTTTATTGTCTAGCCAAGGCAATGATTAAACATGGGTAGCGTACAGGAACCTCTGTTCTGTATAAGGAATGAGGAACTGAAATAAATTACGAGGAGTAGAAAAAAAATGGGAGTGAATTAGAGAAAGAATGGAGAAAGGTTTCAGATGAATGAAGTACAGAGGGTTCCAGATGTTCTTTGGAGATTTGGACAGGTAAGGAGTAGAGGGATACAGGCCTAACGTAGGACTAGCATAGATAGGTATCACAGCATGGATGAGGTGGACTGTAAGGGCCCATTTCTGTGCGATATGATTCTGTGATTATCAGGCAGATGCAGCAAGTGGTTAAGAAGGCAAATGGCATGTAGGCCTTTATTGCAAGATGGTTGGAACCTACAAATAGTGAAGTTGTTGTGCCTTTATTTGAGAAGGGCAGCAGAGGTAAGGCAGGGAACTACAGGCCGGTGAGCCTTACATCAGTGGTGGGAAGCTATTGGAAAGGATTCTGAGGAGACCAGATTTATTTGCATTTGGAAAGGCAAGGGCTGATCAGGGCTTTGTGCATGGGAAATCATATCTCATGGATTTGATTGAGTTTCTTGAAGAGGTGACCAAGAGGATTGATGAGGGCAGGACAGTAGATATTGTTTATGTGGACTTTAGCAAGGCCTACGACAAGGTCCCGCATGGTAGACTAGGTTAGATCACATGGGATCCAGGGTAAGCTAGCCAACTGGATACAACATTTGCCTGGTGGTGGGAGACAGAGGGTTGTAGTTGTTCAGTTTGGAGGCCTGCGACTATTAGTGTGCTGCAGGGATCGGTGCTGGATCCTCTGTTGTATGTCATGTATATTAATGATTTGGATGAGAATGTACATAGAACAGTATAGCACAGGAACAGGCCATTCAGCCCACCATGATGCCAATTTAAACTAATCCCATCTGCCTGCACATGGTCTGCATCCTTCTATTTTCTGCCTATTCATGTTATTGTCTAAATGCTTCTTAAAGTTGCTATTGTATCTGCTTCGACCACTTCCCCAGCAGTGTTCCAGGCACCTACCACTTCATGTGTAAAAAAAAAACTTGCCTCATAAATCTCCCTTAAACTTACCCCCCTCACCTTAAAGCTATGCCCTCAAATATTCAACATTTCCACCCTGAAAAAAATACTTTGACTATCTACACTATCTGTGCCTCTCATAATTATATATACTCCTCTCAGGTTGCCCCACAGCCTCTGACGCTCCAATCGAAGTTTCTCCAACATCGCCTTATAGCTAATACTCTCTAATCCAGGCAATATCCTGGTGAAACTCTTCTGTACCATCTCCAAAGCCTCCATATCCTTCCTGCAATGTGATAGCATGATTAGTAAGTTTGCAGATGACACCAAAATTGGTGGTATGGTGGACTGTGTTATCTAAGGTCACAAGATATATCACAACTGACAAAATGGGCAGGGGAACGGCAGACGGCATTTAACTTCGACAAGTGCGAAGTGATGCATTTTAGGAAGTTAAACCAGGCCAGGACATACACAGTGAAAGACAGGGCCCTGGAGAATGTTGTAGAACAGAGACCTTGAAATTCAAGTACGTACAGGTAAGACAGGACAGTGAAGGTGTATGGCATGGTTGCCTTCATCGGCCGAGCCATTGAGTCCAAAGGTAGGGACATTATTTTACAACTGTACAAAATATTGTCTG
This sequence comes from Pristis pectinata, assembly GCF_009764475.1. Classification (NCBI taxonomy): domain Eukaryota; kingdom Metazoa; phylum Chordata; class Chondrichthyes; order Rhinopristiformes; family Pristidae; genus Pristis; species Pristis pectinata. Next base: position 1,940,686 of record NC_067417.1, read on the forward strand.
CAGTTCTGGTCACCACGTTACGGGAAAGATGTGATTAAGCTAGAGAAGGTGCAGTAAAAATTCACAAGGATGTTGCCTGAATTGGAGGGCTTGAGTTATAAGGAGAAATAGGCTGAGTCTGGAGCAAAGGAGGCTGAGAGGTGACATGATGGAGATAAAACTATGAGATCCATAGATAGGGTAGATAGCCAGAGTCTTATTTCCCCTGGTAGAAGTGTCTAAACTGAAGGGAATAGGCTTAAGGTGAGAGGGAGGAGGTTTAAATGAATCTGAGGCGTAAAATTTTCACACAGAGTAGTTGATATCTGGAATGAGCTGCCAGAGGAGGTGGTGGAGGCAGGAACAGTAGCAACATTTAAGAGGCATTTGGACAGGTGCTGGAATAAGCAGGGCATAGAGGGATATGGAATTAATGCAGGCAAGTGGGATTAGTAAAAATAGACATCGTGGTCGGTATAGACGCAGTGGGCTGAAGGGCCTTTTTCTATGCTGTGCAACTCTATGACTTTATTTAATGAGGCCATATTTGGAGTACTGTGCACAGTTTTGGTTCCCTTATTTAGAAATTATTTACTGGCATCGGAGGCAGGTAACTGATTCCCAAGGTTCTGCAAACATTAGGCCATTCTAACACCTACACTTGTCCGATTCTTACGTGCCTTGTCCTCGTAACCCCAGGTCTTCCCTAACCATACTTAAATCAGGATGCGATTAAGCAAGACAAAGTGCAAAAAAAGACGCACGAGGATGTTGCTGGATTGGAGGGCATGAGTTACAAGGAGAAATTGGATAGGTTGGGACTCCTTTCCCTGAAGTGGAGGCAGCTGAGGGTTTTTTTTAATAAAACCGTAGACCGTATTTTTCCCAGGTTTAGGGATTCTAAAACTAGAGGGCATAGGTTTAACGTGAGGGGGGAAAGATTTAAATGCAGAAGGAACATAGTGTGGAAAAAATTGAGGTCTTTAGATGGTGAAGGGTGGGGCATGGGTGTTTAAACATTTTACTAGAATTATATAGGTCCTAGTGAACCACACCTAGAACATTGAGTATAGGTCTGGTCTCCTTGCCTATGGAAGGATACACAGGTCATCCCGGGTAACAAAGGGGTTTCGTTTTTACAGACATTAATAATTTTGTCCATAAGTCAGAAAATACTCAAAAATTACTTGATACGGTAACCATACCTCCACAGTATTGTAATGACTGGCATCAAAGGCACATAAGACCGATAAGAAGAATAATCACTAAAACTGGGGAGGGGGAGCTGGTTCTGCCATTCATAGGAACAAACGTATGTGTGTACATTGGATTTTTAATTTAATAACGTCGTAGGAGCTCCTTCATATGTAGGGAAGTCCATAACCCGGGGATGGCCTGTACTGGCAATAGAGGCAGTGCAACAAAGGTTCACCAGATGGACTCTTGCACTGTCAGGTTTGTCCTGTTAGTATAGATTAAGCAACCCATAGAGTGAATGAAAATAAAAAAAATACTGCAGGTCAGGCACCATGGGCAGGCACGGCAGTGTAGCGGTTAGCGTCATGCTTTACAGCACCAGTGACCCGGGTTCGATTCTGTCCACTTTCTGTAAGGAGCTTGTACGTTCTCCCCATGTCTGCGTGGGTTTCCTCCGGGTGCTCCGGTTTCCTCCCACATTCCAAAGATGTACGGGTTAGGAAGTTGTGGGCATGCTATGTTGGCTCTGGAAGCATGGCGACACTTGTAGGCTGTCCCCAGAACACTCTACGCAAGAGATGTATTTTACTGTGTGTTTCGATGTACATGTGACTAATAAAGATATCTTATCTGTGGAGACAGAAACGGTTAATGTTTCAGGCCTGAGACCATTTGTCAGAACTGTCCTTTAAGAAAAATGAGAGGTGATATAATTGCTACATAAATTTCCAGGGTAAATGCAGGGTGGGGTGTGCAAAACCCAGGGGCGTGCAGAACCCAGGGGTCACAGACTCAAAATCAGGAAATGGTTATTCAGGACAGAGATAGGAAGAAATGTCTTCACCCAGAAGGTGGTGATTTTTTGGAATTCTCTATGCAAGAGGGCTGTGGGGGTTTGGTCACTGAGTGTACTCCAGATAGAGAATGATAGACTTTACAAATCAAGGGGAATGGGGTTCCTGCATAATCAGCCATAGTTCAGCCATAATCTTAGTGGTGGAGTAGTAGGGGGCTGAGTGGCCTCCTGCTTCTATCTCTCGTTCTTATTTAGCCTCCAAATAAGTCTCTTCAGAAGAGCCTGGCTTCTGAAGAGGAGAATGTATGATCCTGCTGACTGCTGGCTCTCTGGTACATCCTCAACAGCACAGCAACCAAGAGTCAGGACTATTTTTTGTTGGTCATGATGATATTTGTCTTTATAACTTTATTCCAGGCCCTGCAATAATGCTGTCACATTCCTGGGCTGCAACCTAAGATCTAAATGCATAGCAGCATGCATCAGTATCCACTGACTTACACTGGTTCCCCTGCAGATCACGCACAGAAAGAGGCCACAGACCCATGGTGCTGGTGCCAACTCTTCAAGAGACTTGCCTGATTAGTCTCACTCCCTATGGTCCTTCAAGTATTTATCCAGTTCCCCTTTTAAAGTTCCAATTGACCCTGCTTTCACTGCTATTCAGGGCCAACGGTCAGCAGGATCATCCATTCTCCTCTTCAGCACTTTCCAGATCGCAATAGCTTGCTGCATTAAAAAGAATTCTTCTCCTCTGGTTCTTTTGCCGACCCCATTCAATCCATGTCCTCTGATCACTGACCTTTCTGCCACTGGAATCACTATGTCCTTATTCATTCATGAATGGTAGAACCCGAGGGAGTATTTAGGAACAGAGGAACCTTGGCGTACAATTCCTTAAAGGCAAAGCAGGTGGATAAGGTGGCGAAAAAGACGTATGGGACGCTGACCTTCGTTACCTGCGGCAGGGAGGTCCCGATGCAACTTAATGAAACTTTGATTAGGTCACAACTGCAGTACTGCGTGCAGATTTGGTTGCCACACTATCAGAGGATATGATTGTACTTGAGAAGATTCTTGAGAGGAAATTCATCAGGATGTTGCTTAGCTGGAACATCTCAGGTTTCAGGAGAGACTGGATAGGCTGGGTTTGTTTTCCCTAAGAGTAGTCTCGGTGGGGACACAAAATTATAAGGGGCATAGATAGGGAATGTAATAGGAAATCTTTCGCAATGGCAGAGGTGTCTGTAACCAGAGGGCACAGTTTTAGGTTAAAGGATAGGAGGTTTAGAACAGGTCTGAGGAAGAATTTTTTTGCTTCAGAGGGTGGTTGGAATCTGGAGGGGTGGCGGAGGCAGCGACTCTCACAACGTTTAAGGAGTATCTAGATGAGCATTTGAATTTACCAGCACTTGGTCTGCAGGCCATGGACTGAGCACTGTAAGTGGGATTGTCAGCATACACAGGGTGGGCCAAAAGGCCTGTTTCCATAACTCTGTAAGAACTGGAGTCCTTCACCAGGCACTAGGGAGATCACACCTGGAGTTTTGGTCCCCATGTTTAAGGAAGAATAATAATTACATTTGAGGCAGTGCAGAGAAGATTCACTAGGTTGATTCCTGGGATGAAAATGTTGATGTATGAAGAGAGGCAAAGCAGGTTAGGCCTGCACTCATCGGAGTTTAAAAGAATTTGAGGTGATCTTACTGATTCTGAGGGGTATCTAGAACGATGGGGTATAGTTTCAGAATAAGGGGTCACCCATTTCAGGAGATAAGAAGCAAATTCTTCTCAGAAGGTCATGAATCTTTGTAGTTCTCTAGATCGGAGAGCTGTGGAGGCAGAGGCACTTAAGATATTCCTAGTGGAGATTGACAAGAGATACGAGCTACAGGGATATGGAGGCAGTCTGGGAATGTGGTGTTGAGGCAAAGACTGCAACAGCTATGATCTTAATAAATGACAGAGGAAGCTGGAGGGGCTGATTGCCTAACTCCTGCTCCTGTTTTGGATGTAAAATCTCCTCTGCAACCTCTCCAGGGTCTTGATGTTTTATAAGTCACAGATCAATACAGCACGGACACAGGCCCTTCGGCCCAACCAGTCCATGCCGACCATGGTGCCCACCCAGCTAGTCCCAACTTCCTGCGTTCGGCCCATATCCCTCCAAGCCCCACCCCTCCATGTACCTATCCAAGTGCTTCTTAAATGATGCTGTTGTACCTGCCTCACCCACTTCCTCTGGCAGCTCGTTCCATACACTCACCACCCTCTACGTGAAAAAGTTGCCCCTCAGGTTCCTCTTAAATCTTTCCCCCCTCACCCTAAATCTATACCCCCTAGTTTTGGACTCCCCTACCTCGGCGAAAAGACTGCTACCATCCTCCTTATCTATGCCCCTTATGATTTAATAAACTTTTGTAAGATCACCTCTCATTCTCCTACACTCCAAGGAATAAAGTCCCAGCCTGGCCAACCTCTCCCTGTAACTCAGGCCCTCGAGTCCTGGCAACATCCTCGTAAATCTTCTCTGCACTCTTTCCAGTTTAACCACGTCTTTCCTATAACAGGGCGACCAAACTGTACACAGTGCTCCAAGTACAGCCTCACCAACGACATATACCACTGCAATATAATGTTCTAACTCCTATACTCAGTGCCCTGACTAATGAAGGCCAGCGTGCTAAATGTCTTTGTCACCATCCTGTCTATCTGTGACGCTGTTTTCAATGAACTATGCACTTGTACTCCTAGGTTCCTCTGTTCCATTACACTTCCTAGTCCCTTACCACGCATAGTATAAGTGCAATGCTGGTTTGACTTTCCAAAATGCATCATCTACCATTTTGGTTACCTCCAATAAACTCTAAAATGTTTGTCAAGCATGACTTTCCACACACAAAACCATGCTGATTCCTCCTGATCAGACTCTGTTCATCTAAATGCTGGTAGATCCTGTCCCTCAGAATTCCCTCCAGTAACTTCCCCATTACTGATGTCAGGCTGATGGGCCTGTAGTCCCCTGGATTGTCCTTGCTGCCTTTCTTGAACAACAGAATGACATTAGCCACCTTCCAGTCTTCGGGGACTTCACCAGTGCCTAAAGATGAAGCAAAAATCTCCGCAAGGGTCTCCACAACTTCTCCAGCCTCCCGCAAGGTCCTAGGATGCACTCGGTCAGGCCCTGGGGATTTATCCACCTTAATGTGCTGTAATGCTGCAAATACCTCCTCCTTGGTAATACAAATGTTCTCCAAAACATCACCACTAGTTTCCCTTATCCCTTGAGCAACCATGATTTTCTCCTCAGTAAACAGAGGAGAAGTATTGGTTAAAAATCTCCCCCATCTCCTGTGGCTCAAGACATAGGCGGCCCTGCTGATCTCTAAGGGGACCTACTCTCTCCCTGACCTCCCTCTTACCCTTTATATAGCTATAGAACCTCTTGGGATTTTCCTTAACCTTACCTGCCAGATCCACCTTATACCCTCTCTTTGCCCTCCTGATTTCCCTCAAGAGTATTCTTAATCTTTTTATAGTCATCAAGGGATTTAGTCATCCCCCAACCTCCTAAACCCAATGCTTACTTCCTTTTTCTTGACTAGAGCCTCAATATCTCTTGTCAGCCAAGGTTCCCTAAACTTGCCAGGTTTACCCTTCACCCTAACGGTAACATGTTGATATCACATGCTTAAAAGCCTCCCACTTGCCGTTTGTTCCTTTCCCTTCAGGCTCACCCAATTGACCCCTGCTGGATCCTGCCTAATTCCCCCAAAGTTATCTCTGCTCCAGTTTATGACCCTAATCTGTGGACCTCTCCTATCCTTTCCCACTTCAGTTACCTGTTGTATCTCGTTCCCTATCAAAAAGGCAACACCCCCCTCCTCGCTTACCTGCAACTCTGTCACGCCTGTAGCATCTGTATCCTGGAACATCGAGCTGCCAGTCCTGCCCTTCTCTTAGCCATGTTTCCGTTATGGCTATAGCATCCCAGTCCTCAGAGCCAATCCACACTTTGAGTTTGTCCACCTTACCTGTTAAACCTCGTGCATTGAAATAATAAACTGGGTGTTTCTTTCCCTGCCTTTACAGTGCCCCTGGCCATCCTGAGTACTAAACTTGGTCTCACTGGCAACTGCTTTATCCCATGACTTGCTCCTGCACAGAGTCTCACCCCACTGCCAATCTAGTTTAAACTCTTCCTACATAGATGAAGATATTCAAAATTAAGAGGGGTGTTGATGGAATAAGTTGGGAGAACCTTGCTTTAACCAGCAGAGGTTCAGCAACAGTTAAAAGATGATTAGCAAAAGGGGGAGAAGAGGAAAACTTTCTTAAGCAGCAAATTATGATTTGAAATGCACTGACTGGACCAGTGTTGACACATTCTACTGAAACTAAAAAGGGTTAAATAATTGAAGGCCAGCACGAATGAGCATAGGAGGCAGACTGAAAGACATTGTTTTCAAAGGCACACGAGGTGGATTGGCTTCCTTTGGTGCTTTGCAGTTCTAGGAAGGTGCTCGCTGACAGATTCACTTGTTGCACCCCCTACAGGTACTGGAACGGTTGTTGCACAAGGGATTTCGTGTGGTGGCGTCCTGCGGTGGTGGTGTGGATTCTTCACAGTTCAGTGAATATGTGCTGTATCGTCAGGACAAGCAGTTACAGCTCACACCAACAACATTCAGAATAAAACAGGAGCCCCTGGATTAGTGTGAGCACTGACCCCCAGCCCGGCCTTCCAGGCTTTTTTATGTTTTGTTTCTAACAACCCCCACCCACCCCCAACAGTCTACCTGTTTCGTTTTAGTTGCTGGACTCGAGAGCAGGCATCTGTCAAAGAGGAAGATCTCTTGATGATGATATTTATCGATGGATTGGATCAGCTGCACTCCCGCCCACCATGCATGTATGGACATCTGATGCCACCAGTCATCGTTCCAGGATGGCATGAGCCAGGAGCAGAAGCAGACGAGAAGGGGCATTGGTTATAACCATGGAAGGAATCCAACCTTAGGCCAATGAGAGGATCACACTGCGATGATCCAGAACTTCTGTAACTTGTAAAGTATTCTTCTGTCCCGTCCTATTCTCCAGCCAAGCACTGCTGCTCCAATCCCAACAGGGCACAGACCATCTCACCAACAGTGGGCACAGACCATTTCACTATCTCCCCAACACTGGGCACAGACATCTCCCCAACACTGGGCACAAAGCATCTCACCAGCACTGGGCACAGAGCATCTGTTCAACACTGGGCACGGATATCTCACCCATGCTGGGCACAGACCATCTCTGGGCACAGAGCATCTCGCCAACACAGGGCGTCGATGTAAACAGTCTAAACTCAGAGTGTTGACACAACGTAGTCTACTTACAGACACTCTGTGCTGGGACAACTGGTCCCCACTACACACAGTCAGTGCTGGGACCATCAGTCCCTGTTATACAAACCTTGTCCTACTTTAAAGATGATTTCTTGGGACTCTCCACTATGCCTGACAATGTGATTTTAGTGAGCACCCCACTGGTCAGAGGTTTTTATTATAGAGACCCACCCAATGTTTCATTCTTCCCATCATAGACCTCCCGTATGGAATCTCCTGTCCCCTCTTCACTTCCTCACCTTGACCATCCTTCATCTCACTCGTCCGAGGCTGGTCCCAGACCCATGAGACTAAAGCAGCTAAAATTAAAGTACAATTCATTACTTGCTGAAAAGAAAGCAGTTGATTTTTTTTATTATAAATAAACGAAGATGTTTAACTGTAACTTGTCTATGCTTTTTTTGTACTCATGATTTCCAAGTGTCTAATCAATGGGGCTTGTGATTGAGTGTTTATTCTGTAGTGTGCCACGAAGAGCAGGGAGTTCTCCTCATGTTCGGGACAACATGTATCTGCATCAAATATCACTAAAACATTATTCACTTGTTATTACTCTGGTATTTGTAGGCACTTGCTGTGCGCAATTCGATTGCTGTTTTCTACATTATAACAGTGACTACACATGGAAGATGTTGTCACTGTCTAGAGAGCTCTTTAGGATAACATGAAAGACACTGTAGAAATGTGGGCTGTTCATTCTGTCCTTTACACGTTAATCTATAGAAGACCAGCTTCCACCAGGAAAGATGAAAAGCCAACTGTAATTAAGATCGCTCTTCCCTCCATCACTGAAATTCTCAAGCATTTCCAATCTTTCAGTATTCTCGGATATATCCAGTCTGGCTCGGGAACTGTGGGGTTTGCCTTGTTCCAATTTCTGCATAACAGGTTCTTAGCAAATAGTTTCATGTGCTTTGTATTAGTTCATCCATTCAGTAGAACTACAGTATGTTTATTGTCGACTGTGAAAACTAATGTGTGGAACTAATTTAGTCCATTTACCATAACCTGATCACCTAGAACATTTTAGCCAATTTCTCCTTTATGGACCCATTTGTGCTTTGACATTCCTTCCATTATCATCACCGTAAAATTATTTTGCTGTACCTGTATTTCCCATTAACTTTAGCTCCTTACTTGGAGGACTTAAAATCTTTTCTTTTAATGAATTGTAAAGCATTGTGCTCATTTTTAATTCAAAACAGAAAAATATTCCAGTAATACTCAACAAGTTACTTAGCATCTGTATGGGGAGAAACAGCTTATGTTTCAGATTGATCATTGATCTACTGAACAATCCAACTCTGTCCACGTCAGCATCTTATCCCCAATCACACATGCTTCACTTCCACACGTTAAATCTCTTATGTGGAACCTTGTCAAAAGCCTTCTGAATGTCCAAATATACCACATCCACTGGTTCGCCCTCATCTGCTCACTACATCTTAAAAAAGCTCCGGTACATTTGTCAAGCGTACACAAAGCCATGTTAACTTTCAGCTATCCTGTCACTCAATTCCAAGTGTCTGCGATTGCAACTGTAGTAATGGACTCTGACAATTTCCCCACCACTGACGCTTTTGTCCACTCAGCACCTCAGACGTGCCAACCCACTCAATAATATCACGGCTGACCTACCATTGGGCTACTTACCTCTAAATCGTTACAATTACCATCTCTGCCCCCTCGAACCTCATCTCAGGATTTGGACAATGAAAGGTCAGTGACATATTTCCAACTCAGGATGGTGAGGGGAACCTGCAGGTGGTGGTGTTCCCCTGCTGCCTTTGTCCCTCTTGGCTGGTGAGGATGAGGGTCTGGAAGTGTGTTGAAGTACTCTGGATGAGAAATTACAGGACATTTTGTAAATGGTACCAACTGCAGTCACTATGATGGAGCGAGTGAATGTTTAAGATGGTGGATGGAGTACTAATCAAATCAACTACTTTGAGCTGGATGAGTTTCTTGAAGATTGGAGCTCATCAGGTGAGTGGTGAAAATTCCATCATGTCCCTGTCTTCTGCCTTGCAGATGGTGGAAGGGCTTTGGAGTGTCAGGAGGTGAGTCACCCCCCCACGGGATACCCGGCCTCTGACCTGCTCTTTCAGCCATGGTATTTATGTGTTTGGTTCAGTTAAGTGCTTGACTCCCAGGATGTTGATGATGGCTACTTGGCGACGGTGATGTCATTGAATGACAGGCAGATGGTTGGAGATGTTGTTGCAGATGGACACTACCTGGCACTTTTGTTGTACATTTGTAACTTGCCACCTATCAGTCCATTCCCACTTCTGATGTTTGTGTGGACCAAGGCTATAGTCAGGATGTAGTCATGGTCCTGGGCATTGGTGAGGAGGTCATCAGTGAGGAAGTGCTGCTTAATAACACCTTTCATCACTTTGCAACTCATTGAGTGTAGACTTATTGAATGGAACGTAGTCAGACTGGATCTATGTACAAGTCTTACCCGGGCAATTTTCTCCATTGCTAGGCAGATGCCAGTATTGTAACTGTACTGAAACAGCTTGGCTGAAAGCACAGCTAGTTTTGGGTGCAGGGCTTCGGGATGGGGATATTGCTTGGTCCCAGAGACTGTTGCATTCAATGTCCGGAATTTTTACATTCATTCACTTTATATTATCTTTCAGGTATTTGTAGCTTCTTACACTCACATGAATTTTACCTTTGAATCAATAAAAAGGACAGAAATGATCATTTTTATCCAAACAAAATCCTCATTAAGGATGACAATAGTTGAGATTAAACTGTTCTCAAATTACTTAGCAGCTTTTAATGATTAAGTAAACAGATTTACCGCAAATATCCCAAAATAAACAAACCCACCTCAAATAGCCCAAGATGTCAGCTCAAATTTTTAACATCCATGGGGATGTTTCCCCTGGCTGAAGTGTCTCGAACAAGGGGGGTCGCAGTCTCAGAATAAGTGGTGGGCCATTCAGAACTGAGATGAGAAGAAATGTCTTCATCCATAGAGTGGTGAACCTTTGGAATTCTCTGCTCTGGGGGGATGTGGAGGCTCAGTGACTCAGTACATTCATTAGAGACATCAGTAGTTGTTTGGATATTAAGAGAACCAGGGATGCGGAGTTAGTGCAGGAAAATGGAGCTCAGGTAAAAGATCAGCTGTGATCGTACTGTTGGCAAAACAGGTGCGATGGACTGAATGTCAGAATCAGCTCTGGGCAAAATGTTTTGACTCGGTCACCACTCTTGCCTGAGTGAGGTTAGTGGTTTGCATCACAATCTACACACTCCAGTCCATAATATTCCACAGCACAGCCCATCATCTCTGATTGCTCATAGTCTACAACAGCCCATAGTTTATGACTGCTCATTGTCTACCACGTTCTATGACAGTCTGTAGTCTATGACTGCTCATTGAACCAGGGCTAGAATTCTCCTTGTGTCATGGCAAATAGTTATCCTTCGACTAAAACCAATGGAATGGGCCACTACTATTGACTTATGTCTGTGGAACCTTAATGTGCACAAATCAATTGCTGCATTTCCCTACATTAATGCGATGACCACACTTCAATATTGGCTTATGGAAGATCCAGGTCAAAGTATAAGTCCTTCTTTAAGTTACCTTCTCCCTTGGCTGCTATCTTGTGCCTTACAACTCAAAGTACTGACTTTACACACGGCAGTGATGAGAACATCTGGAGACTCTTGCCCTGGGTCCGAGATGTTTGCGCTGAACAATATCAGGTTGTGGCTGCAAAGGACCCAATGTAAATCTGCAGTGAAATGCTCCTGCTGAGGATAGAGATGGTTAGGAAGGGAACTGGTTCAAAGATGGATGTGTGATCGGAAGTGAGGTTGAGGCTCTGTGATCACACCCTCCAGCCTGCCGCTGGTATTGCAGGCCATTTGGTCCATCACACCCATCATCTCTCTGGTCCAATGATCCTGCTAAGCTACTCTTCACACGTAACTCAGGAAGGGGTGGAATTTTTATTTTAAGCATTCTTTTACAGTGAACAAGGTAAAGCCACATGAAATGTTTAATAAACAGGTGTTTTATTTCTTTACAAAATAAGTACAAAGTTTGAGAATATATCTCTGCACGTGTGGTCGAGGGTAATTGTATATACAATACCAAAAACTAACAGCATTGTAGTAAACATGTCTTTGTAAACACTATGTACAAATTATCATCCTTCTAAAACCAGTTCCAACATGATTGTTGTCCTTGCTCGTTTAATACCTTAAATAAAATATTGACTAGACTGTAGGAGAAGTGCAAATATACCTGCTTGTTCTTTAAGAACCATAAAAAAAAATTAAAACTATTCTTAAGCTGAGAAATTGCCTGATTTGTCCTACACACACACACACACACACACACACACACACACACACACACACACACACACACACACACACACACACTTGAAGTGCAGAGCTCAAGACTGCAGATTTCACAAAAGTCACCAGGTCCTTTCTCAATGTGGAATAACACCAGGGAAAGGGGGATAATCCCATGGAGGGGGGGGGTATAATGATGGGGAAAGGGGAGCAATGCTGGGAAAGGTTAAATAATGACAAGGTAAAGACTGCTGCAGAAATGTGGAGTTATGCAAGGGAGAAAGGATAGTTTATACAGGTGGTAAGTGGGTAATGGATGAACTGCAATGAGTGAGGAAACTGATAAGCAATTGCAGGAACACTCAGGTGACCTGGGGAAATGCAGCTCCCTCTTCAATCCTCTCCCTGAGGACAGCAGGGAGGCTTTTCCCGATTCTATGCCCAGCTGGAGAAGTCTCTTACAGCCCATGGATCCCAGTGTTGGAAGTGGGTGCAGGTGCACCCTCTTGCTGGGAGATGTTTTCCTCGAAGGTGCTGCAGTGTTCTCAGGCACTTCATCCATGGGGGACACAGAGAGTGTCCACATTCACCCCCAGTCCAGAGACAAGAGCAGGGACAGAGACAGAGGTTAATTGCAGGACCCTGAAAGGTCATCAGTCTGAGAATCAGTGCCCACACAGGCAGTTGTGTGAACTTCACCTTTACCAATGCCTCACAGTTTCATTGCCTGTGCTTCAGGTTTAAATATGACAGCAACACATTAGAGAGAGTGAGGTTACTGGATGCCCAGGTACCTGACTGTTCCTTCCACCTCCCAATTTAAGCAAAACTTTTAAAACATGTTGAACAATGCAATTCTCCACCACCCAACACAAAGGGAACAGACACTGGTGATCAAGGAGTTGGCCATTCCCAAGCGACATGTCATCACAGCTGAAACGTCTCATCAGCATCACCATGTTCCCGACACATAACATAGAGGTTTAGTTATATAAAAAAATTAAATAAAGTTGTAAACCAGAAAAAGTATAAATTTCCCTTCAATGTATGATTCTCAATACTGCTAAAGGCTTTTGAACTTGGGAGCAGTTTACCTGAATTTAACTCCTGCAGTGGGTAACAACGTAAAACTACCGATTGAAAATCAGTCCAAGATCGGAAGGTGAACCAGCTGTGGCTCCCACTACAAGAAAACGTTGGTAGCAGCGAGAAAAAGAATAAAATTAGAATGTAAAACTACTCCAAACACAGTCTTGGGTAACCGACAGAGTGAAGGTTGGAGAACGACTGCTGGGGACCCTGTCTGTTCCCCAGACCTGCACTCAGGTGTTCCTGTCCTGTGCTTCAGATGCTTCCAGACCTGTTCCGCGGTATCTGCAGGTTTACCCAGTCGCTCTTTCTTAATTTCTAACAAATCGACAAAAACAGATGGGCAGTGCTGGAGAATTTAAATAATGGCTGCAGGCCAGATAGAAGTACCTAAAGGTTATTGGAAGATGAGGTCTGAGGCAGCCATGAACAAATTTGGATACCAAATGATTTGTTTGAGGAAAAGGCAAAAGGAGAAAGTCAGTGACTACTGTTCACCTGGAGATGGGAAGCAGTGCAGTGGCACCTTCTGCTCGCTGCCCTCTACTTCAGCAGTGCCCGGTACAGAGTCAGCGAGTGCCTGCCATCCCGCTCCTGTTCCATGTAGAAGATGAAGTCCCTGAGGTTTACCCGAGTTACTTTCTGCCGTGCGTACTGTCTAGACGAGGTTGGCGTGAATCCTGTCTGGGCACCTGACGTCAGACACGCTCCCTGTGAAGAGTAGAAACTAGGTCACCACCCAAATGAAAGGCAAGCCACATCATACTGAATCACAACAAAAATCTATCTCCATAACCTTGGCAATGACTACAAAGGGAGCTGAGAGCTCTGTTGTACCACCCAAGGACCCACTCACAATGGCTCAGCTTCTGGTGTTGGCCAATCTCACAATAGCTCCTGGAATCCTACATGACATCACTCACATCGCACTGCACCTCCCAGACAGGTATACTCAAAGTCAAAGTCAAAGTTCAGTTTATTGTCATCTGCACAAGTCCATGTGTGCACAGGTGCAATGAAAAACTTACCTGTAGCAGCATCACAGGCACACAGCATCATTAAACAAACATAAATAAAACACAATTTTTACAAGAAAGTACAGTTAGGACAAAAAAAGCAGTTTTAATGCAAGGTGATCAAAGTGTTGCTAAAATGCAGTGATTAGGGTTGTGCGATTGGTTCAAGAACCGAATGGTTGAAGGGAAGTAGCTGTTCCTGAACCTGGTGGTGTGGGACTTCAGGTTTCTGTACCTCCTGCCCGATGGGAGCTGCGAGAAGATGGCACGGCCCGGATGGTGGGGATCTTTGATGATGGATGTTGCTGTCCTGAGACAGCGCCTCCTGTAGATACTACCGAAGGTGGGATATTAACAGAGAAGATGTCATAATAGAATCCGTTTTATGTTCAGGCCCTAATTTAGAAGTTAATAGACAGTTTATTGTTAGAATTTTCTAAATGTGATATCTTTAGAACACTGCTGGTCGGTTCAAATTGACACACCTGGTTTGCAGGGTGAGATAAATGTTGACATTTAAAACCATTGGGGCTCAGCTTCGAACAGACACAAATAGCTGGTCAAGGATAACCTGTACCAGGAGGACTTAGATCTGGGATCCACTGTCCACACGATGAACTGAGGTGAATGACTGTAAAGTCTGAGGCGAAGGGATGAAATGGTCACCTATGTGGGGAGTGAAGTGGGACCCTTCACAGACATTCTGGGATGTCTAACTGCAATATGAGGCATTCACATGATCCACAACCAGATCGGCGTGTTGTTTGCAACTCCCATTCACTCCAAACAGATCAAGAAGCGGAGACTCTGTTGGGACCTTCACCGGCTGGTGCAGACACCACAGCTCCAAGCTTGTTTCTCTCAGTTTAATATTATCAACTGATCTGTCAAATTCAAACCTAACCAGAGAATCAATGGTGGTTTGGTGATATATTACTGCATGATTAATCCATTAGTCAGGACTACAATCAGGAGACAGGAGCTTAATCCCTCTGAGGGGAATTTAAATTTGTTAAATTAAAAGATCTGGAATAAAAAGATTGATGTGGCACTGGTGATGGGATAGTTATAAAAGTTCATCGAACTGGTGACACCAGACATCACTAATGTCTCAGGGGCCCACAACATACAGAAACACAGTTGTACTAAACCACAGAAGTAATAAAAATGAATCAGAACACCTGACCTCAACTAGAGCATTGGATTTAGAAACACCCATCCACCCTGGAATGTCATCTTCATGCCCAGATTGGAGGCCCTCTCCCCACAGGCTGATCAGGGACCTTTGTTTTGGTGAATGGTCTTCAGCTTGAAATGTTTACCCTGTTTCTCTCTCCACAGACGCTGCCTGTTCTTCTGAGTGTTTCCAGCATTTTCTGTTTTTATTTTTAATCAAGGAACTCTTTGCCATATGCAAACCAAAAGAATCCAGCATATACAACATCCTCAGCAATGACCCCAGACCTTGTGAAGACACATATTGAAGGCTACTGCCCTCCCTCAGCTGGCGAATCATCTGTCCTGCACCCGTCCATGGGAGTAGTGGTAGCATGGAACCAAGACAGAATCTGCTGCCAACACTCAACATCTGTGGAAGGAGAAACAGTCAATGTTTTGGCTCTGTGACCCTTGATCAGAACAGTCGGTTTGACCGCTGCACAGCTCTTGGACAGAGAATGTCACGTCTTAACACGGAGGACACCCACCGTCTCTGGCACTACCATCCTACTGAAAGCTGCCCCATTCCCGATGATGGGAGGTGGGTGGAGGGCAGTGTGTAATGCGGAAGACAGGGGTGAACGAGTTGCAACTGCACTCATGCCGCAGCACTGAGTACTTGAGCCACTTTAGGTTCTGCCTGAAATCCCTGGTGTCAGAGAGGATGCGGTTTTCACTTCACTCAGTTCTCTCCAGGTGATATCATGCAATGCCAGACATTGGGAACAGCAAGGGCTGAGAGATCAGACAACAGCAGGACAGAGGATTTAAACTCCAGACGAGCTGTACCACTCCAGTACAGTTACAACACTGGCATCTACCCGACAAACTGCCCGTGCTTCACTAACATCAGGTTAATTACTGCCTAATGAGCCAGTCCTCGAGCATCAGTAGGGTGAAGGAAGATGTCACAGACAACACAGCACAGATCCAGGCCCTTCGGCCCAACCAGTCCACGCACACCCAACTCATCCCAATTTCCAGCGTTCGGCTCCACGTACCTATCCAAGCTGTCCTTGGCAGTGATACCAAGCTCATCTACTCACTCAGCTCCTGACCTTCCCACAGCCCTGGTCCCAACAAGGACCACACAGCTGAAATCCAGAGTGCGGTGGGTCACCCCCCCTTAATATCCAGGCAGCATTTAGCCGAGTCTGGCATCACAGAGCACTGGTAGAAGCGAGATCACTGGACTCAGGGGGAGCACACCACCGGCTGGCATCACATGTATACAACAAGAAGTGTTTTAGTTGGCAATCATGCCCGGACCAGTACTGGCCTGTTTATTACAACAAAACTACTCATTGAGTGCAGCCCACTGTGCACGAGGTCATGATGACAGCCGATAAAGGAAATCTTTTTCCCATTATTGAGCGATCCAATACCAGGGGGCATGCATTTAAGGTGAGAAGCGGTAGGTTCAGAAGAGACGTGAGGGGTATGTTTTTATTCAGAGAGTGATGGATGCCTGGATGGGCACATGAATGAGAGGAAAATAGAGGGATATGGGCATTCTGTAGGTAGGAGGGAATAGCTATGTCAGCACAACACTGTGGGCCGAAGGGCCTGTTCTGTGCTGTACTGTTCTATGTTCTATGTAGAAGCAGAAAATGCTTGACACACCCAGCGGGTCAGGCAGCATCGATGCAAGAGGAACAGAATTAACATTTCAGGTTAGAGTCAGAGCAGCTCTGACCGGAAACATTAAATCTGCTTCTCTCCCCACAGATACTGCCTGACCTGCTGAGCATTTCCAGCACTTCCTGCTTTTGTTTCAGATGTCCATGCTGCAGATTTTTGATTTTCATTTACTCTGGTCAAGGAGAGCCTTTTCCTTTGAGTGCCACAGCTAGTAGACCCGCTGCCTCACAACTCTGGTGACCTGGTTCCATCCTGAGCTCCAGTGCTGTCTGTGTGGACTTTCACCCTGTGGTTTTCCCTGGGTGCCCTGATTTTGTCTGATATCCTAAAGATGTGCGGGGTTAATCGCAGAAAGTTGTCCTGTAGGTGAGTGGTAGAATCTGGGGGGAGTTGACCGGAATGTGGGAGATTAGTGCAGGGTTGGTGTAAGTGGGCATTTGCCCATTGATAGTTGGCATGAATTGGTGCGCTGAAGGGCCTGTTGCTGAGCCATCAGGAGCCATTATCTTTTGGACTTAGTTTCCTTATTTAAGGATTTATTTTAAAACAAGTAGATTCTTACATTTAAAGAGGTGTCAACACCTGAAATTCCTGAAGGGCAGAAAAAAACCAACGTACAGAAACAGAATGGTGGAGAAATGGAGCGGGTCAGGCAGCATCGGTGGAGGTGAAGGGTGGAAGGTGACACCTCAGGCTGAGACCCAGCATCAGGACACGAAACACTGACTGACACTTTTCCCCTCTGCGATGCTTCCTGACCAGCTGAGTTCTTCCAGTGTTGTGTTTCTGTTCCAGACTCTAGCATCTGCAGTCTCTTGTGCCTTCAAAAGCAACTTGCAGTCTGTGTGGTTAATGGATTGACCTCGTATCCACTGGGCACTTGTTCCAACCCAAGCCCCACCAATGGGTCAGGGTGGATGGGGTGTCTATTCTCATTAAATGTTTGTGTTTGGGTCAGGTGTGCTTTACAGGCATGGCTCTGTACTTTATCCAAGTCTGGATTCATTTGCTCAGTACACTGCATGTTAATAGTGTGCTTGAGGATGCTGTATTCATGGCGACGTTGGCTCTGATCAGGTACGGGAGAATCTGGGTTCGATTTGGCTGTGGTTGGATCGGGTTTTAATTTCCTACCTGGGCAGATCTCCAAGCCCATGAGTTGTAGGGGCTCTGTAGCCCCAGAGCATTCTGCCTGTGTACAAGGGAGAGTCTAAACAGCAAGGATGCACAGCTACCTGTATTTGTTGTAAAAGCTGCAAGATAAGTTTTGAATCTCAGGAATTATAAGTTATTTGCTTTAGTGCAGTGTGACAACTTCCTGATGTGGGGAGTAAAACATCTTTAATGTGATGAAGAGAGTGCACCATCATTGTAACTTCTGTCCCTGTGACCCTCAGCAGCTCAATGGGTTTGATATTGGAAACCTAGGTCTACATTTGGATAGAACCGGTGCTCTGCCTGGAATGCACAGACCTTCGCTCCTGCACTTCTGTTATATAGTCATAGGACACGGATACAGGCCCCTCGGCCCAACCTGTCCATGCCGACCATGGTGCCCATCCAGCTAGTCCCAATTTCCTGCGTTCGGCCCATATCCCTCCAAGCCCCACCCCTCCATGTACCTATCCAAGTGCTTCTTAAATGACACTGTTGTACCTGCCTCACCCACTTCCTCTGGCAGCTCGTTCCATATACTCACCACACTCTGCGTGAAAAAGTTGCCCCTCAGGTCCCTTTTAAATCTTTCCCCTCTCACCCTAAACCTCTGCCCCCTAGTTTTGGACTCCTCTACCTTGAGGAAAAAAATGTTACCATCCACCTTATCTGTGCCTCTCATGACCACATAAACCTCTATAAGATCACAACTCATTCTCCTACCTTCCAAGGAATAAAGACCTCACCTGGCCAACCTCTTCCAGTAATCAGACACAATGTGCTGGAGGCTATCACCTCTCAGCTTCTTACTTCTCCCACCTTCCCCTTCTCACCTGGACTCACCTCTCACCTGAACTCGGCTGTCACCTGCCAGCATGTACTCTTCTCTCCCCCTCCCCTAACCTTCTTACTCTGGCTTCTGCCCTCTTCCTTTCCAGTCCCGATGAAGGGTCTCGGCCCGAAACGTCGACTGTTTACATCCTTTCACAGATGCTGCCTGACCTGCTGAGTTCCTCCAGCATTTTTTGTGTATTGCTCCAGATTCCAGCATCTGCAGAACCTCTTGCGTCTCCAGTAACTCAGGCTCTCTAATCCTGGCAACATCCTCGTAAATCTTTTCTGCACTCTTTCCAGTTTAACCACGTCACCACACTGAGTGGGTGTCGCAACAACAACCTCGCATTCAATGTCAGCAAGACCAAGGAACTGATTGCGGACTTCAGGAAGGGGAAGTCGGGAGAACACACACCAGTCCTCATTGAGGGGTCAGTGGTGGAAAGGGTGAGCAGCTTCAAGTTCCTGGGCGTTAACGTCTCAGCCGATCTATCCTGGGCCCAACAGATTGATGCAGTCATGAAGAAGGCATGCCAACGGCTCTACTTCATTAGGAGTTTGAGGAGATTTGGTACGTCACCAAAGACTCTTGCAGATTTCTACAGATGTACGGTGGAGAGCATTCTGACTGGTTGCATCACAGCCTGGTATGGAGGCTCCAATGCACAGGATCACAAGAGGCTGCAGAGGGTTGTAGACTCAGCCAGCTCCATCACGGGCACAACCCTCCCCACCATCGAGGACATCTTCAAGAAGCGGTGCCTCAAGAAGGTGGGATCCATCACTAAGGACCCTCATTATCCGGGACGTGCCCTCTTCTCGTTACTACCATTAGAGAGGAGGTACAGGAGCCTGAAGACCCACACTCAACGATTCAGGAACAGCTTCTTCCCCTCTGCCATCAGATTTCTGAACAATCCAGAAACACTACCTCATTATTCCTCTTTTTGCGCTATTTATTTATTTTGTAATTTATAGATTTTTATGCCTTTGCACTGCACTGCCGCAAAACAACACATTTCATGTCATATGTCAGTGATAATAAAACCTGATTCTGATATCCCCCTGTAACCTACGATAACCTTCTTCACTATCAACACCTCCTAATTTTGTGTCATCCGCAAACTTACTGATCAAGCCTTGTGCATTCCCATCCAAATCATTTCTCTAAATAACGAATAACAAGGGTCCCAACACCGACCCCTGCAGCACACCACTGGTCACCAGCCTCCATTCATAGAAACAACCTTCAGCCACTGCCCTCTGCTTCTACCTTCAAACCAATTTTGAATCCACTGAACTCGCTCTCCCTGATTCCATGGGACCCAACCTTCCAGACCAGCCTACCATGCGGGACCTTGTCGAAGGTCTTGCTAAAGTCCAAATGGACAACATCCGCTGCCCTACCTTCATCCACCTTTTTGGTGACCTCTTCAAGAACCTCTAAAAGGTTTGTCAAGCACGACTTCCCACGCACAAAGCCTTGCTGACTCCTCCTGATCAGACTCTCTCTATCCCTGTTCTCTGCCGTGGAGACCATACTCTGTGTTGGTTAGAGTCCCACCACACAAATCCGGCTGGGGTGCAGCCCATCGCTGGAACCAGCCGCCCGAGCCCAGCTCAGGGGCTCTGCCGCTGCACGGTGCCTCCTCAGCCTGCTGAGGTACACAGAGATTGGTGGGCACCCACACTCACCTCACTGGCTCACCCCCAGCACATCTCGTCACAGGGTTACCAGGAACCCTTCTCTGCTCTCACTCTCCCCCCACCCCTACCTCCTCAATTTCAACCACAGTAACAAAAGGAACAAGGTCTGGGTCAAAAACTGCCTGAAACAAGGAAGTCATTCCAGAGCCAACGGCGACGTCCCTGGTTCTCCAGCTTCTCCAGTGGATGGGTCCAAACACGGGCATGGCCCCTGCGGCAAACCTGTGTGCGCAGTTACCCTGACTGAACTATGGGCAGATCCTCACCCCACCCTCCATGGATAAGCAGGAACAGAAGGAGGCCGTTTGGTCCCTCCAGCCTGCTCCTCCATTCATTAAGACCGTGGGCGATCTGATCTCGGCTTCACCTCCACTTTCTTGCCTGTCCCAATCATCGCTTGACTCCCGAGTGATGGAGATATCTTTGAGATACTCAGGTCGTTAATGTTACTCTGGTTGTGCACAAGATTTAGGAAGAGTACACGAGTGAAAGGCATCATATCCAGTGAGCATGTCAACAGGCTAACAACCCGACCACCTGTGCTCACACTCCGTGTTAGTCCCCCCACCCATCCCGGGGTTTACTGCATTTGGTTACTGAACCTCCTGTGGACGACCGTCACCACTGCACCCACGGGTGCCCAAGGTCAATTGAACCCAGAACGTGTCATTGGCAATGAGTGGCACCTCGGTCACATTGCAGATGTATCTGTGCAGTAGGGAGGAGTGTGCAGCCTCAGGGGGCCCAGTGGCTTCAACGAGAGTGCACGGCAAATCAGTCGGCATCAGGAGAGCTGTCTTTTCAACAACTGGAAACTAATAGGAGCCAACAGCCAAGGGGAGAAGGGATCAACAAACACATCAGCTGTTTTTGTTTACTGTTAAATAACTCCCAGGTTATCAGTATGCAGTTGTTTTTACTACAATCTGAATCACACAGGAAAAAAAAACACCTTTAATAAAGTAACTGCACCTTAAGGAACTCAAACAGAGGCCAACATTGTCTGTAGCCATAGTAACTAATTAGTGAGCAGCTCACTGCAAGAAAAACACAACAAAACAGCCCTGAGGTGATGTGCTGCACAGTTACCCACACTCCGGGCTCTCTCCTCTCCCAGCCTGCTCTCTGTCTGCTTTCCTGTCCAGATCTGTGTTTGTGTGCGTGTATGTGTACGTGTGTACATTGTTCAGCTTTGCAATGGGCTATTTTGTTGTCCTATTTTGCCGTCAGGGCTTCTGACATTGAACAAAGCCTTGCCTTGTTTGTAGGCTGCCTGCCCCCAGGCACTCTCCTCCAGCCAGGAGGGTGGAGCTGCCTGGCGCTGGCTGCAGCTGCAGCTCCCCGATCCTCTGATCATATGCCAGCAAGTGATCAGGCAAGGGAGGGTCAGGTGATGGTGGGTTAGAAAAACAATTCTGTTTTGCCCAGGGTGAAACCACCTCAATGTGCTCAGCTACCAGCTATGTGGAGTGAGGCATTACTTCTCAGAGGGGAGCAGTGAGGGAGGGCAGGGGAAGGGAGCAGTGTGAGAGGTCAGGGGAGGGCAGGGGAGCAGTGAGGGAGGGGACGGGAGGGCAGGGGAAGGGAGGACAGGGAAGGGGAGCAGTGAGGGAGGGGACGGGAGGGCAGGGGAAGGGAGGACAGGGAAGGGGAGCAGTGAGGGAGGGGAGGGGGGAGGTGCAGTGAGTGGGGGGGACGCTGCAGACTCTCTGTTACCACTCCGGCATCTCTGGGAGCTCCTCAAAGCAACAACAAGGGATGAGGAAGGGAAGAGAAACTTAGCACAGCGCTCAAGGACCCATCCAACTGTGCATTCCATCGGGACAAGGCACGTGGTGTCTATCACAGGCAACTGCTGTCTACTGCTGCCTCGGTAAAGCAGCCAACATAATCAAAGACCCCACCCACCCCGGACATTCTCTCTTCTCCCCCCTCCCATCGGGCAGAAGATACAAAAGCCTGAAAGCACGTACCACCAGGCTCAAGGACAGCTTCTGTCCCGCTGTTATAAGACTATTGAACGGTTCCCTACTACGATAAGGTGGACTCTTGACCCCACAATCTCCCTCGTTGTGACCTTGCACCTTATTGTCTGCCCGCACTGCACTTTCTCTGTAACTGTAACACTACATTCTGCATTCGGTATTGTTTTACCCTGTACTACCTCAATGTGCTGTGTAATGAATTGATCTGGATGGACAGTATGCAAGACAAGTTTTTCACTGTACCTCAGCACATGTGACAATAATAAACCAATTTATCCTGAGGTCTGGACTACTGATCTGGGTCTTGAATCCTACCACAGCAACTGGGAACTGAACCCAAGTAATTAAGCAGACTAGAACAAGAAGGTAGCTCCGGTAACAGGGAGCATGATCATTGTTAAACCCCATGATCTCTGGGGAAGGAAGTCTGCCAGACCTACCTCGGCTGGTCCACACGTGACTCCAGACTCTCCCGTGGCTGGCAGTCACTCAGTACAGACAGCAATGGGGGCTGGACAATAACTGTCGGCCCTGCCAACGACATCTCTAGGGGTAAAAGTGCCCACGTCTCCAGGGGTAACAGCACTCTTGGGGATGACTCGTTTCCGCGCCGGTGCTGTGGGATCTGACGTGACTGATGACACTGGTGTGGGATCGGCAGACTCTGTCACAGGGAGGTCAGGCCAGTAGGTTGGCTGGGAGATGGTGCATTCCTCCTGCCACTTTGGCTTGGCTTCGACATACTTTCAAAGAGATTCAAGGTGCAAGGTTCCTGCCCAGGTGCTTCTCTATTTTGATCAGCGAGAATGTCACTCTTTTTGTGAACCCTGTGTACTTGCAAAGGCCCTGCTGTGATGGAGCTCGGAGATTCAGAACACCGATCTCAGGCATGCAGATGATACATATTGTGCACTGGAACAGTCGGAATGTGTCGGCCACAACCCTGGGAATGCTGGTCTGGGAGAGGATATTGACACTGGTTCACTTAGACCTGGAGAAATGTGCAGAGATGGTGTTGGTTGTACAAACGGTAGCCTGTTCTCCAAAGCCCATCACCGTGCTGTAGCCCAGGCATCGTTGCTGGTCTTCAAACACTCATCACTGAACACTGCCAAAACACTGGAAGGTATCTTCACCCCCAGCACCGCCTCTGGGATGTGGGAGGAAACTGGAGCACACGGAGACACCCATGCGGTCACAGGGAGAATGTGCAAACTCCACACAGCGCCCGAAGTCGGGATCAAACCCAGGTCTCCGGCTCTGAGAGGCAGCAGTGCTAAATACTGTGCCACCCTTCCTGTGTTTGGAAGGACTAGCTGGCCACTTTGGCCACTAAACCCTTGTGGATGTAAGCATCAGTGATGGCATTTTCCTGAAGGGTTTGCATTATTCGGCACTTGGTCTCCCTGCAGAGCCTCCACAGCAGTGCTCAGTGGGTCAGCGAAAGCCACAGCACTGCTCTGCCATGTGTTGGGGAAGGGAAGCAGTTGGCCAGTGTTGAATGGGCCTGGCCTCAAGTGATCTGCTTTCCACAATGTGCAAGAGTCATAACGTCATTGAAAAGGGCCATTCGGCCCACCTCGTCCATGCTGACCACAATGCCTATCTACACGTGCATTAGGCCCAGACTCCTTTCCCCTTCAAGCACCTGTCCAAATCCCTTTTGAAAGTTGTAATTGCATCTACCTCCACCACCTCCTCTGGCAGCTCATTCCAGATATTCACCACCCTCTGTGTGGAAAAACTTACCCCTCGGATCTTTAAATTTCTCTCTTCTCACCTTAAGCCTGTGCCCTCTAGTTCTAGATGCTCTGGGAAAAAGACTATCTATCCTCCTCATAATTGTATAAACCTCTATCAGGTCACCCCTCAGCCTCCCACGTTCCAGTGAGAACGAACCCAGCCTGTCCAATCGCTCCCTATGACCACAGCCCTCCATTCCAGGCACACTCTCCATTGCTGACACATCCCTCCTGTAGTGTGGCGACCAGAACCGCACACAGTACTCCAAGTGCGGACTAACCAATGTGTTGTATAACTGCAACGTGATGTTCCAACTCTTACACTCAAATGCACTCAAGTTCAGTAAGGTAATGCACTCAAACGTGGTGGGGGTGGGGGGGGGAAGTGGGGATATTGGTGGAAAGATCTTTGGATCGGAGGGGTCATTACGCAATTCCAAAAGTGCAACGACACATGCTTTTCTCCAGGTCTTTGCTCAACAATTCAACTTCACAGAAACAGTCTCAGCACCCATTTCCTTCTCATGGGCCTGAATTTCTTTACATGTCTATATGTCAATGTCTGCAGCCTTCTTCATTACAGCTTCCCCCTCAGCTGCTGACATCATCACTGGAACCTATTCACCAAGGTTTCTCTTGCTACAGTTTGTTTGGGGGCTTGAAGCAGTTGGTGCTGGGTCTCCACTGCTTAGCTGTGCATTGTGATTCTGCTTCCCCATCGTCGATCAAGCTTTCTTGCTAATGTCCATCATTTCTGTGCTTTGGGCGTCTGTCGTGACTTGCCACGTTGTTTATAGCTTGACAGTGAGAGACACAACCCACCGAGTCCACACTAACCATCAATTACTCATTTACACCAATCCCACATTAATCCCATTCAGTCAACTGCCCCCAGATTCTACCACTCATCTACACACTAGGGGCAGTTTACAGCGGCCAATTAGCCTATCAATCTGCATACCTTTAGGATGTGGGAGGAAACTGGAGCACCCGGAGGAAACTAACATGGTCACAGAGAGAGTGTGCAAACTCCACACAGACAGCGCCGGAGGTCAGGATCGAACCTGGGTCTCTGGCGCTGTGAGGCAGCGGCTCTACCCCGCTCTGCCATGGTGCTGCCCATAATCATTAACATGATTCTGCCAGTACAACACTAAGCTCCTTTCCCTTGCAACGGTGACTCCTGCAGAAGGGAGGATTCGGGCTCTGAGGTGGGTCCTTGGAGATGCCGTTAGTTTGGCAGCCCCTTGGAACATGTGCCCTGTCAGTGCTCCAAGTCGTGCAGTGACATCCTGTTGACTTGTGCTCTTGAAATTGGAGTGACAGTAGAAAGGCCCCATTTCTGGTGGTGTAGATGGACAGCACTGGTCCTGAAGGGACAGGGCATGGACTGTGGGATTGGTGCAGGAACCGTCCTGCAGTCAAGTGCCAAGATGTTGCTGTGGACAGAGGCGTGGATGGGCCATCACTCCTGCCTTAGGGTCACACATCAATCTCCTTCCAACTAAGATATCTTTATTAGTCACATGTACATCGAAACACACAGTGAAATGCTTCTTTTGCACAGAATGTTCTGGGGGCAGCCCGCAAGTGTCACCACGCTTCTGGCGCCAACATAGCATGCCCACAACTTCCTAACCTGTACGTCTTTAGAATGTGGGAGGAAACCGGAGCACCCAGAGGAAACCCACACAGACATGGGGAGAACGTACAAACTCCTTACAGACAGCGGCCGGAATTGAACCCGGGTCGCTGGCGCTGTAATAGCGTTACGCTAACTGATTCCCTGTATTTACCGACAGTGTTGTGTCTGCAGGTATAACTACAGCCAGTAAAACTGCCAGTGACAATTTGAGAATTGTTCTGATGTGACATTGGTTCCAAAATGCCAAATTTCCTTTTGAAATAATCAAGTATTGGAGGTGTTAATGGTGAGGCAGGGACAGAAGGGAGTGGAGGGATGGTGGGTGGTGGGGACTAGAGGTGTGGGAGAGGAGAGAGGCGTTTGTGGAAAGATGGAGTGAAGGGAGAGAGGCAGGGGAGAGGGGAGAGAATGCATTGGGAAAGGGAGGAGAAAGGGGTGGAGGGAAAGGTGCGAGGAGAAGGAGAGAGGGGACAAAGAGGAGAGGGGAGGGGAGATGGAGGGAGGGAAGGGAGGGGAGAGGGAGGGAGGCAGAGAAGGGGAGGAGGGTGAGGGGAGGGGAGGAGGGAGGGGAGATGGAGGAAGCAAGAGGCGAGGGAGGAGAGAGAAGAGGGAGGGAGAGAGAAGAGATGAGGAGAGAGAAGAGACGAGGAGGGACAAGGGACGGAGGACGAGGGAGGAAGGAGGGACAGGAGAAAGGGATGAGGGAGGGAAGGCAAGAGGGATGGAGGAAGGACAGGACAGAGGGAGGAGGGATGGGGAGAAGGAACAGAAGGAAGAGAAAGAGAGTGGAGAGAGAGAGGGCAAGGGGAAAGAGGGACTGAGGAGAGTAAGGGGAAAAAGAGAAACTGAGAAGGTGTGTGGTGAAGCATAATGGAATGATCAAAGGTGGACTGGAGTGGTGTGGGGTTTAGGGACTGAGCCTTTTCTCACTGTTGAAACTGCTTCAGCATTTATCTCTACAAACCTGCACTTCAAAGTGATTCATTACATGTTAAGTGCTTTCAGACTTCGGGAGGCACAATGAGATACTGTAGAAGTCTGTGTTTTCTGATCTGTGTAATTGAGAATATGCTGCACCAGTGTGTTGCCGATCAAGGACTGCCTCTTCACCACAGTGAGCAAGGTGAAGGCTTCCACTAAGGAAACTACACAAGAGCACGGGCTGAGGTGAGGGCATTTTCAGCCCACTGAGGGTGTCCTTCCTTCCCTGATGTCCAGCCCTTTGTGGCCCGCCCTCATTAGCAGCCACGTTACTGATTCACACAGCTCTGCCCCTGCCTTCCAATTGCTCCCTCCACACGTCCATAACTCCCTCAATCCCGTGACATGCCACCACAGGAGGCTTCGCTACTGCCCTGATGAGTCACAGAGAGGGTCACCTATCACAGAGAGGTCCATCCACACACCCTTTCATCCTTCCAAACTCCTTCCTTCTCCACCATCTGCTGCAAAATCTCTCACACCCGACTGGACAGCTTCTGCCTCTCAACACAATGTTTCTGCAGTTACTGATACGCTCCAGCACCCCTCGCCTCGATCACAATGCTCCGATCTCCAGTAAACCATTACACTCCATCACCTGCATCCCAATTCCAACCACATATTCCATAACACCTTAGAAGGAGGCCATCCGGCCCATCAAGTCTCTGCTGATCTCAGAGCAATCTCATCAACCCCATTCCCCGACATGCCTGTAACGTTAACACCCCCCCGATTCTCTCACCAACTACCTACACGAGGGGTAATTTATAGTAGCCATTCTTCTAACAACTGACACGTGTCTGGGATGTGGATACAGTCACAAGGAGAAGATGCAAAGGTCAGAATCAAACTCCAGTCACTGGAGCACTGAGCCAGCTGCACTACCCGCAGTGCCGTTATGCCACCCACAGTCTAAGCAACTTAAATGGTTGGGTCATTCACCATCTCACCTTACACCAGGACCATCCTGGGCAGATCGTCCCTTATTAAACCCTCTCCAGTGTTCTCCACCTGTGCCACAAACAAGTGCAAAATACTTCTGTTACCCAAGACCAGCACCGTTGGATCAGCTGCCTCCCTTACCCTTCTGCCCCACACAAAACATCCAAGGCCATCCCATACCAACGACACCCAGCTCCACCTTGTCACCACTTCTAAATGATCCGAGTTCATGTCCGGGACAGGCTTGTCCAACTAAATATTGGGAAGATAAGCATTGAATTCTCCCACTTTCAGTAATCCCCACAACCATCACCCCCCCCCCCACACACCACACCCCCAACCATGCCTCTTCTTTCCTTTCCTAGCCTCTCTTTTTCTACCCCCCCCTTTCTTTCCTTACCTTTGACCCATTCCCTGGTGGATCTGCTCTCCCCTCCTGCCCCGCACCTGCCCATCACTATCTCTTACCTGCATCTACCTATCACCACCCTGTGCCCACCCCACCTCCCCTCTTTTGTCCACCTATCACTGCTCTGCTTTTCCCTCCTATATATTGGGCTTCCCCTTTTTCTATCTTCAGTCCTGAAGAAGGGTCCTGACCCTAAACGTTGACCGCCTGCTTTTCTCCACGGATGCTGCCTGGCCTGCTGAGTTCCTCCAGCATCGTCGTGTTTTTCATCTAGATTCCAGCATCTGCAGTCCTTTGTTTCTCAAGCCACTGTCTTAGGTCTCTGCATTCCAGCCACAGTATTCGGCTCCCTGGCAACTTGCTGGAACAGAACAAGTCTGTTCAACGCCTTGTGGCAAATTTGACCCCATTTCAGGCCATAAATCTACAGCTGTTACAGTGCTGTTCTATAATCCTGCCTCAGCTTTGGAGTCCTCATCCATGCCTTGGCTGTACGCTGACCTACAGCAGTCAGCACTTACTCCTGACTTAGAAAGTTTTAGTTCAAATCTCACTCTGAAACTTGACTGTAAGAATCAGGCTCACACTCTGGGGCAGCACTGAAGGAATGCTGCTCTGTCAAAAAGTTCTACCGTTTGATAAAGGTCATTGACCTCTCCACAGAATCCAGCTGACTGGCCGAGCATTTCTGGCATCTTCTGTTTTTATTTCCGATTTCCAGAGTTGTTCAGATGTTGCCTTTGTACATAAAAAGCACGGACACTACCTCCTCACCGTTAGAGGGTAAGGATGAAGTGCCTGGTGCTGAGTGCCAGGAATTGAACCGACAGGTCCTGGACTGTGATACCCGTCTCAGTCAGCACCAAACCAGTTGGGCGAGGGAGGGACATCGGCAAAAGCACTGCAGTTGGACTACATGGGGAAAGAGAATCTTTCAGGATCTCTGTGAACTGTGCAAGTACGTTGTGTATACAGCAACACACACACTGTGGAGGAACACAGTGGGTGAGGCAGCAACTGTGGAGGGAAATGGATAGTTGACGTTTCAAGTTGAGACCCTTCATCTGGACTGGGAAGATCAAGGGGAGAGAGCCGGTATAAACAGGTGGGGGTATGGGGTGGAGCAAGAGCTGGCAGGTGATAGGTGGATCCAGGTGAGGGGGTGATAGGCAGGCAAGGGAGGGAGAGAGTGGGAATGATGCAAGAAGCTGAGAGATGATAGGTGGAAGTGACAAAGGGCTGAAGAAGATGGGATCTGATAGGAGAGGACAGTGGACCATGGAATAAAGGGGAGGAGATGGGGAGGGGAACCAGTGGGGGAGTGTGTGGGTCTCCGTGTGTGTATACATTTGTTTTTGTTTCTTGTACGCATATATGTGAAATGTGTGCATGCAAATTTGATGTTCACATCCGGTATTATAGTGTGTGTGTGTGTGTGTGTGTGTGTGTGTGTGTGTGTGTGTGTGTGTGTGTGTGTGTGTGTGTGTGTGTGTGTGTGTGTGTGTGTGTGTGTGTGTGTTGGGGGAGGGCGGAGTGGGTGCAGGTGGGGATGAGGGGAGACCCCTGGAGAGGTGGGGGAGGCAGGGTTGTGGTTGGTTCCTGGGGGGAGGTGGGGGAGGCAGGGTTGGGAGGGAAACCACACTTCAGTGTGGGGTTGGGGGCGGGGGGGTGACGCAGTGAATTTCTGGAGGTGGGTTGGATTGGTTCTGCAGCACAGCCTTCAGGAATGGGGAAGATGGGAAGGAAATGAGAAAGCAGGCACACTGTGTGTCTGCAAGTGGCGAGGAGAGGAGTCCAGCAGCAGTTTGACCCAGCACACCAGGGAGGCAAGTCCCTGACTGAACGGAGCTCTGCCTCAGGACAAGCCAGTTAAATTAAGTACAGTCTCAATACACTGGAAAATCAGTCATGTTCTCATCCCTCAGACGTCTGGATGGAACTGGAGAGGGGGTCAGGGAAGGAGAGTTCATCAGGTCAGCTCCGTCCGTCCAGCTGAACATCCTGGACCCCTGAGGTCTGACACAGAGGATGGGATTTCCTGACCTTCACACAGGGACAAGTTCAGTCTCAATCTGATTAGAGCTGGAGGCTTGAAATCAAGAATATCCTCCTCTCTGTTCTCAAACCAGCAGCACATCGGTGCTGATACTCCCCAGCACATATGTTGTGGTTTCAATCTCAGCATTGCCTTTGACTGCCAAGTTTCCCAAACTCCCAACACAAAGCCAAGCTCCAACTATTTCCATTTCCAGTGAAGTCTTAACCTTGCTGTTGGGAGATTGGTGGGTGCCAGGGGTTCAAGCCTTGTTGCCCACTCGGTGTTGTGTTTTCCTTGCTGTTTGACTGAGGGGTTAGTGTGATCACTACACACAGATGTATTAGGAAAGGATAGGCTGAGAGGAGGCATGGAGGAGGGAAACTTATAGCGGGAGGAGATATAGACTTGATTAAACATTGGAGAGCCAGGTGGGGAGACTGAGATGGTGACAGAAAGACAGCTGTAGGGAATAAAAGGGGTGGGGTGGGGTGGGAAGGTTGACAGCATGTTGCTTGCTTATCCAAACAGGAGATGCACAAACTGTTAATGCCGACACACTATCAAACAAATGTTCAGACAACTGGAACTCGTGTTCCTGTGTGCATCATGACAGGACAGTGGGACCTGGGGTTTGGGAAGGGGTGAGGCCGTGTGGAGAATTTGAGGGAGGTGGAAGCTGTGAATTACTTTCAGACTGTTCCTGGCACTACTGAAATAACACTGGATAAATGAACGTGGAGAAGGAAAGTTGGTGAATACGACTAACATTTAGCATGGAGGAGGGGAGGAGTGTGTGTAGGGCAGGGAGGGATGGGGGAGCAGAAATAAATGTAGGAATACTGACTGGGACCTTGAGGGCAAGCTCCTGCCACTGGCTGGTTGGAAGGGTCAGCTAATTATCAAAGAAGTTGATGAGGTGTGGGACAGAGCAAGTGGTTTTTAAAACCATGAGATGGAAAAGGGATTGCCACAGCTTATTCCTAAAACATACAGCCCTGTGTTTTTGCAAGGCAATGGAACACATCGAAAAAAGCACATCACTAAATGTGCCTGTTCCCACACCTTCTTTCTGTTAGCCCTCGAGTTAGTGACAGACTCACTGGGATCCATGGCAGAATGAGTGCCCCACTCTCAGCAACAGTTAACTGGAATCTTTGCTTCATTTTATGCCCTGAAGTTACACAAACATATTGTATTACATTTGTTGTCATTAGCATATTTTTTTTAAAAATTGTTTCCATTTAGTTTACATTAAAATATTTTACCCAACATTGAATGCTAGCTCTTCCATCTGTTTTACAGCTCAGCCAATTTATCTTCTCTTCATCACCCCTTTTACACACCCCACCCACTGCTTCACAATTGACCACCAAATGTCACTCCCTGGTTGAGAGGACGTGGATGACGTGCTCCCAGCCAAGCCAATGGTGCTACATACACAAAGTGCTGGAGGAACTCAGCAGGTCAGGCAGCATCTATGGAGGGAAATAAATAGTCGACGTTTTGGGTTGAGACCCGTCACCAGGATGGTGCTGTACATTTCCAGGCACCACACAGTGCAGAGGCAATCTAACACTGAGGGAGAAGGTATCTGATCAACCTCCAGAAATGGTATCCCTCGGTGTGGATGGCAGAAGAAAGAAAAACAGGGAAACAGGCCCTTCGGCCCAACCTGTCCATGCTGACCAAGTTGCCTCCCTGAGTTAAGCCTATTTGCCTGTGTTTGCCCCACATCCCTCCCTATCCATGTACCTGTCCAAATGTCTTTTAAACGTTGTAATTATTCCCGCCTCTACCCCTTCCTCTGACAGCTTGTTCACATACCCACCACCCTCCTGATGAAAAATTTGCCCCTCATGTCTCCTTTAAGTCTTTCCCCTCTCACCTCAAACCCATGCCCTTTGGTTTTAGACTCCCCAACCCTGAGAAAAAGACTGTGTCCATCCACCTTATCTGTGCCCCTCATGATTTTATATACCTCTAAGGTCACCCCTCAGCCTCCTTTGCTCCAGCAATAAAAGCCCCAGTCTGTCCAGTCTCTCCTGATAACTCGAGCCCTCCAGTCCTGGTAACATCCGTGTGAATCTTCTCTGCACCCTCTCCAGCTTACCGACATCTTCCTACAGCTGGGCGACCAGAGCTGTGCACAATACTCCAAGTGCGGTCTCACCAACATCTTACACAGCTGTATCGTGACATCCCAACTCTTGTACTCAGTGCTCTGACCTGAAGGCAAGTGTGCCAAATGCCTTCTGCACCACCCTGTGTACATACATCTCCACTTTCAGGGAACAATGTACTTGTACCTGTCAGTCTTCTGCAAGGCCCAACTATTTACTATGTAAATCCTGCCCTGGTTTAACTTCCCAAAATGCAATACTTCACACACATCCAAGTTAAATTCCATCGGCCATTCCTTGGCCCACTTTCCCAGTTGATCGGGACCCTCTTGTAATCTTAGACAACCTTCTCCATTGTCCACTATACCACCAATTTTGGTGTCATCTGCAAACTTTCTAACCATGCCGACTACATTCTCATCGAAATCATTAATACAGGTGACAAACAACGGCGGACCCAGCACCCATCCCTGTGGCACACCGCTCGTCACAATCTGAAAAGCAACCCTCCACTATCACCCTCCTATGACCAAGCCAATGTTGTACCCAATTGACTAGCTCACCCTGGATCCCGTGTGATCTCACCTTCCAGACCAGCCTACCAAGCAGAACCTTGTCACAGGGCAAGTACAGTCCATGCAGACAACATTAATTGCTCTGCCCTCATTAAGGTGAACTAGGAAACCTGTTTGAGGAAGCATTTGTTTACCTTTCCTCATTTCCCCTTACATGGCTGCATGTCAAATATTTAATAATCACTGTGGAAACTTCCAGGCTGTTCTACCATTTTAGAGGTGTGTATAGAAACGAGTGGCTGTTTTCTTGGGATACGGAGTTTGAAGCTTAGTCAAAAGGAAATGCAGCACACAGCGGTCAGGGAGGTTGGTGGGAGTACTGGCAGTGGGTGAGAACTATGGCTTCAGCCTTGCTGATGTTTGGTTCATGAAAATACCAGCTCATCACATCGTCAGACTGACAGAGTCACCAACACATAAAAAGCCCAGAGAAGTGCAGGGGAGATGAATAAAGATCATAGGAAACCTGGCAGTGGGCCATCCAGTCTTTTGAGCCTGCTCCAGTCGATGTGCACCATGGGCCCGTACATGCAGCTTCACCTAGAAACTGGGTGGAGTGTTCCTTATTCCTCCAGGGATGTGGCTGCACTGGCAAGGCCAACATTCAGTGCCCATCCTGCATGCCCTTGGGAAGTTGGTAATGATGAGCTATCTCCTTCAACTGCTGCTGTCTGCAGGGTTGTGGAGCACAAACTAAGTTCTAATTTAATCAAAAAATAACAGAATATCAGTATATATGAATGAGTCAAATAAACATGTATTATGTTCAATTTTAAATGTTCCAAATGGGGGGGGGGGGGGAGATGGAAGAGTAGTGGAAGGAGGAAGGGAGAGGGAGAAGGGGGAGGGTTACAGGGGACAGGGAAGGGAAGGGAAAGGATTGGGGGGTCGGGGTGGGGGACATTTTCTGACTGGACTTCCCTGTCTCTATGAATGGGGCTGCTGAGGTGGTATGAAAGACAGGGAGGGAATCTGGGATCCAACACAGGAGAATCTGATGTCTTGGGTCTGGGACTTGACAAAATGGGTCGAGTGGCTGCCCTTGACACCGAGGCAGCACGTGACAATGTGCCCTGGTAAAACTGGTCAGAGGGCATCAAAAGGAAACACACCAAAGGCTGCAGCTATATCCTACACAAAGGTTGTCGTGGTTGGAGGTCAATCACCCCAGCCCCAGGACATCACTGGGGGAGTTCCTCAGGCCAGTGTCCTGGGCCCGACAGTCTTCAGCTGCTCCATCAGTGACCTTCCTTCCATCATAAGGTCACAAGTGAGGACATTAACTGTAGATAACACAATGTTTAATTCCATTTGCAAATCCTCAGCAAATGAAGCAGCCCATGCAGTAACACCTATAAATCTTTCGGCTTGGGCTGATAAATGGCAAATAACGTCAGCGCCATAGAGGTTCCAAGCACTGCCCATCTCCAACAAGAGAGAACCAAACCACAGACCCTTGACATTCAGTGGCATTAACCATCACAGAGTCCCCACCGTTAAGGTTCTGGGCACCACCATCCACCTGAGACTCAACCAAACCAGCGACAAATACTGTGGTTAGAAGGGCAGATCAGAGGCTGGTACTGCAGTGAGTGACTCACCTCCTAATACCCCAAGGCTTTCCACAGTCAGGACTATGATGCAAGACCCTCCACTTGCCTGGATGAGTGCAGCTCCAAAAACTGAGGAAGCTTGGCACCACCCTGGACATTCATTCCCTCCACCACTGGCACATTGTGGAAGTTACTCACCCAGGCTATTCGGACAGCACCTCCCAAACCTGTGATCACCATCACCAAAATGGACAAGGGCAGGCAGAGCATGGGAACACCACCGACTGCAGGCTCCCCTCCAAGCCACGCACCATCCTGACTTGGAAGCATTTTGCTGGTCCTTCACCGGAACTCCCTCCCCAACAGCTCTGCGGGAGCACCTTCCCCAGAGGACTGCAGTGGTTCTAGCTGGCTCACCCCCAACTGCACAGGGGCATTGAGGGATGGGCAATAAATGCTGGCCCAGGTTCTGAAAATGAATATTAAAAAAAACACTTGAAGCAATGAGCTGGCCAAAATACCACATGGCTATTATGAAACTAATATTTTTTGGAAAACCATTTCATGGGAGCACCTGATTCACATGTGAAAAGAACTAATCCACTGATTTCTGACTGTGTATTTGCATACATTGTCAGCAATTAACTGACAGCCCAGCATTCATGTGCCAGTTTTGACCCAGCAGAATGACTTGCTGGGTGATAGTTAAGAGTAAATCGCAGGATGAGGTTGGAGTCATGGGCAGGTCACACCAAGGCAGCAGTTTTCCTTCCCTGAAAAAATACTCGTGAAACAGGTGGGTTTTTACACTAAGCTGGGGTAGCTTTGTGATCGGTGTTTGTGAGACGAGTGTTTCTTATAATAAAGATTGCAAATTACTTAATTAACAGATTCTAAATTCACCAAGGATTTGAACTTGCATCTCCAGATTTAGTCCAGTTACTTAATCACTCTGCCCCCATCCCCATCCCTTAAGATGGTCTGTGCAAAAGTCCAGAGATGGAAGGAAAATTGTTGATGTTTGTAGCATCTGGATGTGTGCACAGTAATGTAGTGTTTATGTAACTGGGCAAGTAATCAAGAGCTGTAGGCTAGCAATCCTGAGAAGATGGCTTCAAGTCCAAACAACTATTCACAAAATTTGAACCCACTTTCAGAAAAAGTTTGAAAATACAAACCTGATTTTGTGAAAATCCAGCTGGTCTGCTCACATCCTTTGA
This sequence comes from Pristis pectinata, assembly GCF_009764475.1. NCBI lineage: Eukaryota > Metazoa > Chordata > Chondrichthyes > Rhinopristiformes > Pristidae > Pristis > Pristis pectinata. The sequence goes on from NC_067417.1 coordinate 1,976,250, forward strand.
GGAAGGAAACCCACAGCCATTACCTACATAACTCCATTACTGAGCCACCGTGGTTAACCCCTAACAGTCCGACGGAAAGGCCGAGCAAGCCATGTAGTTTCAGGAAGGATACCCGGTCCCAGCCCGGGAACGAGGGAAACAAGATGGCTGTCACATTTTGTTTGAAGTAACTCACTGTATCTGGAGAATTTTGAGAGTTCAAAGAAACTGCAAGCTGAAAAAAATAACTGAGCCTTTGCTTGTACCTCTGAGTGGGGGTTCTTTCTCCTTCAGCATGAGTTTTCTCCACCCATAGAACAGTACAGCACAGGAACAGGTCCTTCAGCCCACAGTGTCTCTGCCGACCATGATGCCAGTCCAAACTAATCCTATCTGCCTGCATATGGTCCGTATCCCTCCATGTCCTGCCTGTTCATGTGTCTGTCTGATGGCCTCTTAAACATTGCTGGCACATCTGCCTCCACCACTTCCCCTGGCAGCGCGTTCCAGACACCCACCACTCTCTGTGTAAAAAACTTGCCTCATAAACCTCCTTTAAACTTTCCCTCTCTAACCTTAAAACTCTAGTATTTAACATTGCCACTCTTGGAAAAAGACTACCCTATCCATGCCTCACATAATTTTATAAACTTCTATCAGGTCTCCCCTCAGCCTCTGATGTTCCAGAGAAAACACTCCAAGTTTGTCCAACCTCTCCTTATAGCTAATATTCTCCAATTCAAGGAACCTCCCGGTGAACCTCTTCTGCACCCTCTCCAAAGCCCCCACCCCCTTCCTACAGTGGGGTGACCAGAACTGCACACTGTGCTCCAAAAGTGGCCGAACCACAGTTTTACACAGCTGCAACATGACTTTCCTAGCTTTATACTCAACACCCTGACCGATGAAGGCAAGCAGGCTGTTCGCCTTTACCACCCGATCCACTTGTGTTGCCACTTTCAGGGAGCTATAGATTTGCACCCCAGAGCTTCAGGAGTTTTGGAAAGGTTGGTCTGGGAACCAAAACTCTGGACTGAATGTCTCACCAGGGGTGCTCTGGGGCTCTCGGGCTCTCAGAACAATCAGCACTTCATCAATTGTCTAAAGACTGTTGCTTGTGCCAGCTGCAGTGTTGGCTGTGATCACAGTAACATGTTACCTTTAGCAGAGTGAAAACATTTCACAGGGTATCATCAAGCATTTGACATTGGACACAGTTGGTCAAAGGTTCAGCCAAAGAGGCAGATTTTAACGGAGGAGAGGTTTAGGGAGGCAATTCTGGTCCTTGGGGCCCAGGCAGCTGGAGACAGGACTGCCTGTCGTGCAACAATTAAATTCAGGGGGATCACGAGGCTGGAATTAGAGGAGGCAGATATCTTGGCGGAGTTTACAGTTGGAGTTAATAGAGATGGACAAGCTCAAGGAGGGATTTGAAAGTTGTTTTTAAATCGATCCTCCCTTGGACTACAAGGTAGTGTGAGAAAACTTGACAACTCTCCATCTTCTGACTTGAATTTGGCAAACAGCTGGTGGCTTTGTCCATTCCTTTTCTGGTGCTACCTGTGGTGAGAGGCATGCACTGGAAGCTTACAAAACCACGGCCAATACACAACTCCATCAAGTACCGCCCAGAGAGAGTCGAGAACAGCCACAGCAACAGTGTCTGACTCCATTCACAACTCCTCACTGAAAGCAGTAGCCCAGGGCTACAGCAGCAAGGCCAAGACAATAAGCAGCCATCGGATGACAAATGGCAAATAAGAGACAATCTGTCCACCTACCCTTGATATTCAATGGCACCATCAACATCCCAGGATTTCTAATTGTCCCTGAATTAAGGAGCAGTTAAGAGTCAACCATGTTGGTGGGTCTGAAAAGCAAAAAGTTGCAGATGCTGGAAATCTGAAACAAAAACAGAACTTGCTGGGAACACTGAGCAGTTCAGGCAGCACAGAGAAAGAAACAAGAGTTAATGCTTCAGGTCAACAGTCTGGTGAAAGCACATTGACCTGAAATGCTGACTTAGTTTTTCTCTCCACAGATGCTGCCTGACCTGTTGAGAATTTCCAACAATTTCTGTTTCTCTCCATGAGCCCAGAGTCACAAACAGGCAGCCTCCAGGTTATGCCGGGGTTCTGTTCCCGAGGACTGTTTATAACCCAAACTGTTGCTAAGTCGGAAACAAATGACAGCAGTGTGCGGCACAAACAGCTGTAACAGGGGAGCGAGCAGGCGCGGGAAGAGTGGTCGCCAGCCGGCCTCACTGACTCAGTGAGTCTGCTCGGTGCTCCCAGCTCTGCTCGGCTCCACCCAGACCCCGATTGTTGTGGCTCAGGGAGAGAAGGCACACGGAAATGTCCCGTTCCCACCCAGCAGAAGATTCCTGCAGCCCCACAGCAGCCGGCAAATCCATCCCTATCCATCCCGCCGTCTCCCATACGCTCGTTCGTCTGTCTGGGGGTGTCCATAAGTCTGGCGTTTGTAACCCAGGAGGACTTGTACCCAGGTAAGGACGGCAAATATCTGTCCCTAAATTTACATATAGATTTTCCAGCTGCCATTGAAGGATTCAAAGTGAAGTCTCCAATCAACTGGCCAGGTCTCTGGCTGTTAGACCAGTAACTTCACCGCAATGTTGCCGTTCGATAGCTGCTCTCAAACCCATGATTTCTATGGGAGCACCAGCACCAACTGATTCCCCTCCAACTCACACAACATCCTGGCTTGGAAATTTCTCAAAAGCATTTGGGGATGTTCAATAAATGTTGGCCTTGCTGGTGACTCCTGCTACAGAAAGCTGGTACCAGCACGGCAAGAATTGTATGGCAAGATCTTTTTGTTGACTAAATATTTATATTATTATTAAAGAAAAGGATCTTTGTTACTAATAACAGTGAGTTAAAATCAACCTTTCTAGCTGCAGCTTTGGTGAATCAGTGTACTTTTAGCGTATTCCACCTTGATTACAACACAGCCCTAAAGAACAAGTTACAGTGAGGAGGCACCACAGTTGGCATCTGAGATCAGCATCAAACACAAGAGTAAAGCCAGGAGCACAAGTTCAGAGAGCTAGAGCAGAGGCAGACACTAATTACCAGGGTTAGAACAATGAGTCGGACATGTTATAGTGGGCATAACGGATGGTGCTGCAACACAGAGGCTGAGCCTAATAGTTAGAGTGATGTGCATCAACATCCCTGTGCTAAAGCAGAGACTATACAACAGAATGAATTTTACAACAAAGCCTGCTCAGGAATGTAAAGACACTGCATGCATGGTGTCCAAGAGAATGCACTTCAGCATCCAGCACTGTAAATGCACCTTCATACCTTTCAGCAGACCGGTGCCGGTGAGGGCTGATTAGCAGCCACAAATGTTCATAAAGTCACAATGAGAGTGCCAGGTTTAGCCGGAAAATCATTTACAAAATACCAGACTGCGAGAACTTAAGCTCCAGTTTGTATTCAGACATCTCAGTGTTGCAGAATGACCTGTACTGAGCAGGAATGTGAGGGACGGTCAGCTTTGTAAAAGAAACTTTGATTTTGATAATAATCGAATGAATCCCCTCCACCTCCACCTGAAACAAAGAGCACGCACAACCTTCAATTTAAACAGAGTTAACAAGCAAACAATTAAATCCTTATTTTGTCTCTACTTTTTTATAAAGAAACTGGAAAGGTGTCAACACACTTCCAGGAGTTTGTTGACTTCTAAAACAGATAATTTGTCCATTTCCTCCCTGCCCCCCACCTGCTCTCCTGTGCCCCCACCCATGTTGCAGTTTGAGAGGAGACTCCAAGGTAACAAAGGGTTAACAGAAATCGAGCGGGGATGCTAGGGGCCGCAATGCTGCAGAACACAGCAGTGTTCGTGCGAAGGCAACTCATTTCCCGAAACACTGCAGACATAATGCCCCAGGCAATCCAAAACCTTTAGAGACTAAAATGGCTTGCAGGAGTTCGAAGTAATAAGGTGTTTTTTTTCTCCCTTTCTTCCTTTTTATCCTAGTCTGGAAAAAAAAGGTTTGCATGGCAGAGCTCTGCAGCAAGAAGCCCCAAATATTACCATGGTGAGGTTTATTTTAAGTTGCTAGTGAGTGTGGCTTCTTTGTGAAGCTTTATGTATTTATTAAGTGACATTCTGTCATAGTCAAAATCACTGTTCTGGTATCAGTTTTAGTGGAAATTAAATTGTTTCGCAAGATTAACCCTCTCTCCTTAATGAGGAGTTGCTGGAAAAATAGGCATTGTGAAAATTCTCATCTACTTCTTACAAACTCACAAATAATAGGTACCTAGGAGGGATGTCTGAGTTTGGGAGCACCAGAGAGGTGTTCAGTTGCTGATTAATACCTTGCAAACTATCCCCCTTTCCCTGCAGCATTGAACAGCCTTGCAGCTATCAGCTAGTTCACAGCATACAATTTACATGGAAAGAGATTTGATTTCTTGGGTGTTTAAACGGATGTGGTAGCATTCTTGATGCTCTGCTATTCCAGTGTGTGGAGTGATGTGTGATAGGCTTCACAAATATCCCAGCCTATTACACACATTTTTGATCTAAGCAAATGCGACGATTGAACATCTGAACTCTGGCAGGCTGACTCAATCAGGAACACTTGCCTTTTGCTTAGCAGGGTGCAGATTTGTTGGAGATTTCAGCATAAATTCGAGGCTGATACTCCTACGTTGTACTGAATACAGGGTGCTGCATTGTCAGACAGTTTGTTAAGTGAGATTTCTATTTGCTCGAATTAATGATTCCGTGCCACTGATAGGATCACCAGGAACTCCCAGTACACCAAATTCTTCCCTCAACCAACAGAACCATAACAAATTAAGTGCTTGCACGTCACTTTGCTTGCTGGGATCTTTCTATGCTGCACTGAAGTGGCTGCAACAATCATCGTACTTTGGTTTGTGAAGCATGTTGAAACATTTGAGGTGTGACATGGTGCTATGGAAGTGCTGGTCTCCCCCTCTCCACCACAGGCTGAGTTTCAGATCTCATCTATAATCCTGGGAACTGGGTGGGATTCAAAGGAATGCCAGGGGTATGCATGACAGTTAGGGGGAGAGGAGGCAGCAGAGAAAGAAGTTATTCATAAGGCACTTCATCTCACTACCACAAAGCCATTCCCTCAATAAAGAATGTTATGGAGCAATGAACAAGAAGCTGGAGGAACTCAGCGGGTCAGGCAGCATCTGTGGGGGGAATGGACAGTCGACGTTTTGGATCTGGTCCAGATGAAGGGATGCTGCCTGACCCACTGAGTTCCTCCAGCATCTTGTTTGTTGCTCCAGATTCCAGCATCTGCAATCTCGTATGTCTCAATATCCTGAAGCACACTGTCCATTGTCCTGCACTTTACAATAACTGGCTGTGACAGTCCTTCTATCTCAGTCAAGAACCCACCCGCAAAGCACATCCCAATAGCCTTACACACGGTGCCAAATATCCCACCTGAAATACTGAGAATAATTTGCAGGAGTGACAGGATGAAATGACACAATGCATCTGCAAGGGTGAGGTGGGAAGCCTCTGCTCCCAGACAACCAAATCCAGAGCTCACAATGCAAGACGAAGATAATGATCAAAATCCTGGCTGCAGTATCTGCCAGAACTGGTAGTACCTGCCAATGAGTTTGGGCAGTTCAGAGGAGAAGCTTTAATTATTCTAGAAATCTGATAGTTTACATAAATTCTCTCGACATGTTTAGTGAGCTCAGGAAATCCGCTTGCAATGTGGGAGGAGAGAACTCTGCCCACTGACTCCGACTGGATGGTGTCCACCTGTTGGATGAAGACAAGATTAAGTGTCCAGCTCAGGTGTAACAGCCAAAGTCAAGAGGCCAAGCTCAAACCAGACCGATCATTGCTGGAACAAGGTACTGGAGGAAACCAAGTGGGGAGGGAGCAGAGAGCCGATGGCTGATGCGTGATTCTGAAGGAGAAGGTCGAATACATACTTCAACATTTTCAACAGAGAGAGCAGCCAAATTCCTGCACAAATCCAGAGTAATTTGTGACTGGGAATATTTACACAGATTATAGCACAAGAGGCTGGGTATGCTGCTATGAATAACTCTCCTCCAGACACCCCAAAGCCTTTCTATCAGTTACAAGGCACAAGCGTGGTAGGATACTCTCTACTTGCTTGGATGAAAGCAGCTCTAACAACACTCAAAAAGCTCGACATCATCCAGGACAAAGCTTGCTCGGCAATGTATTCACCACCCTAATCATTCACTCCCTCTATCTGCAGGCACAGTGGTTGCAGTGTATAACATATACAACATGTCCAGCAGTTACTCGACCAGGGTATGCCAACAGCACCTCCCAAACCCTGAGCTCTGCCACCAAGAATAACAAGGGCAATAGGCGCATGGAACACCACTCCCTGCCGGTTCCCTTCCAAGTTGTACATCACCCTGACTCAGAAATCTATCACTGTTCCTTCATCATCACTGGGTCTAAATCCTGGAACAGCACTGTGGGAGCACCTTCACCACAATGATGGCAGCAGCTCGACAAGGTGACTCCCCACCTCCCTCACAAGAACAATTAGGGATGGACAATAAACGAGTGTAGAGGGGAGATGGTCAGTGTAAAGAGGTGAGGGGGAGGGCTGAACAGGGGCTGGTAGATGACACAGGTGGAGCCAGGTGGGGGAGGGGACAGAGAGGATAGGGAGAAAATGCCCAGGAGGGTAAACGTGTGGGTGACGGGCAGGCGAATATCGGAAAGTCGAACAAGGAGAGTAGAACCCGGGCGGATGGTGGGAGTGGGAAAGGAACAGTGGGGGAACGTGTTACCTGAAGTTGGAAAATTCAATGTCCGCACTACTGGGCTGTAGACTACCCAAGGTGTTGTTCTCCTCGTTTGTGTTTGACCTCACCCTGGCAGTGGAGAAGGCCAAGGACAGACAGGTTGGTGTGGGAACAGGAAGGGGAATTTAAGTGACACGTGACCAGAAGCTCAAGATGGCAGTCTTCCCTCTACACTGATGCAGGGTTTAGACCCGAAACGTCGACTATCCCTTTGTCTCCACAGATGCTGCCTGACCCACCAAGTTCCTCCAGCAGTTTGCTTTTTGGTCTGGATTCCAGTGTCTGCAGTCCCTTACCTCTGAAAATTCAACTTCCCCTGTCAAGGCCGAAGTGACAAATAGATCTATTCTTTAGAGTCTGCAGAAGAAAGGGACAACAGGGAGGTGCAAAGTTTGATAGCTTTAAAACCCTGTAAAACGATGAGCCAGAGGAAGAAATTACTGAGGTTGTAGGAATGAGGAAAATGTTCTGGCATCTGCAAGGATGAAGATGTGGGGTTTGGCAGAGAGTTGGGGAGGAGTCCAGGATTTGACAGGGATTGGGAAGAGGAGGAAAGTGAGATCGGATTTGGCAGATCAAGGCACAGATGTCTGTTGTTTACATCACCTTAACCACAAGTAAGTGTGCCTTCAACACAGAATCACGCAACATCATCAGGTGACCTCAGTGTATAACACAGAAGAGGGGATAGAACTTGTAGTGAAGCACCGACAGCTGGCTACAAACTGTGCCAAGGCAATGGGGTTGAAGGAAGGTTCATTCTCCCGGGGACTGGTTGGTGCAGTGTGCTGGAACACTCTCCTCTCAGATCTCTAAGTTCTGGGCTTCACTCCAGCCAAGACAGATGGGATTATGGTCTGCTCACCAATGTTCCCTCTCTGAAGGTTGCTGAAGGTCGTGAAATGTAAGTGGTTGGGCTATCTCAATCCAAACCCCATCAGATACAGATCCCCAACTCCTGGACCACGTCAAGGAAGATGGTTGTGCTGTTGGGAGGTGAAACATCCCAGCCCAGGAAGATGGAGCACTCCCAACAACACCATCCAGAATGAAGCGATGTATTTGATTGGCACTCCTTCCACCATCCTAAACATTTATTCCCTTCACCACTGGCACACAGTGGCCGTCATCTACAAAACGCACGGTGGTTACTCACCTAGGCTACTCCAGCAGCTCCTCCCAAACCTGAGACATTAAAAGAACAAGGGCAGCAGGGGAATGGGAAGACCATCCCCTGCATTTTCCTCTCCAGGTCACACACATTCCTGGTTTGGAAGTATATTGCTGTTCCTTCATTGTTACTGGGTCTAAACCCTGGAACTCAGTGGGAGTACATTCGTCAGGGGGACTGCAGCAGTTGAAGGAGGCAGCTCACCCCCCACCTTCTCAAGGGGAACTAGGGGTGGCAATAAATGTAAATAAAGTACCACAAAGGGGGGGACAAGGATAGACTGTGTGAGATGTGCAAATGTTGCATTGGGACACAGCAACAGCACCGGGGGTCATGACATGGGTTTTACTTCCATGATGATGCTTGTCTACTTTCCCTTATGTTAGCAAATCAAAAGGTGAACTGAGGCATTTAAGATGATAAAATGAGTTTAAGGGGGTAGAATCAGGGTCATGCAGCCAGTCAAGGCCCTTCAGCCCATCATGCCCATCCCAGCCAGCAACATACACCAATTCCATTCACTAGCATGGAGTCCGTAGCCTTCTACACTTTGGCAATTCAAGTACTTGTCAAGGTACTTCGTAAGTGTTGTGAGTCTCTCTGCCTCCACCACCCTCTCAGGCAGTGCGTTCCAGATTCCAAACCCCCTCTGGGTGAGAAAATTCTTCCTTGGATCTGCTCCTAAACCTCTTCTAGTTTCTGTATGAAGAAATGTTTCTCACCAACTACCCTGTGCAAACCCTCATAATTTTGTAAACCTCAGTCAGGTCTCACCCTCCCCTACCCCCACCTGCTTCCTCTGCGCCAAGGAAAACAAATCCAGCCTTATCCATCTCTCCTCATAACTGTACCACTCCATTCTAGGCAACGTTCTGGTGAATCCCCTCTGCACCCTCTCCAGTGCAATCACATCCTTCCTATAGTGTGGTGACCAGAACTGTACCTGTGAACTAACCAAGGTTTTACAAAGCTGTATTATAACCTTCCTGCTCTCATTTTATATGCCCCAGCTAATGAGGCAAGTAACCTGTATGCCTTCTTCATCACTTTATCTATCTGTGCTGCTACTTTCGAGGATCATTGGACTAGTGGATCAAGGTCCCTCTGTTCCACAATACACTTGAGGGTCCAACCATTCATTTTATACGTCCGACTCTTATTATTCATCCCAAAGTGCGTCACCTTGCATTGTCAGCATTAAATTCCACCTGAACTGCTCTGTCCATTTTATCAACTGATCAATACCTTCCTGTAATCTAAAACTAACCTTCTCACATCAACACCACCAGCAATTTTCATGTCATCTGCATTTATTGAGTATTTCCTCATGTGGTGGAGTCAAAAATTAGGAGGAATAACCTTAAGATTAGTCAAGCATTTCAAGGATGATGTAGGAAACAGCTTTGCGCACTGAAGGCATGAAATCTACAACCACCCTTCCCTGAAAGCTGTTGAAGCTGTTGGCAGGAAGGAGCAAGGTATCAATTGAAAAATCTAAAACAAACGTGAATAGATTTTTGTGAAGCATGGATTCCACAAGGAAGGCAGGTAGAGGGAGCCACAGTGCAGATAAACTAGGACCTAATTGATTTGCAAATGAGGTTTGAGGAGCAGAATCACCTCATCCTGTTTGATGGTCCTCCCTTCTCTTCCCTTCTCTTGCCCAGGTCACAGCTCAATGGGAAATTACAACGGCTGCCCTGCTCTTGTTAAAGGGGGAGAAACGTTACACAAGTGAGAAGATGGATGCCACAGAAGGTCTAACTCTTGACCTTCACTCTGGGGTCCAATCAAAGAGAGCTTAAAGATGTGCCGTTTTACTTAAATTTGTCTTTAAACATTGGAAACTAGGAACTTCATCAGACTATTAAAAAAAAACTATTAGTGAGTAGTTAAGCAGATATTAGTACAGGTGACCCAAAGCTTGGACAAAGAGGCAAGCTTTATAAGAACGTGTTAAAAGGGAAGCGTTGGATAGTTTAACAAAGACTTCTATTTATACCGTGCCATGACCAGTTAATGATAAATGACTCAGAGTGTTCACATAATTTACCGCTCCAACAGTTCACATCGGGCAAAAATGATGTTGTGTGGCAGTTGTGCTTACGTTGGTACCAGAATCTTTTTCAGACTCTGTCTAGTCTTTCTGTTAGTACACATCACAACATTCCCTTGTGAACAAGATGCACAGAAATACCATTCCCCAAACTTGACTTCCTGTGCCACCAGCCAGGACAAAATACACGAGGCACATTCTGGGGCAGTGGAACCTTACTGCTTCCTTCCCTTACCCTGGTCCTACAGTGTCAACCTTCCTCCAAGGATCACACCTCTCCCCTAGCACCAGATCTCCATCTTTCTCCAGCCTCTCTCCTGTTTCTCCCCATGTCTTCTCAGAGCCCGCATTGCCTTTGACAACATCCTTCTATTCAACTTCCACTGATCTTCCATCCCCAGCTCCCCTCTAATCTGATGCTGGTAACACACCTCCCTCCTCCACTACTGCCCCTAATCCGGCAAACCTGCCAGAATTATCACCCTGAGCTGGAAAACACAACCCTTTACCTCATCACCCAAACTGCAGCTCCAGTCCTATTTTGTCCCTGAAGTCACTCTCCAAAAACATCACAAGATCACAAGATAAGGGAGCAGAAGCAGGCCATTCGGCCCATCGAGTCTGCTCCAAGGAAAAGGGAAAAAGAAATGGGGTGGGAAAAAAGAAGAAAAGAAAAAAAAACTATTCTAATCCCATTTGCCAGCCTTATCCCCATATCCCTTGATACCCTGACTATTTAGATATCTGTCTATCTCCTCCTTGAATACCCCCACTGATCTGGCCTCCACTGCTGTGTGTGGCAAGGAGTTCCACAATTTCACCACCCTCTGGGTAAAGAAACTTCTCCTCATCTCTGTCTTGAAACTGTACCCTCTAATTCTAAGATTGTGCCCTCTGGTCCTGGACACGCCCACCAAGGGAAACAGCCTAGCCACATCTACTCTATCCTTACCTGTCAACATTTTAAATGTCGCTACGAGGTCCCCTCTCATCCTTCTGTACTCCAGCGAGTACAGTCCAAGAGCCGACAAACGCTCATCATACTTAAGCCCTTTCATTCCTGGAATCATTCTCGTAAATCTCCTCTGAACCCTCTCCAATGTCAGCACATCCTTCCTAAGATGTGGGGCCCAAAACTGCGCACAGTATTCCAAATGAGGCCTCACTAGCCAATCCTTCTTAGAAATCCATGCATGAATCCCTCCAACCAGATGTGCACCTCTATCAGATACGAAAACGACTCTTATCAGAGTCACAAATTACATGTTCTGTGATAACCATCTTTAATTTGCTCCCTCAAACTGGCTGTAATCTTTGATGCAAATCACCTCCACCAGCACTTTTCCACCATTTTCCAACTTTATTTAACCCTTGATACAGATGACCCAGAGGTGCAGAATAAAGAGGTTATATTGGCTCTCAAAAAGATGACATCAACTATCTATGATCTGAAGACAATTACAGAAAATAGGCATAGTATTCAGAACAGATGGAATGATAGCTCTGCTTCAGATCTACCTCTGGCTCCCTATTTATAGAATCATAGTTATACAGCACGGAAACAGGCCCTTCACCCCAACTCGTCCGTGCTGACCAAGGTGCCCTCCCGAGCTAGTCCCATTTGCCTGCATTTGGTCCATATCCCTCTAAACCTTTCCTATCTGTGTACCTGTCCAAATATCTTTTAAATGTCTTTTTCTGTACCTGCCTTTACTACTTCCTCTAGTAACTTGTTCCACATACCCACCATCCTCTGTGTGAAAAAGTTGCCCCTCACGTCCCCTTTAAATCTTTCCCCTCCACCTTAAATCTATACACTCTAATTTTAGACTCCCCTACCCTTGGAAAAAAAACTGACCATTCACCATATCTACACCCCTCATGATTTTATAAATCTCTATAAGGTCACCCCTCAGCCTCCTTCACTCCAGGGAAAACAGTCCCAGCCCGTCCAGTCTCTCCTTATAACTCAAGTCTTCCAGTCTCAGCAACATCCTCATGAAACTTTTCTGCATCCTTTCTTCCTTAATTACACCCTTCCTATAATTTCTCAACTATGGTCTGCCCCTTGCCAACGTCACACAGAAGTATGCCTGGCTGAACGTCACCCAGCTGAACCTTACCAGCATCCCCCTTGTTCTCTCCACTGTCTCCAAGCTGGCTTAACCAGCATCTGTCCTTGATGACCAGACTTTTCCTCCAGGAAGAGCGAAGCCATCATCCCCTTGCACAGTGACACCTCCATTCTCTGGCCATCAGCACTATCCCTCCCCCGGCAACTGCCTGAAACTGGTACAGTGTTTGCAACACCAGCATGACACAACCCAAAAATGAGCTTTGAACCACACATCCCTGAGTATTTGTGCTGTAGGATTGTCTGACTAAACCTCAACTTCAGTTAAACGTTGCTGAAACCCCCTCTTGACCTCACAATCTACCTCGTTATGACCTTGCACCTTATTGTCTGCCTGCACTGCACTTTCTCTGTAGATGTGATATTTTATTCTGCATTCCGTTATTGTACTACTTCAATGCACTGATGTGATGAAATGATCTGTATGGACGGCATGCAAGACAAGTTTTTCACTGTACCTCGGTACATGTGACAACAAAAAAAACAATTTACCAATGCACGACTTTGTAAACATAAGACTAGATTAATATATTTTATGTTTCTAAATTCTACCCTTAAAGATGCATTCAAAGCACAATGGTCCATTTCCTTGCTGGTACTCTCTCTCCATCACCCAGTACTCCTGTGCTTATGGTGACTGTATTTTCAAATTGATGAAGTGGGACACTTGCCGTTTTTAAGAGGGTGTGAGCCAGACAGGTTTCTCTGGGTGGGGCTTCTTCTGACCCTGCCTATCTGATGGTCTTTCAGAGTAGAAGGCTCTGTCAATGCACAATGTCTTCCCACAAGGGAGCAGCTCAGTTCCAAAACACAACTTCTACCTCCAGCAAATACTAATTTACTGCTGCAAATACAAGCCTCTTTTGAACAGTGTCAGTGTTGTTTTGAGCCGAGGGGGTGAGACTGGGTACTCACATATCCTGAGCAACACACAAAGTGCTGGAGGAACTCAGTGGGTCAGGCAGCAGCTATGGAGGGAAATGGACAGTTGATGTTTCGGGTCGAGACCCTTCACCAGGACTGGAATAGAGGGCAGATAGCTGGTATAAAAAGGTGGGCGCAGGGAGCTGGCGGGTGATAGGTGGATCCAGGAGAATGGGGGAGGAGAGGCAGGTGAGGGAGGGGGAGAGTGGGAGTGATGTCAGAAGCTGGGAGATGATAGGTGGAAGTGACAAAAGGCTGAAGAAGATGGGATCTGATAAGAGAGGAGAGTGGACCATGGACTAAAGGGAAGGACGATTCACCTATCACCTGCCAGCTCTTGCTCCACCCCTACTCTTTCTGCCACACCCCTCCTCCCTTCCACTTTCTATTCCAGCTATCTCTCCTCTCCTTCCACTCCTGATGAAGGGTCTCAACCCAAAACATCAACTGTTCGTTTCCCTCCGTAGATGCTGCCTGACCCGCTGAGTTGCTCCAGCGCTTTGTGTGTTGCTCCAGATTCCAGCACCTGCAGTCTCTGGTGTGACTCACATATCCTGGTTAGAGTGAGCAGATCCTCGCTCTGTGCTGCCCTACTGCCACCAACTACCATGGTTAAAACATCACATGCTAATTCTATTGTGAGCTGCTGACTTGGATCTGAGTGAAGCAAGTTGTAGCTACTGTGGGACAGACTCTGGAGGGAAATCTTATTGAGACAGATTCTATTCATCAATGTGATACCAAGATTCAACATGGGAGTCACAAAGCTGCAGTCAGCTGCACTTAGTTCTTTCCCGATAGCCGTCCAATGCTGGACTTTGGGCTCGTCCATGCAATTTCCCACCACTATCTATGGAGAAAATATTTCAGCATCCTGAACCAGGCTGACTTCAATGGAAGGAAATGGCTCCGAGAGATTAGCTTTAGAATATTATTTGAATTTTTAAAAGTTGTTTTAGTGTATTTAAGTATTAAGAAACACATTTAAATAATTTGTTTCTCGGAGGGACTCTGGAAGAACCGTGTGGTCATACAGCTCAGGGATAGGATTGTACCTTCGTAGTTTGGGATTATTCTAACCAAAAGGAGCGGTGGTCATCCTTCTCGTCCTCACTAATCTATGATGGTGCAGTTATGCAAGAGGAAAATGTTAAGATTATCACATATTTCAAATCCCTTTGTGGCCTTGTTCCTTCCCATTTATCTATGATCATCTGATTCTGTCATACAGTTATACAGAACGGAAACAGGCCCTTCAGCCCAACTCATCCATGCCGACCAAGATGTCTACCTGAGCTGGTCCCATTTGACTGCATTTGGCCCATATCCCTCAAATCCCTCGGTACCTGTCCTCTGAAGCACTTCCATTTTAAACTCCTCTTTGTTGGTGATCAGGTCTTTATTTGCCGAGACCCCTCTGTTTGACCTCATCGATCAAGCTTTTGCTCACCAGCCGTAAAATCTGAAAATCTGCGGATGCTGGAAACTTAAACTAAAACATCCCCTTTTATGGCTAAGTATCACATTTTGTTTGAGACTACTGTGAAGCACCTGGGGACATTCAACAACACTAAAGCCACCATGCAAGAACTTAAGAAACAGAAGGATTTCAGCCCCTTGTGTCTGTTCCAATATCCCAATAAGATCACGGCTGCTCTTTTACCTCAATGCTAACTTTGTTTTACTATCTCATGCACATTGTATCTACTCTGGGAGTGTCCGACGAATCAGTGCAAAGGGATCATCGCTCTGTATGTGATCCCACTGTACAGGAGAGTGTGTGCTGGGGAGACAATGCTGGGGTCATGAATTGCTCTGTCCTCCAGATATCTGTCACCCGACTAACCTCAAAAGTTAATTCCAAGAACACAAACCTTACTAGAAACTGAGGGGGAAGGAGAGGAGAGACAAAATTTGTGCTTCTGCTGTTGTAGTTTCATCAACAACAAATGTTTTATATTACTAAAGCCACTGTACTAGACGTCATAAAACAGGTTTGCAATTTTACCTGGTAACCAGGAGTAGATGCAATGCTTAGTTAGAGAAATGTGGAATTCTATACTATCAGAACACTTCCTGCAACTCATCCAATCACCAATCTCACTCTCTGAGGTTTTTGTTCCTGGAAAGCTTAGAAATTCATCTCTGTGGTGCAGAGCTGAAGATCACACGGACACTGCATGAACTAACTCTGTGCACATCATGGTTTATATCAAATGATCATTTTAGTTCAAGATTTTAATGTTCCTGAACGCTTTTTCTCAGACATCTAACTCGCCCAACTAACATAAACAGTAGTGCCACATCCAAAATTAGTCTCCAATGAGAATTTCAACCATATTGGTCTAAATAATGACTAGAACTGTTCACTCACAGCTGAACCAGCTTTTACCAAGACTACAGGTTCCAGATGAACATTACCCAGAGGGTCAACTACTGTAGACCTGTACTGACAATCTGACTGCTGCACACCACTTTACACACAGCTTACACGCATCTGACCCTTCCTCAAACCATTTGCCTGCCAAAGCTCATCTGTTGAGACTTGACGCTCCTCTTCATAGATGACACAGGGGTACCAAAGATTTCTTTCTGGAACCAGTCACCCAAGGGGACTAGGTCACCCTGTCTGTCAACTTCCTAGCCTCAGGACCATTCCAAGACACATCTGCTGATAAATGCCACATCTCAGAGCATCACAGCTGCATTAGGGAGGTCAGTGACATTAATTAGTTGATGCATGGACATTTTGCACACTTCCTCCAAGTTATAGCCTTCAGAGACCACATTCGTGAACATCCATTTTCTGATTAAGTGGCAGATCATACTTTAGGTGCCTATTCCTGCTCCTCAGTTTGTATGTTCATATGTTTTAGAGCCCTTTAGGTCTCTGAGGTGGCCCCTTCGAACAGAGGACATCCCTTCTGCAGGTGATGTGATCCCCCAATGAACCTCCCTGCCCTCGGGACTCAGCCATGATGAAGCAAACAGCAGTCCCAGTAGCTAGAAGGGCGATGACAAATGCATACTTATGCATTGAAGGACTGGCTGACAAGTTTGAAGCTGCATCTCCAAGTGCTGGCAGTAATTTAGCAAATAATGCCCAGTGTTCCTGAAACAAAGCAACTTTACACAAGAGAGGGGGAACAATGCTGCCTTTCAACTGGTGCCAACACATTTCACAATTGTTTAAAGAGCTTTTTAAAACTGTATTAGGGAATCAAAAAACTACTTTTTAACACCCAACGAAGTTGTGCAGGTGAATTTCTAGGCCGAGATCTCTTCCAAACGGATTATGGTCTTGTGATGTTTTTCCAGTTACTGGACTAGAAATATGGAGACCAAGCTCAAAACCTGGTAGGGAACATGAGAGTTTGAATGTTTTCAAAAAGAAAGTCACCAAGTTAAGAGCTCATCTCGGAACCAGTGACCATGGAAATCCAAATAACTCATTCATGTCCTTCAGGGAAGCCATTAAACAAACTGGGGGTACCTGTACTTGCCTCCGTCCTTCTTAGGCAGCCCTCAGGGTTGAGGACAACTTGCTTACAGCCCAGCCTGAGAGTTCTGAGATGGCTGACAAGGGGAACGTGGGATCAGCAGACCCCGCAGGTGTACATGTCAGGGAGGGTGAGGAGGTGGTTTGCAAACTGGTGCGTTCCTTCCACCATTTACATTGGGCTTTGTGTGCTCCTGATGCAGGGGTTCAAGGTTCTCCGTGTCACCCCAAGTCCTCCTTCCCCATTCTGAACTGTCATGGGTTGAGGATTCCCAGGAGTAAATTAAGATTTACACTTTCTCAAGGAGACTTCCAAAATCCTTGCTTTCTCAAAACATCCTTGAATTTTTCTTCTGTGCTCTTGGTCATCTCTTGTTGTGACCGGGTGTCTGTTTCAGGTGTCTGATATCAGTTACATGAACAATGCGGCCTGCTCAACGGAGTACAATTAGGGCTGGGATGTTGGCCCAGGAGACTGACGTGGGTTCACTTATCCCGTCCAATGGGTTTGGAGGATTTTGTGGGGATGGCTCTTTAACTCTATTCCTATAAAATCCTCCAAATCCGTTGGCAGGATAAGTGAAATAACAACCGAGAATGGGCATTTCAAAGCACTGCTCTAGGTAATCTACGTTTCAGATGTGTAAAGCAGGGCAGGGATCCTTGCTGCCTGCTAGATCAGGAGGTTTCTACAGAAAATGCAGGAAGAACTCAGCAGGTCAGGTAGCCTCTGTGGAAGGAGAAACAGTTAATGTTTCAGGTTGAAGACCCTTCCTCAGAACTGAGAAAGAGGGAAAGCAGAGGTGGTGGGGGAGGGCAACTGGTGGAACAAAGGAGATGTCTGTAATGGGTTGAAATGATGTAGCCAATGAATGGACAGTTAAACTTGTCTGTCTGTGTAATGTCAAAGAGTTGTAGAGTTATACAACACAGAAGCAGCCCCTTCAGCCCATCTCTTCCATGCTAACCATTTTGCCCACCCACACTAATCCCAACTGCTCGCATTAGGTCTGTATCCTTTCATGCCTTGTCCAAATGTCTCATAAATGTATTGATTGTATCTGACTCCGCCACGACCTCTGGCAGATATCAACCACTCTTATTGCTAAGTTCCACCTATATGGCCTCATTGGCTGATACCTCCAGGATATCCTCTCAAAGGACTGCTGCTATGTGTTGCTAATATTGCAAAGTCTGGGTGACGTTACATAGTCTGGCCAACTGCGACATGCTGAACAAGTCAGAATGTACAAATGAAAGAACAAAAAGGTGTGGTGTGGGCTGGGTGGGGAGGAATGGCAAGCTCAAATAGCCAGTCCTGATACTAGCAGGAAAAAAAAGCAAGTCATCTAAAGTTGGAGAATTCAATATGAGTCCTGCAGGCAGTAACCTGCTCAGATGAAAAGTGAGCAACACACAAAGTGCTGGAGGAGCTCAGCGGGTCAGGCAGCATCTATGGAGGGAAATGGACAGTCAACATTTTGGGTCGAGACCCTTCATATGGACTGGAAAGGAAGAGGGGAGATAGCCGGTATAAACAGGTGAGGCAAAAGCTGGCAGGTGATGGGTGGATCCAGGTGAGGGGGTGATTGGCAGGTGAGGGAGGGGGAGAGTGGGAATAAAGTGAGAAATTGAGAGGTGAAAGTGACAAAGGGCTGAAGAAAAATGGAGTCTGATAGGAGAGGACAGTGGACCATGGAATAAAGGGAAGGAGGTGGGGAGGGGAGCCAATGGGTCGAATGTGTGGGTGGTGGACAGATCGAGAGGGGAAAGAGATGGGGTGATGGGGGCCGGTGGGATAAGGGAAAAAAGGGGACAGAGGGGAGTGGTTACTGGTAGTTAGAGAAACCGATGTTGATACCATCAGGTTGGATACGACCAAGACAATATGAGGTGCTGTTCCTCTAATCTGCGTCTGGCCTCAACTTGGCAGTGGAGGAGGTCGTGGACAGACATATCAGTGTGGGAATGGGAAGTGGAACTAAAATGGCCAGCCACCGGGAGATCCCAGCTGTTGCAGCAGGTGGAGTGAAGGTGCTCGATGAAGCGGTCCCCCAATCTGCGTCGGTTCTCACTGATGTAGAGGAGGCCGTACCGGGAGCACCAGATGCAATAAATGACACTAATGGATTCATGAAGAATTGCCTCAGATGAAAAGTGAGGTGTTGTTCTCGAGTTTAGGTAGGGCCTTATTGTAAGTGCAGGTAGCCACGGACAGAGAGGTCAGAGTGGGAATGGGGTGTCACTCCTGCAGTCAGAATGTGGGTGCTCCGCAAAGCGATGACCCAATCTGCATTTGGTTTGTCCGGTGTGGGCGAGGCCACATCGCAAACACCACTAGCTTGGAAAAAGTGCAAGTGAATCGCTGCTTCACCTGCAGGTTTTTGATTTTCTTGATATTCAAACAGCCTTTTGGTCCGGTGGTCAAAGGCTGTGCACTGATGGCGACGGGAAATTTCATCATTAAGGTCTGTCATCCCCAAGACACTGCTGACAAAATGTGAGGAGTTGGCTACGTTTTCCAGAGTTTCGCCGCGGAGTGTCGGGGCAGTGTTGTCCTGGTGGGGTAGGCTAGTGGAGGACCTATGGTTTGCAGATATTTAGTGCAAGGCCCTATTGTGTGCTTCAGTGAACGATGTAACAATGACTTGCAAGGGAACTGTAGACAGGATTGATCACCTGAGGACAGCTGACTGAAACCTTGGGAAAGGTTTCCATTGACTGAGAGTGGTCGAGCAATCTCACCCCAGGGGTCATCTTGCCTGAAGTTTGCCATTTGGCAGGGATCCCTCTTCCAAAGTCCCTGGAGGTCCTCGTGTGCCAGTTTAAAACTGGTTGTGTACCACCTCCCACTGTTCTCCAGGTGTTTTATTGGATCCCAGCTCACTCCTTTCTGGTTGATGAGGTGAGGTCGGATTTTTTCTCAGGTTTGGTCACCATCTGTTGGCCAATACAGATTTGCCCAAGGTCTTAATCAGCTCAGGCACCATCGGACAGTCGAGAGGAAACTGACTTAACCCACCAAACTTGTTCCTGAGATTTTTCTCAGGGCTGGAGAGCAAAGGAGAGCATGGAGAAGGGAGGAGAGAAGGTGCAGAGTGGGGAGAAGAGGGCTGGTACTCCCCATTCCACAAGGTTTACTTTCAAATGTCCTTCATGATGGCTACACCAGACGGCGGTCAGAAGATCACTGCAAGGAACATGAGTAAAGGCAGATTGCTGCAAGGACTGAGTACAGCTCCCACAATGTGAACTGGTCTATATCCTGCTGTATCCTTTGACAACCTACCTCATCATTCACAGCTCCACCAACTTTCGTGTCATCTGCAAACTTACTAATCAGACCACCTACATTTTCATCCAAGTCATTAATATGTATTACAAAAATCATTAATATATATTACATTATCCTACATATCCTACATTAATTTATTCTCCCCACATTCCCATCAACTCCCCTCAGGTTCCACCACTCAGCTACACACTGGGGGTAATTTACAGTGGCCAATTAACCTACCAACCTGTACGTCTTTGGGATGTGGGAGGAAGTTAGAGCACCCAGAGGAAACCCACACAGTCACAGGGAGAATGTGCAAAATCCACACCCACAGCGTCAGAGGTCAGGATTGAACTCGGGTCACCGGTGCTGTGAGGCAGCAGCTCTACCAGCTGTGCCACTGTGCTGTTCAAACACATGCAGCAACCCTCCAACAGAGGACAATGTGACCGGTCACTTCTTTAAATATTTGTTTCCAAACAAATGTTTGGAAAAACTGAAAATTTGGAAATCTGTTAGATCAATGCCAGGAATATTCAGCAGAACAGTCAGCGCCCAAGAGGGGTCAAAAGTTGTGATGGAATGTCAAATATTAATAGCCATTAATATATTAATACCTGTGAAGAGCCTGACAAAGAGTGATGCAACACAGCAGAAAAACAAGATGCATTAGGAACATGATTTAAAACTTCTGACAATGACAGAGAAACTCGATTAAAGCTCCAGGAAGCCTGACCTTTCACGTCTCCCTGGTGTTTGTGACCTTCAGAGTCACAGTCAAGCAGCCAACACTCATTTCATTGCGGCTTCCATCGTAAACTCCCCACCACCACCCCATCACATATCGTGTGTCCTTCCCAAGTGACCATTACTGAGCCAGTATAATGGTGTGTGTGAGGAGGGAGGGGATCTAACCGCTTGGCTGTGGAGGGCAACACCCTATCTCTGGAAAGGACTCTGACCCTCGATGTGTGACTCAGAAGCAAGAATGCTGCCCACTGGGCCACAGCTGACACTACACCACTAAACAGGAAACATGAACAAGAGGCAACCATTGAACCATCAGGGAAATATAGAATCCAGATTCCCCATCTGATTAGTCCCAATGTTTACATCAATTCCACACACTTCTGTACACCATCTGCTTTCCCAGAGTCGCTATCCCTTAAACCAGTAGCAAGAACACATTTAGTTCATGGTAAACCAATACTGACTGAAACTTCTACCTCACATGTCACAAGACTTTTCAAAGAAACTTTCAAAACAGACAGCAACCCAAAGGATCTCCAAGAGGATTCGATAATCAAGGCTATCCCAAGGACAAAATGTCCTTATCTGCTCCCTCCACAGAACGTGGATGGTACAACTGTCCACAGAAATTTCAAGTCAACTGATAAGCTTTCACCAGAGTAAGAACTTTCGAGGTGCTGATAAGCCCAGAGTTATTCTCCCTTAAACAACTTTTAAATAGATGACAGACTAATTTAATCCAGTAATATATGTACATAAGGAATAAATTGGACACAGATAGTACAACCATAAGGGACAAGTTCATGTCTATCAATTGTTGAGGCAATGATCTTTGCATTATAAAATGGAGCGTCTTGAACTGATCACCCGTACATATTGGATGGAGCAATTGCCAGGATGAGCTTTGTACAGAATCAGAGTTAAAGAGAAATGCACATGATCTGAATTTAAAGGTACGGTTAAGAGCTAAAGCTATCTATGATGATTGAGAGTACAGAGGCCATATCAGTGCAAGGTTACTGGCAGTGTTTTACATTAGAGCATTCTTTTGTAATTTCACTACAAGGAAAGTCCGGTTATATAACATGTGCTGGGCTTGACATGTCCTGATGAATGGAATATTTGCTACAGATGATGGAAATGTAGTTTGCACTTTCTTAATGTGATCGCGTTACACAGGCCGGAAACAGGCCCACGCCGACCAAGTTGCCTACTGAGCTAGTCCCCTTTGCCTGCGTTCGGCCCATATCCCTCTGAACATTTCCAATCCATGTACCTGTCCAAATGCCTTCTAAACATTGCAATTGTACCCACCTCTGCCACTTCCTCTAGCAGCTCGTTCCACACACCCACCACCCTGCGTGTGAAAAACTTGCCCCTTGGATCCCTTTTAAATCTTTCCCCTCTCACAAACCTTATACCCTTTAGACTCCCCTACCCTGGGTAAAAGGCTGTAACCATCCACCTTATCCACACCCCTCATGATTTTATAAACTTCCATAAGGTCCCCCCTCAGCCTCCTTCACTCCAGGGATAAAAGTCCCAGCCTATCCAGCCTCTCCTTGTAACTCAAGCCCTCCAGTCCCAGCAACATCCGTGTGAATCTTTTCTGCATCCTTTCCTGCTTAATGACATCCTTCCTATAGCCGGGTGACCAGAACTGCGCACAATCCAAGTGTGGTCACACTAATGTCTTGTACTCAGTGCAGAGAAGATTCACCAGGATGTTGCCTGGATTAGAGTATTTCAGTTATAAGGAGCGATTGGCTAGAACATAGAACATAACAACACAGTACAGGCCCTTCGGCCCACGATGTTGTGCCAACATTTTATCCTGCTCTAACATCTATCTAACCCTTCCCTCCCACATAGCCCTCCATTTCTCTATCATTCATGTGTCTATCTAAGAGTCTCTTAAATGCCCCTAATGTATCTGCCCCCACAACCTCTGCCGGCAGTGTGTTCCATGCACCCACCACTCTCTGTGTAAAAAAACTTACCCCTGACATCCCCCTTATACCTTCCTCCAGTCACCTTAAAATTATGTCCCGTCGTGTTAGCCATTGTGGTCCTGGGAAAAAGTCTCTGACTGTCCACTCGATCTATGCCTCTTATCATCTTGTACACCTCTATCAAGTCACCTCTCATCCTCCTTTGCTCCAAAGAGAACAGCCCCAGCTTGCTCAACCTCTCCTCATAAGACATGCTCTCCAGTCCAGGCAGCATCCTGGGTTTGTTTTCCCAGGAGGGAAGCAGGCTGTGGGATACCTGAAGGAGGCATACAAAATGATGAGGGGACAGGTGAGGGTGGATAGCAAGAATCTTTTTCCCCTTGGTAGGGTGTGTAAAAAAAGAGGACACAGGTATAAGGTGTGAGTAGGAGGTTGGGAGCGGATCTGTCGGGGACATTTTTTCACCTCGAGGGTGTTTGGAATCTGGAACACACTGCCTTGAGGGAGTGGTGGAGCCAGTTACACTCACATGAAGCAGCATCCAGACAAGCACTTAGATACGTAAGGCTTGTAAGGCTCAGGAGCAAATGCAGCTAAATGGGACTAGTATAGGTAAGTACAATGATAGGCATGGACATGGTGGGCCGAAGGGCCTGTTTCAGTGGTGTATGACTCTATATTACCAACCACTGAAGGTTTCATTCTATACGTTTGTACGGCATTAGCACATGTTACCATAGTCACTTGATCCTTCTTGTGATTAGATCATTTCATCGGCACCATAGAAAGCATCCTATCTGGATGCATCCCGGCTTGGTACGGCAACTGCACTGCCTGAGACTACAAGGAATTGCAGACAGTTGTGGACACAGTTCAGTCCATCACGGAAACCAGCCTCCCCTCTGTGGACTCTGTTTACACTCCTCGCTGCCTCAGTAAAGCAGCCAACATAAATCAAAGACCTCTCCCACCCCGGACATGTTCTCTTCTCCATTCTCCCTTTGAGCAGAAGATACAAAAGCTTGAAAACATGTCCCACCAGGCTCGAGGACAGCTTCTATCCCGCTGTTATAGGACTATTGAACAGACCTCTTGTACAATAAAGATGAACCCTTGATCTCTAAACCTACCTCGTCATGACCTTGCACCTGATTGTCTACCTTCACTGCACTTTCTCTATAATGGTAACACTATATTTTGCATTCTGTTATTGCTTTTCCCTTGTACTACCTCAATGTACTTAGGGTTGGAATGATCTGTATGGATGGCATGCAAAACAAAGTTTTTCACTGTACCTCAGTACATGTGACAATAATAAACCAATTACCAACTAGACTTTGTATATTTGATCTCGAGGCAAATCATGTTCTGGTACTAATTTAGGAAAGGAGATGGAATATTGCTCTACTACCTCATGAATTGCCAGTATCTGTTCACTTGATCCATCTGTTTGTCTCATTCCATGACAAAGTTTGAAGTGGGAAAGCTGGCCACCAGAAAATGCACATGGTCCAGATAAGACATTTAATCATAAAATCCTTTGGCCATTTCCCAAGAGCAATGACCAATGATCGGGACAACCTCCAAATGAATTGAATTCATTAGACAGGGTGGTGAAGAAAGCTTCTGGCATGCTGGCCTTCATCATTCAGGGCACTGAATACAGAAGTTGGGATGTTATGTTGCAGTTGTACAAAACATTGGTGAAGTTGCATTTGGAATATTGTGTTCAATTTTGGTCACCCTGCTATAGGAAAGATGCCATTATTCTGCAAGGAGCGCAGAGGAGATTTATGAGGATGTTACTGGGACTTGAGAACAGAGAAAGGTTGAGCAGGTTGGGACTTTTTTCATCGGAGTGTAGGAGAATGAGGGGTGATCTTATGGAGGTGTATAAAATCATGAGGAGCATAGATAGGGTGAATGTGCACAGTCTTCTTCCCAGGGTTGGGGAATCAACACCTAGAGGGCATAGGTATAGAGTGAGAGGAGAGAGACTTAGTAGGGACCAGAGGGGCAACTTTTTCACCCAGAGAGTGGTCCGTTTATGGAATGAGCTGCCAGAGGAAGTAGTTGAGGCAGGTACATGAATAACATTTAAAAGTTACTTGGACAGGTACATGGATAGGAAAGGTTCAGAGGGATATGGGCCAAATGGGACTAGCTTAGATGCGAATCTTGCTCAGTGTGGACCAGTTGGGCCGAAGGACCTGTTTCCATGCTGTATGACTCTATGACTACACACTATTCGAATAAAACACTATCAAGCTCATTCATTTTAAATTTGTGTGAATGCTCGGCATGTCTCCTGACTCACCCATCACCCAGTGTGCATTAAACGGCACCAGCTTATTTCTCTGTGCCTTAGTGATGTGGATGGCGGAGAAGCCAATGGTGCAAACCTTCATCAAAATGTCCCAAACCCTCCCTTCTCAAGTCCCTTTTAGATGTCAATCTACTCAGTTAAGTTGAACAGCATCTCTTATCTTTTTCAGCCTTACTTGAAGATGGTTTACTTGATTCCATAATGCTTGATGTGCCAGTATTTCTTGACAAACACAGAATGTGATCATGGTAAACACAATACAAATGGAGGACACAAACAAATCAGATTACCAGAGGCATCACCATGAGTGCCCACAAGCAGCTTCTGAAAATGCACAGAATACATGTGCCCGAGGGAGGTTCTGTCAGGTGCAGGATAGCTCTGAGGCAGAAAGGTGAACTGTGTTGAGAAGTCTTGAGGTGAGGTCACTGGGACATGATGGATGGTCAGGTACGGAAAACCAGACATTTACTGCAGTATATTATTTGCAATTCTCTATACCCTATCAGTTGTCGCACTTTCTTAGTTTTAATAAACTTTTAAAACAATTCTGGATTGTGCTGCTCTGATTGGCTGGTTTTACCTCACTCACACAGAATAGAGTAGGTGTGAGAACCATCTCCCTACACCACCCCTCTCACACTGTCTGCTTCACTGATCTCAAGTCAAAATCGAGTTTATTGTCACATGCACAAGTACATGTGCGCACAGGTGCAATGAAAAACTTACTGCAGCAGCATCACAGGCACAGAGCACTGGAGGCACAACATTCAGATGAAAAAAATAAACATAGATAATACACAAATTATACAAGAATTGTAAAAGAACACAATTAGAACCAAAAAAAATAAACAAAATCCATTGCAGTGTAAGGTGGTCAACAGTGTTACGATACTGAGGGATTGAGGGAGTGATTAGGGTTGTGCCGGTTGGTTCAAGAACCAAATGGTTGAAGAGAACTGGCTGTTCCTGAACCTGGTGGTGTGGGACTTCAGGCTTCTGTACTTCCTGCCTGATGGTAGCTGTGAGAAGATGGCATGGTCCGAGATGGTGGGGATCTTCGATGACAGATGCTGTCTTTTTGAGGCAGCACCTCCTGTAGATGGTGTGATGATCTATCCTTCACTCACCCAATGTCTGCTAGATCCCTTGATACCCCAAGCAAAAAAAATCCATCGCTTTCAGACCTGAAAGATTCAAGTGACCTTCAGCAGCCACAGGTTTTGAGCCTCGGATTTCAATGACTCTAAATGAAAACATGCTTCGTGGTTTCATGCTAATGTTAAAACTGTGCTTGGAATCCTCCACAAGAAGCGATGGTTTCTATCTACTGTATTGAGACTTTTGGTGATTTTAAAGATCTTGACGTCAACCATCAATTGTCCAAACACACAGAATACAAGCCAACTTTACACAATAACTGATCTTCAATTCTATCTGCTCTGCAACCCCTCCAGGGTCAATATAAACAATTCTTCCCCAGATACAGTGTCCAGAACTGAATGCATATACTCCAGATGGGCTTCACAGAGGCAAGCTGACGTATTGCTCTCTTGACATAAAGATGTGCCTTACATTATTCTTTGCAATTAACTTGTGCCAGTGGGAGTATTTTTAGCGATTTGTGTATATGGACACCTACGGGAAAATATGAAGAATTAAAAACTTTTTACAGTCAAAACCCGGGTACATGCAATTTAATGCAGAAGGTTGGCTAGTGACTGGCTTCAGATGGTGTAAGGCCGGGCTGCACTGCAATAAATAGAATGAGCAGAACACGAGAGTAGGAGGTGACCTCATTAAAACATGTGAGGGGTTCTGACAGGCCAGGTTCTAAGAAGATGCTTCCTCAGTGAGGCAGTCCAGAAAACAGGGAGATTTTCGGGATTGAGGGTTGTCCAATGAAGGTTGGGATGAGAATAAATTCCTACCCTCAAAATCCTGTCAAATCTTTGGAGAACAGTCAATGCTGAATCAGTGAGTGCATTCTACACTGACATAGACCAAATTCTGGACTGCAGGTGAGTCGAGGGACATGGAAATCAGATCTGGAAGTATGGGTGGAGACCGAAGATCACAAAAGTCATGACTTATTAAATGGCAGACCAGTTTGAGGTCTCTCTGCTTACTGCTGTTTCTGTTTTCTAAGCTTCCTATTTAACTAAAACACAAAGAGCGATCCACTATAGAATAGGAGGTTATACAGTGAAACCCACAAATATCTTTTCCAGTAATGTTGAAGTTCTCAGCAGCCAGTGTGAAGGCCACAGACTTCCACTGTTACACAAAATGTTGGCTGCAACCAACAACAACACATTAAATGCACTGATGAGAAGTCTTGCAAAATGACAGTACAGAAGCAGGGTCCGGTCCCAGGGCACAAATGGGGGGAGCAGTGAAGCAGAGATTTGCTGTGGAGTGAAGCAGTGAAGCAAGAGATTTCTACTCTGTTATCACACAGCAATGCCGAAGTTTTTTTGGAGTGGGGAGATTTATTATGCAAACAACTTCAAGGGACACTCAGGAGAACCACATTTTAATTTGCCAAAGAAACAGAGAAAAATACCTAAACTCCAAACCTTGTTTTTAAAATGTCAGCTGTTCACACCTTACATGCCAAGGAAAATTGTAACTTGTAACCACAAGGTTAGGAACTGAATGCATTTCTTCCCTGTCCACCTTCAATAAACACAACCCTTCAACTTGCTGACAGCCTCCTGTCTCCAGCAGGGGTAAACGTTGGGAGGGCAGCTGAAGCAGGGATGGAAATTCAATGGATCAAAATAAGAATGTACCTCTTCAGCTCTTCCAAATTCAATTGGGAATTTCAGTCAGTACCAGCTAAATGCCCACTCCAACCAGTACTGTACCCCAGTGTTATACAGTGACAGACCCGACCCCACCGGTACTGTACCCCAGTGTTATACAGTGACAGAACTGTCCCCACCGATACTGCACCCCAGTGTTACACAGCGACAGACCCGTCCCACCAGTACTGTACCCCGGCACTATACAGTGACAGCCCCGTCCCCACCGGTACTGTACCCCGGTGTTATACAGCAACAGACCTGTCCCCACTGGTACTGTACCCCGCTGTTATACTGTGACAGACCTGTCCCCACCGGTACTGTACCCCGGTGTTACACAGTGACAGACCCATCCCCACCAGTACCGTACCCCAGTGTGAGACACTGACAGACCCGTCCTGACTTACATATGGAACTGGTTATGGACCTGGATCTGAAGTGAAGGGCCAACATGCGCCGTGTCCCAGCGTCAGGTTCCAGGAATGGGCGGACAAATGGCGTGGCAGGTGCTGTTGGGGTTAGGTCATTCTATCTCAGCCATGACTCTAGACCACTCCCGAGTTCTTGTGTAGTGTCTACCAGGTGATGTCATTCTGTTCGATGAACTGGTGCTGTTGTGGGGCTTTGCAGGAAGTGAGGTCTAGGGAGCTAGCATTGAAGGCAGCCAGAGTGAACTTCGCAGGCAAAACCTCCCTATCATGTGTGCCAGATCTGGCCTGCTGATGAGGGGTGTGTATCACGGGTATTGCAGCAGGTGTTAAGATAGAAAGCCACGTTCTTCCAGAAACTTTCTGCGTTTGGAAATCTCAGCATTTTGAAGGAACCATTTGTGCAAAGTAATTTGAGAGAACTTGATAAATGCAAATTCAATGCAAATGCTTTTTTTAAGTGTTTGGATTCCTGTCAGTGTATTCTTCAGATCAAGTCTCCACTAGTTCTGTTATGTTACCCAAACCAAAATAAAAATAACCCAAGGAGATTTGCCAGGAATCAAGCCCAAAAAAATCTGGAAACACTAACTTCCATGCTGCCACCTTGGAGCCAATTTCAATCCGACTAATCATATATTTTGTTGTCCAGGTACTCCTGCATCTTCCAACTCCCCTGATACAAAAAATGTCAACACAAAGCCACCAGAATCCCTGCCCTCCTGCCTCCCAGTGAGAAGCAGAATACCAGCCAAGGAGAGGTTCCCCTTTCTACGAATATATGGGCAACCAACTCTCAACCCCACACCCTACCCCTTCCCATCACTCCACTGAGGCAGAGTCAGTCTATGGCATCCAAAACCAGATTTTTACATTGTCAAAGGCTTGTACACTAAAACATAATCAGGGATATCAACAGAACAAGAGGATTCTTTGCTTTTCTCTAGTTGGGGGGAGGGGGAGCTGTGGGGGACAGGGGCAGGGATGGTTTCTGTGGTTGTGGAAGACAGAAATAATTTCGAAGCAGACATACAAGCCATTAAAGAAATTTCACAAAAGGAGAGAGACAGAAATAAAAGTGCTAGGGAATGAAGAGACAGATCCATCAGAGTTGATGCTTTATTGGTGAGCTGGCCATTCCTCAAACAGTGACCAATTATAAGTGGCAGCATCTGCCCAGAGCAGGGCCTCCAGGAAAGACAGAAGGGGCAGGTTAGGCATATTTCACATTCATCAGACACAACAATTAAATGGACCAGCGTTCCCTGAAAGACTAAGACACAGCTTGCTATTTTTTGACGCATGTCTCAAGTAAAAATCTATTGATCTCAAAGAATGTCCCATGGCAATTATGAAATATTAAATCCAAGCCATGCTCTTTCTTTAAAAAACGCAGTTTAATTTTTTTTATATATTCATCGCATTTTTCATTTGATCAATTTTAATAAGTTGCAATATGCTCTGAATATTGTTTTTATAAAAAACCCCAACCATCATTTAGTGCTGTCCTTTATAATATTCTCATTTTTACTTTTAAGGAGCATACATTTTAATCAGAAACTCTCGGATAGATCTTTGCTGGAAAAATGCTCAGGTGCAATTTGAAACAAAAAAGACTTTGATTCAAAATGTAACCTATCACACTTACGAAGCATTCCAAAATTCTTCATATATAATGAATTGCTTCCAAGTGAAATCACTTATGTATGGTGCAGCCATGCTGTACACAGCAGGATCCCACATGAAAGAATAAGGTGATCAGTTCATCTGTTTCTTGTGACACTGGTTGAAGGAAGATTTACTGGCAAGCACACAAGGTGAATGTTCAAACCTTGAACCTCAGGCCAGCTGGAGTGAAAACTTAAATTGTAAATGTTATCAGACAGCACCTCAGACATTGTTCCCTGAAAGCAATGACGCAGGTAGACAGGGTGGTGAAGATATACTTGCCTTCATCGTATGGGGCATTGAGTACAAGAGTCAGGAGGTTATGTTATAGCTGTACAAGATGCTGGTGAGACTGCACCTGGAATATTGTGTGTACTTCTGGTCGCCCAGCTACAGGAAGGACGTGATTGAGCTAGAGAGGGTGCAGACAAAGTTCACAAGGATGTTGCCTGGACTGGAGTGCACACTCAGCAATTTAGGAACAGTTTCTTCCCCTCTGCCATCAGATTTCTGAACGGTCCATGAACCCATGAACACTACCTTGTTATTCTTCTTTTTTGAACTATTTATTTATTTTGTAATTTATAGTAATTTTAGAACACAGAACAGTACAGCACAGAACAGGCCCTTCGGCCCACAATGTTGTGCCGACATAGTTATTCCCTCCTACCTACAGAATGCCCATATCCCTCTATCATTCATGTGCCCATCCAAGCCCCTCTTAAAAGCCCACAATGAATTTGCCTTCACCACCCTATCAGACAACGCATTCCAGGCATCCACCACTCTCTCAGTAAAAAACATACCCCTCACATCTGTTCTGAACCTATCCCTTCTCACCTTAAATGCATGCCCTCTGGTATTGGATTGCTCAATAATGGGAAAAAGATATTGCTTGTCCACCCTATCTATGCCCCTCATAATTTTATACACTTCCAACAGATCACCCCTCAGCCTCCGTCGCTCCAGAGAAAAAAGCCCAAGTTTGTCCAGCCTCTCCTGATAGCACATGCCCTCTAATCCAGGAAGCATCCTAGTAAACCTCCTCTGCACCCTTGCTAAGGCCTCGACATCCTTCCTATAGTGAGGGGACCAGAATTGCACGCAATACTCTAAATGCGGCCTAACCAGAGTTCTATAGAGATGCATCATAACTTCTTGACTCCTGTACTCAATACCCTGATTAATAAATGCAAGCACTCCATAAGCCGCCTTAACCACCCTGTCTACCTGTGTAGCCACTTTCAATGAGGCATGGACTTGCACCCCAAGGTCTCTCTGCTCTTCTGCCCTTAAGGGTGTACTGCCTCTTGACATTAGTCCTACCAAGGTGCAACACCTCACATTTATCCGGGTTAAACTCCATCTGCCATTTCTCTGCCCACATCTGCAGCTGATCTATATTGCACTGTATCCGTCGCCAGTCTTCTACACTATTTACAACTCCACCAATCTTGGTATCGTCTGCAAATGTATTAACCCATCCATCAACATACTCATCCAGGTCATGTATGTACATCACAAACAGCAGAGGTCTCAGCACAGATCCCTGCGGAACACCACTACTCACAGGCCTCCAGCCCGAATAAATTCCTTCAACCACCACCCTTTGTCTTCTACAGGCAAGCCAGTTCTGGATCCACACAGCCAATTCTCCGCTGACCCCATGCATCTGAACTTTCAAATGCCTTACTGAAGTCCATATAGATGACATCCACAGCTCTACCTTCATCAATTTCCCATCAAAAAACTCAACCAGGTTAGTAAGACACGACTTGCCCTGCAAAAGCCAAGCTAGGTTTCCCTAATCAAGCCATTGGATTCCAGATGTTCATATATCCCATCTCTAAGAATTTTCTCCAGCAATTTCCCTGCAACTGACGTGAGACTCACTGGTCTACAGCTCCCTGAATTTTCCCTTGTTCCTTTCTTAAATAGAGTTTTTTTAAAAGAGTTTTTTTTTAAGAGTTCCTTTCTTAAATAAATTTTACATCTTTGCACTGTACTGCTGCTGCAAAACAACACATTTCAAGACATAAGTCAGTGATAAAAAACCTGATTCTGAGTTGTACAGAGAGTCTGAATAGGCTGGGACTGTTTTCCCTGAAGCAAGAGAGGCTGAAGGGCGACCTTATAGAGGTAAGAAAATCATGAGGGACATAGATAAGGTAGATGGTCTCAGGTTTTTCCCCAGGAAGGGGAATCCAAAAGAGAGGGCATAGGTTTAAGGTGAGAGGGGAAAGACCTGAGATATCTGAGGGGCAAGTTTTTCCACAGAGGGTGGTGGGTTTATGGAACGAGCTGCCAGAGGAAGATTACAACATTTAAAAGTCATTTGGACAGGTACACCGTTAATAAAGATTTAGAGAGATATGGGCCAAACACAGGCAAATGGGACCTTTGTGGGCATGGACAAGTTGGGCCGAAGGTACATATATACAGCTCTATGACTTGCTACGTGCTGTACCAGAGTCACAAACCACATCAGGTGTTTAAGGCTCCCAAAGGGGTCAAACCCCCCACTTCCCACGCCCCTACCAAACTAATCCATCTGACATATCTGACGTAAGCAATGACAGATATTCGACTGAATCATTACAGAGTCAAGAGACTTCTGCAAGGCAAACTTGCTCTGGTATTACAGGATATGATCTGATTTATGTGGATGACTGTAAGGCATATGCCTTTGTTAGCTGCAGTGTTATCTGCTCTAACTTCCTCCATCCATACAGGCCCAGTGAGTTCCACAGTCTTTCAAATCTGTCCTTCTGTGGATCCTCAAATGCTTTTGCTCCACACTGGCATGTGTATCCTCAGCTGAAGCACAAGAATCCCAAACCTTCATGCTTCACCATCCACTTTCAGGGTGTCCTGAAAACTCTTTAACCAAGCCTTTAGTTACTTATTCTGAAAGCTGATCTCACCCAGAATTTTTGTCTTCCATAGAAGTTCTGGGACAAAGAGGTTGCCTTTTATGGAAAAATGAGTAAGATTGGCTAACACCAACTGTGTGTTTTCAAAGAATGGAAGTGATTTCATTGGGATATGCACAATTCCCAGAAGGATTGACAGGATCAGGTCTGAAGGACTGTTTTCTCAGACTGGAGAGTCTAGAACTAGATGGCAGAGTTTCAGGATAAGGGCTCAGCCAGTCAGGAATTGAAATGGAGAAATGTCTTCATTCAAGAATTGTAAATCTGTGGAATCCTTATTAACAGAGTATATTCAGATCAATAAATATTGATGGGGCATAGATATGGGAGACAGTCAGTCTTTTCTCCCAGGGTGAAAATGTCAACTACTGGAGCACATAGGTTTGAGGTGAGAGGGGGAGAAGTTTAAAGATTTCGTGAGGAAGGTATTTTTTTAAATTGAGAGTGGTAGGTGCCTGGGGAGGTGGTGCAAGGAGATACAATAGCAATATTTAAGAGGCATTTAGACGGGCACATGGACAGTCAGGGGATGGAGGGATACGGATCACATGCAGGCAGTTGGGATTGGATAGATTGGCATGACGGTCAGTGCAGACATGGTGGGCCAAAGAGCCTGTTCTTGTGCTATACTGTTCCATGTTTCTGTGAAAGAATCAGGACAGGAATTTAGGTTGGAAAAGTGGAATTAAGGTCCATACTCTCACTGAATGGTAAGGCAGGCATGTTTAATTAATGTCTCATTTACATTTTTCTTGTGACTGCTGCTTATCTGATGCTCTGTGCCTGTGATGCTGCTGCAAGTAAGGTTTTCATTGCACCTGTGCACACATGTATTGTACTTGTGCACGTGACAATAAACTTGACTTTGACTAAGAGAGGAGATGGTCCACTCCAGATTATATTGCTTCTGTCCCAAGAACTGCTTCCTGGCAAGAACTGGCAAATTCCTGGAGTGAATTTGAAAATGAAATTCTAAAAGAGGGGATTGGATTCTGTCCTGTCTGGTAGGTTATCTGAAATAGAAATGGTTGGCAGGACTTTAGCAGTTAGGAAGCATGATTTGCCATCAACCGGTACAGGTACAATACAGAGACTGATACAGTAGCATCATTTAAGAAACACTTGGACAGGTACATGGAGGGGTGGAACTTGGAGGGATATGGGCCGAATGCAGGAAATTGGGACTAGCTGGGTGGGCACCATGGTCGGCATGGACTGGTTGGGCCGAAGGGCCTGTATCTGTGCTGTATTGCTCTATGACTCTATGACCTCTGGAACAGATTACTGACATGTGAAGTACAGATACCCCACCGTCTGTGAATGGGAACTGGACAAACTCCTGAGAGAGGACATTTATTGTCCAAAGCTCTCTGTGATAAGTCCAGTGTAAATTATTTTATTACATTTTATTACTTCACCCAGTGCTTTCTTTGCATCGTTTTTGAAGGGACAGTTTCAAGCAGCATAGGCAGGTTTGCGAGTTAGCAGGGGTTATCAGGAGGATTTATGGGTTCCTGTTGTCTCATGGAGCTTTGTTGAACTGCCTGAGGGAAAATGAGTGGAATTTCCAGCAGTTTATCCTGAATCAGCTTCGGTTTTGCTTTTTCTGCTTCTCGCAGGAGGCTGCATGATTTACGGGCATAGTATTTATTACTTCTGTTACTGGACCAGTGTTCCAGTAACAGAAGTAATAAATACCATGTCCATAACGCCAGGGCAGGTGAGAATTGAATCCAGTTTAATAGATGCAGTGATAAAAATCCGGGGTCAGCATACAGGGATGGTGAAGCTGCCAGATATTCATAAAAAAACCTTCTAGATCATTAATGTCCTTTAGGGAAGGAGATCTGCCAATCTTGCACCGTCTGGTCCACAAGCGGTTCCAGTCCTACATCAATGCAGTTGATTCTTAACTGTATCTTGATGTGACCCATTAAGCCAAAGAGCTGCATCAAACACTTTCTCAGTGTTCCCAAGGATGGGCACACGGCACAAATGGGGAGGGGTCATGTCAACAGTAATGCAGCTATTCTCATGCAGCATTACCCAAAAATGAAGCATCTATCTCTTTCCTTTTCCTTCCATGGCACAGACAGAGCATTTATTTAAAGAACATGATTGAACGAATGATGAATCTGTCCACAAACCTGTAGTTCTCTCTGTAGCTTTTGGATTTTTGTTTTTAAATTTCTGTCCCTTTTCTGCTTAAACAATGCCTAATGAAATTGGCTAAGAGCCAAACGTTGCTGTTTCTGGGTCAGAATAATTGCAAAAAACAATGAAAATGAATTTGGAAGACAAAGAAAAATCAAATGGTAAACGGTTACTGAAGTCCTTGTAATTTGTGAAGCTAAGAGGAGTTGGGGCAGATCTTCAGCTGCTTCCTCAAAAGCTTCTCGTCTCTCTGTCCTCAGAATTGATGCAAGTGATGTTAAGAGAACGTGAATTGTGCACCGATACTGTCTGTCACTACACTGTAACGACCACCCAATGAAACACAAGGAAAGTACTGTGAGATTCCCACCAGAAGAACAGGATGATGGTTGGGGTGCTTCCAAGAGCTGTGCTGAATTTCATTGGCAATTCATAAAGACATTAGTGAGAAGCAGGAGGCCATTCAGCCCCTTGTGCCTGTTCTGCCATTTAATATCATAGCTGATTTTTCACCTCGCCTTGCCTTTCCTGCACTCACCTCAAATGCTTGGATTCTCTTAATATTTCAAAATCTATTCATCCTGGTCTTGAATATTCTAAGTGACCGAGGCTCCAAAGTGATCCACTACCCTCTGGGTGAAAAAATTTCTTCCCATCTCTGTTCCTTGTTCTGAGACTGTGATCCCTGGTCCCTAGACACCCAGCCAGAGGAATTTTCATATCTGTATCTGCTCTGTCATGGCCCATATGAAATGTGTATGTTTCAATGGGATCACCTTCCATTCTTCTAAATTCAAGACAGTATGGATGCACAATGGATAATCCCTCCTTAAATATCAAACCCAACATTCCAGGAATCAATGAGGTGGATGAAAATCAAAAAACTGCAGATGCTGGAAATCTGAAAAAAAAACAGAAAATGCTGGAGACACTCAGCAGGTCAGGCAGCATCTGTGGAGAGAGGGTTTTAAGCTGATGACCTCTGAAATGGGCCCCTTTTAAATCTCTTCCCTCGTAAACCTATGCCCTCTTGTCTTTAGCACCTTCTTCTTGGGAAAAAAGGTCTGTGCCCCTCGTGATCTTATACACCTCTATCAGGTCACCCCTCAATCTCCTACGCTCCAGGGAATAAAGACTGAGTCTACGCAACCTCTCCTTGTAACTCAGGTCTCCAAGTCCAGGCAACATCTTGGTAAATCTTTTCTGGACTCCTAATTTATTAGCATCTTTCCCTTAACAGGGTGACCAAAACTGTACACAATACTCCAAGTGAGGCCTCACCAACGTCTCGTATAACTGCAACATAACTTCCCAACTCCTATACTCAGTGCCCTGACTGATGAAGGCCAGCGTACCAAATGCCTTCTTCACCACTCTGTCTACCTGTGATGCTGCTTCCAGTGAACTATGCACTTGCACTGCCAGGTCCTTCTGTTCCATAACACTCCCCAGGGCCCAACCATTCACTGTGCAAGTCCTACCCTGGTTTGATCTCCCAAAATGCAGTACTGTACCTCACATTTATCTGGATTGAAAGCCATTTGCCAATCCTCAGCCCACAGACCCAGCTGATCAAGACCCCCTGTAATTTTTCATAACCTTCTACACTACCTACATCACCAGCTATTTTAGTATCATCCGCAAACTTACTAACTGTGCCTTGTACATTCACATCCAAATTGCTTATGTAAATTACAAACAACAAAGGTCCCAGCACCAACCCCTGTGGCACACGTCTAGACACAGGCCTCCAGTCTGAGAAACGCCCCTCGACCATAATCCTCTGCTTCCTACCACTGAGCCAGTTATGAATCCAATTCTCTATCTCCCCCTGGATCCCATGTGATCAAACCTTCCAGACCAGCCTGCCATGAGGGACCTTGTCGAAGGCCTTGCTAAAGTCCATATGGACAACGCCCACTGACCTACCCTCAGCTACCTTCTTGGTAATTTTCATGTCCTGCACTGTACTGTTGCCACAAAACAACAAATCTCATGACATTTGTCAGTGATAATAAACCTGATTCTGATCACCTCGAAGAACTTTATGAGATTTGTCAGACACGATTTCCCACGCACAAACCCATGCTGACTGTCCTGAATTAGACCCCGTCTCTCAGTTCATAGATCCTGTCTGTCAGAATGCCCTCCAGCAATTTACCCACCACCGATTTCAGACTCACCAGCCTGAAGTTTCCTGGCTTGTTTTTGCTCCCCTTTTCAAACAATGGTGCCACATTAGCCACTCTCCAGTCCTCTGGAATCTCACCTGTGGCCAGAGATGAAGCAAAAATCTTTGCAAGAGCCTCTGCAATTTCTTCTCCAGCTTCTCACAAGGCCCGAGAATGCCCCAGGTCCGGCCCTGGTGATTTATCCACCTTAAGGCCTCCAATACCTCCTCCCTGCTAATTCGAATGTGGTCCAAGAAAATATGTTCCCCATTTCCTTAGCCTCCATTATTCTCTGCACAGTAAAAACTCAAGTGAAATATTCATTAAAAATCTCTCCCACTTCCTTTGGTTCCACACACAGGTGGTATTGGTATTGGTTTATTATTGTCACTTGTACCGAGGTACAGTGAAAAACTTGTCTTGCATACCAATGCTGATCTTTAAGGGGACCCATTCTCTATGTAGCCACCCTTTTTCTCTTAATATACCAATAGAATCTCTTGGGATTTTGCCTCACCTTGCCTGCCAGATCCCTCTCAATATCCCCTTTTTGCCCTCCTAACTTCTCTCTTAAGAACACTCCCATACTTCTTGTAGTCATCAAGGGATTCACTAGTTCCCAATTGCTTATGCACAGTGTATGCCTCCCGCTTTTTCTTAACCGGACCCTCAAGCTCTCTCATCAACCAGGGTTCCCAAAACCCACCAGCCTTGCCCTTCACCCTAACAGGAAATGCAGGCCCTGAAACTCTTGACATCACACTTTTACAGACCTCCCACTTGGCAGTCGCTCCTTTCCCTGCAAACAATCTTGCCCAATCAACCTCTGCAAGATCCTGCTTAATGGCTCCAAAATTTGCTCTGCCCCAGTTCAGGACCTTAACCTGTGAAATAGTCGTATCCTTCTCCAGAACTAAGACAAGATAAGCTATTTACTTATTAGTCACATGTACATTGAAATACAGTGAAATGCGTCTTTTTGTGTTACTGAGAATGTGCTGGGGGCAGCCCGCAGGTGTTGCCACTCTTCCGGCGCCAACATAGCATGCCCACAACTTCCTAACCTGTACGTCTGTGGAATGTGGGAGGAAACCGGAGCACCCGGAGGAAATCCACGCAGACACAGGGAGAACGTATAAGCCCCTTAACAGACAGCGGCAGGAATTGAACCCGAGTCGCTGGCGCTATAATAGTGTTACAC
This sequence comes from Pristis pectinata, assembly GCF_009764475.1. NCBI lineage: Eukaryota > Metazoa > Chordata > Chondrichthyes > Rhinopristiformes > Pristidae > Pristis > Pristis pectinata. The sequence goes on from NC_067417.1 coordinate 2,014,513, forward strand.
GAACCACTACACTATCGTGCCACCCCTACACTACCGTTTTAAAACTAATAGAATTATGGTCACTGGACCCAAGGTGCTCGCCGACAGACACTTTTGCCACTTGCCCAACCTTGTTCCAGAAGGAGGTGCAGTGTTGCACCGTCTCCAGTAGCTCCCTCTACATACTGATCAAGGAAGCTTTCTTGGAAGCATTTCACAAATTCTATTCTGTCCGAGCCTTTTACACTCTGGTTGGCCCAGTCTATATTAGGGAAGTTAACATCTCCCACTAATACCACCCTGTTCTGCTTAGAACTAGCTGCAATCTCTCTCCACATCCGCTCCTCCAATTCCCACTGACTATTGGGGGGGGGGGGGGGGGCCTATAACACAATCCCATCAGAGTGACCATCCCTTCTTGTTTCTAAATTCTACCCATATGGCCTCACTGGACAGTCCCCCAAGAATATCCTTCTAAGGACTGTTGTTATGTCCTTTTTCACCAAGAAGGCAACTCCCTCTCCTCCCTTACCTGCATCTCTGTCACGCCTGTAGCATCTGTATCCTAAATATACAATGCCCTAAACAACCACCGTTTTGGGGCCTAAGTACAACCAACGATGATGGTTTCTGTCCTTTGCTCTTTCTTAGGTTCACCCCAACTGATCCTATTACGTGACTTTCTGTACTCAGATCCGTTCATTCTACTGCCCTTCTCCCATTCTTTACTATCAGGGCTATCCCACCTCCTTTCCCATTTTGCCCATCACTGAAGATCAAGTAACCTGGAATTTTAATTCCTAACATTTTCAGCCGTGGAATGTCTAATAGTGTAATGTCTATTAGATCATATCCAATTGCTTCTATTTTTGCTGTAACTCACCTACCTGTATTTTGTTATGTTGCCTACATTCAGATCGGGAGGCTTGATATGGTCTTTTTATCATTTTTTCCAGTATACTCTTTCTCTGCATGCCTGGTCTGACAGATTCTTCTTTTGCTACCCTGCCACTTTTACCATTTAGTTTACGGCCTTATTCACTACTCCAGCTATTCGATTCACCAGGACACTGGCCCCAACTTGATGTGATCCTTGCCCCAATGGAACAGTGCCCTCTTCCCCCAGTCCTGGTCCCAGTGCCCCTTCCATTGAAACCCATTTTATTTATTAACAGGTTAATTATCACTTTGATCTGTTTGAGAATCCTCCTCACACTGTGTCATCTCAGTGCAATATGTCAGGGCGAGATACAGCATGGAAACAGGGCTTGCAGTCCGCTTGAGACCACTCTGACCGTCAAGCACCCTTTCATTTTTTTTAAACACTGGAGTTACCCCGATCCATTTCATTATCCCCACATTCCCATCATCTCTCCCAGATTCCACCTCTCACCTACACTACAGGTATGTCCAATTGACCTACCAACTCGCACATCTCCGGGACATGGGAGGAAACCAGAGCACCCAGAGGAAACCAATGGGGTCAGAAGGAGAACATGCAAACTCCACATAGACAGGACTGGAGGTCAGGATTGAACCTGGGTCTCTGGCACTGAGAGGCACGTTGGGTCCACATCTATTTCTTGTGCCCTCTCTTTCCCTTCCATTCCAATCCTCCATTCTTCTTCCATTCTCTCCCTCGATGAGGGTTACCAATGTTACTCTCCAGCTGAGTGGGCGGTGTGGCAGAGAGATGTGCAACCTCTCCCTCAATTAAAACTGGTCAGAACCATCCATCGAGAGGAAACTTGTAGGAAGTTTACATGTAAACCTGGAATCTACCACTCCACCTAGAAGGTGCTACCCCCGACACAGCCCCATTCAGAGCAAACGAGAGAACCAACTACAGTACAAAGCGCTGATGTGGAAAGAGAATGCCTCAGCCACACAGGACCTGACCATCCAGAGAAATACAAGTCTCTCCTTTGGTTGGTCAGTGATAGTCAGTGAATGTTGAGAGTTCAAGTCACTCTCTGGAGGTGTGAGCTCTAAATCCATGGACTGAAAGGATTACAAAGATCTTTTGGAATGAGAGGTTAAACTGACCGGGGCCTCAGCTGCCCTCCAGTGGATGTTCTATTTGAAGGAAAGGAAGAGATTTCTCCCCAGTGTTCTGGCCAGTATTCATCTCTTGAATCAACAACACCGAAGCAGATTATTTAGTTATTATCACATGTTTCTCGGTGTAAGGAGAAAACTGCTTTGCCTATATTACAAAAGTAACAATTCAATATTACACCACCAATGGGTGCAAAGCACTTTTGGACATCTCAATATGGTGCAAGAAACTATAGACATGCACACTGCCCCCTCATCTGTTGTTACCTCAATGTGCTGGTAGTTAAACTCAACACTAGAACACAGAACAGTACAGCACAGGCACAGGCCCTTCGGCCCACCATGTTGTGCCGAACTAATTAAACTAGTAATTAAATGCCTAACTAAACAAATCCTTTCTGCCTGCACAATGTCCATTCTCTACACATCCATGCGCCTATCTAAGAGCCTCTTGAACACTTCTATTGTATCTGCCTCCACCACTACCCCTGGCAGCACATTCCAGGCACCCACCACTCTGTGCAAAAAACCTGCCCCGCACGTCTCTTTTGAACTTACCCCCTCTTACCTTAAATGAAACCTTACCCTCTAGTATTAGACATTTCAACCCTGCAAAAAGATACTGGCTGTCTACTCTATCTATGCCTCCTACACTCTTATAAACCATAATCAGAGCTCCCCTCAGCCTCCACCCCTCCAGAGAAAACAACACAAGTTTGTCAACCCTCCTTATAGCTCATGCCCTCTAATCCAGGCAGCATCCTGGTGAACCTCTTCTGCACCCTCTCCAAAGCCCCAACACCCTTCCAATAACGGGGTGACCAGAACTGAATGCAATACTCCAGATGCAGTCTAACTGGTGTTTTATAAAGCTGCAACATAACTTCCCAACTATTGAACTCAATGCCTCGACTAACATGGTAGTGTAGTGGTTAGCGTAACGCTTTACAGTGCCAGCGACCCGGGTTCAATTCCGGCCGCTGTCTGTAAGGAGTTTGTATGTTCTTCCTGTGTCTGCGTAGGTTTCCCCTGGGTGCTCCAGTTTCCTCCCACATTCCAAAGACGTACGGGTTAGGAAGTTGTGGGCATGCTATGTTGGCGCCGGAAACGTGGCGACACTTGCAGGCTGCCCCCAGAACACTCTACGCAAAAAGATGTATTTCACTGTGTGTTTCGATGTACATGTGACTAATAAAGATATCTTATCTTATCTTATGAAGGCAAGCATGCCGTACACCTTCTTTTACCACTTTCAGGGATCTATGGACTTGGACCCCAAGCTCCTTCGGTACATCAACACTGTTAAGGGTCTTGCCATTAACTGTGGACTGTCCCTTCACATTAGATCTCCCAAAATGCAACACCTGACATTTGGCTGGATTAAACTCCATCTGCCACTTCTCTGCCTATATCTGCAACTGATCTACATCCTGCTGTATCCTTTGACAATTTTCTACACTACCCACAACACCACCAATCTTTGTATCGTCTGCAAACTTACCAACCCATCCATGTACATTTGCATCTAGCTCATTTATATACATCACAAACAACAGAGGTCCCAGTACGGACCCCTGAGGAACACCACTAGTCACAGACCTCCAGCCAGAATAATTCCCAGCGACCACTACCCTCTGTCTTCTATTTGCAAGCCAATTCTGAATCCAAACGGCCAATTCACTGTAGATTCCATGCACCTTAACCTTCTGGATGAGCCTCCCATGAGGGACCTTGTCAAACTCCTTAGTAAAATCCATGTAGACAACATCCACAGCTCTACCTTCATTAACCACCTTTGTCAACTCCTCATAAAACTCAATCAAGTTAGTAAGACATGACTTGCCCTACACAAAGCCATGTTGACTGTCCCTAATTAGGCCGTGGTTTTCCAAATGCTTATAAATCCTATCCCTAAAAATCCTCTCCAGTAACTTCCCTGCCACTGATGTGAGACTCACTGGTCTACAGTTTCCAGGATTATCCCTATTCAAGTTTTTCACTGTACCTCAGTACAAGTGACAATAATAAACCAATACTAAACCAATACCAATACTAAATAATGGAACAACATTAGCTACCTGCAACTGGTCATGGCTCCAATCTCATCTCTTGCCTCTCTCAACAACCTGGGGTATATCCAATATGGCCCTGGGGACTTATCCATCTCAATGCTCTTTAAGTGACCCAACACTATCTCCTTCTTTATCTCAAAATGCATCCTAGCACGCTCCTCCCTATCCTCCAAGTCCTTCTCCCTGGTAAATACTGATGCAAAGTACTTATTTAGGACCTTGCCCACATCCTCTGCCTCCAAGCACATTATCCTTCAGCGGTCCTACCCTCTCTCTAGTTATCCTCTTGGTTTTGACGTTGTATAGAATGCACTGATTAAGCAAAACTGTTGTTTTAAGTAAAATTTAAAAATTGCTGGCTGCAAGGGTTTTAAATGTTTAACTTTTGTTTTGACAACCTGCCAAATTTCCATGACTGCCCCCCCCCCCCACCACACACTCCGAAAGTTCTGGTTTTCTCTGAGAGTCCACAGGCTGCAACAATCTGCAGGTACATTCCAGCGAGTTCTGCCCTATGGGTACTCCAGCAGTAAAGGTTAGAACATAGAAAACCTACAGCACAATTCAGGCCCTTCAGCCCACAAAGCTGTGCCGAACATGTCCCTACCCTAGAAATTACTAGGCTTACCCATAGCCCTCTATTTTTCTCAGCTCCATGTACCTATCCAACAGTCTCTTAAAAGACCCTATCATATCTGTCTCCACCACCGTCGCCGGCAGCCCATTCCACACACTCACCACTCTCTGAGTAAAAAACTTACCCCTGACATGTCCTCTATACCTGTTCCCCAGCACCTTAAACCTATGTCCTCTTGTGGCAACCATTTCAGCCCTGGGGAAAAGCCTCTGACTATCTACCCGATCAATACCTCTCATCATCGTATATACCTCTGTCAGGTCACCCCTCATCCTCTGTCGCTCCAAGGAGAAAAGGCCGAGTTCCCTCAACCTGCTTTCATAAGGCATGCTCCGCATTCCAGGCAGCATCCTTGTAAATCTCCTCTGCACCCTCTCCATGGCTTCCACATCCTTCCTGTAGTGAGGTGACCAGAACTGAGCACAATACTCCAAGTGAGGTCTGACCAGGGACCTATATAGCTGCAACAATACCTCACGGCTCCTAAATTCAATTCCCCGATTGATGAAGGACAATACACCATATGCCTTCTTAACCACAGAGTCAACCTGCGCAGCTGCTTTGAGCATCCTATAGACTCGGACCCCAAGATCCCTCTGATCCTCCACACTGCCAAGAGTGCTACCATTAATACTATATTCTGCCATCGTATTTGACCTACCAAAATGAACCACTTCACACTTATCTGGGTTGAACTGCATCTGCCATTTCTCAGCCCAACTTTGCAACCTATCTATGTCCCTCTGTAACCTCTCACAGCCCTCCAAACTATCCACAACACCCCCAACCTTTGTGTCATCCGCAAACTTACTAACCCACCCCTCCACTTCCTCATCCAGGTCGTTTATAAAAATCACAAAGAGCAAGGGTCCCAGTACAGACCCCTGAGGTACACCACTGGTCACCGACCTCCACTCAGAATACGACCCTTCAACAACCACTCTTTGCCTTCTGTGGGCCAGCCAGTTCTGGATCCACACTGCAATGTCCCCTTGGATCCCATGCCTCCTTACTTTCTCTATACGCCTTGCATGGGGTACCTTATCAAACGCCTTGCTGAAATCCATATACACTACATCTACTGCTCTCTCTTCATCGATGTGTTTAGTCACATCCTCAAAAAATTCAATCAGGCTCGTAAGGCAGGACCTGCCCTTGACAAAGCCATGCTGACTATTCCTAATCATATTATACCTCTCCAAATGTTCATAAATCCTGCCTCTCAGGATCTTCTCCATCAGCTTACCAACCACTGAGGTGAGACTCACTGGTCTATAATTGCCTGGGCTATCCCTACTCCCCTTCTTGAATAAGGGAACAACATCCGCAACCCTCCCATCTTCCAGAACCTCTCCCGTCTCCATCGACGATGCAAAGATCATCATCAGAGGCTCCGCAATCTCTTGGCTCACCTCCCACAGCGGCCTGGGGTACATCTCATCCAGCAAGAAGGAATTCTGATACAATGGGTGGTGATCAAAAGCAGCAATCCTAGTGGCATTTCTCTGTCCTAACTGGAAAGGCTGAGTGATAGAATCAGCTGTTACGTCCACTGAGGCCTCAACCCAGGATTAAGTGACTCAGCGGAGATTTTGGAGTGAACCTGGAACCTTCAGGTATTTATAGGTCACAACATATTCACAACACAGCATGGAAGTCCACTGACTATTTCAAGATGCTCCACAGTCAATTAATTATTCTTTGAAAAGGAGAGATTTCCACTATGTAGACAAACAGAGCAGCCAAATTATGCAAAGAGGTATCCCAAAACAACATGCCAGTAAAAAGCTATCTTGTGTGCTTTCAGATGGGTCCTTGCGTTAACGAAGCATCCAAAAGACATTCTCTCCGACCAGGCAGAACCTACTCAGTGCTGTAATCTGGTGACTGGAAAGTGGCTCCATGGATTGATCCCATCATCTCCTGGATCAGAGGCCGTTGTGAGCTATAAGCCACAGCTCCTTCAGAAACGCCTACAGTTTAGACAGCATTAAAATGTTACTCTGATAAAGTGCTCCCAGATCCAACAGAAAGCCACATGCTCTACTCGGAACGAGAGAAGCTCCATTCTACCACGCAGGATCGAATGCACTTGTTCCTACATAATCCGCAGATAGCCAGAACCCTTTTCCTAGCCCAGGAAGCAGAAACAGCAGTTCCAGGTTTATTAGAAACTCAATTTGTCTGCCGTTTCACGAACTAGTGCCCGGGCTAGAAGTTGCTGAACAAAACTATACGCAAAGGGAAAATATTGCTCGTCAAAAATAATTGTGTTTTTACTTTTAATAATCAAGGTGCTTCCCATATGTTCTGGCTGGGGACCGGACTCACTGGGATCCCAGACGTGATTAGAAAAAGGGAAAGCAGGAACAGTGCAAGGAGGTTAAAAAGAAATAGGGTATGGGTTTGTTCAGTTCATTAGCTGAGATTACAAGTTTAACTTACAAAATGAGGGGTCAAGAATTCTCATTAACAAAGAGGCCATGCACAGCTGCAGGGGTTGGATCAAGAGGAGACCAAATCCTACGGCTAACTATACATTTGAAATCTTTCTTTGATGTATCCCCCACCCCCAACCCACTGCCCTCCACCCCCTTCCTTTTCTTTTGGCAAAGAGTTGATTTTAATTGTAGCTACACGCCGCACTAGACTTCTGCCTGAAAGCCAGCCTCCACATCTGCAGTGCGAGAGGCTCCAGTGATATTGGGTGCAGTCCATAGCCCTGGGCAAATTTTAATGGCTCCCCTTTCCATTCGAGCCACAGACTGTTTGCCACGTGACTCCCTGTTCAGTTTAGCTGCAGGAAAGGGCATTAGTTTTCCCTCTGAGCTCCTGAACCAGACTCTTGAACAAGGTAAGTTGCAAGGACTGACGACTGTTGCTGTTGCAGAAATCACTTTTGATTCAGAATACTCAAAGTTATTTTCTGAAACCATTTAAAACGTGTTAAGGGTTACATTTATAATGTTCTTTATGATGCTACTCAAGTATCTCAAAGCACTTGAGATGTAACATCTCTGACTTGAACTATACAATGGTTTTAATACAAAAATACCTCCCAATACCATCAGAGGCAAAAGCAACTGCTGAGGCATCGAAGCAGAATGGTGATTAACAGATGAGTAAAGAGAGTGGATTTGAAGGAAGTCCTTAAAGAGGAGAAGTGGGGGTGGGCAACCCAGATTGCTTCAGGTGTGGGCTTCCAAACTGGGGCAAGAACCCCCATACAGCTCAGTGATGTTGGGGTCAGGAGGTGGCGGTGGGGAAATCATAAAAGCAAACTTTCACTGAGTGAAAAACATGATGATGCTGGGGGAACTCAGCAGGCCAGGCAGCATCCGTGGAGAAAATGTTTTGGGTCAGGACCCTTCCTCAGGACTGAAGATAGGAAAAGGGGAAGCCCAATATATAGAGGGAAAAGCAGAGCAGTGATAGGTGGACAAAAGAGGGGAGGTGGGGTGAGCACAGGGTGGTGACAGGTAGATGCAGGTAAGAGTCAGTGATGGGCAGGTGCGGGGGAGGAGGGGAGAGCAGATCCACTGGGGGATGGGTCAAAGATAAGGAGGAAAAAAGGGGTGTAGAAAAAAGAGAGGTAGGCTAGGAAAGGGAAGAAAAGAAGAGGCATGGTTGGAGATGGGTGGGGGGTGGTGCAGTGTGGGGATTACATAAAGGGGGAGAATTCAATGTTCATGCCGTTGGGCTGCAAGGTTCCAAGGTGGAAAATGAGGTGCTGTTCCTCCAGGTTGCCCTTGGAATTCTCCTGGCAGCGGAGGAGCCGAGGACTGACATATCAGTGATAGTGTGGGAGGGGGAGTTGAAGTGACTGGCAACGGGGAGATGCCGATCGCGGTTACGGACAGAGTGCAGGTGTTCTGTGAAACGGTCACTTAGTCTGCGTTTGGTCTCACCGATGTAGAGGAGGCCACACCTGGAGCACCGAATGCAGTAGATGAATTAAGGGAGGTGCAGGTGAATCTCTGTCTCACCTGAAAGGACTGTTTGGGTCCCTGGATGAAGGTGGTGTAGGGGCAAGTGTTGCACCTATGGCGGGGCAGTGGAAAGTTCCCGGGGTGGGAGTGGGATGCGTGGGCGGGGGGAGGAGTGAACTAGGGAGTCGCGGAGAGAGAGGTCCCTGCAAAAGGCAGAAAGGGGTGGTGAGGGGAAGATATGTTTGGTAGTGGGGTCCCATTGGAGACAGCAGAAGTGGCGAAGAATGATGTGTTGGATACGTAGGCTGGTGGGATGAAATGAGAGGACAAGGGGGACCCTATCCCTGTTGGTTCTGGGGGGGGGGAGGTGCAGGAAATGGCAGAGATACAGGTGTGACCTCTCTCAACCACAGATGGGGGAGGGAAGCCCCGGTTAGAAAAGCAGTTGGACATCTCGGATGTTCTGGAGTGGAAAGCATCATCATGGGAGCAGATGCGGCAGAGGCGGAGAAATTGAGAAAAAGGGATCGCGTCCTTGCAAGAGTCAGGGTAGGAAGAGCTGTAATCGAGGTAGCCATGGGCGTCAGTGGGTTTGTAGATGTCAGTGGACAAGGAGTCTCCTGAGATGGAGATGGAGAAATTGAGGAAGGATAGAGAGGTGTCAGAGATACTGTGGTTGAGAGAACTCGCACCACTTTTGTTTTTATGATTTCCCCACCGCCACCTCCTGACCCAACATCACCGAGCTGTATGGGGGTTCTTGCCCAGTTTGGAAGCCCACACCTGAAGCAATCTGGGTTGCCCACCCCCACTTCTCCTCTTTAAGGACTTCCTTCAAATCCACTCTCTTTACTCATCTGTTAATCACCATTCTGCTTCGATGCCTCAGCAGTTGCTTTTGCCTCTGACGGTATTGGGAGGTATTTTTGTATTAAAACCATTGTATAGTTCAAGTCAGAGATTCAAGTCTAGGTTCCAGCATCTGCAGTCCTTGGTTTCTCTGCTATCACTCCGTGTTTATAATTAGGATGGAAAATGGAAGGCGTAGCAGAAAAAAAAATAAATCTCTTTGAAGTAGGATGCAATGAAGAATGTTTGGGAATCTCTGGCTGCCAATCATGGAGTGGGAGGAATCACCATTTTGTGGTGGGAAGAAAGGATTTTTGGGATGTTGCGCAGCTTGAAGTTCTTGAGGAAAGAATGGGGCAGCTGGAGATATGTCGTGTTAAGTTGTTCTGATATATATTTACGATTCCATAACACTACTTAAAGGAATGCTTAAATTTCTCTTGATGTGAGCAGACCAATGTGTCGATCTTCTCTGTGACACATCCAGTACATATTGGCACTGCTTTTGCCTACATGGGTGACTGTTGCATCACTGATAATCATACAGGCTGTCAGATTGCCTGGCTGAGCAGCAACTTCCTTCAATTAAATTTTGGAAAGACCAAACAAAACCATTGTCTTGGGCCCCCAATACAAACTCCCATCATCCCATTTCCATCCTGTTCCCTGGCCAACATCTCAGTTTACTGAACTGCTCACAACCATGGCATCTGATTAGGAGCAGATGAGTACACGAGGCAGAACGAGCGAAGGATATGCTGATCGTGTTAGATAAAGCAGGGGAGACCGAGCTTGTATACACCAAAAATACTGGTGTATGCTTGCTGGGCTGACTCAGTGCTGGCTGATACAATTCATTGCAATCTGAAGTACAAGAGTGCTGGAGAGAGGAATTTGGTGCAGGATTGGATATGTATTTGAGGTTGGAATGGAGGGTAGGTCAGCAGGCCAATGGAATCAAATATGCAGATAGCAAAGGGTGGGTGAGGTCTTCAAGCAGCAGACAGACCAAGACAAGTGATATTACACAGATAGGTTCCAACTGAATTTCATTGAAGAAGCAAATTAAATGGACACTACATTGCAATCCTTTGTGTGGAAGTTGAAAGCATCACAGAATTTAAAGCACTCTGACATACTTTGCTGTACAATAAACAGAGAGCTCACTGGGAGGTAAATAAATTCTCCCAGAATTAGAGCAAGACATTCCTTCAATGCCTCTCTCCTGTGTGCTCAACCCACACTAATCTGAAACTGAAAAGGTTTGTACTGCAAGCCATCCCTGCCCATGCAAACATCACTCCGAAAGCAACCACATAGGGTGAGAGTTGAACTTTTTTCAGAGCATGTTCTTTGCCTCTGCTTACCCTTGGAAGCTGAAAATTGTGCAAATACCCTATAGTGGGGCACTGAGCAAATATGGAAGTTATTGTACCACCAAGATGGCAGAAGCTGATCAACTCTGCAAATAGTATACATCTTCACTTGGAGAATTATTTCTACTTACAGAATAAGTTAACTCAATATAGCTGGATCCAATGTTTGCTGTACATAGAGTCACAGAGCAACACAGCACGGATACAGGCCCTTCAGCCCAACCAGTCCATGCTGACCATGGTACCCACCCATCGAGCCCCAATTTCCTGCATTCGGCCCATATCCCTCCAAGCCCCACCCCTCCATGTACCTATCCAAGTGCTTCTTAAATGACACAGTTGTACCTGCCTCACCCACTTCCTCTGGCAGCTCGTTCCATATACTCACCACCCTCTGCGTGAAAAAGTTGCCCCTCAGGTTCCTTTTAAATCTTTCCCCTCTCACCCTAAACCTACGCCCCCTAGTTTTGGACTCCCCTACCCTGGGGAAAAGACTTACCGTCCACCTTATCTATGACCTTCATGATTTTATAAACCTCCATAAGGTCACCCCTCATTCTCCCACGTTCCAAGGAATAAAGTCCCAGCCTGGCCAACCTCTCCCTGTAACTCAGGCCCTCGAGTCCTGGCAACATCCTCGTAAATCTCCTCTGCACTCTTTCCAGTTTAACCAAGTCTTTCCTATAACAGGACGACCAAACTGTCCACAGTGCTCCAAATGCGGCCTCACCAACGACTTGTACAACTGCAACATAACATGCATGTGTCTGATTTTGATGGATCAACAATTTTAAAAGTGATACTTGGCTTTAATTTGACCGTGCTCAAAGTATTTCTCGGATGCATTACTCTTTGCATTGTTACAAGGGCAGCATCAGGAAGGCAATATTTCGTGGATTGTCCTTATTGACTGAAAGGGATTAGATTTCAGATGATGTGAGATGAGAGTCCCACGTAGGGCGTACCGAAGAGAACTATCCGGGTGTGTAGGGTGATGGGGTGTGTGTGGGAATGGAGTGTGTGTGTGTGTGTGTGTGTGTGTGTGTGTGTGTGTGTGTGTGTGGGGGGGGGGGGAGGTTAAGGTGTGGGGGTGGGGTGGGGTGTGGGGGTGTGGGGGTGGGGGTGGTGTGTGTGGGGGTGGAGTGTGTGGGAGGGTGAGGTGTGGGTGGGGGGATGGGGTGGGGTTTGTGGGGAGTGGGTTTTGTGGAATGAGTGCTGTGTGGGGTGAGGGGTGTGTGGGGGATGGTGTAGGAGGGTGGGGTTAGGGTGGGGTTTGTGGGGAGTGGGGTTTGTAGGGGTGGTGTGTGTGGGGGCGGTGTGTGTGGGGGCTGGGGTGTGAATGGAGGAATGGAGTGTGGGTAAGGTGTGTGAGGGGTGGGATGTGTGGGAGGTGGGGTGTAGGTGGGTGTGTGTGTGGTGGGTGGGGTGTGTGGGGTAGGGGTAGAGTGTGGGGGTGGAGTATGGGGTGGTGTGGTTGGGGTGTGTGTGAGGGTGGGGTGTGGGTGGGGGGATAGGGTATGGGTGTGGGTGAGGGGATGGGGATTGGTTGTGTGGGGTGGGGGTGTGGGGATGGGGTGGGGGATGGGGGCTGGGGATTGGTTGTGTGGGGTGGGGGTGTGGGGATGGCGTGTGAGTGTGGGGGGATGGGGTGTGGGTGGGGATGTGGGGTGTGGGTGTGGGGTGGGTGGGGGTGTGGTGGGGGGCTGGGGTTGGGGTATGGTTTGGGGTGTGCACACTCTCTGCCATCTTGGTGGTACTATGATCCCCAATTCAGTTCTCCACCCTTTAAGGGTAGAAGTGAGTTGATGGATTTACATGGAAATTTGGCAACGTTCATGGACATTCTTTGTGTCAGCATACACATTGTCCTTGAAGTTATAATCCCATGAACTCCCGATTGCTACATCAGTGCCTTAATCACTTCCCTCCTGCAGGTAAAGAACAGGAAGCAAGGTGTTCAGGCAAGATGCGCATGGTAATAATTGCAATGGCAGTTACTGGAATATGCATTGGGACTTTGCATTCGATTTGGATAAATTATTTGGATTTGCACTGACAATGGATGATACTGAAGTCTGTGGGTTTCAATTAGTGGTCACGTAAACTGTGAGTCACAGAGTCACATAGAGAAATGGCACAGAAACAGGCCCTTCAGCCCACTGAGTCTGTGACAGCCATCAACCAGCCATTTACACTAATCCTACATTATTCCCATTTTTTATCCCATATTGTCATCAGCTCTTCCCAGATCCTGGCTGGGTAATTTACAGCAGCCAATTAACCTATCAACCCGCTCGTCTTTGAAATGTAGGAGGACATTGATGTGATCAAGGAGGAACGTGCAGACTCCACGTAGACAGGACCCGACGTCAGGATTGAGCCTGCGTCGCTGGTGCCATGAAGCAGTAGCTCTACTAGCTGCAAGCAACGTAAGAAATTTCAAGGACTGACATTAGCAGATTGAACAGATGTAGATGAATGCAGAGAAACACAATGTAAGATCATCTGTGGGAAAAGATCAGTGTGATTCTTAACTGAGCAGTGGAAGAGGGTGGTCCAGACATTTAAATAATGAGGGCCTTTAACACTGCTTGGGGCGTGGAAAGGTTCATTAAGTTGGTGGTACACAGTGGGGCTAGTCAATGTTTTATTGAGGGTGCATATTTCTGATGCAAGGAAACTCCAAAATTGAGGCCTCTGGTCACGTGTTACAGAATAGATCTTATATACCATGGAAAGGTCTTCAGCCCCTCTGTCACACAGGATGAGAGGATGGTATGCAGAAGAGGCTGGGGCTAGGGCATTAGGACCCCAAGAGTTGGGTCGGGACATGCAGATGTGCTTGTGAGTGGCTGCCTGAAGAGAGCTGGAGTTCCGCACATGTTGGGGCCCAGGCACATGCTGGGGCCCAGGCACATGCATGGATGATAACCGTGGAAGAGTCGTCCAGGCCAGGGAGTTGAATAAAAACTGCACAGCTGGAGGCGGACTGACATGAGCACATCAGGTGTTGAAGACCCACGGCAAAACAGCAAACTTCCACATCCATTCAGTAAAACTAAAGAGCTGGTCGTTGACTTCAGGAAGGAGGGCGGTGCATATGCTGCTGTTTTCATCAACGGTGCTGAGGTTGAGAGCTTATCTTCAAGTTCCCATTAGTGAAAATCACCAATAGCTTGTCCCGGTCCAACCACATAGATGCCTTGGCCAAGAAAGCTCACCAGCGCTCCTATTTCCTCAGGAGGCTAAAGAAATTTGGTATGTCCCCTTTGACCCTCAACAATTTTTATCGATGCACCATAGAAAGCATCCTATCCGGATGCATCACGGCTTGGTATGGTAACTGCTCTGCCCGGGACTGCAAGAAACTGCAGAGAGTTGTGGACACAGCTCAGCACATCATGGAAACCAACCTCCCATCCATGGACTTCTCATTGCTTTACTAAGCAGTTAACATAATCAAAGACCCCACCCACCCTGGACATTCTCTCTTCTCCCCCCTCCCATCGGGCAGAAGATACAAAAGCCTGAAAGCACGTTCCACCAGGCACAGGCACAAGCTTCTATCCCACTGTTATACGACTATTGAATGGTTGCTTAGTACAATAAGATGGGCTCTTGACCTCACAGTCTACCTCGTCATGGCTCTTGCACCTTATTGTCTGCCTGCACTGCACCTTCTCTGTAGCTGTGACACTTTACTCTGCATTCTGTTATTGTTTTCCCCCTGTACTACCTCAAGGCACTGATGTGATGAAATGATCTGTATGGATGGCATGCAAAACAAAGTTTTTCACTGTACCTAGGTACATGTGACAATAATAAAGCAATTTATTAATTTACCGATAATAATGCAATGGTTTTGTTTAAGAACATCTTTTTCACAGAAATCTGTATCACATTTTTCACATAAGCATTGCACCCTGCAACAGAACCTTTAGGTCAGAGATCTCAAAAGAAAAGAAGCTGCTTTTCTGCCCTGCATTTCACAACCTCAAGATATCTCAAAACACTTTACAAGCAACTAAGTATTGCATGGTATAGTCACTGTGATGTAGGACAAATATAATGGAAGAGTTCAGATGACAAAGGTACTAAAAGAGCAAATGGGATTCCCAATTTTATACATGGGTCATTGAAAATTAGAGTAAGGGCATGATCTTGAATTTTACAAGACCCGAAAAGAATGAAAGCCTGCCCACAGTTGGAGCACTCAGTATGGATCTGAGCACATCTGCTAAAGGATGCAGTGAAGTTTCAGCAAGCCATAGAGGTGCACAGCACATAAATGGGCCCTTAGGAACATCAAGTTCATACTGACCTATTTGTCCATCTACACTAATACCGTTTGCCTGTGTTAGGACTGTATCCTTCTAGGCTTTGCCTATTCAAGTCCCTGTCTAAATGTCTCTTAAACGTAGTGAATGTATCTGACTCCACCACCTCCTCTTGCAGCGAGTTCCAGATATCAACCACCTTCCCCTCAAATCCCTTTTAAGTCTCCTTCCTGTCACGTTAAACCTATTCCCTTTTGTTTTTAATCCCCCTACCAAGGAGAACAGATTCTAACCAGCTGCTCTAAATATGCCTCTTATAATTTTATACACCCTATCAGGTCATCCCTCAGGCTCTGACGTTACAGGGAAAAGACCCAGGTATGTCATATGCCTTCTTCACCACCCTGTATTGCCACTTTCAGGGACCTGAACCCCAAGGTCACTCTGTTCTTTCCTTTGCACCCTATCATTTACTGCACATCTTCTACCCCTATTTCATTTCCTAAAACACATCAGCTCGCACTTGTTGGAATTAAATTCCATCTGCCGACGCTCCACCCAACTTTCTGTTTGATCTATATCCTGCTGTAGCCTTGGACACCCTTTCTCGCTATCCACAACACCACCGGCATTGTCCACATGAAGGGTCTCGACCCGAAACATCGACGGTCAATTTCCCTCCACAGATGCTGCCTGACTCACTGAGTTCCTCCAGCATCTTGTTTTCTACCACCAACTTTTGAACAAACAATCTGAGAGACTAGGGCAAAAACAAATTATTTCAATGATTTTAAGTAAAAGTCAGCCCACATTAACCGTGAAGAAAAATTGTCAGATAAGAGGAGTCACGTTGTCAAACAGGAGATGCTAATGGCAGACAAGTGTATTCTCCCAGTAAGGGACATGGAGAACAAACTGATGCTTCCAGGATAAATACAGAGATTAATATTAAAAGGCAGCCTAAAAACAGGCACATGATGTGCATTATGCCAATATCAAAAATAAAGAAAACTACACAGAAGATAGTTAGGAAGGTCAAGATGGAAAAAAAAACAGAAAATACTTAAAATATTCAGGAGGTCAGGTAGCATCTGTGGAGAGAGAAACAGGTAACGTTTCAGGATGATGACCTTTGATCGGAACTGAGAAAAATTAAAAGTGAGACATCCTTCAAAGTGTTGATAAACTGGGAAGTGAAGAGAACAAGATGAAAGGTCCATATTAAGTTGAGAGAGACTGAGTGACAGAAAGGCGCTAGAGCTGTTTAGAAGAGGCCAGTGAAGAGCTAAAGTTACGTCTGGAGGAGTAAGCAAATGATGATGAATAAATCTGGCATGACAAGAACAGAAACAGAACACGAAGGCTAGAAATGCGAGATGCAGGAGGGCGATTCAGGAGTGACACAGTGGCACAGCGAGTAGAACCACGGCCTCACAGCTCCAGAGACTCGGGTTTAATCCTGACTTCTGCTACTCTCTGTGGACCTTGCCTATTCATGTGGGATACAGGTTTCTGTGCGAGTTGCTCAGTTAATTGGCTGCTGGCATGTGGGTGAGCGGTGGAATTGGGGGACTTGAGAAATTGGGGAGAATAAAATGGGATTGGTGCAGGATTAGTGTAAATGGGCGGTTGGAGATCGGCACAATCTGTAGGCCAAAGGACTGGTTTCTGTGCTGTCTGGATCTATGACCTCAAAGCTGCAGTGGTTGATTACCAGAAACTGAGGTCAATGTTGCGTCTGAAACATTAACTGCTTTTGTTTATGTGTTCATATGATGTGGGTATAACTGGCTGGCCAACATTTTGCGCCATTCCTAATTGCCTTTGTGGCATGGCATAGAGTTGTAGAATCATAGTGTTAGACAGCACAGAAACAGGCCCTTAGGCCCAACTCATCCATGCTGACCAAGCTGCCTTCCCGAACTAGTCCCATTTGCCTGTATTTGGTCCGCGTCCCTTTGAACTTTTCCTATCCCTGAACCTGTCCATTTCATTTCAGAGGGAAGCTATGAATCAACTGTATCGCTGTGGGTTGGCTGATCTAGGGAAGGATGGCAGATTTCCTTCCTCGTAGAATGAGTGAACCAGGTGGGCTTTTATAAATGGTGTGGTTACATTTTTCACTGACTGTGCATTGCAGATGTCTTTGCTTGGATTAAATGCCCTGCCTGCTGCAATGGGTTCAAATTTGATCTGTCCAGATCAAAAGCCCAGGGCTCTGGAAACTTCTCTGGTACATTACATATGATGCTACCGTACTTTCTGCTGTGCCGGGATTGGAAAATAATGGGAGATACACAAGACCATTCAGCCCATTTTAATTCACCCACCCAAAGGGTCCATTCAACTAACCTCTCTCACCAAGTGTTTGATTCAAGGGTTTTCCCTTCCGGTCATCCAGCCTGGAGTTCATTTCCTGTGTTGTCCATTGTGTGTGTGAAGATTTACGTCCTCATTATCTGTATTTTGTTTACTTTCACTGTATTTAAACTTCATACCTTTAATCTTATTTACATTTTACCTTTGAAATTTACTATTTCTATTTGGATAACCTTCCCGAATCTCAGTCCATTGATGCTTTTGCAGAATGAATAGCCTCAAAGTTCTTTTAACACAAAATCCAGAATCTGGGTTCACCAACTATTCTCTCTTCTGCATCCAGCACTTGAATTGCTTCCTTGTATCTCAGTGATCAGAATTGGGTAAAATGGTCAACGTGCCCACACCACAACTGTACTTTATATTCAAAGCTGCGTCTCCAAACTGGATGCAATGCCCATGACAAGTCTGACCAATAAGCCCCTGTTACTTGCTGACAACTTCACTGCGCTGACCACATAATTAAGCATTCTATGGCTCTGCTGCCTGCAGCTGGATTGTCAAAGGTTTATATAATAGGTGATGTAGATGGAGGAACTGCAGTGGATGGTGTGTACATGGACTTCATGAATGTATCTGACCAAGCTAAAAAGAGATATGAACTTTAAGAGAAAACAGAAAATTAAATTAATAAATTTAAAGACCAAAAACAGAACAAGATTTAAGGGTAGTTTTCACAGAGAGACTGGAAGCGGATGGCAGTGTCTAACAGGTTTAAGTCCTGAGGACACTTGCATTAACTGTGCTTATTGATTTGGATAAAGAGGCAATGAAGTGAATTTGGATCAAGAGCTGGAAAGTGCACCTGGGCTGATGTAACTTTTAGCCAGCAAGGAGACAACGGTTGTGGCTTCCTTCTGTATTGTAAATTTCTGTGATTCCAAAAGCAGAGGATTTGTGGAACAGATTTACAGAACATTAAAGACAGCTTCTCAGGCTGTTGAGGACATAAAAAGTTAATAGAATTTAAGGTTTTATCACTGGGGAATAGAATACAAAGCGGAAGCAGAAATGATGAGACTTTATAAAACCTTAATGAGCCTTCAGTTAAGAGCACAGTATTGAGCTCCACGCCACAGGAAGGATATCAAGGGTACAGAGAGAGTGCAAGGCATACTCATTAGGATGCTGCCTGGTATGAGGAAATACAAAAATGGAAAAAGACTTTGTTTATTTTTTGATTTAAATGACGCAGATTATTGGCCAAAATGACAGGTGTTTAAATTGATAACTGGCCTCAAAACTCCAAGAAACTTTTCTAAATGGATGGTTGGTGCTGGACTTTTATATACTTAAAAATGATACATTAATAAAGCAGCTATATTTAGAAAGTCCTTATTTTAAAACCTCAGGGCAGGAACTGACTAAACTAAACAGTCGTTAATATTTTCCTTCATAGCCCAGAAGCCACGGTTCATTACAATAGTAATTAATCATCTAAAAGAGGTGATACTCTGTAGCCTAGTGGATGAAGGTCACACCATATTTAAGCCAAGTTTCTGTTGCTTTTGATATGAAAAGTTTTCCTGTGAATTAACACACTGCCCCAACAGTGGTTTTGATCCTGCTCACGCCAATGAGATGCTTCTGCTGACTACTGGCAGTTTTATAGAGTGCCTTGTGGGGGTGGCCAACAACATTAAACTGCCCACATTTGGCACAAATTGGCAACCTTAGTCAAGAAAGGCCACAGGCAAAGGAACTGGGAAAATGTCACTGGAGTGGTGCAAGCTAACAGCTGTAGGTTGAGACTCAGACGCACCACTGAGGATGAATCAGAGAGCTGTATTTTCAGCAGTGCCTGAACTGAGGGATAAGAGTGTGTCTGTCAGCAGCTTTAAGGTCTCTCATCAGGGTGGATAGCAGAACATATCAGGACAACATACAAAGAAAGTAGAGTGGGAAGGAGATGTGCAATGTACACAATGCTCCGAGGAATTTAGCAGAAATGACATTAAGCTCTGCTGTTATTTTTTAGCCTGTCAGTACTGAGGATCGACTATAATTTTTTGCTTTAGTTATTTCTGTTAGTTATCACCCACCATGTTTAATTTATGGTTATTTTTATGTGCTGCCCTTTTGACAATGCACTGCTCTCAAAGAACCATTTGGTGCCATGTAACAACTTTATGTAGGGCACTCCTTCAGTGGAGCAAGACATCCCAAGATGCTTCACAGTAGTTTTACTGATGTGTTCCACAAATTATTCCCACAGAACCTTTTCCTGTGATCAAGCCCCCTTCTTCCATGTGGTTTAACCTTCTGGACGTTAATCTCCTAGCCCTCAGACTTTTAATATTTACCCTCAGCTCCATGCCTGAGTTCTCCTTTCACTCTGGTTTCTAGCTCAGCCACTCTCCACCCTCTTACATCCTGACTCCTATCTCCTGCTCGTGCATCACTATTCTCACCAAAAACCCAAAATGCAGAGGATCCACAGTGAATTGGCTGTTTGGATTCAGAATTGGTTTGTCCATAGAAGACAGAGGGTAACGGTCAACGGGACCTATTCTGGCTGGAGGTCTGTGACCAGTGGTGTTCTGCAGGGGTCCGTACTGGGTCCTCTGCTGTTTGTGATTTATATAAACGACCTGGATGAAAACATAGATTGGTGGGTTAGTAAGTTCGCAGATGATATGAAGTTTGGTGGCGTTA
The DNA here is from genome assembly GCF_009764475.1 of Pristis pectinata. Lineage (NCBI taxonomy): Eukaryota > Metazoa > Chordata > Chondrichthyes > Rhinopristiformes > Pristidae > Pristis > Pristis pectinata. Next base: position 2,034,724 of record NC_067417.1, read on the forward strand.
TGGATAGTGTTGAAGATTGCCAAAGGATACAGCGGGGATATAGATCAGTTGCAGATATGGGCGGAGAAATGGCAGATGGCATTTAATCTGGCCAAATGTGAAGTGTTGCACCTTGGGAGATCAAATGGACAGTACACAGTTAATGGCCAAAGCCTTAACAGTGTTGATGTGCAGAGGAATCTTGGGGTCCAAGTCCAAAGCTCCCTGAAAGTGGCTACACAGGTCGATAGGGTGGTAAAGAAGGTGTATGGCATGCTTGCCTTTACTAGTTGAGGAAATGAGTTCAAGAGTCAGGAAATTATGCTGCAGCTTTAGAAAGTTCTAGTTAGGCCTGGAGTATCGCATTCAATTCTGGCCGTCCCATTATAGGAAGGATGTGGAGGCTTTGGAGAGGGTGCAGAGGAGACTAGCCAGGATGCTGCCTGGATTGGAGGGCAGGCGCTATAAGGAGGGCTGGATAAACTTGGGTTGTTTTCTCTGGAGCGGCGGAGGCTGTGGGGAGATTTGATGGAAGCTTATAAGATTATGAGAGGCATAGAGTACACAGCCGGTATCTTTTCCCCAGGATTGAAATGTCTGATACCAGAGGGCATGTATTTAAGGTGAGAGGAGGTAAGTTCAAAGGAGATGTGCGGGGCAAGTTTTTTACACAGAGAGTGGTGGGTGCCTGGAATGTGCTGCCAGGGGTGGGGGTGGAAGCAGATACGATAGAGGTGTTCAAGAGGCTCTTAGCTAGGCACATGAATGTGCGGGAAATGGACATTGAGTAGGCAGAAGGGATTAGTTTAGTTGGGCATTTGATGACTAATTTAATTAGTTTGGCACAACATTGTGGGCCGATGGCCCTGTTCCTGTGCTGCACTGTTCTATGTTCTATGATCTAAAAACCTCACTACTCAACTTTTCTTCCCAACTTTACATTGGAAATCGAAATATAAGGCATAGAAAGAGGCCATTTAGCCCATCAAATACACATCAGCCAAACAAAAAGACTTCTGGATATTTTCCCACCCTAGTTCTTAGTCAGTAGCCTTGAGGTTACAGTTAGAGAGCTCAACAAGGTTCATTTCAAAAGTGGAGCAAGTTCCTGCCTCACCACTCTCACAGTTAGTGAGCTCCAGATCCCTCTAATCAGTTAACAAATTAACTTAAATCTACGTCCCCTGGTAATCAATCTGAGGGAAATAGATACTTTATTTTCACCATGCCTGGGCCTCTCAATTTTATACAACTAAATTAAATTTTACCTCCGCTGCCTCCTTCTTTCCCCAGAGAAAACAACCCCGGCCAAGACGGTTTCTCCTCAAAATTACAAGTCCCCAACCTTGGTGATGAGACTGTAAATCTCTTTGGCACCCCTTCAGTGCTATCACATCACTGCTTTGGTGATCAGAACACTGTCCTCTACCTGTGTCCACATGCCAGGGACATGATGTTTGTTTGGCCAGTCGGTGACTGTATCCCTCTCATGTAGGTGGGTGGGGTAAGAATCAGGGCCTGAAACATTGACAGTTTCTTTCCCCTCACAGATGCTGCTCAACCCGCTGAGCTTCTCCAGTAGATTGTTTGTTGCTCCTGATTCCAGCATCTGCTGTCTCTTGTGTCTCCACTGCTTGTGGGCATGTGTGAGAGAGTACTGGGAAACAGGCAGCAATCGGTGACTTTACATTTCAGCAGAGGGCAGGAAGATGAGTGGGGAAATGTAGGCTTGTAGGCTAGAACAGGCTCAATGGGCCGAAAGGTCTCCTTATACATTGTAAGAAAATTCAGAAGTACAAAATGAAAGTTGTTGCTGTCAGGGCTTTTGTGAAGTCAGGTTTCTATTAGCTATACTGTCTGGTTCACATTATTGGATCAGATACATTTCTAAATAGATCAGCAACTACTGCATTAAATATTTCTGCTTACAGTTAGCACTTACCTCTTCTCTTTTAAGGAAAACACCATGGATGTTCTGGAGGTTCTTGGGGGACTGTCTCAGCCGTTGGGCAGGAGTTCACAGTTGGCCGTTTGAGGGTGGTGAGGGGCCTTCTAGCAGCATGGTGGGATGGGGGGAAGCAGGAGAGAAGTGTAACCAGAAGGGCCCTTGGGTCAGCGAAGTGGGCATTGGGCCGAAAGTGGGAGAAAGGGATTTTTGATGTGGGAGCACCGGGAATGACCAGGACAGAGCATGTGCAAGGTGGGAATCATAGGAAGGGAGGGAAGCAGTGACAATGGATGGAGTCTAGTTCGCAGACCGGAAGATGGTGGGATCAAAAGCTGCTCAGTAAACAAGGGAAGAATGAAATAGTAGGAACTATATTAATTATCAGGTTAAAATTATGGGATCAGAAAACATTACAGTTACAGGAACAAATGCGTTTAGATTACCAGCTAACACACTGGACAGGAAGTCCATGCGTTTAACTGAAATGGAACAGAACTGAATTTATTAGGTCACACTAGGGTGGGGCTGAGGTGTTTATTTGATCTAGGACTGGATCCAAGTCACGTACAGCAGGACATTCCTGGATCCATCGGCTCCATGCTGAATCAGCTGAGAAGGCAATGGAGACAGTGGACAGAAAACATGGACAATTACAGGAGTGTCGTTTGCCTGAGCATTATTCTGTTCCCCAGGGCTCGGTGCTGGGCCCATTGTTATTTGTCATCTATATCAATGGTTTGGATGAGAATGTACAAGGCATGGTTAGTAAGCTTGCAGATAACACTAAAATACATGGTGTCGTTGACAGTGAAGATGGTTATCGGGAATTACAGAGGGATATTGATCAGCTGGGTCAGTGGGCTGAGGAATGGCAAATGGAGGTTAATTTGGATAAGGTGTTGCATTTTGGGAAGACAAATCAGGGTAGGAATTTAACAGTGAACGGTAGGGCCCTGGGGAGTAGAAGAGAGGGATCTAGGAGCACAAGTATATGGTTCTCTGAAAGTGGCAACACAGGTAGACAGGGTGGTGAAGGCGGCTTTTGGCAAGCTGGCCTTCATCAGTCAGGGCACTGAGTACAGAAGTTGAGATGCTATGTTGCAGTTGTACTAGACATTGGTGAGGCCGCATTTGGAATACTTTGTTCAGTTTTGGTCACCCTGCTACAGGAAAGATGCCATTCGACTGGAAAGAGTGCAGAGGAGATTTACAAGGATGTTACCGGGACTCGAGGGACTGAGTTATGGAGAGGCTGAGCAGGTTGGGACTTTTTTCATTGGAGTGTTGGAGAATGAGGGGTGATCTTACAGAGGTGTGTAAAATGATGAGGGGAATAGATAGGGTGGAAGCACTCAGTCTTTTTCTCAGGGTTGGGGAATCAAGAACTAGAGGGCACAGGTTTAAAGTGAGAGAGGAGAGATTTAATAGGAACCTGAAGGGCAACTTTTTCACCCATATATAGAATGTCATATACACAGTCCATATATGGAACGAGCTGCTAGAGGAAGTGGTTGAGGCAGGTATATTAACAACATTTAAAAGACAATTGGACAGGTCCATGGATAGGAAAGGTTTACAGGGATATGGGCCAAACAAGGGCAAATGGGACTGGCTTAGATGGGAATCTTGGTCATCATGGACCAGTTGGGCTGAAAGGCCTGTTTCCATGCTGTTCAACTCTATGACTATGACTCCCAGTTAAAAGTGAGTGAGCACGGTGGGCCACCTAGCTGAAGAGTCGACAGACACGTGTGTGCATAATATCAAAGGTCTTAACAATGCAGGAGGCCATTCAACCCATCTGTCTGCTGGATGTCTGCAATAGTACAGCAGCCACAAACATAAATATTAATTTAAATAATTAACATGTGGAAATTTACCAAATATTCACCATTGTTCATTAACAAAGTAAATGAAGCACTCACAATGATCAAAAAAATTCTCTCATTCCAATTTTATTCTTAACACTTCATCAAGAACAGCCTAAAAGATTGAAGTCCTCCCTCACCCTCCTGCTCCAACCCCTCTCCACCCTGTGCACTGCGTCTGCATTGTTGGTGTGATCAGGTAAGCACTGACCCACATCTTGACTCTCAGCTGGGGAGTGACTAGCACCGTTCCAACAGCCCTCCAAACGTTACTCCTTCCCAAACTGTCAACCATTTTTGTTTCAAAAACCAAGATGGCTCTGGTTCCCACGGCAATCTGTGCCCCCAACATCCCTCAGCACTGTGAATGAGTACAGCCTGCCCACCCTCTCCCTTCATCGCATTCTTGAACTTAAAAAATGCCACATGAGAAGAGGGTGGGGAGCAGGCAGCAGTTGCCGCTGGGGAGAGATTATTGCGCTGCAGGAAAATGAAGCAGATTCCTGTTGTGACAAAACCTATCCACCCTTCCCTGAACTTTAAGGCACCAAATGCCTTTCCCTGTTGGTCACTGGGGCAACCAGTAGCTTGCCTCCACATGCTTTTGTAAACAATTGCAGGAGGTGGAAAATATATTAATTCTACTCTGTCATTGAGGTAAGTTGGGAGGGAAGGCATGTTTACTGGAACCAGGTCTGCACACACCCAGAATGATGTGAATACAGCATTTGTACTGAGAGCAAATTAGACTCTCTCATCCCGCCTCCCCGACCCCCTCCAGCTCTCTTTTCTGAATGCCTCCCATTGCTGCTGTGTAACTAATCCTCCTGCGGGAGCTCTATGGGCCTTTGTGCGCCTCTGGATTTAAGATCAAGCTCAAGAGAGACATGCTGGCCCTGAACGGCTATCAGTTTCAGCCCCCGCAGCAGTCCAGGTCACAGGACTGGCTGTGACATTCAATCACCTTTGTGCTTCGGCTCCTGAATGGAGGATATTTCTCATCAACAAAAGGTAGCAATCAGTGACTTTAAATTTCAGCAGAGGTCACACCAGCAGCTAGATGCCATGGAAAGGTCATTACCCGTTTAAATTAAGCTTGGCACTGATCTCAGAGCTGCCTTTGTTTCAAACTAATTTGGAAAGCCAGAGATTTGCTGTCAGTGGGAATGAATCAGTACTGGGACCTAATCAAGCTGCCATCATCTGCTCCTCCTGGCTGGTGCCTGGGGCTCATTTCTGAGGAGATGAAAATTATGACAAGCCCTTCAGTTTGGCTGAAAGCAGGAGAGGGAGAGAGGGAGGCAAGAGGAGTCCAGTAACAGCCACAGGCCTCAGAGGTATCCTGTGACTCTTTGCTAGAGAAAAAAAGTCACATTCACTTCACTCTTCAGAAACAGAGCTGACAGCCAGAGGCACACAAAGGATGTGAAATCAAGAAATGCGAGGTGAAAATGAAGAGAAAAATAGGTTAAAATTACATTCTTTCTCTCCCAGTAGCCTACAAGTAAAAGTGCTTCATTTCAACACAGAAAAGAAGGGCAAAATAACTCGTTATCTTCCACAATCCACTTGGTGCTGGGCACAAGATAGGTAAAGGAGGTTTTGTTCATCATCAGACACCTCAGGCACTGTCAACCTTGTCATCAAGCTGTCTGGTCTCGTTTTGTAAAGAATAAACATCTGTGTGAAAAATAAGGTGTACAAACTCCACAACCTCAGGAAAATTGACCATTAATCAAAATATGAACCTGGAAATGGCCAATAGAGGCAGAGGGTACGACCACAAATCTTCTGAAATGGGTGCTTATGTTTAAGAGTCAGGAAGGACAGATCTCAAACTGGACAACTGGCTGGGACAGTTCTTCCCCCACCCCACCCCCAACTATCCCACTCCTTTGATCAAGGCCCCTCCCATCCCAAGCAATCCAGGATTATTTTGACTTGGATGCTGGGGAGCATGTGCAATGTTGCAACAGGACAAAACATGGTTCCAAAAGTACCTCTCAAAGCAAAGGTACTATAAGCAAAAGTGATCTATTCAAACTAAAACACATGCAGAATAAAACATAAAACAAAACCACACTCTAGTTCCTTTTGTTATGACACAGTTGGCGTCTTGGAGTACTGAATCATGGAATGCTTCAAGCCTACCAGTGGAGGTAGTGAGCTCACTGGCTTCTGGGGAGGAAATCTACCACCATTATCCAATATGTGACTCCAGACCCTCGTCAGTTCGGGAGCAATTAGGGAGGGACAACAAACACAGACATTGTCAGTGATGTCCACAGCACAAGGGAATGCGGGGTGATCTTATAGACGTATATAAAATCATTGGGGAGGGGCACAGGTAGAGTGAATACACACTTTTTCCCAGGGCTGGGGAATCAATAGCTGGAGGGCACAGGTTTAAGGTGAGAGGGAGAGATTTAATAAGAACCTGAGGGGCAACTTTTTCCATGCAGAGGATGGCCGGTATATGGAATAAGCTGCCAGAGGAAGTGGCAGATACATTAACAACATTTAAAAGACACTTGGACAGGTACATGGATAGGAAAGGTTTAGAGGAATATGGGCCAAACACGGACAAATGGGACAAGCCTGGAATGACATCTTGGTCGGCATGGACCAGTTGGGCTGAAGGGCCTGTTTCTGTGCTGTATGACTCTATGATCCCAAGAACCAAAGAATAATAAAATAGAAGACCTGACCAAAATAACTGTTGCACAGAAAGGTGCAGCCTGTAGTTAAACAGAAAAGCCAAAATTTTCTATAGAGATAGTCAACAATGTGGACCCGTGGCTGGCAGATGTAACCTAGGACGGATTTAAATTGGTGACAAAACTTGCAAGCATAAAGGATCACAGTAAAGTTCTTTTTTAAACTATACTGTGCAAGAGGATATTTCAGAGAAATGTGGGACCTTTAAAGGTAACATGAGACGTTCTAATCAGAAAATGCTGAACTTATTGTGTGGCTGAATCGTGTTATTCGCAGTGGATGGGGAAAAAAGTAGAGCAACTGATGGTGGGAGAGAGAGCTGCAGAATGGGGGAAGAGAGCTACAAAATGGGAGAAGGTATTCCCAGTGGGGCAGAATTGAATTTCATCCACAAGAGTGTCACTTAATGCATTTGAGGGCATGTCCACGGGTTCCTGAAGGTGCTACCTTAAGGAGATAAGGTGGTCCAGAAAGCATGCAGGATGTTAGTTTTCTATCCTTTGGCCGGTAAGGCAAGAGCAGACAGTTCATGCTGGAAACGGAGGCTTCACTGTGGTATCTGCAACTCTGAAGGGTCAAGATACATTGGAAGAATATATTTCCAGATACAATGAGCCAAACGGTGCCCCTTCTGTGGCATAAATTGCTGTTTCAAAATTATTGGCATTGCTCTGGTACCTCACACACCACCAGTCATGAGCAGAGTCTGAGCTCTCCAACAAACAGGAGGGCAGCCTGGCTCACACAGTCTCTCTCTCTCTCTCTCTCTCTCTCTCACACACACACACACACACATACACACACTTCCAACATGCTCCATTCACACACAGACAGTGGTCAGGCATCCCCAAAGTGACGAGCTGAAGTACTGAGCAAGCACTGGAACTGAGATGACTAAGGACACCCATCAGAAAGTACTGGTGAAAGCAGTGTGTGTCCTGCGGGTAGCCTGGAAAGCTGCAGAAACACAGCGATACCAGGCAGTGGGAAGGTTAAGAAAGAGAAATATTAATCTCATTCATACTGAACTTTCTCCAAACCTCAGAATTTTTAAACACTTCCCATGCTTCCCAGGGATCAACATCTCAGAGGATCTATCCTGGGCCCAACACGTTGATGCACACCAGTGGCTCTTCTTCATTTGGAGTTTGAGGAGATTTGGTGTGTCACCAAAGATTCTTACAAATTTCTATAGATGTGCAGTGGAGAGCGTTCTGACTGGTTGCATCATTGCCTGGTACGGAGGCTCCAATGCACAGGATCGCAAGAGGCTGCAGAGGGTTGTAGACTCAGCCAGCTCCATCACAGGCACAACCCTCCCCACCATCGAGGACATCTTCAAGAGGCGGTGCCTCAAGAAGGTGGCATCCATCACTAAGGACCCTCACCACACGGGACATGCCCTCTTCTCGTTACTACCATCGGGGAGGTGGTACAGGAGCCTGAAGACCCACACTCAACGATTCAGGAACAGCTTCTTCCCCTCCACCATCAGATTTCTGAATGGTCCATGAACCCATGCACACTACCTTGTTATTCCTTTTTTTTGCACTATTTATTTTCTAATTTGTTGTAATTTTTATGTCTTTGCACTATACTGCTGTCGCAAAGCTACAAATTTCATGTCATATGCAGTACGTCAGTGATAATAAACCTGATTCTGCTTCATGAAGGTTTCCAACAAAACTAAAAATGATGACAAATGGGAGGTTCATCTTAAGGGGGAGACCCAACCACAATCAGTTCTCAGAACCTCTAAGGACAACACTCCAAAGATATTTGCTAGAGCAGAACCCTTACAAAAAATGTCCATCCCAGCAGTATTATTGATATTCAGTCAAGCTGCTGCAAGCAATTTCAGAAAAGATTGCGATACGCCTGATATCAATGAGAACAACAGAAGCAAATGCTGCAATCACTACTGTAATGTGTGAAAGTGAAATGCAATGTTTTTTAGGTGCCTGCCTGGTTACCTCTCCAGCTGCCAATCCCACCTCAATCGCCTGCGGTCCCGGAGAATCCAGCCTGCGCTTCTTGCGTGGGCCGATTGCTGCAAGAGCCGTGAGGTTTGCATCTCGCTGCCTCATCTGTGCCAGCTCCTGTTGCTGCATCTGTGGAGTAAAACATCTCCAGTTAGGATACACAGCAACTCTGCGAGCTTCTGTCTTAGTCTAACGTTCATGGACTAAATACAATAAAATAGAAACAAAATACAGAGGCATAGAGAGACAGATAGAAAGCATGATCCACAATACCATAAAACAAGTTTAATCATACACAGTTTAACCATATTTACCTGGTGTATTTCAAACGCTGCCTCCCTAATGCACACAAATCCCACTCACCAACCCTCCCTGTCCTTGCTTGGTGTATTGCTTCCCATGTTAACTATGTCCTGTTTTTAAACTTCTTACACAGTTTCCCAATCCCCTTAATAGCTTTGTCCCTCCTTATCTGTGACCCTTTCACCCCTACAATGCCCGAGATCTTTGGCCCTCTAACTATTCCCTTTGACCATCCCTTGTTACCACTGTTCCACACTACCAGCCATGCTTTCTGCTGTCTTGGCCTGGAGCTCGACATCTCTCTACCTCAGCATCTCTTTCCCCTATTTTTAAGATGCCCATTAAAATATGCTCCTTTGACAAAACATTTGGCTACCTGCCCTATTAACTTCTCATGTGGCTTAACCGAATCTGGTCTGAATGTCTCTGGGAACCACCTTAGGATATTTCATAACATCAAAGCAGCTATATAAATGCAAGTGATAGCACCAAGACAGGCTGCGCAGCTGAAAATTAAAATGAGAAGGGGAAATGGTGGGTTTGAAGAGGCTTTTGAAGGTGGAAAGATGGAAGTAAGCAGGAAAGATTAAGGGGATTTAGGAGACAGATCAACCAAGAGTCAGGTTGGCCGGAGGCACTGTCACCGAACCTGGGAGGAGAGGGGCAGGAAGGCAGCTGCAGTGAGAAAAGCAGAGTGGTCACTGAGAGCTCACAGGCTGCAGCAAGATGTGTAAATGAACGCTGTTACTCTGAACTTGATGTGGCTGTCAGGAACCCAGTGCAGGTCGGCGAAGACAAGAGCAATTGGGGAAGGGCGAGAATGCTGCTGGCAGGGTTTTAATGAGTTGGAGTTTGTGTCGGATGGATCTCGGGAAGCCAGCCAAGAAAGCACTGGAGAAGTTCAGCCTGAGGGTCATGAGGCATGGATGAGTGTTTCAACAGTGGCAAGGGTGAGATAAAGAAAGCGATGGGAATGTTGCAAAGGTGGAAATAGGTGTTCGTGTTTGAGGATAATGTTCACAATTGCGAGGGGTTTTGATGGAGCAGATACGGAGAAATTGTTCCCACTGGCAGAAGGAAGAGAAAAACTGTAGATAATTGCCAAAAAAATCTGGTGGTGGGGGGTGAGGGGTGTTGGTGGGCGAGGATTTTATACAGCAAAGTTGCAGTCTGGAATGCACTGCCTAAATGGGTGAAGGAAGCAGGTTATAGATTAACTGTCAAAAGGGAATCAAATAAATACTTGAAGAGGAGGAATGTGCAGAGTTCTATAGACAGAGGAGGGGAAGGAACACAAGTGTGGCTCTGTGGATAGTTCTTTCCATGAGCAAGTATTGACACAATGGGGTGAACAAACACACATTGTGTGATTGAAAAGGATACAGAGAATTTAAAAGTTCTGAAGACAAAAAAAAAAATAAACTGATACAGCACATTGGACATTCAGGGTACACTTATTAACAATGTATTAAGCTCATAAACCACACCCTGCCCTGGTCACCTCAGAGTTTCAAAGCCTGGGTCTTTAATGTGTACTTCAACCACAATGTCTGCTCAAGGAAGGTCCTTGCAGCAGTCCACACTTGCACTAACACTTCCATAATATCAGAATAAGCCCTTCAGCCACTGTCTCTAAAATCACAATCATCTTCCTGGCTGGGTCTTGCAATTACATAGCTGAAAGGGGCTATGCTTATGTATTTAATGGAATCTCAGCTCTTACAAGTTCAGGCCTCTTGGCCTCTGGGTGCTTCCAATGCAAATGATGAAGACTTTTTTTTTGCTGAGATTTACATTACCAGTGCAAGTAATTTCTTAATGCCATACCAAGGAGTTAGTGTTGTGAGCTGGGGGGGAGAATGGAAGGCTGGAGGAGGGGAGCGGTCACAGGGGTGGGGACCACGAATGATGAATACACTGGCACACACTGTGAAATGTCACAAAGCACAATCTTCAGAAAATGATCAACAACTCACAGATTCTAGCTGAAGCTATATATTGCCTATATAGACCAGAGGGCACATTTTTAATTCTTTTTTGTTAATGCAGTTTCCAAAGGGCTGCCAGAGAAGCAGGCTGATAAAAGGAGGGTGGGGTGTAAGAGGAGGGCAGCCAAATCGGTGGTAGTCAGGAGGGAGTCCTACAGGGGAGGTGCCTATACCAGGCGGTGGGAGTGAGGGGGCAAAGACATATTTATAAAAATCATAGAATATTTTACAAAATTGTGCATTCTGTTCACATTTCCCATGATTAATTCCCACGTTCTCATGTATACCGAGAACTAGGGCTGTACCACCATTGGTAGGAGGCTGTAATCAGAGACCAAGTTTACCCATTAGATATTTGTGTGTCGATATCTATGAAGAGAATATGATAGCTGGGATAGAGGGTATGGTTTTTTTTGGAATTTATTTACAAATGAGCGCCACTGTCAGAATGTCTCCAAACTTCGCTTGACCACAGCCTTTACTCTCCTTGTACAGTGCAGCTAAAGATCAATCAAATGTTCTTAAAATATGCTAATAACTCCCACTCTTTAGCAACCTTTTCCCCTCCCCAACCACTCTCCCAATCTTTCAACGTTACCCTCTCGTGAGGGAGTACAGATGAATGCCCAATCAGTTCCTCACCCTGCACCAACGTTGCTCTTGAATTGCCTCAATTGCCACGCTTTTTCTGAGAGAAAATGGAACTGGTTTATTATTGTCACTTGTACTGAGGTACAGTGAAAAGCATGTCTTGCAGACCGTTCATACAGATCAATTCATTACATCAGTGCACTGAGGTAGTACAAGGTAAAACAATAACGGAATGCAGAATAAAGTGTCACAGTTACAGAGAAAGTGCAGTGCAGGTAGACAAAAAGGCGCAAGGTCTTAACGAGATAGACTGTGAGGTCAAGAGTCCATCTTATCGTACTAGGGGACCGTTCAGTAGTCTTATAATAGCGGGATAGAAGCTGTCCTTGAGCCTGGTGGTACGTGCTTTCAGGTTTTTGTATCTGCTGCCCAATGGGAGGGGGGAGAAGCGAGAATGTCTGGGGTGGGTGGGATGAAACCATGTGCCTCCAACTCCCATTCCCTACCTGGGGAAATAAGAATACACTGCATAGTACCAGCGGGAAGCTGCCTGCCAAACTCCACACCTCCAGGTGCCCACCATGCTCAACAATAAACTCTTGCAGCACAATATGTCAGGTGCACGTGAGTACTGGATAGTGACAACTTCCAGTCAGGGCACCTGCTGTCAAAGTCTGTACAACCAGAAACTGAGAAAAATTCCCACTATTTGAGCTCAGCCTCTGATGTGTACCCATTTAGTACTTTCAGATTTCTCACACCAGCCCTGCCTGTGGCCTCTGAGTAATGCCACAGGTTTTGTTCCAAGTTACCTCTGCGTGTCACTCTGAATGGGACTGAGACTGAATCAGAACCCCGAAAGTTGTGGAGATGCTAGGAGTGAGTGGACACTGTGAAGTTATTGAGAGTGACTGCTGGAGAGAATGGGACACACACGGTTAAAATTATATTCAACAATTTATTTCTTTCCACGATTTTAAATGCAATTTTAATACATTTTCTTGCCTCCCGAGGGCACTATTTAAAATAATAAATTACAAAAAACAAGTCACAAACTAAATTAAAGTGTTCAACTGAAGGGAAAATTCCATGTGGTACTAGGCCAAGGGATAGAATAGCTGGTCTCTCATGTGACAACAACAACTTATATTTATATAGCTCTTTAAATGCATTAATGCTCATAAAACATTTGAAGGTGTTTCACGGGAGAGCTATCAAACAAGAACTGTGGACATTAGGACAGACAACCACAAATCGTCAAAGGGTTACTTTCAGGGTTTTATAGAACATCTTAATGGAAGAAAGGAAGGCAGAGAAGGAGTGAAATTTAGGGAGGGACTTCCAGAGCTTAGAGACCTTACAGCCAAAGGTAGGGCTGCCAATGGTGATGCAATTAAAATCAGAATGCTTAACAGGCAAGAATTGGCAAAGTGCCTAAAATGAACTTGCCTTATCTCTTTCTCAGTTCTGATGAAGGGTATTGGAGCTGAAATGTAAACTGTTTCTCTCCATAGATGCTGCCTGATCTACTGAGTGTTTCCTGCATTTCCTGTTTTTATTTCAGATTTCCAGCATCTGTAGCTTCTTAATTTTCACTGGAGAAGTGCAGTAGACTTGGTGAAGATTTCAGAGTGGGGAAGAACAATGCAATGAAGTGCATTGAAATATGAAAACTGAGGCACTATTTAACCAGAAGCAAACACAAGTCAACAAGGTCAGTGCTGCTGGGTGAATGGGGCTTGATGCGAGTTGAGACATGCACAGCAGCTGTTTGGAAGCCCTGAAGTTTGCAGAGATTAGACTGCTGGCCCAGAGTGCAAGGGAGTAGTCAAGTCTTGAAGTAATGGCAGCAGGTGAGCTGAGGCCAGAGATAAGACAAGGTGATAGGGCAGAGGTGGAAATTGGTGGTCTTTGTGATGGCAACACATGTAGTCCAAAGTAGCTTACAATCTAGTTTAGCCTCAGACATTTCCCAGGAAATACAATATGGGAAAGGTCTGGAGTCAACTGCCTGTTTCCATTGGGTAAGTGAAAAGGAACCCCTTGGAATAGGTTTGAGTGTTGAATGTTAAAAGTGTTTCACATTGGGCCTTCGTGAACCTTGAACCAACCAGGGCTCACTGAATGAGAGTGGCTCCGCAAGCAGACAGAAGGAGAGATCGGTAGGAAATCTATCAGCTCCTCAGCAGTATCCTGCAGGTTAGAGGGGCCAAAACACCATTGAAAAACAAAGGACTGCAGATGCTGGAATCTAGATGAAAAACATTATGATGCTGGAGGAACTCAGCAGGTCAGGCAGCATCCGTGGAGAAAAGCAGGCGGTCCACATTTCAGGTCAGGACCCTTCTTCAGGACCGAAGATAGGAAAAGGGGAAGCCCAACATATAGGAGGGAAAAGCAGCAGTGATAGGTGGACAAAAGAGGGGAGGCGGGGTGGACACTGGGTGGTGACAGGTAGATGCAGGTAAGAGACAGTGATGGGCAGGTGCGGGGGAGGAGGGGAGAGCAGATCCACCGGGGGATGGGGCAAAGGTAAGGAGAGAGAGGAGAAAAAAAAGGAGGCTAGGAAAGGGAAGAAGAGAAGAAGCGTGGTGGGGTGGTGGTGGGGTGGTTGTTGGGAACACCAAAGACCATAGGTTTGGGAACAGAGAGGAGATTAACCCAACCTTTCACCAATTCAATCTTGACCTGCCATCTACCTTCGTCAGGTCAAGGGTATGAAAAGTGTCCCAGAAGCTCCAATTATAGGGAAGGGCTGGGTGCATTGGGAATGGGGAAGATATGGTGCTGTGTTCACAACATTCAGGAAGGCACAGAATGAGAGGAGCAAGGGTTTGTTTACAGTTGTTCATTGGGAGGAAAAATATTGCAAAGCCCACATTTGATACATCAGTTACTCGGAAGCTATTTCTGTGGTTGCCTGATCAGTGTTTTAAATGATTTCATTTTTAATTATTCTCTCTTCTTCTCCAAAGAATACACAGTCTGACCATGTACATAACTCAGCTAGAACAAAGCTAGAACACATTTATTGAAATATAATATCTCGGAGGGTCACCATTAACCATAAGTTTAACAAAGGCACTCACAGGTGGCTGCACAGCAAGGGAGGAGGCTGGATGCAGTATCACTGCTCACCTTCAGACCCCTCGAGATCTCTCATCACCTCTACGTCCCCCATCAAGAGTACAACTGGACTGGTGCAGCCACAATTTCAAGATGCTCAACACAATTCATGAGAGAGCAATAGAGAGCGTAGAGGGCCATTGAGGCATTAACCTGCCAACCCACACTCCTTGGGATGTGGGAGGAAAATGAAACACTCAGAGGAAACCCACACGGTCGCAGGGAGAATGTGCCAACTCCACACGGACAGCACTGGAGCTCCTGGGTCACTGGAGCTGCGAGGTGGCTCTAGTAGTTGCAACCACAGTAAGACCAAATCTTGGCTGTCTAACTAAAGCCCCCTCATGGAACCGAACTACTTGGTACATGATGCAGTCATTACACCTCCTATGAGTCGCGTACTGACAGCTATCAAGACAACCAAATGGAGACGTTCCTCTCTTTTGAGATATTGCAACAACTGAGAAAGGCAGTGAAGTCCCAGCCTCCATAGATGCAAATTACTGCTCACTGCAGGATATACTTCCCTTTCTTATTCTGCAATACTGCATGTTACTGGTTAGTAAACTGCATCTTGAAATCTGCACATAACATATTAACACATTATAAACTCTATTTTCCCTCTTTCAAATATGGCAGATGAGCAGAACACGGCATCAGTGGATGCAGCTACCAGGGCAAGATGCCTGCTCTCTCCTCATCACCCTCACATAGCCGAGCTTATTGGCATGCACCCTCGATGAGCGAGGACATTCATTGGAAATGATTTATTATTGTCACAGGTACCGAGGTACAGTGAAAAACTTGTCTTGCATACCATCCATACAGATCAATTCATTACAACAGTGCATTGAGGTAGTACAAGGTAAAACAATAACAGAATACAGAATAGTGTTACAGTTACAGAGAAAGTGCAGTGCAGGCAGACAATAAGGTGCAAGGCCATAACGAGGTAGATTGTGAGGTCAAGAGTCCATCTTATTGTACTAGGGGACCATTCAATAGTCTTATAACAGCAGGATAGGAGCTGTCCTTGAGCCTGGTGGTACATGCTTTCAGGCTTTTGTATCTTCTGCCCGATGGGAGAGGGGAGAAGAGAGGATGTCTGGGCTGGGTGGGGTCTTTGATTATATTGGCTGCTTTACTGAGGCAGCGAGAAGTGTAGACAGAGTCTATGGAGGGGAGGCTGGTTTCTGTGACGCGCTGGGCTGTGTCCACAACTCTCTGCAATTTCTTGTGGTCCTGGGCAGAGCAGTTGCCGTACCAAGCCGTGATGCATCCAGATAGGATGCTTTCTATGGTGCATCGATAAAAATCGGTGATGGTCGACAGGAACATGCCAAATTTCCTTAGCCTCCTGAGTAAGTAGAGGCACTGGTGAGCTTTCTTGGCCATGGCGTCTACAAGGTTGGACCAGGACAGGCTACTGGTGATACACAGTGGGCGATGGGTGATATACAGTGCATGTCAAACATATAGAAGTTAGGGCCATACAACAGAGACACAGGCCTTTCAGCCCACTGTGTCCATGCTGACCATCAAGAACCTTCACTAATCCCATTTACGAGAACTGGCCAGAAGCAAAGAAAAGGTCACTCATGGGCTCAAGACTTCAACAATCCAGAGCTCTTCCACGTTGGCTTTGAAAGGATTAAGGAAGCAAATCAAAAACATGCAGACACTGGGAACAGTGTCAGTGGGAGCTAGAGCGAAGAAGTCCAGTGCCTAGATGTTCAGTATCTTGATGTGACGATGCAACACCTCAGTCCATTGGACTGTACAACAGCTCTAGAGGTTTCTGCAGTGGAAATCCCTATGATAAGATATCCTGAAGGCAGTCCATCCTTCTTTCAGACTGCTGTTATAGAGCAGTGATATAAAATTGGAAGGGCTGTCTGTTGTGACCTCAAAAGGATTGGAGCTGCATTGCAAACAAAGATGCCTGCAGTGTGATTGATCAAACTGCAAAACTACTGGGGCAGTTTAGATTCAGTCCTTAATTCAAAGCCTAAACCAGCTAGGGCAACAATACCACTTGTGGGCAAACTCAGCTGAAAAATATCTCCTTGGCCACTGCCTCTCTGTACAGGTTTAAAGAAACTATTCTTACCATTTGGAAAGGATGCCAAATTCCAGGAACATTTAAAAATTAGAGCAAAAATACTTATTAATAAGCAGCAGAGATTGGATAAGTAAAACAGACATGGTGCAGGCTGTAATGGCACAATTCCTACACAGAGAAAAAGAAGTCTGAAGTAGAGGATCAGCCATGACAATGAGAGATGGGGCAGGTTCAATGTGTCAAATGGCCTCCTCCTGCCTCAAGTTTTTGGATTGCTACACTAGCACTGATGTCACTGACCACAAATAAATCCCATGACGGTCAGTTGGTTCTTCTCAACTGAGGCAACACAACCTTGCACATCGTAACACAGTTCTGAAAAATTAGCAACAATTTAGAAAAAGAGCAAGAACTGAACAAAAAGTTAGCATGCAGATGTAATTAAGGCAAATGGCATATCGCCCTTTATTGCTGGGAGGTTGGAGTTTAAAAATAGAGAACTATTGTTACAATTGTACAGCGTATTCGTGAGGCCCCACCTGGAGTACTCTGCCCAGTTTTAGTTTCCTTATTTAAGAAAGGATAAACAAGCATTGGAGGAAGTCCAAAATAGATATATGAGGATAATTCCTGAGATGAAAGGGTTGTCCTATCACCAAAAGAGCTGACTTGTATTCTTTGGCATTCAGAAGAATAGGAAGAGACCTTACTGAAATGTACAAAATCCTAAGGCAGCACAACAGAGTCGAGGTTGAGATATTCCCACAAGTGAGATCATCTCAGACAGGAGGATGTAGTTAAGTCAAGTCAAGGCAAGTCTATTGTCGTGCACAAGTAGAGTGAGGTACAAGTGCAGTAAAAAACTTGCCTGCAGCAGCATCACAGGGGGCAGTCATTTAAAGTTGAGATGTGAAGGAATTTCTTCTCATAGAGTGCTGAATCTCTGGAATTCTCTGCCCCAGGGAGTGGTGGAGACTAGATCAGTGGAGGTACTTAAAGAGTTGGAGGATAATTTTTGAAATTCAGGGCTACAAGAAACTGGAACAGAAGAGGAGTTGAGGCTTGGGGCAGATTAACTAAAATCACATTGAATAGTAGGGCAGACTTGGTGGGCCAAGTGGCCTACTCCTGTTCCTATCTTCTTGTGTCCTTGTGGCATAGAGCAAGGGCATCAATGGGTCATCTTCAAAAGTGGAAGGGTCATTGTGTCTTATTGCTGTGTAACCATTGCCTCAAGCTGGGCCACCTCTGGCCAATAAGGTGCTGATGAATCAGCCTTCCTCTCTGGGCATGAGGGAATTGGGGATTCTTGCATGACACACGGATGAAGAAACAAAATATTAAAGTATTGCAGCTGACAAGAATGACAACTGGCAGTAAATAGACAATATCTGCTCAATCTACAACCTTGGTTGGCCACTGAGAGTACAAGTTGAATACTGACACTGCTACCCTTTGGATTGGCCTATACTAGATCTATCCACGAAACCTATTGGATCTACACACGAACTCTACTGGATCTACACACGAACTCTACTGGATCTACACACCAAACCTGCTTGAACTATGCACTTTATAGCATAGTAAAATTGATGGTGACCATCTCTGCTGTCAGCAACAGACAGATACAGTTCAGATGCCTTTGTGACTTCTGAACACCATCTTCTGCATTCACTTACCAACAAAGTATGCCAGTGTGAGAGACAGAGCTCTATGTGATATTCTGAAGCTTATACCACATGGAGGAAGGTTACTTTTCTTGGGCAACTTTAACACACAAGCTGGATCAGACAGCGGTTCGTGGCTGAGCTGCCTCCTTAGACATCACGCTGTTGTTAAGATCAACAATAACAGACACAGTATGACCCCAGTATCACCGATACGTTCTTCTAGGGCAGACACTGGGACAAGGTAAAATGGCGTCATCCAAGATTTGGATTGGCACCAAATTAATTTAGTCAACAGAAGGTGGCTTGATTTGTCCAGTGTTTACATGCCAACATCATCACAGTGCAGGTTGTAATACCAACTGCTCTCCCATCAGTGCTAGAGTGAAGGTGTTGTCACATTAAATAAATGGAAGTCTGACACCCATTGCCTTTCCACAAAAGATGACGACAAATGTTGAAGTTTTAGAAACACACAGATTGTCTTTTCCGGCTAAGGATCTACTGGATAATCGTGAAGATTGGAAGTCTTCACTGTCAGTCATTATAATGCTACAGCAACCATTTTTGGAAGAAACAGGAATAAAGTTTGGTGTGTGAACCACTTTACAGAAATGGCACCTATCATCAATGCAAAGAACGTAGCTCACTTGTCATGTAACTTCCAATTCTAAAACACTCCCAGCTCTGAAGCTTGCCAAAGCAGTTGTACAAGTGACAAGAAACTGCACAAACTTAAACTGGGTCTACGTGTCAGAAAATACAGTTTGCCAGCAACTACGGAAATCACTACACCATGTCTTCATTAAGGCATGAAGAGGAGACATAATCGAGGCATATAACATTCTGAGGGGAATAGAAAGTGTAGACTGCAGGAAACTTTCCCCTTATCTGAGGTGAACAAAACAAGAGGACATAGATTTAGGGTAAGGGGTAAGAGCTTTAGAGGGGATCTGAGGGAAACCTTTTTCACCAGGGAGCAGTGACTAGCAGGAATACACTGCTTGAGGTGGAAGTAGAGTTGCTGACAGCGTTTAAGGTGTGTTCTAGATGAGTACATGAATCACCTAAGCATAGAAGGCTACAGGTCCAAGTGCTGGAAGATGGGAATAGTATAGATGGGTGCCCACTGGTCAGTGTGGACATGGTGGGCCGAATGGCCTGTTTCCATGCTGTATGACTCCAAGACAGTGCTTGGCCTTACCATGACCAAAGCTGCTCTGCTGAAAGCTACAAATTGTCATTCTTATGGCACAGTCAGTTGCACTGCTGCCTCACAACATGAGGGGCACGGGTTTGATCGTGCCCTGGGGTTCTGTCTGTGCAGAGTTTCCACGTTCTTCGTGACTGCCCGAATCTCCTCTGGGTACTCCGGTTTCCTCCCACATCCCCCTGACATGTGGGTTGGTAGGTTATTGGCTGTTGTAACTTTTCCCCAAGTGAATAGGTGAATGCCAGAATCTGGGGGAAGTTGAAGAGAATGTGAGGAGAATAAAAAATGAGATTAATGTGGGATTAGTGAAATCTCTTCTGCACTCTCTCTATTTCTACCACATCCTTCCCCTGGTGTGGTGACTAGAATCATACACAATGCTCTGAGTGTAGTCCAACCAACGTTTCGTACAACTGCAACGATGTCCTAACTCTTATACTCAACTCCTTGACCTTTGAAGGCAAACATACCAAATGCCATCTTCCTATCCTCGCCAGCTGTGTCACCACTTTTAGTGAGCTATTGATTTGCAGCCCAAGGCCCCTCTATACATCAACGCTCCTGAGGTTCCTGCCATTTACTCTGTACATCCCTCCATTTTTCTAAATTGTTAATATATGTTACTGACAATAAGGGACTGAGTACTGAGCCTTCTGGGACTTCACTGGTAACAACTGACCAATCAGAAAAACATCCAGTAACCAGCGCACTTTGCTTCCGGCGCTGAGCCATCTTTGGATCCAATCTGTCACTTGTCTTTGGATCAGATGGGCTTTTAATTTTAGGAATTAAAAATAAGGAGGGCACATGGCCCCTCAATCCTGATTCACCTTTCATTAACATAGCTAATTTTCTACCTCGACTGCAATCCTGCCCTATGTTCCCATCCCTTTATTCCCTTCATCCAAAAATCTGTCATTGTCGGCCTTTAATCAACTAAATAACTGAGTATCTACGGAACTGAATCCCAAAGAAGCAAAACCTCAGAAAAGTTTATCATCTCAGTTCGAACCACCCAACCCTTATTCTCATTCTGTTCCCTAGTTCGAGACAGAGCAGTGAACGATAGAACCATAGAACAATACCACACAATATAGGCCCTTTGGCCCACCATGCTGTGTCGACCTTTAAACCTTGCCTAAGACTATCTAACCCCTTCCTCCCACATATCCCCCTATTTTAAATTCCTCCACATGTTTATCTAACAATCTCTTGAACCTGACCAACATATCAGCCTCCACCACTACCCCAGGCAGCGCATTCCATGCACCAACCACTCTCTGGGTGAAAAATCTCCCTCTGACGTCTCCCTTGAACTTCCCACCCATTACTTTAAGCCATGCCCTCTTGTATTGAGCATTGGTGCCCATCAGCTTCTCAGTATCACTTCCATCAATGTCTCCCTGAATCCTGCTTATTAAATGACAGAATTATCTCATTTGAAATCCCATCCTACTAGATTTTTCCCAAAAGAACAATCATCAGATCCCAAGAACGGTGTCAGATTTTGCTGTAATGGGATCCTACCAGTTACACTTATCCATGTTTGGGTCCAATAATTGCTGCTGGAATTTTGATCCGATAACCGTGTGGCAGGGCAATAGGGCAATAAGACTGATGGTGAGATCTTAACCTACAAGGACGAGAACTAAAGAAAGGGTGAATTGAGAAGGGTGACTTCAATGTCAAACCAGGTACAGAAAGTGAAATTAGGCAAAGGAAAGAATGAATTGAGAGTAAAAACAGGGAGAGTGTGAAAGCAAACAATAAGTTTCATAACCTATACAACCTGAAAGAATGAGACCCCATGCTTAATTGTCCATGAGTCGAGGTTGATTGATGTAATGATGAATTACTATTTACTATGTAAAAGGCTAAGCCGTAAATTGTTAAACCTAACTTTCCATGCCTAGTTGGAGGATAATTAATGTGAAATGCAACAACTTTGTCAGAATCCTGGAAAGGTTACGGGAGTGAGGCTAACAGTGGAGCAACACAACTTCACAATTCAGAGGCCCTCTCCCCCTCACTGTACACGGGATGATTCTACGTTAATATAATGCTGTAGTCACACTGATTCTATTTTTCAAGCAGCTTCTGGGTCAATATTTCTAACAGAGTATCACTGAAAAAGTGAATACCCATCAAAACTGGTAGAAACAGTGTGACAAAATAAACACCTTAATCTGGCCATGAACAGCAGCAAGGTATGGGTTATAAAAATATGGGACATAAGAACAAACTGTTCACTCCTCAGCAGTGTTATTGACTTTGCTGTGAGTGCTACCACCTTTGTCCACACCAAGAGCCCACACCATCAAGACTTTCCATAATCTAAGACAGATAGTGCTTCTTGTGCCTTTCTTTCTCTCGCTTTACTTCAAGTGATTCCTGAAGACACAGGTGATAATGCACCAGTGGTTAACAAGCCTCCCCACCACCTCAGCCAGGACCACCACCACCTGTGCCATTCAGTCTCTGTGGGTCTCCACCCTATCAGTCCGTGCACACACAACATAATCAAAGGCTTCATTAAGGAGAATTATTTAATGGAATGTCTGAAAATCCTCCCATATCTCCAAAGTTGAGCAAGAAAAATTCCAAAATATTCACCGTCTGTGCAAGTCAGACACCACACACCTCAAGGCCATTCAGAAAACACCACAAACAATTGTGTGCAAAACATTTAATTGTCTCATTCATTACTTATTGCCAAAATTGTGATGACCCCAACCAGTTACCTGTCCATCTAATTTTATTTAAAAGATGTTGTCAAACATGGTCATTACTCTTTTATTAACTTTCTTGCATCCGTTGTAACTAATAATTCTGCATTGGTGTGGCCTAGTTCCATTCTTCAATCCAAGTCAGATAGCTTGTTGACAGAAGTTTGTGCCTCTCAGCATTTTCTCATATTCTCAGCAGGCCTAGCTGCCATCAATGTTTAATGCTACAGGAACATCTCTGACTGTAAACTCCCGAGGCTCAGAGCTTCAAACCTTTGGAAACCAGAAATCGCAGAAAGTAATTCTGTTTGACTGTATCAGGTACAAACTCATCTGATAGGCAAGTCATCGCCAACCGAAATTGATGCTCTAATGCTTCCATTCCCCATCTTCCCTCTGCACTAGCACGACCTGACTCCCTTCCCTTCACTAGTTTGTCCCAAGGCTCCAAGAAAACAGTCGCATTGCACCTTTCACAGTTTAGGAAGCTTCAAAGTATTCAAGTGAAGTGCATTTTTTTAAGTGTAATCACTTAACTTTGGAAGCACAGCAGACAATTTGCACATTGGCTCCCACAAACTGCAATTTAATAATGACTGGATAATGTTTTCAGTAACATAGTCTGAGAAATAAAATTGGCTTGAGCAGAAGGAGCAACATTCTTCAAAACTGTGCTCACACCAAGGGACTTCTCACATCCACAACAGAGCAGATGAAAGTCTGGTTTAACTTCTCATCTGGAAAACACCATCTCGAACAGTGCAGTGCTCCCTCAGCGCTTCACTAAGAGGACAGTTTAATTTGTATTACTTCCCTGAGTAGGCCTGATCCCAAAACATTTTGACAGAGATGACAAAACTGAGATTATATATCTTCCTTGACGCGCTTCCTTCTCCTCTTGGTAACATTAGGACTCAGTGCACCAACTCTCTACGACTCATTTCATCTTCAGTTTCTCCAACAATATTCCAATATTTCAAATCTCTTCCCCCCCCACCCCGCTCAGCCACATAGGACTTACTCCTTCACAGCCAGTGCTCTGCAGGCAGCAGCATGATCTGCCGTTGCCAGTTCAAATCAAAACTACCAAATGGATTTCTGGGCAATGCTTGCTGGGGTGGCAGCAGTGGCGGGAGGGGGGCGGAATGGCATTGTTGGTGATGGGAAGTAGGCAGAGAGACAGAGAGAATCGTTACTTCTTCATACTTTGATTCATGAAGTTATACAGCACAGAAACAGGTCCTTCAGCCGAGTCATCCTGGCCGACCAAGGTCCCTACCTGAGCTAGTCCCATTTTCCTGTGTTTGGCCCACATCCCTCTAAACATTTCCTATTCATGTACCTGTCCAAGTGTCTTTTAAATGTTGTAATTATAGCCACATCTACCACCTCCTCTGGCAGATCGTTCCACACACCCACCACACTCTGTGTGAAAATGTTACCACACAGATCCCCTTTGAATCTTCCCCCTCTCTTCTTAAACCTCTGCCCCCTCATTTTGCCCCCTCATGTGTCTCTCTGTTCTGCAACACTCCCTAGAGCCCTGTCAATTTACAGTGCAAGTCCTGCCTTGGCTTAACTTACTAAAATGCAACACTTCACATTTGTCCGAGTTAAATTCCATTTCTCATTTCTTGGCCCACTTTCCCAGATGATCTAGATCCCATTGTAATGTTTGATAATCTTCACTCTCCACTGTACCACCAACTTGGTGTCATCTGCAAACTTACTAACTGTCATTTTCATCCAAATCGTTAATATATATGACAAACAAGAGTGTAGCCAGCACCAATCCCTGCGGCACACTACTGGTCACAGGCCTCTAGTCTGAAAAACAACCCTCCACTGCCATCTTCTGACTCCTTCCACCAAGCCTATTTTGAATCCAATTGATTAGCTCACCCTGGACCCCATGTGATCTAACCTTTGGGACCTTGTCAAAGACCTTGGTAAAATCTATGTAGATGATGTCTACTTTCTTGCCCTCATCAATCCTCTTGATAGTTGCTTAATTTCCTCACCACTAGTTTCATCTTCAGCATCCAAGATGAAAGGCCTTAGTGCAATCAAAGGCATCATCTGTGATCAAAACTACTTTCCATCGCTGCATAAAACTTGAAGCAATGGCTGGGCATTAATAGTACAAGGATTATACAGAGTCAAAACACTGAAAATTACAAAACTTTAAATTATAAAGTGACTAATTACAAACACATAAAAGTTTTTTAAAAATTATTCATTTTTCAGGGCCTTGGAATTGCCAGCAAGGGCAGCTTTCACTGCCAACCCCTAATAACCCAGGTGAAGAGCTGCCTTTATGAATTGCTGCAGCCCTGGAGAAGGAGCCCCCACAATGCTGAGAGGAGAGAATTCAAGGGATTAGATCCAACAATGATGAAAGACCGGCAATATATTTCCAACTTAAGATGGTGCGTGGCTTGGAGGAGAACCTGAAGACGGTGGTGTCTCCATGGACCTGCTGCCTTTGTCCTACTTACTGTTGGATTTAGCAGGTGCTATTGGATTAGCCTAGAGAGATAACTGCTGTGCATTTTGTAGATGATGCACACTACAGCCACTGTAGGGAAGAGAGTGAATGTTCATGGTGGTTGATGGAATGCTAATCAAATGGGCTGCTCTGTCCTGAATGATGTTGGGCTCCTTGAGAGTTATTGGAAGTTGTATTCATCGAGACATTCCAACCCTTTCCTGATGTGCCATGTAGAGTATAGGAGTAGGCGCAGGTGCAGGCCACCCAGCCCCTCCAGCCTGCCTGCCATTGAATATGATCACGGCTCATCGGCAGGAGATCTCAAGTTCCTCCTAGCCCTGAATTCCTCAATATTCCAAAAAAAGTATCCATCTCCTCTTTAAATACCTTCAGAGATGCACCACTCTCTATGAGAAGGGTTTTGGGGTGTCAGGTAGAACCCAGCCCTGACAGCCTCTTCTTGGTAAGGTTTCTGTAGGTCTGGCTCAGTCGGGTTTCTGGCCAGTGAGGATCTCAGGATGTTGATGGGGGAGCACTTGGCCATGAAAATGGCATTAAATGCCTGGAGAAGGTAGTTAGACTCTCTCTTGTTGCAGATGGTCATTGACTAGTACACTGATGGCATGAATATTACTTGCCACTGACTGGCCTATACCTGAATATTGTCCAGACCTTGCTTCATGTAGGGATTGCCTGCCTCACTTGCTAAGGAGTTTTGAATGGAATTGCAATCATCAGTAAACATCCCCACTTGACCTGAAGACAGGTACGGTAGTGTAGGGGTTAGCATAACACTATTACAGCGCCAGCGACCCGGGTTCAATTCTGGCCACTGTCTGTAAGGAGTTTGTATGTTCTCCCCGTGTCTGTGTGGGTTTCCTCCGGGTGCTCCGGTTTCCTCCCACATTCCAAAGACGTACGGGTTAGGAAGTTGTGGGCATGCCATGTTGGCGCAAGAAGCATGGCGACACTTGCGGGCTGCCCCCAGAACACTCTACGCAAAAGATACGTTTCACTCTGTGTTTTAATGTACATGTGACTAATAAAGATATCTTATCTTATCTTCTAACTCAATAAGGACTGTGCAGCTGTCACTTCTAGCAATGCTATCGGGGACAGATGCATCTGCTAAAGGGAGATTGGTGAGTAAAAGGGCAAGTAGGTTTACGCAGACGCAAGAGATTCTGCAGATGCTGGAATCTGGAGCAACACATACAAAGTGCTGGAGGAACTCAGCAGGTCAAGCAGCATCCATGGAGGGAAATAAATGGTCGACATTTCGGGTTGAGACCGTGTGTTGATTCACTCAAAACTTACTGCAGACCCATTCTGGCAACTATGTCTTCAGGAGTCATCCATCAGGGTCAACGTTAGTACCACCAAACTACTATTGGTGAGGGATAAGTAGCCCAACGGAGCACATTCTTTTCCCTTGCTCCTTTCAGTAGTTCTTCCAAGTGCTGCTCAATTTGGAGGGCACCAATTCACCAGATGAGGGAGGACGGTCAATGGTAATCAGGAAGCAGACTCCTTGCCTATGTTTGAACTGATGGTGTCGAGAATCAATGTTGAGGACTTCAAGGATGACTGCCTCCTGTCTGTGCACCACTGTGCTGCTACCTCTGGTGGGTTTGTCCTGACAGTGTCATCATGATGAAAGAATCCAGCATATTGTCTGCAAGTATGATCAAGCATTCACATTTTCAAACAACATGGTGTTTGCAGGTTCACAGAGCATTCCCATTAGTCTATTCCCCCAGATATTTCTCAAAGAACTATTTTCTCTCTCATACCTACCCACTCTCCTTGATTCTCCTGCCATCCACCCAGAAGCATTTTACAGTAGCCAACTAACCAACCAACCTGCACGCCTTTGGGATGTGGAAGGAAACCGGAGCACCCAGAAGAAACCCACACAAGAGAGCAGTGGAAAGGGTCAGCAGCTTTGAATTCCTGGGTGTTAACAGATTTGACGACCTGTCCTGGGCCCAGCACAGAGATGCCATCATAAGGAAGGTGCACCAGCATCTTCGCTTTCTTAAAAGGTGAAGGAGGCTCAGCTGTCACCGAACACTTAAACAAACTTCTACAGACATACTGTTGATTGGTTGCATCATGGTCTGGTACGGCAATTCAAATGTGCAGGAACGCAAGAAGCTGCAGAGATGAGTGGACTCAGCCCAATACATCACGGGCACATCCCTCCCCACCATCAGTAGTATCTACAGTGGCATGCAAAAGTTTGGGCACCCGGTCAAAATTTCTGTTACTGTGAATAGCTAAGCGAGTAAAAGATGACCTGATTTCCAAAAGGCATAAAGTTAAAGATGACATATTTCTTTAAAATTTTAAGCAAGATTACTTTTTTATTTCCATCTTTTACAGTTTCAAAATAACAAAAAAGGAAAAGGGCCCGAAGCAAAAGTTTGCACACCCTGCGTGGTCAGTACTTAGTAACACCCCCTTTGGCAAGTAGCACAGCTTGTAAACGCTTTCTGTAGCCAGCTAAGAGTCTTTCAATTCTTGTTTGAGGGACTTTTGCCCATTCTTCCTTGCAAAAGCCTTTAGTTCTGTGAGATTCTTGGGCCTTCTTGCATGCACTGCTCTTTTGAGGTCTATCCACAGATTTTCGATGATGTTTAGGTCGGGTGACTGTGAGGGCCATGGCAAAACCTTCAGCTTGTGCCTCTTGAGGTAGTCCACTGTGGATTTTGAGGTGTGTTTAAGATCGTTATCGTGTTGTAGAAGCCATCCTCTTCATCTTCAGCTTGTTTACAGACGGTGTGGTTTGCCTCCAGAATTTGCTGGTATTTAATTGAATTCATTCTTCTCTCTACAAGTGAAATGTTCCTCGTGCCACTGGCTGCAACACAAGCCCAAAGCATGATCGATCCACCCCCGTGCTTAACAGTTGGAGAGATGTTCTTTTCATGAAATTCTGCACCCTTTTTTCTCCAAACATACCTTTGCTCATTGCAGCCTTTTTTTTTTTTTTGCATTTTTTTTCGCTTCTGAGCCAAAAAGTTCTATTTTAACTTCATCAGTCCACAGGACTTGTTTCCAAAATGCATCAGGCTTGTTTAGATGTTCCTTTGCAAACTTCTGACACTGAATTTTGTGGTGAGGATGAAGGAAAGGTTTTCTTCTGATGACTCTTCCATGAAGGTCATATTTGTGCAGGTGTCGCTGCACAGTAGAACAGTCACCACCACTCCAGAGTCTGCTAAATTCCTGAAGGTCTTTTGCAGTCAAAGGGCGGTTTTGATTTGCCTTTCTAGCAATCCTACGAGTAGTTCTCTCGTAGTTTTCTGGTCTTCCAGACCTCAACTTGACCTCCACCGTTCCTGTTAACTGCCATTTCTTAATTACGAACTGAGGAAACGGCTACTGAAAACGCTTTGCTATCTTCTTATAGCCTTCTCCTGCTTTGTGGGCATCATTTATTTTAATTTTCAGAGTGCTAGGCAGCTGCTTAGAGGAGCCCATGGCTGCTGATTGTTGGGACAAGGTTTGAGGAGTCAGGGTATTTATAAAGCTTTGAAATTTGCTCACCTGGCCTTTCCTATCGATGACTGTGAACAAGCCATAGCCCTAAGAAGCTAATGAAGGTCTGAGACCTTGGTAAAATTTATCTGAGAGCTCAATCTCTTGGGGTGCCCAAACTTTTGCATGGTGCCCTTTCCTTTTTTCATCTAAAATTGTACAAAACAAAAATAATACACTAATCTTGCTTAAAATATTGAAAAGATGTTTCATCTTTAACTTTATGACTTTTGGAGATCAGTTCATATTCTACTCACTTAAATATTCACAGTAACAGAAATTTTGACCAGGGGTGCCCAAACTTTTGCATGCCACTGTATATGAGGCACTGCCTCAAGAAGGCAACATCCATCATCAAAGATCCCCACCATCTGGGCTGTGCCGTCTTCTCGCAGCTCCCGTCAGGCAGGAGGTACAGAAACCTGAAGTCCCACACCACCAGGTTCAGGGACAGCGACTTCCCTTCAACCATTTGGTTCTTGAACCAACCGGCACAACCCTAATCACTGCCTCGGTATAGCTACTCTATATGACCACCTTGATCAATTAGCACTTCTTCTTTTTTGTTCTTTGTGTCTTTGTTGTAAAAATTGTGCTAGTGTTTTTCTTATGACTGCTGCTTATCTGATGCTCTGTGCCTGTGATGCTGCTGCAAGCGTGCATACATGTACGTGCGCATGTGACAATAAACTTGACTTTGACATGCAATCTCCACACAGACAGCACCGGAAGTCAGGATTGAACCTGGGTCACTGAAGCTCTGAGGTAGCAGCATTAATGCTGCACCAATGTTGCCTGATGAGCCTGTGGGACAGGTCTGCCAATTTTGACAGCAGTCCCCAAATGTGAATTATATTATAAGCAGTCATTGTTGTTATGCAGTGACACAGCAATCATTCAGAAACAACCTTGGGCAGTTATCTGGCTCCCCACAGTGTTTCCTGGGGAATAAGTACTGGACCAAGCCTGATTACAATAGTGTGTTCCTCAAATAACATCTTGGGATCCACATGGGCCCTCAGATTACTTGAAAAACGACATCATTGACAAAATCGCATACCTTCAGAACTGAACTGGGAGCATCAACATGGATTACAAAATGAGTCTGGAATTTATAACCTCTTGACTCAAAGGCAGTTGTGTTACAAACTGAGCCAAACCAACACTGAACAATAACATTCAACATTGAACACTTACATGAAAATAAAATGTAAATGAAGAGTTTCAGTTACCAGTGGCATGTGGTTGTGAAGAACCACAAAAAATGAGTGATTTGATGTGATGTGGAATGCAGAGTCTGAGAAGATGATGGAAGCAGTTTCAATGACAGGCTTCAAAAGGGAATCGGATAAAAACATGAAAAGGTATGAGGTGAGAGTATGGATGTAGCACAAATTTAAAACATCTTTAAAGAACTGGCAAAGGCACAATTGTCCCTACAGCTCCTGTGCTGAATGATTCTCTCAAATGCAAGGAACCCTCCATCACTGTGTTCTATGAACACAGGACTGTGTTTGACAGTGCTGAGAATGGACAAGATATGGGTCATGTGAAAATAATACACGGTTAGAAAAGGGGAATAAAGGGTGGCTGTAGTCTGAGTGCAAACCCAATAAAATGAGAGCAGAAGATATTTCAAATGGTGCTTGGTTGATGACAACAGACAAAAGCAGCTCAGGGGCTTTTAGTCTTCACCCACCCCCACCGTCCTCCCCTCTCCTTTTTAACAACTTTAATTGGAGAAGTTCAGAGTCAGTCTCCTCAGGTGCCCTTTAAGAAGTAGATACCAATGGTGACCGAGACTTTCTTCATTTACAAAGGTCAAGGAGCAGCGGCTAGCCTGTGAGCAATCATTTAAAATTCGATTGATCCCCAGTTGTAGTCAGGCCAAATAGCATAAGAGACATTTCTGCTATATTGTAATTACAAAGGCTCCAAGGCAACAGTAAATATAAGAGCACACATCCAAGATGTGTAGATGTTTGCACTCAGATTCCAGGCATCTTTAGTACCATCATTTTTCTGTTGGTGAAGACAGACAACAATCACACATCACACATGCAGATGGGGGTGGGATACATAACAGATGCTTGCTGACAAAAGAAAAGAATTCTTCAGTTTGAACTGAAGTTCGATTGTGATTCAGAGCATCTGTATTGTTTTGAACTCTCAAACAGACCAAAATGTAGAAAAGTGGGGGGATGGGGAGGGGGAGTATTTAGTGTAAATGGAAAAATTTAAATGTCTCTTCCTCACTCGAAGTAATAAATTCTTCGGGTGTAATAATGAAGGACACAGGTTCTACCGGAGGGTCAGTCCCTGCTAAACACCCCAACAACCGGAGGGTCAGTCCCTGCTAACCACCCCAACAACTGGAGGGTCAGTCCCTGCTAAACACAACCCAACAACCGGAGAGTCAGTCCCCGCTGGGGACACCCCAACAACCGGAGGGGCAGTCTCTGCTGGACACACCCCGACAACCAGAGGGTCAGTCCCTGCTAAACACCCCAACAACTGGAGGTTCAGTCCCTGCTGGACACACCCCAACAACCGGATGGTCAGTCCCTGCTAAACACCCCAACAACTGGAGGGTCAGTCCCTGCTAAACACACCCCAACAACCGGAGGGACAGTCCCTGCTGGACACACCCCAACAATCAGAGGTTCAGTCCCTGCTAAACACAACGCAACAATCGAAGGGTCAGTCCCTGCTAAACACACTCCAACAACCGGAGGGTCAGTCCCTGCTAAACACCCCAACAACCAGAGGGTCAGTCTCCACTGGACACACCCCAACAACCGGAGGGGCAGTCCCTGCTGGACACACACCAACAACCGGAGGGTCAGTTCCTGCTAAACACCCCAACAACAGGAGGGTCAGTTCCCGCTGGACACACCCCAACAACCCAAGGGTCAGTCCCCGCTGGACAGACCCCAACAACCGGAGGGATAGTCTCACTGGACATACCCCAACAACCGGAAGGTCAGTCCCTGCTAAACACACCCCAACAACCAGAGGGACAGTCCCTGCTAAACACAGCCCAACAACTGGAGGGACAGTCCCTGCTAAACACACCCCAACAACCAGAGGGACAGTCCCTGCTAAACACAGCCCAACAACTGGAGGGTCAGTCCCTGCTAAACACACCCCAACAACCAGAGGGACAGTCCCTGCTGGACACACCCCAACAATTGGAGGGTCAGTCCCTGCTGGACACAGCATAACAACCGGAGGGTCAGTCCCTGCTACACACACCCCAAGAACCGGAGGGACAGTCTCTGCTGCACATACCCCAACAACCGGAGGGTCAGTCTCTGCTAAACACACCCCAACAACCAGAGGGTCAGTCCCTGCTGACACAGCGTAACAACTGGAGGGTCAGTCCCTGCTGGACACAGCGTAACAACCGGAGGGTCAGTCCCTGCTACACACACCCCAACAACCGGAGGGACAGTCCCTGCTAAACACACCCCAGCAACAGGAGGGTCAGTCCTCGCTGGACACACCTCAACGACAATGGGTCTGTTTTCTGATTAACAAGCCACAAGTAGTAAGCCACAAGGATCACTCCTGGGTCCTCAATGTTTTGCATTTATGGGAACAAATTGAGGTCCTGAAGGTATGGTCAAGTTTGCTGACAACACAAAACCAGGTAGGAAAGTTGTGAAGAAGATTTGAGGAGGTTACAAAGAGATAAAGATGGGTTCACTTAGTGGGCAAACATCTTGAAAGTGAAATACAATGTCGGTAAATGAAAAATTGTTCACTATGGAGAAATAAAAATAGGCACATTTTCTTAACATCAGAGTTGCAAAGCTCTGAAGTACAAAGAGATCTGGGTGTCCTGGTGCATGAGTCACAAAAGGCAAGTATGGGTAGAGCAAGTAATTAGAAAAGCTAACAATCTAATTGTTAATTGCTGGGGAGTTGAATACAAAAGTAGGGAAGCTATACCTAGAACAATAGAACACTACAGCACAGGAAACAGGCTATTCGGTCCTTCTAGTCTGTGCCAAAACTTTATTCCACTAGTCCCATTTACCTGCACCCAGTCCATAACCCTCCAGACCTTTCCCATCCATGTATTTATCCAATTTATTCTTAAAACTTAAGAGCGAGGCCGCATTTACCACATCAGATGGCAGCTCGTTCCACACTCCCACCACTCTCTGAGTGAAGAAGTTCCCCCCAATAT
Organism: Pristis pectinata; assembly: GCF_009764475.1. Classification (NCBI taxonomy): domain Eukaryota; kingdom Metazoa; phylum Chordata; class Chondrichthyes; order Rhinopristiformes; family Pristidae; genus Pristis; species Pristis pectinata. Next base: position 2,067,124 of record NC_067417.1, read on the forward strand.
TCCCCCTAAACCTCCCCTTTCACCCTAAAGCCATGTCCTCATCGTACTTCTCTCTCCTAATCTAGGTGGAAAGAGCCTACTTGCATTTACTCTGTCTATACCCCTCATAATTTCGTAAATCTCTATCAAATCTCCCCTCATTCTTCTACGTTCCGAGGAATAAAGTCCTAATCTGTTCAATCTTTCCCTGTAACTCAACTCCTGAAGACCTCAGCTGATGAGACCATATTTGGACTACTGTGTACAGCATTGATCGCCTTATTTAAGGAATGACGTTGATGTACTGGAAAATTTCAGAGAGGTTTACTGTTTAAAATATGGGGCGGCCCATTTAAGACAAATCAGGCAATTTTGCACTCAAACATCAGCAGAGACCAAGGAATTGACTGTGGAATTCAGGAAGAGGAAGTCGGGAGAAACACACACCAGTCCTCATTGAGGGGTCAGCAGTGGAAAGGGTGAGCAGCTTCAAGTTCCTGGGCGTCAACATCTCAGAGGATCTATTCTGGGCCCAACACATTGATGCAATCATGAAGAAGGCATGCCGCTGATTAAGAAAGTAGATTTGGTATGTCACCAAAGATTCTTGCAAATTTCTACAGATGTACGGTGGAGAGCATTCTGACTAGTTGCATCACAGCCTGGTATGAAGGCTCCAGTGCACAGGATCACAAGAGGCTGCAAAGGGTTGTAGACTCAGCCAGCTCCATCACAGGCACAGCCCTCCCCACCATCAAGGTCATCTTCAACAGACAGTGCCTCAAGAAGGTGGCATCTATCACTCTCACCATCCAGGACATGCCCTCTTCTCACTACTACTATCAAGGAGGTGGTACAGGAGCCTGAAGACCCACACTCAATGATTTAGGAACAGCTTCTTCCCCTCCGCCATCAGATTTCTGAACGGTCCGTGAACCCATGATCACTACTTCGTTTTTTGTTGTACTATTTATCTATTTTGTAAGTTGTAGTATTTTTACGTCTTTGCACTGCACCGTTGCCACAAAGCAACAAATTTCATGACATATAAGTCAGAGATAATAAACCGGATTCTGATTCTTCTGCTGCCACTCACTTGAGATGGACAATAACGGTTAGGCCCTTTATAGATCCGAGAATGGTCGAGTCCTGAGGGAGGCATTCAGGTTATCAAATCAGCACTTGCTCTTGCAAAGACTAACAATTGGTCTGACGCCCAAGTTCTTTCACAATATCCCCGATAATTTTTGCCAAACGAAACAGCTTTGTTTGCTCCAGATCCTAACTACCTGTTGCATTAAATGCTTTTGCTCATATTGTTTCTGGTTTCTCTGCCTCAGATCCATGTCCTGCGGGCATCAGCCCTTCACACACTGGAACCAATTTCTCTGATCAAAATCATCCATCAAATCTCCATTTAGTCTTAACTGCTTGAAGAAGTGCAATCCTATTTTTTCAGCCAATGTATGTCTTACTACGTGCAAGATGGAAGTTATTGTTCTAGTGGTCAATGCAAAACAGTGGTCAAAACCCGTGAGTGAACCGTTTAGACATCGAGAAGCACTGCATGATTACAGCTTTGAATGCTGCAGACCATAATTGAAACTATTCCATTCTGTCTCCCTGTAGTTGAGGGTCCAGTCTGTTTAAAATAGATACTAGAGGATTTCAGAGCAATATCTATTCACCTGGGAATACACATGGGAGTGGATATAAAGTTTAGACACTGCATTGCCAGTTAACAGATGCTTATTACTGCTTACAGCATTGGCACATTTCTTTTTGGACGATAACATCACATTGCTTGGATACATGCCATAGTTGCTAGGGTAGCCAGTCACCCCTAATACACTGGGTGGATTAATGCCTGGCGTGAGCAAGGTGGAAACTTAATGAATGACTTTTTAAAATCTTTCTGCCCCTTAGTAACTTCCAGGAAACAGAGTTTCCACAGTTAGCTTGAACCCAGAGCACTGAGTAGACACTTATTTGCTTACAAATACAAAAAGCCCCAGTCCTAAATAAAAAAAAGAATAAGGACTCTGTCTCTGTGTCTTCCTTGCTTCAAGATAAATGTAAAGATATTCTCAATCGTTCCTTCAGCTACCCTAATAAACACATAGCCTCTCTGTCCTCTCACACCACCACTCCAGTTTCTTCTCAAAAGGTCCTTGAACCTTGCTGCAGCCTTCCAGCTCTGCACCCACCCTTTACACAGCTGCTTTTCTGATTTCTTCCACTGTACCAGAATCATTGAAGGTCACTAAGGACAATGAGTAAGACAAAGATAATCCATCCCTCTTTGTGCTCTTGGCCTCAAGTTCCTGAGTTCTCTGACAAAACCTCTCTGCCTATCACTTTGGCCACAGGCATTCATACCGCCTTCTATGGCTCAGTGTAAATCTTCTTTGTTGATGCTCCTATAAAGCACATAAATTACTTTCTATGTCAAGGATACTAATGCATTTGGTGTTGTTACTGATGTACAAAGTCATGAAAATTCAACAGTAAATGAAGAGGTACCCCACGTTCCTTTTAGGTAACATATACCAACACCCACAAACTCGCAGAACCTCTCTCTCCTCAAACAATCTTGAAGACAGTGACCTTGCGCACACCTCTTCCACTCCTGTGCCACAGTCAGATTACAAACTCATACCCAAATCAGACACAATGCATTAGAATTGAGATTTTGCTCCAAATAAATCTGAAAACATTGACAAAAGCAAGATAACTCTTCGTTGTTTTGTATCCTGTCCCCTCCAGATCATCAGTTTTGGACTAGCATCTACAGCTCTGGACCACACATCCAGAGGCATGAGTTGACTTCCTGGTAGATGCGGAAATCAAATTTAACTGATGTTTTATTTTACTCAAGATGACCATCACCCAACTGATGCCAAAACCCATCTGGTTCACTGATGCCTTTTGGGGAAGAAAAGGTGCCATTATTTCCTGGTCTGGCCTCTATGCAACTCCAGACTTGCCAATGTCATTGCCTGTTACAAGCCTCCACAGTGCAGAGACAATCAAGGACAGGCAACAAACGTTGGCTTTGCCAGTAACATACACATCCCATCAATATTGAAAATAAAAAAAAGAGCAGCAGGAAACGGTGGCATTGCTTTGGGTGACCTGGCAACAGACAGCAACTAGATTCATTTTCCAAACTACACATCTGTGATCCTGTTTTAGAGGAATGTGCTTAGCACCTCAGTTTCCCAAATAACCACACCTGGGTAACTCGAATGATAAACACTAACACATCTGTTAGGGCACTGGAGCCGGATGACCTTCGGATCATTCGGGAGACTTTGAGGGGCTGATAGGCAGAAGTTACAGGGAAGCAGTCACCCCTAAGTTGCAGGAGGCAGGTAGCTGGGTGACTGTCAGGAGAGGGAAAGGGAACATGCAGTCAGTGCAGGGTACCCCTGTGGCCGCCCCCTCAATAACAAGTACATTGTTTTAGATAATGTTGGGGGGGGACAACCTACCGGGGGAAAGCCACAGCAGTCAGGTCTCGGGCACTGAGTCTGGCTCTTTGGCTCAGAAGGGAAGTGGGGAGAAGAGGTGAGTGGTGGTGATAGGGGATTCATTGGTTAAGGGAGCAGACAGGAGGTTCTGTGGACGAGAACGAGACTCTCGGATGGTATGTTGTTTCCCAGGTACCAGAGTCAGAGATACATTGGATCGAGTCCATAGCATTTTTAAAGGGGAGAGTGAACAGCCAGAGGTCATGGCACACGTTGGTACCAATGACATCTGCAGGAACAGTGATGAGGTCCTGCAGAATGAATTCAGGGAGTTAGGTGCTAAGTTAAAAGACAGGACCTCCAGGGTGGTGATCTCAGGATTGCTACCTGTGCCACGTGCTAGTGAGGCAAGAAATAGGAAGATAGTGCAGTTTAACATGTGCAGGAGGGAGGGCTCCCAATAGTGAGCAGGATTTGGAGGAGCAAATTTGTGGAGAGATAGCAGACAGTTGCAGGAGATATAAAGTTGTGATAGTAGGTGATTTTAACTTTCCACATATTGACTGGGACTCCCATACTGTAAAAGGACTGGATGGGATAGAGTTTGTCAAGTGTGTTCAGGAAAGTTTCCTTAATCAAATATGAAGAGGTCCCAACTAGAGAGAAAGAGATACAGGATCTCCTCTTGGGGAACGAGACAGGGCAGGTGACAGAAGTGTGCGTAGGGGATCACTCTGGATCATAATTCCATTAGTTTCAAGATAATTATGGAGAACGATAGGGCTAGTCCTAGGGTTAAGATTCTAAACTGGAGAAAGGCCAATTTTGATGGCGTCAGAAGGGATCTGGAAGGCGTGGATTGGGATAGGCTGTTTTCCAGCAAAGAGATGCTTGATAAGTGGGAGGCTTTCAAAAATGAAATATTGAGAGTACAGAATCTGTATGTTCCTGTTAGAATGAAAGGCATGGCTAACAGGTTTAGGGATCCTTGGTTATCGAGGGATATCGAGGCCCTGGTAAAGAAAAGGAATGAGGTGCATATCAGGTATCGGCAATTAGGATCAAACGACGTGCTTGATGGGTAGAAGAAATAAAATAAGGACCATAGAACCATACAGCACAAAACAGGCCCTTCGGCCCACCATGTTGTGCCATCCATCAAACCACCCTCACACTATCTAACCCTTTCCTCCCGCATATCCCTCTATCTCACATTCCTCCATGTGCCTATCCAACAAACTCTTGAACCTGTCCAATGTATCTGCCTCCACCACCACTCCAGGCAGTGCATTTCATGCACCAACCACCCTCTGGGTGAAAAACCTCCCCCTGACATCTCCCCTGAACCTCCCACCCATAACCTTAAAGCCATGCCCCCTCGTCCTGAGCATTGGTGCCCTGGGAAGGAGGCGCTGACTGTCTACTCTATCTATTCCTCTCAATATTTTATATACCTCTATCATGTCTCCTCTCATCCTCCTCCTTTCCAGTGAATAAAACCCTAGCACCTTAAGCCTCTCCTCATATTCCATACGCTCTAATCCAGGCAGCATCCTGGTAAATCTCCTCTGCACCCTCTCCAACGCCTCCACATCCTTCCTACAATGCGGCGACCAAAACTGGACACAGTACTCTAAGTGTGGTCTATCCAGAGTTTTGTAAAGCTGCATCATCACTTCGCGGCTCTTAAACTCAATCCCACGATTTATGAAAGCTAACATCCCATAGGCCTTAACTGCTCTATCCACCTGTGAGGCAACTTTCAGTGAACTGTGAATATGAACCCTCAGATCCCTCTGCTCCTCTACACTGCCAAGTACCTTGCCATTTACCTTGTACTCTGCCCTGGAGTTTGTCCTTCCAAAGTGTACCACCTCACACTTCTCCGGATTGAACTCTATCTGCCACTTGTCAGCCCAGCTCTGCATCCTATCAATATCCCTCTGTAAGTTCCAACAGCCCTCCACACTATCCATAACACCGCCGATCTTAGTGTCATCCGCAAACTTACTAACCCAGCCTTCCACCCCCTCATCTAAGTCATCTATAAATATCACAAAAAGTAGAGGTCCCAGAACCGATCCCTGCGGGACACCACTAGTCACTGCCCTCCAATCCGAAGGCACTCCTTCCACCACAACCCTCTGCCTTCTACAGGCAAGCCAATTCCTAATCCACACAGCCAAGCTTCCCTGCATCCCTTGGCCTCTGACCTTCTGAAGAAGCCTACTATGAGGAACCTTATCAAACGCCTTACTAAAATCCATATAGACCACATCCGCCCGCACTACCCTCACATCTTCCTCGTCACCTCCTCAAAGAACTCTATCAGGCTTGTGAGGCAAGATCTTCCCTTCACAACGCCATGCTGGCTGTCCCTAATCAGTCCATGATTCTCCAGGTGTTCATAGATCCTGTCCCATAGAATCCTTTCTAACAGCTTACCCACCACAGACGTAAGGCTCACCGGTCTGTAATTCCCTAGACTATCCCTACTACCTTTTTTGAACAAGGGGACAACATTCACCACCCTCCAATCCTCCGGCACCATCCCCGTGGACAACGAGGACTCAAAGATCCTTACCAGCGGTTCAACAATCTCCTCCCTCGCCTCTCGAAGCAACCTGGGGAAAATCCAGTCAGGCCCCAGAGATTTATCCGTCTTGATATTATTTAACAACTTCAACACATCCTCTCTCTTGATATCTACAACCTCGAGAAAATTACCCTTACCAGCACTCCCTTCCGCGTCATCAAGACCCCTCTCCTTGGTGTATACCGAAGAGATGTATTCATTGAGAACTTCTCCCTCTTCCGCTGCCTCCAGGCACATTCTCCCACCTTTGTCTTTAATCGGACCTACCTTTACCCTAGCCATCCTCCTACCCTTCACTTACGTGAAAAAGGCCTTGGGATTTTCCTTAACCCTACTAGCCAATGCCTTTTCATGTCCCCTTCTAGCTCTCCTCACCCCTTTCTTAAGTTCCTTCCTCGCTACGCTATATTCCTCACGGGCCCTGTCTGAACCTTGCTGCTTATACCTTATGTACGCTACCTTCTTCTCCCTAACTAGTCATTCCACCTCTCTCGTCACCCACGGTTCCTTCACCCTGCCATTCCTTCTCTGCCTCACCAGGACATATTTATCCCTAACATCCTGCATAAGTTCCCTAAACATCGACCACATCCCCATGGTACATTTTCCTTCAAAAAGGACATCCCAATTTACACTCCCAAGTTCTCTCCTTATAGCCTCATAGTTCGCCCTTCCCCAATTAAATATCTTCTTGGCCTCTCTGCACCTGTCCCTGTCCATGACAATTTTAAAGGTTATGGAGCAATGGTCACTGTCCCCCAAATGCTCATTCGCCAATAGATCCTTCACCTGTCCCGGTTCATTTCCTAAAACTAGATCTAGCATGGCATTCCCTCTAGTCGGCCTGTCAACATACTGCGTCAGGAATCCCTCCTGGATACATTTAACAAATTCCGTCCCATCTAAACCTTTGGCACTAAGCAGGTTCCAGTCTATATTTGGGAAGTTGAAGTCTCCCATTATAACAACCCTGTTATTTTTGCTTCTCTCCAAACACTGCCTGCCAATCTGCTCCTCTATATCTCTACCGCTACCAGGGGGCCTATAGAATACTCCTAGTAGAGTAACTGCTCCTTTCTTGTTCCTTACTTCCACCCATACGGACTCTAGAGATGATCCTTCTACAACATCCATCCGTTCCACAGCTGTAACAGTGTCCCTGACCAATATCGCCACCCCTCCTCCTCTTCTCCCCCCTTCCCTACCCCTCTTAAAACACCGAAAAACAGGAATATTCAATATCCACTCCTGCCCTGACGTCAGCCATGTCTCAGTAATAGCCACAATATCATAGTCCCCCATACTTATCCAAGCCCTCAGTTCATCTCCCTTATTCCTGACACTTCTTGCATTTAAGTAAACACACTTCAGTCATCTACCTTACTACTTTTATAGCCTGTATTCTGCTTCTCCTTCCCCAAAGCCTCTCTACCTGTTTGATCTAACTTTTCCCCATCCCCTTCTCCCTCTGACCTACTCCTCCGGTTCCCTTCCCCCTCACAAACTAGTTTAACCCTCCCGAACCACTCTAGCAAACCTAGCCGCAAGGATATCGGTCCCCTTCTGGTTGGGTGTAACCTGTCCTCTCTGTACAGGTCCCTCCTTCCCGAGACAAGATCCCAATGATCCAGAAATCTAAAACCCTCCCTCCTGCACCAACTTCTCAGCCATGCATTTATCTGCCACCTCCTCCTGTTCCTGCCTTCACTATCGCATGGCACCGGCAGCAATCCCGAGACTGCTACCCTTGAGGTCCTGCTCCTCAGTCTTCTGCCTAGCTCCTTGAACTCGCTCTTCAGGACCTCATCCCCCTTCCTACCTATGTCATTGGTGCCAACATGGACCACAACTTCTGGCTGCTCTCCCTCCCGCTCAAGAATCCTGTGGACCCAATCAGCGACATCCCAGACCCTGGCACCTGGGAGGCAACATACCATCCGGGATTCATGCTCACTGCCACAGAACCTCCTATCTGTTTCCCTGACTATCGAGTCCCCTATCACTACCACATGTCTCTTTCCCACCCTTCCCTTCTGAGCAGCAGTACCAGTCCCAGTGCCAGATACCTTTATTAGTCATATGTACATCAAAACACACAGTGAAATGCATCTTTTGCGTCGAGTGTTCTGGGGGCAGCGCGCAAGTGTCGCCACGCTTCTGATGCCAACATAGCATGCCCACAACTTCCTAACCCGTACGTCTTTGGAATGTGGAAGGAAACCGGAGCACCCGGAGGAAACCACACAGACACGGGGGGAACGTACGAATTCCTTACAGACAGTGGCCGGAATTGAACCTGGATCGCTGGCGCTGTAATAGCGTTATGCTAACCACTACACTACCGTGAAAACACCTAAGAGAGAAATCAGGAGGGCTAAAAGAGGACATGAGGTTGCTTTGGCAGACAAGTGAAAGAGAATCCCAAGGGTTTTTAGGTATATTAAAAGAGCAAAAGGATAGCAAGGGACAAAATTAGTCCTCTTGAAGATCAGTGTAGTCATCTATGCGTGGAGCCGAAAGAGATGGGGGAGACCTTAAATTAACTTTTTACTCAGGAGACAGACATAGAACTGAGGAAACAGAGTAGCGAGGTCATGGACCATATGTGGATTACAGAAGGGGAGGTGCTTGCTGTCTTGAGGCGAATTAAAGTGGATAAATCCCCAAGGCCTGATGTGGTGTCCCCTTGGACCGCGTGGGAGGCTAGTGCAGAAATTGCAGGGCCCCTGGCAGAGATACTTAAAACGTCCTTAGCCACAGGTGAGGAGTTGGAGGACTGGAGGACAGCTAATGTTGTTCCATTGCTGAAGAAAGGCTCTAAGAATAAGCTGGGAAATTATAGGCCAGCGAGCCTGACATCAGTCGTGGGCAAATTATTGGAAGGTATTCTAAGGGACAGGATATATACGTATTCATTATGGGACTCATTAGGAATAGTCAACATGGCTTTATCCGTGGCAGGTCATGTCTAACCAATCTTGTAGAGTTTTTTGAGGAGGTTACCAGGAAGGTTGATCAAGGGAAGGCGGTGGACATTGTCTACATGGACTTTAGCAAGGCCTTTGACAAAGTCCCGAATGGGAGGCTGGTCCAGAAGGTTAAGCTGCTTGGCATTCAGGATGAAGTAGTCAACTGGATTCAACGTTGGCTTAGTGGGGGAAGCCTCAGAGTTGTACTAGATGGTTGCCTCTCTAACTGGAGGCCTGTGAGTAGTGGTGTGCCGCAGGGATCGGTGCTGGGTCCGTTGTTGTTTATCATCTATTATTAATGATTTAGAGGATAATGTGGTAAACTGGATCAGCAAATCTGCAGATGACACCAAGATTGGGGGTGTAGTGGACAGCGAGGAAGCCCATCAAAGCTTGCAAAGTGATCTGGACCAGCTGGGAAAATGGGCTGAAAAATGGCAGATGGAATTTAATGCAGACAAGTGTGAGGTGTTGCACTTTGGGAACACTAACCAGGGTAAGACTTACACAGTGAACTGTCGGGCACTGAGGTGTGCAGTAGAACAACGGGACCTGGGAATACGGATCCATAATACCTTGAAAGTGGCATCACAGGTAGATAGGGTCATAAAGAGAGCTTTTGGCACATTGGCCTTCATTAATCAGGGCATTGTGTACAGGAGTTGGGATGTTATGTTGAAGTTGTATAAGACGTTAGTGAGGCCAAATTTAGAGTATTGTGTGCAGTTCTGGTCACCCACCTACAGGAAAGATATCAATAAACTTGAAAGAGTGTAGAAGAAATTTACACAGATGTTGCTGGAACTTGAGGACCTGAGTTACAAGGAGAGGTTGAATAGGTTAGAACACAGAACATAGCACGTTACAGCACAGTACAGGCCCTTCAGCCCACAATGTTGTGCCAACATTTTATCCTGCTCTATGATCTATCTAACCCTTCCCTCCCACAAAGCCCTCCATTTTTCAATCATTCATGTGCCTATCCAAGAGCATCTTAAATGTCCCTAATGTATCTGCCTCCACCACCTCTGCCAGCAGTGCGTTCCATGCACCAACCACTCTTTGTATAAAAAAAACTTGCCTCTGACATACCCCTTACACTTTCCACCGATCACCTTAAAATTATACTCCCTCGTGTGAGTCATTTTTGCCCTGGGAGGAAGTCTCTGACTGTCCACTCAGTCTATGCCTCTTATCATCTTGTACACCTCTATCAAGTCACCTCTCATCCTCCTCCTCTCCAAAGAGAAAAGCCCTAGCTCACTCAACCTATCCTCATAAGACATGCTCTCCAATCCAGGCAGCATCCTGGTAAATCTCCTCTGCACCCTCTCTGGAAGCTTCCACATCCTTCCTATAATGAGGTGACCAGAATTGAATACAATACTCCAAGTGTGGTCTAACCAGAGTTTTACAGAGCTGCAACATCACCTCATGGCTCTTGAACTCAATACCTCGACCAATGAAGGTGAAGGTTAGGACTTTATTCCCTGGAGTGCAGGAGAATGAGGGGAGATCTTATAGAAGTATACAAAATGATGAGAGGTATAGATAGGGTGAATGCATGCAGGCTTTTCTCCCTCAGGTTGGGTGAGACTAGAATAAGAGGTCATAGGTTTAGGGTGAAAGGTGAAATATTTAAGGTGAATCTGAAGGGGAACTTCTTCACTCAGAGGGTGGTGCGAGTGTGGAACGAGCTGCCAGAGGAAGTAGTAGATGTGGGTCAATTGCAATTTTTAAGAGAAATTTGGATATGTACATGGATGAGAGAGGTATGGAGGGCTATGGTCCGGGTGCAGGTAGATGGGACTAGGCAGAAAACCAGGCCAGCATGGACTAGATGGGCTGAATAACTTACTCAGAGCTTCAGCTAAGACAATTGAACTCATTAACCACTTCTAATGAAAAATATGGGCAATTATGAATGAGATTACATTCAACACCGGAAAGTCAAATGAATTTCTGCATATCCTTGATGGGGAGGGTGAACGAAACTGTTCACTGTGCCAGAGTGCTAAAGCCCAAGGATGAAAATTAAAAGTAAGTTAGTAAGGAGGAGAAAAGTCAGGGAATTTAATAAAACAATAAATACACTTGGACATTTTGCCATAGAAGGACTTGGAATTATACAGTATAAAAGACTCAAAGAATTAAATATTTTCCCCACGCAGAAAAGGAAGTGAAGGGATAACAAATAATCTGCTGAAGGAACTCAGTGGGTTGAGCAGCAGCTATGGGAGGAAAGGAAGTATCGACATTTCAGTTCGAAACCCTGCATCAGTGAGAAGAAAGCTAGACAACACTGCTTTCAAATTCAAAATCAGCTTGCTTTGTCTTTTCAAGGTTCTGGAAGTGATGAGTTACATGAGGTAAACTGGGAAATGAGCAAGAAACATGGAATAATAAACATGTGGGATTCAACAATTCCAATAGTAAATGGAGCAAAAGGATAGATGAAGTGAATAAGGGTCTTCCTACAAAGTGGGCAGAACAGCTTCCAAACCCAATATTTAACAAAAAAACAAGGGAGGGTTTGCTATTGGATTGAGTCATGGGATGAATAAGATCAGGTAAGAGAAGGAAAAACAGGGGAACATCTGGACTTTAGTGATCATGTAATGGTACCCATTATGATGATAACAGAGGGCATGTGTTAAAATGTAAGTACTGGATAAAAGTTGATATCAAGGAGCTTAGAATATAGGTAAAAATGGAAAATTATATTAACAAATTTTGAACAATAAGGAGACACATTTAAAACAGTATTCAAGAGTGTGCAGGAAAAATATATTCTGCAAATAAAAACAGAACACTCATGAGACTTCCACGTATGAATAAAGACATATGGGAACAACTAAAAGTAAGGAACAAGTACAACACGAAGATAAACAGCAGGGCAGTGCATAATAAGGAACACAATGGGATTAATAAAAGTAAAAATAGAAAGGTATAAAGAAACTAAAAAAAACATCAATAAAATGAGGTTGGGTCAAAAATAGACAAGATAATAGCAATGGTAACGAGAGGTATCAAATCATTATTTCACTTCGTTGATTTGAGAGAAATACACAATAGGTCAGCGTGACATTGAATAATAACCTGAGGGAGAATCGAGTGCACTTAAAATAAAAAAAAACAGGATAAATTAAATAAACTGATTAAAATCAAAGGTAGTAAATACTTGGGTCCAGTTGGGTTGCATCTATACATTTTAAGAGTCCAAGGAAGGGAGAGACCAAAGGCATTGCTACATAGGTTTAATAATTTGTAACAAAAAGATGCAGTACCAGACGACTGGTGGATATCAAAACTAATACCTACAGTATATGAAAGGGTAATAGAATGCATCCAGGGAACAAGACAATAATTTAACATTGTTACGAACCAGCAACAAAAGAAATACACCGAGTGATGTATCAGTGTTAAAAAAACTACTTTATTAATAACTACTTATGATAAGAAAAATAAAAGTAAAAATGTTAGAATGTTAGAAGTAAAAATGTTAAATCTTAAACATTAACCCCAAAACTAAACTCATAGTGTGTGTGTGGCAAATTCCCAAACTCCAAGTCCAGGAATAGTTCTCTTCAAAGTTCAGTTCAGCAAGCTGTAAGGTGAAACATGAGCAAAGGCTTCTTCAACAACCACCGTTGATTGAAGATAAGACGTAGATGTAGAGAGAGAAAATAGCGATTACGAAATCCAAATGTTCCACAATGGAACCCATACGACACCTCAGTGTCTACCCAGCAGTGACTACTCCACCACATCTGCCTCACCCCGAAAGGCGCTCAAATCGTGGCCGTCCACACAAATACCTGCTTCCTTCTACAGGTCAGCAACAAAGTGAACTCCACTGCTTTGTTCCAAAGTATCTGCCACCCCGAAAAGCATCCGAGACATGGCCGTCCACACAAATACCCGTTTCCCTCTACAGGCTAATGACAAAATGGACTCCACCGGATTACTCCAATAATCCAAACGTGGATTGTAGTGACAGGCACAGTTACTGTTTTTCATCCATCGATAGAGACTAGCAGGCTGCTGTCTCTCTCTCTTCCACTGACTCCGACTGACTCCCTCAAAAATGTCATTACGTCCTTTTTCTTCTATTATCGTCAGCACGCCACACACACACACACACACACACACACACACACACAATGCTCTATCTTAAAGGGACATTCACCAATACTAACCTAGTTCGTAACAACATCAAGAACAACAACTGCCCTTCAACCATTCAGTTCTTGAATCAACCGGCAAAACCCTAATCACTTCCTCAGTTCAGCAACACTATGTCCAATTTGATCACTTTGCACTAAAATTTTTTGGTCTAATTGTGCTTTCCTATAAAAATTGTGTATAACATGTTTATTTTATTTTATGTTTTTCTTGTGAATGCTGCTTATCTGATGCTATGTGCCTGTGATGATACCTGTGCCTGTTTTTCACTGCACCTGTGCACACATGAACTTGTGCATCTGACAATAAACTCAACTTTGACTTTGACCAAAGGAGTGAATGGAACTTTAAAAAATGAAAAGTAATAGCGTGAATTTCAAAAGGAAAATCTTGTTCAAAAGCTTTGAGCTTTATGAGAAGGTAACAGTGAGCAGAAAATACAATCACAGAGGATATCATTTAACTCAGTTTTTTTAAAAAAGGCATTCATTAATGTGTCCTGTTTTCTCTCTCTTTGACAATCCCTCAGGATTAAGGACGACTTGTTTTTACTCTGGTTTTGGGGGTTCTGAAGCCAATATGGAAGTCACGGATGGTAGGGTGTGAGTTGGGCTTGTGTGTGCTCCTGATACATGAACTCAAGGTTCTGAATATCAACCTGAATGCTCTTTCTCCAGAGTGGCCACGTGCCAGAGAATCCAAGTAGTCACTGGGAAAGTTCCATTTCTAAACAGAGGCTTTGAGCACGTCCTTGAATCTTTTCCTCTTCTTGTGACAGGGCTTGGAAGAGACTGTCTGCTTTGGGAGTCTGGTGCCTGCTATGCAATCAATGTGGCCTGCCCAATGTAGCTAAATGCTGTTGGCCTGGAAGTTGACACAGACATTGGTTCACTTATGCTTCCAGAGAATTTGGAGGAGTTTGTGGAGATTGCATTAACAATGTCTTTACAGTGCCTTGAGGTGACTGCTGTAGATAGTCTAGGTCTGAGAAGTATACAGGAGGGCAGGGAACACTGCTGTCTGGTCAACCATGAATTCTGTGCCTGGTCTGAAGTCTCAACTTTCATTTACGTAAACAACCAAAAGTTGTGCACATTGAAGGCAATGGTGAGCTTCATCCTCGACAACTGCCTTCACCAAGAGGCAGCTCCCGAGACATGGGAAGTGGTCCACATTTTCCAGGGTCTTGCTCTGAACCTTTATCGTTGGAGGGTAGTGTGGTGCACTGACGGCAGGTTGATAGAGGACGTTAGTCTTGGGGATGTTGAGTGTAAGGCTCATCCTCAGCAATATTTCAGTGAACAAGTCGATGATGGCATGGACCATGTCTTTTGTGCAGACACAAATGGCAAGCTTCATCTGCATCGAACAGCTGAGGTGTAGGTGACTTCTGTTCTGAAGTAGACAGAACAATTTCTTGTTAATTCTGAACACTAGTGCCACTCTCACAGGACAGTTTTGTTGGCGGTGGGATCCAATATAGTGGCCAGAAAGGTTGAGAAAAGTTTTGGGGCAATGACACAGCCTTGTTTGATATCGAGTAATTCTCTTCACAGAGATTGACACCGTTGTAAACCTGTTGCTTGGCATCATGTCTTGCATGTTATAATGAAGAAAAACATAAAAGCCAATTAAAGAGCAATGTCAGAGAATGTGGAGTCAAGAGGACATTAGCAGATGCAGAGAGTGGGAGTAAGAGTGAAAGGTGGCAAGAAGTAGAGCTCAACTAGGATCAGTGATGAGGTGCAGGAAAATTTTCACTAGTCACAGTTTAAGATTTTTAAGTAAGTAAGATTTTAAAGATCTCTTTATCAGTCACGTGTACATCGAAACACACGGTGAAATGCATCTTTTGCATAGAGTGTTCTGGGAGCAGCCCGCAAGTGTCGCCACGCTTCCGGCGCCAACACCAATGATTCAGACTTTGGAATTAAAAACAAATTCTATATGTGCAGGAGATGCCAAATTAGTAGCAGTGAGGAGTCAATTCTGAGAAGAACTGCATAAAGTTATAGAAGGACTTAATAAATTTGTTACTACCATCAGGGAGGAGGTACAGGAGCCTGAAGACCCACACTCAGTGATTTAGGAACAGTTTCTTCCCCTCCGCCATCAGATTTCTGAACGGTCCATGAACCCATGAACACTACCTCGTTATTCCTTTTGTTTGCACTGTTTATTTATTTCATATTTTATAGCAATTTTATGAAGCAAAATATTCATTTAGCACCTCCCCTACCTTCTTTGCCTCCAGACACATTTTCCCCCCCTTATCCTGAGCAGTCCTACCCTCACCCTAGTCATCCTCTTTCTCCTCACATATGTGTAGAACTCCTTAGGGTTTTCCTTAACCCTACTTGCCAAGGCCTTCTCATGTCCCCTTCTAGCTCTGCTAAGTCCCTTCTTAAGCTCCTTCCTGGCTGCCTTATAACTCTCGAGCCCTACCTGATCTTTGCTTCCTAAACCTTAAATAAGCTTCCTTCTTCCTCTTGACTAAACCTTCCACCTCTCTTGTTAACCACGGTTCCTTCACCCTACCATCCTTTCCTTGTCTCAGTGGGGCAAACCTATCTAGAACCCCATGCAAGTGGTGCCTAAACATCCTCCACATTTCTGCGGTGCACTTAGCAGAAAATATCTGTTCCCAGTTTATGCTCCAAAGTTCTTGCCGAATAGCATCGTAATTTGCCCTCCCCCAATTAAATACTTTCCCATAATGTCTGCTCCTATCCTTGCCATGGCTATGTTAAACGTCAGTTAGTTGTTCTCACTATCCCCAAAATGCTCGCCCACCGAGAGGTCTTTCACCTGACCAGGTTCATTGCCTAATACCAGATCTAGCATGGCCTCTCTTGTTGGCCTGTCTACATACTGTGTCAGCAATCCTTCCTGCACACACCTAACAAATTCTGCCCTATCTAAACCTTTGCACTAAGGAGGTGCCAATCAATATTAGGGAAGTTGAAGTCACCCATGATAACAACCCTGTTATTTTTGCACCTTTCCAAAATCTGCCTACTTATCTGCTCCTCAGTGTTCCGATGGCTATTTGGGGGCCTATAGAATACCCCCAATAGACTGATCTCTCCCTTCCTATTTCTGACTTCCACCCACACTGACTCAATAGATGATCCCTCTATGATGTCCTCCCTTCCTACAGCTATGATATTATCTCTGACTAGCAATGCCACTCCCCCATCCCTTTTGAAACATCTAAACCCCAGAACCTCAAGCAGCCACTCCTGCCCTTGCGACAGCCAAGTCCCTGTAATGGCCACAACATCGTAATTCCATGCACTGATCCATACTCTAGGTTCATCATCCTTATTCTTAACACTTCTCGCATTAAGGTAAACATATTTCAACCCATCTGACTGCATTTATGCCCCATCCCCTGCCTATCCTTCCTCACCTTCTCTGTACACATCGCATCTACTTCTACACCAACTGACCCATCCTCTAATCTAACATTCTGGTTCCATTCCCCCTGCCAACTTAGGTTAAACCCTCCCCAACAGCTCTAGCAAACCTGCCTACAAGGACATTGGTCCCTCTCCAGGTCAGGTGTAACCTGTCCCTTTTGTACAGGTCATACCTTCCCCAGAAGAGATCCCAATGATCAACAAATCTGAACCCCCTGCCCCCTGCACCAACTCTTCAGCCACTCATTAGTCTGCCGTGTCTTCCTATTCTTTCCCTCCCTGGCACGTGGCACAGGCAGTGATCCAGAGATTACTATCTTGAGGTCCTGCTTTTTAGCTTCCTTCCTAACTCCCAAAACTCGCTCTTCAGGACCTCATCCCTCATCTTACCCATGTTGTTGGTGCCAATGTGCACCATGACTTCTGGCTACTCCCCCTCCCCCTTAAGAATGCCGTGCACTTGATCTGAGATGTCCCTGACCCTGGCACCTGGGAGGCAACATACCCTCTGGGAGTCTCGTTCTTGTCCACAGAATATCCTGCCTTTCCCCTTAACCAACGAATCCCCTATCACTATTACACTCCACTTCCCCCCCCCCCCCCCCACTGCCTTCCCTTCTGAGCCACATAGAGCCAGACTCTGCACCAGAGACCTGGCTGCTGTGACTCTCCACTGGTGATTCATCCCCCCCAACAGCATCCAAATGATATACTTGTCATCAAGGGAAATGGTCACTGGGGCATCCTGTACCAACTGCCTATTCCTTTTCCCTCCCCTAGTGGTCACCCAACTACCTACATCCTGGACCTTAACACGGTCTGCAAGGAGCTGCAGCTGGACGCACTTCCTGCAGGTGAAGTCCTCAGGGACACTGGAGGTCTCCCTGATTTCCCACATCCTACAGGAGGAGCATACTTCTGCCCTGACTGCCATTTCCACTGTTCTATACAGTGAGAAGTTACAAGTAACAGTGAAAGAAAGAGAATCTACCAGAAGCCTCCACTCATCGACTCGCCGCTTTAGCCAAAGCCTCAGCTCCCCACTCTAACGCTGTCCATTCACACAAAGGCTGCTCCAAAATGGCCACTCCGCTTGACCCTAACTTCTTTTTAATTGGCTAATCAACAGGCCTATCAACTCACCACAGCAACAAGGACAACAACAAGGGGCCTACCTTTTCAAACTGCTTCCTGATCTCGTTCTAGTTCTCGCGGTACTTACCACGGCAACTAGAGCCTCGTCCTCACCTTACAACCCTCTGCTCACGATGTCCATGGACTTCAAAGTGACGTCACCACCAGACACATTTTCTCTCCCTTCCCCACTTCAATGGTGGGATTTCTACGTCTTCCTCATTCTGATCAAGGGTCATCAACCCTGAAGCATCAACTGTTCTTCTCTCCACCAACCCTGCCTCATGTGCTACGCATTTCCAGCATTTTCAGTTTGTATTTAAGCCTAGGGAGTAGAGGATTACACCAACAGACTTAAAGACACGTGGAGCATAAATGTCAGCAAGGATTTGTTGGGCTGAATGGCTATGGCTGTGTCTGTGCCACTTTCCTATTTAGTGCTACAATCTTATCTTCAGAAACTGCCATAGTCTCAGTGCCTACACTGCTGCTTTTATCTGGCTTGCCCTATGATTTAAGAGAATTTATGGCACACAGCAGGCAGCCTCATTGAATTCACTTACGCTGGTGCTGCTGCTGTCAGATGCAAATCAGCATTTAAACATGGCGCTATAAATGAAGCATCAGTTTAATGAAGACTTTGATGAAACAACACAATCACTGCTTCCAGTGATGCGGCAACGTGACATGCCTGAGGTGCACAGAACCAGCTGCATTCACCACCAAGGGCAAGGTTCCTTCAAACAATTTACTGACTTGCAGACACGTACAAGGGCAAGCTCGCCTCAGCTTGGTGCCGAGCCTGAAGGAGCCAAGGGCATTATCCGGGATCAGTTCCCTGGGAATTGTCAGTCGGTTCAGAGGACTCACTGACCAGCTTCAGGACTCGATACCAAATGAGATCAGTCTCATGTTCAGCAACACTGTCGGTCACACTGAATTGAAAGTAACCAGTGTGAGCTTCTCAGCAACCGAAGCATACAGCAGTCCAGGGGGCTCCGCAGCTGATGTGCAACTTTGTTGACATTTCTTGCCTCTTGCTGATGTGACTTTATGAAAATAAAATCTTCCCTTTCTTGATTCAAAATACTGACAGTGTGTTGAAAGAATGACAGGAAAACCACAGACTATGAGTTGGGGAAATGTTAGACAGAGATGAGGAAGCAGTAACAAGTATAGGTGGGGAAGAAAGAAAAAGGCACACCTAGGTTTAACCAAGGAAAAGCTTAACATGTACGGAGATGAGTCACAATTCAAAGCCTGTCCTCCAAAGAATCAAGAATAAACCTTGCTTCAAGCCATAATGGTGAGTCTTGCCATCACCATAAAGGGCTAGTCAGGCACAAAAAGAACAGAATTAGAGTTATTATCACTAACTTATATGATGTGAAATTTGTTGTTTTGCGGCAGCAGTATGACGTAAACACAAAATTACTATAAATTACAAAATAAATAAATAGTGCAAAAAAGGACTATCAAAGTAGTATTCATGGACCATTCAGAAATCTGATGGCAGAGGGGAAGAAGCTGTTCCTGAACCGTTGAGTGTGGGTCTTCAGGCTCCTGTACCTCCTCCCTGATGGTAGGAACGAGAAGAGGGCATGTCCCGGGTGGTGAGGGTCCTTAGTGATGGACGCCGCCTTCTTGAGCACTGCCTCTTGAAGATGTCCTCACTGGTGGGGAGGGTTGTGCCCGTGATGGAGCTGAGTCTACAATCCTCTGCAGCCTCTTGCGATCCTGTGTATTGGAGCCTCCGTAACCAGGCTGTGATGCAACCAGTCAGAATGCTCTCCACTGAACATCTGTAGAAATTTGCAAGAGTCTTTGGTGATAAGCCAAATCTCCTCAAACTCCTAATGAGGTAGAGCCACTGGCGTGCCTTCTTCGTGATTGCATCAATGTGTTGGACCCAGGATGGATCCTCCGAGATGGTGACGCGCTAGAACATGAAGCAACTCGCCCTATCCACCGCTGACCTTCAATGAGAACAGTAGGCTATTGGTAATTAGTTTATTATTGTCACATGTACTGAGGTGCAGTAAAAAGCTTTGTTTGCGTGCCATCCAGATAGATCATTCCATAAGTAAGTATATAGAGGTAATACAAAAGGAAAACAATAACAGATAGTAGAACTTAAGTGTTACAGTTACAGAGAAAGCGCAGTGCAGGTAGACAAATAAAATGCAAGGGCCACAATGAGGTAGATTGGGAGATCAAGAGTTCATCTTCACCAAATAAGAAGAGAGAATGACCAGGGTGGGAGTGGTCTTTGATTACACTGGCTACTTTCCCGAGGCAGCGGGAAGTGTAGGCAGAGTCCGTGGAGGGAGGCTGGTTTTTGTGATAACTGGGCTGTGTTCATAACTCTCCACAACTTCTTGCTGCCTTGGGCAGAGCAGTTGCCATACCAAGTCGTGATGCATCTGGATAGGATGCTTTCTATGGTGCATCTGTAAAGACTGGTGAAGGTTACTGGGGATGTGCCAAATTTCCTTAGCTTTCTGAATAAGTCGAGGCGCCGGGGCGTTTTCTTGGCCATGGCGTCCATGTGGCTGGACTAGGACAAGTTGTTGGTGATACTTACACCTAGGAACTTGACGCTCTCAACCATCTCCAGCACCACTGATACAGACAGGCATATATTCTACCCTGCTTCCTGAAGACAATGAACAGTTCTTTTGCTTTGCTGACGTTGAGGGAGAGGTTGTCATCTTGACACTACGCCACTAGGCCCTATATCTCCTTCCTGTACACTGTCTCATCATTGTATGTGATCCAGCCCACGGCGGTGTTGTCACCTGCAAACTTGTCAATTGAGTTAGAGCAGAATCTGGCATCACAGTCATGGCTCTAGAGGGAGAGAGTGTATAGGGAGTAAAGTAGGGGGCTGAGGACGCAGCCTTTCAGGGCAGCAGTGTTGAGGATAATTGTGGTAGAGGTGTTGTTGCCTGTCCAAACTGATTGTGTCTGTGGTCTGCAAGTCAAGGATCTAGTTGCAGAGGGGGATGCAGAGTCCTAGGTCTCAGAGTTTGGAGATGAGTTTGTTTGGAATTATGGTATTGAAGGCAGAGCTATAGTCAATAAACAGGAGTTTCTTTGTTATCCAGATGTTCCAGAGATGAGTGTAGGGCCAGGGAGATGGCACCTGCCATGGACCTATTTCAGGCAGTAGGTGAACTGCAATGGGTCGAGGTTGTCTGGGAAGCTGGAGTTGACATGTGCCATGACCCGGCTCTTGAAGCACTTCATGATGATAGATGTCAGAGCCACCAGGCAGTAGTCATTAAAGCACGTTATCTTATTTTTATTTGGCCATCTTGAAGCAGATGGGAACCTCTGACTGGAATAGGGAGAGGGAACAGAGCTCATGATGTTGAATGTGAAGTCGTAAAAATGCTCAGAGCACAGACTAGCTCACAATGTGCGTGGCCAGCACCCTGCTCTCCTGTAAGCAAGGTATGAAGTGAGGACAGGTGCTGAAAGCCTGAGGGGTTTGAAGGCTCATGTATACCCAATTCATAACGACACCATTTAAAAAAGTACTTACTACTTGGTTCTAGCATTTTGAACTCAGCTGGACTGTAATAACAATAAACTAGCAGTGCAAAACACAATAGGCAATTCTATCATATTCCAAGGGACTTCCAACCACCAATATAGATATATTTAGGGATAGAATCAGAGTCAGGTTTATTATTGCTTAGATATGTTGTGAAATGTGTTGTTTTGTGGCAGCAGTACAGTGCAAGACATAAAGACATAAAAATTACTGTAAGTTACAAAAATAAATAAAGTGTAAAAGAGGAATAGAGGTATTGTTCATGGACCATTCAGAAATCTGATGGCAGAGGGGAAGAAGCTGTTCCTGAAATGTTGAGTGTGGGGCTTCAGGCTCCTGTACCTCCTCCCTGATGGTAGTGACATGAAGAGGGCATGTCTTGGGTCGTGAGAGTCCTTAGTGATGGATGCCACCTTCTTGAGGCACACCTCTTGAAGATGTCCTCAATGGTGGGGAGGGTTGTGCCCCGTGATGGAGCTGGCTGAGTCTACAACCCTCTGCAGCCTCTTTCGATCCTGCTTCTTTCGATGGAGCATCCACACCAGGCGGTGATGCAACCAGTCAGAATGCTCTCCACTGCACATCTGTAGAAATTTGCAAGTCTTTGGTGACGTACCAAATCTCCTCAAACTCCTAATGAAGTAAAGCCATTGGTGTGCCTTCTTTGTGATCGCATTAATGTGTTGGGCCCAGGATAGATCTTCTGAGATGTTGACACCCAGGAACTTGAAGCTGCTCACCCTTTCCACCACTGACCCCTCAAGGACATCTGGTGTGTGTTCTCCCGACTTCCCCTCCCTGAAGTCCACAATCAGTTCCTTGGTCTTGCTGACACTGAGTGTGAGGTTGTTGTTGTGACACCACTCAACCAGCCGATCTATCTCACTCTGGAATGCCTCCTCATTGCCATCTGAGATTCTGCCAACAGCAGAGGTGTCATCGGTGAATTTATAGATGGCGTTTAAACTGTGCTAAGCCACACTGTCATGAGTGTAGAGAGAATAGAGCAGTGGGCTAAGCACACATCCTTGAGGCACGCCTGTGTTGATTGTCAGTGAGGAGGAGATGTTACCACCGATCCACACTGACTGTGGTCTCCCGATAAGGGAGTCGAGGATCCAGTTGCAGAGGGAGGTACAGAGGCCCAGGTTTTGAAGCTTGTTGATTAGTACTGAGGGGATGATGGTGTTGAACGCCGAGCTGTAATCAATAAACAGCAGCCTAATGTATAATTTTCTGTTGTCAAGTTCGGTCAGAAACAAGAACAATATGTATTTCTATACTTCCAGATACAACTTGACTTGAAAGGACGACATCCCCTTGATGGCCTTTAATAACCCGCCTGACGCAGACCACTGCCACATCTACCAGGCCAAGCCTTTGAAACCATGGGTCCTAACAGTGCAGGTTTCCTGCACATGCCTGACTTTCATTGCTCTAACTGGCAGCTGTGCCTCCAACTGCTTGAGACCAAAGTTTTAGAATTACTTCTGTTTAAACTTTGATACCTTTCTTCTTTCAAGGTGCTCTTTAAAACAAATTCCAATCAAATCTTTGGTCATCTATCCTGATGTTGACTTCTGTGGCTCAACGTCAAACGTGTTGTTCCGTAACCTGATGTTTCCTTGCATCAGAGTTCCTGTAACAGTGGTGCACTAACATTGTAACACATCCCAAGACACTTCACAGCAATGAAATTAATAAAATGTAGTCCTGAACCACAATGAGATATTAGCACAGATGAACAAAACCTTAGTTGCAGAATTAGTTTTGAAGGAGCACTGAGGAGGAAAGGAGGTATTGATAAATGAGAAGGTTTGGGGAGGGAATTTCAGAGTTTAGGGCTTTGGCAGCTGAATGCATAACACTCTGCTCTGATATAAAACCCATTCTGAAGTGCTATGAGACATCCTGATTCATGTGCTGAGATTTCCTATGAACACAATCTCTTTCATATGATCAGAGTGTATACTCTGAAAATAGTTTGGGAAGTTTGCAGATCCAATAATAACATCTCCACTTCTAAAAGGTCTAGGCATCTCACTGCAGTTATAGTATGGGGTTTTGACACTGCAGTCTCTGCAACCTATCTATGAAAGCACCAATATAACTTAAAGCAAAATATGCTCCCACTTTCATGTGAGCAGCCAGATGCAGTGGATATTTGAGGTTTCTCTCCAACTGTGCCTCATTTTAGAGAGCACATAACATCCAATATCTTTCCCTTTCCTTCTGGATACCCTTCCTCTCTCCCCACTGCACACAACTGCTATCCAGAATAGCAGCGACCTGAGAACTAGGTCTTTCAGTTCTGTCACTGAAGGATGCTGAGAGTCATACACATCAGCATTTGAGCAGGCAATTAAGGATAACATTTGAATTAAGGTGCTGGATTATCAGAGGTGCTGGCCTCCTTATAATGAACATTAGAGCAGAACTTCATATCTGCTCCAGTGGCATGATTCATAGAAAAGCAAAGAATTGTAATGTGACATCCAAGCAAGAAATCCTGACACGTCAGGCAATACCACAAAAAACAGATTTAAAGAAAAATCTCATTGGTACATACATTTTCCCACTTATAAGTATTTTTACAAGACTTTGTAAAAAAAATATAATCCTTGCAAAAACAGCATACAATTCCCAAATTCACTGATTTTGGATGATAATGCACACATGAACCAAAATCAGTGCAGAATCTTACTGATATCTCAAACACAGACCAGATCAACATAAAATGGATTCTCTTTGCAATGTAATAACATATATGTAAAGAAATTGCATTTAATTAGCACTTTCTCATGATGCACCAGCGCAGACTACATTCTGAAGTCGTAACACTATTTTTTGTAGTCAAACTAATTAATGAACAGGAAGGAGTAGCGAATCTGCAAACCTGAGATCTGGAACCAATAACCCAGAGAATTTAAATTCAGATCCCGTTGCAGAAGTTTGAGTTTTTGTACACATTTATTCTTCTAAAACTCCAATACCAGTAAAAATTGCCACATTGTAAAAACCCACCCAATCACTGTCACTCTAAGGGAAATCACCTGCAACTCTTATCCAGTCCAGCCTTCTGGTGACTCTAGATGGACATCAATATGATTGGCTTGATTGTGTTCATGAGCAACTCGTAAAAGGCATTAAAATGGCAGCCCTACCACCACTGCCCAAGATTAATACTACAAACAGCACTTTACCGGGAATACTCCCTGGCCTTTAGGGAACAATAACATGGGATACTGTGCAGTCAATGAACCAGGTGGGTGAAGCCATCGTGAAATCTCTCAGATCTGTACCAGCACCGTAATCCCTGGGTACCAGACTGGAGGTTCAGCCTGGGTCAGTTGCTCGAGTGCCAGAATGGAGGGACTGTGCATGGATGATGACCACATGAAACATACCAAATTGCCTCATTTTAAATCATTACTTTTTCCAGGATGTTGGCATCACTGGCAAGCCCAGGACTTATTTCCTCCCCACATTCTCCCACAAGAAGGTGGTGACGAGCTTTTCTTGAATCATTGCAGTCTTTCTGATAAAAGTACTCCTCTTGAGGAGAGAGTTGCAGGGTTTAGACCTAGTGATGATGAAGGAATGGTAGTACGTTTCAGGATGGTATGGGACTTGGAGGGGAGCCTCCTTGATAGTGAACCTCCCTAGTGGTAAAAGTTGTGGGGATCTGCGAGGTGTTGTTGGAATACTTTCAGTGAGTAACCACACTGTATTCTGTGGATGGTACACACCGCAGCCACAGTTCACTAGCAGTGAACAGAATGCATGGGATTACAACCAAGCGGGCTGCTTTGTCCTGAAGGATGTCAAGCATCTTGGATGCATACACATATCGCATTTTTTACGGACATCTGATCCTGCTCCCAGCATGTCCTTCCGCGCTCCTCATTGAACTAGCATCGATGCCCTGGCTGGAGACAGGTTGAGGTGACGGTTGTGATGGTGTTCACTTCTTCTGCAGCTGCTGATAATCCACAATGCATTCACAAATGTCCAAATGTGAGCTGCCTGACCAGTAGTGAATCTGCCTATTTAGCATAATTGTAGTATTATATAATTCACCCGAGCATGTCCTCAGTGTGAAGGTGGGACTATGCCTCCACAAGGATTCCTTTCATGCTGATCACTTAATGCTGCCAAGGACTGACACATCTCCCACAGGTACAATAGTAAATGAGGTTAGATAGTCTTTCCTTTATGTCGGTTTGCTCTCAACCTGCCGCAGACCCACTGTGGCACAATGGTTGCTATTGGACTAGAAGCCAGGGTTGAGGACAATGAGTTCTAATCCCACCATGACAGACACAGTGTGGCAACTATGTCCTTAGAGTCACAGAGTCATACAGCACAGAAACAGGCCCTTCGGCCCAACTACATGAGCTTGTCCCATTTGCCTACATTTGGCCCACATCCCTCTAAACCTTTCCTATCCATGTACCTGTTTAAATGTTGTTATTGTACCCGCCTCTACCACTTCCTCTGGCAGCTCGTTCCACACACCCACCACCTTGTGTGTGAAAAGGTTGCCCCTCAGGTCCCCTTTAAATCTTTCCCCTCTCACTTTCAATCTATGCCCTCTAGTTTAAGACTCCCCAACCCTGGGGAAAGTACTGTGACCATCCACCTTATCTATGCCCCTCATAATTTTGTAAACTTCCAGAAGTTTACCCTTCAGCCTCTTATGATCCAGAGAAAAAAGCCCCAACTTATCCAATGTCTCCTTATAACTCAAGCCCTCCAGTCCTGGTAACATCCTTGTGAATCTCTGCACCCTCTCCAGCTTAATGACGTTCTTCCTATAGCAAGGCAAACAGAAATGCGCACAATACTCCAAGTGCAGTCTCACCAATGTCTTGTACAGCTGTAACGTGACATCCCAACTCCTGTACTCAATGCCTGTGTTGCCACTTTCAGGGAACTATGTACTTGTACCCCTAGGTCTCTCTATTCTACAACACTACCCATGGCCTGCCATTTATTGTACAAATCCTGCCTTGGTTTAACTTACTAAAATGGAACATATCATACCTCTTTGAGTTAAATTCCATCTGCCATTCCTTGGCCCAGTTTCCCAGTTGATCTACATCCTGTTGTTATCTTAGATAACTTTCTAGAGTTTCTAGAATTAAGGACCCTCACCACCCGGGACATGTCCTCTTCTCATTATTACCACTGGGGAGGAGGTACAGGAGCCTGAAGACCCACACTCAACGTTTCAGAAACAGTTTCTTCCCCTCCGCCATCAGATTTCTGAACAGTCCATGAACACTGCCTCATTATTCCTCCTTTGCTCAATTTATTTTTGTAACATAGTAATTTTTGTGTCTTTATGTCTTGCACTGTATTACTGTACAACAAATGTCACGACATATGTCAGTGATAATAACCCTACCAGCTTTGGCATCATCTGCAAACTTAGTGACGATTCCCACTACATTCTTGAGGATTTGGCCAGCTGGTCAGTGGTTATGCCACCAAGCCACTGGTGATGGACATTGAAATTCCCCACATGGAGCTGCTCAACCTGGAAGAGCACCGATTCATCAGCAGAGGGAGGACAATGGAAGAGGATTCCCATCTCACGTTTGACTGACATGAGATTTGATGGGGTCAGCGTCAAGGTTCAGGATTCCCTGGGCGGGTCCATATACCACTCCAACAACATCTCCGATGGGTCTGCCCTGCTGATGGGTTAGGACATACCCAGGAGTTGTCATGGGGCAGTCTGGCACATTGCCTTTAAAGTCTTGTTTCCCAAGTTTGACTACATTAGGCCGCTGTCAGCTCTTCCAATTTAGACACCAGGCCCTAGATGTTTGCGAGGACTTTTTGTTTTGAAGAAGAGCTTACTTTGAGCCTTGTATAGTTTGCCAAAATGAACTTTATTTCCCCCTCTATTCTCTCTGAACCCGATTGACTACACTTTAACCCTCTTCTTTGTTGATTGTTCCATTTTTCCTTTGATTCTTGAATCAACTTCATGGTCCTTCACCATGGGTCTAAATACCCTGTTAAGTTTGTCCTTCCACTAATTTTCGGAGCAAACATGTTCAAGCAACAGGGTGGAACAAAGAATTTTAACATAAGCACACCAAGTTCAAAGCCAAGTTGCCACCCTCTCTGGAAGGTGCTGCCTTGTACAGATATACAGGCATCAGTGACAAGATCCAAGACCAATCTTACCGAGTCATCATCCACAAACAGAACTTCCAGCAGGGACACCCTTTGGTCTGCCCGAACTTGTTGGTCTTCCAGCACAGTGAGATGTCCGTAAGGGAATGCTGCTGACTGGCACATTCCAGGCTGCAGGAGTACATGCTGCGGGATGCACTGAAGCTCGGTGCAGCCGATGCAAAGGCTCTGTGGGGAAGGACTGCAGACTGGGCTCCTTCCGCTGCTGCACATGGAGGGGCCGAGTCAGGTGGGGGAGCCCCTTGAACAATGAGAGGGGCATCACCTCAGGGAGCCACGCGAGTGGCAATGGTGCTGCTTGTGTTATTTTTCTTAAAAAGTTTACACTACTGAATGCAACGACCGTGAAGGTAAAGGGGTTTTGCACTGTCTCTTTCTTTGTACATATTTTTGAAATTAAAAAAACTTCCAGCAGAGTTGCTGGGTGGAAACTGCTCCCAGGAAGCTGATGAGAATCCTGCAGTGAACAAAGAGTTGTAAGAGAGCAGAGATACATTAGTGTGAGCCACTCCAGACTTTATTCTTTACCCTTCTGGACCCAACTGCAGTTTGCAGAATGCACGGCTGAGAGGTTTCAATACCAGATTTGCAATCCACCTAAAATCAAATCCCAGAGGTCAGCAATTTCTGTTTGGTGGGTGCAATTTCAGCCCATGCACAGTGGTGCGAGATGGCAGTTCCCCCTTTTGTCAGGGGTATCAGAGATGGGCAGTAAGTGCTTGCCTTGCCAGCAAAGCCCACAATTCAAGAACAAGAGAAATCACCAGTCTGTGACCACAGGTGGTACGCCTGTCAACGTGCAGTATAAATAGTGTGGGGAGAGAGTGGGACTGGAAGTTCAATGTGTAAAACTGCCCTTTGACTAAGTGAAATACGGTAAACCTCACCTTCAAATCGATTGCATACAATTTACATATCTCAGGATGCAAAGCTACATTATTCACACTCGAAAAGGGAAATCTCAATGATTTATTCATTTCAAATTGGAAAAAAAATTGTAAGTTAGATGAGAAGAAATGACTTCACAGGCCGAGTGTTTCTTGGGGCATTAACGCAAGGCTCTTATTTTTGCATTGCCCTTAGGCTCACTGTATGCCAGTCTTTTAATTAACAAGGTGAATCATGCAGCAGATCCCTAATTAGCGAACATGACAACTAAATGGAAACATGTAGGCAGACCTGGCACAACTCTCCAACAGCGAAAGAGGGAGAAAAGAAAGAGAGAAAAAGAGAAAATTAAAGAGTAAAAAAGAAAAAAAAGACAAAGAGAGAGGAAAGTGGGACAAAACAAAAAAGCTGATATGGGTGAGATAGGAAGTGTCGGTATGAAGGGGAATGGAAAAGAAAGAGGGTAGGGAGGGAGGGGAAGATGGGGCTGAGAAGGGGAAGGGGTAAGTGAGAGGCGAAGAGGTAAGGGAGTGCATGATACACAGGAGCAAAGGGTGGCATATG
The DNA here is from genome assembly GCF_009764475.1 of Pristis pectinata. Classification (NCBI taxonomy): domain Eukaryota; kingdom Metazoa; phylum Chordata; class Chondrichthyes; order Rhinopristiformes; family Pristidae; genus Pristis; species Pristis pectinata. The sequence goes on from NC_067417.1 coordinate 2,096,103, forward strand.
GGGGGAAGGGAGGCAGGAGAGGGGGACAAGGGGAGGGGAGGAGGGAAGGGATGAGGAGGGACGGGGAGGGATGAAGGTGGAGGGCGGACACAGTGGAGAGGGAGGAAAGTGTGTCGACTGTTGGAAGTGCCACAGGGTGGGAGGCAGGAGCGGAGGCGCTGCGAGGAAGTACAAGAGGATTTTCGAGGGAGAGGTGAGTGACAGGGGAGCGTGGAGGGTAGCGAGAAGGAGGTTGTGTTGCCCGGTTCGAGGGACAACTTGCGGGAACTAAATACATCAATGCTCTCATCAAAGACTTTGCAAATCATTGCTGCCATGAAATCCACAATCCCTCCAGCCAATAGGAACAGGAAGCACAGGGGAACACCACCGCCTGCAGGCTCCCTTCCAAGTCACAGACCACCCCAGCTGAAAACGTGTCACCAGATCCTCATCGTCACTGGATCAAAACCCTGAACCTCCCTCCACAACAGCACCGTGGGAGCAGCTTCACCAGACTGACCGGTTCAAAAGGACGGCTCATTAACATCTCTCAAGGGCAAGTAGTGATGGGCAATGAACACCCAGATCCCAGATAAGAAGAGATCTAAAGAGTAACGGGTATCTTCCCAGTGTCAGCAGAGCCTGCCAGGATGGGAGCAGATTGAAATCTGTCTCCTTTCCTCTGACTGCAATTTGAGAGCAGGTGTATAATCAGTACTACACAATACCTATCTGTTGCAGACTCAATTTCCAGAACAAATCCATGATTATTTGAAATTGTTGAATTCAATACTGAGTCCTGAGGGGCTGTAACTTCCTGAAATGGAAGATGAGATTCTGATCCTCAAGCTTAGCCAACACACCCGATCACTGTTACACCCTCCATCAAGAACGCCTACTGTGCCGTCCCGTGCCGCACTTTAGCAAGTCTGATCACCTGGCTGTACTTCCACTCCCAGCATACAGGCAGAGACTGAGGACCACAGCACCAGCGGTGAGGACCACGAAGGTCTGGTCAAGGGAGGCGGAGGAGCGTTTACACATTGGTGAACTGGACCATATTCAGGGATTCATCTTCGGATCTGAATGAATATGCCACGACCGTCACCGACTTCATTAAGACCTGTGTAGATGAGTGTGTGCCTTTGAGAACATAGCAAGTTTTCCCAAACCAGAAGCCCTGGATGAACCAGGAGATTCGCCGTCTGCTGAGGGCCAGATCTGTGGCGTTCAAGACTGACAATCCAGAACCCTACAAGAAGTCCAGGTACGACCTACAGAAGCCCACCCTGAAAGCATAAAGGCAATTCTGTGTGAAGTTAGAGACACAATCGGATGCACAACAGCTGGGGCAGGGTTTGCATGCCATTACTTCCTATAAGGTGAAACCTAACAGCATAAATGACAATGATGCTTCACTCCCCAGTGAGCTCATCGCCCTTTATGCACGCTTCGAAAGGGAGAATAACACTACACCTGTGTGAATCCCCACAGTATCTGGCGACCTGTGATCTCTGTCTCAGAGGCGGACGTCAGAACATCCATCAAGAGGTGAACCCTCACAAGGTGTTAGACCCCGACGGTGTACCTGGCAGGGTGCTGAAAATCTGTGCTGACCAACTAGCTGGAGTGTTCAAGGACATCTTCAACCTCTGCAGTCGGAGGTTCCCACCTGCTTCAAAAGGGCATCAATCAAACTGGTGCCCAAGAAGAGCAGGGTGAGCTGCCTCAATGACTATCACCCAGTAGCACTCACATCTACTGTGATGAAGTGCTTTGAGAGGTTGGTCATGGCTAGAATTAACTCCTGCCTGATCAAGGACCTGGACCCTCTGTAATTTGCCTACTGCCACAACAGGTCGACAACAGATGCAATCTCACTGGCTCTTCACTCTGCTTTGGAGAACCAAGACAACAGCAAAACATACATCAGGCTGCTGTTTATCAATTACAGCTCAGCGTTCAACGCCATCATCCCCTCAGTACTAATCAACAAGCTTCAAAACCTGGGCCTCTGTACCTCCCTCTGCAACTGGATCCTCGACTTCCTTATCGGGAGACCACAGTCAGTGCGGATCGATAGTAACACCTCTTCCTTGATGACAATCAACACAGGCGCACCTCAAGGATGCGTGCTTAGCCCACTGCTCTACTCTCTCTACACTCATGGCTGTGTGGATAAGCACAGCTCAAACACCATCTATAATTCGCTGATGACACCACTGTTGTTGGCAGAATCTCAGATGGCGATGAGGAGGTGTACAGGAGTGAGATAGATCGGCTGGTTGAGTGGTGTCACAACAACACCCTCGCACTCAACGTCAGCAAGACCAAGGAACTGATTGTGGACTTCAGGAAGGGGAAGTAGGGAGAACACACACCAGATGTCCTTGAGGGGTCAGCGGTGGAAAGGGTGAGCAGCTTCAAGTTCCTGGGTGTTAACATCTCAGAGGATCGATCCCAGGCCCAACACATTGATGCAATCACGAAGAAGGCACACCAGCGGTTCTACTTCATTAGGAGTTTGAGGAGATTTGGTACGTCACCAAAGACACTTGCAAATTTCTACAGATGTACAGTGGAGAGCATTCTGACTGGTTGCATCACAGCCTGGTTACGGACCCTCCAAGGCACAGGATCACAAAAGGCTGCAGAGGGTTGTAGACTCAGCCAGCTCCATCACGGGCACAACCCTCCCCACCATTGAGGATATCTTCAAGGGGCGGTGCCTCAAGAAGGTGGCATCCATCATTAAGGACACTCACCAGCCTGGACTTGCCCTCTTCACGTTACTACCATTGGGGAGGAGGTGCGGGAGCCTGAAGACCCATACTCAGAAACAGCTTCTTCCCCTCCACCATCAGATTTCTGAACAGTCCATGAACACTACCTCGTTATTCCTCTTTTGCACTGTTTATTTATTTTTGTAACTTACAGTAATTTTTATGTCTTGCGCTGTACTGCTGCCGCAAATCAACACGTTTCATGACATGTTAGTGATAATAAACCTGATTCTGATTCTAAGCTGGAGAGGGGCGAGGAGAAACACACAGCTATCAGAATGGCAGGTGGCTGAAGAATACCAATGACAGATACTTGGAAGCTGAGGGTCGACCTTACTGACTGAGGGAAGGTGTTCTCTGAAGCCATCACCCAATGTAGACTGGAAGAATACCACAGGCAAGTTACAATGTAAGCTCATCAACCTGTAACAAACTCGTATTTTCCTCTCTGCCGATGCGACTGACCTGCTGGATATTTCCGGCATTAGCTTTAATTTCATATTTCTCGCAGCTGCTGGCTTCTGTATCTCACAGTTCCAGCGATTTTTCCCTCTCCCATCTCATTCATCTCCTTCTACGTACACCTCCACTGCAGAGAGCAGGTGCCAGAAACCAGCCTTCACCACCTCCTCGTCTTCATCCTGTCAGACATTCCCTTCGTTCCTTCTACCATCTCTGCAACTTCAGACACGTTTGACTTCTAGCTTGTCTCAGTCCTGACGAAAGCTCATCGACCTGAAACGTGACTATTCTTTTCTCTCTCCACTGATGCTGCCTGACTTGCTGAGGAATTAGACCACAAGATTTCTAGCACTTTGCCTTTATTTCAGATCTCCAGCATTGGTGTTTTTTTTAATTTTCCATTTCTAAATGAGCTTGGCATAGCTTTCTCATAGTGATTCACTGTGATGCAAGGAAGTGTGAAATACACTACACAAGAAAGGCGTGACCCTGGTATGATCTGTATTAACTGACCCATCATGAGGTCAACAAACTCCCCTTGTGGCATCTGATATTGAATGTCTTCAAGCAGATGTCCAAAGGTTAAAGTTTCTTCACCACATACTGATATCCGGACAGTTATTATCTTCCAAAGACAACTTCCCATGTAGATTTCAATGACTATAAACCTGAATTGGAATAATTAAATATGTAGCGCTGCTCCAGCTTAGCAAAGTTGTCACAGAGATACAGCACGGAATCTGCCCTTTGGCTGACTGAGTCCGTACAGACCACCTTTAAACTCTAAAAAATCTTTTTTTCACACTAATCCTATCCAATCCCATTTTATTCTCCCCACATACCTATCAAGTCCCCACCTCCCTCCAGATTCCATCACACATCTACACACCAATAAAGTTAACAAATTGCATTTTTTCCTGGAGATGTGGGAGGATGCCAGAGCACCTGGAGGAAAACCAAATGATCATAGAGAGTATGTGCAGACTCCACACAGACAGCACTGGAGGTCAGGACTGAACCTATGTCTCTGAAGTTGTGAAACGACAGCTCTACTCCACTGCCTCCTTCATTGCACATTTTGGATTACCAGCCTCCACCAGTGTCGTTCAGATCAATCCCCTTCCAGGAAACAGCAGCGGCGCTGTCAGGCAGATACTGAGGTGAACCTCAGCATCAGTCACCCACTAGAATGAGTTCCACAAACCAGGAGAAACTCTTCCACCTGGAAAATAAATCACTTCTCCAAGCTGTAAAACTCAGCCAGGGTACTGATTAGTAGCTGACACTACAGAGGTGGATGTTAAGTCTTGGGAAATTAAATTACACAGAAGCACTTGTCCAAATATAAAGCAAAGAGTAGTATGTTGCACCCATTCCCCGGCCAACATTTGACCTCAAGCCATTATCACCAAAAAAAACCAAAACCGATTAGCTGGTCATTTATCCCAGCACAGGTCTGTCACCCCCACTGGGTGAATACTGGCTTATTCAAAGCCTGCACTATAATAACTGCACTCCTGAAGTGTCCAGGTGCCATTCTGAATCATGGAATGCAAGCATTTCCATTCCGTTTTAATTCTTCTGGAGCAATCAAATCCACATTCACACAACTTTGTAGTTCAGCAGCCGAGAAACACCATGTTGTTAAAATTCATCCCCTCCCCCATCCACCCCACCAACGTGGCCCGGGAATGTAATGGGTTTTCTTGAACTGAAGCGAGTTACACGTCAGATGCAGCTGAGCAACCACTTAAGAGAGTAGGTAGTATGGTAGTAGAGCAGCAATATCACCAATGATCTGGCACTTTGCACAAATCTAGCTGTGGTAAACAGCAAAGTGGCTGCTGTGTTTTTCAACTTGACAACCATGATTACACCTTGACAGGACTTGATTGGCTGTTTGGGACATCCTGAAATGGATGTGAAAATCGCTGCATTAATGCAGGTCTTTCTATACTCTGAGAAAGCAAGGCTTCTTTCAGCTGCTGTTAAACTCTTCCTCCAAAAGTCCTTTTCACCAAGTTCCGCTAAGTATGGAGGAAGATGCTACAGCAGCAGTTCAAGTCATTAGAACAGAATGTCACAGTTTAACTTGCAAAGCCAGCAAAAACAAAAATGGGGGACAGAGATTTCCATCCAATCAAATTTACAAAACTAACTTAAAAATAGGCAACTCCGTGCTGTGAAACACCAACTCTCACTTCACCTGTCCCAGCTGCTGCCTTGTTAAATGTGTCAACATTGTTTTTTATATAAGGTTGCATGCAAATACATTCACAGAGAAATCTCGAGCAATCACAGGACAGATTCACACTTTGTATCTTCAGATCCTTCTCCTCAATAAACCTTTATTCTTTGTCTTCCTCGCCACCACAACACTGTGTGCCAGGTGGTAATAGACAGGGGATAACATTGTCCTCATTGTAAGCTACAAGCTAGAGAATCAGGCATAGTTGGAATAATTGTCATAACTGAGAGAAGGTGGAATTTAAAGGACACAGACAATCCTAAAGGTTCTGCTGCCTGGAGGTACTGGATTTAGATTAGATTTTTTCACATGCTTTCTTTTAAAATATTTGCTGTAGCAGCAGCAGGAGACCACTCAGCCCTCAAGCCTGTCCCTTTCCCAATGAGATCATGGCTGGTGTGTGACCCAAATCCATACTCCTGCCTTTGCCTGAATAACATTTATCAGTAACAATCACTCCCTCAGATTTTAAATTTACCACAAATTCAGTATCAGTTTCCATTTTCAGATGGTTGTTCTGAACTTCTATTAGCCTCTGTGTGAATCGTTTCCCAACTTAACTCCAGAAAGACATGCTTAAATTTTTATACTCTGCCCCCTAGACCCAGATTTTCCAATAGAAACAGTACCTATCAACCTTGTCAGCTATCATAACACCTCAAAAAATTTGATCAAATCACCTATTAACCTTTTAAATTCCAGAATATGCAGCCCTGGTGTGTACATTCTCTTCTCTTGGAGTCTGAATATCATTCAGACAAATATACAGTGAGCTCCCAATTTTGCCCACAACTTTTGTCCAATATTGATTGCCTATGGGTGGCTGGAATTTCTTCATCAACTATGAAGAACACTGGAAATGTTAGATGACCCCCCCCCCCCCCCCCCCCCCCCCCCCCCCAGTATACTGACTTCCCCATTGTGACATATGATGTATTTTCAACAACAAGCTTCTATTATCTCACACGGTGGTCTATTCCAAAACATTCATCAATCTGGAGTTTTTGCTCTTACTAACTATAAGTTCACTTCTCATTGCTTTGATTCATATCCTAGATCCTGCTTCTCTGAGTGCCTGTGAAGTAATATTCCATGTTTACCTCAGCGATATCATTTAATTTTTTTATATTTAGACCCCTAGGGCTGCTCCCTACAACCTATTTCCTGGAGAATGCAGCTTTTTTTTTAAAGTTTGCCTCCTAACTCATTCCCTTCATGTTATCACCTCTCACTTTTTGCTCATCTTCTCTTGCCTCACTAATGAAGTTTATAATATCAGCTACATTTGGAAAATGTCAGCGGATCCATGTAAGTTTATAGTTGACAGTTATATTGGGTTATGGGCTAAGCATCTCTACAGACTTGAACACATAATCTGGGTTGAAGCAATGCAGAGAAAACACAGCATCATTCATGAGAATAAACCTCAGATCCACACGTCCACGGCAACATTCATGTCTCAACCAACATCCCCAAAGTCAGCTTCAGTGGTTAATTGTTTCTTTCTCAACAATGTTCCCTCTTTTGCAGAGAAATCCCATAATTGGCCAACTTTAATTTTTTCTGAAGGCAAGATGTCTACCTTCACCTTCTACGTTCTACTATTTCATTAGAATTGTTTTCCATACGTAGGACAGTCAACGGTGAGGCTACTTTCATTGAGTACCTTCAAAAGTTTCTGAGCCCAAGTCCAACCGATTTTGTATTTTTAGTCCATGCTCTTTAACCAATATATGCCACATTTTTATCATATATCACAGGATTTGTCAAACTGATCTAAATTCTTCTGGAAGTCTTCCACTGAATCACCCATCTGTTTTGCACACAGGCTTTATTTCACATCTGATCAGTTTTGTTATATTCAACATAATAATGACAGCCAATATTGTAAAGCACCATTAAGAAAGTGAAAAAATTGAGTCAGAGTCAACAGCACAGAAACAGGCCATTCAGCCCAACTGGTCCATGCTGACCGAGATTCTCATCTAAGCTTGTCCCATTTGCCTGCGTTTGGCCCATATCCCTCTAAACCTTTCCAATCCATGTACTGTCCAAGTGCCTTTTAAATGTTGTTAATGTACCTGCCTCACCCAGTTCCTCTGGCAGCTCATTCCATATATGTACAACCTTCTAGGTGAAAAAGTTGCCCCTCAGGTTCCTACTAAATCTCTCCCCTCTTACCTTAAACCTGTGCCCTCTGGTTCTTGATTCCCCAAACCCTGGAAAAAAGACTGTGCACATTGACCCCATCTATGTCCTTCATGATTTTATACACCCCTTTCAGATCACCCCTCATTCTCCTGTGCTCCAACGAATAAAGTCCCATTCTGCTCAATCTGTCTCCATAACTCAGTCCCTCGAGTCCCAGCAACATCTGTAAGTCTCCGCACTTTCCATCTTAACGGCATCTTCCCTGTAGCAGAATGATCAAAATTGAACACAATATTCCAAATGCAGCCCCGCCAACATTTTGTACAACTGCAACATAACGTCCCAACTTCTATACTCAGTGCCCTGACTGATGAAGGCCAGTGTGCCAAAAGCCTTCTTCACCACCCTGTCCAGCTGTAACACAACTTTCAGGGAACCATGTTCTTGTACTCCAAGATCCCTCTGTTCTACAACACTCCCAGGGCCCCGTTCACTGTGAAAGTCCTTTCCTGATTTGGCTTCCCAAAATGCAACAGCTCGCGCTTACCCTAATTAAACTCCATTTGCCATTTCTTGGCCCACTTACCCAGCTGATTAAGATGCATTGTCATTTCATCAATAAATACACCTGTCATTTGATCAATAAATACTTAATTGGGATTGACAGATAGAACATCCACAACTACTCTTCACCTTGAAGACTAATTATTGTGAAAAGGAAAATATCACCTGATTAGTTCCACCTACTGCACTCCCCATAAAGCACCCAAACTCAGTCTAATTTCTGATGGATATGGATTCAGAACATAAAATCATCTCTAATTAACAGCGAAATGTTATTAACGTGCCAATCCTAAATGACAAGGAATGAGAATGGATAATCTCTAAACCAAAGGATCACAATGGTGCACTAGGACACACTCAAATCTTAAAGCTGATTGATGGCAAGTGGCTGCTTTGGCCGGGCTGGGATTAAACCTCAGCAGCCAAGAGCAGAAGATTCCATCTCACTCAAACTTGCAGATGGAACAGCTCTAGGCAAATCAATCGCTGCAGAATATCCAGTCTATAACCTGCTTTGCAGCTACAGTAAACAAGTGACAGAACCAGCCAAGTTTTTAGTCAATGGTGATCCTCGAAAATTTAATGGTGGCAGAGGTTAACGCCAATGAATATCAAGGGGAGCGAACTAAGATTCCCTCTGGTCTTGGTCCGAGTGACATGAATGTTACTTTTCAATTACAAGCCAAATTCTGGATGTTGTTCAGTCTTGCTTTATGCAGGCATAGACTGCTTCATCATCCAATGAATTTTAAATGGAACAAATTCTGTGTAATCAGTGAAAATCTTCATATCTGACCTCGAGGGAGGAAAGATCACAGATGAAGCAGTTGAATGGTGTTGGGCCTGGGAGACCTGCCTTCAGAATTGGTACAATAATATGCAAGGACTGAGTTGACTGATCTCCAATAACCACAGGATCTTTTTTTGTGCTGGGTTTTATGTTGATCAAGTCAAACCAGGCATAAGGAAGCAGAAGAACATTGCACGTCAATTGTACAACCAGAATAAACTGACCCATGAATAGAAGGCAAGAACCTTTCTGATGGAGGGTTTTAAGACCTGAAACATTAATGGTTTCTTTTTCCACAGATGCTGCCTGACCTGCTAAATGCTTCCAACATTTTCTGTTTTTATGATCCAAGAGCAGGTTGAGGAGAGAACTGAGCTATTAAAAATGACAAGGCAAAATTTTACACCTACTCAAAGGTTAAAAACTTTTTTTCACAATAATACATGATTAATGCCCAAATATCTTTAAATCCTAAATGACAATGAAATGGCTCTGCATTCTGCTGAAGTCTGTTGACTGGGCTCTGCAAGTAAAGCCAGAGATGGTGTCTGAGTCTGGAGCCAAACCTGCATCGAGAAATACATTTCACTTACCATAAACCAACATTGACTGACAAAAAGACCAACATTTCTGTATAAGCAAACCATGAAGCATCGGAGGACTTTTTTTTAAAGGAAATGACAAGTTGAAGAATCTGCAGGAAGAATTATTCTTGCAGGGAATACAAGACAAACCTTACAACACAATTTACTTATTGTTTTCTCCCCAAGTTTTGTTGCATTACTGTCCACAGAATTTCCAAGTCACCAAGTAAATGTTCACTGAAGGAAGTTGCAGAGGCTATGGCAGTGTACAGTAGTCTGTAACGTTTAGTATCATATAATTAATTTCTAACTTCTTGTAATATTTTGTTAGACTCTGCAGCACTGATATTATATTAGTTATAATGTTAATTTAGTTTAATCAAACTTTTAAAAGAGTAAAAGTTCCAGTTTGCGCTGGTTTGCAAGTCTCGGCTAATTCTAACTTGCATGGGATCAGGCTGAAGGTACAAAGGATAACTACCACAAGATCCACATAGGAAATAGTGAGCTTTCACTTGGATCCACTACTAAGGAGGTGTGACACTGTCCAAGATTTTGTTCTGAAGGGACATTAAACCAAGGGTTGGCTACCAATTCCAGTGTTTACTATTTGAATGTAAATCAGTAAATTTAAATTAAAAAGGCAAATTGGTTTATTATTGTCACATGTATCAAAGTACAGTGAAAAACTTGTATTGCATACCGTCCATACAGATCAATTCATTACAACAGTGCATCGAAGTAGTACAGGGGAAAACAATAACAGAATGCAGAATAGTATTATAGTTACAGAGAAAGTGCAGTGCCGGCAGACAATAAGGTGCAAGGTCATAACAAGGTAGATTGTGAGGTCAAGAGTCCATCTTATCGTACTAGGGAATTGTTCAATAGTCTTATGACAGTGGGAAAGAAGCTGTCCTTGAGCCTGTCTCCCTGGCAACATCTGCTCTTCACCATGCATCACCAAAAATAGATCAATTGGTTATTTATCTCACCACTACCCATGGGACCTCATCATGCAATGAATAAGACTAAAATCACCAAAATAATCATTGTACAATGATTCACAAGGTATTTCAAGACATGTTAAGCACTTTGAGATGTGATAAGCCCCAGTGTAAAGATTTCACGCCCAAATCTAATTCTGATTAAAGGTCATCTCATATTTTCCAAAAGGTTCTTCTACAACATCCAATCATGCTTTGAATATATTAATTACTACAGAGAAGTGTACAAATACAAATAAATGGAAAGTAAGAAAAGAACTGCAGATGATCATTGGCATGAGCTGTAAACAGAAGGACACAATGCAGCACAATGCAGAAGACATCCCCAATAAGTCAACGAGATAAAACTTTGACCCAGCAAGTCCGTAGCCTCCTGCATTGCCTGAGGTCCAATGCAAGCTCAGAACATCTTCTGTCTGGGCATGTTGAAGCCTTGCAGACTCAATACTGAATTCCACAACTTCAGGTAATTTGATTTCTCTGATCTGCCGGGCACGACTTCCTTGTTCTTCACTTTGAAACCCCTACATTCATTTGCCTAACAATTTTCATTTACTCATTGACCAGATAACCTTGTTTTATAGCTTATCCCCGTGGTCACTCTGGTCTTACCCTATCAGGGATATATCTTCTCCCCCACCCTCTCTGTAGCTTAATGAGCTTCTTTTCTGTCCTTCCCAGTTCTGATGCAGAGTCTTGAACCTGGAACATTAACTCTGTTTCTCTTCCCACAGATGCTGCCTGATTTGCTGAGTATTCCAGCATTTTGTTTTTATGTTACAAGTACCAGTTGTCTCAAGTCTCTTTACTGAAGTCAACCTTGAGATTATCTGTGTATTTTGGAAACATCTTTTAGCTGTTACACCAGTAAGTCAGCTTTTACTTTGCTAAATGCAGAAGCAGCCATTTCCAGTTGCTTTATACAGCAGAGCAGCTCAGGCAAGGAGATGTGTGCAGGCAGACACACTACCCCAGGTGGCCCAACAAGATGGGTGGTCAGCCCTCTTGTCCAAATTGATACCTCTTGTGAGGTCATTCGAAAGCAGTGAGGCGCCAACTACATTGATGTGGGACCCCAGCAATGTTTAGGCACAAAACTGAAGGACTTTAGTGAATCGCCTGAGATTTTATCACAATCTGAGTTCCCTTGTCACTTTAATGCATCACTTTTATTCACTGCCAGATTTTAGAAATAATAAAAGCTGAATAAATATTTTCATTTGGCCATGAATTTGAACTTCCCCAATTCTACCATCACTTCTGCAGATTAGACCAAATAACTATGAGCTCTGTTACAGGAAGAGGTCATCAGAAAGACAGAAAAAGAGATTCATGGAATTTATCAAATCATCCTTGAAAAACTTCAACCTCTACTGACTCCCAGGAATCACGACGCCGCAAAGTGGTGGAGCATTGGAAAAGCCACCGAGAACCAAGAGTCCATGTACCAGCAGCAGAGAGAAGTCCCACATAAACCATGGGAGGAGTACACCACCTCACAAAACACCCATCCACCCCATCAGGCACCTCCTGCCCGACCTGTGACAGTCTGCAGGTCCCACAATGGCCTCATCAATCACCTCCAGACCCACAGAACTGCAGTGGAAGCAGGTCATCCTCAAACCTCAGGCACTGTCAAGGAAGAGACATTTCTGAATCTCAGGGTCTTGCCATTCTCTCTGAGTTGGTGAACGTTCAATTCAGTGGTTAACTAAGTAAGTTTTTCATTGCAGCTGTGCATATATGTACCTATACATATGACAATAAACTCGACTTTGACTCCAGCAGCACTCATCGTCAGGCAGTGATTGAACAGTTCACAGTAACCAATGGCTACAAGGTTCGACATGTAATATGTTTTGCAAAGCCTCAATGCAGTTCTTTTATGGGTGCAAGTCTATCAAACAAAATAATTCGTATTATTTTGTAGTAGCTTGACCTATTTGATGTCTTCTAAATTGTATTTTGTTTAAGCTCTAGGAAGTGAGCAGAGAACCTGACACTCCTGGGCAATATGGACAATGTGCTGTATTTTTGTGAATGCCTTTTTCAGGTGAGACACTGGCCATCTGTTCAGTAATCGAGTCACATGTCTCCGTTTGAAGAGCAGGGTTCTATTGGGCCAACATTCTTCCCTCAACCACTATCAATTGTTCATTGGCACAGTAGTGTAGTGGTTAGCATAACGCTTTACAGCACCAGCGATCTGGGTTCAATTCCCGTCGCTGTAAGGAGTTTGTACGTTTTCCCTGTGTCTGCATGGGTTTCCTCCGGGTGCTCTGGTTTCCTTCCACATTCCAAAGATGTACAGGTTAGGAAGTTGTGGGCATGCTATGTTGGCACCAGAAGCATGGCGACACTTGCGGGCTGCCCCCCAGAACACTACGCAAAAGATGCATTTCACTGTGTGTTTCCATGTACATGTGACTAATAAAGGTATCTTATCTTAACTAACTTGAAGAGATCTTGCTGAGTGCACTCTTCACTTAAAAACTCAGCAATGCAAGGGAATTTAAGAGGCTTAGATCATGGGGCAAACAAACAGATCCCCACTGCAAAATCATTTTGTCTTGTGCTACAATTGATATACAAATCTAACATCAATTTTGTGAAGGTGGATTTTTCCCCTGATGAAAGGTTAACAAGCTGAAATGTCAGCAACTTTTCTCCCTAACTTTGGAAGTATTTCAGATTTCTAGCAGAGAAATGTAGATACAGCTAAGAAGAACCAATCAACCAGTTGGGCCTCATTGGATCTTTGAAAGGGCAGTCTTGTTTTCTGTCCCTGCCACACTTTTAGTTTTTAAGCTGGAAATTCCTTATTCGCTTGTACCTGTTCAACTCCCTTCCCACGTCTCCATTTCACAACTCATCTGAAGAACAGCATTCACAAACATACAGTACACCATCAGCATCCATCATTTTCACACAGAGCAAACCCAATAGCTCTCACCTTCCTTTTGGAACTTTTCCCTACAAGTCTTTGACATCTGGTTATTAATCCACTTGCTAGAGTGAACTCTCTCATTTTCAAAAGCTCTTGGGTCAGCTTCTCTGTTTAAGTAGTACAGTCCTAACTTTTCCAACCTCTCCTCAAAAGTGGGATCCTGGTAAACACCCTGGTAAAAAAAAATCTGCACCCTTGTAATTTGTTTACATGTAGTGTGGTGCCTGCAATAATACAACTGAGGCCAAACTAATGATGCAGCATCTGTGCGATGCAACTTTTGCTTTTGTACTTTCTTTGACTTGTTGAAGGGGTTGGAATAAAGCATAAGATAAAGTTTGGAAATTAAAGCATCAAGGAAGATTCCCCAGTAGCTATTCCATTTTCAGACTGTCTGACTTCAGAACAAATACAACAGAGATGGTTGCTTACTGCAGACAGCGCAGCTGAGAGAACAAAGCTGATTATCAGACCAACACACTCAGTTATAGCAAAAGACAGCAGTTTCCAATACTGACAGGAAATAAGAGGTGACCCTAAAAACATAGAAAAGACAGCAAACGTAGAAGCTGCCAAATCTGGAATAACAGATTAAATTAAAATGTTGTAGGACAGGAATGACAACATTAAACAAACCAAGGAGTGATCGGAGTGCTCTTTTTTTTCATATGGTAATTCCTAGAATGGATTTGGTAGGTTAATAGCACAACAAACCAACACATCATTGAACCCTCAGCACAAGGAGACACAGCAATACATTTCCTCAATACATTCAAGGTTCTACATCCCAAGGCACAGGAATACATCCCCTCTGATAAGGAAATTTAGTTTAGTTAATGGATTAAGTGACTTGCCAGTCGAAGAACATCTTGAAATAGTCAAGAGAATATGACTGAATTTAATCATGCTCGAAGCAATAAAAAAGGGATTACAAACCCAGGGTCAAATGGAGCCAATAGTTAGAAAACATGAAACCTGATGAACATAGTCTGAAAAACTGATAAATCATAAAGCTTAGAACCAACATCAAAATAAATTCAAAAAGGCAATTCTGGCAACAAAAAGGGAAAAAATGCATTTATAAGGTGTCTGCGTCTCAGGGCAGTGCAGTGTTTTCAAATCCTTCTGAGTGCAGTCATTGAAATACAAAGCAACATTAACAGGCAATTTGCCACAGGAAGCTCCCACAATAGCTAACACAAAAACTATCAGAAAATCTGCGTCAATGTTCTTGGTTGAGGGATATATAGAGAGAACTCCCTAACACTTCAGAAAATAATGAAATCTCATCCAAATATGCAACACTGAAATGTCGGCCTGATCATGCCTTCTCGTATCTGAAATGAGATCTACACCCATCACCTTGTGAATCAAGAGGTGAAGGTGACTGCATTGGAGTCAAAAACTTAAACAGGAAGAGTGGAACACTGCGTGTGTGAGTGTAGGCAAAGCCAACACTGGAAAAAAAGGCAAGACAAAGTTAACACAAAGAACTAGAGCAAGCGTGGAACTAAGGATCTGTAACAAAGCAAAAGATCAGGAAAACAACAGGGAAAAATACATCCTTCACATTCCCAGCAGAGTTTCAGGCTTCTACACACAGTCAGAGAGTCATACAGCATGGAAACAGGCCCTTCGGCCCAACTTGTCCACATCAGTTGTTCCACATCACTGAGTTCTGCACCTTAAGCAGAAGGAGCTGCTTGAAGAGAATCCAGCGAACACATTTGCAAAATCAGTGGGTGGGATGGTTTTAATGAACTGGGCTATTGGGTCAAAACTGCTGGTTACAACTTACTGTTGTGGTAAAGTTTCTCAAATGAATAACCATTTATGACTGGACATAATCTCATCCCTTCAAGACTCAGCATCTCGTAAGTCAAGGAGAGCAGCACCAATTTCATCTGTGATGTCCCTTACCTGTTCATCAGATTGTCTAGATTTGTAAATGAAGTTTCAAAGTTGACTTATTGTCATCTGCACAAGTACATGTGTGCACAGGTGCAATGAAAAACTTACCTGTAGCAGCATCACAGGCACATAGTTTGGCCATCTAGATCAGTGCCCCAGAAAAAGTTCTGTGAAAGGATCGGAGGTAAACACATATACAAGAGAGGGGAAACTATTTGAATCTTTGATTAGGATTACTGAGCAAGGATAATCTAGCAGTCAGAAGGCAAAAGGACAAGACAAAAGGAGTGATTTGAAGAGTCAGACATTCTGGCAATCCAAGTCCTCAAAGCAATTGCAGTCAAAGTAATCTTAAACTCAAAGTTATGTTAAAATCAGCAAGAAAATGTGAAACTGCAGCAGTTGCAGATTGGTACGATACTGACTATATTGGACTGAAAATCACGAAAGCAGGCTGTGAAGTAGACAGGTGGCAAGGATGTAAGAGGTGAGGCTGGATTCACGAGCAGCTGCCAATCTGTCACCTGCAAATCTGCATTTCATGAACGCAAGACACACTGACAAAAAGCAGAATGAAGCATGCCAGATGACAGCCAAATAGTGAAAGTTTCCAGGCACACTGAGAAGTTTAACACATGCCCAGGGCCTGAAGCCCAGCACAACTTCATCCCCATTCATACTGACCACAGCTGTTGATAAGCTACAGATAAGCCTAACATGACAGCATTTTTTTAAAAAAGGGCTGCACGTGTCATGCTCCCACATCCCAAGTACATTGGAGAGCAGGGCATGACCAATGATTGTTTCTGAATCATCGCTCCTCCAGTGTTAGAAAAGCAACATCCAATTTGTCCACAGCGAGTTCCCACTACAGCAATGCAAGAACAGCCAGATAACCTGTTTTAGTGATTCTGATCAAGGAATACCTGTCACCTAAGTTAGTGTTTCTTTAAACCTAGTCTGTGTACCAGGACCAGTCCACAGCAACCTCTCCACTGGTCCATAAGAAAGTAAACAAACAAAAAGTAAAACTGTAAATTTCTTGAGAAAAAGAATTACCTCCTTCTTACATAATAGAGCAGAGCAGAATTTCACTAAAGTCCCAAAGTTGGGCAGCACAGTAGCACAGCAAGTACAGCCGCTGCCTCACAGTGCCTGAGACTCAGCTTCAATCCTGACCTCCGGCGTTGTCTGTGTGGAGTTTGCACATTCTCCCTGTGACTGCGTGGGTTTCTCCTGGACGTTCCGGTTTCCTCCCACCTCCCAAAGACATGCAGGTCGGTAAGTTAATTGGCCACAGTAAATTGACCCTAGTGTGCAAGAGAGCAGAAGAACCTGGGGGGAAATCGTGGGTATGTGCGCAGAATTGGTTGCAGAGAAAATTAGTGGGAACAGGATTGCACTGTGAGCTGGCACTGACTTAAAGGGCTGATTGGCCTCTGGCTATTTGCAAACAGTTTAAAGCTCTGCTTTAGGTGCCTCAACACACCTGCTACATACTGCAACAACAAACAAATGTTAAAAGTATCTTATCTCCTGGGCCATCACACTGGTAAATGCGAATTACCATTTACAATAGATAAAGACTTAATAATCCTTTCAGCAACGGATGCCCTATCTTGAGCAGGCACGGTAGTGTAGTGGTTAGTGTAACACTTTACAGCGCCAGCGACCCAGGGTCAATTCTGGCCACTGTCTGTAAGGAGTTTGTACGTTCTCCCTGTGTCTGCATGGGTTTCCTCCAGGTGCTCCAATTTCCTCCCACATTCCAAGGAAGTTGTGGGCATGCTATGTTGGTGGCGGAAGCGTGGCGACACTTGTGGGCTGCCCCCAGAACACTTTACACAAAAGATGCATTTCACTGTGTGTTTCGATGTACATGTGACTAATAAAGATATCTTAATGTTGGATGATGCAGCTGCCAAGGAATTTAGACAAATCCTTTGTCAAATGACACTGCCTCACAGAGAATTGCTAAAACTGCAGTAGATCCCAAGTGATTGAGAGAATGAAGACATTAGCCTGATTTGCAATACAGTTCGAGGAGTTGACTGACACTTATAATGCTGTGGTTCTTGATGTTTACATGCACTATGCCCATAAAGGGGCCTTCCATGACAAATTATTTTACTGTGAACACCCACCACAGAAAGATCAGTCGTAGAGTTGTACAGCATAGAAACAGGGCCTTCAGCCACTATGTCTCAGCTGACAACCATCATGTCCATCTACACTAATCCCACTTACCTGTATTAATTCCACATCCCTCTGTGCCCTGCTCATTCAAGTACCTGTCCAGATGCCCCTTAAATGTTTTTGCTGTTCCTACCTCCACCACCTCCTCTGGCAGCTCATTCCAGATACCAGATACCAGCTACCGTGTAAAAAAAACTTACCCTTCAGATCCCCTTTAAACCTCCTCCTCTTACCTTAAATCCTCAGAAATTTTTTCCAATAATCTCCCTACTATCAATGGCAACTCACTCTCCAAAGCAAAATAAGATCATCTCATCTAAATTCAACTCTCCCTAACAATCAGACTATTTTCGCTTTATTGTCTATCCCGCTACAAGGCTATTGAACAGTCCCCTAGTACGATAAGATGGACTCTTGACCTCACAATCTAACTTGTTGTGACCTTGCACCTTATTGCCTGCCTGCACTGCACTTCCTCTGTAACTATAACACTTTACTCTGTATTCTGTTATTGTTTTTACCCTGTACTCCCTCAACGCAATGTGTACTGAAATGATCTGTACGAACAGTATGGAAGACACGTTTTTCACTGTATCTCAGTACAAGTGACAATAATAAACCAATACCAATTTTCCCTCTGATCCACAGAAAGGAAGCAATGGATTTGTGACCCAGACCCCGCTGTTGCCAATATTAGACAAGATGCTGGAGTTGCTAAGTGATGAGAGCTGACATTGAAATCGTTTTGAACTCTACATGAGTATGTGATAGGACATGGACTCCAGCTGGACCATTGAACTGAAATTTGCAGGAATAGGGCAGTCAAATGATCGGCAAACATTCAGGTGCACCAATGTGAAGGAAGTTGCCCCTCAGATGAGTCGCCAAATAAATTCTCTCTTGAGCTTAAGCATGTCCTCGTTACAGCAATTAAAATTGTGTATTTTGTGAAAGAAAGTGCCCTCTATTCTTGCATTTTTGCTGCTACAATGAAGATTGAGGGCTGGCCAGTCACCTCAGCAATGGTGCAATGGCTGTCCCACATTATAGTAAACTGAGTGTATGAAATGCAACACCAATTTTCAGGTCATCTTCAAACTTACTAATCATATTTCCTACATTCACATCCAAGTCATCAAGGTACATAACCAACAGCAAAGGTCCCAGCACCGATCCAAGTCAAGTTTATTGTCATGTGCACAAGTACAGTGAGGTACATTATGATGAAAAACTTGCTTGTCGCAGCATCACAGGCACAGACAACACAGAGTATAAACTAAGCATCAATTATACATAGTTATACCATATAGTGTAGGAAAAAAACTGTGCAAAAAGCAAGACCTTGGTGCAAAGAGAAAACAAAGACACAATTGAAAACAAGTCCATGGCAGTACAAGAGGTGGTCCGCAGTGTTCTGTTGCTGAGGTAGGGTTAGGGTTGTGCAGATCGGTTCAAGAACCTCATGGTTGTAGGAAAGTAGCTGTTCCTGAACCTGGCGGTGTGGGACTTCAGGCTTCTGTACCTCCTGCCCGATGGTAGCAGCGAGAAGAGGGCATGGCCCGGATGGTGGGGATCTTTGATGATAGATGCCACCTTCTTGAGGCAACACCTCCTGTAGATGCTGTCAATGGTGGGGAGGGCTGTACCCATAATGGACTGGCCTGCAGCCACTGCTCTCTGCAGCCTCTTGCATTCCTGTGCGTTGGAATTGCCGTACCAGGCCGTGATGCAACCAGTCAGGATACTTTCAACAGTGCATCTGTAGAAATTCGTGAGCATATTTGGTGACGTGCCAAATCTCCTTCAGCTAACAAAAGTGGTGTTGTTGGCGAACTTAGAGATGGTATTGGATCTGTGTTTAGCCACACAGTCATGGGTGTGTGCTTCTTCCTGTAGAGTAGAGTGAGAGTAGAGCAGGAGCTAAGCATGCAGCCCTGAGGTGCACCTGTAATGATGGTCAGATGTTGTTATCAATCTGTACTGATTGATGTCTCTGATGTGGAGTCAAGGGTCCAGTTGCAAAGGAAAATACAGAGGCCCAGGTCTTGGAGCTTGGTGATGTTTAGAGGGGATGATAGTGATCCAGAACTGAATGAAGAGCCAGAGAAATCACATCTACTGTTGACCTGTTGTGGCACCAGGCAAATTGAAGGGGATCCAGGTCAACTGAGGTTGGAGTTGATTCACACCATAACCAACCTCACAAAGCATTTCATTACGGTGGATGCAGGTGTTACCAGACAGTGGTCATCGAGGCAGGTCACCACATTCTTCTTAGCCATTGGGACTTGAGATGCCCTTTTGAAGCAGATGGGAACTTCAGATCACAGAAGTGAGAGGGTGAAGAAGTCCTTGAATACTCCAGCCAGTTGGTCCACACAGATCTTCAGCACTTGGCCAGGTACGCTGTCTGGGCCAGACGCTTTTCATGGGTTAACCGGCCTGAAGGATGCTCTGACGTTGGCTTCGGAGACTTGAGATCACACGGTCAACAGGAGCTGTGGGGTCTTGAGTAGTAATGTCATTATTCTCCCTTTCAAAGCAAGCATAAAAGGCATCAAGCACATCCTGAAGCGATGTGTCATTGCCACTTAGACTACCAATCTGGCTTTGTAGGAAATGATGTATGTCCTGCCACAGCTGTCGAGCATCTGCCTGTGACTTCAGTTTAGTCTAGAATTGCCTGCGCACTCACGATGGCTTTCCAGAGGTCACATCTGGACTTCTTGTAACACTGTGGATCACTTGCGCTAAACGCCACAGATCTAGCCTTCAGGAGACAACAAATCTCTTGGTTCATCCAGGGATTCTGGTTGGGGAAGACTCGGAATGTGTTTGTGGGTACACACTTGTCCACGCAGATCTTTATGAAGTTGATGACGACCGTGGCATATTCATTCAGGTCCGCTGACGAATCCTTGAACACAGCCCAGTACACCGATTCTAGGCAGTCCTGGATTCGCTCCTCTGCCTCCCTTCTTCATGTCCTCACTTCTGGAGCTGTGCCCCTCAGTCTCTGCCTGTACACAGGAAGAAGCAGTGCAGCCAGGTGGTTGGATTTACCAAAGTGTGGGCAAGGGATGAAGCAGTAGGCGTTCCTGATGGTGGTTTAGCAGTGGTTGAGTGTTTTGGTCCTATGGTGTTGAAGGTGACATGTTGATGGTAGGCAGAGATTTCTTCAGCTTTCCTGGTCAAAGTCCCCAGCAACAATGGGGAAGGCATCGGGGTACGCCATTTCGTGTTTGTTGACCACGGTGCTCAGTTCCAAGTGCTAGCTTGATGTCTCCCTGAGGCAGGATGTAGACTGCAGTCAGGATGGCAGTGGAGAACTTCTTCGATAGGTAGAACAGTCGGGCACTGAACCGCCAAATGTTCCAGCTTGGGGGAGCGGGGAGTGGTACAACACTGATCACAGGCTTCCAATGTCACCCTTGGCCTCCTGTAACCAAGCCAATTTTGGATCCAATATGCCAAACTGTCTTGGATCCCATGGGTTCCAACCTTTTGGATGAACCTTCCATGTTCGACCTGGGCAAAGGACTTACTGAAGTCCATGTAAACCACATTGCCCTCATCAACATAGTTACACCTTGAAAAAAATTGTATTGATCAGACAGGACCTCCTACAACAAATCATGCTGACTATCCCTGATCAATTTCTGCCTTTCCAGATAAATCCTGTCCCTTGGAAATTTTTCCAATAATTTCCCTACCATTGATAGCAACTCACTCTCCAAAACAAAATATCATCCCATCTGAAGTCAATGCTTGAAAAAAGTCAGACTATTTCCCGTCTGATCCACAGCAAGAACGTAATGGATTTGTGACCCACTGCTGCCCATATCAGACATCAAGATGCTGGAGTTGCTAGATGATGAGAGCTTGAAGTTGCACCTTCAAAACCAAACCTATTTCAGGATTAAGGTTAATATGCAATTTCCAGGACTTTGTGAATTTGTAGTGAACACTTTAAAGCCTGTGAGGAAGGACAGGCAGTAGAAAGGGCAAAACTGCAGTCAGTTGGATGGGCTGAAGTGTGTCTACTTTAATGCGAGAACTATCAGGAAGAAGGGTGATCAACTCTGTAATGGCCACCACATCATAGTTCCTGGAACTATGATGTGGTGGCCATTACAGAGACTTGGTTATCACAAGGGCAGGAATGGCTGCTGGATATTCCGGGGTTTAGATGTTTCAAAAGGGACAGGGACGGATGTAAAAGAGGTGGGGGAGTGGCTTTGCTGATCAGGGACAGTATCACATCTTAGAAAGGGAGGATGTCCTGAAGTAATCACCCACTGAGTCAGTGTGGGTGGAAGTCAGAAACAGGAAGGGAGTGATCACTCTATTGGGAGTATTCTACAGACCCCCCCCCCCCCCCCCCCCCCCCCCCAGTAGCAGCAGAGACGCTGAGGAGCAGATCAGGAGGCAGATTTTGGAAAAGTGCAAAAATAACAGGGTTGTTATCATGGGTGATTTCAACTTCCCTAATATTGATTGGCACCTCCTGAGTGTAAAGGGGATAGATGGGGCAGAGTTTGTTAGGTGTGTCCAAGAAGGATTCCTGACACAGTACGTGGACAGGCCGATGAGAGGAGAGGCCGTACGGGACCTGGTACTAGGCAATGAGCCTGATCAAGTTTCAGATCTCTCGGTGGGAGAGCATTTTGGAGATAGTGACCATAACTCCTTGACCTTTACCACAGCCTTGGAGAGGGATAGGAGCAGACGATATGGGAAAGTATTTAACTGGGGGAGGGGGAATTATGATGCTATTAAGGCAGGAACTTGGGAGTGTAAATTGGGAACAGCTGTTCTTGGGGAAGTGCACACGGAAATGTGGAGGTTGTTTAGGGAGTACTTGCATGGTATTCTGAATGGTATGTCCCACTGAGGCAGGCTAAGGATGGTAGAGTGAAGGAACCATGGTTGACAAGAGACGTAGAATATCTTAACAGGAAGAAAGAAGCTTACCTGAGGTTTAGAAAGCAGGATCAGACAGGGCTCTGGAGAGTTACAAGGTAGCCAGGAGGGAGCGTAAGAATGGACTTAGGAGAGCTAGAAGGCAGCATGAGAAGGCCTTGGCAAGTAGGATTAAAGAAAATCCCAAGGCATTCTACACATACAGTACGTGAAGAATAGGAGGATGACTAGAGTGAGGGTAGGATCGATCAGGGATAAAAGAGGAAACGTGCCTGGAGTTGGAAGAGGCAGGGGAGGTCCTTAATGAATACTTTATTTCAGTAGTCACCAGAGAGAGAGAGACCTTGACGTTTGTGAGGATGGTGTACGACAGGCTGATACACTAGGGCCTGTCGACGTGAGGAAAGAGGATGTGCTGGAACTTTTGAGAAACATCAGGATAGATAAGTCACCGGGGCCAGATGGGATATATCCAAGGTTATTACGGGAAGTGAGGAAAGAGATCGCTGTGCCTTTTGCAATGATCTCTGCGTCCTCACTGGCCACAAGAGTAGTGCCAGATGATTGGAGGGTGGCAAATGTTGTTCCTTTGTTTAGGAAAGGGAGTAGGGATAACCCTGGGAATTACAGACCAATGAGTCTTACTTCAGTGGTGGGCAAATTACTGGAGAAGATTCTTAGAGACAGGATTTATGGACATTTGGAGAAGCATAGTTTGATTCGGGACAGTCAGCATGGCTTTGTGGGGGGGCAGGTCGTGCCTCAGGAGCCTGATAGAATTCTTCGAGGATATGACAAAGCACGTTGATGAAGGTAGAGCAGTGGGTGTGGTGTACATGGATTTTAGTAAGGCATTTGATAAGGTTCCTCATGGAAGGCTCATTCAGAAGGTTAGGAGGCATGGGATCCAGGGGATCCAGGGAAACTTGGCTGCGTGGATTCAGAATTGGCTCACCTATATAAGACAGAGAGTGCTTACAGATGGAGCGTATTCTGCCTGGAGGTCAGTGACCAGTGGTGTTCCACTGAGATCTGTTCTGGGACCCCTGCTCTTTGTGATTTTTATAAATGACTTGGATGAGGATGTGGAAGGGTGGGTTAGTAAGTTTATAGATGACACGAAGGTTGGTAGTGTTGTGGATAGTGTAGAAGGTTGCTGTAGGTTACAACAGGACATTGATGGGATGCAGAGCTGGGCTGAGAAATGGCAGGTGGAGTCCAACCCAGAAAAGTGTGAAGCAATACACTTTGGAAGATCGAATTTGAAGGCAGAATACAAGGTTAATGGCAGCACTGCTAAGTATTGAAGAACAGAGGGATCTTGTGGTCCAAGTCCATGGATCCCTCAAGGTTGCCGCGCAGGTTGATAGGGTTAAGAAGTTAGTCAGGGTATTGAGTTCAAGAGCCAAGAGGTAACGTTGCAGCTCTATAAAGTTCTGGTCAGACCACACATGGAGTATTGTGTTCAGTTCTGGTCGCCTCATTATAGGAAGGATGTGGAAGCTTTAGAGAGGGTGCAGAGGAGATTTACCAGGTTGCTGCCTGGATTGGAGAGCATGTCTTATGAGGGTAGGTTGAGCTAGCTAGGGCTTTTCTTTTTGGAGAGGAGGATGAAAGGTGACTTGACAGAGGCGACTTGACAGAGGTGTACAAGATGATAAGAGGCATAGATCGAGTGGACAGTCAGAGACTTTTTCCCTGGGCAACAATGGCTAACATGAGGAGGCATAATTTTCAGGTGATTGGAGGAAGATATAATGGGGATGTCAAGGGTAAGTTTTTTTTTACACAGAGAGTGGTGGGTGCGTGGAACGCACTGCCGGCAGAGGTGGTGGAGGCAGATATATTACAAGACAAGACAAGATTTCTTTATTAGTCACATGTACATCAAAACACACAGCTGTGTGGGAGGGAAGGGTTAGATAGATCTTAGAGCAGGATAAGATGTCGACGCAACATCATGGGCCGAAGGGCCTGTACTGTGCTGTAATGTTCTGTGTTGTATTCCATTCTAACCTCTTTGGAAGCAAATTTTCAGAAATGACTGCAAGTAAAGTCAAGAACTGAAAGCAACGGAACACTGGAAAAACACTGAGTATCCTTGTGTTACATTCATTCCCAATCAAAAAGTTTGCATCAATACAGCAGCATAAAAATCTCATTAGGACACTGTGATAAAATCAATTTTTCAAGTAAATTATCCACAATGTGAAAATGCAGAATGATATTAGGAGAGCTTGATCTTCTTTATGATTCTCTTCATTATGTTTTTGTAAAAATGATGCACCATAGAAAGCATCCTATCTGGATGTAACACGGCTTGGTATGGCAACTGCTCTGCCCATGACCGCAAGAAGCTGCAGAGAGTTGTGGACACACCCCAGCACATCACGGACACCAGCCTCCCCTCCATGGACTCTGTCTTTACCTCTCGTTGCCTTGGTGAAGCAGCTAGCATAATCAAAGACCCCACCCACCCAGGACATTCTCTCTTCTCTCCTCTTTCATCGGGTAGAAGATACAGGAGCTTGAGGGCAGGTAATACCAGACTTAAGGACAGCTTCTACCCCACTGTGATAAGACTATTGAATGGTTCCCTTATACAATGAGATGGACTCTGACTTCATGATCTACCTTGTGTCACAACCTTGCACCTTATTGCACTGCACTTTCTCTGTAGCTGTGACACTTTACTCTGTACTTACTGTTTTTACCTGTACTACGTCAATGCACTCTGTACTAACTCAATGTAACTGCACTGTGTAATGAATTGACCTGTATGATCGGTATGCAAGACAAGTTTTTCACTGTACCTCAGTACAAGTGACAACAATAAACCAATACCGGTATCTACAATTTACTTTCGGATTAGAATGTGCATTTCTAGTCCTAGCAAGTTTGTACTGGAGCATGGCCACTCGTTGTAAGCTGCTCCCTCTGCAGACCTACTCTTCCCCCAACTCTACCAGCGAGGTGAAGGCTCTACATTTCAAAAATTAACCATGCTCATTTCTGATCAACAGAAATGTTATTGTTAACTCTATTAAAATGGGTGCATTTCAAATTATTCAACTTAACTGCACTGCACTTTCACATAATTTCAACCATTACACAAATTTAGCAGTTCAAAAATAAACGAACTGGCCAGAGCTTAAGAGGTTCATGTAGGTTTCAGAAGGTAGTCAGCTGCTCCCTAGCATCAAAAAGGTGGAGCAGCACTGCTCAGTACCACCTGGGAATTCTCCCCAGATCAGCTTCAGAACAGTGTCAAGGGATCTGTTATCTTCCTCAAATAGCAGAAAAAAGTCTGTACCCTTGACAATGTAGCATGCCCTCAGTCATGTGCTGAATTATTGCACCAAAATCTTTGACATGGGATTTGATTCCACATTTTAACCACCAGTACTAAATTCAAGACAGATTGACTTACATATTATATTGTTAAACGTTCTTCACTAAACTAACAGAAGATTTACTAAGAATCTATGACTAGAATACTGAAGGCTCACAACTATAATACAATATTCACACACAGCTTTACAGCTTAGCATTCTATGAAGAAATGCACAAATTTCAATTTTATATGCATGCCATATGTAAGTACGACTCAAATCACACGTCCAATGACTATCCATTGATCATTTTTTTGGGAGAAATACAACCAGCCATGTCTAGATCTCTAATGCGCTGTTTGTAATGAGCATCTAGCATAACATTGGGACAATATTATTCTCCAATTAGTACTGATGTTATTTAATCTTGTTAAGCAAAGTCTCCTTCTGCGAAGATTCAGGTGAAGAAAGAAGTTTTAAAAAAAGCAGTTGCTGCTGGGCCACTCCAGAAAGATCATTCTTTTAAGATGTGACAAATCACTGACGCTCAGATCAACTATGATTTAAATAAATCATCAATGTACACAATATGGCTGAACTACAGGGGGCTTCATTCCAGCAGGACATTCTCCATTATGATCTATAGACTACATTTTAAAACGTCTTATTGCACTGAAGGCAATATCATTCTGTCACATTGGGCATTAATAGTTCCTTCACTTCAGTATAAAAGGAAAGGAAATTTTTCTTACTTTATTTCAGAAGAGGTTAGGATGACGTTCCAATTTCTAAGTTTGACACATGGAATTCACATGGGGTCGACAGGCAAGTGTTTTCCTTGCATTTAATTTTCATTTTGTAAATTAGCTTCTTCCAGTTCTTTTCAGTTCAGCTTAGGAACACAATATTTTCTGCAGCAGGAATGGGCCAGGCTGTGTGAATGATCACTGTCTGGGTCTTTCCCAATGAAGATCTGTTGCTGATGAATAGACTGAATGCCATCTATCACATTTATGAATGGAGCTCATCAAACAATCACTGGGTACAGTAAAACAGGGGTTCAAAGCTCTACTGGGATTGAGAAGCCAACCATCCACCGACAGCAAGTGGATGCTTTGAACCAAGTTGCAAAGATAAACCACAACGTGACCAATCATTTAAGAAAGGGTCTGACACTTGACTCTTATGATCGACCACAGGTCCCACCCTGCAGCTAATGGCATAAAACCCAATACGAGTTCTATTAAGTTATATTTCATTCAAGTCCATTGGCAATTTTCTACTCTTTGAAATATAAAGAATGTGAACTCACTCTTTAAACGAAATACCACACGATATTTTTAAGAAACCACACTCCAGTCACAGGCAGGGTTAGCTTCCTGCTGCATCTGGTGAAGTTTTAACGGAACATAGGGTCACAAGTAAATGTGACACAACATCAATAAACAGTGGGAAAGGCAACTAATATTGTATCCAGTCCTAAACATGTATCTATTGTGGTGGAATGGTCGGGGTACTCAGGCAACTGCTATTAGACAGCTAGTATTTCTGCTGGAGGGGCCAGTGTGGCTCTTGCATCTCAGGCAAATATTTTAAGTGCAGACAAACAAGGGTCCTGGATTATCACCCCATCAGGACATCATCAGGTATTCAATGGCCATTTGATACTTCTGAAATGCAGAAATGTTTGATCTTGGAAGATGTGGCAGGTAATTTACATACAATATGATCCCTCAACAATAAATGCTTTAGTCAGAGAGAAACAGGTCCTTTGGCCCACCCCATCCATGCCGACCTGCAAGTTTCCATCTTTACTCATACGAGTTAGTAACCTTGGTCCACAGCCTCCTAGAGCAACACACAAAGGAGCTGGAGGAACTCAGCAGGTCAGGCAGCATTGATAGAGGGAAATGGTTAGTCGATGTTTCGGGTTGAGACCCTTCATCAGAACTGTCCTTTGTGTGTTGCTCCAGATTTCCAGCATCTGCATTGTCTTGTGTCTCCATAGCCTTCTATGTCTTGGCAAATCAAATGCTTGCCTAGATACTACTTAAATGCTGTGCTTTAATGATGGGGCAACATGCTTTTGGTGGTGCAAGTTGAGACAGTATTGTTGACTAGGTCACCAGAACACAAGTTGATTTTGTATAACTGGCTTGGGATCTTCCATTCTCCAGAATAAGATAACTCCAGGCTAAATGCCCCGTCAACTGGGATCAAGACTGGGAATGGAGTTGAATACATAAGCTTCTGACCAAGAGCTAACAGTGCCATCAACTTAATCATCAATAGTGTCAACCAACCACTACACCAACAGGTGATCATTCAAAGTTGTGGGCTAGAGGTTAGACTTGCGCCTACGAAACAAGGTGACACAGTTGGTCGTGCTCTTGCGTCTGAACATCTTGTTCAAGTTTCAGTTCTATTTGAGGATTTCAGTACATAACTCAGACTGACAATTCAATGTACCACAAAGGAGTGGTACACCTTCAGGGGTTTGGCATCTTTCAAATAACAGGTTATTCTCCCTCAGGTAAACGATTCCATGGACCTAGTACAAACTACAGCAGGGGAACCTTCCCCAATACACTACCCATCATTTGTGAAAAAACCAAAGATTGTCCAAACAAATATCTCATCACTGTGGGACATCAGTGAGGACAAACTGGCTGCTTCATTTCTTACAACAGTTACTACACTTAAAATGCAAAATGAAAACAGAAAACACTCAGCAGGTTGGGCAACATCTGTGCAATGAGAAACAGAGTTAATATTTCTGTTTTACTTTATGCTTTCAGCATTTGCAGTTTTTTTTTTGATTTTCACACATTGACTTCACACTTAGAACTCCTTCCCCAACAGCACAGAGGAAGAACCTTCACAGGAAGACGACATCAGTCCAAGGCAGAGGTTCACCACCACCTTCAAGGGTAATTAGATAAGATTTCTTTATCAGTCACACGTACATTGAAACACACAGTGAAATGCATCTTTTGCGTAGAGTGTTCTGGGGCAGCCCGCAAGTGTCACCACGCTTCCGGCGCCAACAGAGCACGCCCACAACTTCCTAACCTGTACGTCTTTGGAATTTGGGAGGAAACCAGAGCACCCGGAGGAAACCCACACAGACACGGGGAGAACATACAAACTCCTTACAGATAGCGGTGGGAATTGAACCCGGATCGCTGGCGCTGTAATAGCATTACGCTAACCGCTGCACTACCATGCTGGCCAATAAATGTTGAACTTAGCAGCTACATACAAATCCCGTAAAATGAATAAATTAACAACCCAAAAGAGAACAATTGTACACTCAACTCTGGTTGTGGACACACGAGATGGCAAATTCCATGCAGTTTTTCATCTTCCCCACCAGTTTCCCGGCATAAAACTCCTCCGTAACAGTCACTGAATGGTACAGCACTGAAACGGGCCCAACATGGCCATGCCAACTTTTTTGCCCATCTACACTAATCCCATTTGCCCACATGAGGTCCACATGGTTCTATGCCTTGCTTATTAAGTCCCTGTCTAAATGTCTCTTAAACATAGCATCTGATTCTACCACCTCCTCTGGCAGCAAGTTCCACCTTCCAAACACTCAGAGTTCAAAAAAAACCTTCAGATCCCTTATACAACTCCTTCCTCTTGCTTAAACCCAAGCCCTCTTGTTTTTGACACCCCTACCATGGGAAAAAGATCTTGACTACTTACCCTCTCTATGCTTCATAATAGAATTGTTATATAGGTCACCACTCGGCCTCCTTCACTCCGAGAGAACAAGCCCAGCCTATCTAGTCTCTCCCCATAACTGGTGTCCTCAAATCCAGGCAACACCTCTGCACTCGGTACATAATACTCCAAGTACAGCCCAACTGGTATTTTCTCAAGTTGCACCATCACCTCCCAACATTTATATTCTATACCTTGACCTATCAAGGCAAGCACACCACTTGTTTCCTTCATTACCTGATCTACCTGTGTTGCCACTTTCAGGGAACTAGGGACTTGAATCCCCAGGTCCCCCCTGTTCATCAACATTCCTTAGTGCCCTACCATTTACTGAACACATCCTACCCTATTTGACTTCCCAAAATGTATCACCTCACACTTGGCACGATTGAATTCCATCTGCCAACCCACTGCCCAACTTTCCATCTGATCGATATCCTGTTGTAATCTTAGACAACCTCCCTCACTATCCACAACACCACCAACTCGCACGTCATCCACAAGCTTACTAATCATACCTCTTACATTCACATCCAAGTGATTAACTATATCACAAACAAGGGTCCCAGCACCAATCCCTGCAGGACACCATTGGTCACAGACTTCCAATCTGAAAAGCATCCTCCTATCACCAAGCCAACGTTACATCAATTAGCCTGCTCGCCTCAGATCCCAGACGTATTAACATTCTTCACCAGCGTATCATACGGGACCTTATCAAATACCTTATTAAAATTTATATCGATAGCATCTACCACCATCAAGCTTCTTAGTTACTCCTCAATAAATGTAATCAAGTTAGTGAGGTAGGATTTCCCCCGCAGAAAGCCATGCCGACTAACCCTAATCAGCCTCTACCTCTCCAAATGTACACAAATCCATTCCTTCCAATTTTCTCCAATAGTCTCCCTAGCTCACCAGCCTAGAGTTACCTGGCTTAATCCTGCTGTCCTTCGTAAATAAAGAAACAGCATTAGCAATCCTCCAGGTCTTCTGGCACTTCACTGTGACTAACAAAGAAGCAATAATCTCCATCAGGGACCAGGTTATCTCCACCCCATAGTAACTTGGGATGGACCTCATGTGGTCCTTGGGACTTATCAACCCATATGTGTTCCAAGACATCTAACATCTCCCCCTTCTTAAAAATGACCTGCTCCAGATTATCCATGTTGCCCTCCCTGAACTCACTATCTTCTATGTCCTTCTACTTGGTGAATACAGCGAGAATTATTCACTTAGGATCTCACCCACGTACCTGGCTCCACACACAAATTACCCCTTTGGTCACCAAGGCAACTCACTCTTGCTCCTGATCTTACCTGCCAAGGATATTTCATGGACCCTTTTTGCGCTCCTTATTTCTTTCTTAAGTTCTCTCCTACACACTTTGTATTCCTCAAGAGACTCCCTCGATCCCAGTTGCCTATACCTGTCATATGTTTCCTTTTCTTCCTGATCAAACCTCCAATATCCTTTGTCATCCAAGGTTCCCTAATATTCCCATCTTTACCTTTCACCCTAACTGGGACCTGCTGGCCTGAACTCTTCAGTCTCCCACGTTAGCTGTCATTTTGCCCACGAGCATCTGCTCCCAATTTACTTTCACCAGGTCCTCTCTTGCACCATTGAAATCAGCCTTGACTTGAGAACCAACCTTATCCCTTTCCACAACTAACGTGAAACTTAAAGAACTCTGGTCACTTTTCCCTAAGTGTTCCCTCACTTATCCTGTTTCATCTCCATGGAGGCAGAGGGAGACCTTTCTTCAGGAGACAATTTACCCATTGCAGGTATTAGTCAAGTAAACCTCTCTGAACTGCTTCCAATGCATCTAAATTCTCCATGAAATAAAAGGGTATGGGCCGAATGTAGACAGAATGAGATTTGTACAGGTGGGCAAAAAGGTCAGGAAGGATGTGGTGGGCTGAAGGGCCTGTTTCTGTGCTGTACAACTCTGACTCTGATTCATAGTTTGCCATGTTTGCTGATCAACTATCTGTTCTCAGAGCCTAAGGCAATGACAACGATAATGGTAGATTTACAAAGGTTCTCATTTTTGATGGTTACACATTTGTGATCTTGGCTTGGACATTTCCTGGTTGGATTGTAAAGACTCGATAGGCTAAACAAGTTCTTCCTGACCACAGATGTAAATAAATAACTTGCTAATGACCATAGCAAACAATATTCAAAGCAGCAAAATTGGCTGGTATCTGTGGAACTGCAATCAGAATCAACTCAACCAAGAAAGGGAAACCCACTTTGAAATGTTGAACTCAGCTCTTCTGGCCAACAAGAGCAAGTATGAAGTTCAGTTGCAGGCCATGCCTCAGCACCAGCACGGCAGCAGCTGTCACTGCAGCAGACTGCTCTGCCACATTTCACTGGCTTCAATTAGTTCTCCAGTCTTTTATCAGAGAAACGTCTTTACCATCAAATTGTCAAAAGGGTTGAGAATCACTTGAAACCCTTCACGATTTTAATAAACCAGACACAAAGCTACAACCATCTGGGATAAATTCATTTTTAAATGCTGAGGAAGAGTATTTTTTAGGCAAGCATTACTGAAAAATGGAAGACATTTACCACAAGTGGTTACTGAATCTGAATAAATTATTTTATGCATGGGAACTTATAAACATGAGCACAAACACTGAAGGTTTAACAAAAGAAGAGTAAATTAGAACAGGACCTGACAGTTCCAGCATCGAGGCTGCAACCTGCACAAACCTAAAAGACTGACAAGCAAATCTCTGAGCCCAAAGAGGGGATGATTGGCCAAAAATACACTTGTAATCCACATCAATGCAGAGTCAGAATTTTTGCTATATTTGGTCTTTGTTCCTCTTTTCTTTGGGACAAAGAGGGTTGAATTAGAAAACAAGGATGAGTCAATCTCTGCAGCAGGGATGTGCAAAGTGAACTGTCCAAGAATGTTTATTAGAAACACAGAACATACATCCCAGAAGACAACAATAAAACTGCACTCGAAGCACCAGGAAAAATTCCAGGCATTGGTACCCACAACTGGAGGACTCAATATAGTTCCAACCATTATCACCTAACAACTGGAGCATTGGATACAGTTGTGGCCACTGCTAACTCACCTTAACAAAGCAACACTCCAGCCTCTACATGATATCAAAGGGATTGAGGCATTGGATGCATTAGAACCTAGAACAGTACAGCACAGTACAGGCCCTTTGGCCCACAATCAACCTAACCCTTCCCTCCGACACAGCCCATAACCCTCCATTTTTCTTACATCCATGTGCCTATCTAAGAGTCTTTTAAATGTTCCTATTGTATCAGCCTCTAGCACCACCCCCAGCAGTGCGATCCAGGCACCCACCACTCTCTGTGTAAAAAAACCTGCCTCTGACATCTCCCCAGAACTTTCCTCCACTCGCCTTAAACAGGTGTCCTCTGGTGATGGCTGTCCACTCTATCTATGCCTCTCATAATCTTATACACCTCTCATCCTCCATCACTCCAAAGAGAAAAACTCTAGCTCGCTCAACCTTTCCTCATAAGGCATGTTCTCTAATCCAGGGAGCATCCTGGTAAATCTCCTCTGCACCCTCTCCAAAGCTTCCACATCTATCTTCACAAAGAGCAGGGGTCCCAGAACAAATCCCTGCGGAACACCACTGGTCAACGACCTCCAGGCAGAATACTCTCCTTCTACTACCACCCTCTGCCTTCTGTGGGTAAGCCATTTCTGAATCCACGCAGTCAAGTTACCGTGGATCCATGCCTCATGACTTTCTAGATGAGCCTCCCATGGGGAACCTTGTCAAACGCCTTACTAAAGTCCATATACACCACATCCACTGCTCTACCTTCAATTTGTTTTGTCACCTCCTTGAAAAACCTATTTCGGCTCGTGAGGCATGACCTGCCCCTCACAAAGCCATGCTGACTATCCCTAATAAGACCATGCTTCTCCAAATGCTCGTAAATCCTGTCCCTAAGAATCGTCTTCAATTGTTTGCCCACCACTGATGTAAGATTTACTAGTCTATCATTTCCAGGATTATCCCTATTACCTTTCGTGAACAACGGAACAACATTTGCCATCCCCCAATCCTCTGGTACCACTCTGCGACCAGGGAGGACACAAAGATCATCCTCAATGCCCCAGCAATCCCTTCCCTCACTTCCCATAGTAACCTGGGGTATATCTTGTCCGGCATTGTGGAAAGTGGAACAAGTTTTTGGTCTCCAAGGTTTGGAAGACCCTATGATTGATTGCCAATGAGGGGAAAAAGCTCAAGGTACTTATTAATCAAGGACAAGATCCAAAGGGAATCAAGAAAATAATCCTTCATGGTCTATTTGAGAGGGAGATTTAAACTGGAAGCAGCCATGTGATGGGCAGAACTTTGCTCAGTGCGAGGTTACCAGCATGCAGAATTGTATCCAGAGTTAAGTAAAGGGACACGCTTAAGACAGAACTATTTGAAAGAATCAGCAGTGAATTGATGGGATACCACCTCCCAAGATGGACTGAGGACAGAACATAGGGCAAAAATTCAGGATCAACTGGAGAGATACAAGAGGAAGTAGACAATTGAGAAGCAGTAAAACCCAGAGATAAAGTATTTTATTCAAACAGCTTTTCAGGTGCAATGTTCCAACAAGCACAATCCTGAATATGGGACTGATGAGGAAATTCGCTCTGCCTTCAGAACGCCACACAGCCTTCGATGACTTGAAGGAGAGAATGTTGGACGATCGAAAGCTCAACCCAGCACAAAGTGGTCTACTGGACAGCAGTGATCTTTGCCCTCCTGTACAGTTCTGTGATGCTCACCTCAAAACGGTAGAAAGGTACCACAAGCACTGCATCTGCAAAATCCTCCAAATCCACTGGCAGGACAAGTGAACCAACATCAGTGTCCTCTCATAGGCTAACATTCTCAGCAATGAAGCCCTAGTTGTTCTCAGTCAGTTCCTCTGAGCAGGCCATTTCCTTCACATGCTCCTGAAACAGACACTGTGCCGAGCTCTGTCACAGGAAGAGATGGCAAGATGGATGAAGGAAACGATTCAATGATCTTCTCATAGGCTCCTGGAAAAAGGCAACATCTTCCTGGATTTGTGAGACCACACAAAAAGGGAAAGCAGCATATTGTAGAGCATTGAGAACCTTGTGTCTACTCATTGGGATCATACACACAAGCTCAGCGAAATAGCAGAAGCACACTGCACTGCACATTGGTCACCTCTGAACACGCAGAACTGGAGTGGAAGGAAAACAAACATCTCACAGTGTCAGCACCATGCAAGGTGGGTAGGGGGAAGTGGTGGTGATACAAGAGACCAGTTCTGTAACCAGTCACAGACAATGAAAAAGGAACACGTCTGACACAACCATCCTTCTCACCTGATCGGAGTTCCTGGAAAAGCCAATTCTAAATACCCACGAGGAAAAGCTTAAGACATATCATACAATAGCTGCATTTGAAAAACATTTTTATATACCAAAATATAAATGAAATTATCCTCTCTGTAAAATACCAATTCCAAAAGAGAATAATCAAGAAATAATCACATTCCATTACACCATAACGTTACTTGTCTATGAATGTACTAACATCCCATGAGAGACTTCAAACACGAAAAGAGCTAGTTTGGGTTTAGTTAGGGGAAGGGCAGGGAGAAAGAGAAGGCAACTTTCCCAGTCTGATTGGTGACAGTGTGCAATGAGCATTTGAACATGAAAATCTAATCAACAAAGCACTGTAAGATCAAGGCACAGTGATTCAAATCTTCCTTACCTCCTTAGCCTTCTGCTTCAGCCGTGCTTGCTCAGGGTCTTCTTGCCTGGAGCGACTCTAGGTATGAGATGGGGGGGGAGGGGAAGATGTTGGAGGGAGTGCGGGAGACAAGGTGTGGGGGAAGGGGGGAGGGGGAGGGGGACAGGGTGCAGGGGAGTAACAGGAAGAGGGAGTGGGAGAGAAACAGATAGAGAGAAAAATGGATAACAGCTGGTTTTAAAACAAATGGCTCATCTGTCAGTAATAAAAAAGCACAAAGTACATGGTGCCGTGAGCATTAGAAACACGTACAACCTCAAAGCTCTTCAGGTAAAACAATTTTAAAATATTTGTGAGGAAAATGATTATTCTTTATGACTTAAATTACCTCCTAAGTTCCTGCAAACACTGAGCAGGGTTCTGTAGACATGGGAATGCCGTCTTATCCAGCACATAAATCCACCTCCCAAACCATGTTTTAGTTGTCTCTTCTCCAAGTTCCTTAAGCCATGGGCTTACATGTGCTTACAGCTCCATGAGCTCGCAGGTTTGAGGCCACTGTGCATGTTTTCATGGGCCAGCTCAGAGACTTAAGTGTATCAGACATCAGTGTAGCTCCTTTGTCACGTCCTCCTTAAAACTGCAGTTTGATGGACATGAAGTGAGTCAGGTATCCCTAACCAAGCAATATTCAGTGGGTCTCTGAAGTTTGAGGAACTATCAGATGTGGGTTCACTATATTTTAAATAATTTGCAGCTGTGTACAGCTTCAGCTGGGAAAGGAACCAAACAAACAAAGTTGGACTACAACCACTTTGTAGCTAGAGTCAATGTTTGATTAGTTTTCCAGTGGCGATCAGAATTTAAATCTGAAACCTGCCATTCTTCAGCTCTGTGAAAACCAAAAAGTACTGCAGATGCAAGAATCCTGAAACAGAAACAAAATACTGGAAACACTCAGCAGGTCAGCCTACATCTGTGGAGAGAGAACCAGAATCAACATTCCAGGTCGGAGACCCTTTGTCAGAACTGGGGAGAAGGAAGAAGGGTGGTGGAATGGGGGATGTTTTGGTCGCCCTGTAATAGAAAAGACATTATTAAACTGGAAAGAGTACAGAGAAGATCTATCAGGATGCTGCCTGGACTTGAGGGACTGAGTTAAAAGGAGAGGTTGGGCAGGCTAGGAATTTATTCCTTGGAACACAGAAGATTGAGGGGTGACTTTACAGAGGTGTATAAAATCATGAGGGATATAGATAGGATGAATGCATATTGTCTTTTTCCCCAGGGAAGGTTAACTATAAACTGGAGGACATAGGTTTAAGGTGAGAGGTAAAAGATTTAAAAGGGACCCAAGAGTCAACCCCTTCACACAGAGGGTGGTGTGGTGGATATATAGAACGAGCTGCCATAGAAAGTGGTTGAGGCAGGTATAATAACAGCACTTAAAAGACATTTGGATAAGTAAATGGATAGGAGGGGTTTAGAAGAATACAGGCCAAACAAAAGGGCAAATGAGACTAGCTCGGTGGGCACCATGGTCAGCATGGACAAGTTGGGCTGAAGGGCCCGTTTCCATGGTGTATTACTGCACGACTCCAGGAACAGGCACTCTGGCCCATAATGTCAGTGCCAACCATGACGCCAATTTAAACTGCACGTCTGTCTCCAGCTGCCGTTTCTCTGCCCACATTTCCAGCTGATGTATATATTCTTACTGAATCTGATGGTTCTTCAGCTCAGAGCTTTCTGGGTGTCATTCAAATTATAAAACAGAACCTTCAGCATACTTATTGGGCCATTTGGACCCACTGGTTCCTGCTACACACAAGCCACCCCATCATCACATTCTTCTGTTCCTCTCCCCCACATGCGCTGATTTAGCTTCATCCCAAGTGTTTCCATACAAGCCACCTCATGCACTTCATATTGTAACAAGATCCATATTCTAATCACTCAATCAACTCAGCTTAATATATCAAATAGAAGGAAGATCCTTCAAACCAGCTCCCCAATTCAATTCAATCACTGCCAATTTTCTGCCTGATCTTGCCTTAGAACACAGAACAGTACAGCACAGGAACAGGCCCTTCATGTTGTGCCGAACTAATTAAATTAGTCATCAAATGCCCAACTAGCAATCAAATGCCTTCCCCTACTATTCCCACATCCTCAGTTTCCTGTGTAAATTAAGTTACCCTGAATTCCACACTGAATTTATTGGTGACCAGATTTTATTTTTGGCTCCTAGTTTTGGAACATCTCACCATCCAAAAACATCTTCCCTCTTTGCTCTATATTTTCCTTGAGAAACCACTTCATAAATATCTCTATCAGCTCACATCCCCAAATGGAAATGATAACAGATGTGGTATAAAAACTAAAGATTCTTAAAAACATTTCACTGAGACAATAATGCCCCAGAAAAAAAAATATCAACTCACAGGGTTTCTATGAGCTGTTACATACAAATCTCTTCAAATTCCAAAATAGGATCCACAACCCATCTAAGCCAGGATTCACATAATTGATTTTGTTTTGAGTATGGAATTGAGTTACACCCTTTTCTCTTCCAAAAATAGAATTCCAGCTCCTCAAAACTCAATCTCATTAAAACTATAAAACTGCTGTCATCTGACATCAAGCAGACTATCCTTACCTTTGCTGCTTTTAATAGAATTTCTCTCTCCTGATCGTCCTTCCTTTGTTTCTCGAGCCGCTCCAGATGTTCAAAGAATTTCAGCTGTGTCCGTACATCTGTTGCTTGTTCATACCATTCATGGTCCTGCAGATCATTTAGAAATAAGAAAAATACATCAGAAAATGTCTCATGCACTGCCAATAGCACCCCATCCCCCAACCCACTCCGAGTAATGTTCACTTGCTTCAACTTAATTACGACCAGCAATTATCAGTCTGCAAACGTGGTTATTCTATGTTTAACAGATCTAACCAAATTTCACAGACCATTATTTGATATTGAAAGCATTTGGATCCAGCAAAACTTTGGTTTACATAAAACTTGCCCTCGGGTGCCTCACAGATAGGTACAAGGAAAATGGTTGCTTAGCCAGAAAGAGCAGATGAGGAGGAATTTGAAGGATTGATCCAAAGGCTAGCTTTGACAAGACTTTAGTTTTTAAAGAGTGGAGAGGCGGAGAGGATTGGGAAGCAAGTCCCAGAGAGCAGAAACCAAGCAAAATGAAATGGGAGGATAATTCACAAATAACTTCCCCACAGTCAGGGGAAATATCAAGGATTGCTGGAGACTGCAGGTTCATGGTGGAGCAAGGCCATGGAGGGACTTGATGAAGAACTAATGTTCAGTTCAAATTGTCATGGATTAGCAAGTCAATATTGGTTTACAAGACTGGAGTCAATTATGATTAAGACTGTGCAAGGCAGGATGTAGATAAAATTATGGACAATGCAAATGTTAAAAGCAGAACACCATGCAATTATATAGCACCTTGCATGACCTCAGAGCTCTCCAAACCTCTTGAAAGAATGATGCATTTTTGCAGTGTGTTAACCACTGTAAGATGCACAATTTATATCAACAGCTCTTCAGGAGAGGCAGGAAAGGCATGTCTGGCTGAACTGTAAATGTATTATTCTCTAATTCCTTGCTCTTTGTGCACAGTATTACGTTGTCTTCTGTCTACCCTTTTGCTGCCAACAAGGAACTGCAATGGAGACAGAGTAAAATTAGGGCACTTCCTAATAATTTACCAGAAGACTAAAGGAAGTTGGAGCCCAGTCAAAATTGGAAAACCAAGCTCATACATAAACCACACACTGTTGCAAGTGTGAGATCATGTCTTTCAAGTATTCAAATACATCTCTGGTGGAACTAGGATTTATCACAATAAAACAGTGAAGATTCTCAGATGGCTTGAAAGAAGAGATGCTGAAAAGCTGCTCCCCTGGATGAAGAGTCAGGGCATCAATGGGCACAGTCGTAGGGTAAAGGTTCTGCCATTTTGACTACAAGGATGGAAGTTTATTCACTCAGGTTGTTATGAACAGTAGTGAGGGTAGTGAATCATTGAGTATCTTACAGGTTGGGATTGACAGGACTTCCAGAGGGGATCAGAGGATATGGGGATCATCTGAAAAGGTGGAATTGAAGTTAGTGATGGTTAAAAATGTGAAAATCTCAAGGGTCTGAATGCTCTTCCCAGCTATTTTTCTCCTGTGTTCTTAGTTGTATCTGTAATTTACTTTTCAAACAAACAACTGCTCTTTCAGTGCTGCTCAACCTAATTATTTAGGAAATGCCATGGATTGAAGGACATAGTCTGGTCCGTCTCGTCTCACTGACACCAAGCAATCCTCCCAGCGGGGTCTGAACATAGTCACACCACCCACCACCATTTTCCTACAATAATACAAATTTTAGACTAACCGATAATGTGCTGCCTCTCCTTCAGTTCAGATGCTGAAAACATTATCCATGCCTTCCTTACTCCTGGACTCCACTACTGCAGTACATCTGCACCCATTCAGACCTCTGCTGCCTCTATTCTCATTCATACATCCACCTTGCAAACAAGGCTGAAGTAAGGCTCTTCACAGCATTTCCTCCACTTCAAAATTCTCATCCTTGAGGTTCCTCCAACGGCCTCAACACTTCTCCACCTGTTACTAAGGAGCCATTCTGAAATTATCATCTTGCTCTAATTTTGCTTCCTGTGTCTCCCTAATTTTCACTGCTGCCACATTGTAATATTGGCTCAGCCTTCAATCTTCCCTGAACAGGTGTGGCCAACACTACACATTGGAATTTGCTACATATAAATGGACTGCTGCATTTCTGATAATACACTTCAGAATTGTTTGATTAGCAGTGATGTGCTTTGTTCTGCCCTTATGGGTCATAAAGGTTCAAGAATAAAAGTTAGCCATATTTCCTTTATTAATTCAGTATGTTATAGCATAGACCAAATCTAAACATGAGGTATTACTGCTGAAGAAAAAATTGTTCTCACACAATGGACAAGGCTACCATTATCCACAGAGCGGTCCACAGCTGACTAGGTTGGGAGGAGGTCTGGATGTTTTCATGACCCTGTTTCCAAGACCCAGGAGGTTCAGTTACAGCAAAATATTCAGCATCAACAATCGAGCCTGATTCCATCCGCACCTGACCTCCAAAAGCTCAAATCTCAAGGATCTACAGCCAATTTGATGATATCCTTCTCTAATACCAACACAACACTTTACATTCAGTTATCCTAGTATCTTAATTGTATCAAACCTTTTCTGGTAATATTCCAGCGCCCCACATAAAGACATACTCCCTCACAAGTCTTATAGATTGCTCTTCTTCTCTTCTGCAGTTCAACTGGATGTTTTCATGATAGAAATGTTCTAAGGTGCATCTATTTCAATGCAAGGAGTATTGTAGGTAAGGCAGATGAGTTTAGGGCGTGGATTGGCACGTGGGATTACAACATTATTGCTATTAGTGAGACCTGGTTGCAGGAGGGGCAGGACTGGCAGTTTAATGTTCCGGGATTCCATTGTTTCAGACGTGATAGAGGGGGAGGGATGAAAGGGGGAGGAGTGGCGTTACTAGTCAGGGAAAATATCACAGCTTGTGCGGAGACAGAACAGCCCGGAGGGCTCGTCTGCAGAGGCCATTTGGGTGGAGCTGAGGAACAGGAAAGGTGTGGCCACACTAATAGGGTTGTATTATAGACCGCCCAATAGTCAGAGAGAATTGGAGGAACAAATCTGTTGTGAGATAGCAGACCGATGTAAGAAACAGAAAGTAGTCATAGTGGGGGCTTCTAACTTTCCACATATTGACTGGGATTCCCAACACTGTGAAAGGGCTGGATGGCTTAGAATTTGTCAAATGTGTTCAGGGAAGTTTTCTAAATCAATATATAGAGGTACCTAGGAAAGAGAATGCAATACTTGATCTCCTATTAGGGAACCAGACAGGTCAGGTGACAGAAGTATGCATAGGTGAGCATTTTGGGTCCAGTAAACCATAATGTCATTAGTTTCAGGTTAATTATGGATAAGGACAGGTCTGGTCCTCAAGTTGAGGTTCTAAATTGGAGAAAGGCCAATTTTGTGGAAATGAGAAAGGATCTAGGAAGAGTGGATTGGGATAAGTTGTTTTCTGGCAAAGATGTGTTCAGTAAGTGGAAAGCCTTCAAAGGTGAAATTTTGAGAGTGCAGAGTTTGCATGTTCCTGACAGGATTAAAGGCAAAGTTAACAAGCATAGAGAACCTTGGTTTTCAAAAGATATTGGTGCTCTGGTTAAGAAAAAGAGAGAGGTGTATAGCAGGTATAGGCAACTAGGAACAAATGAGGTACTTGAAGAGTATAGAAAGTGTAAGAAAATACTAAAAAAGGAAATCAGGATGGCAAAAAGACGACATGAGGTTACTTTGGCAGATAATGTGAAGGTAAACCCGAAGGGTTTCTACAAGTATATTAAAAGTAAAAGGATAGTAAGGGACAAAATTAGTCCCCTAGAAGATCAGAGTGGTCGTCTATGTGTGGAGCCTCAGGAGATGGGGGAGATCTTACAGTTTTTTTGCATCAGTATTTACTCAGGAAACGGGCATAGGGGATATGGAAGGAAGGGAAACAAGTAGTAGTGTCATGGAACATATAGAGATTAGAGGAAGAGGAGGTGCTTGCTGCTTTACAGCGAATAAAGATTGATAAATCCCTTGGGCCTGACAAGGTATTTCCTCAGACCTTGAGATAAGATAGAACATAGAACAATTACAGCACAATTCAGGCCCTTCAGCCCATAAAGCTGTGCCGAACATGTCCCTACCCTAGAAATTACAAGGCTTACCCATAGCCCTCTATCTTACTCAGCTCCATATACCTATCTAACAGTCTCTTGAAAGACCCTATCATATCATCCTCCACCACCGTTTCCGGCAGCCCATTCCACGCACTCACCACTCCCTGAGTAAAAAACTTACCCCTGACATCTCCTCTATATCTACTCCCCAGCACCTTAAACCTATGTCCTCTTGTGGCCACCGATTCAACCCTGGGGAAAAGCCTCTGACTATCTACCCGATCAATACCTCTCATCATCTTATACACCTCTATCAGGTCCATCCTCATCCTCCGTCTCTCCAAGGAGAAAAGGCCGAGTTCCCTCAACCTGCTTTCATAAGGCATGCTCCGCATTCCAGGCAGCATCCTTGTAAATCTCCTCTGCACCCTCTCTATGACTTCCACATCTTTCCTGTAGTGAGGCGACCAGAACTGAGCACAATACTCCAAGTGGGGTCTGACCAGGGTCCTATATAGCTGCAACAATACCTCACGGCTCCTGATAGATAAGATCTTTATTAGTCACATGTACATCGAAACACACAGTGAAATACATCTTTTGCTTAGTGATTTTGGGAGGCAGCCCGCAACTGTTGCCACGCTTCCAGCACCAACATAGCATGCCCACAACTTCCTAACCTGTACGTCTTTGGAATGTGGGAGGAAACCAGAGCACCCAGAGGAAACCCACACAGACACGGGGAGAATGTACAAACTCCTTACAGACAGTGGCTGGATTTGAACCCGGGTCTCTGGCACTGTAAAGCATTATGCTAACCACTATGCTACCATGCCTGCCACGCATTTACTACATCAGATGGCAGCCCATCTAATGAGAGAGACTAGCGTAGAAATTG
The DNA here is from genome assembly GCF_009764475.1 of Pristis pectinata. Classification (NCBI taxonomy): domain Eukaryota; kingdom Metazoa; phylum Chordata; class Chondrichthyes; order Rhinopristiformes; family Pristidae; genus Pristis; species Pristis pectinata. The sequence goes on from NC_067417.1 coordinate 2,139,157, forward strand.
CAGGGGCCCTGGCAGATATATTTGAAATGTCCTTAGCCACGGGTGTGGTGCCAGAGGACTGGAGGGTAGCTCATGTTGTTCCATTGTTTAAAAAAGGCTCGAAAAGTAAACCAGGTAATTACAGGCTGGTGAGCCTGACATCAGTAGTAGGTAAATTATTGGAAGGTGTTCTGAGAGATCGGATATACAAGTATTTGGACAGCCAAAGGCTGATTAAGGATAGTCAGCACGGCTTTGTGCGTGGTAGATCGTGTTTAACGAATCTTGTGGAGTTTTTCGAGGAGGTTACCAAGAAAGTAGATGAAGGAAAGGCTGTGGACGTTGTCTACATGGACTTAGTAAGGCCTTTGACAAGGTCCCACCTGGGAGGTTAGTTCATAAGGTTCAGTCACTAGGTATGCATGGAAAGGTTGTAAACTGGATTCTAAGTTGGATGTGTGGGAGAAGACAGAGAGTGGTAGTGGATGATTGTTTCTCAGACTGGAGGCCTGTGACTAGTGGTGTGCCTCAGGGATCTGTGTTGGGGCCATTGTTGTTCGTTGTCTATATCAATGATCTAGATGATAATGTGGTAAATTGGATCAGCAAGTTTGCTGATGACACTAAGATTGGAGGTGTAGTAGACAGCGAGGAAAGATTTCAAAGCTTGCAGAGGGATCTGAACCAACTGGAAGAATGGGCCAGAAAATGGCAGATGGAATTTAATGCAGACAAGTGTGAGGTGTTGCATTTTGGAAGGACAAATCAAGGGAGGACATACACAGTAAATGGTAGGGCACTGAGGAGTGCGGAGGAACAAAGGGATCTGGGAGTTCAGATACATAATTCCCTGAAAGTGACATCACAGGTGGACAGGGTTGTAAAAACGGCTTTTGGCGTCCTGGCATTTATAAATCAAAGTATTGAGTATAGGAGTTGGGATGTTACGGTGATGTTGTATAAGTCACTGGTGAGGCCAAATTTGGAGTATTGTGTGCAGTTCTGGTCACCTAACTACAGGAAGGATATCAGTAAGATTGAAAGAGTGCAGAGGAGATTTACTAGAATGTTGCTGGGTCTTCAGGAGTTGAGTTACAGGGAAAGACTGAACAGGTTAGGACTTTATTCCTTGGAGCACAGAAGAATGGGGGGAGATTTGATAGAGGTTTACAAAATGATGAGGGGCATAGACAGAGTTAACGCGAGTAGGCTCTTTCCACCTAGATTAGGAGAGATAAGTACAAGAGGACATGGCTTTAGGGTGAAAGGGGAAAGGTTTAGGGGGAACATTAGGGGGAATCTCTTCACTCAGAGAGTGGTGGGAGTGTGGAACGAGCTGCCATCCGACGTAGTAAATGTGGGCTCACTCTTAAGCTTTAAGAATAAATTGGATAGATACATGGACGGGAGAGGTCTGGAGGGGTATGGACTGGGTGCAGGGAAGTGGGACTGGCAGAATAAGGTTTCGGCACAGACTAGGAAGGGTCGAATGGCCTGTTTTCTGTGCTGTAGTGTTCTATGGTTCTAACTCAATTCATACCATAGATTTAATTTTTTTTATCCCATCAAATATTCTACCAATTGTTATCAAGTTCCTGCTGGGCTCCTTTTGAGGCCAACACAGTGAAATAAGAGCCACTGCAGAATTATAAGCAAGGGAACCCTTCAGGATGTTTGCACTCCCCGGCCTCGAGATGCACATCATAAGCTTTTATTTTAGACTAAGAGTCACACAGCACAGAAGTGGAACCTTCAGCCCACCTCATCCATCCCAATCTTTTTGCCCATCCACACTAATCTCACTTGCCCGCATTAGGACCGTATCCTTCTACACCTTGCCTATTAAAGTTTCTTTCCAAATGCCTCTTAACATAGTGACTATATCTGACTCCACCACCTCCCCTGGCAGCACGTCCCAGACAGCAACTATTTTCTGTATAAAAAAAATCCTTCAGATCCCCTTTAAAACTCCTCCCTCTCACCCAAAACCTCTGCCCTCTTGTTTTTGATAGCCTAATCAGGGGAATCCAATTCACTCAACTGCTCAGTGCACATCAGGAATTGTATCATTGGTCCTGACATCTGCACTCTTTAGTACTACATCAACGGCAGCGCCAGAACAACATGACCGCAAGTAGATAAAATGAACTGCTGTTATGTAAATAAATCAAGCTAACTAAAGCTCCGACTAGAATGAACAATTGACTGATGGCTTCACAAGGTAATGAAAGGGTCACAGCAGATTAACCTAGATTACAAAATCGTGAGAGCACAGCCCCTGTGCTTTGAAGCCAATTAAGTAATGATTAAAAAAGTCTTTCGAATGACTTGACAGGTGTGCAATTTTAAATTAGCAAGAATAGGGGCTTGAAACAGAACACAGAATTTGCTAATTGAACATTGAATAAATTTACATACTGAATCAGAGCAGATTCCATTGCAAAAAAATCTGGGAACATCCCATGAGCAAATCCTAATTTTTAGACACACAAGTGATCTTTACCCAATTCCACCTGCAGCTACCCACTGCCCCCAAACCTGGCCACGTGGTGCATCAGGACCTGAAAACTGGAATCCCAATAATTTCCTCATGCACAACAAGGTGTCTTTGACACAAAAAACCCTCAACCTTATAGCATATGGTGAATAAAGCTGGTGCACAGCAGGACTGACTGGAGTTTATGTTCACACATCACAAAAACGTGACCTCTCAGTTGTTGAGGGTTGTAAAATGTCGATGTTAAAACTTGAGCCTCATCGTCTGCACAAATCTGCTCCATCTTCTCTGGTGATCTTATGCTGTGGCCACAGTGGCTGTAATTGGACAAAGCAATCCAGAAATGGCAGAACAGAGGACAAATGGTACAATATGAAGGCAGCTATTCATCTACACTGCCCAAACCAGCCATGTAAATGAGTTATCCACTCAGTCTGGTCCATCTCCCGCTCCCCATTATCCTGTCACCTTTTGCTTCAAGTCAAGGACATGAGAGATTTAGGGGAACAGGCAGAACTCTGGGGTATGGGACAAACCACAAGAACTTTTCAACAGACGACAGCATAAATGGCCAATTTGCCTTCCTTGAGAGCTTCAGACGTTTCTGCTTTTAAGTATTTAACTTGTGAAATTGTTCTCTTTTGAAAGTTACTGAATTGGTTTCCAGCAGCTGGTTTGGCAGCAGAAATCAGCAGCCAAGTGAATACAGCAGGCTGATGAGATGCTGATCTTTAACCAAATCTCCGAGAACTGAACCTGGAAATCTAATCTTGCAAATGTGGCAGCACCTCAAACAATGGAGGAGTGCGTGCTCCCAGCAAGAAGTCGTGCTTTCCCCAAGTGCTGTGTTCATCTATTTCATTCTCACTCCACATTTCCCAGCTCCAGCGCCAGGATGCAAACTGCCCATGGTTTGATCCACAGCTCTCTGGATCCGTACCAGCAATGGTGCAAGACATGAATGTTCTCCTCCTATGCAGGCTTGCTCTGTAAATGTAGAAGCTGGGTCACCCAAAACCCCATTCTCCACAAATCCAGTAGCCCAGCAATTCACTCAAAGTGTATTAGAATTGGACTGCCACGGAAGCACCTTAACGAGCACACCACCACTATCAGCCTCCACCCCTCGGAGCACAGATAACTGGGTGAAATGAGAAGTTCCACAAGGAGGACAAAGGGTAGATTTTTCCACCTGGCAGTAAAACATTGCTTGCACTGTTCTGTGCAAAGTGGACTCAAGGTTCGAAGAGGAACATTACAAACTTTTCAGCCCAGATTCTTATGACTTGTGCTAAATTTTGGACATGATACAGAAATTTATGACAATGGCCCCAGGGGCAGGAGATGCTGGGATTTTTCGACTTATAGAGGGGAAGGTTAAGTGAAATTTGAGAATGTTTAAAACTGAGGGGTTGTCAAAGAGTGCATAAGGGAACAACTTAAGGGAATTAATGTGCTGAGATTGGAAAATATAGCAAAGTGTACAAAGATACAAAAGTAACTAACTGGCAGGAATTGAATAAATGCTCAGAAATTGAACATTTTGCATTGCTTTTGAAAAAGCAGGAATAGTACTAATGGCAGAGGCAGGAGGAGAGATGAGCCCCTTCATGGAGAATTTAGGGAGTTAAGTCGAAAGTTAAAAATCAGGACCTTAAGTGTTGTAATCTCAGGATTGCTCCCTGTGCCGTGTGTTAGCGATGCCAGAAACAGGAAGACAGTGCCACTGAAGGAGCTGCTGTAGGAGGGAGGACTTCAGATACAGTGTAGCCCTGCATTATGGCAATTTGAGTATTCACCCTTACAGGATTCACAAATCACTACCAAAATATTTGAGATATGGAATAAAGATTCACTCATACAGAATTTATGTGAGAAAAAAACCCTAAATAAACACAAAATTCAAAAGTAGTGACAGGTATTGCCAATGGTTCATATTACAGACGGTTTTCTGGGAAGGCAACCCGTCTGGCATGTCAGGGTATACTGCTTTTGGATCATTGGGCTCTCTTCCAGGGCAGGGGAGACCTATATGGCAGGTGAGACATGTCAGGGTATACTGCTTTTGGATCATTGGGCTCTCTTCCAGGGCAGGGGAGACCTATATGGCAGGTGAGACATGTCAGGGTATACTGCTTTTGGATCATCGGGCTCTCTTCCAGGGCAGGTGATACCTATACAAGGATGGATTGGAGAGGCACCAATATACTTGCAGGGAGGTTTGCTTGTGCTACTCGGGAGGGGTTAAGCTAATGTGGCAGGACGGAGGGAAGCAGAGCAGTAGGGGGAGTGATTGATGAGTTGGCAGAGGTTAAGTCGAACAAGTCCAATAGCAAAAACAGGCAGGATAGTGAACATAGCAGGAGTGATGGTCTGAAGTGTATTTATTTTAATGCAAGGAGTATAATGGGAAAGGCAGATGAGCTTAGAGCCTGGATTAGTACATGGAAATACGATATTGCAACCATTACAGAAACTTGGTTAAGAGAAGGACAGGACTGGAAGCTCAGTGATCCAGGGTTTTGATGAAAAGGATGTAAGAGAGGTAGGGGAGCTGCAGTACTGATCAGGGAGAATGTCACAGCTTTAACTTAGAGAGGACATCTTGGAGGGTTCATCCAGCAAGGCCATATAGTTAGAGCTCAGGAACAGGATGTGCAGCCACCATGATTGGGTTGTACACAGGCCTCCCAATAGGCAACAGAAACTTGAGGAACAGATATTCAGGCAGATCATGAAAAGATGCAAAAGCGACAGGATTATTGTAGTGGGTGATTTTAACTTCACCTGCATTGACTGAGGCTCTCTTCGTGCCGGGTGCCTAGATGGGGCAGAACATGTTAGGTACATTCAGGAAGGTTTCTTGAAACAATATGAAGATAGTCCAACTGGAGATGGGGCCTTATACTGGGGAATGAGCCAGGCCAGGCGATCAAAGTTTCACTAGAGGAGCATTTTGGGAACAGTGACCATAAATCTGAAAGTTCAAATAGCTAGATACAAGGATAAGACTCGTCCTTGGGTGAAAGTGCTAAATTGGGGAAGGCTAATTATAACAGAATTAGACAGGAACTGGACAAAATAGATTGGGAACAACTGTTTGAGGGTAAACCCACATCTGACATGTGGGAATCTTTTAAAAGCCAGTTGATTAGAGTTCAGGACCAGCATGTTCCTGCGAGGATGGAAGATAAGGATGACAAGTTTCAGTAACTTTGGATGACAGGAGATATTGCAAGTTGTACACGGTGAGGAATCAATCATTGACTGTAAAACTCAATAATCAATTTACATACCACACGTCAAGTGGCTCCCTGCTGTACGCTGTTCAAATAGAGGTCTTCCATTACACAGCTGCATCTTATGATTTCAAATCCTGCTTCTAAGTTTCAATACATTCAATGGAAGTAGTCTGTTAGCTAATAGTATTTCTTTTTAGTTAGTAGGCAGTACGGTAGCATAGCCGTTAGTGTGACGCTATTATAGCACCAGTGACCCGGGTTCAATTCCCACCACTGCCTGTAAGGAGTTTGTACGTTCTCCCCGTGTCTGCGTGGGTTTCCTCTGGGTGCTCCGGTTTCCTCCCACATTCCAAAGACGTACGGGTTAGTAGGTTAAGAACCATAGAACCATAGAACTATACAGCACAAAACAGGCCCTTCGGCCCACCATGTTGTGCCGTCCATCAAACCACCCTCTCACTATCTAACCCTTTTCTCCCGCATATCCCTCTATCTCACATTCCTCCATGTGCCTATCCAACAAACTCTTGAACCTGTCCAATGTATCTGCCTCCACCACCACTCCAGGCAGTGCATTCCATGCACCAACAACTCTCTGGGTGAAAAATCTCCTCCTGACATCTCCCCTGAACCTCCCACCCATAACCTTAAAACCATGTCCTCTCGTCTTGAGCATTGGTGCCCTGGGAAGGAGGCGCTGACTGTCTACTCTATCTATTCCCCTCAATATTTTATATACCTCTATCATGTCTCCCCTCATCCTCCTTCACTCCAATGAGTAAACCCCAGCTCCTTTAGTCTCTCCTCATAATCCATACTCTCTAATCCAGGCAGCATCCTGGTAAATCTCCTCTGCACCCTCTCCAACGCCTCCACATCCTTCCTATAATGCGGCGACCAGAACTGAGCACAGTACTCTAAGTGTGGTCTATCCAGAGTTTTGTAAAGCTGCATTATCACTTCACAGCTCCTAAACTCAATCCCACGATTTATGAAAGCTAACATCCCATAGACCTTCTTAACTGCTCCATCCACCTGTGAGGCAACTTTCAGTGAACTGTGAATATGAACCCTCAGATCCCTCTGCTCCTCTACACTGCCAAGTACCTTGCCATTTACCTTGTACTCTGCCCTGGAGTTTGTCCTTCCAAAGTGTACCACCTCACACTTCTCCGGATTGAACTTCATCTGCCGCTTGTCAGCCCAGCTCTGCATCCTATCAATATCCCTCTGTAAGTTCCAACAGCCCTCCACACTATCCACAACACCACCGATCTTAGTGTCATCTGCAAACTTACTAACCCAGCCTTCCACCCCCTCATCTAAGTCATCTATAGATATCACAAAAAGTAGAGGTCCCAGAACCAATCCCTGCGGGATACCACTAGTCACTGCCCTCCAATCTGAGGGCACTCCTTCCACCACAACCCTCTGCCTTCTACATGCAAGCCAATTCCTAATCCACACAGCCAAGCTTCCTTGGATCCCTTGGCCTCTGACCTTCTGAAGAAGCCTACTATGAGGAACCTTTCAAATGCCTTACTAAAATCCATATAGACCACATCCACCACACTACCCTCATCAATCTTCCTCGTCACCTCCTCAAAGAACTCTATCAGGCTTGTGAGGCAAGATCTTCCCTTCACAAAGCCATGCTGGCTGTCCCTAATCAGTCCATGATTCTCCAGGTGTTCATAGATCCTATCCCTTAGAATCCTTTCTAACAGCTTACCCACCACAGACGTAAGGCTCACCGGTCTGTAATTCCCTGGACTATCCCTACTACCTTTTTGAACAAGGGGACAACATTTGCCACCCTCCAATCCTCCGGCACCATCCCCGTGGACAACGAGGACTCAAAGATCCTTACCAGCGGTTCAACAATCTCCTCCCTCGCCTCGCGAAGCAGCCTGGGGAAAATCCCGTCAGGCCCCGGAGATTTATCTGTCTCGATATTATTTAACAACTTCAACACATCCTCCCTCTTGATATCTACAACCTCAAGAACTTTACCCCTACCAGCATTAACATGGGTGTAATTGGGCGGCGTGGGCTCGTTGGGCCAGAAGGGCCTGTTACTGTGCTATATAAATAAAGTTTAAACATTTTAATGTGTTTATTAATATGTTATTGACAATCAAACATTATAAGGCACACACACAGTGCTGGAGGAACTCAGCAGGTCAGGCAGCATCTGTGGAGGGAAATAAACAGCCGACGTTTCAGGTCGAGACCCAAAATGTCAACTGTTTATTTCCCTCCATAGATGCTGCCTGACCTGCTGAGTTCCTCCAGCACTTTGTGTGTGTTGCTCCAGATTCCAGCATCTGCAGAATCTCCTGTGTCTCCATTATAAGGCATATTTATGTTTATTTTGCAGGTGCATTGTGTACCAAAGAGAGGGTCTGGTGTTATCCACAATTTCTGTTATCTGCAGGAAGTCTGTACTTCTACCCCTTCCAGATAACAGAACTTTGTGTAATTCAATAATTCTTTTAAGAAGTTGCCACAGCCAACATGAGCTGAATAGCCTCCTGAATAATATAATTCGGTAAACTGCAACATCTTCTTCCATTTCTAAGAGCCAATCCCAAGCAATATACTCAGGATCAGGCTGCCAGACTGAGTCAAAACCCCGTTTACTAACAGCATCAACTTGACAACAGCTGGTGCGAACACTGAGTTCTTGGCTTCTTACCCATGGGTAAGAACTGAAGCATGTCCGCAGGACAGGTCTCAGCACATCTACACCAGACACCCTGTGGAAGCAATAGCAACCTTGATACAGATACACAAGCTAATGAACTGCTGGAGTTGGGGAGCATTTACTTTGCCCCACTAATTGCCCCATACAAGTTAAAACACCTCCCTCAGGATGTTCTGAAACAAAGGTCAAGCAAAAAGGCCCCACATCACGCACAGGTTCCCTTTTAAGTTTCTTCCAGAAAATCATTCGCCCTTTGATTCAGTCACCAAAGGAGGTGAAGAAAACAAATTGCAATCATGTTTAAAGACATGATCTTTCTTCCATGAGCTCTCTTTCCCAGTCATTCTCACCTCTGTTAACTCCCACATCCCTGGAACTTGCTGTGTGCTCACCATTCCACACCCAAAACACAGATCAGCCCTTGGGTCTGCACTGACTCTTTAAAAGAATGGCGATCACCTTTGTTCCACATCCCTTAAGATCCTGGGGTTTATGTTGAGAGGAAAGCTTTGCCAGGGCCTGGAGATCTCAATTTTCACTCACCACACTGTCAACTATTTGTCATCATTGCACAAGGGCTACGCACAACAACGGAGAGAATGATATTCAAGGGGTTCCATCCATATCGATTATGCTCAAAATTGTTTTAAAGTCAATACAGATAAGACCCAAAAGTAATGATGAAAGAATAGGTCAGCATGAAACAAGCAGATGGTTCCTCATGGCCAAGGGTTCAAGATGACGGACAACAAATAAATAACTATATTTAAAACATTTAGATTAGAGGAAGTAGTAGTTTGTTCACAAAGATTTTGTTCAAAACATTCAAAAAGAAACTGGTTGAGGCAGACATAGATAAGTGGAAGAAAATGGGTAAGGAAAGATGATTTCAGGATTGCATAAAAGAGTACAGTAGTTACGATTACAACTTTTGGCTCACGTTGAGCATACTGCAATGCAAACAATTTGGGGCAAATGACTAAACCCCTTATCTATAGACTGAAAAACCACAACAATTTTTAAGACAACGCTAGCAATTTTAACTAGTAACAACCCTAAATCTTTCTCAGCATTTTCTGAAAATCTAAATCAAACACTTTTAGTCAAGAGTTTGAAGGACATGAAAGTGAAGTGGATAGAGGCATCAAGATGCCGACCAGCCACATCCTAAGTGAATGGAGTATCAGGGCGGGGCAGGCACTGAAACTGGAAGAGAAAAAGGTAAATATAAGCAATACCCCTACTTTCATAGAACAGCACAGCACAGGAACAGGCCCTTCAGCCCACCATGTCAGTGCCGACCATGACGCCAATCCAAACTAATCCCATCTGCCTGCCTACGATGCATATCCCTCTATTCCCTGCCTGTTTACATGCCTGTCTAAATGCCTCTTAAATGTTGCTATTGTATCTGTATCCACCACTTCCCCTCGCAGCACGTTTCAGGCACCCCACTTTCTCCCCGGGAGAAAGACTCTATCTACCCTATCTATCCCGCTCATAACTTTATAACCTGAGGCCACCCCTCAGCCTCCGATGCTCTGTAGAAAACAATCCAAGTTCATCCAACCTCTCCTTATAGCTAATACTCTCTAATCCAGGCAGCACCCTGGTGAACCTCTTCTGCACCCTCTCCAAAGCCTCCACATCCTTCCTGTAAAGTGGTGGCCAGAACCACACACAATACTCTAAGTGTGGCTGAACCAAAGTTTTATACAGGGGCAACATGACTTCCCGGCTTTTATGTTCAACACCCCTATCTATGGAGGCAAGTATGCTGTATGCCTTCCTTACACCCTATCTACTTGCATTGCAACTTTCTGGGAGCTATGGAGGCAAGTATGCTGTATGCCTTCTTTACACCCTATCTACTTGCATTGCAACTTTCTGGGAGCTATGGACTTGCACCCCAAAATCCCTCTGTACATCAATGTTCCTGAGGGTCCTGCTGTTTACTGTATGCTTTCCTCTTACATTTGACCTCCCAGAGTGTAACACTTCACACTTGTCCAGATTAAATTTGATCTGGCATTTCTCTGCCCACATTTCCAACTGGTCTATATCCTGCTGAAACCTTTGACAATCTTCCTCGGTATCCACAACTCTGAAAACGTTGGTGTCATCTACAAACTTACTAATCAGCTCACCTACATTTTCGTCCAAATCATTTAAATATATATCACAAGCAGAGGTCCCAGCCCTGATCCTTGAAGAAAACTACTGGTCACAGACCCCCAGTCAGAATAACACCCCTCCACCATCTGTCTTCTACAGCCAAGCCAAACTTGAATCTAATCCGCCTAATCTCCATGGATCTCCTTAATCTTCTGGATCAGCCTACCACGAGGGATCTTTTCAAAAGCTTTACTGAAGTCCATATAGGCAACATCCACTGCCCTACCCTCATCAATTATCTACTCAAAAAAAAACTCAATCAATTTGTAATACATGACCTCCCCCACACAAAGCCATGCTGACTATACCTAATAACTCCATGCTTTTCCAGAAGCAAGTAGATCTTATCCCTCAGAATCTTCTCCAATCATTTCCCTACCACTAATGTAAGGCTCATCAACTGATGATTTCCTGGTTTGTCTCTATTGCCAGAGGAACCACATTGGCTATGACTCGCAGAAATGTGTACAAGTGAACTCCAGAACAATGAAATTTAGCTGTGAATCCACAGGTGACTTAAAAGCGAACTGAGGCACATGGTTTGGACGCATATGTGAAGAACAACCCCTCATGCAACACTAACAGGAAAGGAGAGAAAAAGCAAACAAATCCTTAATTATAACTGTAACAGTGAAAGCAAAATATAAAGAGCTCTGTCTCCATTCAATGGACTTTAAGCATCTTTTGCATCATGATCAGTAAGGGAGGCACAACCAGCAATGCTTAATTGCACTGGGTGAATCACTATGGGGAAAATTTTTTTATTTGTTCCACAAGTTATTTGCTCTTAATATCAGCTGGCTGCAGAATGAACTATGCAAGTACAACTGCTTCTGTTTATTCTATTGGTAACCACACAAACACAAGACCACATCAATCCTGACTTCAATTTTATGCTTTCAGAGAGGAGTGTATTAATCACAATCAACCAAGTCTAAGAGATATGAAGACACTTCTTCAGACATTGCTGTGAAAATGAGAATATAAGTTATCCCTATGAATGTTCCAATGCCCTTCAAACATAATTGTGCCATTTATAAGAGACTATTGGCCCACTTTCTCTTTCCATCCACATCACCAGCTGCTGCTGGGGTGGTGTTCCACTCAACAGGCTGCTCATCAACGTGAATTTTCAGCACGAGGTTTGATGGTACATGTCAGATGATTTGAGCTCCCGGGGCAACATAGACAAGACTAATCTTGTACCATTATTCGACCCTCACCACCCCCCACCCCCCCACCCGTGCCCTGACGAACACTTTTCGACAACTATAATGGTTAGCGACCTCAAACAGACCATTTCAGATCCAGAAAGTCAACACATGAGGTTCTGATCCTTATGGCTCCATTGCACAGTGCTTTCAGAAAAAGGGGAAATTTGTAAGCTTTCCAACTGAATAAAAATAGTAATACAACACATTTGGAAGTACTCATGGGAAGTCAAAAATTGATGTCATTTCTAATATTTATGAGGGGTGTAATTGAACTTCTAATTATTAAGGACAAGCAGAAGACCAGATGGAAGGACAAGGAGCCAAAGGTACTATCCATGGAATTAGACGGAATCTCCATGCCTTTCAGAGCAGGCAACAAATTAAAAAAAGGCATATTTACATAGCACTCCAAGTAAAGCCAATTAAAAACACTTGAAAAGGAATCACTGTTGAAGAAAAGATAGCAGTCTGCTTGCACACAACAAGCTCCCACAAACAGCAATGTGATAATTATCAGCCGATTTGTTTGCCAGTTGACAGATAAAGACTTGTCCAAGAGATGAGAGAAAATTCCCTTGTTGCTCTTCAAAACAGTACCTTGGGATCTTATACCCAAAGGAAGACGGTCTTTGGTTTAACTCCTCATTCAAATGACGGTGTTGCTGACAGTTCTGCTCACTCAGTACTGCATATGAAGTGCCAGCCTGGATTATGTGCACAAGTCTCTGGAGTGGTACTTGAGCCCACAATCTTCTGATTAAAAACTAAAACTGCTACACTGTGCCACAGGTGACACCTTAGTGGGTTCTTCAAAACAGCAACAAACTCCTGAGCAGCACTGTAACGTCATACGCAGCAGTTTAAAATAAGACAAGCAGATCTCCACACTCCTGTTGAGCACAGGGACAGCTGCTGCACGTACCTTGTGTGTTTCCATTCTGTGTTGTGCTATTGTTGTCAGTTTTCCGATGACCGTTTTTAACCGTTCTTGTGTCGCGTGTGAAACTGTGTTTACTATGTCAATGGGAACATCCGTGATTCCAAATCTTTTAGCTGCAAAACATTTTGTTTGAAATAGATTCTCAAATTCTTTTTTTTTAAAAACCAACGATGACTTCTCAACCAAATTAAAATGGTCAAAAAAAAACACTGCCAATGTCCTCCATATCATATAGAGGCAAGCTCAGCTCAGGGAGTACATTGTGGTACATTTACCTTGGAAATAGTTTGCAATGGGGCTGAGCCCTAAAGCTGGGGACAAGGATTGAGGAATATTCAACTTTAAAATATATTGAAATGTCCAAAATTGTATGGTACCCAACCACATGACTGCAAGCTGTAATCCATTATTAACCTATTGCAAAGCTTTTACATTATTTGCATATACAGCAAAATGCAGCTGAACCCTGACCCTAATGCCAGCAATCAACAGGGATTCCTCAGAAGCAACAATTGTTCTAGTTGCTGTTAGCTGCACATGGAGTCTTAATATACTGCCCTCCACCTGTCATCTTCAGAACATCCATAATCCTTTGAGCCCATAACTAACCGGTTCAGGTCTGGGACATGCCACTTGGGAGATTTTGCTTCAGACAAGTTGCAAAACTAAACAATTCAAGATCACATTACTTCCTAACCACCCTCCATCTCCAGTGCATTAGAGTCATTGAAGCAGCAACTGCAAACGTCCTTGTGTGCAGGTTCACACAGTATGAAATTCATTAACCAGTTTCTCCTGGGGAGTGGGAGTTCTTGAGAGCTAGCACAGGCACAAAGGCCAAAAGGCTTCTTCTTGTGCTGTGCCATGCTACAATTCACTATAACACGTACAAGACACAAAAGAACATCATGGCAGTTGCTCCTCCAGAGCCAGATGGTTTGTTAAACCTAGGCACTGAAGCCAAGGTCAGAATCCGCACTACAACTGAGACCACCCTTACAAATGAATCAGTGGCTGCGTGGTGCCTTCAATATCTCTCTTCAATGCCATGCATCACAACCTGCCAGAGAATCCATCCTGCCAAAACAGTGCTCTTCAATGTTGGGAATCAGTTGTGGCTCTTTGTGTTACTGATCAAATGAAGATGACGTTTAGTGAGCTGGTTACGCTGCAGGGACAGAAGTAAAGGAGATGGGTGACCACCAGGAAAGGCAGTAAGCACAGGCGGGTAGTGCAGGAGTTCCCTCCAGTTATTCCCCTCTCAAACAGGTATACCATTTTTGGATACTATTGAGGAGGAAAGCCCTCTCAGAGGAAAGGGGCAGCAGCCAAGTCTGTGGCACCACAGTTGGCTCTGATGCACAGAGGGGACGGTGGGGGGGAGGTGGGGGGTGGAATCCAGACGAGATTCCAGGGGGATTCATGAGCTTGGGGAACAGACGGGTGCTTCGGTGACTGAGAGCAAGACTCCAGAATGATGATATATTCAGAAGTATAGGTAAGGAGAAAAATATAGAGGATAAATTAAGTCCAATGGGCAGAACAGACAGAGGGAGGTTAGGGAGCACGTGCATGCTCCACTGCATTTACTTGAATGCAAGGAGCTGCACAGATAAGTCGGATGAGCTGAGAGACACAAGAAACTGCTGATGCTGAAACATTGAGCGAAAAAAACTCCAGGAAGAACTCAACAGATCAAGAACCATCTGTGGAAGTAAGGTGATGGTCAACATTTTGGGTCAAGACCCAGCATCAGGACTGAGAGTGCAGAGGGAAGATAGCCGGTATATAGAAGCTTACAATCCAATGGTATGAGCATTGAATTTTCCAATTTCAGGTAACCCACTCCCTGTGTTCCTTTCCCACTACTTGTCCATCCAGGGTCTCCCCTTTTGTTCATCTTTTCTATTCCTCCCCCCACCCCCACCCCATCATTACCAAGACTCTTCACCCTCCCCCACCTGGTTCATCCTCCCTCATCTCGCTCCACCTATCACCTACCAGCCGCTGTCTCAACACTTCCCCTCCTCCACCCGCCCATCATCCTCCCTCATCATGTTCCACCAATCACCAACCAGCTGCTGTCTCATCCCTCCATCCCATGCCTATAAACAGACCATCTTCCCTTTACACTGCCCTGATGCAGGGTCTCAACCTGAAACATCAACCATCACCTTGCCTCCACAGTTGCTACTTGACCTGCTAAAATCTTCCAGCGATTTGTTTTCAGCTCCAGGTGAGCTGAGAGCCTGGATTAGCACTTGGAAATATGATACTGCAATCACGAAAATGTGGTTGAAGGAAGGACAGGACCGCAGCTTAACCTTCTGGGGTATAGAAGTTTCAGACATGATAGAGGAAGGGGAAATCGCACTTCTGGTTAGGGAGAAGCAGCACGGAGAGGGGACATCCTTGGAGGGATCGTCCAATGAAGCCATATGGGTAGAACGTAGGTTTGAGAGAGGGGTGATCACTTTGCTGGGGTTATACTACAGTCCTCCCAATAGTCTGAACTAGAGGAACAGATATGTAAGCAAATCACAGGAAGATCTTCGAGCAATATCTATGAGTTATAGTAGTACTAGAGAAACAAAGGACTGCAGATGCTGGAATCTAGATGAAAAACACAATGACGCTGGAGGAACTCAGCAGGCCAGGCAGCATCCGTGAAGAAAAGCAGGAGGTCAATGTTTCAGGTCAGAACCCTTCTTCAGGACTGAAGATAGGAAAAGGGGAAGCCCAATATATAGGAGGGAAAAGCAGAGCAGTGATAGGTGGACAAAAGAGGGGAGGCGGGGTGGGCACAAGGCGGTGAAAGGTAGATGCAGGTAAGAGATAGTGATAGGCAGGTGCGGGGGAGGAGGGGAGAGCAGATCCACCAGGGAATGGGTCAAAGGTAAGTAAGCAGAGGGGGAAAAAAATGCGGGGGGGGGGGGGGGGGTGGGAGTAGAAAAAAAAGCTAGGAAAGGGAAAAGATGAGGCATGGTTGGGGGGTTGTGGGGATTACTTAAAGTGGGAGATTCAATGTTTACCTCGATTACAGCTCCTTCCACTGTCTTTTGCAAGGACGTGATCCCTTTTTCTCAATTTCTCCGCCTCCACCGCATCTGCACCCATGATGAGGCTTTCCACTCCAGGACATCCGGGATGTCCAACTTCTTTTCTAACATGGCTTCCCCCCACTGTGGTCGAGAGAGCTCGCACCCGTTTCTCTGCCATTTCCTGCACCTCTGCTCTCACCCCTCCCAGACCCAACAGGGATAGGGTCCCCCTTGTCCTCACATTTCATCCCACCAACCTACGTATCCAACACATCATTCTCCGCCACTTCTGCCATCTCCAACGGGATCCCACTACCAAGCATATCTTCCCCTCACCACCCCTTTCTGCCTTTCACAAGGACCGTTCTCTCCACGACTCCCTAGTTCTCCTCCACTGCCAGGAGAATTCCAAGCACAAACTGGAGGAACAGCACCTCATTTCCCATCTTGGAACCTTGCAGCCTAATGGCGTGAACATTGAATTCTCCCACTTTAAGTAATCCCCACACACCTTCCCTCCCCCAAACCATGCCTTTTCTTTCCTTCCCTTTCCTAGCCCCTCTCTCTTTTTTCTATCCTCCCCCCACCACTTTTTTCTCTCCTTACCTTTGACCATCCCCTGGTGGATCTGCTCTCCCCTCCTTCCCCTGCACCTGCCTATCACTGTTTCTTACCTGCGTCTACCTGTCACCACCCTGTGCCCACCCCGCCTCCCCTCTTTTGTCCACCTATCACTGCTCTGCTTTTCCCTTTTCCTATCTTCAGTCCTGAAGAAGGGTCCTGACCTGAAACATTGACCGCCTGCTTTTCTCCACGGATGCTGCCTGGCCTGCTGAGTTCCTCCAGCATCATCATGTTTTTCATTAGTTATAGTAGTGGGGGATTTTAACTTTCCCGATATTGACTCGGGTTGTCTTAGTACAAGGGCTTAGATGGGGTGGAATTTGTTAAGTGCATCTAAGAAAGTTTTTTGAGGCAGTATATAGAGATTCCTGCTGAAGAGATAGCAGTAACTAAACCTTACCTTAGGAAATGAAACTGGACAGGTGGAAGTGCTGGTGGGGGAATACTTTGGGAACAGTGACCAGAATTCTGGAAGTTCAAAGTAATTATGGAAAGGGATAAAGTTGGTTAGGGCAGCAGAGATCAGCCAGGTAACGACAGGCTGATGAGCCTTCTGTCAGTGCTGGGTAAATTATGAGAGAAAATCCTAAGGAATAGGATTTATGTACATTTGTAAAGACAGGGCCTCAGAGATAGCATGATTTTGTGCAGGAGAAGTCCTGCCTCAATAATTTGATTGAGATTTTTACAAAAAGATTGGTGAAAGCAGAATGGTAGATGTTGCCTACGTGGACAAGGCATTTGACAAGGTCCCACATGGTTAGATAATCCAGAACAACACTTGGGATACAAGGCGAGCTGGCTAATTGAATGCAAAACTGGCTTGGTGACAGGAGGCAGAGGCTGGTGGTGGAAGGTCTGTGACCAGTGGTGTAACACAGGACTGGGATCCCTGTTGCTTGTGATGCATATATTTATGATTTGGATGTGAATGTAGGAGGTATGATTAGTAAATTTGCAAATGACACAGAAGTTAGTGGTGTTGTGGACAATGAAGAAGGGTGTCTAAGGCTACAGCAGGATTTTGATCAGACGGAAAGTTGGGAGCATCGGCAGATGGAATTTAATCCTGACAAGTGCAAGGTGATGCATGTTGGGGAAATCAAATGGGGGTAGGACATATACAGTAAACAGTAGGGTGCTAAGGAATGTTGATCAACAGAGGAACCTTAGAATTCAAGTCCATAGTTCCCTGAATGTAGCAACATGGGTAGATAGAACAGTGAAGAAGGCATATGGCATGCTTGCCTTCAAAGACCAAGGCATAAAGTTGGGATGTAATGTTGCAACTTGACAAAACACTAGTTAAACTGCACTTGGAGTACCATGTGCATTTCTGGTCACCACACTATAGGAAGGGCATGATTGTGCTGGAGATTCACCAGGACGTTGTCTGGATTGAAGGACCCCAGCCGTGTCACACCACTAGTCACAGACTTACCGTCGGTTATCGGGAGAGATCAGAAAGGCTGGGCTCATTTTCCCTCCAGCTAATGAGACCTGAGAGAGGAAGGCAAATTTAGAAGAGGAAAAGATAGCATTGAGAGTCAAAATACTTCTCCCATGGTAGGGAACAAGGGAGGAAGGAGTTTCAAAGGGGATTCGACAGGAAATTTTTTTTTGAAAACACAGAATGGCTTACATGTGGAACTTGTTGCCAGAGGAGGTGGTGGAGTCAGATACAATTACTGTGTTTAAGAGGCATTTAGACAGACACTCAAATAGGCAAGGCATGGAAGGACACGCACCTCGTGCGGGGAAATGGGATTAGTGTAGCTGGGCAAAGGTGGTCACGGACATGGCGGGTTGAAGGGCTGTATAACTCTGTGACCCGATCATCCTGAGATCATGCCCCAAATACAAATACCACGGATTTTAACTTTTTCATGCATTGTTGGTAAAATAAAGATAAAAAGCAGAATTACTAAATGCTTATTGAGCAGAATAGTGGTGTCAGTAACTGTACACATTTAAAACTGGTTTTCACCTAAAATGTACATGTCCACAGCCATATGTGGACAGTCAACAATACCCAACCTCATTCTCACCCCAGTAATTACATCGTCTTTCAGCTTCTCCTCACAACAACATGGCCTCCTGATATCTGTAGGAAACCACCTTCACAGTGCTACTGCCCATTCCTGCTGACAGGAGAACATCAGAAACAAGAGGCCAGTAAATAACATTTTGGCTGATCCAGTTTTGGCTTCAACATAACTCTCCCACTCTCTCTCCATATTCGTTGACTGCATTAGAGTTTAAGGCAGCCAATTCACACACCCCTGCCATTAAGTGCATTCAATGGCTCTAATTCCACAGCCCTCTGGGTAGACAATTCTAAAAATGTAACAAATAAATTCCTCCTCAACTCATTCTTAAATGGACAACCTCATATGCTGATACCAATATCCCTCATTCTAGATACCCACATAAGGGGGAACATCCTCTCTGGATCCACGCTGCAATCCAACTCAATCTTAAATATTTCAATAAGATCACTTCTCATTCTTCTAAATTATAACAAGTATACATCCAATTTTTCTTTATATAACAACGCCTTCATCCCAGGAATCAATCTGGTAAACATTTTCTGCACTGTTTCCAATGTATGCGTATCCTTCCTTGATTATGGAAGCTAAAACTGCACAAAGTATTCCCGGTGTGGTTTCACCAGCACCATGTAAAGTTGCATCAGTACTTCCCAACTTTTATACTTAACACACCTTGTAATAATGCAAACTTTCCATCAGCTGCCCTGGTTATTTGCAGAATTATTATTGTGCTGCATGTTAACTTTCATAGACGAGAACCCCCAAATGCTTTTGTACCACAATATTTTGTAGTCTCACCCCATTTAAATCATAACTTGCTTTCTCATTCTTCTTTGCAGAATACAATTTCCCACATTACAATAAATTTCATGACATATGTCAGTGATAATAAACCTGATTCTGACTATACACCACCTGCCAATTTCTTGCCACTCACCTGACCTACCCACATCCCTTGCAGGCTTTTTGCATCTTCCCCACAACTTGCAAACCCATCTATCCTTGTGCGATTAGAAAATCTGGCTGGAATACACTCAGTTTCTTCATTGAATTATAAATTACAAATAGTCGAGGCACCCCACTATTTATTAACTGCTAATCTGAAAATAATTCATTTGGCCAGCTCTGTTTACTGTTAGATAACCACTCTCCCCTATCCACACCAATCAATTACCCTCAACACTGTGCTCCCTTATCTTGGACCTTTTAAGTGGCATCTTATCGAATGCCCTGTGGAAACCCAAAAACACTTCATCTACTGTTATCTCTTTATCCTTCTTGTTAGTTACATCCTTAAAAAAAACAAGAAATTTGCCAAACAAGATTTCCCTTTTATAAAATCACATTGGCTCGAATGTCTTACTATTTTCCGCATAGCACATCAACACCTCCTTCATATTGGATTCCAGCATTTTCCCCAATGACAGATGTTAAGCTGACTAGTCTACAGTTTCCTACTTTGTCTCTCTAGTGACATTACTGCTGCTGTTTTCCAGTCCTCTCGAACCTCTCCAGAACCTGGGGGATTTTGGTAGATGAAAACCAACACGTCTATATCTCTGAAGTCACTTCCTTTAAAACCCGAGGATGGAGGTCACAGAGACCCCATTCGCTTGCCTGGCACTCTCTCTCCAGTGATAGTTTCTCTCTCCTATAGCCCCTCGATCTATTATTATTTGGATATTTCGAGTATCTTCTGCTGCAAAAACCCAAAATAACTATTGAGAATATCTATCTATTTCCCCAGTGTTATCCTCCAAGCCACCAGCATTTGATTTAGTTGCCCTCTTCCTTTTGATATAAATATAGAAGTTTTTATGTTATTTGCTAGTTTAGTCACGCCTTCCCCTTCTTTGTGATGTTTTTTGAGTCATCCATTACTGGTTTCTAAAACATTTCAAATCGTCACGCCTAAGATAAATCTTCACAACTTGGTCTACTTTGTCCTTCAATTCAACGCCAGCTTTAACATCCTTGGTTAGCCACAGATGAAGCATCATTCTCCTGGAACCTTTCTTCCTCATTGGAATTTGTCTTTTCTCAGATTTACGAAATACCTCATTAAAAGTCCACCACTGCTGATTCTTTAATCTATTTTGAGTCTGCTATAGCCAACTCTACCTTCAGTAATTGCCTTTATTTAACTTGAGGACAAGTTTCAGCCCCAAGTTTCTCACCCTCAAACTGAATTTGAAATGCGACCACATTATGATCAGTCCTTCCTGGGGTTCCTTTACGATGGGATTATTAATTAATGCCACCTCATTGTACAATACCGGAACTAAAATAGCCTGCTCCCTGGCTGGTTCATCAACGTATTGCTCTAAGAAGCCATTTGGAACCCATTCTGTGAACATGTCCTCAAGGCTCCCCTTGCCAATTTGATTTGTCCAATTTATATGATAATTAAATTTGTCCATGATTATTGCAGTATCTTTCTCACAAGCCCACATTATTTCTTGATTAATACTCTGTCCTAGCTGACAGCTGCTGTTAGGGGGCCTATATACTACTCCCACCAGTGACTACGTATCCGAACTATTTCTTATCTCTACCCAAACTGATCCCACCCCTATTAGAAGAACATCTGCCCTCTATGTAGAGCAGACAGCAGAGATACAGGTCATTCAGTCTAAACAAATATTACATGGCAGCAATTATGCTCAATTCCAGACTCCTGCCATCCTTCCTCTTCTGTTAAGATCACCCTCCATTCCTTCATGTGCTTAACTCACCTCTTCTTCAATGCTTTACACCTCCCATCACTCCCTGTGGTAGCAAGTACTACAAATTCACCCCTCGGTGGCTAAAAAAACTTCCTGTTTAATACCTTGGATCTCTGATATTGACGGCCTCCAGTTCTGCTCTTCCCCACTCCAATGACTTTCATAAATATGATAAAGATGCATGGGATCCAGGGTAAATTGCAAGCTTGAATTCGGAACTGGCTTGCCCACAGAAGAGAGAGTAGAGGTGGAAGGCTGCTATTCTGGCTGCAGGTCCGTGACCAGCGGTGTTCCTCAAGGATCGGTGCTGGGACCTCTGTTGTGTGTGATATATATCAATGACTTGGATGAAAACGTAGATGGGTGAGTTAGCAAGTTTGCAGATGACACCAAGATTGGTGGAGCTGTGGACAGTGTAAAGGACTATCAAAGAATACAGTGGGATATAGATCAGTTACGGATATGGGCAGAGAAGTGGCAGACGCAGTTTAATTCAGGCAAGTGTGAGGTGCTACACTTTGGGAGGTCAAATGAGAAGAGAAAGTAGAAAGTTAATGGTAGGCCCCTTAATAGCACTAAAGTACAGGGGGATCTTGGGGTCCAGCTCCCTAGTTCACTGGAAGTGGCTATGCAAGTGGATAAGGTGGTAAAGAAGGCATATGGCATGCTTGCCTTCATTGGTAGGGGGGTTGAGTATAAGAGAAAGGAAGTCATGCTGCAGCAAAATGAAACTTTAGTCAGACCGCACTTGGAGCATCATGTGCCGTTCTGGTCGCCTCATTATAGGAAGGATGTGGAGACGGTAGAAAAGGGTGCAGAGGAGGTTTACCAGGATGCTGCCTGGATTGGAGAGTATGAGCCACAAGGAAAGGTTGGACAAACTTAGGTTGTTCTCCCTGGAGCATTGGAGGCTGAGGGGAGACCTGATAGAGGCTTTTTAAATTATGAGAGGCATGGATAGGGTAAACAGTCAGAATCTTTTCCCCAAGGTAGAAATGTCAAACACCAGAGGACACGCTTTTAAGGTTAGAAGGGGAAAAGTTTAAAGGCGATGTGAGGGGCAAGTTTTTTTTTTATTACGCAGAGAGTGGTGGGTGCCTGGAATGGGTTACCACAGGTAGCAGTGGAAGCAGGCAGTTTAGAGGAGTTTGAGATAGACACATGAATATGAGGGGAATGGAGGGATGTGGATGATACACAGGAGGAGGACATTTAATATAAGTTGGCATCAAGGTCAGCACAACATTGTGGGCTGAATGGCCTGTCCCATGCTGTACTGTTCTATATTCTATAATTTCCCCACTTTGCATAATTTGATAGGTCATCTGGTAGCCCTCTCAAAGAAAAGTTATTCATACTTTCCCAATTGATAACACCTTCAGGTATCCTCACTGGAAGTACTTTATTTCACTTGTATCTCTACAGCAAAATTGTGAAGTCATTGTCCCAAGAGATAAACCGTTTCTCTCCACAGATGCTGCCTGACCTGCTATTTCCAGCATTTTCCTGTTATTTGGCTAAATGTACTGCCAAGTCGAAGTCCTTGGGTACTTCACATTGGTGGAATGAGTGACAAAAGAAGAGATCAGGGCAAATGACAGAAAGCTTGGTATCAGAGATAGGTTTTAAATTAATCTTAAAGGTGAAAAGGAAACAAAAAAGAGGTTCAGGGAAGAAATTGCAAAGTTTGGGGCCAGGCAGGTTTAGGGTCAGCCATGAATTATGGACTCATTAAAACTGGGGATATACAGCAGACAAAGAATGGAGCAGTGCAATTACCCGAGAGGACTGCAGAACTGTAGCAGATAACACAGGAATGGAAGATGAAGCCACATCAGAGGTTGAAAAGAAGAATGAAAAACTTAAAACTGAACTAAGGCAGGACCAGGAACCAATTAAAGTCAGGCAGCACAGTGATGACAAGTGAATGGGAATTGGAAGATGACTTCTATCTTCAGAGCAGTTAATTAGGGGAAACTTCTGCTCATCCAGCAAGGTACACCAACAGGCAGTATGACAGAGGAGAGATCAAGAAAGATGATGGGGATGATGGTGGAGAGAAGGTAAACACTTGTAAACACAGAGTGACCCATAAAGTCAAACTCCATGGCCAACATGAAGCTCCTTGGACTGGGGTTGAGAAAGAGACACAAACCATACATGTTGACCTGTACCACTTCAGTCTGAAGATGCATCACTGTTTCCACACTTAATTCGATCGGAGCCAAATTGACAAACATTTGAACTGCAGGTATTGAGGGAGGTGAATTGAAGGAATATTATATTCAGAAATAAAACATATGTACTGGCAAATTTTGGGAATACTTCCACCAAGTCAACAATACAGATCAAGTAAAACTAAATTTATTTGAAGGGTACATTTATTCTTGGTGAATTTTCATATTGTCCACTTTGATGAATTCTGTCCTCATCGAGGTGAATGGATTATCAGACATTTCAGACACAATGCAGTCATCAAAAACTGTTCAAACACCCCAGGGCAGGTACAGAGCTAGTAAGATGCAGAGTGAAGCTCCCAATATTCTGTGTACCAAATGTTCCCAGGATAGGTACAGCACCATTATATATAGAGCAAGTGCCTCCTCTTTCCAAGGTTCTTAACTTCAGTCCTAGTTCCTACTGTTAACTTGGAGGTAGACAGATATGGGACAGGAGACCTTAAGTAAGAAAGGGATGCCAAGATTGGAGCAGGTGAGGGATTTGTTTCAGAAATATCATTTCATTGGCCAGATAAAGTCACATGGATTACGTACTGGTGAAAATTCACCTTACAGACACCAGTCTAATTTTGCTGGACAGTTCTGTGATGTTGTCCTTTGCCTTCTACAACAATCACAGATTTTTGTCTTGGACATGTAACACTTGGGTGGTTGTACGCAAGCTGAATTGGCACAAGTCCAATTGCTACCATGCCCTCATTTACCCGTTTCAAGGATGCGTCTGTGCAGAGGTCCACTGGCTAGAAAAGCTTCATCTTTGCACGAGTGAATATTCGTTCCAACAAATTCAGAGTTGGTTGCCAGAATGTTGGCATTCTCCTCGTTCAGGTTAAGTCCAGCCATGGAGGCAACATCGTTAATGTCATCATCATCCCTGCAACGAGAGAAGGAGCAATAAAATCCGCTGAAGAAGCCTTGGCTTCTGGCTGTCTCAGTCTCTTCCACACCAAGATGTGGCAACACTGAAGGCCACAAAGCCCATGAAACCTGCTCTGCCACTCAACCAGTCTGTGCCTGGCATTCCTATCAGATTTCCCACTTGGTCCCCAGTTCCTTCAACTCCCATGGTCCAAAAGTTCAACAAATTCAACTTAAACATACACAGCCACAAAGTACTCACAGCACTCTGTGCAGAGAGTCTGAGTAAAACATTCTCATCTCAGTTTTATGTGGACCCTAACCCTGGGCAATGACCTCGAGTTTTAGATTGTCCAAACAAGTGAAACAACACCATTCCTAATAAAACCCTAAAGAAATAGTTATGCTTCTGAGATCATCTCCCATTATTTTTAAGACCAGAAAATACAGCTCAATTTTATTTATTCTCATTTCCTATGATAGCCCTCCCATCCTGGGAATGAGAGCTGTCAATGTGGTTAGGTACAATAACAACAAGTGAATGAAACAGGGAACAAAGAAATCAGGCCTTTCAACCCAATCAATCAACAGAACCAATCGAAAATAGTAATTCATTTCACTGCAAGCGTACATAGCACACTGCTCCAAATAAACTTCAGTCCCTATAACTTCATCTGCCCATCCAAGCTCATTTCAACACTGCCAATTTCAGCCACAACCACTAAACATAGAAATGAACCCCACAGCCCCACAAGTGATATGGGCTAAACGTAGGAAATTGGGATTAGGTAGGTGGACAATGTGATCAACATGGACTCATTGGGCCGAAGGTCCTGTATCTGTGCTGTATTGCTCAAAAGCTTTAGGAGAACAAAAAGTTACTTATTGGAAATCCAAAACAAACACTGGAAACACTCAGCAGGTCAGGCAGTATCTGTAGAAGCAGAAACATTTTAGGGCAGGATAGAACATAGAACAGGACAACACAGGAACAGATTCTTCGGCCCATGACCACTGGGCTGACCATGATGCCAATTCAAACTAATCTCATCTGCCTGCATGTGGTCTATATATCCTTCCATTCCCTTCCTGTTCATGTGCCTGTCTATAGCACGTACAACAGTACAGCACAGGAACAGGACTTCATCAGAACTGGAAAAGTAAGAAAACAGCAACACACAAAACTCTGGAGGAACTCAGCATCTGTGGAGGGAAATGGACGGTCGACATTTTGGGTCAAGACCCTTCATCTGAACAGGAGGGAAGGGAGATAGCCGGTATAAAATGTGGTGGGAGGGGGTGGAGCAAGACCTGGCAGGTGATACGTGGATCCAGGTGAGGGAGGGGGGAGAGTGGGAATGATGCAAGGAGCTGGGAGGTAATAGATAGAAGTAACAAAGGGCTGAAGAAGATGTAATCTGATAGGAGAGAACAATGGAAAATGGAAGAAAGGGAAAGAGGTGAGGAGGGGAACCAGAGCAAGGAGTGTGTGGGTGATGGGCAGATCGAGGAGGTGGGGGAGGGGAAAGAGATGGGATGAGGGGGGCTGGTGGGATAAGGAAAACAAAGGGGGGAGAAAAAGGGACAGAGGGGAGTGGTCACTGGAAGTTAGAGAAATTGATGTTCATGCCGTCAGGTTGGAGACCAAAGCAGAATACGAGATGCTGTTCCTGTAATCTGCATCTAGCCTCAACTTAGCTGGAAAACAAGCACATTTTGAGTTGTGGTGGGAGCGGGGAATAGAAAGAATAGATGGGACGTCTGTGATAAGGTGCAGAATAAAATTAGTTTAAAAACTAGCAGTTAGAGACAGAAGAAAAAAGGTAGTAATGTAGAGCAACATCTGTGGAGGGAGATAAACCAGGGTGGTTACCTGAACTTGGTAAATTCAATTTTGAGTTCCAAGGCTGCAACATCTTGGTCAGAAGATGAGGTGCTGTTCCTCAAGTTTATTTTGGACAGTCCTGGAGCAATGTAGGAAGCTGAGGGCAGAGAGGTCAGAGTGGGAGTGGGACAGAGAATTGCAGTGAAAAGCATTTGGATGTGGACTGAATGGAGATGTTCTGCAAAGCAGTAACCTAATTGGAACTGGTGTCTCCAATGTTGAGATCACAACATTGTGAGCACCAAGTTGGAAGTGCAAGTGAAACACTGCTTCACCTGGATGGACTGCCTTGGTTTCTGGGTAGGGGAAGGGGCAGGAGCTGCCTCTCCTGCGGTTGCATGGAAAGGTGCCAGTGAGAAAGTAGGTGGTTAGTGGAGATGGAAGATTAGGCCAGGGAGTGGTAGAGGGACTGATCTCATTGGAACACTGAGTTAGAGGGGGAGGGGCAAATGTGCCCGCTGATGGAATCCCATTGGTGGAGATTGTGGAGAATGATCATTGAATGTGAAGGATGGTGTAGAAAATGCAAGGAATGTTAGCCATGCAAAACATTGGTCAGACCACACTTGGACTATTGTGTACAGTTCTGATTCGCCACACCATGGGAAGGATGTGGTAGCAATGGAAAGAGTGCAAAAGAGATTCGTCAGAATGTTGCCTGGAATGGAGGGCTGTAGTTATAAGGAGAGATTGGATAGGCTGGGTTTATTCTCAGTGGAACATAGGAGGCTGAAGGGAAATTTATGAAGTATAAGGGGTGAGCAGAGGCACGATAATCAGTCTTTTTCCTTGGATGGGTAGGGTGGATAATCAGCCTTTTTCCTTGGATGGGTCTAAAACTAGAGGTCATAAGCCAGGGGGAACAAATTTCAAGGAGATCTGAGGAGCAAGTTTTTCCACATAGAGTAGTGATGGTTATACGGAACAAGCAAAGGCAGATGCAGTTACAGCATTTCAAAGACATCTGTACAGGTACTTGATAGGAAAGCAGAGGACTACAGGCCTAATGCAGGCAATTGAGACTAGCGTAGAAAAGCATCACTGTCAGCATGAATGAGTTGGACTGAAGAGCCCGTTTCTGTGCTGTATGACTCCTAAACGGCTCTGGTGGGAAGAGAGAAGAAGTGAGGATATAGAGGAGACAATGCTGAGAGCCTGTCAAATATGAGCGAGAGGAAGCTGCAATTAAATAAAAAGCTATCTTAAAGTTTCTCATGCAGAAAGTTCAGTCATCAGAGGAGATATGGTTTGGAGAAACTAGAAAAGTGGAGGTGGCAGGGTGGGAGGAAGTGCAGTTGAGATTGCTGTGCGAGGTGGTGGGCTCATAATGAATATTGTTCATATGACTTCAGTAAGTACTTTGATAAGGTTCCACATGGCAGACTGCCATGGAAAGTCAGATCACATGGGATCCAGGGAGAGCTGGCTAATTGGATACAAAGTGGGCTTGATGGAAGGAAGCAAAGGGTGATGGTGAAAGATTGTTTCCTGGACTGGAGGCCCGTGACTAGTGGTGTGCCCCAGGGCTCGGTGCTGGGCCCATTGATATTTGTGGTCTGTATCAATAAATTTGGATGAGAACGTACAAGGCACATTTAGTAAGTTTGTAGATGACACTAAAATAGGTGGTGTCGTAGACAGTGAAGATGGTTATCAGGAATTACAGGGGGATCTCGATCAGCTGGGTAAGTGTGCCAAGGAATGTCAAATGGAGTTTAATTCGGATAAATGTGAGGTGTTACATTTTGGGAAGACAAACGAGGGTAGGACTTTCACAGTCAACACTAGTGCCCTGTAGGATAGAAGGACCTGGGAGTACAGTATATGGTTCCCTGAAAGCGGCATTGCAGGTAGACAGAGTGGTGGCAGCTATTGGCACACTGGCCTTCCTCAGTCAGGGCATTGAGTATAGAAGTTGGGATGCTATGTTGCAGTTGTACAAGACATTGGTGAGGCCGCATTTGAAGCATTGTGTTTGGTTTTGGTCCCCCTGCAATAAGAAAGATGCCATTAAACTGGAAAGAGTGAAGACAAGTTTACGAGGATGCTGCCAGGACTCGAGGGACTGTTATGGAGAAAGATTGAGCAGGCTAGGATTTTATTCATTGGAGCTTAGAAGAATGTGGGTTGACCTTATAGAAGTGTATAAAATCATGAGGGGCATAGATAGGGCGAATGCACAGTCTTTTACCTAGGGTTGGGAATCAAGAACTAGAGGGCACAGGTTTAAGGGGAGATGTTTAATAGGAATCTATGGGACAATTTTTTCACCCAGAGGGTGAGCTGCCAGAGGAGGTGGGAGAGGCAGGTACATTAACAACATTTAATGATACATGAATAAAAAAAGGTTCAGAGGGATATGGGCCAAACACGGGCAAACGGGACTGGCTTAGATGGGAATCTTGGTCAGTATGGACCAGTTGGGCTGAAGTGCCTGTTTCCATGCTGTGTGACTCTATGCCTGCAAATCCCTCAGGTTCACAAGTATTCAAGATTAATGATAAGTGATTATAAATTATACCATTAAAAGTGACAATTAAGAAAAATCAATAAATAAACCCTTTAAACACTCCAAAGAAAGAGAATTATATGCGACAGATTTAAATACATTCCATACATTAAATACATTAATTACAAATTGTAAAAAAAAAAGCTGAAACCCTCCTCTCCCTTCAGACTTGTTCTCTCTGTCAAAATGAATGAAATCGCTGAACACTAGCCAGGTCAAACCTGGCGCAAGTTCAGCAGGCACATTTCCTAGTGCAACTGCTGGGAATCAGCATGAAGCTGGCACTCTGCCACTGGGCTTCAATGGTAGACCACAACACAACAGCAGTAATGACCACAAGCCTCACACTCCTATGGCCACTTCTGGATGTAAATCTAGCCCTTTCTGCTTGTGCAGTGATCCAACCTGTCCCTTCTTCTCACAACTGAGTATCACCACTAAACAAAGACCCATAATGCATATGCCTGGCTTCTGAACTTAATTGTACACCAACTTACCTTTCTGTGCCCTGAGATGATAAATCATTTAGATCACCTGAAAAGGCTAACTGTAATTTGCACTAAGATACAGGAGCATCGCAACACAAATGTAACATCCAAATTGATGAGAAAATGTTAACAACTAAACAGCTGGAAAAATCTGAAGATCAGCGGAAATGAGAGGAGGAGAGACTTCCTCGCTAAACTCACTTCAGCCCTCGGAGTCATAAAGTCAAGAGCATGTGCCTGACCCTCTTAAATGTCTTCAGGACTGAAGAGCAACAAACAGAAAAAGGGGTCAGCCAAATGGTCCTCAAGCTTGCCCCACCATTCGTTGCCCAATCACAACATCCTTTGAGCCCCTTCATATCAAAAATCTGTCATTAAGTCCTGGATAAATTCAACAGTGGAGAATTCACACGAGGTAGGTAGCCCAAAAATTTTGAGTCACTAAGTTTCTCCTCAGTCTGAAGTGGCTGACTCCTGATCCTGAGACAATAGACCTCGTTCTGGATCCTCCTGGGGAAACAGCCTCTCAGCATCTCCCATCAAACCGTCTCAGAATCTGCGTCTCAATAAGAGAAGCTCACCTTTTGCCAAATTTCAATAAGTAAATGCCAAACTTCTCTAATAGAACAATCCCTCTCCAGCACATTGCTTTGACAGATAAACAAAGTTCTGGTGAGTCATTGATCCAAAACATTAAAGCTGTTTCCCTCACAGATACTGCCCAACTTGCTGAGGACTTCTAGGAGTTTTTGTTCTATAACTAAAATATGGATGTCTGGTCTGAAAAATATTTGAAAAGGCTAAAGAAATGTTAGCCTTTGCAACCAGAGGGCTGGAATACAAAGGGGGTAAATATTCAGCCAAAACTACACAGTGCTGAGGTGGACACCAGAGGGATTGGTGCATAGCTGAGTGCTGGGAACCATACCTTAGAAAGAATATACTGGCCTCGAGGGATTAGAGTTGAGATTCAAAATCATTATAACAGAGGGTTCTGAGTTTTACATTACCATAGAGGCAACAGACTATGGTTACGTTCTGCAGGAGACAGAGCCCCAATCTTCTAATTCGATTGACAATAAGCTTACCTCTAACACTCAAAACTGGCATTCAGATATCACTGAAGTAGCAAATGTGAGAACAAAATGACAAGCGCCTCCTGAAATAAATAAATCACTGGGTCTGTGCTGATCAATACCGACAAACAGATCCAACAATTATCAACTGAACTGATCACATGACTGTCTGTTATCATTAGGAGGTCTGAACATCAGATGCAAACAAAGCCATGGGTTGGATGAGAAGAAAGAATGACACACACTTCGGGCTGTAAGGCTGCCAGCTGGAGTAAGCTTCACTCCTTTGGAAATCAGACAACAGGTAGATTATAAATACATTAATGGGAACAGATAAAAATACTGGAGAGAACTCATTTCAACCCAAACCATCTAATCTTGTTTTATCATACAAGTCACACAACGATTTACATTTCCAAAGCACCTTTCATATAGTAATAAGTTCCAAGGCATTTTCTGGAGTCATGGCCAGAAAAAGAAATTACACTAAGCAGCTTAAGTATCTGTAAGGAAGAGAGGCTAAAGCTTACTCAATGAGACAGGTTTTAAGTGTCTGAAAGGAGGCGCAGCAATTCAGGTAGAGAATTCTCAGTTTCAGTCCTTCGCAGCCGAAGGCATGGACGTTTGTAATCTTACGACAACCAAGAGGCTGGATGTTTTTATTTATTCATTTTCAAGCTGTGGACATCAGTAATGGATGGGTATTTGATGGACATGATGGGCTGAAGGGGCTGTTTCTGTGCAGTATTACTCTATCATTGGTCAGCCCAGCACTGATTGCCCAACCCCAAATGTCCCCAAAAAAGTGGTGGTGAGCTGCTTTCTTGAACCACAAATCCTTCTGGTGAAGGTATTCCTACAATGCTATTGGTTCAGGAGATCCAGAATTCAGATCCAGGGATCATGAAATGCTGATGTATTTACAAGAATGCTTGATCAACAACTTGCAGATTGTAGAGATCACTAATTTAGAAGCTGGTAGTCAAAAGGTTTCACACTGAGTAGGAGACACACACTGGTGGTGGATGGAGTCAATGTTCTGGGTGGTGGACAGTGGACCAATCAAGCAGGCTGCATTGCCCTGGATGCTATCAAGCTTCACAAGAACACAAAAACTTAAATTGAAGCAGGAGTAGGCCATTCACCCCTTAGGCCTGCTCCATTATTCAATAAAATCATGGCTGATCTGTGACCATGCCATTTTCCTGCATAACCTCACAACATTCGGATACCTCAATAGCAGAAGAGCTGTAAACCTCTGCCCTGAATATATTCCACAACTGCGCCTCCACAGCTGCCTTAGGTTGAGAATTCCAAAGATTGACCCTCTGAGTGAAGAAATTTCTTCTCATCTCTGACCTGAATGGCTGACTTCATATTCCGAGGCTGTAACTGCTAGATATAGCGGGAAATATTACCAACCCATAGAACATCGAACATTACAGGCTCTTCTGCCCACAATGTTGTGCC
The DNA here is from genome assembly GCF_009764475.1 of Pristis pectinata. Classification (NCBI taxonomy): domain Eukaryota; kingdom Metazoa; phylum Chordata; class Chondrichthyes; order Rhinopristiformes; family Pristidae; genus Pristis; species Pristis pectinata. The sequence goes on from NC_067417.1 coordinate 2,170,879, forward strand.
GACATTTTATCCTGCTCTAATATCTATCTAACCCTCTACCACTTACATATCATTTACACATCTATTAAATCACCGAACATTCTTAGGCAAAGATGAAGTCAAGTATGTTTATCCCTCATGTTGGTTTGCTCACTACCTGCTAAATTGAAGGAACAGAGATACGTTAGTAGGTTGTCAGGCTGAAGGCAATAAGAGATTCAAAAGGGCAAAGCTGGGAAATTGATATACAAAGAGAATGAGAATTTTAAATCTGAGACACTCGGAGCTCCAGAACACTCAAATATCCTTGTGTTGTCCTCTAAAAAATGGCACAGGAACAATCCTGATAATGGATGAAACATTAAATTCTTGCAACTTCTTTATCCTCATGACCTCCCAAATCACTTCATAAGTAATGATTGTTTCGGCTATAATCAGTTTCATTACAGATGATCCTACATCAGTCATACAGTGCACAGCAAGATCCCAATTTAGCAGCAGGTTGACTAATCAGTTTTTGTAGGATTGGTTGGAGGGGGAATTTTGGCCAGGATCTCTCTTGGTCCCAGAGAAATACAAAGCAATTTTTAATTTCTTTAGCTGACAGGCTGATTAACCTCCCTTTTAAATATTGCCACTAATTATCTCAATCTTACAGCGATCAGATTCATCACCACTTGAAAAAGATTAACTATGAGATATTAAACACATTCTGCTGGATGTATTGCTACACCTAGCCACTCAGGGAGAAAAAAAATGCTGATTTTTGTTTTCATTTTACTTGCTGCCTTTTTTTTAATCTTAATATCTTTACTTAGGTTTGAAGTGAAAAGGTCACCTTAAAACAATAGCACTTCAGAAATTTGTATCACATCTGTGTCTCCAAGCTCAGTCATTGAATATATTCAAAGGGCATTATTGCACCAAAGGTGCAGAATAGGTCCACCAGAATGTTACTTAGGAAGCTGTGCTTCAGTGATGAGGAGAGACTGGGCAAGCCTAGCTTTGTTTTCTTTAGAGCTGAGGAAGCTGAATGGGGATTGGATAGGACTATATAAAATTATGAGGTGTATAGACAGGGTAGATGGTGCTTTCCCTGAGCAGAGGTGTCTATAACCTGGGGGCATAGGTTTGAGGCAAGGAGTCGGAGATTTTGAGTGGACAAAGAATTTTCAACCTGAGGTTGACATCTGGAACACAATGCTTGAGAGGGTGGTATAGGCGAGTCCTCTCACAACACTTCAGCAGTTTTTACATGAGCACTTGAAACACCATGGCATAGAAGGCTTTGGGGAGAGTGCTGGAAGATGGATTGGTACAGACAGGTGGTCGATGTCCGGCACAGACACAGTGGGCCGAAGGTCCTGTTTCTATGCTCTACGGCTCTCTGACTCTATGAAGAGCACAAATGCACTGAAGCAGCTTGGTAAACAAAGGGAGGAGAGGTAAAACAAAGGATATGCTGCTAGCCCTGGGTAATGGGGGACGTGAGGAAGAGTTTTTGCTGTACAATCCAGCTGATGCATTTCACTTATGTTCAAAGTATCCCAAATCTTCTCCTCACCAGACACATGATATTCACTTGATTTAGGGTAAAATGCACTCCAGATGTTTACAAGTATTTGTTGATCATAGACCTGCATTAACTGGAAACTACTGAAAAATAATCATGTGACAATTTATTCCTTTTTCCACTGTTGCTTATACATGCACAGACATAACTGCTGTTACCTTGAGTTTAGTACAGACAAATACAATCAGCCAAAGCTCACCCAAAGACAAAGTTACATGGATAGGAAAGGTTTAGAGGGATATGGGCCAAATGCAAGCAGGTGGGACTTGGGACCAAGCTCAACTTATATATGATGGACTCTTGACCTCAAAATCTACCTTGTTGTGACTGCATCTTATTGTCCGCCTGCACTGCACTTTCTCTGTAACTGTAACACTTTATTCTGCATTCTGTTATTGTTTTACCTTGTACTATCTCAATGCACTGTTGTAATCAATTTATCTGTATGGATGGTATGCAAGACAAGTTTTTCACTGTACCTCAGTACATGTGATGATAATAAACCAATTTACCAATTTAACTTCGTCAGCATGGATGAGTTGGGCTGAAGGGCCTGTTTCCGTGCTGTATAACTCTCGGACATATGTCCTCACACTGCCTCTAAGTACTTTATTTTGAAAGAAGAACTTATGAAGTGTAGAACTGACAGGTGACAATGGAAACAATAGACCTGTTGATGGTTACCATGCCTTAGTATCAAAAGCTCACATTTACACAGCACCTGATTAAAAAAATCTAAAATATCCCAAGTTGTTCACTGGTATTACAGACTAAAGTTCAAAATATGCCACATAAGTATGATCCATTGAGAGAGGTCAGACAGCTTTCATTCCATCAAAGAAGCAAATGACAAGGGATTTTGACAGTTGAGGAAACTTAAAGGGTCAATCAAATTCTACCAAATCATAAACCAAACTGCTACCAGGCGTCAGTGTGATACTGGTCCTCAAGGTGGTGGGGACACGGTAAAAGGCAAGGTAGCAGCTCTACCTGTCACCAAGTCCCTGGCTCATAAAACAAGGCTGGAAGAGTCAGCTCAGTGTTGGGAAGTGGAGAGTTGGGTGCAGAAGTGTACCCTACAAGTGCCATTCAGCATGCAATGCCCTGTAATTAAAACTGGGATGCTGTGCACTTTTTCCTCATCCTGCTATCAGTGTTCACAGGGTCAAAACTTCAGGAACTATTGTTGACATTGATGTGGTACAGCAAACTAAACCGTTAAAAACCAGATGAGAAAAAAATTACCAACACCTTGATAGCAATATAAACTTTAAAGACAACTTAATAATACAAACATTGCAGGCTTTGGTTTTTTTTACTGAATTTAGCCAGTGCTGCAGCAGCTCTCTTGCCTTGGAGCCACTAACAAATTCTGCACACATGCCGTGAATGGCCAGGACCAGTCAGCATTCAGAGGATTAATGGAGGTTACTGGCTAGATGCCTCCAGGTCCAACTCTCAGACACCGCTTTGGCCGTAGGAAAGGTTAAAGGTTCAAATGCAAATGACGTCCAGGCTGTGTTCCTTTGTCGTAGCATTCCAATTGCAACAGACATGTTTGGTTTCCCAACTCCCCACTCCCTAGGTTCAAGTTTTCAATTATTTTAAAATTCACAATGACATTTCTCCTCCATTCATTTTCAATGTTTAAAAAAAGCAAAAAGCTTAAGCATAGCTATTAAAAACAGCAAAAGACAAAATAAAGTCCTGTTCAAAAGGAGTTATGCCTGTGACAGATTAATTAACAAATTTAATAAAGATTTATCGATTTATTAGTCAAAGCCTTAAGCGCCTTTCTGCAATCGAGGACATTTGTAATACCAAGTAAGCCTCTTCAAATTAATATATTCCATGCAGGAACTTGCTGTGATCGAACAGCTTTTACCAAACTCATCAAATGCTGCCCTCTTGTGTGTAGCTGGCAGTTTTACCACCACGCAGCCCTGAAGCCCTGTGTTTCTCTTCAAAATGAAATGTGAAGAAATGATTCTCTACCTGAATGAACCTCCCCCAGAGTCGTTGAGCTTGGTTTTCTGACTGGTGCAGAACTGGAGGGATTCTGGAAGACCTTTGATTCCTTGCACCGACTGCGACTTAACCACTGAGGACAGAAAGTAAGATTTGGGTTGGCACTGTGCCTTATCGCAAGCTTCCAATTTTACTAAGTTCTTTGAGACCAATGGAATATTTTGGAAGTGCTCCAGTCTTTATGAAAGGGTCATTGCATTTTATGAACAGCACAAACCGACCAACAGCCCACCTCATTTCCAATTTCATCAAAAAGAAAATAACTACTGCGCCTCGGAGCCAGTGTTTCTGCTGGTGTCCACATGGGAACAGGGTAGGAGGCGAAACCTTGGCTAGAAAGCAACAACACAGTTCTTATTTGTACCATGGCATGATATCTTTACTAACCATCTGAGAAAGCAGCCCAAACATTTGGGAGAAGAATGCAGACAACATTACACACACTGGGTTTACACTTGGAACATCCACCAAGATTATCTGTTGGTTTGAGTTTTAAACTGCAATCCTTTGGTCCAGAGGCAAAAGCATTACCAACTGTGTACCCAGAAAGATGGTTACCAAAGCTGGACTCACACAACCTCTCTCAGTAATTGTTCTTTTCAGTGAAACATGCTTTAGAGCATCCCTTTCATTCTCTCTTCTTCATGCTCCCTGTGTCATCCTGCCACTGCTTTGGCAAAGCTGGGTTTCCAAACTTGGCCACAAACATCTCTTTCTCACTGTCTAGCATTTACTCCCTGCAGCTAAAAAAAAACCAAGGACTCAAGATGCAGTGAATCACAGTTTATATTCACACTGATATAAACCCTTCGCCTTAGACTTCACATGCATCGCAATCCCAGCTGAAACACCTCGTTCTTGTTAAGAAATTACATGGAACTGTTCTGAAGGCATGAACCATCACTCCATTTTAATGTGATACTGATTACATGTCTATGAGTTTCTGGTTTCATCTCATGGCTTAAAATGGATTAAAATAATCTTCCTGAAAATGTCAGCAGTACCTTCTCCCCCAGGCTTACTTATGCACAGCTCCCAGGTTACCTCTGTGATTCAGTACTGAGTTCAAGGATTCCAGAAGGGGAGTACAATCTGGTGCAGTGATTACAGCCTGCCCATAGTTTTCCTGAGTGGGTTTTTGAATATATTGCAAGCAAAACACGAAAAGCCCAACGGCTTTTATTTTATTGACTGACAAGTCCATCTAATTGGTACCACTTGGATTCTTACCGGAATCTGATTTCAACGATGAATATCCAGCGTACAACTGGACATGCAGCTGGATTCAATGGTTCTGGCACAAACCTCCCCACCCACTCGCAATCCCCCCCAAGACCCTAACTTTATATACTCACCAAGGGCTCTGCACTTGGGATTTACAGACCACTGCGAGTATGCCAGTGCAACGACTGCCACAAGCCCCAAAGCCATTTCACTGCTCTTTCCTCTCCTGGTTCAGTCCCCACCATCTGCCAAGGCTTTATTTTTAAAGTACAGTTACATGGTACAAAGTATTTACAGCAGAGAATCAGGCTATTCAGCCCTCCCTCGACATGAGCTGATCCCCAATGTACTCCATTTAACCTTTCAATTCCTTCCTCTCTGATGCTCAGGGAATTTTCCTTTATCTGCCACTAGGCTATTCACCTTTGTTATTAATTAGGGGAGGTAAATGCAAGAATGGCTGGTGGGCAGGGTGTCAAAGCAGTTAAATACTGGATTAGTAACCAGTTCTGGACATTAAACCAGAGATGTGGGTTCCAATCCCATCACAGCTGCTGGGAATTGCAGTGAAGAATCTGACAGGTGATAGGGAGAAGGCAGGGGAGTGGGAATGGTTGTATTGCTCTTGCATGGAGTCAGTATGGACTCGAAAGGCCCAATGGCCTCATAGATTTAGACAGTACGGAAACAGGCCCTTCAGTAATTCATCCACACCAGCTACGGTACCTACCTAAGATCATCCCATTTGCTACTTTTGGCCATATGTCTCCAAACCTTTCCTATCCACATACCTGCCTAAATACCATTTAATCGTTGTAACTGTACCCACCTCTACCACCTCCTCCGGCAGTAAGTTCCATACACCCACCACCCCTTCTCTTAAAAAAAAACTTTCCGCTCTCACTTCAAACTTATGCCCTCCAGTTTTAGACTCCCCTACCCTGGGAAAAAGACTATCTACCCTATCTATGCCCCTCATAATTTTATAAACCTCAGCCTCCTCTGCACCAGGGAAAACAAGCCCAGCCTATCCAATCTCTCTCTGTAACTCAAGCCCTCGAAGTCCAGCCTTCATCCACTCTGGAAATTAAAAACAGAGTAAAAGACAAAAGGGGTTACGGTGCAAAGTAACAGACTGTCTGGAGCAAAATACTCATCGAAAATTGCTGAAGTGAAAGGAATATGAAATGAAAATTCTGGAAATGGTTATTACAGTATTATACAGCTTCTCACTTTCTCATCTCCACACACCATCCCACCTCCACTACCCCGTCCTGCCCACCCAAACCTTCCCTGCATCTTAAAACCTCAAATTCATAGCTCTGATGAAAAGTCATCAACTTTAAAGAAAAACTTTTGTTTCTTTCTCTACATGTAATTGTATGACCTACCTCTGGTATTCACTGAAATTTAAAGTATAAGGAGTGAGTTGATTTAAGTTTAAGTTACTAAAAGTTGAAGTAAATGAAAAGGAAGGTAATTGCATAAACAGTCAACAAATATTTTATATTTCTCTTCAGGGTGGACAACACCAAAAGATAGTAAAGATTACATGAAAGAGTACTCTACAAACCAATGGGACAAACCCAAACAACTCTGTCAAGGCCTTTCAATATTCGGTAGCTTTCAATGAGATCCCCCCCTCATCCTTCTAAACTCCAGCAAGTACAGGCCCAGAACCATCAAATGCTCCTCATGCGTTAACTCTTTACAAGGTTAATGGCAGGACTCTTAGCAGTGTGGAGGAACAGAGGGATCTTGGGACCAAGTCCATAGATCCCTCAAAGTTGCCACGCAAGTAGATAGGGTGGCTAAGGTGGCATATGGTGTGCTGGCCTTCATTAGTCAGGGGATTGAGTTCAAGAGCCACGAGGTAATGTTGCAGCTCTTTAAAACTCTGGTTAGACCACACTTGGAGTATTGTGTTCAGTTCTGGTCGCCTCATTATAGGAAGGATGTGGAAGCTTTAGAGAGGGTGCAGAGGAGGTTTACCAGGATGCTGCCTGCATTGGAGAGCATGTCTTATGAGGATAGGTTGAGTGAGCTGGGGCTTTTCTCTTTGGAGTGAAGGAGGATGAGAGGTGACTTGATAGAAGTGTATAAGATTATGAGAGGGATAGACAGAGAGGACAGCCAGCACCTTTGTCCCCAGGGCAGCAATGGCCAATACCAAAGGACATCAGTTTTAATTTTAGGTGAGTGGAGGAAAGTTTAGGGGAGATGTCAGAGGTAGGTGTATTTTTCTTTTACACATAGAGAGTGGTGGGTGCCTGGAACACACTGCCGGGGGTGGTGGTAGAGGCTGATACAATAGGAACATTTAAAAGACTCTTAGATAGGCACATGGATGTTCTGTAAAATGCATCACCTCACACTTGTCGGTATAAAATTCCATTTGCCATTGGTCTGCCCAACATTCCATCTGATCTACATCCTCCTGTAGCTTCAGACAACCTTCCTTGCTATCCACACCACCACGAACTTTTGCATCATCTGCAAACTTCACAATCATACTTCTCATGTTCACATCAGAGTCATCAATGTATATCACAACCAAGGGTCCCAGCACCGATCTCTGCAGTACACCACTGGTCAGTGACTTCCAATCAGAAAATCATCCTTCACCACCACCCTCTAACTCCTATCACCAAGCAGATTTAATATCCAATTAGCCTGCTCATTTTGGTTCCCATGTGCCTTAACATTCTTGACCAGCCTATCATGTGGGACCTTGTCAAATGCCTTACTGAAGTCCGTTAAGTTAAAATCGACAACCTTGCCTTATCAATCTTCTTTGTTACCTCCTCGAAAAACTCAATCAAGATAGTGAGGCAGGATATTCCCTGCACAAAGCCGGACTGACTATCCCTGATCAGCCCCTGCCTTTCCAAATGAACTTAAATCTTATCCCTTAAAATTTTCTCCAATAACTTCCCAACCATTGGTAGCCAGTAGTAACCTGGCTTATCATGCTGCCCTCCTTAAGGAACCACATTAGCAATCCTACAGTTTTGTGTTGCAAACGGACATGCAAAAATCCCTGTCAGTTGGGACCCAGCTATCTCTTCCCTTACTTCCCATATCAACCTGGGATTGATCTCATTTAGTCCTGGGGGTTTATCAACCCTTATGCATCCCAAGACACCTAACACCTTCTTCTTCTTAATACTTACATGTTCCAGATTATCTGCAAACCCCTACCTGAATTCACCATCTTCCATGCTCGTCACCTTCATGAATACAGATGATAAGCATTCCATTTGGGACCTCATCCACACCATGTGGCTCCACACATAGATTAACCACCTTGTCCCAAAGGGGACCCACTCTTTACCTGGATATACTTTTGCTCTTGATATACCTGGAATTCTTCTTAGGTCTTACCTGCCAAGGATATTTCATGGCCCTTTTTTGCCCTCCTAATTTCTTTAAGTTCTCTCCTACACACTTTATATTCCTCAAGAAACTCCCTCATTGCCTACCCCTGCCATGTGTTTCCATTTTCACCCCGATCAAACCTTAAGTATCTTTTATCATCCAAAGCTCCCTCATCTTCCCATCTTTGCCTTTCACCCTGACTGGAACATGCTGGCCCTGAACTCTTATTCTCTTTTAAAAGACTCCCACATCAGCTGTCATTTTACCCACAAGCATCTGCTCCCAATCTACTTTCGCCAGATCCTTTCTTATGCCACTGAAATCGTGTTCCCCCAATTCAAGACTAACTTGAGGGCTAACCTTATCCCTTTCCAAACTAACTTTAAACTTAGAGAATTCCAGTTACCGTTCACAAACTCTTCCCCCACCTGCCCAGTTTTACTTCCTAAGATAAGTTCGAGTCCTGCCCCATCTCCAGTAGGATTCTCCACATATTGTCTCAAAGAACTTTCTTGAACATATGACACAAACTCTGCCCCATCTAAGCCCCTTGCCCTAAGACGATCCCAGTCAGTATTGGGAAAGTAAAAATCCCCTCTTGCTCTTGCACCTTTCTGCAATTTGCTTAAATATCTGTTCCTCGAATTCTTGTTGACTATTGGGAGGCCTATAGTATAACCTCAGCAAAGTTACTGCATCTCTTTTATTCCCAAGTTCTATCCATATGGTCTTATGGAGAGAATATCCTGGAGGAATCATCCAAAGTTCTGCCATGATGTTCTCCCTGATCAGTGGTGTGACTCCCCCTCCTCTTCTGCAATTCCTGTCATGTCTGAAACTGCAATAGCCTGGAACATAAAGCCACTCGTGCTGCCCTACCCTCAATCACGTTTCCATAACTGCAATATAATTGGAATTGGTTCACTGTCACTTGTACCGAGGTACAGTGAAAAAAACGTGTCATGCATACCATTCATACAGATCAATTCATTACACAGTGCATTGAGGTAGTACAAGGTAAAACAACACAGAATGCAGAATGAAATGTCACAGCTACAGAGAAAGTACAGTGCAGGCAGACAATAAGGTGCAAGGCCATAACAAGGTAGATTGTGAGGTCAAGAGTCCATCTTATCGTACTAGGGAACCATTCAATAGTCTTATAACAGCGGGATAGAAGCTGTCCTTGAACCTGGTGGTACATGCTTTCAGGCTTTTGTATCTTCTGCCCAATGGGAGAGGGGAGAAGAGAGAATGTCCGGGTTGAGTCGGGTCTTTGTTTATGTTGGCTGCTTTCCCGAGGCAGCGAGAAGTGTAGACAGAGTCCACGGAGGGGAGGTTGGTTTCCATGATGAGCTGTGTCCTCAACCCTTTGCAGTTTCTTGCGGTCATGGGCAGAGCAGTTGCCATACCAAACCGTACCAATACAATTCTAACTGTTGATCCGTGCTCTAAGCTGCTCTGACACACCTGTGAGGCTCTTTGCACTGAACTAAATGCAGTTGAGCCTGCCAGCCCTCCTGTGCTCGCGAAACTGTCTCTAACTGCTCTGCCCACTGGACTTGCTCAATTTGTCCTCTACATGTTTCTCCCCACCTGCTGCACTGCTACAATGCTACCCACTCCACTGTCAAATTAATTTAAACCCTCCAGAATAGCATTAACAAACCCCCCTACGAAAATATTCATTCCCTCCAGTTAAGGTGTAATGTGTTGTGGATCTTGAGCTGAGAAGTGCATTCAAGACTGAAAAAGGTGGATTTTGTACTACAGGGACACAGAGTTCTGGGGATCGGGGGGGGGGGGGGGGGGGGGGGGGGGGCGTGCAGGTCAAAATTTGACCAGCCACAACCTTACTGAATGGTTGAGCAAATGAGAGGATGAACAGTCTCCTCCTGCTTCCACTTACGTTTTGTTCTTATGAACTGACAGGAATCACAGACAGGAAATATTTCTGCTGCAGGGAGTCTATAATTAGGAAACAATGTCTAAAAATTAGAGCCAGACCTTGCAAGAGTAATGTTGGAAAATACTTTCACACAAAGATGGTGAAAAATTAACAGGGTCTTCCACAAACAACAAAGGATGGATCATTTGATAATGTTCAAACCTGAGACTGATAAATTAATGTTCAGCAACAATGGAATAAAATTAGCCATGATTTTATTCAACGGAAGCTCAGAAGCTAAATAAAAGAAAATATTGGAAACAACAGGTCAGGCAGCATCTGTGGAACAAAAAACATTGCCAATGTTTTAGACTCTTGGTAAGATTTCCAGCACTACAGTCGTTTTGATTTTTGATTACTTGAGGCTCAGTGGCTTCCCCCTGTTTCTATGGCCCTGGTTTTGGATTGTCCCATGTGGAAATGTCCTGCACATTCAGCCCAAGCTTGAAGCATTCAACTTGTGGTGAATGGAATTCACTTCCAGGCTCAGCAACCAACCTGCACAGAGCTGGGCAACTTCCACCAGGGCAGAAGTTGAGATATTATGGCTGTGTTTAGCATCCCTGGGTGCATTAAAACAATGTTTCCTGCTCTTGGATCACTATTTGCTCGTGTGTTGAATTTCATGTGATGGTGAGGTGAATGCATGATTGAGCTCAACAGACATGCACTCCAAACTGTTAGCAATGTCCTTGCCCAAGTCATCAAGAATTGCACTCAGTTCAACCACCACCTCGGATTCAATTGAGAGAAATTCAAAATACAAGCAAATAAATGGTTGTGTGAGAAGGAAATCGCTCAGTGTGAAAATGTGATTATATCAAATGGGGGCACCTTCCTCTCTGTCGCTCCTCACTAACCACACCCACCACACAGTACAGGTGAGCAATGTGCCAAGCAGATCAAGTCACAGAAGGAAAGTATTTGGCTGATTAAGTCTATACCAGCTCTTGGTAACACAATCTAGTCAGTTCCACTCTCCCAATGTTTCCTCTGCAAATTTTTCTCTCACAAATATCTAGTACCCTTTTGGAACCTCTGACTGATGTTTCTATCAGTCTCACAGGCAGCAAGTCCAGATCATGGCCACAACGTGTTTAAAAACTTACTCCCACCTCCTCCCTTTGCTTTTTTCACCTCATCACTTGAAACCTCAGCTCCTCCTGTCGAAACTTTTTGTTGAAGCAAACCTGTTCTACAAATGGAGTGTTATGGGGGGGGAAAAATGAAACCCCTTTTTTGGGTAAGAAAGATGCTGAAGCAGTGTACAACCTGAATGGTGAGAGACTGCAGAGCTCGCAGATGTAGAGGAGTCTGAGTGTCCCAGTGCATGATTTCTAAAAGCTAGCGTGCAGGTACAGAAAGTAATAAGGAAAGCCAATAGAATATTACAATTTATTGCAGGGGGAACTGAATACATAATTAGTGCATTATACAGAAAAGAGAAAAGATAAAACAAAGGAAGGAATGAGAAGAAAGAAAAACAAATGTTGCTCCGATAGTTCATTTTCACAATCTCAGGACTTCCCAAAGTGTTTCTCAATAATAAGACAAGCCATTTGCTCACGGAAGTTCTCACAAACAACATGATAAACACAGATCATATGTTTCAGATGACAGCTGAAGGATGAATGTTGACAGACAACATGGAAGTTCCGCTGATTTGCATGTGGTTCCTGCCTTCTCATCGCTGCTTGCAATGTTTCTTTGGAATGAGGAACAGTCAAGGAACTGTGCCCTTCACCACTGAAGGGACATCAGTGATTCAAATGCAAAGCTTTGATAAACCTCACAAGAAAAAAAAACCACAGTAAATTCAAACAAATAAAAAAAGCAAACATTACAGTTGCTGGAAATGTAAAATGAAAACAGAAAATCCTGAAAAGATTCCAATTGGTGAAGAGAGTTGAGCTAAGTTAATGTCACAGATTCATGATCTCTTTTCAGAATCCTACATTCAACAATAATTTGCTCAACTTTAACCTTGGATGAATGTCACAACTTGGTGTTTACATAGGGCAACAAGCTCATAAGTATCTTTTCCTGTTGCAAATAGCAAAGAGGAAAGCGATGACTTACACAAATTAGTCCGTGTGTCCTTTTCCTATCTATTACTTCAAATCAATCAGATTAGCATTGGCTCTGAGGGGGAATACTTATTTATATGGACATCCAAAAGGCACCTGATGGAGGTCCCTCTGAAGAAACTGCAAGATGAAGTTGAAGCTTCTGGAACTGCAGGTAAATTATCGACCTGTTGGAAGTTGCTGGTCAGAGGGAGGCATTATAACTAATTGAAGGATGTGATAAGCTGTTTTCCACAAGGATCTTTGCGGGGCAGGCATCAATTCACTCCATTTGTTAATGGTGAAAAGTTAAGGGGGTCCTACAGAGTCCACATAAAGACTTCCAATTAAACGTTACGGGCAACACAGATACTTGATCACAAGGATGATGAAATAGCAGCCCTCACATCGAGACGACGAAGGACAAGTAGGTAGTAATAATGCTAAGCTATAGAAAGCTCTGGTTGGATGAGTTGGGAGAGATACATCAGTTTCTGAAGGCATGCAGTGGAGTTTTAACAGAATTGTTAAAACTAGGATAGTATTTAGAAGACTTAAGGAACAATTTAATCAAAGTTTACAAGATATTTAAAAAGAACTGATAATAGAACTGTGGAGATTTATGGACACAGCTCAGCACATCACAGAGATCAGCCTCCCCTCCATGGATAATTATATTGGCTGCTTTACCGACGCAGCGAGAGGTGTAGACAAAGACCCCACCCAGCCCCGGACATTCTCTCTTCTCCCCCCTCCTATCAGGCAGGAGATACAAAAGCCTGAAAGCACCACTAGGCTCAAGGCCAGCTTCTATCCCGCTGTTATAAGACAATTGAACGGTCCCCTAGTACAATAAGATTGATCAGCAGAGTTCATTTTAAATCTGAGACTGATACTTTTCAAAAGCCAACTGTTGCTGCTGATGCTGAAATCCGAGAAGAACGCAGAAAATTCTGGAAATATAATCAGGTCAAACAGCAGCTGTGCGGAGAGAAACAGAGCTCATCTTTAAGGTCAATGCCCTCTATTCATATTTTTATTAACAAAAGAAGGGATATTGGGGCAGTGTGGACCTTGGACTTGGGTCACAAATTAGGCACAATCTCAGTGGTGGTGCACAGGCTCAACAAGCTAAATAATCTTTTTTTTCCAAATCAAATCTTTATTAGTTTGCTTTATTAAGTGGTGGGATTGGTAGCAGAGCAAGGCTGAAATTTATCACAAAGGTTTGAGATGGTTTTATGACTCATTAATAGCGGGTTAGTACTGATCATACCTGGTCTGATGGATGGGGTAATCACCATTGGCAATCTCACTTGAGTTCCTAAACCAACAGATTGCCTCTTCAGTGTCTGTACTGGAGACTGGACGATCTGTTAAAGAGCAAGTGCAGTGAGATTTTGAAAGAGAACACCATTGCACACAATATTCTTCACTCCTTGTAACTGAGGGCTTCCAAGTCCACTTGTGACGGTATCTTGCTCAACCTGCTGTTCATACTGTACAGCTACTTACATGCATACATTGGCCTTTCAAAGAAATACAGCTTATTGGGCACAGGGGAGCATTTTACTGGAGGACAATGTTTCTCCTTCATACCAGACAAATACAGCATTATGAAAATAGTGCACACGTATCAGATAAACAGCCAGCTTCTTCAGCATATAAAGCAGCATGGATACTGCAGTTTAAATGCATAGCTTTTCACTGAAGCCAAAATTCTACTCTCCCTCCAAATTAAATTTCTTGGGAAGCCTGCAGGGTAAATCTCAGCCAAGAGCAGAGTTTGCATTTTAGTGAAACAGCAAAATTAAACAGCAGATTCCTTCCCAGCATAGTTCATTGATTGAGCTCGGGTACAACACCAAGTTCACCGATAAAGGGGAGTGCCACATCCTCTGCCCCTGAAAGAAGGGCATTTCTCATGGTCCCATACCCCTTTGGAAAGGGAACCCCTCCATCCCGTGCCCCTTGGCGAAAGGGGCACCTCAATGTCAGTGCCTATTATTGTTTAATAGTTGAATTATTTTCCTGTATGTTGGAATTTTTTTTATTTGGTAATGGTAAGGTTGCTGATGGATTACTGGGTCAATAACCACAAATCAGCAGAAAGATTACAAGACTTTTGAGTCCACAGCAATATCTTACTAACTTGATTTTAAACTTCCTTCTGAAATATTTCTCAGTTCAAACAGGATCAAAAGGTTGCTCGAGCCAATGCAGCACATAACACAAAAGAGGGTCGGTCAGCCTTCTTGTTCAGACCAGCGCCACACAAGAGCTATCTAGCTCGCCCCACTCCCTCCACTATGATCCTATAAATTTTTACTTCCAGATTTTTATCCACCTCCCTTTTGAATGCTACATTCCACCTCCATCACTACCCCAGTCTGCCTCCATCACTACCCCAGTCTGCCTCCATCACTACCCTGGCAGTAGTCCAGACGCTGATCACTCGCTGTTGAAAACATTTTTCTTCAAGTCACTTTTGGTTGTTTTCCCCATCGTCTTCATTCCTGCCCTTGACCCAACCATCAATGCAAACAATTTCTTACCATCCCTCACCATTCAGAACATGCCCTCTTCTTCTACTACTAGTGGGATGGAGGTACAGGAGCCTGAAGACCCACACTCAACGATTCAGAAACAGTTACTTCCCCTCCGCCATCAGATTTCTGAACAATCCATGAACACTACCTTGCTATTCCTTTTTTGTTGCACTATTTATTTATTCTGTAATTTTTAGTAATTTTAGGTTTTTGCACTGTACAGCTGCCACAAAACAGCACATTTCATGACATACCGTCAGTGATAATAAACCTGAATTCTGACTCTTGCTCTGTCTATACATTGAATGACTTTAAATACTTCCATCATTTGCAACTTCTGTTCCAAGGAGAACAACCCCAGCTTTCTCAATCAGGGCCAGTTAACTGAAGTCCCCTGTACCTGCAATCACTTTGGGGATAGCACAGTGACATAGTTAGTAGAACTGCTACCACACAGCCCCATTGGCCTGGGTTGAATCCTAAGCTCGGGTGCTGTGTATGTGGAATTTGGATGTTCTCCCTGTGACTATGTGGGTTTCCTCCCACATCCCAAAGGTGTGCAGGTTGGTACATTAGTTGGCCAATGTAAATTGACCCCAGTGTACAAGTGAGGGGTAGAATCTTGGTGGTGGTGGTGGGGGGGGGGGGTGTTGATGGCAATGTGGGGAGAATAAAAATAGCTGAGTGTAGGATGAATGTGGGTGGGTGCTCAGTGCCCAGCACAGACTCAATGGGCCAAAGGGCCTGTTTCTGAGGTTTATCATTCTACAACTCCTCTACACCCCCTCCCAAAGCCTTTGCATCTTTTTTGAGATGGGACATCCAAGAATGGACACAATATTCCTGTAGTGGATGAAACAGTGCTTTTGAGGGTGCATCATGGCTTGCTCTTATACTCTATGCCTCTGTTTATAATGCTCTTTTAACCACTTTCTCAGCCTTGCCATTTGGATTGAACTACATATGAAGAGAAGTTATGGCCCTTGTACCAACCTCTGGAATATTCCTCAGTACACTTCCTTCCAGCCCAGAATGCAAGCTGAGCAGCAGGGTTTGACAAGACACCAGAACACCACAGTAACCACTGACAAAGGTGCCCTGTTCTGCAAAACACTTAATTGTATTCACCAGCACATGTGAAACTTGTAATAAAGGGCACCCCATAAAATGCAGGGGTGCCTAACACTATTTCCCACTGTTTATGAAGGAGATGGGTAAAACAGATTGCAGGATTTATAGCTCACATATTTTAATTCTCCCCTCATTCACATCCTCAAACACACAACTGTTCTAGCTCAAAGGGCACCTCAGAAGAGCACTCAGTAAAAGTGCCCCCTATCCAGACCAAGCATCAAATGCAAGGGTTGGTGTGGGTTGTAGTTATGACTCAAAAGTTAATTTAGGACCATGAATTTATAATGGATACAAATGAAAACACTCTACCTTATGATGTAAACCCTTACATATTACTTTCTGACTGGTGAAATGCATTCAGATCTCCATCATTACTGTACTCAAACCATTTCAACCCTATCATTCCCCAAGATGTTGATGGAACTTCAAATTCATAATCCATGACTCTTCTGGTGCTCGAGACCAATGACTTTTACCGAAGATACACTTGTATCTCCTCCCAACATTTTAACCACTGATCACAGGCTCTTTAACACAACACTCTCATTTTAACATTTCCTCCTCAACTCCACCTG
Organism: Pristis pectinata; assembly: GCF_009764475.1. NCBI lineage: Eukaryota > Metazoa > Chordata > Chondrichthyes > Rhinopristiformes > Pristidae > Pristis > Pristis pectinata. The sequence continues at coordinate 2,187,333 of NC_067417.1, forward strand.
TTACCTTTTCTGACCTTCAGTATGTTGTAGTCACTTTCTGCTGGAAACCCTCCACCTTATATGAGCATTGGGAGAGCCATGGCTTAATTAGGGACAGTCAGCATGGCTTTGTGCAGGGCAAGTCACGTCTTACTAACTTGACTGAGTTTTTTTTGAGGATGTGATGAAAGTGATTGATGAAGGCAGAGCTGTGGACATTGTCAACATGGATTTTAGTAAGGTGTTCGACAAGGTCTCACATTGTAGGCTCATTAAGATGCAAGGGATCCATGATAACTTGGCCGTTTGGATTCAGAATTGACTTGCCCATAGAAGACAGAGGGTAGTGGTCAATGGGACCTCTTCTGGCTGGAGGTCTGTGACTGGTTGTGTTCTGCAGGGATCCGTACTGGGACCTCTGCTGTGTGTGATTTATATAAATGACCTGGATGAAAATGTAGATGGGTGGGTTAGTAAGTGCAGACGATACAAAGATTTGTGGTGTTGTGTATTGTGTAGAAGATTGCCAAAGGATACAGCAGGATGTAGATCAGTTGCAGATATGGGCAGAGATATGGCAGATGGAGCTTAATCTGGCCAAGTGTGAGATGTTGCACTTTGGGAGGTCAAATGTAGAGGGACAGTACACAGTTAATGGCAGGACCTTTAATAGTTTTGATGTTCACAGAGATCTTGGGATCCAATGTCCATAGCTCCTTGAAGATGGCTGCACATTGGTAGGGTAGTAAAGAAGGCATATGGCATCCTTGCCCTTATTAGTCAAGGCATTGAGTTCAAGAGTCAGGAAGTTGTTGCAGTTTTATAAAACTTGAGTTATGTCGCATCTGGAGCATTGCATTCAATTCTGGTTGCCCCATTACAGGAAGGATGGGAGGCTTTGGAGAGGGGACAGAAGGGGTTCACCAGGATGCTGCCTGGATTAGAGTGCATGTGCTATGAGGAGAGGTTGGACAAACTTGGGCTCTTTTCTCTGGAGTGGCAGAAGCTGAGGGGAGTTTATAAGATTACGAGAGGCATAAATAGAGTAGACAGCCAGTATCCTTCTCCCAGGGTCGAAATGTATAATGCTAGAGGGCATGCATTCAAGGTGAGAGGGGGAAGTTCAAAGGAGATGTGTGGGGCAATTTTTTTTTATTAATTACACAGGGAGTGTTGGGTGCCTGGAATGTTCTGCCAGGGTGGTGGTGGAGGCAGATACAATATGGGCGTTTAAGAGGCTCTTAGACAGGCACATGAATATGCTGAGAATGGAGGGATAGGGACTCGTATATGCAGAGGGACTGGTTTAGTTAAGCTTTTAATGACTGGTTTAATTAGTTCCGCACAACATTATGGGCCAAAGGATCTGCTCCTGTGCTGTACTGTTCTATGTTCATCTAGCAGTCAGATCAGGTGCAGAGTTTCCAGCAGAAACATTGACTACCCTTCTCTCTCCCAGATCCCAATAGACTGGTTTGGTTTTCCACTGCTTTCCACTTACAGTTCAAGTTCAGTCTTACTCCCAAAACTGATACACAGATCTGGACTCAACCTCACAATCTACCTTGCACCTTATTATCTACCTGCAATGCACTTCCCTGTAGCTGTGACACTTTACTCTGTATTCTGTTATTGTTTTTACCCTGTACTGCCTCAATGCACTGTGTAATGAATTGATCTGTACGATCGGTATGCAAGACAAGTTTTTCACTGTACCTCGATACAAGTGACAATAATAAACCAATTCCAATTCCAGATTCCCTTACTCCCATATAAAGCATCAGCCAAGATCACCACATACCAGACGTGCGCTCTTCCCTTGCCGCGTTAAATTGATGTGTGCATGTGTCACGGTGCTTGTCCCTGTGACTGCACTGACAGGACCAGGCTGTCGTATTCGTGCTGATGGCCCCGACGTGACAGTGGTAACAGTTGTCTCCGACTGCAATGTGGATATGGCCTGTGTAGGGACCACTGCTTGCAGATGCTGAGGTTGCTGATGCAGCTGGAGGACGCACTGCTGGTTGCGGACCAGCGACTGCCTCAATGCTGGCAAGCTTTTCTGGGAGGAAGACACAAAGTCACAAGGTTTAAATGATAAGCACATGTTGCTTTACAAACAAAATTCACTGCATTTTCTGTAGCAACGAAGAACAGAGGAATTACTGAGGCATGCAAGGCTTTCAGTTTCAATTACTATTTCAATATTATGGTTTTTCCCCGAGCCTTGGACACCCAGGTCTCTGCCTAAGAGAAAGGTTCCAGCAAGCAATGATATGCAAATTTCCAATTTTAGGTACTATTGAAGGACAGCAATCACCAACAATAAATGTGTTGAAACAGGGAAAGAAAGGCAACATGGTTTTGTTAAACTGAAGTCATGTTTGACTAAATTATTGGGATTCTTTGAGAAATAACGTGTTGTGGATAAAAGAGAACCAGTGGATGTGCTAAGTTTACCAGGTGGTCTTTGATAAGGTGCCATTTCAAAGATAAGTGTAAAAAATAAAAGCTCATGATATAGGAAGTACATATTGGTGCAGACTGAAAATTGGCTGGTGAACAGGAAATAAAATTGGCATGAATGGGTCTTTTTCTGGATGGCAAGTTGTAACAAGTGCTGTGCCATGGGGATTGGTGCTAGGGCCTCAATTATTTTACAATTTTATATAAATGACTTGGATAAAGGTACCTCAGATGTGGTTGCTAAATTTGTTGACAGAAAGAAAGGTAGAAAAATAAGTTTTGAAGAGGTAGATAGGTGAAAGGAGCGGACAAAGGTCTAGAGAACAGAAATTCATGTGGGAAGTTCTAAAATGTCTATTTTGGCAGAAAGGTATATTCTCTAAATGATGAGAAATTGCAGAAGGAGCTTGGGATCCCTGGAATGATTCACAAGAACCCTTATCACCACAGTTTAGCAACATTATGACCACTGATAAGATACGATTTCTTTATTAGTCACATGTACATCAAACACATTGTGAAATGCATCTTTGTGTTGAGTGTTCTGGGGGCAGCCCGCAAGTGTCACCACTCTTCCGGCACCAACATAGCATGCCCACAACTTCCTAACCCGTATGTCTTTGGAATGTGGGAGGAAACCCACGCAGTCATGGGGAGAACATATAAACTCCTACACAACCGTGTAAAATGGACTTCGGTTTTTTTTGTTCTAGTTGTGTTCTTTCTTGATCTAATTGTATATAATTTATGTAGACAGCCAGCGTCTCTTTCTCAGGGCACCAATGCTCAATACAAGAGGGCATGGCTTTAAAGTAATGGGTGGGAAGTTCAAGGGAGATAGCAGAGGGAGGTTTTTTACCCAGAGAGTGGTTGGTGCATGGAATGCGCTGCCTGGGGTAGTGTGGAGGCAGGTACATTGTTCAAGTTCAGGAAATTGTTAGATAAGCATGTGGAGGGATATGTGGGAGGAAGGGGTTAGATAGTCTTAGGCAAGGTTTAAAGGTCGGCACAACATTGTGGGCCAAAGGGCCTGTATTGTGCTGTACTGCTCTATGGTTCTATGTTTAAATTTATATTTTTCTTGTGAATGCTGCTAACATGATGCTTTGTGCCTGTGATGTTGCTGCAAGTAAGTTTATCATTGCACCTGTGCACACATGTACTTGTGCATATGGCAATAAACTCGACTTTGACTTTGAAAGGCAAGCATGCAGGTAATTAGAGAGATAAAGCACAGAAACCGGCCCTTCAGCCCACTGGGTCTGTTCTGACCAGCAACCACCCACTTACACTAACCCTACGTTAATCCCACTTTTACTCTCCCCACATTCTCATCAACTCCCTTTAGATTCCACACAACTATGGGCAATTTAAAGAGACCATTCCTAGCAACCCACATGTCTTTGGGGATGTGGGAGAAAACCGGAACAAATGGAAGAAACCCATGTGGTCACAGGACAAACATGCAAACTCCACACAGGCAGCATCTGAGTGATCCAAGAACACTGTCTCATTATTCCTTTTTTTCTGCACTATTTGTTTTTGTAATTTATGGATTTGTGCCTTTGCACTGCAACTGTGCCAAAACAACAAATGTCACATCATACGTCAGTGACAATAAATCTGATTCTGATCCTGACCCAAGGTCAGGATTGAACCTGGACCAGGGGCACTATGAGGCAGTGACTCAACTATAAGGCTGTGCCACCCCTAGGAAAAGCCAGTGTGTGTACAGGGTCAATTCGATAAGCTGCAGTGGATGCGAAATATGGTATCCGAGTTGAAAAGAGGATAGGGGGAAAACTTCACCAAAGGAAGTTAAATGGAGAATGAATAATAAAAGGAGGAGGAATTTGTTTCTTCTCTTTCCCAGTTCTAATAACGGGTTGATGACCTGAAGCATTAATTGTGCTTCTCTTTACACAGATGCTGCCTGACCTGCTGAGTGTTGCCAACACTTTCTGTTTTTATTACAAAATGGGAGTGTGTGTATTTGCCATTGGTGAGACTACATGTAGACGACTGTGTACAGTACGGTCTCCTCATTAAAGGAAAGATGTTGAAGTACTGAAAGCGGTTCAGAGAAGGTTTACTCCATTATACCTTAAAAGAAATAGTTGGACAGGGTCAGTTTGTATCCAATGGAGATTAAACAATTAGAAATCCAAGGAATGGGTATCAACAATACAACTGTTGTTCAATTCGATAACCTTAAGTGGATTCTGAAAGAGGACGTGGGAAATAAAGGTTCTGGTACATCAACTGGGGCTGCTTAAGATGCAAACAAAGTCTCCATCAGGGCCCCAACTATCTCCTCCCTTGCTTCCCATAGTAACCTCGAATAGATCTCATCTGGCCCTGGGGATTTATTCACCCTTATGCTTTCCAAGACATCCACCGCCTCCACCTTCTGACATGCTCCAGACAAGGAACATACCCCTTCCTGAACTCAATGTCCTCCACATCCTTCTTGGGTGAATGAGGTGGTGACTGGTGATTGATGGATAATCTATCACTCACTCTGTTATTTTCCCCGACCAAAAGCAGCACATTTATTTTCCAATTTAGCCATTAACAGCTGAAATCCTAGTGAACTTTCTCTGCAGCTTGTAGTGGTTGGATACTTGTGATCTTTATAAAATTCAGGAATATTAAAGCAAATTAGCATCAGCTTCAATCATTAAAGCAAATTAGCATCAGCTTCAATCACCCATAATACCACAATAAGCAGGAACAGGGGAGGCCATTCAACCCCAAGCCAGCTCCGCCATTCAATAGGTCCATAGCTGATCTGACATTCCTCAAGTCCACTTTCCTGCCCTTTCCCTATCATTTCCTCACTGTTTAAAACCTTTTTCATCCTTAAATATACACAAGTATTCTGTCCCCACAGATCTCTGCCAAGGAGTCCAAAGGCTCACAACCCTAAGAGAAGAAATTTTTATATGGGCACCTCTTTACTGAGACTATGCCTGCTGGTGCTGGACTCTCCCATAAGATAAAACATTATCCTGCTTTGCCCCCTAAGAATCTTGCACGTTTCAATATAATCTCCTCATTCTTCTAAACAATGAGACGAGTCCCAACCTGTGTCACCTTACGTTGGAGCACAACACCTCCATTCCCCAGGAACATCCTTTTGAATCATCTCTAAACCGCCATCAATGAAATATCTTTCCTTCAAAGAGCATCCAAAATTGTTCACAGTGCTCTAGGTGTGGTGTCACTAGCATCTTGTACAGTTGCAGTAACCTCCTTGAAGGGCCAGCTTTCAGTAACGCATTGTGCACAGCTTTCTGCATTTCATGCACAAGGGCCTCCAAATCACTTTGTGCCACAGCTTTCTTTAATTTCCCTTCAATTAAATGGTACTCTGTTCTTTTGTTCTTCCTTCCAAAATGAATAACTTCACACTTACCCACATTATACTCCATTTGTCAACATTTGACCCACTCACCTCACCTATCAATAACTCTCTGGAAACTGTCTGTACCCTCCTCACAACTTGCTTCCCACCTATTTCTGGGCCGTTCACCTCCTTCCTCCACGTCAATGTATATTGTACATGTGATCCTAGTGCTGATCCCCCACAGTACCTCCTTGCTTGCAGGTTGCCAACCTGAAAATGACCACTGCCTCTTGCCTGTTAGCCAATCCTCTACCTACGCCAATATGTTACCTCCAACACTGTGGGCTCTTATCTTGTGACTTAACCTTTTGTGAGGCACCTTGCTGAACACCTTCTGGAAGCCTAAATGCAACGCACCTACGGTTTCCCTTCTATTCCCTCAATTGAGACTTTCTTGAAGACCTCTGATAGATCTGACAGACACAAATTCCTCTAGACACAACTTGATTAAATTAAGATTTTCCAAATGTGCTGCCATTAATTCCTCAACAAATAATTCTGACATTTTTCCAACAGAGATGGTTCAAGTTTTGTGGGACCAGCTCGAGGATTGTCTCAGTGCCAGGGTCCAACAATCTTAGCTGAGTGGCATTCAGCTCATGCTGCTCCTGCCCAGGGTACATTTGCAAAGACTGTGTACAGGGAGATTTCCTCTCTATCAAACTAGTGCTGTCCCTGCCCAGGGCGTATTTGAAGAGACAGTGTACAGGAGGTTTCCTCTGTATCTAGCAGCATTGTCTTACTATGAAGGCAGCTTCAGGGTGTCCAATTCTTACAGGACCTGTAGATGTACATAAAGCTCACACAGATGGCCGTTATAAAAATACATCCTGTTTCTACTTGTACCACACCTTGAGAAATGGCACCAGGTATGGCTGTGGTGATGATTTAAGCTCTGATTGAAGTCTGTTCGTGAACTCTTCTGGTTCAATTTTAGTGTCCTTCAAAAGAGAAAAACAAGATTGTTTAGTCACATTCACGGACGCTGCCTGGTTCAGATACCAGTGTCCTTCTCTTCCCGGATGCACAGCCATAAAAAGCACACAGAAAGGAAACACTTCAACCCGGACGTTTGGAACCCTTCCAACCTTGTTCCTGTTACCCATTCCCCACATCTTTTTGCTTGTTCGTCAACCAAATAATTCTATCTTGGCTCTATTCTAATAATAATAATAAAAAATTCTATCCCTGCTCTTTCCTCATATCACAGAGGTAAGTAGGAGAAGGCCAACTAGTTCTTAAAACATGTTCCACCATACCCAAGGCCACAACTCCTGCCACTGGGGACAGGGGCACAAGTTCCCTTCAGTTTACACATCATGCTGACTTGGAATTATAGCTTCACTCTTTCATTGTCACTGGGTCCATATCCAAGAATTCCCCATCCAACAATGTTGTAGGAGCACATTCACCACAGGGACTGCTGTAGCTTGTGAAGGCTGCATGCCACAACCTTTGAGGTCAATAAGCAATGAAATGCTGGCATAAATAATTAATGTGATTCATATTAATTCATTTAAATCCCCTGATTTACAAAAATCTGCCCACCTGAGATGTAGAAGTAATTGGGCCAGCATCAGTTAGTATTTGCAGGAGGACTCCAAAATTCTATTAAACTTCATCAAGATCTATTTTGTCCATGAAGATTAGTCTTAAGTTTTAAATCAACTCCCTAACCAATGAGGGTGCCTCAAAGACCACAAGCACACAAACTCCTCTTGTGCACCAGTTCTCCATAACCCTCAGTCCCTCAGGGGACCCGCATGTAAGCGGATGTGAGAAAAAACTCAGAGCAGTTGGATCTGGGATTCATTGCCTGTGAAGTGTGGTGGAACAGTGTGAATCAGGACCTTCAAGAGGAATTGGACTGGCGCTCAAGAGAAAATAACCTGGGGAGAAAGGGGCAGTGGGTCTGTCAGGAGCCAGTAGAATCAACAGGCCATGTGGCCTCTTCCTGTTTTGTAATGGTTCTATGATTCAAGTCTCCACAATTGCCAAAAATACTTCCCATCCACCCCTTCAAAATCTTAAAAGCCAATCAAAGTCGACCATCAGCTCATTCGAGTCTTTTCTCATAATCCCACATTTGAAGTCCAGATTTAATTATTTTAATTTGAAGATGCCTTTGCTTCTTCCCTGGGGTGTAATGCTCTGGAATCCACAGACAAAAAGCATGTATTGTTCTCTGTCTGAAAGGTTCAACTGACCCTGAAACAAACAGGCTTCAGACCAAGAGGCTACCCACCTGACACTCCACCACAGAGTTACAGATGAACCACCCAGCAGAAGAAATCTGTTGTTCTTCATTCTGAAAAAAAGTCTACATCCACTCAACCTTCATTGTGGTGGATGTAAAGTATCTTATGACAACCTCGTCCCTCAGTTTCACATCAATAACTCAATGTGACACTTTTGTAAAAAGGTCCCCAAAACTGCACACTGTGCTTCACGTGCACAATGGTGCTTCATTTACCAAGTGGACACCTGGTATTCCCTGAATCTCTCTCCCCTAGGTCCAGATCCCCCACCAGGGGAAGCAATCAGGCAGCTTCCGCCCTCTCAGTCCTACTCAGAATCTGTTACTTGTTAACAAGGTCACCTCTCAATCTTCCAAACACCAAAGAGTTGAACTCAAGCTGCTCAGCCCCTTCACCCGGCAGTCAACCTACTGAACCTTCCTGACACTACCGCCAGTACACGTGGAGACCAAATGCCTACTCTGGACTCCAGAAACATTCTCATCACCCTGTATGGTTGCATCAAAACTTCCCCATGTTTATACCTCCCACCCCCTGCAGTAAGGGCCAACACTGCACACTCCACTGTGACTCTCACCTGATGGCCAAGTACTTCAGAATGCCCCATTATGCAGAATAATATTCACATTTTCTAGCTGCAACCCTCTCTAAGGCGCTACTTAATAATTCACCCCGTTTTCTCCAGTTATGACACACTCTCCACTCTGCTGTCTTCCTCTACGACAGCACAACAGTCCATTCCAGCCCCAAATGAGTGCATCACTGGAGAACAACAGAGCCAAAGTATGCACTGCCGGATTTTACTGTGTATTACTGCCCAAAAATGCACACACTTAGTCCCCCTATGCAGGCAATATCACTGCCCTCCCAGCAACACACATTCATGTCACACACACCCGCCACTGCCCTCTTCCACAACTCAGCAAAATTCACACACTCCAGATTCACACTCAAACTGTGACAAAAGATTGATATTAACACCAACACAACTAGCAAAAATAAAACTGCTGAAATATCTGCCACTTGCCAACAAATCCTGAACCAGGCTTTTCACATTCCGAGAGGTGTCTGCAGACTGCCCGCTGTGTGACGCAAGTTTAATCAAAGTTGCTAGAAAGTTCTTGCACTTCTTAACGTTTTCCTGCATCTCCTGGATTTGAAAAGACAGAATCTATACAAGAATTAGAAGTCCTTCTTCTTCCCTCATCTCCTGAGTGGACACGCTAACCTGGGAAGAAGCACTAACTATAATAAAACAGAAAATGCTGGAAACACTCCACGGGTCAGGCAGCATCTGGGAAAGAGAAACAGAGTTAACCTGTCAGGTCAAAGACCTTTCATCAGAACTGGAAACGAGAGAAAACAAGTTAGTTCTCAGGTGCAGAAAGAATGCCGCTGGGGCTAGTGCATGGATCGGATGAAGGGCATTCCTCTGAGGCCGGGTTTCCTTGGGGATAAACTGTGCATCAAGTCACCCAGTTGATACGTTAATGAGGGAAATGCAATAGAATATGAACAAAAAGAATATAAAAATATAATAATTAATATAAAATAAATATAAATATGCAGTTACAACATTTAAAAGGCATTTGGTCAGGTACTTGGCATAGAAAGGCATAGAGGGATTTGGGCCTAATAAGGGCAAATGGGACAAGCATCGACAGGCATCACTGAGTATGGAAGGGCCCCTTTCCATGGAAATCCGTGACATGAGGACATCTGGAGAGGAAGAATACAAATAAAGTCATTTAAAAGCTGTGAAAATTGGATAGGAAATGCCCAGCAGGTCAGGTGGTTGGAATGGAGACACGAAAACTGAGCCACTATCACACACACCGATGACCTGCAGCAGAAATAATACAAACTCTGATACAGAGAAAGCTAAGTTACCTGAAGTAGAATTCAACACCAGGCCTCAAAGGCTGTAACACGTCCAGCAGAAGATGAGGTGCTGCTCCTTAAGCTTGTTTTGGACTTTGTTACAAAAGCACAAGACGTCACAGATAGGAGAGGGAGAGCGGGATGGGGAATTGAAGTGGCAGGCAGCGGGAAGCTCAGGGTCACTCTTGTGGACTGAACGCAGGTGCTGAGTAAAGCGATTGCCCAATCTGCACTGTTTCTCCAGCGCAGAGGAGACCACATTGTGAACACCAAATGCAGTACACGAGATTGGAAGAAACACAAAATCTGGAAGGACTATTTGAGTCCCTGAGTGGGAAGGGAAGAGGTACAAGGGCAGGTGTGGCATCTTCCGTGCTTGCATGCAAAATTGCTGTGGGAAGGGGACAGGATGGTGGAGACGGGACCGAGGAGCCATGAAGGAACAGTCCCTTCAGCCTGCAGTGAAGGGAAGGGAAGATGGAGAGCAGCCATGAAAAGTATTTATGCAACTTCTTCCTCCAAACTCATTCTGCTTTGTCATAAACTTTACTCTTTCCACTGTTAACTACCTTGCCTAAGTTTATTGCCTATATTTGGGGTCTCAATGATTTTAGTTGCCAATATATTTTCATGCACCACCTTTGACCTCCCAATTTCCAAGTTAATTTTACACTGCATCTTCTGTACTCATTATCACTGACACATCGTGAAATGTGTTGTTTTGCGGCAGCAGTACAGTGCAAGACATAAAGACATAAAAATTACTATTAGTTACAAAATTAAATAAATAGTGTAAAAGAGGAATAACGAGGTGGTGTTCATGGACCATTCAGAAACCTGATGGCAGAGGGGAAGAAGCTGTTCCTGAATCGTTGAGTGTGGGTCTTCAGGCTCCTGTACCTCCTCCCTGATGGTAGAAACGAGAAGAGGGCATGTCCCTGGTGGTGAGGGTCCTTATTGATGGATGCCGCCTTCTTGAGGCACCGCCTCTTGAAGGTGTCCTCTGTGGTGGGGAGGGCTGTGCCCATTATTTGTCATATGACTCCTTTTCTCTCTTCATTCTATCCTGTTCTTCAACATCCATGGCAGTGCAGACTTGTGAACGAGATTCTACAAAATGGTCTTCTAATTGTCAAGTGCCAAGCTCAGAAAAGACCCCTCTTATGGGAATTCCAAATGTTCCTTGCAGTCTGTCTCACAGCATCGGTGGGAAGTGCCTCAAATTCAGTCAGCTTGAGCACCAAGTATCAGAACTTGAGCATCAACTGGAGGCTCTCCAGAGCACCCAGGAGGCTGAACCTTACATGGACAGCACGTGGACAGAGGTGGTCACTCCGCAACTGAAGGAGAGACGGACAGAGAAGGAATAGGTAACCACCAGGCAGAGCGAGGGAGGCAGACAGGTAGTCAGAGAGAGGAGGTGGTGGAGGCAGATACGATGGCAATATTTAAAAGGCATTTGGTCAGGTACATGGACAGGAAAGGCACAGAGGAATACGGGCCTAATTCAGATAAATGGAATGAGAGTGGATAGGCATCATGGTTGGCATGGACAAGGTGGGCCGAAAGGCCGTTTCTGTACCGTACAATTCCATGATACTATAAGTATAGAAAGTGTGTGGGGATACTTGGGAAAAAGAAAGAAAGATAAATAGGGGGTATGAAATATCACTGGCAGACAAAATTCAAGAAAATCCCAAAGCATTAAGGGCAAAGGGATAACCAGGATAAGAGCCGAGCCAATTGGGAGGAGAATGGCCATCTGCATGTGGAGCCAAAGGGTGTGCGTGAGGCCTTGGATGAATACTTCTTTATACTTAACAAAGAAAAGGTCACTGCAGTTGAAGAATTCAGGGATGCGGAAGGTGATGAAATTCTAGAACCTGTTACCATGATTCTGCTCTAACTCCATCTACAAGTTTGCAGACGATACCACCGTAGTGGGCCGTATCTCAAATAACGATGAGTCGGAATACACAAAGGAGATAGAGAGCTTAGTGACATGGTGTCATGACAACAACCTTTCCCTAAATGTCAGCAAAACAAAAGAGCTGGTCATTTTTGACTTCAGGAAAGGGGGCAGTGCACATGCTCCTGTCCACATCAATGGTGCTGAGGTCGAGAGGGTTAAGAGTTTCAGGTTCCGAGGAGTGAACGTCACCAAAGCTGTCCTGGTCCAACCACATAGATGCCATGGCCAAGAAAGCTCACTAGCGCCTCTACTTCCTCAGGAGGCTAAAGAAATTTGGCATGGCCCCTTTGACACTCACCAACTTTTATTGATGCACCATAGAAAGCATCCTATCTGGATGTATCATGGCTTGGTATGGCAACTGCTCTGCCCAGGACCACAAGAAACTGCCGAGAGTTGTGGACACAGCTCAGCACATCATGGAAACCAGCCTCCCCTCCATAGACTGTCTACACTTCTCGCTGCCTCAGTAAAGCAGCCAGCATAATCAAAGACCCCACCCACCCTGGACATTCTCTCTTCTCCCCTCTCCCATCGGGCAGAAGATATAAAGCCTGAAAGCATGTACCACCAGGCTCAAGGACAGCTTTTATCCTGCTGTTATAAGACTGTTGAATGGTTCCCCAGTACGATAAGATGGACTCTTGATCTCACAATCTACTTATTGTATTGCAAGGTTATGATCTTGCACCTTATTGTCTGCCTGCACTGAACTTTCTCTGTAGATGTGACACTTTACTCTGCATTCTGTATTATTTTACCTTGTGCTACCTCAATGCACTGTGTAATGAATTGATCTGTACGACCAGTGTGCAAGACAAGTTTTTCAACTGTACCTCGATACAAGTGACAATAATAAACCAATTCCAATTCCAAGGAAGTGTTGGATATCTCAAAGGGCTTAAAGGTGGACAATATCCCCAGGTCCTGTTGAGATGTGTACCTGGCTCTTGGAGGGAGATTGCTGGCGCTGACAGAGGATTTCACTTCTTCAATGGCCACAGGGGAGGTATCAGATGCCTGGAGGACAGCAATGTGGCACCCTTATTCAAGGCGGCAACAGGAATAAGCCAGGTATTACAGGCCTGTGAATCTAATGTCAGTGATAAGAAAGCTATTGGAAAAAAAATGAGAGACAGGATTAGTCTACACTTGGAAAGGTAGAGATTAATCAAAGATAGTCAGCAAGGCTTTGTTAGGGGGTGATCCCGTTTGATCAATTACATTGACTTTTTCCAAAGTCATTGATGAGGGCAGTACATTTGATGTGGTGTACATGGACTTCACGGGGGAGACTGGTCCAATAGGTTAGAACCCATAGGATCCAGGGCAAATTATTGTCAAATTGGATCCAAAATTGGCTTGGTTGCAGGAGGCAAAAGCTGGAGGTGGAGGGTAGTTGTTTTTTGATTGGAAGTCTGCAACCATTGTAGTAGTGCCGGAATACTGACTGCTTGTTATATACATTAACGATTTGGTTATCAATGTAGGAGGCAAAAATTGATTGTATTGTTGATAGTAAGGATGATATTAATCAGCTGTTAACACGGGCAGAGTGAATACTCGCCTTTGTTAGCTGGGGCACAAAATACAAGAGCAGAGAGGTTATAGTATAACTTTACAAAACATTGGTTAAGCTATGGCTGAAGTAACATGTACAGTTCTGTTCACCACACTGTCGGAAGGACATGATCACACTGGAGAGGGTGTGGGGATGATTCACCAGGACGTTGTCTGGGTTGGAGTGTTTCAGGCAAGAGGAGACTGGTCATGTTTTCCTTGGAAAGGAAGAAACTGAGAGGGAACCTGACAGAGCTAAACAACATTATGAGGGGCAGATAGAGTAAATAGCAGATAGCATAGGTTTAGGGTAAGAGATAAGAAGTTTAGAGGGGATCTGAGGAAGAACATTTTCACCCAGGAGGGTTGGAATCGCATGCACTGCCTGAGTTGGTGGTGCAGGCAAGCACTCACACAACATTTAATATCAAGATGAGCACTTGAATTGCTGACGTATAAAAGGCCGAGGACTGATGGGATTAGTATATATAGGTACTTGATGGTTGGCACAGACATGGTGGGCAGAAGGGTCTGTTCCTGTGCTGAATGACGATGATTATATGAATACAGCAAATCTCCTGGAAGTTATGGATGTCTTGTTAAACTTGCAATCGAGAGTCAAGGTGGTTAAATTCATCCCTACAGCTTTACTTCTGTGTAATGTTCTCCCTGATCTCCTGAGCATATCAAGTTGCATCCCATGGCACTTGTAAGCATTCACTACCTCCCTCATCCCCCAAGTGTGTGAATGTTGGGTCATCATTCAAGTGAGAAAGGCATCAGTGCATTTTCAATCCACACAGCATCAACGTCAAATGTGAACCTATTGTCACTATGCACACACATGCCCCATAAAAGATAAGATACAATATTATATTTCTTTATTCGTCACATGCACATCGAAACACACAGTGAAATGCATCTTTTGCATAGAGTGTTCTGGGGGCAGCCCGCAAGTGTCGCCACGCTTCCGGCGCCAGCATAGCATGCCCACAACTTCCTAACCTGTACGTCATTGGAACATGGGAGGAAACCTGAACACCCGGAGGAAACCCACGCAGACACGGGGAGAACGTACAACTCCTTACAGACAGCGGCAGTATTGAACCCGGGTCGCTGGCACTGTAATAGCATTCTACTAACCGCTACACTACCGTGCTGCCCTCCTCACACCCCCAGAAATACACTCCAAAAGGCAGGCACACACAGAAACACATATGCACCAAAAAGCACAGACAAAGCGCTGGAGCAGAAAAGCAGAGACAACCTGACAGGGAGAGCAGGGATCACAGGACAATGAGCACAAACAGACACATTTGAAGAGTCATAATGAGACCTGCTGCTCCAGGTGAAACTGTTAATAAGAGTCCCTGCCTTTCTAAGTTCTGCACTGGATGATGCATTCAACAATTCAGTAACAATACCCCCATTCATCTCTAGAGATTCAGGTTTTCAACAGAATTTCACAAGACAGACAGAGAAATCAAATCCCATTGAATGATAATATTTAGTCATTGCCTATTCCCATTTACTGAAGGCTGTGACATACACAGGGTGTTTCTCAGAGAGATCATTCCATCCACACTGACCTGTGAAACTGTGGGTGTTCCTGCCTGAGGGGAACTAGGAGTCACTTGAGAATGGACTTGCAGCTGTGACTTGGATGCAGGTTGAGACAGCTGGGGAGTTTGAGGTGAAGCTGGGGTCTGCACTGCTGCTTCAGACATGACTGGGTGCTGGCTGCTCACACCAAGTTTGGTTGTTGTGTGCAGGGTCTGCGGAGTGCTGGTACTGCCCGATAGCTGTGGGAAAGCAAAACTTTAATACATCACCAATGGGTAGAAAGTATTAACAAAAATAAAAATAACAGCAGGATTTGTATCTATTTACCGTCTTTCACAGCCACCATACATCCCAAAGCACTTCCAAAAGCAAGCTTCGAGTGAAGTAACTCCAAAAAGCATTGGCCCCAGGTGGGAAAAGGCAAACTACTGAAGTGTTTTTTCAGTAGCAACACATCACATGACCTTAAGAATATAAAGTGAAAGATCTGTATGTCATCTGAACCTACTCCACCATTCAATATCATGGCTCAGTACCCATATTGTGGCACAGGATCCCACTGATGCTGCCAGACCTCAGAGGTGGTAACTCACTGGATTAGACTGAGGAAGTGACAAGGATGATTGATGAGGGGAGGACAGTAGGTGCTGTCTACATGGACTTTTAAGCATTAACAAGATCCTCCATGGTTGGCTGGTCCAGAAGATCAAAGCACATGGGATCCTTGGTGAATTGGTAAGTTGTATACAAAATTGCTTTGGCCATAGAAGACTAGGGTAGTGGTAGAGGGTGTTCCTCTGACTGGAGGTCTGTGACCAGTGATGTTCTGCAAGGACCAGTGCTGGGACCTAGAACCATAGAACACTACAGCACAGAAAACGGGCCATTCGGCCCTTCTACTCTGTGCCGAAACCTTATTCCACTAGTCCCATCGACCTGCACTCGGTCCATAACCCTCTGTTGCTTGTGATCCATATAAATGACTCGGATAAAAATATGGGTGGGCTGATTAGTAGGTTTGCAGACAACACGAAAATATGCAGAGTTGTGGATAATGAGAAAGGTTGTCAAATGATAGAGTAGGATATAAATCAGTTGGAAATTTGGACAGAAAATGACAAATGGGGTTTAATCTGGATAGGTGTGAGGTGTTGCCTTTTGAGAAGTCAAATGCAAGAGGAAAGTCTACAGTAACTGGCAGGACTCTTAGGAGCACTGATGTACAGAGCGATCTTGGGATGCAAGTCCATAGCTCCCTGAAAGTGGACACGTGATAGGGTGGTAAAGGCACTGATCTTGCCTTTATCAGTTGGAGCATGAAGTAGAAAAGTCAGGAAGTCATGGTGCAGCTGTATAAAACTTCCATTTCGTTACATTTGGAGTGTTGTGTGCAATTCTGGACACTGCATTACAGGAAGAATGTGGAGCCTTTGGAGAGGGTGCAGAAGACATTCACCAGGATGTTGCCCAGATTAGAGAGTATTAACTGTAAAGAGGTTGGACAATCTTGGGACTGTTTTCTCTCGAGCATCAGAAGCTGGGGGGGTGACCTGACAGAAGTATTTACAATTATGAGGGGCATTGATGGGGTAGACAGTCAGGGTGGAAAAGGTCAAAGACTAGAGAGTAGAGGTTTAAGGTGCGATGGGGAAAACAAAGATTTTAAACACAAAGCGCAGTGGGTACCTGGAACACTCTGCCAGGGGAGGTAGTAGAAGCAGATACGACAGTAATGTTTAACAGGTACATGAACAGGCAGGGAATAGAGAGATATAGACCATGTACAGCCAGATGGGATTAGTTTGATTTGGCCTCGTGGTCAGTGCAGACATGGTGGGCCAAAAGTCCTGTTCCAGTTTTGGTCAGACTGAATAGAATGAAAGACCTGTCTGGCCTCCTCTTGGTACACTCTGGGCAAATAATTTTTTTTAAATGTGTTGGCAACCAAGGGGGAATTTGGCAGATTTTCCCAGCTCCTTCCCAACCTCTCAGCAAACTCAGCACAGAATGAGCACCCATTCAATCTTTCAGACACCGTTCCCTTTTACGCTTCTTGTACAGAACCTGCCTCAACAACTCAGCCTGCATTTTCAGACCAATGCCATCAGCGGCACAGTGACATGACACAGCGCACCGTTCGCAGTCCGAGTTATTGGATTGGTGGCAGGGAAGGGTGGGAAGGTGGCAGTTTGTGGAGAATGGGCAACCAGCATCACCCTTGAAGGCTGGAGGTTCACTTACCGGCATGGGAGCCACCGTTCCAATAGGTTGTGCAATGGTGACGGACGGAGCATTAACCAAAGCTGCAGGCTGAATTACTTTGGCTTGCAATGGGTGCACTGGCCTGATTGACGAAAGGCTCATGGCCTGCTGAAACCACAGAATAAATCAATACAGTAAGACATTCGTATACACAAGGTAGGTTATTTCATCTTCAGGCAGAATTCCCTTAACTAATGCACCACACTGAAGCCTGAGCTCATTTTAACTCGTGTGGAGAAGCTTGACACCCTGGCTTCCCAACTTTAACTCCTCGTGGTGTGACTCGCACGATCAGCATTTCTTACCATCACTGACCAACTCTTGATCTGGGTTGCTTGCAAGGTTATATGGAAGGACAGTTTAGTTGAAAGCAGAGATGTTGGTCCTTCGACACTGCACATGGGCAAGTCTGGAGCCACATCCGATTCAGACACAGATTTGGCAGGTTTCCTCTACATTACTTTCAATGGTCACTATTACTAACTTCTTAATTGCAAATTGAGTTCATGAAGATGGTAAGATTTAACGTATCCCCAGACCAACAGTACAAAGCTTACAATTTACACGTAACCCCGAAGAAAACATATGCGGTACGGTAGTGATCCACCCCTCTCCTGTCCGAGGCTGGTGACGTGAGGCAGTTGACCCACTGCTCCACAGCACACCAGGTTGGAATGACCAGCCCTGCTGTAAGCCACAACAACAAACTACCAATCTCAACAGGGGTTGTCAGCTGCTTCAGTACGGGGAGAGGTACGTGGAGACGTTCCCAAGGAAGCATTTGATTGACCACTGCCTGTTTGAAATCTGGTCTTCAAACACTCTGCAATGATCTGCTGTGTCTGCCAGGTACATTCTTGAAACCTGTTGAATACAGAAACCGAATCTCCTGTGTTTTTCTCAAGTAATTCATTCTTGTTCAGTGGGGCTTTCCACCCTCATTCTGCTCAACAACTTGGCACTGGGCCAGGTAGTTCTGTGCCAAGATTCAGTGTCTTTTCTCACCAACATGTTATCTTGCTCCTGCTTGAATTCACTCTCCTCTCTGAGCAGCCTTGCTCCAAACAGTTGAATAACTTTTCATCTGAAAAATGTACAAGCTTTGAACAGCTGACCTTTGGCCCAAGTTAGAATTATCTATTTGTAACAGTTGCGGGTCCAGAGTCTAACTTTCCTCTGCCAATCAGGACACCAGAATTAAACTCTTCCCTCTCCGACCCTCTGGTACATTTCAAAGCTTCAGAGAGGTTACCAAAAAAAATCCAGTCTCAGTGCAACTGAATTTTGCCAGCCATGAGCTGACACAGAAGCCCCTGTTATGACAGGTAGAAATTACAACAAATCAATCACCAAGAGATCAGTGGCAAGGCAGTGGGTGTGTGCACATGGTCACTCTCACTCTGAATCACTGTACAGTGTCACACAACAATCTCATTTCAACACCAAAACACTGTTTGACTGAGTGAAGAAACCAAGTTGAATTTAGTGCCATGCAATGCTACAACACATCTTAACCTCTGACAGATTCACAGACCGACACAGTGAAATCACGTTACCACTGACTTGGACCAATACCACATTGCAGTTCAAATGTATAAACTAAATCAGGCTTTCCACGCAAGAATTAGGAACAAAGAAAACAAGGGAATGTGAATAGTTTCAATCATATTTCGCTTGTACTGGTATCTCAAGTGGTTTGGCATCCACCTTCAAACTTTCACAGTTAACCTAACATGTCCAGCAAAAAAAAACACCTCAGCTCCACAATTTGGAAGAATGAACTTGTTGGTTCTGTTGTTCACACAGGCATCAGCCACCTTGTCAAACACGCGATTCCAAACCTTGCATTCTCCCCCTACGCGGGATTCAAGTTCCTCCTTACATTACCCGTGCTTTCCTGTTCTGAAGTTCAAAACCTCTGCCACAGAGAATGCCCATTCATTCTGCCACCACCCAGTAACAGAACAGTCAAGCTCTCCCTAACCCCTTATTGTTAACCATTACAAATTAAAGTGCAATATACACTGTTATATTTGTTCTTCATCAAGTGGGTTTTAACATCTGAACATTTTTATTAAACAACAACACTGCTTACTTTCCCTCTCTTTTTACAGCCACTTCCTGTTCCCTATGAGACCCCCTTGCATTGCCTGCTGGGAACTGTAGTTCTTCATTTATAACTACATAATAACACATACACATCTTTTGCATCTTGCAGTTCTGGGACAAACACACCCTTCACGTTAACAAATGCACTCTCCCAGTTGAACGCCATACCACGAATGCAACACACAAATGCAGCCCGCCGCTTACAATGCGATGTACATGAAGACGTGCAACTTTTCCCTGCCAAAGTTTAAGCTCAAAATTTAATTTTTCTTTATCATGTGCAGACAAATTGTATTAAGGTGATGTGAATGGGTTGATCCCGACTGGGTAATGAAATTGTGCAGTCACCAGAAGCAAAGAAAGCAGGTCTGGGGAGGGTTGCTCCGGTAACCATCTCCAGAACAATCCACCGGTCTGGAGGCAGATTTTTCACCTTAGGCACTGGTTACAAATAGAAAAGGCAACGAGAGAGAGAGCTCCCTAACCAAACGTCAATCAGCTTTGCAGAAACAACAACTGACAACAAAACAAAGCTGATCCCCTCTGAAAGCTTCTCAAAATTCTGCATCAAGGTCTTTCATCAGCTTGGTTCAAATTGCAAGGTAGGTGGGATTCCATGCCCAACTCCAGGGGAAAAGTAAAAAGGTTCAGGGTAGATAGAGACAAGGAATGAAACCCAAAGCCTTCAATAAACAACACCAGCTCAAAATAAACTTCGCACTTCACTGCAACATGGAGTCTCGATACGCCAAATGTTAAGGAACTGGGCCAGTTGGCTGCATTGTCCTTGCAACAGAGCGATGAATAGGCTGTAATGTCCTTGCAAAAGAACATGGGAGCAGGAGTAGGCCACTCGGCCCCTAAAGCCTGCCCCACCACGCACCAAGATCATGGCTTATCAACACTGGCCTCAACTCCTTCTGTGCCAGTTCCCCATCACCCTGAATTCCCTGATTTTTTCAATTATTTATCCATCTCCACCTTAAATATGTTGAATGATCTGGCTGGTGGCATTACCTAAAGACAATCCACTCAGAGCCTGCTGTGGGGGTTGGGGGTAGGTGGTGGGAGAGGGCAGGGGGTGATGAAGCGTGTTAGCTGATGTTTATCACACCACTCATCACTATCATGCCAACAGCACCAAAAAACAAACTGCTGGAGCAACTCAGCGGCTTGAGCAACTTCTACTGGGGGGGGACGGGGCGGGGGAGAGAGATAGGAATTGTCGGCATTTCAGGTCAGGACAACAACCTTGCACTCAACGTCAGCAAGACCAAGGAATTGATTGTGGACTTCAGGAAGGGGAAGTCAGGAGAACACACACCAGTCCTCATTGAGGGGTCAGCGGTGGGAAGGGTGAGCAGCTTCAAGTTCCTGGGCATCAACATCTCGGAGGATCTATCCTGGGCCCAACACACTGATGCGATCACGAAGAAGGCACACCAGTGGCCCTACTTCATGTGGAGTTTGAGGAGATTTGGTATGTCACCAAAGACTTTTACAAATTTCTGCAGATGTACAGTGGAGAGCATTCTGACTGGTTGCATCACAGCCTGGTGTGGAGACTCCAATGTGCAGGATTGCAAGAGGCTGCAAAGGGTTGTAGACTCAGCCAGCTCCATCACAGGCACATCCCTCCCCACCATCGAGGACATCTTCAAGAGGCGGCATCCATCACTAAGGACCCTCACCACCCGGGACATGCCCTCTTCTAGTTACTGCTGACAGGGAGGAGCTACAGGAGCCTAAGGACCCACAGTCAACGATTCAGGAACAGCTTCTTCCCCTCCACCATCAGATTTCTGAATGGTCCATGAACACTACCCCATTGTTCCTTTCCCTTTACACGATTTACTTCTTTTGTATTTTATAGATTTTATGCCTTTGCACTGTACAGCTGCTGCAAAACAACACATTTCATGTAAGACAGTGATAATAAACCAGATTCTGACTCTGCATCAGGGCTGAGAGTGGAGAGACGAGATAGCCAGTATAGAGAGGAGAGGGGGAGTGGTGAGACGGGCCAGAGGTGATAGATGGACTGAGGAGGGGAAAAGGATGGTGGGTGGATGGAGCCGGGGGGGTGGGGGGGGGGTAAGGGTAGGGTGACAGTGGAGACGGGTGGGACACAAAGGCTACAAGTGCTGGAATCTGAATGCATTTCTCCTTCTCTCTCCTTCCGACCCACCTCTGGTCCTCCCACTTTTGTCCCCTTTCCCATACCCCCCTCCAGCCCCAGCACCCCCCACCCCTGCCAAATCCATTTTCATCCCCCTGCTACCCTCACATTTCACCCACTAGCCCCAGCAATCTGGTTCCATCTGCCTTTCCCCCTGCCCTCATGGCTCCCATCATCACCTTCCTTGCTCATCAGATTCCAGCACCAGTTCCCACGTTACCCCCTCCAGCAGCTGTCCCCACCCCTCCCAGGCACCATCTGCCCATTATCCTACACCCTCCTTGCTCCACTGATCTCACCCCCTTCCTCCTCTCCTCTTTGTACTCTTCCCTCTCCATTCTCAGTGCTGATGTGGTATCTCGACCTAAAATGTCGACTGTCCTGTCCATTCCCCCCCCCCCCCCCCCCCCCACACAGATGCTGCTCGACCCGCTGAGTTGCTCCAGCGGAGCTGCTCCAGATTCCAGCGTCTGCGGTCACTTATGACTCTACAGCACCACCTGCAGGAACTGAGCAGTGTGTATCACCCTGAATAACTCCACGACAGTCACTACGTCCAGAACCTTGGAGCTTTGGAGAACTAAAACAGCAGTGTCTTTTTCTTTAAAACTATATGATACTCCTGGGGGGAGAGAGAGGAGGGGGGGGAGGAGAGAGAGAGGAGGGGGGGGGAGGAGAGAGAGAGGAGGGGGGGGAGGAGAGAGAGAGGAGGGGGGGGAGGAGAGAGAGAGGAGGGGGGGAGGAGAGAGAGAGGAGGGGGGGAGGAGAGAGAGAGGAGGGGGGGAGGAGAGAGAGAGGAGGGGGGGAGGAGAGAGAGAGGAGGGGGGGAGGAGAGAGAGAGGAGGGGGGGAGGAGAGAGAGAGGAGGGGGGGGGAGGAGAGAGAGAGGAGGGGGGAGGAGAGAGAGAGGAGGGGGGAGGAGAGAGAGAGTAGGGGGGAGGAGAGAGAGAGGAGGGGGGGAGGAGAGAGAGCGGAGGGGGGGAGAGAGAGAGGAGGGGGGGAGGAGAGAGAGAGAGAGGAGGGGGGGAGGAGAGAGAGAGAGGAGGGGGGAGGAGAGAGAGAGGGAGGGGGGAGGAGAGAGAGAGGGGGAGGGGGGGAGGAGAGAGGGGGAGGGGGGGAGGAGAGAGGGGGAGGGGGGGAGGAGAGAGGGAGAGGGGGGGGAGGAGAGAGGGGGAGGGGGGAGGAGAGAGGGGGAGGGGGGGGAGAGGTGGGGTGGGGAGAGGGGGATGAGAAAAGCATCTTTTAAACTGCAGAGGGGGAGAGGTTGGGCTGCACAAATGATATCTCTGTGATCAGGGACAGACCAAAGTTGATAACAATTAGTTTAAAACCCAGGAGACATTCAAGAAACATGAAACTAACTGACAGAAATATTGCGATCATTTCTCATTCAACGGTTTGTGCAGGTGAACAGCCCTGAAATTTTCAACTCCAACTCAGTCACAAAATGTGTCAAAGAAACTCTCCCACCAAGTCACACACCATCCTTCCTGAGAGTCATTGTCATACAGCACAGAAACATTCCTTTCCGCCCCACTCATTCAAGCCAAGGTTCCTTCCTGAGCTCGTCCCACTTGCCTGCATTTGGTCCACATCCCCCTAAACCTTTCCCATCCATGTACCTGTCCCAATGTCTTGTAAACGTTGCAATGGTTCCCACATCTACCACTTCCTCCAGCAGCTAGTTCCATTTACCCACCATCCTCTGTGTGAAATAAAGTTGCCCCTCAGGTCCCCTTTAAATCTTTCCCCTCTCACCTTAAACCTACTTCCTCTAGTTTTAGACTCCTCTACCCTGGGGAAAAGACTGCGACCACTTACCTTACCTGCAATCCTCGTGATTTTATATACCACTGTAACTTCACCACTCAACCTCCTACGTTCCAGGGGAAAAAACCCCAGCCTATCCAGTCTCTCCTGATAACTCAATCCCGCCAGTCCCGGAAGCATCCTTGTGAACCTTTCTGCACCCTTTCCAGCTTAAAGACATCCTTCCTATAGCTGGGCGACCAGAAATGCACAAAATACTGCAAGTATGATCTCAGAAACATCTTGCACAGTTGTAACTGTACGTCCCACTCCTGTACTCAATGCCCTGACTGAAGGTGAACGTACAAAATGCCTTCTTCACCACCCTGTCTACCTGTGTCACCTCTTTCAGGGAACTATGTACTTGTACCCCAGGCCTCTTTGCTCTACAACACTCTCCAGAGCCCTGCCATTTACTGTGCAAGTCCTGTCCTGGTTTAACTTCCCAAAATGCAACACCACCACCCTGTGTGGAAAAACTTGTCCCTCACATTCCCTTCAAATTTTTTTCCACTGTACCTCAGTACAAGAGACAATAATAAACCAATACCAAATTTGAGACTATGTCACTGTAGCTTCATTGCCGACCTAAATCCTGGGAGCTCGCAAATGAATAGCAGCAATGTGGGATACTTCACTACATAAGATTTCTTTATTAGTCACATGTACATCGAAACACACAGTGAAAGGCACCTTTTGCATAGAGTGTTCTGGGGCAGCCCACAAGTGTCGCCACGCCTCCGGCGCCAACATAGCATGCCCACAACTTCCTAACCCATATGGCTTTGGAATGTGGGAGGAAACCGGAGCACCCAGAGGAAACCCACGCAGACACGGGAAGAACGTACAAACTCCTTACAGACAGCAGCCAGAATTGAACAGGGGTTGCTGGTGCTGTAATAGCATTACGCTAACCACTACACTATGTGCCTGTACATGAATTGCAGCATTTTACAGTAACTCACTCACCACCTTCCCAAAGGTGTTTAAGGGTGAGCAATAAATGCTGGGCTTGCCATCACCACCCACATCCTGCAAATGAACTAAGACAGTCCGGAAATCATGGCCAACATTGAGAGATTAGCTAAAAAGGGAAGTCAGACTAAATTGCAACAAGCCAAATAGAAAGAGTTAGCCATACCACCCTCCAGCTTGTTCCCCTGTTCAAAAAGACCCTGGCTGACCTGGTTTCCTCACATTTCCTACCTGACTCTGATTTCCTTTTGTGTCCAAAAATCTATTGATTTCAATCTTAAATATACTCTCAGCACCTGAGCATCCATACCTCTCTGTGGCAGAGATTTCCAAAGATTTACACCTCTGATATGAAACTTCCCCTTATGCTGGTCCTAGCTTCAACCGCTAGAGGCAACAGACTCTTCATCTACCCCATTGACCTCTCTCAGGATCTGATATATTTCAATGAGATTACCTCATTCTTCTGAACTCCAGTGAGTATCAGGCAGTCTTACAGAATCTCTCCTCAAAAGGCCAACCCCCTCATTCAAGGAATGAGTTAAGCAATAACATCTCCAAAGCAGGTACTTCTTTCCTCCGGGACTGAATGAAGACCAAAAGGAGAAAATAAGTGTTTCATTGCTGATTGACTTAAAACGGGCTGTTTCCGCAGCTGACTCAATGTTATGGGCTTTTGCTCAGGGGAGGCTTCCTTATCCAGATACCTTCCCATCAGGACTGGTGACCCTCATCCCATCTACCACACAGATGAAGGGATATCCTGCTGACACATCCCTGCCAGAGGCAGGGCTCAGCCAACTCGAGTCCACCCGGTTACTGAATCCAGAACACTCCTAGGCTGCTGAGCACAGGAAACAACTGGACAAGCAGCACCCACGCATGGTCACCTGAAACTCTCATGTGTGCAAGAACACTCACAAGTCACAACTTCAACCCATCCTGCTAAAATGCATTGGTCTCCCTCGTCATCACCAAGTCATGATCAAAACCGACAACAGGAACAAAGTGAATGGCAGAAACACTCCCAACAACATCCAATGACAGATGGTAAGCCATCCAGGGGATATGGCAAGCTATGTCTCAGGACTGAAACAGCTCTTAATATCCACCCAGTACACAATGGAGGGATTCACCACCAGAGGGCAGCATCCACCCATTTCTGCTGGCCAAGCGCTCTTCCTCTCACAGCACATCCTTTCCCAGGTATTCACAGTCAAGTGCCCAGAAATATTCTTGTGGTTCACCTGTTTCACAATAACACAGTCAAGGTTAAAGTGCTGATTGCTGAGAATGGTTACTTCCCACATTGTGTAATTACCTCCCTGGTGCCAGGGTAATAAATATTAGAATGTAAGAATTAGGATTAGGCCATACAGCCCTTCACGCCTTCTCCAGCATTCAAAGTCAGGATCTTCAGCACCATTTCCAGCATGATTCCCAAGTCCCTTGATTCCCTTAATATCCACATACCTATCAATCTCTATTTTGAATGAACACTATAACTCAGCTTCCAACGCCCTTGTGTGCAGTTCTGGTCACCTACCTGCAGGAAAGATCTCAATAAGCTCTAAAGAGTGCAGAGAAAATTTACAAGGATGTTGCCGGGACTTGAGGACCTGAGTTACAGGGAAAGGTTGAATAGGTTAGGACTTTATTCCCTGGAGTGCTGGAGAATGAGGGGAGATCCTATAGAGGTATACAAAATGATGAGAGGTATAGATAGGGTGAATGCATGCAGGCTTTTTCCCCTCAGGTTGGGTGAGACTAGAACTAAAGGTCATAGGTTTAGGTTGAAAGGTGAAATATTTAAGGGAAATCTGAGAGGAAACTTCTTCACTCAGAGGGTAGAACAAGCTGCCAGCGGAAGTGGTGGATGGGGGTTCAATTGTAACATTTAAGAGCAGTTTGGATAGGTTCATGGATGGGAGAGGTTTGGAGGGATATGGTCTGGGAGCAGGTAGATGGGACTAGGCAGAAGATCAGGTCAGCATGGACTAGATGGGCTGAAGGGCCTGTTTCTGTGCTGCTATACTTGATGACTCTCTCCGTCAATCTCAAACCGTGCCCCCGGTTCTGGACTCCGCAGCCGAGGACACATTCTCCCTGCATCCAGCCTGTCAAGTTCTGTAAGCATTTTTTTTATTTTTTTGGTGAGATCGCCTCATTCTTCCAAATTCCACAGAGTAAGTCCCAGTGTACTCAACCTCTCTCGTACAGAAAATCCTCCAACCCTAGAACCAATCTACTGTACCAATTCACTGTACCTTCTCTGTACAGCTGCCCACAAATCAGGAGAAACACTTCCTGATTTTGTCCGCTCCCCAAGTCCAAAGGCAATTAGTCAAATCATACTGTTGCCCCAATTTATCAGAAGACACCTGGGATCATGGGATGAGACCTGGCTCTCTCTATTGTGTGTGTGTCTAAACTACACCAGGCAGAAGACCATTCACTGAGCTATTTAGATTAGTTTATTGTCATATGCAGCAGGGTGGAATGAAATTCCCTGCTCACGTGAAGCTCACAGAGTACAGCATACAGAGTAATAATAAATACAGTTCTTCGTAACAAGATTTGATTTGCTGAACCCTTCCAGATGAACAAGAATCAGCATATGGCAGACTGCAATGCTGACCTTGTCTCAAATTTGAAAAATAAAGCCACAAACAATTTTACCATACAGACAGGAAGACAGATGGAATGAAAGTACGAATATTTATGTCAATTATATTCATTAAGAAAAAACTTCTTAACCATTTTATTTTCAACAGTTAAACTCTAAATGACAGTAAGATCAAGCTTTAATAACTACTGGTCAATTCCAAAATACTGCCTGATTTCCTGCAGTTCCAATTCAACTCTGAGTGTGTTCTGATACCCTGTTTGTGCTCCAGGTCCTAGCAACTGTGAAGACTGCCTGACCCCAGGAATGTCTCTCCAGTGCTCCACGTCCCAGAAATCCTTCAATTAGGACAGTTGGTAAATCGGTTTATTATTGTCACTTGTACCGAGGTACAGTGAAAAACTCGTCTTGCATACTGTTCGTACAGATCAATTTATTACACAGTGCATTAAGGTAGTACAAGGTAAAACAATAACAGAATGCAGAGAAAAAGTTTAACAGCTACAGAGAAAGTGCAGTGCAGGTAGACAATAAGGTGCAAGGTCACAACGAGATAGAATGAGAGGTCAAGAGTCTAGGGGGTCAGATGTTCCCTGAGCATGGTCACAACGATTTCCTCAAATCAGTTCCTACCTGAGACTCCAGTATCCAAGGCCCAGTGCCACACCAACAGAATAAACATTCCCAGACTGTGAACCTTGCCAGTGAGACACGTTGCTGCTGTTTGAGAAATTCATTGTGTCTGCACTTCACCCTCTCACCTGGTGCAGTTCACAGCCAGGAGGAGGAAGTGATCTGGAGCAAGAATTCTGACCTCTGCTTCGCCCACCATGACTGTTAGGAGATGATATTCCTGGAAAGATTATGATGGCTCACCAACAAACACAGTGTCACCTCACTGATTTCAATGACAATGAGGACTGCGACTAAACTGCACCATGAATGGTGTTACCTCCAGTGCTTGATGTGTTAGGTGGGTACAGGATTGGAGAGAGACGGTAAGGAGAGCAGTGGGGGGAGCTTGTGCAATCATAAGGTATACTCTGCAAGCAATTACAAGTTATCCAACTAGATGAATGATATTTCTGACAGGCCCAACTGATGCATCTGTTGGAGGTAAAGCACTGCAGTGTTTTTCAGATATCTCTTCACTATTTTAAACAAGGTGAGAGGGATCCTTGGAAGAATGAAACAGGTCAGTCCCTCACCTGTCAGGACAGAAACATGTTCCTTTCAACTCTCCCTGGAGTTCCCTTCTCTTGCTTCCCACTCTCACAGAGTTTCCCCTCTCATCCCTCCAAACATGTCACTTGGTAGGTCATTCTCTGTTCTGTTTCCAAGCCTCCACCCCTGTCACAGGTGAATTAATGATCTGTCTTGGGATGACCAACTGATTGCTTTTCTCTCTTCTTGTTTGGGGATGGGATTTAGAGAGGTTGAGGGTGGGGTGGGAGGATGGATTTGAAGAAGGGGATTACAAGGAATGGGAAAAAACAATCACCTTTTGCCAGGCCATTCCACCCTCCCCAATAGCCTACATTAGCAACCCAAGCCTGAGGGGCCCTGACCATATCCATTGAATTCAGGTTGGGTTGGGTTGGGTTTAAAAAAACCCTTGGTCTCACGTCAGATCAGGGTGGCAGCCCATAGCTCTATAAACTAATTTATAAAATGAATGCACGAATGACATCTCCATCTATTTCACTGTTTTAAAACAAAGTTACACGAAGTGCAGTTCTTTTTCATGCTTTTCTGCTATGTGAGTCAATGGATAGAGGGTTCGGTGCCGAGGGGACCCGGGGCAAACCTCTGTGCTGTAGGATTGCTGGGCCAGTGGTTCTCATCAGGCATCGGCAGAGGTTGCTGCTCAACAGGGCAGGAGACGTGACTTGTACTCATGAGGGCAGCAGAGTACAGAGCTTCAGATGGGGAAACATCATCCCTGTATCAACCATGTCAAGCTCCTAGTGTTCAGAGAGTGTAGGTCCAGCCTGCCAGTGTTGGGCAAGTATTCTCTGCAGAGATCCCACAGTGGGCCTGAACCTGCATCCTCCCCAGGCTCACTGAGGGAGCAGGAAACATGGCTGACTTGCCTCATCTCCCCAGGGTGTGCTACAATTTAATGCAGCATAGTCTCACCACTTTAGCTGAGACCAGTTATCCAATAGTAACAGTTTTCTTGGAAGCTTAAGGAGATTTGGCACATCACCAAATACTCTAACAAACTTCAACAGAGCACTGTTGAAAGTATCCTGACTGTTTGCATCATGGCCTGGTAAGGCAATTCCAACACACAGGAATGCTGGAGGCTGCAGAGAGCAGTGGACATAGCCTGGTCCATCAGAGGCACAGCCCTCCTCACCCTTGACAGCATCTACAGGAGGCGCTGCCTCAAGGTGGCGGCATCTGTCAAGGATCCCCACCATCCAGGCCATGTCCTCTTCTCACTGCTACCATTGGGCAGGAGGTTCAGAAGCCTGAAGTCCCACGTCACCAGGTTCAGGTGCAGCTATCTTCCTATAACCATCAGGTTCTTGAACTAACCTGCACAACCCTAATCCTACCTCACCTCACCCTACTTATGCACATGACAATAAACTTGACTTGACTTGAAACTGTGCCTGGGGACTTACCACACCTTGAGAGCTCAGAATTCCATCAGACCTCACAATCCGCTGAGCTATCACAAAGCTTGGCTTCAAAAAGAATTGATTTACAAAAATGTGGACAATGTTTTCCCTGAACAATACGACCAACACGGCATCTGATAGAAGAGAATTGTGGATAAGACTGGGGGAAGTGCAGGAGAGCGCCACGTGAAAGGGCAGGATTGTTCGGCAACAGAATTTTGTAAATGTGCTGCCATCAGTTCACATCCCAAAATGCTCCACAGTCAACAAGTGCTATTGAAGTCACTGCTGTCAGAGGAAACGTGTTGATTTTTGGTCCCACTGGATCCCATAAACCATAATGAGCTTGAGCTGAGGATCTTGTTTCTTCCCAGACATGTTGGCCAAAGGAGGGACATTAGCCTCAAATCTGGGGATAACTTGCCTTTTATGAGTGTTCTTCAAAATGTTGCAATAGGACCTTCTATGTCCACCCAACAGAGAAGATTGGACCTTGGTTTAGGGACTAAAATGTATTCTCAGTCTCCAAGATATAGTTTCATTTCATAGGCATCACACGGCAGAGTTAATGGCGATGCACACAACATTTATAGTTAACATTTCTCGAAATTACTCCAGGATTTTTGAAAACTTTTACTCAGGCACTCTTTTTAATGGTTGACAAGAAACTTGCATCCTGAGCAGCTCTTTACAAACTTGTACAGTATTTACACAGCTAATCCTATATCCAGACACCAGACCTGTTCTTAATTCACATACTAATCCAGTGTGGGATTAGTGGAGCTATAGTTCACACGGTGTATTCAGGGAACTGTTCCTCTAACATCAGGTAGCTGCGCACATATTTAAACCCTGCCCAAGTCTAACCAGCTGAAATGTTCCTCCCTTTGCACTGTTGTATTTGTTTCCCACCTAGTCACCATGCTTGTTGTTCACTACAGTCACCAATCTCAGCCAATGTCTCACTTCTCTTTTTACCCTGGGGGGGGGGGGGGGGGGAGGCGGTGGAAGCAGTCAGCATGAGAATTAGGAATCAGCCACAACAACCCCTCACATTGACAGCCCAAGATCAGATATTCAGCAACTACAACTGTGCATCACATTTGCCTGCAACCATCTTCCTCGCTTCACATCAAGCTCCTTCAGTACTTTTAACAGAATGGCCAGCAGTTCCTCATGGATCTTTGCTTAAGAACAAAGGCACAAAACAAGGAGCCATGGAATGGCATAAAAACACTCTCACCAACTTAACATCTGCAGGCACCACTTGGCAGCAACCCGAACAAGGGAATTCTTTATAGTCACTTCATACCTGATTTGATGCTAGACGGATTGTGGCAGCACTGGTGGGAGCAGAAGGCCGAGGAGAGATGCTTCCTGGTTGTTGAGCTTGAGCCTGAACCAGTGCCTGCTGAGGAACCATGATGAGCTGCCCACTCTCTGTCTGGACCAGGATCATACCTGCAGAGGGAGAGAGAGTGGCGACAGAGATTAGGGTGGTGGGAAAATGCCCCAATCTCCCCTCCCTCAAGTAAAAGGAACCTTTCTTTTTTGGTTTATTATTGTCACTTGTACCAAGGTAGTGAAAAGCTTGTCTTGCATACTGATCGTACTGGTCAATTCATTACACAGTGCAGTTACATTGAGTTAGTACAGAGTGCATTGAGGTAGTACAGGTAAAAACAATAACAGTACAGAGTAAAGTGTCACAGCTACAGAGAAAGTGCAGTGCAATAAGGTGCAAGGTCACATCAAGGTAGATCATGAGGTCAGAGTCCATCTCATTGTATAAGGGAACCATTCAGTAGTCTTATCACAGTGGGGTAGAAGCTGTCCTTAAGTTTGGTGGTACATGCCCTCAGGCTCCTGTATCTTTTACCCGATGGAAGAGAGGAGAAGAGAGAATGGTCCGGGTGGGTGGGGTCTTTGATTATGCTGGCTGCTTCACCAAGACAACAGGAGGTAAAGACAGAGTCCAAGGAGGGGAGGCTGGTGTCCGTGGTGCGCTGGGCTGTGTCCACAACTCTCCACAGCTTCTTGCAGTCCTGGGCAGAGCAGTTGCCGTACCAAGCCGTGATACATCCAGATAGGATGCTTTCTATGGTGCATCTGTAAAAGTTGGTGAGAGTCAAAGGGGACAAACCAAATTCCTTTAGCCTCCTGAGGAAGTAGCCTTTAGCCTCCTGTGCAGATTGAAAAAAGCACGTTGACATCTCTACTCTCCTGGAGATGCCCACGGGGTTCAATCCCAATTGTACACTGATTCACCAACCTGCCCTTCCCCTTGTGTGAACCAAGTGTGTGGGAGGAACCAAGTGTGTGGGAGGAACAAATGAATTTGCATTTCACATCCATCATCAGCGAGGAAGCTCCCACAGCGCACAAACCACAACAGCTCACTTCAAGCAAACCGTTCACCACTAGCTTCTGTGCGGCATGTTAGAGAGATGTTAAACGAATAAAACATTCACGACACTTGTGGCTTGAAAGCAAAATCCAGATTTTCATCTCTTCATTCCTTTAATGATCTTCATTTAAATTTAACATTACATTCAAATATAAATCAGACTGCTCCTTGGATACAAACATGTTAATAAAAAACATGATGAAGTGTGCAGCTACCCAAGCTCAACAAAATAAAAAAAATAACTGCACAAAAAATACAAGGTTTCTGGAGATCAAACTGAATAAGCCACAAGTTTTCAGCTCAACAGATGTTGTCAGGTCTTCAATTTCAAATATTTGCAAAGCCGCGTACTTCTTACACCCAGTTACTAGAAAAACATTGGGAGCACGTGAAAGTCTGAGCAGAGCAACTACTTCTAGTCACTGAGGCAGATTTTGGAGTGGTGTTTGAAGAAATGTCATAAATATGATCACCAGATGGATAGACTTACGAAGACAAAAAAAAATTTGCATTTTTGATCTGCAGGATTGCACTGCAAAAGGGTTTTAAGATTAAGATATCTTTATTAGTCACATGTACATCGAAACATGCAGTGAAATGCATCTTTTGCGTAGTGTTCTGGGGGCAGCCCGCAAGTGTCGCCACGCTTCCAGCGCCAACATAGCATGCCCACAACTTCCTAACCCATATGTCTTTGAAACATGGGAGGAAACCGGAGCACCCGGAGGAAACCCACGCAGACACGGGGAGAACGTACAAACTCCTCACAGGCAGTGGCTGGATTTGAACCTGGGTTGCTGGCACTGTAAAGTGTTATGCTAACTGCTACATTACTGTGCCTGCAAACATAACAAATACCATCAAGACAGTTTTGATTCCTAGTGACCTGATGGACCGTCTCAAGATGAAGCATTACCGCCTGCAAACTCAAACAATTAGTTTCTTTGTTTCATTAGATCTGAGAGGATCTATCCTGGGCCCAACACATTGATGCAATCATGAAGGCAGCACACCAGCAGCTCTACTTTGTTAAGAGTTTCAGGAGATTTGGTATGTCACCAAAAACTCCTACAAATTTCTATAGATGTGCAGTGGAGAGCATTCTGACTGCTTGCATCACCGGCTGGTACGGAGGCTCCAATGCACAGGATTGCAAAAGGCTGCAGAGGGTTGTAGACTCAGCCAGCTCCATCATGGGCACAACCCTCCCCGCCATCACCTTCAAGAGGCGGTGCCTCAAGAAGGCAGCGTCCATCATTAAGGACCCTCACCATTCAGGACATGCCTTCTTCCTTGTTACTATCACTGGGGAGGTGGTACAGGAGCCTGAAGACCCAGTCTCAACGATTCAGAAATAGCTTCTTCCCCTCTGCCATCAGATTTCTGAACAGTCCAGGAACCTGTGAACACAATCTCGATATTTGTTTTTTTGCATTATTTTTTCCCCATTATTAAGCGATCCAATACCAGAGGGCATGCATTTAAGGTGAGAACCATAGAAAACTACAGCACAGAAAACAGGCCATTTAGCCCTTCTAGTCTGTGCCGAAACATTATTCTGCTAGTCCCATTTACCTGCCCCGATCCCATACCCCTCCAGACCTCTCTCGTCCATGTATCTATCCAATTTACTCTTAAGTTAAGAGTGAGCCCACATTTACCACATCAGATGGCAGCCCATTCCACACTCCCACCACTCTTTGAGTGAAGAAGTTCCCCCTAATGTTCCCCCTAAACCTTTCCCCCTTCACCCTAAAGCCATGTCCTCTCGTACTTATCTCTCCTAATCTAGGTGGAAAGAGCCTACTTGCATTAACCCTGTCTATGCCCCTCATCATTTTATAAACCTCTATCATGTCTCCTCTCATTTTTCTCCGCTCCAAGGAATAAAGTCCTAACATGCTCAATCTTTCCTTATAACTCAACTCCTGAAGACCCGGCAACATTCTTGTAAATCTCCTCTGCACTTTTTCAATCTTACTGACATCCTTCCTGTAGTTCAGCGACCAGAACTGCACACAATATTCTAAATTTGGTCTCACCAGTGACTTATACAACCTCACCAAAACATTCCAACTCCTATACTCAATACTTTGATTTATAAATGCCAGGATGCCAGAAGCCTTTTTTACAACCCTGTCTACCTGTGACTCTACTTTCAAGGAATTATGTATCTGAACTCCCAGATCCCTTTGTTCCCCTGCACTCCTCAGTGCCCTACCATTTACTGTGTATGTCCTCCCTTGATTTGTCCTTCCAAAATGCAACACCTCACACTTGTCTGCATTAAATTCCATCTGCCATTTTCTGGACCATTTTTCCATTTGGTCCAGATCCCTCTGCAAGCTTTGAAAGCCTTCCTCGCTGTCCACTACACCTCCAGTCTTAGTATCATCAGCAAACTTACTAATCCAATTTACCACATCATCGTCTAGATCATTGATATATACAACAAACAACAATGGCCCCAACACAGATCCCTGAGGCACACCACTAGTCACAGGCCTCCAATCTGAGAAACAACCATCCACAACCACTCTCTGTCTTCTCCCACTCAGCCAATTTCGAATCCAATTTACAACCTTTCCATGGATACCTATTGACTGAACCTTCTGAACTAATCTCCCATGTGGGACCTTGTCAAAGGCCTTACTAAGAGAGGGGGTAGGTTCAGAACAGACATGAGGGGTATGGTTTTTACTCAGAGAGTAGTGCATGCCTGGAATGTGTTGTCTGATAGGGTGGTGGAGGCAAATTCATTGGGAGCTTTTAAGAGGGGCTTGGATGGGCACATGAATGAGAGGAAAATGGAGGGATCTGGGCATTCTGTAGGTAGGAGGGAATAGCTATGTCAGCACAACATTGTGGGCCGAAGGGCCTATTCTGTGCTGTACCGTTCTGTGTTCTATTTATTTTTGTAACTTATGGTAATTTTACGTTGTTGCACTGGACTGCTGCCGCAAAACAACACATTTCACATCATGTCAGTGATAATAAACCTGATTCTGATTCCAATCACATTACCCATTCAAAGCAGCAGAATGTCAATAAAGAATCTTTCAAAATTAAACAACAATAAAAGATAAATAGGTTAATGGCAAAATTAGAAATAAAACCAACAATCTATTTGCAAACTCCCTCAAGAGACTGGATGGATTCCCAAATTCCCAAGCATCCACAATCCATGTAAACCTCAAGGGAGCTGCATACAACGTGGCTGACAGCTACAAACCTGTCACAGTCAACATACTGGATGCAATCACAGTACAAACTTCACCCCTCACACTGACCATGAGCATTATATTCCTGCAATCAAATCCAGGCGCAGTTCACAAATGGTTTGAATTCTCTCAAGGGATATAGGCACTGCTGCTATATCAAGGATTTAATGGACAAACTCTGAATTCCCTGGTCTTCCACTTTCTGTAGCTCCAAGCTCATTGCTGCAATAGCAGCAAAGCAAAGAGCCACTTGGAATTGTACCATTCAACATCCTGTTTGTGGGCTTCTAATCTGACTGAAAATTTTACCGGCTTCAGTTCGGGGTCTTCACTGTGCAGGAGAGAGAAAAAGAATCAGCAATATCTTCAAGATGACATCTCCTCCTCACTGTGATAATAACCGGATTCTGATGACCAACACCTCCCAGCATTTACCAAACATCAGCTTGAGTGCTGAAGCCAGCGGGCAGGACAGTTCTAACAGTAGAGTGAATGAGACACGATGGGATGGAAGTGGAGCATTCAGCTAATTAGTTAAAACCCAAAGCAAGGGCTGGGAATTGAAAACCCGCAACATCTCAAAAGCAAAACAGACAAGTTTCTTTAAAAAAATGGCAACTAAGTCTGATCGTTACCTGAAAGCTCTGTATAATTCACCAAGCGCTGTATTGTGTAGCAGTTAGCGTAACTCTATTACAGCGCCAGCGACCTGGGTTCAGTTCCCGCCGCTGTCTGTAAGGAATTTGTACGTTCTCCTCGTGTGTCTGCGTGGGTTTCCTCCGGGTGCTCCGGTTTCATCCCACATTCCAAAAAAGACGTACAGGTTTGGAACTGTGGGCATGCTATGTTGGCGCCGGAAGAGTGGCGACACTTGCGGGCTGCCCCCAGCACATTCTCAGTAACGCAAAAAGATGCATTTCACTGTGCGTTTCAATGTACATGTGACTAATAAATAAATATCTTATCTTAATATCTTATCTTAATGCCAGTGTTGCGATATATTAGAAAGCTATACAAATGTATTAAGGAGGGTCATTAATTTTTCAAGGGTCTGTGATATCCACACATTATTTACACATGCCCTCACCAACATACCCAAGCCAAAATACTGGGAAATAATCAGTTTCTATTTGCCAAAAAGAAACCTGGATGGACACATCCCATCCATTCAAGCCCACAATGTCAGCTTGATTCAGCTATTTGCATGATCATTTGCAAGTCTACATTCAAGGACTTGCATGCTTCAATCCTTGCTGACAGCCCAACTCACCAGACATTAAACCAAGTTCAGGCAAAACTAAAGATCCTGCAAAGAATTCCTGGCACCCTTATCAAAATGTCCCCTTTGTCAAAAAAAAGACCAAGGGATCATGCTGCCAACCAAACAGCAACTCTAACTGACTGAGCAGCAGCTCTGTATTAACACAGCAAAACACCCAGATACAGTTTAAAAAAAACTGCACACTCTTGTAATCTGAAACAAAACAGAAATTGCTGGAGATACTCAGCAAGTCAGGTGGCATCTGTGGAAAGAAAACCAGTCGACATTTCGACCCTCACAGACCTAAAACATTGACTGTTTCTCTTTCCACAGATGCTGCCCAACTTGCTGAGTATCTCCAGCATTTTCTGTTTTTGACCAAATCTCGCCAGCTGATTTATAATTTCAGTGGACTAGGAAGTTGCAGATGAGGAGATTCAACTCTTCTGGAGGCAAAAGGGAAGAATGACTTGTGACCTGAGGATTGTTGACAAGATTGCTTTATACAAGAAACTTTTAAGAATGAGGTGATCTCAAGTTGTACTGATAGGAAGATGATTAGAAGCATCCACAGATGCATGACGCCAAATAAATGGATAGTTAAAATTGTTAGGAATTCAGGAGTTATTGGATTATGTGAATATAATTCAAACAAGAACCAGTCTTCAGTCCTTAACGTAAATTGCAAGCAGTAGTCAGTTTGAAGTTAAAGGACAGTCCACAGGCTGCTGGCCCACATCAGGGGGCTGGCTGCTCAAGAGATGGTTTGCAAAGTGACCATGAGACGTACTTGCATGCATTAGCCAAACATAAAACAATGGAGGTATGTTAATTTGCCTACATCAAACCAGGCAACTACGGCTAAGTTATTTTCCACCATTGTGTCGGAGCTCAAGGAAGCTTGCAGACCGGACTGATATTGTCACCTAGCACATCAAGCATGGTCACAGGCATTTTTGATCAATCAATAGTTGGGATATTTGTGTACTCAGAGAGTCAACCCACACAGCATTAACTCTGGGTGTTTGGGATCTGTCCTCAAAAGATTTTAGACCATCCGGTGAATTATTTTGTCCCAGCAACGGTGTGTGAACATTGTCTCCCCCATGTAACTCATAAGAAGCATTGTCAGACTCAGATATTGAAGTAAACAATGTTAGTGTAGTCATTGAAATTGTATTGAATCACCTTCTGTTACCATTGTCCCGAAGAGTATAAAATCCTGATATACTTTGAGTTTGAGAGACTCTACTGAGAGGGTCTCCAAGAGAATGTCTGCTTGTCGTGATGAATAAAGACTTTCACATTCACCAGTTTCTCCAGTGACTTGGTCACAGTCACAATATATAAATAAAAGTACACATAGAGACAAGCATTTGTTTCTGTCTCATATTTGAAACATAACCTCTTATTCAGAGCAAGCATCACCTTTAAGAATATACCCTCTACAATATGCAGCAAAAGAAGTGAAAATTAAATTACTTGGGAGTGAGAAAAAAGTTTTGCTTCTTAAAAAAATGAAAAACTCAGTGACAGGAAGGGAGAAGAGAAAAGAATCTTCACTTTTCCAGCTCAACAAATTCATTTGAAATCTGAAGTCTGAGTGAGAAGCAGAGCCAAAATGTTTCCAGAGTAGAAGCACACACAAAGCAGTGAAGCTTTCTGTTACAAGGTCACTGTGACTTCAGCCTACTCAGCATCAATCTCCACCCCACCCCATTGAATGCCTCCAAGTCCTCATTACATTTACAAGGACCAGACATGAGAATGAGACCGTAACATGACAACTCACTGAAGGCAGGTTTATTCCCTTGCTAGCCCAGAACTTACAACTTCTGCACAGGTTGTAAGGGGTGGTGGTGGGGAAGGGTGGTGGTAGGGCATTGGGGGGTGGGGGGGGGGGGAAGAGAAAGGGAGAATAGAATTTTATGCCAAATATAGCAGCGTTTTTGCCTCTTGCACCAAGATCAGTTAACAAAGGTCAGATCTATGAAAACTCAGACCTTGCTGAAACCCATTTCAATACCCAGTCAGGCTGTGTACATACCCAAAGCCATTCCAGTAACTCCCAAAAGGAACACGGCTTCTCATCAGGGATCACAATCAATGATGGACCTCCTTGTCCAGTTCTTCATGCTCTGCTCATGCCTCCCCTCAGCACCCTCTGTGCCCACCTCCCATCTGTCCATTGATGACTCACCCGAACCCTCAATGCTTCTCACGTTAATGCTTCCCAACCCCACTTCCACCTGCCACTGAGCAACAATGACTAACCAGACTGATCTGAACAGCAATATTGACCTTGTTAACGCACAGTAACTCACAATAATGCACTGAAGTGCACTGAATAAAATAACCCAGCTTAACTATGCTTGCCTATCAAGGTGTTTGGTTCCCATAAGTAGGGGAGCTGGGGTGGGCTGCTTTGCAGATGAGATGATCTTATGATAGTTAGAGTCAGAGCACGGAAACAGGCCCTTTGGCCTAACAGGTCCATGCCAACCAAACTTCCATCTAAACTAATCCCATTTGCCCACATTTGGCCCATATCCCTCTAAGCCTTTCCTATCCATGTACCTGTCCAAGTACCTTTTAAATGTTATTGATGTACCTGCCTCAACCACTTCCTCTGGCAGCTCATTCCATCTACTGATCAGCCTCAGGTGAAAAAGTTGCCCCTCAGGTTCCTTTTAAATCTCTCCCCTTTCACCTGAAACCTATGCCCTCTAGTTCCCTAACCCTGGGAGAAAGACTGCGCGCATTCACCCTTTGCCCCTCATAATTTTATACACCTCTACAAGACCACCCCTCATTCTCCTACACTCCAATGAAAAGAGTCCCAACCTCCTCAACCTCTTTCCATAACTCAGTCCCTCGAGTCCTGGCAACATCCTCGTAAATCTCCTCTGCACTCTTTACAGCTTAATGACATCTTTCCTATAGCAGTCAAGTTCTTCCTTTTTTTGTTCTTTATCCAAACCTCATTATCCCTCAACATCCAGGGTTCCATATACTTGTTACCCATGGCTTTTTATCCTTATAGGAACATGTCACAGCTTCTGATTTCAGCAAAGTTATCTGGAGGATGAACGAGAAGGGGCGAGCCGCTTCCTGCACAGGAGCAAAATCAATCTGCAGCTCAGCTTTGCATTATTTCTGTGCACCATCTGATGAAGTGCACTGGCCAAGGTCTGGGAAGAGAACACCCTCTTATCCTCGTGTTCATGGAGCAACAAGGAAGAACGTTAGTCAACACAAACTAAGAAATGATAAATTGTTCACAGTGCAGCATCTTATGCAGATCCATGCAAACAGATGAGAGACTTTGCCTTTCATTGGATTCTTACCTCTGAAGCAAAAGGTTATGGACTCCAGCTCCAACTCAATGACAATAGGTGTATAATCCAAGCTAACTCTTCTGGGCAGTACTAAAGCTACAGGGGTGGAGATACGGATCTTAAACTGTCTTATTGGAGGGATTAAAATGATCCTCCAACTCTATTTGAAGTGCAAAATGTTCCTCGAATAGAGACCAATGATTTTCTCTCAAACATTACAGACAGAAATAAAGCAAAGTAACCTCTCATTGATCTTGGTTTTTTATTTAGCAGCTTGCTGTACCACAGTAACTACACTTCAGAAGCACCGGTCACTGTGTTGCACTTGGAGTTGTCTGAAGTTTGAGAAATGCAACAACTTTCCACAATTCATTGTTTCGTATCTCCAGAACCCAGCGAAATTCAACAACAATTACACAAAGGAAGGAAATAATGATATGCAAAATGCTGGCAATTATCCATTTCACTGCATGCTGACAATAAATTCAGTGAATAATCTTCATATACAATGCCCAACTTCAACTGCAGATCCCACAGCATCAGGCATTGACCACAGTGTGCCAGTTTGTCTGACCCACTAACCACCAGTACTCCTACTCCCAGGCTCTTTTGGACTCCCTTTCACCTGACTATTGCAAATTAACCCAAAGGTAAATGGTGCTTTTCTTTTATTTTATCTGTCTTGTCCACAACTCATTCAATTTTTTTTTGAAGTCCATGCACAATTTAGGTAACACTTCAGTTACACTGTATTTAAACAATCACTGAAGACACGACCTATACTCCCCTGGAAAATTACTAGCTTGAGTTAATGGCTGAGCCACAGGTGGTGTGCATGTGAATGAAGTTGAGAGCAGACCGAGCTCAGCTCTGACACCCCTTGCGAGTAAACAACCTGCTCCATGTTCTCACTGACACCACCACAAGTGATCTTGCTTATAGTGCCTTTAAAACTGGTAGATGTCCCAAGGTGCGTCACACAATTATCAGGCACAACAAAGAAAATTATGGGAGATAATTGAGCTTGACCAAAGTAGGAGGATCTATTCAGTGTCCCAAAGGTAGGGCAGAGGGGTGAGCGTGCCCCTGCTAAACCTCTGATCTGAATCATTAACGGAGAGAATTTCAGGGTTTTGAGTCAAAACTGTGAAGGCAAGGACACCGGCAGCAGGGAGAAGAAACCAGGCATGCACAATAGGTCGAAAATTTTTGAAGATCACTGAGCAGCCATTCGAGAAGAAACGCACCCCAGTTTCAAAGTAAAGTTTACTAACAAAGATGTTACACCAAAATCTAAAAACCCAGGCAAAGTTGAATTCTCCACATTTCCACATCAATAGGCTGAATATGCTGACTGTAAATAGTGGCTTGCATCCAAGTACTTTCTGGACAAGACCCATGGACAGTCCAGGCACACGTCACTCTGCTCCAACACTAGATTCCAAATGGAGCTACAGAAGCCTTAAGTCCCACACCACCAGGTTCAGGAACAGCTATTTCCCTTCATCCATTCAGTTCTTGAACTAACCAGCACAACTCTAATCACTACAGTTTAGCAACACTAGGAGAACTTTGCACTAAAATGGACTTTTTTTTTGTTCTAATTGTGTTCTTTCTTGTAATTGCATTTTATTTATTTTTAGTTTATGTTTTTCTTGCTTATCTGATGCTATGTGCCTGTGATGCTGCTGCAAGTAAGTTTTTCATTGCACCTGTGCACACATGTACTTGTGCTTCTGACAGTAACCTCAACTTTGAATTACAGAGTATGGACGTATTGGCATTTCTCAGCACTGAATGGGGATGCCAGACCTGGAGTGTAAGTGTGACTGTGAGAGTGTGTGGGGTGGAGGGGGTGTGAATGACACCAAAACAAAGTCATCTTTACATGACATCCACATGATGCATTTGCAACAGGTGTTTCTATCCATCAGCAGCAGGAACTTTGATTGGTTTTCTCCCCCTTTCTTTCATTCAAGGACGCAGATTCCAAATGGAACACTAGGGAGACCAAACAAAATAATGTGAACAAGACGACATCCTCAGAATGAAGTCTGTGCTGCTTCATGCATCAGCGTTGTCATCCATCACCAGAGCACATTTTCACAGACCTAATGTCATTGTTTCACGTGCCCTCACACGGAAACTCACAGCTGCACAATGGTGAAAATCCTCCTCCGCAGGTGGTGATGTGACAACTTCACAACATAAACAGGTTGCCAGCTTCAGGAAACTAAACTCCAGCACTACTGCACATCGTACATTCTCATACTGTTAAGTTTCAAAGTCAAAGTT
Source organism: Pristis pectinata (assembly GCF_009764475.1). Taxonomy (NCBI): domain Eukaryota; kingdom Metazoa; phylum Chordata; class Chondrichthyes; order Rhinopristiformes; family Pristidae; genus Pristis; species Pristis pectinata. The sequence goes on from NC_067417.1 coordinate 2,229,532, forward strand.
CAAAAGTCAAGTTTACTGCCATATGCACAAGTACATGTATGCACAGGTGCAATGAAAAACTTGCTTGCAACAGCGTCACAGGCACAGAGCATCAGATACACAAAAGTCACAAGAAAACATAAAAGGATATTTCATAGGTTAGCTACTGATGCTCGTTTCCCTCGCTGCCTCTAATTTGGTCAGCAAGGTCCCCACGTTCATTCCAAGTGCCTGCATTGAAAGCAGTGAAACAACTATACACAATTAGTATCAGAGCTTCTTTGTTAAGGAGGAGAGCATCTTCAGCAGTCACTACTTTCTGCAAGGACAAGATTGGAGCACGGTAGAATAACAATGGTGGGGAACAGCAGTAGTGCAGTGGTAACATTACTGGACCACCAACCCAGAAGCCAGAGTAATTTGAAATTCATTTTGTAAGTTTTCTATTTCTGCCTGACTATACACAAAATCAAAAATGTGCAATTGTATAAACGATTGAATACAGTAAAACACTCCCAGGAAAACTGGGATGTGATCTGAAGCTTGGTGAAAAGTTGATTTTTAAGGTGCGTGTTAAAGTAAGAGAGACGTAGAGATGTCTCCTGAGGGGGGGGGGGAGGTGCGGGTCCCAGAGTTTAGGGCTTTGGTAGCTGACAGTACTGGTGTCGTGATGAAGACAGCGATAGACAACATTCAGCCTATGGGAATGGTGGGTTGTCACCATTCGCGACTCACATTTCCACATATGCCCACTGCAAGTTTGGCTCCAGATCAGCGAGATACTGTGCAGCACTGCACCGTTCTGCCAAGAACGCAAGTTCTGTCCTGAGAAATGTTCTGACCACTAGCTTAGCCATTCCCCAAAACTTAACTACCAAATTGTCAACAGGCTTTAAATGATACAGTGGTATTATTCTGAAATCAGCCTGAAATCACACTCTGGCCCTGGAATGGGGCCTAAACTCACAGCTTTGTGACCAGAGGTCAAAAGGCATCCACCGAAACAAGCAGATGTTGCTTGCTCTGTTCAGAGTTGTGATATGGCAACCTCCAGCAGAAATTCAATCTTGAGAAACTGGCAGAAACTTCTGCCAACAAAAGTCGTCAGCATCCACCAGGTGGCTCTGAAACTTGCCCACATTTTAAATACTAAAGAGATTGAACTTTAGTTCTGTAACTTGCAGACACGATAGTGTAGCAGTTAGCGTAACGCTTTACAGCGCTAGTGACCCAGGTTCAATTCCCACCGCTGTACAGGAGCTTGTACATTCTCCGTGTCTACGTGGGTTTCCTCCGGGTGCTCCGGTTTCCTCCCACATTCCAAAGATGTACGGGTTAGGAAGTTGTGGGCATGCTACATTGGCACCGGAAGCATGGCGACACTTGCGGGCTGCCCCCCAGAACACTCTACGCAAAGATGCACTTAACTGTGTGTTTCCATGTACACGTGACTAATAAAGATAAAGAAGAAAAGCCCAAGCCAGTAGATACACTCAGCATTCTCCAGAGCATTTCTTCTCTCAACATCATGTCTTGGTTGAGCATTGCTGCAGATGGAACTTGGCATCAAACAAAATACATACAATTCATACGCATCTAAAGGCTTATAATTACAATGGTGACACCTACACAAAGGTGCTGCATTTTCAGTGTGCTCTGCACATTACAAATGACCACAATAATCTAAACAGCAAGTCCGGATGCTCTCCAAGTATTTCACACAATTTTTAGCAGTCATTGAAACTGTGAAATTAGATTAAAAGGAATGCCACCAGATTTGCCACCAGCACAAATCATTCACACACCGCAGCTGAGTTGGCATTATATGATACAAACACCGACTCATGTCAGCCAACAATTCTGGAGACAAAAGCAACAACCTCCAGCACATCAAAGTGATTGTCCTTCACCAGAATAAGTTTTCACAGGTCAGCGTACAATTTGTTCAAAGGGAATCAGAACCTAGACCAACTGTGTCTTTGCTTGACAGCCAAAGGATTGATTACCACACCAGGAACACTGAGACCAATTCTCAGGAAATCATGGAATTTGAATCACAGAAGACCACCCAGCACATTTATTTTGAGCTATCCCTTCACTGTAGTACTCATCCAATTCCACATTTATCCTCCCAACAACTCATCTCCCTTTACTTTAATTACTTTTTTAAAAAAAATTATTTGCCTCTGATTTGGACTTTTCATAATTGTACTAACCTCTTAAAAAGGAACCTCTGCTGCTCCTGAGGAAACAGTCAGATTGCCATCCTTCAATAATAGATCTCCATTTCAGCACAAATAAACTCATTCAATGCACAGACGCGCGTGCGTACACAGACACACGTGTGCACGTGCAAACAGTTTTGCTGCAAACAGCAAGATGTGGAATATTTCCCCCCAGGTCTGCCTCACACACATCAAACCAGGAATGGAAATGAACTTTCCAAACTTCTAAATGGAAGATCATTCACCCAAAGTCAGAGTAAATTCACATGACCACTTCATGTTGTCTAACTGGTGCCCCCAGCTAATAACTGGACACATAGCGACACAGCTTGTAACCCTGGCTCAGTGGTACACTCTCTTACCTCTGTGCCAAAAGCATATAAGTTGAAGACCCCATCCACAGGAACGTTGACACTCTAGAAGCATGAGTGAGAGAATAGCACACTTCTCAAGAGCTACCTTTCAGATGAGAGGTTAAACTGAGACACCTGCCCACAGAGGTTTCTCAAAGAACTCATTGCACTAATCAGAGATCAGGATTGTTCATTCCCATCACCCGCAAATGTTTAACTCAAACAAAATCTGGTCATCATCTCATTGCATGCTGTGTGTTTTATGCATTACAGTAGGCAACATCACTTCAAACAAAAAGCATTTCATTAACTTAGGTGCCCTGAGGATGTTAGACACAGCATAAAAGCAACTTCTTTCACTAAAATTATGCGCACTTCTACCAATTTTGTTGCAACTTTTCGGACAGACAAGCAGTGTGCCCCTTGTCAGTAACTGCTCCCCAATGCTGGCTACATTTTTCACCTCCACTCTTTCTCCTTGGTCACCTTGTGTGCAAGGAAACAAGATGATGAGAATACTTCTGGTGAAATGTCACACACAAGTCCCAGCCCTGATGAATCATCAACGGTTAACGAACTTCTTACTTGTATCTTAAGCACCAAAATGCAACATGGAGCCTGACTACATCAAGCTCACCACTCCTGACCAAAGACATTACAGCATGTTACTCATTTTAATGATATTGGATTTAATAAATAGAATCCATGTGCATTTTTATTTTGACTAGGTGATTTTTTTTTTGATTGGCTGCTATTAATTCCTCAAATTCCACCCTGAACAATCTATACGGCAAATATTCACATGGAGTAGGGGCAAAAGGGGACCTAGCAAACATTGTCCACCAAGCTAGTCCCAATTTCTTGCGTTCGGCCCATATCCCTCCAGGCCCCACCCCTCCATGTACCTATCCAGTGCTTCTTAAATGATACTGTTGTACATGCCTCACCCACTTACTCTGGCAGCTCATTCAACATACTCACCACCCTCTGTGTTGCCCCTCAGGTCCCTTTTAAATCTTTCCCCTCTCACCCTAAACCTATGCCCCCTAGTTTTGGACTCCCCTACCCTGGGGAAAAGACTGTTACTGTCCACCTTATCTCTGCCTCTCATAATTTTAAACACTTCTATAAGGTCGCCCCTCATTCTCCTACGTTCCAAGGAATAAAGACCCAGCCTGGTCAACCTCTCCCTGTAACTCAGGCCCTCGAGTCCTGGCAACATCCTCGTAAATCTTTTCTGCACTTTTTCCAGTTTAACCACGTCTTTCCTATAACAGGGTGACCAAAACCGTACAAAAGTGCGGCCTCACCAACAACTTATACAACTGCAACATAATGTCCTAACCCACACTCAATGCCCTAAGTGATGAAGGCCAGCATGCTAAATGCCTTTTAAGTCACCCTACTTATGATGCCACTTTCAACAAACTATGCACTTGTACTTCTTGGTTCCTCTGTTCCATTACACTCCCTCATGCCCTACCATGCATAGTATAAGTCCTATGCTGGTTTGATTTTCCAAACTGCATCACCTCACACTTATCTGTATTGAAATCCATTTGCCACTCCTCAGCCCACTTCCCTAACTGATCAAGATCCCCCTGTAATCTACGATAACTTTCTTCAGTATCAACACCTCCAAATTTTGTGTCATCTGCAAACATGCTAATAAAGCCTTGTGCGTTCGCATCCAAATCATTTAAATAAATAACAAATAACAATGGTCCCAACACAGACCCCTGTGGCACAGGCCTCCATTTCGAGAAACAACCTTCAACCACCATGCTCTGCTTCCTACCTGAGCCAATTTTGAATCCACCCAACCAGCTCTCCCTGGATTCCATGGCACCTAACCTGCCAGACCAGCCTGCCATGCAAGACCTTGTTGAAGGCCTTGCTAAAGTCCAAATAGACAACATCCACTGCCTTACCCTAATCTACCCTTTTGGTTACCTCTTCAAACTCTAAAAGATTCTTCAAATATGACTTCCCATGCACAAAGCCATCTGACTCCTGCTAATCAGACTCTATCTTGCCAAATGCTGGTAGATCCTGTCCCCCAAAATTCCCTCCAGTAACTTCCCCACCACTGATGTCAGGCTGACCAGCCTGTAGTTCCCTGGCTTGTCCTGGCATCTGATGTGCTCATTTTGTCAGCTACATCCGGCACACTTCTGCACCCAACACCGAATCCCTAATTCCAGTTACAATCTCAGCCCAGACTCTCAACTGCACCAGCCAACTGCAAGGTTGTGTTGATCATGGAGTAGCAACTTGCCAGGAGAGCACCGGTCTGGACTGAAGAAATTCCAGACCTCTGGAAGATTCCAATAAAAGATAGGTAAATCTTGCAAGATTCAGTGTGGGGAAAGCAGTGGCCATCCCATTGTATTTGTCCTTGTGACAAATGGCACCATGAGCGAGGATGAAAATCATCATGTGGCTCGTGGGTTCTCAAATCTCAACCTTACCAGTTCAATATGCTGTGAAGAATTTGACTGTACATAGATCATAACTTTATTAATTTTTATGTTAGTTTCTGGAATCTAGGTATCACTGGCAAGACCAACATTTATTAGCCAGTTCTAATTATTCTTGTAGTGCTGAGCCGCCTTCTTAAATTGCTGTGGTCCTTTTGGCAAAGGCACACACACACATTTCTATTGGGGAAGGAGCTTCCGAACCCAGCAACAATGAAGGAAGAGCAAAATAATTCCAAGTCCAGATGGTGCACATTTTGGAGGGGAACATACAGGTTGTTCAGTTCAGTGTTGTCCAATCTAAACTATTCATAAACATTTTGGCTACAGGAACCTCATATGACAAGATAAGATATCTATTAGTCACATGTACGTCCAAACACAATGAAATACATCATTTTGTGCGGTGTTCTGGAGGCAGCCGCAACTTTCCTAACCCGTACGTCTTTGGAACCGGAGCACCCGGAGGAAACCCACTCAGACAAGAGGAAAAAAAAATGCTTACTTAGAACTCACACAGTGCTGAAAATTGTAGTTCATGCATGTTCATTGACTTAAACATTAACCAACATTAAGTTCAAAGTAAATTGTTCACTGATCAAAAACTGTACCAACAAAGGAACAAGTTAAAATTGCGAACCCGAAGGCACAATCAAAAACAGTTATTACAGAAGAATTAAAATGACGTGCCTGGCACTTGCTTCTTTTGAAGATTAAAATTAGCCACGTTTAGATCCCTAAATCGCCACACCTGGCTAAGTGCCCAATGTAACGGGGAATAATGAGCTGAAGAACAAGCCGATTCATTCTTAACCATCCTTACTCAACGAATACTCAGAATTAAAGAATTCTTTGACCTGGATTAAAATAAAAACTGACATTTCAACAGCACTCACCGGACGGGATGGTGAATCCAGAAGCGAGCTGCACTGTCGGTTGATACTGTGGGCGGATGATAAACTGTGGGGCGAAAATACGCTGAGGTGGTCCCATCCCAGGGCGAGGAGGCTGCAACCGAGCGGCCGATCCCTGGACGGTGCTTTGGGTGGACGCGACAACTTTTGTGATATGAGGCTGTGTGATCACGTTCACTGAAGCCTTTGGCAAAGCATTAATACTGAGAGTGCTGCCGACGGCAGAGAGAGTGTTGGTAACCGTACATTGGCGTGGATTGCTCGAAGGGTTTGTGACAGGGACTGTCACTGCCGTGTTGTTTAAAAGGCTGAGGGTAACAGGCTGAGACTGGGTGTGTAGAACAAGCTTTGTCTGTGATGTGGAATCTGTGTTGGTGGCTCCGGGGCTCGAAATTGGATGGCTAATAAAATGTGTCACTGTTGTACCGGGACGGATGGCGCTCCTTGACCCAACTTGCAGCAGTCCAGAAGCATTGACATTATTGAGGGGGACGACCCCATTCTGCGATGACACGATGCACGAAACGCTGTTGGCGCTTACAACGTCTGCAGGCGGTCGGTGCAGTGCAATGGTAGGGGTGCCGATGCTGCCACTAGTCTGAGATGCAGGAACGAACTGAGGAGTCAGGGAGCCGGTTTGAGTTGAGTTGCAAGTTGAGCTGCTGCTGGTGGCTGTGAGCTCAGTCCGGGCACCGGGGCCGGGGTGGCCGGTAGTCCCGGAGATCGGGAGGTGGTTCCCGGTACTGTGGGGGCTGCCAGGGGCTGGAGCGGGGAGGCTGCCGTTGCCGACCAGCCCGTTGACAGTCTGAGGGAGGGGATGGGGAGTCTGGACTGGGGCGGACAGCGGGGGCTCAGTTACCGTGGCCAGGCCGAGGGCAGCAGCGCTGTCCGCGGAGCTGGTGCTGCCCAGCGCCGGGTTGCCCATGACAACGGCGGGGGAGCTCGGAGGCGGCGGTCGGCGGGTGCCCGGGGTCTCCGCAGCCGGAGCCCGGGCTCTGTCCGAGGAGACGGCGGCTCCTGGGCTGAGGCGGTGGCCGGCGGGACGCTCCCGGCCGAAGCCCGAGGCCGGAGCGGCGGCCGCCGCCTCCCCGAGCCCAGATGGCGCCATCCCGCCCAGACGCTGCTGTGCATCGGCCGAGGCGCTGCCCGCTGCCGGGCCCGGCCTCCCGCTCCCCTGCGGGGATGCCCCGTCCCCGCCGCCGGCCAGCTGCCACTCGAGCGATCCCACCAGGTCGCTGACCGCCTTCTCGTCCACCTCTGACAGGAGCAGCTCGGCCAGCGGGTCCGGGCCCGCCGCCATCTTCCCTGCGCTGGGACACCGCGCATGCGCCAGCTCGGCCCCGCCCCCTCAGTCACCGAGCGTGGCGGGAACCTCGGTGACCTCAGAGGCCGGAGCCCCGCCCCCCGGGAATCCCGGGCGCCGCAGGTGTTGCAGCCTGGAGCTGCCGACAGCGTGCGGGAGGGTCGGCGGCTGCTGAGAGAGCGCATTGCAGCTGTTGGAATCTGCAGCAACAAGCAATCTGCTGGAGGAACTCGCTGAACTCCAGCAGATTCCTCGTTGAGAAAGAAGTGGGGAGCGGTGAGACAAGGAGATGCAGAGAGAACTTGGGACAGGAGGGAAATGTGGAGGGAGAGATACAAGGACAGAGAGAGGGGAACGGCGTGGTAGGCAAAAGGCGGTGAAGTACAGACAGGATAGGGAGAGAGGAAGGGACCAGAGGGTAATAGCGACAGGGAGTGATTGAACAGAGAGGCAGAGAATGGTGAGAGAGTGGATACGCGAGATTGCAGATGCTGGAATCTGAAGCGAAAAAAACAGTCTGCTGGAGGAACTCAGTGAATCGAGCAGCATGGGGGGGGGGGGGGGGGGAGGAATTGTCGACGTTTTGGTGTCGAGACCCTGCATCAGAACTGAGAGTAATGGGCATAGAGATTAAATATAGGTAAGGAATACTGAGAACAGAGTCTCAGAAGTATTGAGGACGGGAATATTCGGATAGGAGTATAAGGGAAGATGCTGGTTGAGGATTGAGGCAGAGTGATTGGCTGAAGGGAAAGGGAGGGAGAGGGATTAGTGTGGGATGGAATAGTCGGGACTGGTGATGCAAAAAGTTTGAATTCATGAAAATCAAAATAAAAACAGCAGATGCTGTTAATCAAGGATGCTTGCTTAGCCCTAAGCACAGCTCAAATGCCACCTATAAATTTGCCGATAACACCACCATTGTTTGTAGAATCTAAGATGATGATGAGAAGGCGTACAGGAGTGATACAGATTGGCTGGTTGAGTGGTGTCGTAACAACAACCTTGCGCTCAGTGTCAGAAAGACCAAGGAACTGTTCGTGAACTTCAGGAAGGGGAAGTTGGGAGAACACACGCCAGTCGTCACTGAGAGGTCAGCGGTGGAAAGGGTGAGCAGCTTCAAGTTCCTGGGCGTCGCATCTCAGAGGATCTATCCTGGGCCCAATGCATCAATGCAATCATGAATGCAGCATGCCAGCAGCTCTACTTCGTCAGGAGTTTGAGGGGATTTGGTACGTCACCAAAGACTCTTGCAAATTTCTACAGATGTACAGTGGAGAGCATTCTGACTGGTTGCATCACCACCTGGTACGGAGGCTCCAATACACAGGATCACAAGAGGCAGCAGAGGGTTAGAGACTCAGCCAGCTCCATCACAGATTTTGAAAGGATTGGGCTCTTTAGATAACAGAAAAAAAAGGGGGGGGGATGGAGATGTTTCAGGTTGTGGTATCAGATTCAAGGTCAGAAGTTAGGGTTGATGATTTGTTAGATGTGAAGGATGCTGGGGTGAAAAGTTAGGACAAGAGAAACCCTATCCTCGTAGGTGGGAGAAGAGGAGATGAGAGCTCTGGCTTGTCAGTAGGGTTGAAGCCCATGGAATAAAATGGGCCATGGAAGTGTAATGAATAGAGAGGAGGGGATTTACTAGCTGTGAAACAAGGTCACTATATTATTCCAAAGGTGAAACCAACTGTCGAATCTAAACTGCTGGCCCAGATTCAATAAACTAACTATATAACAAATCTGAGAGCTGTTCTGAAATGGTTAATATTAAACCAGCTGTTAGTTTTACTCACTCTCTGTCAACATTGTAAATTGCTGACACCAAACTTCTCAATGGTTTATTAAACTCAATGTTTACAAACAGTGGAAGGATAGTCCAGCATTGGGAACTTTGACTGGAAGGTCATCTTGGGCTTGAAGCATGGGAGAACAGTGGTATTTTTTCATGAATTGGTATCTGTTGAACCCATTTCTGTTTGCTTTTCTTTGCACAACAAAATGTTGTAAATCATAAATGTAAAAGAAATCTCTCATTTGAGGAAGATGTGGTGATGAAAGTGACGGGAATATTCTCATTCTGCTCCCCTCCCAGACAACGATAAAACAATTCACCTATAATTCCCTACGTTGACAGCACAAAGTTCTGAGCTGCTTCAAGTGCTTAGAAAAATGAAATTCCCAATAACAAAACTGATAAAGTTAATGGGGAACAAAACTGATAAAGTTAATGGGGGAAAAAACCTGATACGAGTTCAAGCTGTAAAAGTGTGAGGGCATCTACTTTGGTCTTAGAAACAACATTTGGTTAGGTTACTTCCAATGAGAATTTTTGAAGAGCAGAACTTTGTAATATCCAGGTGCACAGATCACGATCTATCCTATAGAAGCCTCTCATGATTTTACATACCTCTATCATGTCACCTCTCAGCCTTCTTTGCTGCAGGGAAAACAGACCCAACCCATCCAATCACTTCTTATAACTCAAGCCCTTCAATCCAGGCAATCTTTTCTGCACTCTTTCCAGTTTCATCACATCTTTCCTGTAATGTGGTGATCAAAACAGCATTCAATACTCCAAGTGCATCCTAACCAATTTTATGTGCAACTGTAGTATGATGTTTTGGGCCCTGTATATCAGGAAAGGTGGGAGTCCAGAGAAGGTTCACAAGAATGATCCCAGGAATGGAAACTTAACATATGAGGAGTATTTGATGTCTCTGGGCCTGTTCTCTATGGAGTTCAGAAGGATGAGGGGGGATCTCATTGAAACCTACCAGATACTGAAAGGCTTGGTTAGAGTGGATGTGGAGAGGATGTTTCCGTTAGTAGGAGAGTCTAGGATCCAAGGGCACAGCCTCAGAATAAAGGGATGTCTCTTTAAAAATGAGATGAGGAATTTCTTCAGTCAGAGGGTGGTGAATCTGTGGGATTCGTTGCACAGAGGGCTGTGGAGGCCAAGTCATTGGGTGTATTTAAGGCAGAGATTGATGGGTTCTTGATTGGTAAGGGGATTAAGGTTTACAGGGAGAATGGGGTTGAAGAAAAAAAATCAGCCATGATTGAATGATGGAGCAGACTCAATGGGCTGAATGGCCTAATTCTGTTCCTATATCTTATGGTCTTGCATCCCAGCAGTGGTTTGGCTGATCTTGGAAAGCATGCCATACACCACCTCCACCACCCTGACTACCTGTGTTTCCATGTTCAGGCAACTGTGTACTTGTGGCCCCACATTCTCTCTGTTCAACAACACTCCCCTGCCATTCACTGTGAATGTCCTGCCCTGGTTTAACTTTCCAAAATGCATCACTTTGCACTTGTTTGAGTTCAATTCCATCTGCCATTCTTTGGCTCACTTTCCCTGTTGGTCGGGATCCTGTTGGAGCCTTAGACAACCTTCTTCACTGTCCATAATGCCATCAATTTTGGTGTCATCTGCTATAAAGAGAGAATTAAATTTTCTGGAAGTGATATTTGATTCCTCCTTAGTATGTGCAAAAATGTGGATAGAAGCGTAGCTCTGAAATGGATTGCTGTACCTGCTTGTCCTGACTGGATGTTAAATAATTGGTCAGGTTTGGACTGGACTGTACGCATTGTGGCATTTTCCTTCCCTCTCCCTCCCTCCCCTTGCCCTGCTACGTGCTTGCTTTACAGGCTGTAAGGACAAATTGTCTGCTTGATAACGGTGGAAAATGTGGTTTACTGCAAAACATCCTGTGTCTGTTTTAAAATTATGTCTGGGCCGAAAGGTCACAAGAGATAAGAAGGTACCACCCGGTACCGTGGAAAAAAGGGACAGGGTACTCACGATTTAGGCTGGAGTCATGACCAGACCCGAGGGGCAGACTTAGAGAGGGAGAAGAGAGAGAGAGAGAAAACAGCAGAAGTGGCTGTCGGACATCAGGGGTTCCCTTCGGCATTGTGCAGATCAGTTCACTGAGTGTTTGATAAGTATTCTTTGTATCCCATCCTTCTGTAGTTTTTATATAATTCTAATAGTTTTTACTTACCTTTAACGCACATATAATGCCTCCTTTATTTTGTGAATATCTCTCGCTGCTGAATCAGAAAGAACAAGGAAGGAATTTTACAATATTTTTGTTACAACAGGTGCAACAAATGACTTACTTGCAGCAGCATCATAGGCACATAGCATCAGATAAACTGCTTTCACAAGAAAACATAAACTAAACATAAACAAAACACAATTTTTACAAGAAAGAACACAGTTAGAACAAAAAGTAACAAAGTCCATTTTAGTGCAAAGTGATCAAAGTGGTCATGGTGTTGTTAAACTCTAGTAATTAGGGTTATGCCAGTTAGTTCAAGAACCGAATGATTGAAGGGAAGTAGCTGTTCCTGAACCTGGTGGTGTGGAACTTCAGACTTCTGTTAACTCCTACCTGATGGTAGCTGCAAGAAGATGGCACGGCCCGGATGGTGGGGATCTTTGATGATGGATGCTGCCTTCTTGAGGCAGCGCCTCCTGTAGATACTACCGACGGTGGGAGTGATGTGCCCGTGATGTACTGGGCTGAGTCCACTACTCTCTGCAGCCTCTTAAGTTCCTGTGCGTTGGAATTGCCGTACCAGACCATGATGCAACCAGTCAGGACGCTTTCGACAGTACATCAGTGACGAGCTGAACCTCCTTAATCTCCCAAGAAAGTAAAGACACTGGCGTGCTTTCCCTGTGATTGCATCCAATGCGGTAACACCCAGGAATTTAAAACTGCTGACCTTCTCCATTGTCAATCTTCCAATGAACACCGGCGCATGTTCACCCTCCTTCCCCTTCCTGAAGTCAACATCAGCTCTGTCGTTTTACTGATGTTGAATGAGAGGTTGTTTCAGCTCCACTCAACCGGACGTCCGATCTCACTCCAGTAAGCTGACTGATCGCCACTCATGACTCATCCAACAACAGTGGTGTCGTTGGCGAGTTAGTGATTGGTTGGTTGATTTATTATTGTCATATGTACTGAGATACAGTGATAAAGCTTTTGTTTTGCATGCCATCCAGACAGACCACATCATACAAAATTACATTGAGGTAGTAAAAAGAAAACAGAAAGCAGTTGCAGTTACAGAGGAAGTGCAGTGCGGGTAGGCAAATACATTTTTGGTAAATTGGGTTATTATTGTCACACGTACCAAAGTACAGTGAAAGACTTGTCTTGCATACAGGTCAATTCATTACACAGTGCATCGAGGTAGTACAAGGTAAAACAATAACAGAATGCAGAATAAAGTGTTACAGTTACAGAGAAAGTGCAGTGCAGGCAGACAGTAAGGTGCCAGGTCATAATGAGGTAGATTGTGAGGTCAAGAGTTCATCTTATTGCACAAGGTCTTATAACAGCAGGATAGAAGCTGTCCTTGAGCCTGGTGGTACGTGCTTTCAGGCTTTTGTATCTTCTGCCTGATGGGAGGGGGGAGAAGAGAGAATGTCTGGGATGGGTGGGAACTTTGATTATCTTGGCTGCTTTACTGAGGCAATGAGAAGTGTAGACAGAGTCCATGGAGAAAAGGCTGACTTCCGTGCTGCGTTGTGTCCACAACTCCCTGAAGTTTCTTGCAGTCCTGGGCAGAGCAGTTGCCGTACCAAGCCGTGATGCATTCAGATATGATGCTTTCTATGGTGTAATGATAAAAATTGGTGACGGTCAACTGAGGTATGCCAAATTTCTTTAGCCTCTAGAGGAAGTAGAGGCACTGGAGAGCTTTCTTGGCTGTGGTTGGACCAGCACAGTCTACAGGTAATGTTCACTTCTAGGAACTTGAAACTCTCAACCTTTTTGACCTCAGCACTGTTGATGTAAACAGTTGCATGTGCAACACCCTCCTTCCTGAAGTCAATAACCAGCTCTTTTGTTTTGCTTACATTGAGGGAAAGCTTGTTGTCACGACACCATCACCTATGGCGCATCACTTTGTCCATTCTGCAATGAATGGTTCATGCATTAGACTACTTCTCATTCTTATTTTTCTAAACCATTTTCTTTAGTTTGGCTTTCTTTATTGATGCAATATTCTTGTTATGCTTTCTAATTCTTCCCATCCAACTCTTAACATTAACCAGTTTGGCACTATGCAATATGACCTTGGCCTTTTCCTTTAATCGACAATCTTTCCCCTAACACAAACCCGATCCCCCCAACCCATCTCTATAAATTTACAGTCTGCCTACAGCCCAAGTAATCTGTTTTGCCAGGATACTGGTCTGAGCCCAGTTTGGAATGGAAGCCTTCCCAATGGAAGATCTCGCTCATTCCTCAGTCTAGTGCTTCTGTCTTGTGAATCAAAGCTACTTCCACCCAGACCACCCTCTGAGCTACACACTTAACTCTGATCTATTCGTAGCTATGGAAGCTTCCACGTGACTCGGGTAACAATTCAGACATTACCTGCTTTAAGTTCGGGCTTTTACTTTTGGTCCTCACTCCTTTTTGTTCTGTAATTCATGGCAACAGTGTCTTTCCTCTTCTGTTCGAAGTTGCTCTCCAGCCCCACATTTCCCCAGAGGCAGCATGGCTTTGACTGCACCGTATCTAAGAATGCTATTCCCACAATTTGTCCAGTCTACTTTACTCTCTTCACAGGAATGGCTCCCTGTACCTTGGTGTTATGGTCAGTTTGCACATCCTTTCTGCAATTCCCGCTCTCATTCACACAAACTGCGTATATGGGTCCGAGGCCGAGGCTCTGACATCACTACATTCTGGGTCAGCAAAGCTACCTAACTCACATTCACATCTTTCTGTCCATGACCACAGCCCAGTCGCAGCCACTACCTAACCTATAATCTCTGACTGGATCCTGGTTACCTTTCCCTTCCTGATGCAGCATAAAGTCTGAAGCTCAGATTCTCAGCCATCCTCTCTGAGCCAATGTTACTCACAGCAGACACTTTTTTCATATATGGTAGTTGAGACTTCACAATGGTCTCCACCAACTCCAACACGATGCAGCTGGAGCACTACACGTGCCCCAGCATACTTGGCAAATCTTCCTGAATATTCAATTGATTTTGGTTTCCAAACATCATTTGTTTATTTACCTGAAATTGGTTACTGACAGTTTGTAGTGCATAACTATGTTTTAGTTTGCACTAAGCCAAAAACAAAACACACCAGCTTGTACTAATTTCAAGACAAATTTAAAGGATTATTGTTTTAAGCTTCCTGAAGGCACAAACAATTCCAGGCACCCCACTTCTGTCTGACTATCTCAAAGACTTTAATATTATTGCACTCCATTAAGATTCTTTCTGTGTGATCAATACATTCAGTTCACATTTTGTAATGGTATAGGAATCCGACACACAGGTTTTTTGAAAATTTGATCTTTTATTTTTAAATGTAAAAATGAAATGGAACAAGAGTCCTGGCTAAAATAACAAAGACTAATGTCCGAAAAGTGCTATTTCATCCAGTGTGATTAACATTTTGCATGGTACTATGATTATGCATGGGAGGCAGATTCTTTCTAAGGTCCAGTTTGGAATCATGGTAACATCCTATTGGTGGAATGAATGAGTTAAATAAGGTAAATGACCTCCTTCATTTGTATTCATTACGCTTTAGGAAAGGACACCAATTCAGTTTCCAATAAAAATAATGGACAGTATCGTGGTCTCTGTAAATTATACCTTAAAATCTCTCAGAAAATAGTTAATGCAAATAAAGAAGTTGATTCATTCATTGTCCAACATGGTGTGTTTCGATGTACATGATAAAGATATCTTATAATTATCAAGTTTGGAATTTTCAACATTTAAGTGAAATGCAAAACATGCAGGGACATGACACTAATCATCTGATGTTTGAACACATGATATTTTCACAATGTTTACAAATGCTGTTCCATTTCATTTTTTTCACTCAACTGTTGTTGTATCACATACCCAATTGTTGACAGTGAAAGCCATTTTATCCAGTTTGACTTATCCATTCAGATATCCAGTCTGATAATGTCCCTATATTGCAGAATTCATTTCTTCCTCAATTATTTCAAGTTTTTTTTGCCTCAATTACTTTATTGAGAAGTTTGTTCTAGACTGTGCAACGCTTGCAGAATTTTAGGCTGTTGTCTCTGATTGTATTCATACCTGGAACATGAACAAATCAACGAACTAAAGAGAAGCACAATTTACATGAAAACTAACCCGTGGAGTTATTCTTACCTTGAATTCAATGAGAAATACCAAGCAATTGCTAACAGCCACCATTGGCTGGTGAAGTGCCAAAATTCATTTCCAACTTGTAAGGCTCAGCCACCATTGGATTCTGGGTTACCAGCTCTGGTCAGATATAATTCTGAATTTTTCATCCCCACTGGCATTGAGTCATACTGCATGGAAACAGGCCATTTGTTCCACCACGTGGACCAGTGGGCACCCATCTGTTTTAACCCCAGCTTGCAGCCCTTGGTCCATAGCCTTCCATCCTTAGGCGATTCCAATGCTCACTCCAGATACCTCTTCAATGTTGTCAGCAAAGCTGCTTCCACCACTCTTTCAGGCAGTGCGTTCCAGGTACTCACCACTCTCTGGGTGAAGAAGGTCCCCTTTAGATCGCCTCTAAATCTCCTACCCTTACTCTAATTCTATGTCCTCCAGTTTTATTCATCTCAGTTTGGGAAAAAGTTACCTGCAGTCTATCCATTCCCTTCAATTCTGTTCAACTCTGTGGTAAATCTCCTCTGCACCCTCTCCAGCATTATCACATCCTTCCTATAGGGTAGTGATTGGAGCTGCACACAATACTTAAGCTGAGGTCTGGCCTATTTTTTGTGAAGTTGGCACATAACCTCCCTGCTCTTGGACTCAGTGATCCCATTAATGAAGGCCAGTATCCCATTTGCCTTCTTAACCACGTTATCTACCTGCACTGCTGCCTTCAATGATCTTTGGACTTGCACATCGAGGTCCCTCTGTTCCTCAATGTTCCCAAGGACCTTACCTTTCATGGTGTTTGTCCAAGCCTCATTTGTACTTCCAAAATGCATCACCTCACACTAATATGGATTAAACTCCATCTGCTACTTCTCAGCCCATTTCACCAACATATTGATAACACCCTGTAAGACGAAGACTACTCACCACAGAGTCAACAATTCCACCAATCTTGGGGTCATCTATGATCTTATTGATCATGCCACTTACATTCACATCCAAATCATTCATTTATAATACAAACAGCAATCTTGTCTTCACACTCCCACATTGCTCACTTCTCTTTGGATTCCTCACTGTGCCCTTCCACAACGAATTGGAAAGTAAACATGCTGATTGGAACTCATTTTTGTGAACAATTAATTACAAGAACATTTTTATACACCTGTATGATTTTCTTCCCAGGTTATTGAAACAATGTTTAATTCCTGGAGACCAGGACAACCAGGAAGAACTGGCAACCCAAGGTTTGACATGTCACTTTTCTGGTAAAGTGGGTGAAGGAACTTGGGCCTCTCAAGTTGTAGATTTTAGATTCTGGCAGGAGGGGTTTGGGTGATTGGTCAACAGGCTACTCTCTGCATCTGTTTGTCCTCTGCTCTGAACAAATATGATGCAATGAATGACTCCATGACTGCAACATCAATTCCCAATATGCTCAAGTTAAAACAAATTTCTTCATCATCTCTTCCTTCTACATCCAGTTGCTGTTGGGATTGCCATGAAGGAGCATGGGGACCGCGGCATCATGATTAATTTTCTGAATTAGGAACCTAAAGGCATGGACTAAAGATCCAGAGATCCAACATCAAATATAAATTCATATAATTGATGAAAGCTAGAATGCTGACCACAACACAACTGTGAGCCTCTGTTAAATAAAATGAAAACAATAAGCCTGTATCAGCTTTCGGGATTGAGATACATCACTGAAATGTTTCAGAATCAAAATCAGGTCTATTACCACTGAAGTATTTTTTTTGCATTACCACTGTTGTAATATGGTACGAGTCAATGAACAAATCATCCGTGTACTTAGTGATTTGAGATTCTCTTCAACACCGAGGACACCTCCCTGCCCATCTTCAAACAACACAATAGAAATTTTAATGTATATGTGCGAGAGTAGCTACGTCCTCTATTTAACTCCATAGACTGTCTACACTTCACGCTGCCTCGGTAAAGCTGCCAACATAATCAAAGACCCCACCCACCCCAGACATTCTCTCTTCTCCCCCCTCTCATCGCGCAGAAGATACAAAAGCCTGAAAGCACATACCACCTGGCTCAAGGACAGCTTCTATCCCACTGTTATAAGACTATTTAACAGTCCCCTAATACAATAAAATGGACTCTTGACCCACAATCTACCTCGTTATGGCCTTGCACCTTATTGTCTGCCTGCACTGCACTTTCTCTGTAACTCTAACACCTTACTCTACATTCTGTTATTGTTTTCCCTTGGACTACCTAAATGCACTGATGTAATGAAATGATCTGTGTGGATGGCATGCAAAACAAAGTTTTTCACTGTACATGTGACAATAATAAACCAATTTATTTTACCAATTTATTGTTGCATCTGAAAGAAGGCACCTCTGAGAGTACAGCAGTTCCTCAGCACTCCCTGAAATGTCAGCCTAGATGAAATTCGAAAGAGTTGGCAAATCTGTTGAAACCCAATTCTACAGCTACTTTCTATCAGTCCACATCCACCTTCAAGCAATATTCCAAGTTAACACGAGAATCATATGTTCTCCCTATGTTCCTCATATCCTGGGAATGAAAACTAGAGGAACAAAAGACAAGAACACAAGAAAATAGGAGCAGGAATAGGCCACTCAGCCCCCAAGTCTGCCCCACAATTCAACCTGATCATGATTGGTCAAAGCTGGCCTCAATTTCTCTCTGTTCCAGTTCCCCATAACCCTGAATTCCTCAATCTTTCAAATATTTATCTATCTCCACAGTTAATATAGAGATTTGGCCTCCCCCACCCTCGGGGTCAGAGAATTCCAGAGATTCACCCCCCTCTGAGAGAAGACATTTCTATGCACCTCAGTTTTAAATGACTGGCTCCTTATTTTGTAGCTATGTCCCTTTGTTCGTGATTCTCCCACGAATGAAAACACCTCAACATCTACCTTGTCAAGCCCTCTTTGGGTATTATATTTTGAGGCAATCCCTCATTTTCCTAAACTCCAAGGAATACAGACCCAAACTGTCATAGCCTCTCTTGATAATATAACCCTCTAATCCCAGGAATTAGGCTAGTGAATCTCCTGTGGACTGCCTCCCAATTTTTTGGTAAAGGATACAGTATTCCAGGTGAATAGCTGAGTACTGTACTCTGAACAGCTGTAACAAAACTCCTTGTTCTTAAACTCCAACCCCTTGGCAATAAAGGCCAATGTGCCATTTGTCTCTTTAACGACTTGTTGGACCTGCCTGCTAACTTTTTGTGATTCATGCACGAGAACACGTAGATCCCTCTGAACTTCACTCTTTTTTAGTCTCTCCATTTCGATAATAATCTGCCTTTTGATTTCTCTTCTCAAAGTGCATGCCCTCACACTTCCCCAGTTTATCTACATACCGTCACAGAATCACAATGTCTTCATCACAACACGCCCTTCCACCTATTTTGTAACTTTGGCAAACTTGGAAACCTGACATTTCATTCCCTCTTTCAGGTCATTAATGTAAAGAGTATACTCTTTATATAATTGAGGGCCAAGAATTGATCCTTGGGGTACTCCACTAGTTACATCCCTCCAGCCTTAAAAGGACAGTTTTGGTTATCCTGTTAGGGGAAAGAAGTCATTAGGCTGGAAAGAGTGCAAAATAAGATTTACAGGAATGTTGCCAAGATTTGAGGCCCTGAATTATAGGGAGTGGTTGGGCAGGCTAGGTTTTATTCCCTGAAGTGTAGGAGACTGAGGAGTGACTTTACAGAGGTGTATAAAATCATGAAGGGTGTAGCGGTTGCTACCGCGGAATAAAACAAGACTCTACTCGGAGGATTGCCAAACAGAACTGGTTTATTTTCCCGCCTTGCGCAGGCCCTTTAAGGGAGAATGTTCCCGCCCAAAACAACCGGCAATGGCGTAAGTCCTACGTCATCAGGACTTCCCCGCGTGTGGGTTCTCCCCGTCGCTCGGAAAGATGAGGCCTGCCGCCATCTTGGGCCTCATCGCTCCGACGCCGCGTGACCCGACTGCCGAGCCGGTTCGCCCGACTAGACGGTGAGTCGCCACACAACCCCCCCCAGAACCGGCGATACAGTCCCCAAGGTCCGTGGGCTGTGCCAGCTGCCGCTTAGGAGGGCGGCCTCTGCGTCGCGGCGTGGCAACCTCGACAGGCTGTTGCAGATCCAAATGGGCCGGTTTGAGGCAGTCCGCCGTGAAAACCTGTTCCCTGCCTCCAATGTCCAAAATAAAAGTGGATCCGTTGTTCCGTATGACTCGGAACGGTCCCTCATATGGTCGTTGCAATGGCGCCCGAGGTGTGCCCCTGCGAACGAAAACAAACTTACAGTCCCGTAGTTCCTTGGGCTGGCAGGATGGGGCTTGACCGTGCCGTGAGGTGGGAATCGGGGCCAAGGCGCCAAGCTTCTCGCGCAGTCTTTGTAGGACTGCTGGGGGTTGTTCCCCTTGATCCCGAAGGGCAGGTATGAAATCCCCGGGGACAACTAGTGGCGCCCCGTATACAAGCTCAGCTGACGAAGTGCGGAGGTCTTCTTTGGGGGCAGTGCCTATGCCGAGCAGGACCCAAGGCAGCTCGTCAACCCAGTTAGGACCCTTCAGGCGGGCCATCAAGGCCGATTTCAGATGGCGGTGAAAACGTTCCACCAACCCGTTTGATTGAGGATGGTAGGCCGTGGTGGTGTGCAGCTGCGTCCCTAGCAGGTTCGCTAATGCAGCCCAGAGACTGGAAGTGAATTGGGTGCCTCTGTCTGAAGTGATGCGGGCCGGAACGCCAAAACGTGAGACCCAAGTTGTGAGCAGCGCCCGGGCGCAGGAATCAGTTGTGATGTCAGTCAGGGGGGTTGCCTCAGGCCACCTCGTGAACCGGTCCACGATGGTAAGGAGGTACCGGGCTCCTCTTGAAACCGGCAGAGGGCCCACGAGGTCGACGTGTATGTGGTCGAACCTCCTACGGGTAGGCTCGAACTGCTGTGGTGGGACCTTGGTGTGTCGCTGGATTTTTGACGTCTGGCAGTGCGGACAAGTCCTGGCCCACTCACTGACCTGTTTGCGCAGGCCATGCCAGACAAACTTGCTGGCGACCAGTCGGACAGTAGATCTGATGGATGGGTGCGCCAACCCATGTACCGAGTCAAAAACGCGTCTCCGCCAGGCTGCAGGGACTATAGGGCGGGGCTGACCAGTCGCAACGTCGCAAAGTAGGGTCCGCTGACCTGGACCAACCAAGAAATCTCGGAGCTGTAGACCCGAGACTGCGGTTCTGTAGCTGGGCAGTTCGTCGTTGGCTTGCTGTGCGTCAGCTAGGGCCGTGTAGTCGACACCCAAGGATAGGTTGTGGATGGTTGGTCTGGAAAGTGCATCAGCAACGACATTATCCTTTCCGGAGACATGTTGGATGTCAGTTGTGAACTCGGAAATGTAGGATAAATGTCTCTGCTGACGAGCTGACCAGGGATCGGAGACTTTGGAGAAGGCAAAGGACAGAGGCTTATGATCGGTGAAAGCGGTGAAAGGCCTGCCTTCTAGAAAGTATCGGAGATGCCGGACCGCCAGATACAGTGCTAGAAGTTCCCGATCAAAAGCGCTGTACTTCAGTTCGGGCAGTCTAAGGTGCTTGCTGAAAAATGCCAAGGGTTGCCAGCGGCCTTCGAGTAGCTGTTCCAGTACCCCACCCACCGTGGTGTTGGACGCGTCTACCGTGAGGGCAGTCGGGACGTCAGTCCTGGGGTGTACCAGCATCGTGGCGTCTGCCAGGGCGTCTTTGGCCTTAACGAAAGCAGCCGCAGCCTCGTCAGTCCAGGTGATGTCCTTGCCCTTACCAGCCAGCAGCGAGAACAGAGGGCGCATGATACGGGCTGCTGCAGGGATGAAACGATGGTAAAAGTTGACCATCCCAAGGAATTCCTGTAGGCCTTTGACTGTGTCGGGGCGGGCAAAATGGCGGATAGCGTCTACCTTGGCGGGTAGGGGTGTTGCCCCGTCGCTGGTGATTTTGTGGCTGAGGAAATCGATAAGAGTCAAGTCCGAATTGGCACTTGGACGGGTTGATCGTGAGGCCGAAATCGCAGAGGCGGGAATACAGCTGGCGGAGGTGGGAAAGGTGTTCCTGGCGGTTACGGCTGGCAATCAGTATGTCGTCGAAGTAAATGAACACGAAGTCCAGGTCTCGGCCTACCGCGTCCATCAGCCGCTGGAAGGTCTGCGCGGCGTTCTTAAGGCCGAACGGCATCCGAAGGAATTCGAACAGGCCGAATGGGGTGATAATCGCAGTTTTGGGGACGTCATCCGGATGGACCGGGATTTGGTGGTATCCCCTAACGAGGTCCACTTTGGAAAAGATGCGGGCCCCGTGTAAGTTCGCTGCGAAGTCCTGGATGTGAGGGATGGGATAGCGGTCCGGGGTGGTGGCGTCATTCAGCCCGCGGTAGTCGCCGCAGGGCCTCCACCCTCCGGTGGCTTTGGGGACCATGTGCAGGGGGGAGGCCCAGGGGCTGTCTGACCTGCGAACAATCCCCAGCTCCTCCATGTGACGGAACTCTTCCTTTGCCAGGCGGAGCTTGTCTGGAGGTAATTGTCGTGCTCGGGCATGAAGGGGTGGCCCTGTGGTAATGATGTGGTGTCGTACCCCGTGTGTGGGCCTAGAATTTGTAAACAAAGGTGCCAAAATCGATAGGAATTTGGCTAGGAGCTTGGCGAAATCGTCGCCAGAAAGGGAAATGGAGTCCAGGCGCGGGGCTGGTGGGCTGATTTCTCCCAGGGGATAGGTCCGGAGAGTGCTAGAGTGGACTAACCGCTTCCTTCGCAGGTCGACTAACAGGTTGTGGGCCCGAAGGAAATTGGCTCCTAGGAGTGGTCGGGCGACGGTGGCAAGGGTAAAGGTCCAGGTAAAACGGCTGCCGTCAAAGTGTAATTGAAGCGTACGGGTGCCGAAAGACCGTATCGTTGTACCGTTGGCGGCATTGAGTAGAGGACCTGGTGGCCTGTCACGAGTGTCGCGGCCTGTCGGGGGCAAAATACTGACCTCCGCTCCAGTATCAACGAAGAAACGCCGTCCAGATTTCTTGTCCTGAACGAAGAGGAGGCTCTGTCGGCGGCCAGCCGCCGTAGCCATCAGCGGCGGCTGGCCCTGGCGTTTCCCTGAAACTTGCAGGGTGGGCGGCATCGACGGGCCTCCGCACCCCATCTCTGATGGTAGAAGCACAGCTGGTCACCCGTGTCGTCGTCTGCGTTCCTGGGGTGTGGCTGCTCGGTTGCTGGGGCCGGGCGAGGCGGGCGTTGGGCTCGCGGCCTGGTGATTTGACTGACGGACGAACCGCTCTCGCGCTTGGCCCTCCACAGGACATCTGCCTGGGCGGCTACCTCACGGGGGTTGCTGAAGTCGGCATCAGCTAACAAGTGGATGTCATCGGGGAGCTGTTCGAGGAAGGCCTGTTCGAACATCAGGCATGGCTTGTGTCCCTCGGCCAATGCCAGCATCTCATTCATTAGGGTGGATGGGGATCTGTCCCCCAGGCCATCCAGATGAAGCAGGCGGGCGGCGCGCTCACGACGGGAGAGGCCGAAGGTCCGGATCGAAAGGTCTTTGAAAGCCGGGTACTTATCTTCCTCCGGAGGCGACTGGATGAAGTCTCCAACCTGGGCGGCTGTCTCCTGGTCCAGAGAGCTAACCACATGGTAGTACTTCGTGGAGTCGGAGGTGATCTGCCGAAGGTGGAATTGCGCTTCGGCCTGGTCAAACCAGACGCTGGGCCGAAGTGTCCAAAAGGTGGGCAGCTTGAGGGCCACTGCGTTGGCTGCTGCGCTGTCGTCCATTTCGCGGGTCCAAAAGCCGTTTGGACCATCGGGGTCACCAATGTAGCGGTTGCTACCGCGGAATAAAACAAGACTCTACTCGGAGGATTGCCAAACAGAACTGGTTTATTTTCCCGCCTTGCGCGGGCCCTTTAAGGGAGAATGTTCCCGCCCTAAACAACCGGCAATGACGTAAGTCCTACGTCATCAGGACTTTCCCGCGTGCGGGTTCTCCCCGTCGCTCGGAAAGACGAGGCCCGCCGCTATCTTGGGCCTTGTCGCTCCGATGCCGCGCGACCCGACTGCCGAGCCGGTTTGCCCGACTAGACGGTGAGTCGCCACAAGGGCATAGATATGGTGAATGTCCACAGTCTTTTTCCCAGGGAAATTAAATCAAAAACTAGAGGGCATTGGTTTAATTTTAGAGGGGAAGATTTAAAAGGGACCTGAAGGGTAACTTCTTCACACAGGGGGTGGTGCAGATCTGAAACGAGCTGCCAGAGGAAGTGGTTGAGATAGGCACAATAATAACATTTAAAAGACACTTGAACAGGTACATGGATGGGAAAGGTTGAGAGGGATATGGGCCAAATGCAGGCAAAATGGATATGGGCTGAGATGGGCATTTTGGTTGGCATGGACTAGTTGGGCTGAAGGGCCTGTTTACTTGCTTTATTAGTCTATGACCAATAAAGTCCAACAGAGGTCTACACAACTATTCTTTTACCTTTTTGACGGTGGCACAATATGACCATCAGAATCAGATTATCACTGATTTATATGACATGAAATTTGTTGTTTTGCAGCAGCAGTATAGTGCAAAGATAAAATTACTATAAATTATAAAAATAAATAGTGCAAAAAAGAAAAGAATAATGTTCATAGACTGTTCCAAAATCTGATGGCGGAGGGGAAGAAGCTGTTCCTCTACAGCCTCTTGCGATCCTGTGCATTGAAGGCTCCATACCAGGCTGTGATACAACCACTCAGAATGCTCTCCATCGTACATCTATGGAAATTTGCAAGAGTCTTTGGTGACATAGCAAATCTCCTCAAACTCCTAAAGAAGTAAAGCCGCTGGCATGCCTTTTTTGTGATTGCATCAATGTGTTGGGCCCAGGATAGATCCTCTGAGATGTTGACACCCAGGAACTTGAAGCTGCTCACCCTTTCCAACGCTGATTCCTCAATGAAGACTGGTGTGTGTTCTCCCGACTTCCCCTTCCTGAAGTCCACAATCAATTCCTCGGTATCTTCATGACAGCTCAGAACTAATCTTCTCAGCATGTCTGAGGCAACCATGTTTTGACTTTAGGTTAAAATAGGCATTTCATTTAGGATCAGGGATTTCAGAAAGAGAAAGATGGTCATGTCCAAATTGGAGCAGGAGTAGATCATTCAGCCCTCCAGGCCTGATCAACCATTCAATATAATCATGGCTGATCATCCATTTCAGTATCTTGTTCCCATCTTCTCCCCCATGTTCCTTCATCCCTTTAACAGAAATCTACTTACTTCTTGAATATATTTCACTACTTGGCCTCCACCACCACCTTCTGTGGTGGAGAACTCCAATTTGGGTGAAGACATTTCTCTTAATCTCGATTCTTTCTGGTATAACCCTTATCCCAAGGCTATGATCCCTGGTTCTGGAGTCTCCAGCCATAGGGACCATCTGCTCTGGATCTAGTCTATCCAGTCTGTTAGAATTTTATATTTTTCTATTAGGTCCCCCAATCCTACCTCTGAACTCAAGTGGATAGAGGCCGAATCAACTTGTGATCTGCTGATATATCTGTCCTGCCATCCTAGGAATCAGTCAAGTAGATCTTGTTGAACCTGCTCCATGGCAAGATTATTCTTCCTCAGACAAGGAGGCCAAAACTCCATACAGAATTCGAGTTGGGGTCTCACCAAGATCCTGTCCAGCTGCACTGAGATATGCTTCTTCTCTATTCAAACCTCTTGCAACAAAAGCCAACATTTCCACTTCCCTTCTTAACTGCTTGCTGCAACTGAACTCTTTGTATTTGGTGACTGATATACAAAGACACCCAAGTTTTGTTGCATCAGAATCAGATTTATTATCACTGTCTTATATGACATGAAATTTTCCTTCCCCTGATTTTTCACCATTCTGATAATAATGTTTTTACAACCAGAGTGGATAATCTCTTATTTACCAATGTTTATCTGCATCTGCTATGCAGTTGCTCACTCACCTAACGAGTCTAAATTACACTGGAACCTCTTTGCATCCTCCTCACAGCTCACATTTCCACACTCCTCCAGCTCTGCCCCGCCTCAACCCTGGCATTGTGTTACATTCAAATTATTGATATATATTGTCAATAGCCGTGGTACCAGCACATCCCTGGGGCACCGCACTACTCACTGCCTGCCACGTGGAAAAAGGTTTATTTACTGTCTTGTCAACCAATTCTTAACCTATGCCAATATCTTACCCTAATCCTGTGTGTCATAACTTTACATGCTAGTTTCTTGTGGGACCTTATCTCAAGCCTTCTTAAAGTCAAAATACACTATATCCACTGAACCTCCCTCATCTATTTTATCTGTTGCATCTTCAAAAACCTCCAGTTGATTCCACCATTTTCCCCACTTTCCATGCTCATATTTTCACACAATATAGGAGTATTTGGCTCATGGTCCATGCTGGCTTTCAGAGTATTCCCATCAATCCTACATCCCCATCCATTTCCCTGCAACCTATTTTCTCTCACACATCAACACTCTTTCTGATTCTCCTGCCACCGACCTATACAAAGGGATAAATTACAGTAGTCAATTAGTTGATCAGTACGTCCTTGGGATGTGGGAGGATCTGTAATACCTGGAAGATACCCACACAGTCACAGGAAGAATGAGCAAACTCGACAGAGGCAGCACTGGAGGCCAGGATTTCTATCCTGGTTAGTTCCAGTCCTTGAATACTATCTGTGTGGAGTTTGAGTCATGGCTTTATGATGGATGTGATTGGGAACTGAATGTCCAGGGGTACACAGTGTATAGGAAGGATAGGCAGGCAGGCAGAGGGGGAGGTGTGGCCATGATGGTTAGTAGCGATATAAAATCAATAGAAAGGAAGGACATTGGGTCAGAGGAGGTGGAATCCCTATGGGTGGAGCTAAGAAATAGCAAGGGTAAAAGGACAATAGTAGCAGTTATATATAGGCCCTCAAATAGCAGTCAGGAAGTGAACGATAAGTTGCAGTTTGAGATAGAAAAAGCATGCCAGAGTGACAATGTGAAGATAATTATGGGGGATTTTAACATGAAGGTGGACTGGGAAATCCAGCAAGGCAGTAGAACTCAGGAGAGTGAGTTTGTGGAATGTCTACGGGACGGTTTTTTGGAGCAACTTGTTGATGAGCCCACCAGGGGATCGGCTGTTTTGGATTGGCTACTGTGTAATGAACCGGAGGTGATTAGGGAACTAAAGGTAAAGGAACCACTGGGAACTAGTGATCACAATATGATTGAGTTCAGTTTCAAGTTTGAGAAGGAGAAGCTGATAACTGGTGTATCGATATTTCAGTGGAACAAAGGAAATTACAATGGTATGAGAGAGGAGTTGGCCCAAATTGATTGGAAGAGTAAGCTAGCTGGAGGGACGGCGGATGAGAAATGGAAGGAATTTCTACAGGAAATAAGGAAAATGCAGGATAGATATATTCCAAGAAAAAAGGTTTTGAATGGAAAAAAGGCACAAATGTGGATAACGAGAGAGGTGAAGGCTAAAATAAAAGCAAAAGGGACGGCGTACAAAGAAGCAAAAATTAGTGGGAAAACAGAAGACCGGGAAACTTAAAAACCTGCAAAGAGAAACTAAGAAGGTCGTTAGGAAAGAAAAGATGAATTATGAAAGGAAGTTGGCAGATAACATTCGAAAGGATACTAAGAGTTTTTTTTAAGTATATAAGGAGTAAAAGACAGACACGGGTTGATATAGGACCAATTGATAACAGTGCAGGAGATATTATAATGGATGATAAAGAGATGGCAGAGGAATTGAATGAGTATTTTGCATCGGTCTTCACCGTGGAGGACATCAGCAATGTGCCGGTTAGTCAGGAGTCTCACGAAATGGAACTGAGTTCAGTTAAGATTACTAGAGAGAAGGTGCTAGGAAAACTAAATGGGCTAAAGACTGACAAGTCTCCCGGACCGGATAAGGTGCATCCCTGGGTTCTGAAGGAGGTGGCTTTAGAGATAGCGGAGGCATTGGTGATAATTTTCCAGGAATCGATAGATTCCGGCATGGTTCCGGAGGACTGGAGGGTCGCAAATGTAGTTCCGCTGTATAAGAAAGGAGGGAGGCAGCATAAAGGAAATTACAGACCTATTAGTCTGACGTCAGTGGTGGGAAAGTTATTGGAATCTATCCTCAAGGATGGGGTTATGGAATACCTAGAGGCGCAAGGCAAGATAGGTCCTAGCCAACATGGTTTTGTGAAGGGAAGATCCTGCCTGACCAACCTATTGGAGTTTCTTGAAGAAATCACAGGTAGGGTGGATAAGGGAGAGGCGGTAGTTGTTGTGTATTTAGACTTTCAAAAGGCCTTCGACAAGGTGCCTCATAAGAGACTGATTAATAAGATGAGGGGTCATGGAATTACAGGTAGGATAACAGAATGGGTGGAGCATTGGCTGGTTGGCAGGAAGCAAAGAGTGGAAATAAAAGGATCTCGTTCTGGTTGGCTACCGGTTACTAGTGGTGATCCGCAGGGTTGGTGTTGGGGCCGCTCCTTTTTACCTTGTACATTAACGATTTGGATGATAGAGTAAATGGTTTTGTGGCTAAGTTTGTGGATGACACCAAGATAGGTGGAGGAGTAGGGAGTATTGAGGAGACAGGAAGTTTGCAGAGAGACCTAGATAGTTTAGGAGAATGGGCAAGGAAATGAAAGGTGAGATTCAATGTTGAGAAATGTGCAGTTGTACACTTTGGAAACAGAAATAAAAGGGCAGATTATTATCTAGAAGGAGAGAAAATTCAAAGTACAGAAGTACAAAGGGACTTGGGGGTTCTTGTGCAGGATACCTTAAAGGTTAACAACCAGGTCGGATCGGTGGTAAAGAAAGAGAATGCTATGTTGGCATTCATTTCGAGAGGTATTGTGTATAAAAGTAAGGAAGTGTTGATGAGGCTCTACAGGGCACTAGTGAGGCCTCATTTGGAATACTGTGCGCGGTTTTGGGCCCCATATCTTAGGAAGGATGTGCTGATGTTGGAGAGGGTTCAGAGGAGATTTACGAGGATGATTCCAGGAATGAAAGGGCTTACTTATGATGAGCGTTTGTCGGCTCTTGGACTGTACTCACAGGAGTACAGAAGAATGAGAGGGGACCTCACAGCGACATTTAAAATGTTGCAAGGACTGGACAGAGTAGATGTGGCTAGGCTGTTTACCTGGGTGAGTCCAGGACCAGAGGGCACAATCTTAGAATTAGAGGGTACAGTTTCAAAACAGAGATGAGGAGAAATTTCTTTAGCCGGAGGGTGGTTAAATTGTGGAATTCCTTGCCAGGTACAGCAGTGGAGGCCAGATCAGTGGGGGTGTTCAAGGAAGAGATAGATAGATATCTAAATAGTTGGGGTATCAAGGGATATGGGGATAAGGCTGGAAATTGGGATTAGAATAGATTCCCCCCCCCCCCATTTCTCAATTTTTCCCTTTTCCTTGGAGCAGACTCGATGGGCCGAATGGCCTGCTTCTGCTCCCTTATCTTGTGATCTTGCACGTTCTCCCTACGCATTTGCTTTTCTGCTGGTTGATCCCAAAGATATGCTAGTAAGTTAATTGCTTGCTATAAATTACCCCTAAATGAAGGCAGGTGGTAGAAGAAATAAAAGGGCAAGTAGGAGAGAAAAAGCTGCAGTGCAAAGAAATAAAAAGGGTTTGGCGCTGTTGGAAGCCGGCAAGAACGTAGTGGGTTGAATAACTCCCAAGTATATTCTCCCCATAAAGCTAGGACTTCTGTGCCTGAAAAGTCCTTTATAAATAAAATAACTAGAAAAACAAAATATTTTGAGTTTAAGAAAGCAATTTCCCGAAATCAAAGTGTAGCATCACTTTATGATGTGTTTCTCCAGTCTTTCCTCCAACAACTCAGACGTGCAAATATCAGCATTGTTTCTTTATTCACAGTTAACTTGCCGAGCCGTGATACCTGGACAGTCTGGGCTGGGGTCGGCAGATGTCGTCGAGGTTGCAGTGCCATGTCAGTGGGGCTGGTGTGGAGAGGGGTGGCAGGCTGTGAGGGAGGCCTGGTCTGCTCCCTGGGATTTGCAGGCCGCCATGTTGGCCGCTGCCTGAGCAACGTCACGGAGCGGAGAGAGCGAGAGAAGGGGACGCCGGCACAATCGGCGTCCATCCGCTGCTTCATCCAGCTCGCAGAGGGCCGGCCACCGCACGGTGAGCACCATGAGCGGCGGTACTCCTTACATCGGCAGTAAAATCAGCCTCATCTCCAAGGCGGAGATCCGATACGAAGGGATTCTGTACACCATCGACACCGAGAACTCCACCGTCGCTTTAGCCAAAGGTAAATGGCGCAGAGCGGGAGGCGTCGGGCCTAGCGACACGGCCCGTGCCTGGGTCAGCTGCAGAACTCCTTCCTTGCAATCCCTTCACCTTTCAGCATCTTGCTCCAGAGAGCTCAGAAGGAGCGTGATTCTGTTTTATTTTACTCTCGAGGTTATCGAATTTAAAAAAATATGATTTAAAATGGCGGGTTTGTCAACAGGATCTTGTGTCCCTTCAGTTGCATTTCATTTTGTCTCCGTGAGTTCCATCATGTTTTGATTTCTTGTCGTAATCTTAATTGCGTGTTTTGCAAATTTAGGATTTATTCTGAGTAGGTATGAGGATGGAGAGGGTTGGTTTAGGTGCAATCTCCAGCCACAGGAATAAAAACAACTTGCTTTACTTTTTTGCCATGTCGAACTCATTAGTTGAAGCACTTCATGGTTTCTGAATCCTTGTGATTAATTTCTAAAATCAAATGTACTGCTCCTCTTTACGGTTCTTGTTGCAAGGTATACTAACGGATTATCTCTTTTTTGGAAAATGAATTAAGTGGAAATTTGTGCATAAATCCGTTGAAATGCTGGGAATTTGCAGCAGGATGATTTTTTTCTGCGTAGAAAAGGCCACAAGGTGTTACTTACAGTTGGCTCAAGTTGTAAACTTGGTTTTAAAGATGCTTCAAGGAGTTTTTGATCAAATTGTTGACAAGATTCTCGTTTTTGACTTCTACTTTGTTAAAAGGAGCAACACCTAAAAGAGTTGAACTCCAATGTAATCTGCGAAGGAATTGTTGGATTGGCTTGTGAAGGCAGTTTTGTCTGGAACTATTTTGTTTGAAGGGGGAGGGGTTTGAAAATTGAGCCTAACATGTAGATAATGGACCAATATAATTATAGTGTGCTGTCTGATTATCTTATTTGCATATCTATCTCGTTTTATATAGAAAGTTTTATATTGGTCTCCCAAATAACTTTTATGATTGATTTGCTAAGCACATCCTTTGTGCTCTCCACTATTGAGTTTTGTTTTGGTTCTTATCAAATAGTGCCAGAGATTTTACAATATTCCAAATATTGTAAAGTAATTTATTTTAAATATAACTTTTAAATGGGAAGTAGGACATAACAGACCACTTGGTCCAACTGATTGATGTTTGATAAATTGGTTTATTCTTGTCACATGTAATGAGGTACAGTGAAAAACTTGTCTTGCATACTTGTTGGTACAGATAATTTCATCACATCATTACATTGAGGTTGTACAAGGGAAAAGCAATAACAATGTAGAATATAGTGTTACAGAGAAAGTGCAGGCAGACAAGACAATAAGGTGCAAGGCCATGATGAGGTGGATTGTGAGGTCAAGAGTCCATTTTATCGGACGAGATCCATTCAATAGTCTTATAACACCACCTTGTCTTTCCTCCCCTCGCTCTGTCAGAACTACTTTCCTTATCCAACTTGCCCTAAAAAAAGATGCTGTTGACCTCAACTACTCCTTATGGGGGAGAGAGTTCCAATATTTGTCAGTCTTTGGATAAAAATGTTTCTTCTGAATATCCTGGATTTATTAATAACAGTCTTGTTCCTAATTTTGAATTTTGATATATGCCCACATCTGTGCAGACCCTTTCATGATGTAAATTTCTTTTAACGTCCATTGTCCTGCTTTTCTGTTGAGCAATCCTGGAATACACATTTACCCATCACTTCATCAAGCTATACCAGCAGCATTTCTTTAAATCTTTGAGTCAACAAATGCTGTATTCTTGCACTTGTGGTTGCAGTGAGAGAGATTTGGACCTGTTGCCCTCAAAGGACTTGTAGTACAGTCCTCTTTGAAAGGTTATCTCACAATACCCCAGCATGGCTTCAGTATACTTAGAACAGCTTGTACATATTTTGTTAAGATTAACTGCATTGTTGGAGTTCAAGAGTGTTGGTTTGAGGGGGAATTTTGAGATGGTCTGGAAGGTGCAAGGGAACTTTCCAACAACTGTTTATGTAATGGCTGAGATGTCTGAAACATTGAAATCTGTTTGCTCTTGAGTCTTGAGTAGCCAGTTAGCAGTAAGTAGCTATGTGGGCTGAAATTTCAAAGTGCAGGTCTGTCATATTTGTGGTTTATTTGCAAGTGATGTAGTGGCAATATACAAGTTCACTGCTGACAACCAAAGATGAAAAACAAACACCTCCAAATGTTGGAAAGCTGAAATAAGAACAGCATGCTGCACATAACCAGTGAGTTAGGCAGCATCTGTGGGAAGAGAAATGGGGCAAATATGCTCTTTCATCAGAACATGGACTTGAAATATTAATTCAGTTTCCTTTTTGAGCATTTTTTTTTATTGGTGTTGAGAGCAAACCTGATTCCTACTGCTCACTTGCATATGCAGGGCTTTGACTATACGGCACTTGGAATATTCAGTGCAGTTTAAGATGTACTTTTTTTTGGCAGTAGGTGGAACAAAGGTTCACCAGATTGCTCCAGAGATGGGAGGTCGAGTAGAATGATCCTTTCTTTGGGGGTGAGAAGGATAATTCTGGAAGTATCCATGCCGTTTGGTGCTGTTGATTAAATGGCCTGCTGAGTTCCTCCAGCATCTTCTTGTTTTTTCATTGTGATTCTCGAAGTAGTGTCATAGCCTTGGGACATCCGTTTTGGATGTGACAGATTTCTTAACTTGGAGGGGTTACCACTCTTTAGAATTGACTGCTTTTGGGTCTGTGGATGCTTTTGAGAATGTTCAAGACTTGGGTTGATAGATTTTGTACATGAAGGGAATCAAGGGGTGTGCGGTGGGAATCAGGTCATAAAACTATGGTTGTGAGTCATCCATGACCTTATTGGTGCAGCTTGTTCAAGGGACTGCATTGATTGTGTTCTTGCTTCTGGTCTTGTGTTCTACCTTCTTAAAAAAAAAGGGTTGCAGACTTTGAAGCTTAGCATATATTTGTCTTGATTTGTGTGATGGGAAAGATTTCGTGCTGTGACAGGCAAGCCTTGGCATCGTCTGAACCATTCAAATTTGATTTGCTGTGGTAATTGCTGGAGAGGAGAAGATGAACAGATGAAAGAAGTACTGGATTTGGGTTAATGGAGGTTTCACACATTACTGCCAATTAAAACAGTTTTTTTATTTTTTCTAATGGTATAAGTTGAACATTTATAGACCATCTTGCTACAATTCTTGAATTTCATATTCATTGAATTAATTGCTGGTTCTTGTGCATATTAGCAAATTTAGTTCTTTTCTGCACGATTTAATGGCTCAGATGTTGGGAGCATGGAAAAATTCTCTAGTCTTTGGTGCCATTGAGTGGGAATTAGAAGTACTCTACTTTTTTGGTGGCATGCAGTTTTAATCCTTGGAGAAAGCTTCAAGTTTCCATGTGAAAAACAATATCAGCTGACAGTTTGATACTACTGTTGTATCAGCTGGAGTAAATTTTGATGCAGACCAAGGATCTGATTGTGGTATAAATGCAGAATATGCTAGGAGTACTCAGTAGATGAAACAGTTAATGCTTCAGATTGGTGGTCTTCCCTGATAAAATGCTCAGAATTCTTATATTTGCAAGACAAATTTAAGTAAATATGAGAACTGAGTACTTCTAGCATTTTCTGTTTTTATTTCAGAACCTGCAGGATTTTATTGCTCTGACATCCCGTTGTGATGGTGTTTTCAAGACTGGAGTTCTTATCTTTGAGGGAGCTGCTTGTTGTCCCTTTAACCTAGGCCAGATCAGTGTTCAGGGTTAAGCTGGTAAGTCACAGCTAACACTTGAGCTGCACAAGTAGCAACCGATGAACATTTCCAACAATAATCACAATTAATGCTCAGCTGTTCACCTTCTGTGGAATCACTATTGACTAAAAACTTAACTGGATCATCCATGTATATAATATAGATTTAAGAGCAGGACTGAGTGTGGGTATCCTGTGGTATGTGCCGCCCCTCCTGACTCCCCCAATCTTTCCACAGTCTGCAAGGTACGTCAGGAATGCGATGGAATCCTATCCTCTTAGCTGGATGAGTGTAGCTCCAACAACATTCAATAACTTGAAACTTGGTTGGCACCTGTTGATCCCCACCCTGTCCAAACTTAACTCCTTTCATCACTGATGTATGATAGCTTCTTCAACAGCATTGATCAAATGTGCAACTTTAAACACCAAGGAGGACAAGGGTTGCACATTTTTGGAAACATTTCTATCTTTAAGTTACATACGGTGTCACACACCATTTTAATTTGGAAATGTATTGCCATTCCTTCATATTTGCAAAGTCAATATCCTGGAATTACCCATTTGATAATACTGTGGGAGTATCTTCAGCACAGGAACCTTTGTGGTTTAAGACAGTGGTTCAGCACCATTACCTCAAGGGCAATTCAGGATGGACTAGATGTGCTTGTAGTGCCCATATCCTGGAAAATGAAAGCCTAAACTGGTTCCTTACTTTGTTATACTGAGTGCTGTGTAAATATGGCTTCAATATCAGTTATTTGTCTTCATTTCAACATAATTCACCTCCTAGAGGCACAATTTACAGCTCTCAGCTTTGATTCTTTTTAACCGCACATCTCTTTTCGGCTTGAGACTTCAATGTCCGTCGGTAGCAGCTGCTGGTGTCTTGCAGCTGAGGAGCAGCCCATTTGATCCATTGCACTGAAAGAGCAATTCAATTTTTCCCATTATCCTGTTGACTTGTTGAACCTGTATACCCTCCTGAAGGTCTTGATATTCTTCCTAGTCTTCATTTCTGTACTCTTCGTTCTTAGCTGAGGCTGAACCCAAGTTCCATAATAGTTGAGCATGGCTTCCCTATTTTGTTTGCATTGTTGCTGTTTGCAAAATAGCTTTCTTAACTCCTACCGAACCTGCCTTGTCTTCATTTCAACATAATTCGCCTCCTAGGGGCACAATTTACAGCTCTCAGCTTTGATTCTTTTTAACCCCACATCTCTTTTCAAGAATACAGCAATTCCAGCATCTGCAATTTTAAAAAATTTTCACTTTTAAATTGCATTTTTCCCTTAAGGGCTTCATTTCACATATTTACATGAAATTGTGTGTGTCACGTGTTCCTGTTTCATCAGTACGCCCCTCTGAGCCTGAAGATTTTTCTAATTATGCTTGTTGTTTGCTACATTACCTGGTTTTTTCAGATGCACTACCTAAAATTGTGCACTCATACTTGTGCTCAGTTCATTTGTCCGTCACAAGAAGAGAAGTGATCCCTTCACAGTTGCTCCCCGTCGTGCAACTGAGTTATCGTCCTGAAGCTTGTTGGTTAATTTGTTTGCAAGTCAGAACATGTTCTTAATGTCCATGTCCCATGTCACTGACCAAGCCTTCTTGCGCTGACTTGTTCTCACGGTGCCTTTGTACACTTGCTGGGATTTCACTTGCCTTTTTCTTTAAAGCATTGCTTTTGTATGGGTTGAAATCTCAATGAGGACATCTGTACTTAACAGCAGGCTGAAACGTAAAGTGGGCATGTGGCTGTGAGTATGGTATGTCAGAAGTATCTAAACTTATACTTGGGGTGATTCCATCCTGTTCAAAAAAAATCTCTCCTTAGCCAGTCATGTAAGCTAAGAATGTTTTTTTTTAGAAGCCGCAGAGTGTGCATCAGTGTAGTGAAGGTTTCATTACCATTTGAGGTTGCTCCTCTTGCTGCGTACACATGGAGCTGTGATTGCAAGAGGGAATTGTTTTATTACGATTCAATTAGTCTTGCCATGTGCACGATGTTGTCCAGTCTAGTAGTTACTGTCCAACCCTTGAAAAGTTGGTAATTAGTTGCTTTTTTTGAATTACAGCAATGGTGTGTTTTATGTAGCTGTTTGATGCAAATCGGCCTCTACACCATCCGGTTCACTATGATCTTCTGCAAGAGTTGGGGTTTGGCTGGACAGACAGGAATAACTGGTTTTCTTCCCCAAAGCATATTAGTGAACTAGTGGGTTATCACAGCAATTTCACTGTCATTAATGATGGGACAATGTTTGTATTCTCAGATTGTTTTCAAACTAAATGTAAGCTCTGATTGCCTTGGTTGGATTTGAATTTGTCGTCTTTTGATTCATAGTCTAGAAACAGGACCATGAGAGCCACTGCTTTTTGGAAGCAGAGGTCAGTTGCTATTAACGGCTCCAGCTAGCTTTCTATTGGAGACCAAACTGAGATTGAACTAGAACAAAGGCAATTTGCTTTTGTCTGCTCTGCCATCTGATTTCCTTTTCCTGAAAGGTGTCTTTTTAACAAAAAATCTGCCACACCATGACTAGTAAAGTTTCCCTATGTCTCTCTGGTTGGCACCTGTGAAATTCCAGGTTTGGACTTAAGTTTAATGCAAGATTGTTGTGCAAATAGTATCAGGATTGGTGGTGAAATCATGCCTCATGGTCAGAATTTTGTACTGTTTTATATATTTCTTTGTCAGTATTGTGGAATGGTACCTGCTGACACAGCTGGTGCTGAGTCAGGATAGAAATTGATGTATTAAATTTTTGTGAAGAGCATTGTTGCGGGTGTGTTTTTATTTATAAATATTAAAGCTGTATGGTGAAGCAAAATATTCCAAATACCTGGAATCTGCAATAACCTAATTTGTTTGAGATACTCAGTTGGTCAGGTGGCATTCATGGAGTGAATGCATGAATGTTTCTGTTTATGGCTGCTTCCCAAGAAGTAATTCCACCAAAGGGTCATTGACTGAAAGATTGGGCTGGATCGTGTTGACTGTGTCCAGCCAGTCCCAAAGGGAATACTAGCATTCAGCTGTTCCCATCTGTGTCATGGAGTACAACAGTGGAAGATTGTCTTGCTGCAGTTTTCCTGGCATTGTTCTAGGGAAGTTGTTTCTCCTGCCATTGGATCAGGGATATTCCAATGGGAAATCTCAATTTGGGGATTAGGAGCAGAAAAACAAATTGGATTTTATTTACTTTAATGTTTTTAATGATTTGGTCTTTTATTGGTCTTTTAACTTGTTACTTAAGGACCTATATATTAAAAAAAAATGCAGCAATCAGCCATCCAACTGCTCAAGGCTGCACCATTGTTCATCAAGATCGTAGCTGATCTCTCCCCCACCCCCCCCCGTGCCATTTTCCTGCACTATTCCCATATCCTTTGAATTCTTTAATATCTATAAATCTTTTGAAGGAACACATGAGCCTCCACAGCCATCTGAATTCCAATGATTTACCACCCGCTGACTGAAGAAGTAGCTCCTCATCTCAGTCCTACATAGCTTTCCTCTAATTCTGAGACTGTGCTCCCTGGTCTGAGACCCCCTCTGCAGCCAGGGGAAACATCCTCCATGAAAGGCTTTTGTTAGAAATTTAGATTTCAATGACATCTCTAATTGTTCTAAACTCTAGAGAATACAGATTGAGTCTATTCACTCTCTCCTCACCTGGCAAACCTCGCATTCCTGGAAACCAGTCTTGTGAACTTTTGCTGCACTTGCTGTATGGTAAATGTATACTTTCTTAGACATGGAGACTGAATCTCTACACAGTACACAGATGAGGTCTCCACAAGTCCAGTGCTATTGCAGTAAGAGTTCTTGAATCTTATATTCATATCCCATCACAATAAAGGTTAACATAACATCTGACAGTTTGAGCTGCTGCCTCTGAGCTCCAGGACCCAGGTTCTGTATATGCAGACTTGGTACATTCCATCTGTGACTGCAAGGATTTCCTGCAGGTGCTCCAGTTTCTTCCTGCATCCCAAAGATCTGTTGGTAGGTTAATTGACAACTGCCAATTACCCCTTAATGTAAGTTAATGGCAGAAAGAAATTAAGAATTGATGGATATGGACCCGATAGGCAAAATTTCCACCTTCTGTGTCATTATGAGATAATTGGTTATTACACCTGCATGTTGGCTTTCAGTGTTAATATTTTAAAAATAAATTTATTTATTTGCTCATTTTTAAACACTTCTGGATATTGAGATGTGTAGAAGTTGGTTTTAAAGAATAACCCCTCTGTCTTTGACAGAAACTAGAATTCGTTCCCCAATTTTATATCTATTTTGGGGTTAGGGTGTAACCTGAGGCCTAACAGCTGCTGAGGCTTTGCTGGATATCTCTTTGGTCTGGAGATCAGCTCAATTGCCCTCTGTACAAGGCTAAGGTAATTGTGGGTGGTCAGGACCGTAGGTGATGAGTCTTTGTGGTGGCTGTGTCAAGCCTGACGTGGCCATTTGACTTTTTTTCTCCTTTTTATCTTGCTTGACATGGTAAGCAGTTCCAAATTTTGTGTTCCCAATCAGCAGTGTAAATATAGCTCTCAGCAGAAGTTTTATATGATAAAAGCATTTCAGCTGCATGGAAAAATATGGTGGTGCAAGTGGATCACAGAATTGGTATTGCACATCTCTGGAATATGTCAATGTAAGCATAGCTTTTATGTAATACTGTAGGTAGTTTCTCCCTCAGTTATTCTGAATTCAGCCTGAACTTGTCTGCATGGGGAAAGCCAGTTAATACTCGCAGAGCAATACAACTCAGAACTCTTTTGATAAAACCTGACCAAACACAAGAAAATAATACAATCACAATATATAGTGTGACATAAAATGTTACATAAAATTATATTAAAGGTACGATGTAAAATATTGCATAACATTGTATTAATGACCTCTCTTTTCCATATCTTACAATGCTTTAACCCTTTGCTGTTTGTAATTCCCTTGCCAGCTATGCTTTAACTCTAAATAATAGTTATCCATTAACTCCAAATGAATTTAGACAGAACTCGTGATGACAATCACTCAAATGCTTTGATCGTGACAAGTTTGTTAATCAGCTATTTAAAACTAGTTAATATTTTTCCTAATTGTTTGCATTTATGAATGTCCGTTAAGGCAGAGGTAGAGACATGGGAGTCCGCTTGTTATTTACGCAGTGACTTCCCACTTCCGTGATAATGTCAAATAGTAGGTGCCCAGAAGAAAGACTTGTGTTTACATAATAATAAAAAAACACTTCAGGACTTGCTTTCAAACTTGTAGTCTGGAAAGTTCAGCACTGACATCGGATTCGCCACAGTACCATGGGATAGGGATTACAGTCTTTCACCACAAGTTATTCATCCTTTCTGAAGGCATCTTGCTAAAATACTTTGGTTACGAGTATTTCACTGAGACAGAGGTGGAAATAAATGACGATGATGATTTTCCCTCTCCTAGTACAGGATGCTGGAACAAAATAACCCAGGAAAGTTGGTGTGTAATTGGTGTGCATGTTTGTACGGCATATTATGTCCTCTGGATATCTGAGGTGCTTTAAAATCAAGGATCACTTGTGCTTCTTTGTGACTAATATACTTCAGTGCAGCAGATTTTGCACAGCAAGATTGAATAAAATGAAAAATTAGTGCAAAAGCAAAATTGTGCAAATCTGAGCAAAAAAATACAGAATGCCAGAAATACTCAGAGCATGTATGATTAGTCCTTGGTTAAGAGCACCTTTACCAAAGTATAGCAGACAAATGACAATTGAGATAATACTTAAGTTAGCAGGGATTTTTGAGCTGGCAGCTGTCTTAGTCTAATGCTGCGAGTTAATCCATAAGTATGGGGACAGTCTGAGAAGGAAAGGCAAATTTGAAATTGCGTGGAGGTTCCAAAAAGGAATTGAAATCTGCAAACAGAATCATGCGGACATGTTTGGATCATGTTGCTTTGATCTTCAATATCAATCACAGCAATGTCACGAGAATTTAAAGATAGTGTTAGATCAAAGGAAAAGACTTATCATGTTGCCAAAAGAGCAGTAAGCCTGGGGATTAGGAAAATTTCAGAATTGGCAAAGGAGAACCAACGTATTTGACAAGGAAAGGGGAAATAGAATAGAAGGTACTCCTCACAGAATACATAAAAAACAGACTAACAGTCTCTGTCGATGTGTTATTTTATTTAAAAATACTACAAGAGTAGCTAAAGTTCATATGAGTCTCTTGCAATGGAAATAAAAATTATATTAGGAATAAGTAAAAGATCAAGAAATTAAACAATTATTTTGGAGCGAAAAACAAAACTGCTGGAGGAACTCAGAGGGTCAGGCAGCATCTGTCGAGATCTGTGAAGGGTCTCGACCCGAAACATCAACTGTCCATTTCCCTCCACGGATGCTCCAGCAGTTCCTTTTTTTGCTCCAGATTCCAGCATCTGCAGCCTTTCCTGTCTCCATTAAACAATTATTTTGTCTGTCCGCATGGGAAAAGACACAAACCTATTGTACTTGATCGCTCATCCAAATGATGGAAATAGAGGCAAATTGCAGGACGAGTGAATCAGTCACTCAAAGAAATCAAAATGTGTTTAAAAAAAATTGAAGAAATTAGTGGTACTGAAGGAGGATAAATCCCTGGGATCTAATGAGATACATCCTTGTGTTTTGAAGTGGATGGCTTTGGAAATGATGAATGTACTGGTTAACAATTTTCATCAATGATTTGGAAGAGGAATGAGGTATAGTATGTTAAAGTTTTGAGGTTGTGAAGAGAAGCTTACGATGGACATATTCAGGCAGTGAAAGGATGAGGACATGGCAGACTGAATAGAATATAAAGAAAATATGAGGCTGTTTACCTTGGTAGGAAAAATTAAAAAGACAGAGTTTGTTTTTAACTAGATAAAGTCATAGCTTTGAAACAGGCTCTTCAGTTGACTGAACTTGTACCAATCATCAAGAATCCATCCTTTTTATTCTCCCCACATTCCCATCAACTCCCCATAGATTCTCTCTCTCTCATTTACACAAGAGGGGCACTGTGGCCAGTTAACCTGCCAACCTGCATGTCTTTGAGATGTGCAAGGAAATAAGAGAACCTGAGGGAAATTCATGCTGTCATGGGGAAAATGTGCAAATTCTACACAGGCAGCACTGGACATCAGGTTTGAACCCAGGTCATTGGAGTTTAGACGGCAACTCTATGAACTGCACTACCATGCCACTCAAACGGTAAGACATTGAAGGATGTTAGTGTTCAGAGGGACCTGTGTGACCTTGTAGAATTTCAATTAATATCCAAAATTGCAAGCGATTGCAAGACAAGAGTGTTGGACTTGGTTACAAGAGGATTTGAATGCAAGAGCAGAGATGTCTTGCTCCAGAGCTCTAGAATATTGTATATAAGTTTGATCTGCCTCCAGAAGGAAGGATATACTTGCAATTGAAGGAGAAAGCAATGTTTCATTAGATCATTTCCTGGGTTGGCAGGTTTGACTTGGGTGGAGATATTAAGTGGCCTGGACCACTCTGGAATTTATAAGAATGAAAGATGATCTCATCAAGACCTCAAATTATTACAGGGGTTCACAGGGTAAATGTTTCTCCTGGCTGCAGTATCTAGAACTGGATGTCACGGGATCAGTTATTCTGGACAAATGCAAGAAATGTCTTCGAGTCATGAATCTTTAAAGTTCTGCATCTAAGAAAGCTTTGAAAACTGTTTTGTACATTCTAGTCAGATTAATACTTATTTTAAGGTATTTAGGTGTTTTAGGTTAGAACAGAAAGTGATGCTGAGGTAGAAGATGAGCAATAATAATGAATGGCAGAGCAGGTGTTAAAGGGTCAAGTATTTCGAAGTCTGCTCTTGTTTCTGCTTCTTGCCTTTCCTGTCCGTGAATTTTTTTGAAGATAAGTGCTTTAGTTTCTTTGTTCAATTTTAGTCCAAAAATTTCTAATGTTCAACCTAGATTGTGCTGAAATCTGTAGCACTCAGCTTTTTGCCAATGAGCAAGTACGATCAAACTTAATATGAAGAACAAAATTCATCCGAAAATAGATGGTTGCCATTAAATTAATTCTGTTAGCAGTCATACTCTAAATATCTTCCCATTTTCGATATGCATTTTAGGAGGAAAGAGTTGCATTTACATTTCAACTTTCAGAACATAGTTTAGAGTTAATGAAAAACGTATTAATTGCAGTCACGTCCTCTAGAACAGCAACTGGTTTAAACTCTGGTTAAATGCCCAATCACAGTGTTTGAATCATTTACTCTTAATCCAGGAAAATAACTGAATTTGGCTGTAGCAGACTTCATGTGAGAAGCACTGGATGGCCTGTTGTGAGTTGTTAGTATTGGTCCTTGTGTTCACTTCAGTAAGATTGGTAGATGACTGAAAACAGGCCTCCCATCATTGGAAGGCATTGCACTTAACTGGTGTTTTTCATGACTTTGGAAGAGCCAAGGTACTCCTTTTGATATATCATCACTATTGTCAGGCAGGAATATGTGCTGTCCACTTTGTTCACTGCATGGACCCAAATGCAGAATAAAGATTCATGCCTAATTAGTGTTAATATGATCTTGATTGATTATATCGACCAGGACACTGGGGAAACGGTTGCTGCTTCTTAAACAGTGCCACGGGATCTTTTTAGTAACTCGAGTGAGCAGGCAGAGTCATTGTATCTTTGGAAAAAGACTCTGAAGCACTTGGCACGTCCTATCAGCATGTGTAGCAGCATCAGCGTGGTGTAATGCTTGATCATACAACTGTCTGCCTTAAATGAGGGAATGCTTCACTGAGCTATGGGCAACATAGTACTTCACAAAGAGATGAGCAAAAAGAACATTTATTTGCAGTGGGTGTTTAAAAATGTGGAAAGAGCAATTTCTGCCAAACTGAGTTTGTCTCATGCACTTTGTTACCTGCATCTGGTGTGGTTGCTCCAGCGGGGTGATTTATGCAGTTCTGTAATTGTTCAGTTTTGAAGATTGTCTCATGCTAAGGCTATGCAGCTGGGTGTTAATCTGCATCTTCTCATTTGCATTGTAATTAACCTTGGTGCATCCATCAAAAGAATAACAAAAGAGAATTTTGGCTGTTTCATTGCATGGTTAACAGTTTGTAATTAATTAGAGAAATTACAGATAAGGTAGATATGTTAATGAATTTTCATTTATCCATCCACACTCCTTCCCCATACCCACCATTTCCCTGCACAATGCTGCACCTCATTGTTAAATGATTCCAGGGTTTTAATCTTTTTTTAAAAAAATCCGAAAAACCATTGCATTTTAATTTTACTTCAGTTGTTTGTATCTATTTTCTCTTCAAATAATACTCTGGTTTCATGATATTGGCCACCACCTTTCCAATCTTAAGCCTTTGTTTTCTACATTTCCCCAAACCATTTATTCTAACGGGCAATTAGCCTCATGAGGTTAGCTCTCTTTTCTCACTTACTGGGTTCAATTTTCACTCGATGAGTACAAGAATCTCGTTTTGTGTTCTTTAAAGTGCTGAGGGATTGGCAGTGCTGTTTTCGTGACTTATTATACTGAAGCTCTGTCTGCACTTAGATGGGGAAAATATTCCCAAGGCACTGTTTGGTAAGCCAATACAGCGCAAACAGATGATCGGTTCATGATCACATGTATGTTTGCTTTTTCAAACTTGGCTGCCGGATAACCTAATTTACAATGGTGATGATGCTTCATTAGCCGTGAAGTAGTTTTGAATGTCATAAGATCATGAAAGGTGTACAAGAAACGTATGTCTTGACTTTTCTCATGGCTCAAGCAATCCAGTTTTCTCATTGTGTCTGCATAACAAATGACACAATTGGTCTAGTTTGACCAAGTCTGTAAATGGATTAATTATCTTGTCTGACCTGTATATTTATGTTTAGACTTGATAGATAAACATTGCTGTGGCTGTATGTGGTAATTCCCTCTTCATATTTATGGTTGAATAAAATTATACAGGTTGGGATGGTAGGATTTGATCTCATAGCTGTTTTGGTGCTACACCCAGAGGTCTTTTATTCCATTTTTTTAAAGACCATGAACCTGAACATTTGAGTGCAGCATTTGATTCCTGTGTTGTGTTGGAACTTAGTCTTCTTTTGTCCTCTCTTACTTTGTGGTGGTCACGGGAGAGGTACCGACCATAAAAATGAAAATGCTTCAGTTCCAGCTGCAGGGGATGCGAAACGGCATTGGATCACTCTTCCTTGGTGGTCTGAGATGAGCTATCTTGACACTTTTTTGATATTCTGCATAGCACCTCACTAGAGAGTGCATTCATCTGTGAGCCACCTGGGGACTTCATGTCAGATGTCATTTTTTTCTTGAAACAGGTTTGTTCATTCTTTCCCTGAATAATTTATCACGTGACTTGGATTTTTATTCCCTGTTAGTAAAAGTCGGCGTCATCATGGCACAGCAGTAT
This sequence comes from Pristis pectinata, assembly GCF_009764475.1. NCBI lineage: Eukaryota > Metazoa > Chordata > Chondrichthyes > Rhinopristiformes > Pristidae > Pristis > Pristis pectinata. Next base: position 2,273,521 of record NC_067417.1, read on the forward strand.
ACTATATGTGCAATTGTGTATGCTCTCCCAGTGTATCTTATTCCTTTGGTGGTCTGGATTACAAAGTACATTGATTCTTCTCATTGCAGGTGAGACTTGTCTAGTATAGAGAAAAAAAATTGATAATAACTACTTGATTATTTAACAAAGCATTTGCCTGCTGCCTTGTTCTTCATTCAAAAAGATTTTGATTTTAAGCAGTGTTCATAAATTTCCCCTGTACTCACAGACTTTGAGAATCTCAATGGAATTATAACTTGGTAAAGTAATGATTTGGTAAATTGTTTCTCAGTATAATTGAATAAACAATGCCCAGATTTTACCCATTATTGTCTGGATTGTGTTTTATAAAAGAATATATTTTTGAGAGTCAGTCAATATTCATCAACTACAGGAAGTCCCCGGATTACAAACGAGTACCCTTTTTGAGTCTGTTCATGTGAATTTGTATGCAAGTCGGAACAGTTACGTACAGTTCACATCTAGCATCAATTACCATAGAACCATACAGCACAAAACAGGCCCTTTGGCCCACCATGTTGTGCCGTCCATCAAACCACTACAAGCCCTAAATCACTACAAGCTTCAGTTATTTATTGCTATGTATTAAGATCCAAATGGAATTTTGATTCCAGTTTCATTATAATTCCACACACAATGTGAAGTAATCTAAAATACAGCATAAATTATCGCCGGGACATGTGAAGACTGTCATCGGTCTTATGTGCGTTTGGTGTCATTCATTGCAGTACAGTACTGTGGAGGTACAGTTACCACATCGAGTGAATTTTGTGTATTTTCTGACTGATGGACAAAATCAACTTAAGGACATCTGTAGAAACAGACCTTGGTCATTACCCGGGGACGACCTGTCGGGGGAGAGCAAGTGCTGGATAGATAGGGATAGAGAGGGAGATAGAGAGAGAGAGAGATATGGTGGGTGGGGGCAGCGGGAGAGGGGGCTGGTGACCATTCATGGCGTCCCTCATCATTCGGAACTCCTCAAACATCCCTGCTCCGAAATAGCGGTACAGACTGTAGCACATGAAATCCACGATCGAGCCATTCGCCACCTCCATCGCCTGGAAAAAGTCAACACTGACAGGCAAACCGTTCTGCGCCCAATTTTGCGCCTTCTTCCCACCGTTCGTAAGTCAGGCGTTGGTAACCAGGGGACTTCCTGTACATTGATTCTTCTCACTGCAGGTGAGACTTTCTAGTATAGAGAAAAAAAATTGATAATAACTACTTACTTGATTATTTAACAAAGCATTTGCCTGCTGCCTTGTTCTTCATTCAAAAAGATTTTGATTTTAAGCAGTGTTCATAAATTTCCCCTGTAATCACAGACTTTGAGAATCTCAATGGAATTATAACTCGGTAAAATAATGATTTGGTAAATTGTTTCTCAGTATAATTGAATAAACAATGCCCAGATTTTGCCCATTATTGTCTGGATTGTGTTTTATAAAAGAATATATTTTTGAGTTTCAGTCAATATTCATCAACTATAATAGTGAATAGTCAACTGTGTGGTCGTATCCTCTTTCCCTTCTCCTCTGAGCAGGAGTGAAGTATCCTATATACAACTGCTCTCTTCACATTACTGTAAGATATGCTGATGTTCCAGTGTGCTATGCTTGATCTCTGAGCAAATTATTGTTTTGCAAAGTTCTAACAGATTAACATGATGGAAATGTTACCACCACATGTGCTCATAGAACATCAAACAGTACACCACAGGAACAGGACCTTCAGCCCACGATGTCTGTGCCGACCATGATGCAAATTTAAACTAATTCCATTTATCTGCAGATGGTCTATATTCCTCAATTCCCTGCCTGTTCATGTGCCTATCTAAATGCCTCTTAAACATTGCTATCATATCTGTTTCCACCGCCTTCCCAGGCAGTGTGTTCCAGGCTCTCTGTGTCAAAAAAAAACACCTTGCCTCTCAAATCTCCTTTAAACTTTCCCTCTCTCGCCTTAAATCCATGCCCTCCAGTATTTGACATTTCCACCCTGGGACATAGACTATCTATCCTCTCTAGGCCTCTCAATTTTATAAACTTCTATCAGGTCTCCCTTCAGGTTCTGACACTCCAGAGAAAATAATTCAAGTTTATCCAACCTCTCCTGACAGTGTCCTAGTGAACCTTTTCTGTACCTTCTCCAAAGACTCCACATCCTTTATGTAATACAGCAACCAGAACTGCACATGATACTCCAAATACAGCCTAACCAAAGTTTTAAACAGGTGCAACATTGCTTCCTGTTTTATTCTCAGTGCCCTGACTGATGAAGGCAAGTATGCTGTCTTTACCACTCTGTCTGCTTGTGTTGCCACTTTCAGGGAGCTGTGGAATTTCACCCCAAGATCCCTCTGTACATCAATGCTCTTAAGGATCCTGTCATTGTATAATTCCCTCTTGCATTTGACATCCCAAAGTGCAACACCTCACACACGTCCAGATTATACTACATCTGCCATTTCTCTGTCCACATTTCCAACTGATCTATATCCTTTTGAATCCTTTGACAACCTTCCTCACTATCCACAACTCCACCAGCGCTGATCCTAGTGGAACACCATTAATCACAGACCTCTAGTCAGAATAACATCCCTCCACCATAACCCTCTCTCTGTCCCCTAAGGCCAAGCTAATTTTGAATCTAATCTACCAAGTCTCCATGGACTAATCTTTTGGACCAGCCTACCATGAGGGACCTTTTTGAAAGCTTTACTAAAGTCCATGTAGACAACATTAATTGCCCTACCCTCATCAATCATCCTCGCAGTATTTTGAGCTGCACTTTGAACCAACTTGATTGCCAAGATTAATTCTGCACAGCTATCCCTTTTGACCTCCTACAACTTCAGAGTGTTGAATTCAAAAATCTAGTTACCATTTATGGACTTGGCTTTCTCTGTGTTCTTTGAGTGAAAATTATTTAACATTTCCCCCATTTTTTTTTACAAGTTTGGCAACAGATACTTCAGGGTGTTTTGTCACAATCTGATGCACTTTGAACAACCCCTTCCACCTCTCACTGTCGTTCACTCCTCGCCCTCAAAAGCTTGGAAAAACCCTGCATTTTGATCTCATCTTCAGTTGCTTTATCTACTAATTCTGTCTAAAATATTAGATTTATTTTTGGCTTTTAATAAAAGTTTTTAATTTACTGTTATTAATGTGCTCTAACCTTTTTGAAAGAAACTGACCGTTAGGTTCAGGTTGGGTTGTTTTCTCTGGAGCGGCAGAGGGGAGATCTGATGGAGGCTTATAAGATTATGAGAGGCATTGATAGAGTAGAGAGCTGGTATCTTTCCCAGGATTGAAATGTCTAATACCAGAGGGCATGCATTTAAGGTGAGAGGGGGTAAGTTTAAAGGAGATGTGCAGGGCAAGTTTTTTTTACACAGAGAGTGTTGGGTGCCTGGAATGCACTGCCTGGGGCGGTGTTGGAGGCAAACACGATAGGGGTGTTCAAGAGGCTCTTATATCGGCAATGAATGTGCGGGAAATGGAAGGATATGGACATTGTGTAGGCAGAAGGGATTAGTGTAGTTGGGTATTTGATTATTAATTTAATTAGTTCAGCACAACGTTGTGGGCCAAAGAGAGTGTTCTTGTACTGTACTGTTCTATGTTAGTGTCTCTTTAACAGTTGTGGTTGGTTGAGAAACATTGCAAGTATCCTTCCTCTGGGCATTCAGCTAGTGATTTAAATGGATATAATTTCCTAATGCTTTGTAAACTTCTAATCAATTCTATCCTTCACTCGGAACAAGTACTTTGAATCAAGACACATCTTCGGCTTTTACTTGGTTTAAAAAAGAATCAGGATGTTTAGTCTTTGCACAATACATCAGGTAGTACTGTAAGTGATGGTTTTCCTTTGAATACATGGTTTTCCCTCGTGCTCAAGTTTTACTCTTGCATCTGGTTCGTAGGTTAACTACCTCATGTATAGGTAGGTGGGTTAGGAATATTGGGTTAGTTAGTGGGCATGTGAGCAAGTAGATCACAGGAAAATAAACGTGGGGTGGGAGGGGGCACTGGGAGAAGTATTGCACTGAAAGGCTGCATAGACTTATTGGGCCGAATGACATAGGAGCCCCTTGTATGAGAAGCCTAGCTAAACCAATGGCTTGATAACAGATAGGATTAAGCCTGGAAGTGTTTGGATAGTTTAAACACCCATTTAGTCCATGAGCGATTGTCCTGTTCCTGTGCAGAATATTCACTGTTGTTTGTTACACCTTGTCCCACCTCATGAGTACAGACTCTAGAAGTGGTGCCACTGAGTGTTCGTACTTGAACAGTTATTTTATCAACTGTTCAATGAGTACATTATCTGATTTGATTTGCTCAATTGAAAGTAAAATCATGAGGTCTCAAACAGACCAACCCAAAACCTAAACTGCATGTTACAGTTCCTTTGATTAAGTTACTGGGCTTGTATTCACAGGCCTACCGAGACTATTGATCTGGAGACAAATTTTAAAACTCCACCTTGGCAACCAGAATAAAATAGGGGAAAATAAAACATTGATAATAATGCTGATAAATTTAAATTGTGGGTTGTTGTTTAAAACCCATGTGGTTCAGCAATGTCTTTTGATGGAGGAAATCTGCACTTCTTAACCAAGTGTAAAGATTTTTTGATGTAGTTGTGAAGGACCTCAGTGGAGAATATTCACTGTTGTTTGTTACACCTCCCACATCTGAAGTATAGTGTACAATTTTGGACATCTTGCTTAAAAAAAAGACCTCATTATAGAGGAGTGCTGCTAAGATTCACTAGGTTGTTTTCTGGGTTGGCAGGTCTGTTATACAAGGGGAGATTCAGTTGACTTCTATGCTCTGGTGCTGAGAAGAATGTGAAGTGACCAAATGTGCAGAAGTCTTACAGGGTTGGCAGAGTAGTTAAGGGGAGAGTATTTCCCCATGGCAAGGTGATTTACGAGTAGGGGTCATAGTGTCAAAATAAGGGGTAGGCCACTTGGGATGAAGATAAGGAGAAATTTCTTTATGCAGAGAGTGTTGAACCTTTGGAATTCTCTACTTTGGAGGCTAACTCATTTTTTTGCACTCAAAACAGATCAATAGGTTTATGGATTTTAGAGGAATCAAGGGATTTATAGTGCAGGTAGATGGTTGAGCTCAGCCTTTTGAATGCCGGAGCAGACTTGAAGATCAACCATGTTTTTTGTGAATGGTGGAATGGACAAGGCAGGCCAACTGACCTACTCATGTTAAATTTGTTCCTATAAGTAGCATCGAGAATAGTTTGACAATCAGTTGAATCTCTTTTATCCTGTGCTGGAGCAATTGAGGGAGGAAAATAATCTTTGGTCATTTGGAGCAGTGCTTGTGCTGCTACTGTGGTTAGTTTTTGTTTGGCTCTGATTTAAACTTGGAATCTTTTAGGCAGCTCAAGTGTGAAATGTAAAGTGTCATTCAAGGTTGAAGCCCAGGGAGTTTTTCTCAGCTCAGTTATTGATCAAAGGCAGCTGTCACTGTTAATTTAGACGTGGGAGTTAACTGACTCCTTCAAGCTCTACACCTGTAATGATTAAGAGCATTTGACAGAACTGAGGCAGTGTTTACTGGTTTGTGAAGATGTGTGTATGAAATTGTTGTTTGTTCTCTACTCTGAAGATTTTCAATTTGCACCTGCCCAATGTTTCTTTCACAGTCAAAATTAAAGAGACAAATTAGGTGGTGAAATGTTGAATTGCAGTTTGCTGCATCTCTGTGTATAAAATGTGTAAACATGCATGCATGACAAGTTGCTCCTAAGTCAAAAGTAAAGGTCTTCTTTTGTTTATTTGCTTGCATACTCTGAAATTCTAAGTCCTGCTTTTTTTAAGAAGTAAGATGAAATTGATGAGGTGATTGGCAGTGCTTCATTAATCATAGAACATAGAACAGTAAGCACAGAACAGGCCCTGCAGCCCACAATGTTGCGCTGACATAGCTATTCCCTCCTACCTACAGAATGCCCATATCCCTCTATTTTCCTCTCATTCATGTGCCCATCCAATCCCCTCTTAAAAGCCCCCAATGAATTTGCCTCCACCACCCTATCAGGCAACACATTCAAGGCACCCACTGCTCTCTCAGTAAAAAAAACATACCCCTCACATCTGTTCTGAACCTACCCCCTCTCACCTTAAATGCGTGCCTTCTGGTATTGGATCGCTCAATAATAGGGAAAAGATATTGCTTGTCCACCCTATCTATTGCCCCTCATAATTTTATACACTTCCAACAGATCACCCCTCAGCCTCTGCTGCTCCAGAGAAAAGAGCCCAAGATTGTCCAGCCTCTCCTGATAGCACATGCCCTCTAATCCAGGAGCATCCTAGTAAACCTCCTCTGCACCCTCTCTAAAGCCTCGACATCCTTCCTATGGTGGGGTGACCAGAATTGCACGCGATATTTTAAATGTGGCCTAACCAAAGTTCTGTGGAGAACTCTGAGTAAAGTCAGAGTCAGAATCGTAGAGTCACACAGAACAGTCCCTTCAGCCTACCTTGTTCGTGCTGACCATCATACCCATCTATACTAATCCCAGACTTGGTCTGTAGCCTACTATGCCTTGGTGATTCAGGTGCTTATCTAGATACTTAAATTTGTGAAAGTCTTTGCCTCCTTCACAGACTCGGGCACAGAACTTTGAAGATTCCAACCACTCTCAGGTTGGGAAAGGATTCTCCTCAGGTCTTCCTTCAACCTCTTCTGCATTACCCTAGTCCTGTGCCCTCTAGCTTTAGACAACTTTGCTTTAGGAAAATGTTTCCGGCTGTCTACCCCAAATATGTACCATTTTTACTATTCACCCTCTATTTGTTCCTTCTGGTTACAAGGTGAAGATGAGATGTTGCATTCATGGCATGGCATCTGGAGGTGACATCTGAGTCCTTGGAAGTGAGGCAATGTGTATAACATTACTTGTGATTGATTTATAACTTCTGAAAGAATTAATGGTAATGACACGAAATAGATAAGTTGCCATCGAGTCTGAGAGCTGTACAGCACAGAAACAAGCCCAGCATGTCCATGCTGACCTTTTTTGCCTATCTATACTAACACTATTTGCCCATTAACACAAATACCATTTGCCTGCATTAGGTCTGTATCTTTCTATGCCTTTCCTAATTGAATGCCTGTCCAAAAGTCTCTCAAATGTAGTGATTATATCTGATTTCACCACCTCCTTTGGCAGTAAGTTCCAGATATGAATCAATCTCTGTGTAAATAAAAAAAACACTCCTCAGATCCTATTTAAAACTCCCACCTCTTACCTTAAACTAATGGTCTCTTGTTTTTGATACCCATGCCATGGGGATAAGATTCTTAACTGTCTACTCTATCTTTGCCTCTTATAATATTATACATCTCCATCAGGTCACCCCTCAGCCTTCTTTGCTCCAGGGAAAACAAGCCCACCCTATCCAATCTCTCCCCATAATTCAAGTCTTCCAATCCAGGTAACATCCTGGTGAATTTCCTCTGTACTTTTTCCAGTGCAACCACATCATTCATGTAGTGTAGTGACCAGAACTGCACGCGGTACTCTCAGTGTGGTCTAACCAGTGTTTTGTCAAGTTGCAACATAACGTTCCAACTTCTATATTCTATGCCCTGACATATGCACCATATGCCACCTTCACCACCCTATCCACTTGTGTTGCCACTTTTAGGGAACTATGGGCTTGAACCCCAAGGTTCATCTGTTCATTTCATAGTGTCATACCATTTAATGTATATGTCCCACCCCTATTTGACTTCCCAAAATATATAGCCTCACACTTGTCTGGATTAAATGCCATCTGTGAATCCCCCATTCTACTTTCTGTTTAATCTGAATTCTGCTGTAGCCTTGGATAATCTTTCTCACTGTCCTTAACACCACCAACTTTTGTGTCGTTCGCAAATTTACTAATTCGGGATTAAAATCACAGGAAATAATGGGTTGGACTGGAATTTATTGATATAAGGTTATGTGTTGTGAAAAAGTTTAGATAGCTTGAAGCAATTTGTATTTGTATTTCTGATTATGGGATACTGAGGAAGTTGTCAGTGAACTCAGTTGACATATGCCTGTCCTTCTGCTCCAAAAACAGCCTCTCGCAACAACTGTCTCCTTTTTCCAATGTACTATCCAAAAACATAAGCACTGTTTGCTTCAATCTTGTCGTCGTGAATTTTGTCTGCGAGGGAAAATAATTATGGAACTTGGTATGGATTCCTTCATTGGAGATAAATCTTGTCTACATTTACCCTATCTTGCCCACAGCAACTTCATCCTGCCCATCAAAAAATAAGATGAATGTCTTCATTTGGTTGAAAATGCAGCCAAAAAAAACTGCAGATCTTGGATATCTGAAAGAAAAAAATGAAAGTGCTGGAAAAACTCAACAGGTCAGGCAGTATCTGTGGAAGGAGAAACAGTTAACATTTCAAGTCTGAGTCCCCTCATCAGAACTGAGAAAGAGTTCATCAAAGTCGCAGAGGGCCGTGGGTGGAATGAAGGGAATTTCTTTGGGATGAAATAACATAGCTGTCGAGGGGCAGTTAGGCATCTTTGTGTGTGTGTGTGTGCATATGTGTACGTGCGTGAGCTAATGTTGTAAAGTCTGTGTGATGTATAGTCTGGCCCAACAGGCCAGTCTGTCGAAGAAAAATGGGATGGCAGGCAAAAATGACCAGTCCTGATACAAACAGAAAGAGCAAGTTATCTGCGGTTGGAAAATATGATATTAAATCCTGCATGCTGCAGCATGCCCAGGTGAAAGATGACGTGTGGTTCCTCAGGCTTGCATTAGTCCTCCTTAAAACAATCCAGAAGGTCACAAACAGAAAGGTCAGAGTGAGATCTCATTCACCTGACAAATTGGTTTATTTTTGTCACATGTACTGGAGGTACAGTGAAAAAATTTGTTTTGCATGCCATCCATAAAGATCATTTCATTACACAGTATATTGAGGTAGTACAAAGGAAAGCAATAACAGAATGCAGAATAGTGTTGCAGTTACAGAAAAAGTGCAGTGCAGGCAGACAATAAGGTGCAAGGCTAAAACAAGGTAGGTTATGAGGTCGAGTCTCTCTCATCCTATTAGGGGCTATTCAGTTGTCTTATAACAGCAGGATAGAAGTTTCCTTGATGAGCTTGGTGGTATGTGCTTTCAGGCTTTTGTATCTTCTGCCTGGGGGGCGGAGAGAGTATGTCTGGGGTGAGTTGGGTCCTTGATTCTGCTGGCTGCTTTACTGAGGCAGCAAGAACTGCTGTAGACAGAGCCCATGGAGGGGAGGCTGGTTTCCATGATGTGCTGAGCTGTGTCCACAACTCCCTGCAGTCATGGGCAGAGCAGTTGCCATACTAAGCTGCGATACATCTGGATAGGATGCTTTCTCTGGTGCATCAATAATTTTTAGAGAGGGTCAAAGGGCACACGCCAAATTTCTTCAGCCTCCAGAGGAAATAGAGGCGCTGGTGTTCTTTCTTGGCCGTGGCATCTATGTGGTTGGACCAGGACAGGCTATTGGTGATGTTCACTCCTAGGAACTTGAAGCTATCAACCCTCTTGACCTCAGCACTGTTGTAAACAGGAGCATGTGCACTGGGGCCCCCCCCCCCCCCCCATCACCTTCCTGAAGTCAATGACCAGCTCTTTTGTTTTGCTGACAGAGAGAAAAATTGTTATCATGACACCAGCCACTAGGCTCTATATTTCCTTCCTGTACTCCAGCTTATTTGAGATTCTGCCCACTGCGGTGGTGTCATCTGCAAACTTGTAGATGGAGTTAGAGCAGAATCTGGCCACACAGTCATAAGTGTATAGAAAGTCGAGTAGGGGGCAGAGGACGCAGCCTTGTGGGGCACCAGTTTTAAGGATAATTGTGCCAGAGGTGTTGCTGCCTATCCTCACTGATTGCGGTCTGTTGGTCAGGAAGTCAAGGATCTAGTTGCAAAGGGAGCTGTTGAGTCCAAGGTTTAGGAGTTTGGAGATGTATTTGCTGGAATTATAGTATTGAAGGCGGAGCTGTACTCAATAAACAATAGTCCAATGTAGGTGCCTTTACTGTACAGAGATGGCTGAATTTTTCCCCGCATTAAACAACCTCTTCAACTCCACTTGCTTTCTCCAGATCTGAGGTATTGTGTGGTCACTTGCATGCCTGTCTTTCTGTCAGATAATGTGGAACAGTTTTTGTTTCACTCCTATTCAGACCCACTCCCCTAATTCCCTTCTGGTGCATTGTTGGACTGTATTGATGCTACATCCTTCACTCATACAGAACTCCAATTTCATTACTTTTACAGTGAATTTCTACCCTGCTCTCACCTTCACATGGTCAGTCTCTGACTCCTCCCTTCTCTTTCTGCATCTCTCTACCTCCATCGAAGGGGATTTGCTAGCCATTAATGTCCACGACAAGCCCACAGACTTCCACAACTACCTTAATTATTACTTTTACTCTCCACCCCCAAAACAAAATCAGATTGCCTCCTGTAAGGCCTCCATTCCATTCTCCCATTTCCTCCATCTCCTTTGCATTTGCTCCAGTTATGAAACATTCCGCACTTGAACCTCTGAAATGTCTTCCTCCTTCCTTCACTGTGGTTTCCCCTCTGCTGTAGTGGACAAAGCCTTTGTTCACGTCTCATCTATTACCTGTACCTCTCCTCTCACCCCTTCTCCTAGACGGAGCAAGGAACAGTTCTCCTGAAACTTACCTTCCATTCCATCTGCCTCCTCATTCAACAGATCAGCCTTTGCAATTTCTGCTAGCTCCAGCAAGGTTCCACCAGCAGACACACATTCACCTCCCCTTCCCTTTCAGCATTCCATAGGATTGGCCGCTTTGCAACTTCATGGTCCACTCTTCCATTTTTTTCCTGGTATCCTTCGCCATGCAGCTGCAGGATTGCAATACCTGTCATTTCACTTGCACTTCCAACTTCACATACTGCATTTGGTATTCATTGTGGCTTCTACATTAGAGAAACCAAATGCAGAGTGGGTGATTGCTTTGCAAAGCACCTGCGCTCATTCCAGAGGAGTGAGCTTGAGTTTCCAGTTGCCTGCTACTTCAATTCACCATCCCACTCCCATCTGACCACTCTGTCCATGGTCTCCTGCACCATTATGACAACTTGTATTAGTGCAACATTTGAACTGATCCTTCTTCCCTAGTCCTTGAAATGGAAGTTGTTCATGTGAGCCTGAAGTTTAAGCAAATTATTAAACCAATGTTCAACTGTCGTCAGTATCCCTTAACATTAATGCAAGACAGAAAAGCAAACTGTAGTCCTTTTTCCTCTTTAATAGAAACCAACTGGTTCAATCTGTGAGCTGAATCGTAATATGAAAATCAACACTGCAGATTCTGGAAAAGAAATGTAAAGACTGAAAATGCTGAGTGTTCCCAGCAGTTTGTATTGCTGTATGTTAACAGTTTCCTTACATGCGCCTTAGCCACTTAGGAATGAATAGTGTTTTCACCCCTAATTTTTGCGTGGGCCTATTTCCTGCAGAATGCATGTAACCAGTAAGTATCTGTTTTGCATTATTCCCTTTCTGCTGTGGTTTGCCACAGAAAAAATTATCACTTTATTTGAATCTTTTGTGACAATATGGGAGGGTTCTTAAATTCATACAATTCTCAACGGGTTAACATTAAATGAAGAAATTCAAACATCAGATATGGAGAATGGTGCGATTCTTCTTAAAATGTCATGTATAAATGATTCAACAGCTAGAGATAACTTGACAGAATTTTTTTCCCCAATTAAGATGTGTGATTATTCACGAGGTGATATTTACAGGTACTTAGTATTTTGTGTGAGGTAGATTTGCACGTGAGACTTTGAGTGAGCAACAAGTTGACCACTGAACAAACCTGATGCAACTATCTTTACAGAAGAAGGAGATGAGATCTAAGTAGCTATGAAGTATGTGACATATTAGATGCAATGATCGTAACAAAGAATTGGAAAGGGGTTATCTAAGAAAATAGATAAATGACTTGGGCACCAGACTTTTGGAAGGAGCAAGGGAGGAAATGGCTGAGGCACTGACCATTTTTCAATCAATCCCAGCCAGAGAGCTGGTGTAGGAGCAGCCTTTTTGTTCAACTTTTTTTGGGCACAGAAGGAATTGTGAGTCAAGAGGTCAGTGCGGATTAGTGGCACTGAGGTAAGAGATCATCTATGATTTTATGAAATGGTAGACCAGTCACAAGAGACTGAATTGCCTTCTTCAGGTCCTAATTCACATGTTCATGTATATGATTAGAGGAAGGTTTGAGAAAAAGAAGTTTTCACCCAGAGGGTGAAAGGGATATGAAACCTGCTTGCTTAAAAAGGTAGTGGACTCAGAAACCCCCAGCACATTCAAACATTACTCAGGTATTTACTTCAAAAACCAAGAGGGGAAGATGAGATTGGACTGAATTGTTCTTTTTAGTTGGCATATGCTCCATGTGTTGTGAATGGTGACCTTTTATGTCATAATTTTTCTATAATTGTGTTTCAGACTAAACAAAGACTGATTGCTTTTAAGTACATAATCGTCCTTTTCCTGATGTAGCCCACTACATCTGTAAATCTTTAGTTGACTTGCATTATAAGACAGTTAATGCTCATGTGGGATGTGGGGGGAATTGGTGGACTTTGCATGAATTAAAACTTGATTTAGAGGCAGGAGTTGTCTGCTTGGTCTTTCAAGCTTGCTCCAGCATTCAACGAGATCACAACTGATCTGTCTGCAACCTCCCACTCTTCTTTCTTTCTCTCTTCTCTCTCTCTCCTTCTCAGGTGGCTCAACTGTGTTGTTTAATTATCACGTCAGTATGGCCAAGGTGGTTTTTATTATTAATAGATGAAGGACAAGCAAAATGCAAATGTGACTAAACACCTTTTGGAGTGATGCAAGTAAAGGAGCCATATGCCATGCACATAACCTGTGCATCCATCCCAGTCACCAGATAGATGTGGTACTGTTGCTTTTATCTTGAGACTTATGTCTTCTGCTGTTGTGCTGGTTTCTCTCCAGTAAATGGCATCAAATTTGCAGCATGCTTATGATGCACATGAGGCAATTGACACGAAGATGTAACTGAACTGCAGAGCACACAGATGTGTCTAAAACTGTAGCAGATGCATGTAGATTGTTAGGTATTAATCAATGTGAATTATAGAAAGCATAATTTTCAGGTGATTGGAGGAAGATATAAGGGGGATGTCAGAGGTAAGTTTTTTTTTCTCACAGTGGTGAGTGCATGGAACACACTGCCGGCAGAGGTTGTGGGGGCAGATACATCGGGGACATTGAAGAGACTCGTAGATAGACACATGAATGATAGAGAAATGGAGGGCTATGTGGGAGGGAAGGGTTAGATAGATCTTAGAGCAGGATAAAATGTCGGCACAACATTGTGGGCCGAAGGGCCTGTACTGTGCTGTAATGTTCTATGTTCAAATCTGCATTCTGATTTACCCTTGTAACATTTCCCCCCTTCCCCACCCCAATCAAGAGTCTATGTACTCCAGCTTTAAAAATATCCAATAACTCTTTGAGGAAGATTGTTTTAAAGACTTGAAAGTTTGAGACCTTCAGGAAGAAAAAATTCCCTTGTCTCTCTTAAATGGACGACCCCTTTATTGTTGAGCGGGGACTCCTAGTTCCACATTCTCTCGCAAGAGGAAATACCCTCTGTGCAGCCACTATATCAAGACTCCTAAGGATTTGGTATAGTTTTCTTGGGTGTTTGGTATAGTTTTCTTGGGTGTCTTCTCACTTTTTTAAGTTTCAGCAGATACAAACCTGTCCAACCTTTCTTTAAAGCTAGACGAAGACAGAGAAACTGCAGATGCTAGAATTCTGGAGCAAAAAAAAACAAGCTGCTGGAGGAACACCAGTCCAGATGAAGGGTCTCGACCCAAAATGTTGACTGTGCGTTTCCCTCTACAGATGCTGCCTGACCCACTGAGTTCCTCTGGAAGCTTGATTATTTTTTTCTTCAAAGGCAACCTGCCCATGCCAGGTGACAGTCTAGTTGATGCAGTTAGCCACTTAGGTAGGAAAGGCAGAATGTTATTTAAATAGCGATGGATCAGGAAATGTTGATGCACAAGGTATCTGGGTGACCTTGTCTCCTAGTCTCTGAAAGCAAACATCCAGGTGCAGCGTAATTAAGAAAGTAAATGGTAAATTAGTCTTTGTAGTAAGAGGTTTTGAGTACATGTGTAACTACAATTATACAGCATCATGCTGAGACTGCACCTGGAGTGTTGTGTGCAGATTTGGTCTCCTTACCTAAGAAGGAATTTTAGACCATAGGAAAAACAGTAAAACTTTATTAATCCAGCATGCTTGAGAATTTGGCAATGCTGGACTATACTATTAAATGTTATTCCAATTAATGCTTCAATACTATTTCAGTTGTTTTGTTTAGATCTTACACAGTACAGTAGTGTAATAAATTTTCGAGTGAACCCATTGTGTTTCAAGGGAGCAGGGAAAACGAGGTCTTGGTGAGTATAAAGGGAGCTCAGGAATTGGCACATGGGAATAGCACCCACTGAGCCAGATGCTGAACCGTTGGGATTTCCGAACAATCAGATTGCAGATTATTGGAGGAGTTTTACTGTGGAAGCAGGAGTAGGCCATCAGCTCCACAGATGCTGCCTGGCCCATTGAGTTCTTCCAGCATCGTAGTGTTTTTCATCAGCTTCTTCTTCCTCCTCTTTGAGAAGAGTCATTGTCCCTCATCTTGGTTTGAAATGGGCACACCTACTCTTCTGAGACTATCCCTCTCATCCAAGGTTCTCCCATGAGAGGAAAGATCCATTTAATGGTTACCCTGTCTGGCCACTAAAAAAAATCTTAGGTTTGAATAAGATCAATTCTCAACTCCAACGAGGACAGCACTAATCTGATCAACCTTTTCTTAAGAGACAATCAGAGGGTATTACAGCATCCTACAAAGGTCTAGCATCCTGAGTTTGTTTTTGACATTGGGTGCTCTGTGTGTGCATGCGTGTGTTTGTTCTCCCTGTTATGATGGTGTGTTTTCCCGAATGCTCAGGTTTTCTCTCACATGCCAAAGATATGCTAATAGGTTAATTGACTGCTGTAAATTTCCATTTGTGTTTGTGGGAAGCAGAAGAATTGGCAAGAGTTTGATGGTAATGTGAGAGGGAGTGGTCTGTAACAGAGTAATCGGGGGAATGGGACTGATGTGAATGTTCTGAGAGCCAGCATAGACTCAATAGTGTATTCTTACGCACAAAGGGAATATGAAATCATTGCTTAAATAAGGGGACTAAAACTGAACATGGTATTCTGGTCTCACTGGTGCATTTTTGCAAAGTTGTAGTCAGATGTCTAAACTGCAGTACTTCAACCTCTTCAAAGTAAATGTCAGCTGTCCGTTAGCCTTCCTGATTATGTGCTGCATCTCTATGCCAGCTTTCTGTTTTATGTATGAAGACTCCCAACCCTCCCCCAAGTCCCTTTGTGCTGCAGCTTTCTGCCATCTTTCTCTCTTTAAATAACAATTTGTTGTTAATCTTCCAAAGTAGATAGTAGAAAAGAGTTCACATTTTTCCACATCAAACTCCGTTTACTGACTATTTCCCCCTCGGTTAACCAATAAAAATACATGCCAGGCAGGACTGTCATATGAGGGGTGATTGGGTTGATTTAGGTCTGTATTCACCAGAGTTTAGAAGAATGAAGGGAGAGCTCATTGAAATGTACAAAATTCCAACATAGCTCAACAGGCTGGATGCCATGAGGAGCTTTTCCATATTTGGGAATGGGGAAGTGGGGAAAGAGTGTTCAGAACAAGCGTCAAGGGTTTTTGACATGGGCTAAAACATCTAGGACTGAAATAAGAAATTTGTTCACTTATAGGGTGGTAAACCCATCGATTTCTTTGCCACAGAGGACTGCAGGAGGAAGTAGATAGATTTATAGACACAACAGCATCAAGGGATATGAGGTGACCTCAGGAATATAGTTTAAGATAGATGATTATCCAGAATAATATTGAATAGCAGATCAAGCTTGAAGTGCTTAAAGGCTTCTCCCTCCTATTTTTCTGAACTTAGTAATCCTACTCTGTACTCATACTTTTCTGTGTAACTTGTTTACAAAATTCAAATATTCTCATTTTATATTTGAGATCTTCATTGAATTGAGAATTTCTTTTCGCAAAGTACAATTTTGGAAGATCTTATTGAATATGATCCATAAATGGGTAGTTGATTGTCACCATGGTCATGGTAGGTCAAAGGGTTTCATTCTGTGCTCTATGATTTTGACTCTTGATTTGGTTCTTGAAAAATTCGTAAACTTGCATTGAGAAAATGCTTTCTTTGACCAGATTTAATTAATTTAACTTGGGGATAAATTGAAATTGAATATCTACACCTCTCTGGGCTCTAAATCCTCCAATTATAGTCCAGTTGTCCAAGAATAGAATGTCAAAGAAAGCATATCATCGCGTTTGGGACAGGTTAAACTTTGCCAGTTGGATAAACTCAATGAAATGTTCCTAGAGACTTGAGTTGTTTTGTTTTCAAGAAGAAAATGTTTTAAGGTTATTTCTTTAAATTGGTTTTGTATACCAACAAGAAAAACAACTACAAAATTAACAAGCAGTGCACCATATCAAAAAGCATATGATCTTATTGAATGGCGGAGAAGGCTTGAGGTGCTGAGTGGCTTACTTCTGTTTTTATTTCTTGTGGTCTTATGTCCTTCCTTCGGCAAGGAAACCAAAACGACATACAGCAATAGTCCAGGTGTTGTCTTACCAAGGTGCTGTATAATTGCGGTAAAACATACTTCCTGCTGTATTCAAAACCTCTTGCAATGAAGGCCAGTGTACCATATGCTGCTTTAACTGCTTGTTTCATCTGCATCAACACACACAAAGTGCTGGAGGAACTCAGTAGGTCAGGCAGCATCTTTGGAGAGAGATAAACAGTTGACGTTTTAGGCCGAGACCCTTCATCAGGGCTGTTTATTTCTCTCCATAGATGCTGCCTGATCTGTTGAGTTCCTCTAGCATTTTTTGTGTGTGTTGCTCCAGATTCCAGCATCTGCAAAATCTCTTGTCTCTGTTTCATCTGCGTGTTTGTTTTTGGTGACTGGGTGTGCAAGGGCACCTAGATCCATTTTAAAAATCAACATTTCCTGATTTTTCACCATTAAGTCACACTCTGCCTTTCTGCTTTTCCTCCCAAAGTGGATTACTTCACATTTATCCATGTCTTCCTGCATTAACTAGATTGATGCTTAGCACAGGTGTCTTGCCTTCTGAAGAAAGTTTGCCAAGGCTTTTGTATCTACTGGACCTTAGAAAAATAGGGGGAGAACTTGAATGAAACTCAAGATCCCAATGAGTCTTGTTAGGGTGGATATGGAGAGGCTATTTCCTCTTGTTGGAGAATCTGGAACTAGGGATCACGATTTAAAAATAAGGATGTTGCCCATTTAAGAGAGGCAAGGGGAATTTTTTTTCATCTGAGCTGTATTCCTCAAAGGATGGTAGAAGCAGAGTATGAAGCTTTTTAAGGCAGAGGTAGATACTTGATAAGCAAAGCAGTGAAAGGTTATAGTGGATCGATAGAAGTGCAGAGTTGAGGCTTCACTTGGGTCCCAGGAATCTGGAGAATAGCAAATGTGATAAGTTCATTCAATAAGGGCAGCCAGGGTAAGTCAGGTAATGACAGTCCAGTGAGTGTAACATCAGTTTTAGAGTAATTTTTGGGAAGAATTCTGTGGGATAGATTAATCTGCACTGGGAGAGGCAGGGATTAATCATCAGCATTTCTTTGTTACACAGGGAGCTGGTTGTTCTAGTGCATGAATCGCAGCGGGATCTCGGTGTTTTAGTGCATGTATCACTAAAAGTGAGTGAGCAGGATAGTTAAGAAGGCAAACAGCATTTTGGCCTTAATTGCAAAAGGGTTGGAGTTTAAAAATGGGGAGATTTTGTTGCTCTTGTACAGGGTGTTGGTGAGACCTTGCTTGGAAAAAAGATAAAGTAACACTGGAGGCAGTGCAAAGGAGATTCACCAGGGTAATTCCTGGGATGAGAGGGTTGTCCCAGCAAGAGAGACTAGATAGTTTGGACCCGTATTCCTTGGCGTGTAGAAGAATGAAGGATGACATTCAAACATGATCCTAAGGGGGCTTGACAGGATAGGTGTTGAAATGTTTTCACTAGTGGGAGGGTTGAGAAAAAGGGGATATAACTTTATAAGGGTATAACTGATATAAGGGGGTTTAACTGGTCATATAAACCTGGGGTACATAGAAATTTCTTACAGTGGTGAACCTCTAGTATTCTCTGCCCTGGCTGGTGGTATGAGGTGGATTGTTGCAAGCATTTAAAGTGGAAGGGAATAAATATTTGATAAATGGAGGAATAGAGAGGCATGGAGAAATGGCACAGAAGAGGAATTGGGGCCAGCAGAGATCAGCCATGATCATATCAAATGGTGGGGCAGGCTTGAAGGGCCTGATGGCCTTCTGCTCCTATTTTCTTGTTTTTGTGATCTTCTGTCTGTTTTGAGTGAATTTTTTGAGGAGCTGATTAAGTGTGCTGGTAAGTATAATGGGGTTGATTTAGTCTCTGTGAACTTCATTGAAGGCCTTTGACAAGGTCCCACATGGGCGAATGTTCCACAAGAGCTGATGGGACTCAGGGCAGTTTGGCAAGTTGGACCTGAAATTGGTTTGGTGATGGGAGGCAGAGGATGAAGGTGGAGGATTGTTTTTGTGATTGGAAGACCAAGTTAAGTGATGTACCTATCACAGGGATTGGTGCTGAGACCCTTGCATTGTTATATACATTTAGCAATCTGGATGTGCATATAGAAGGTATCAAAGTCAAAGTTTATTGTCATATGCATAAGTCCATGTGTGCACAGGTGCAATGTACAACTTACTTGCAGCAGCATCACAGGCACATAACATCAGATAAGCAGCATTCACAAGTAAAACATAAATTAAACATAAATTATACACTTTTTTTTACAAGAAAGATTACACATGATTGGTATGTTAGCAGATGACAAGAAAATCGGTGGTGTTGATAATGAGGACAGTCTTCAGCTGCAGTACAATGTTCATGATTTGTTAAAATGAGCAGAGTAATGGCAGGTGGAATTTAAACCTGAAAAATGTGAGGTGATACATTTTATGAGAAATTTGTACAGCATATACACGGTAAATGCCAGGAAGTACTGAGGAAAAGAGGGATCTGGGTGTACGTCCAAGGATCCCTGAAGGCAGCAGCACAGGTAAGCTTGTTAAGTAGGCATATCTTTGCCTTCATTAGCTGTGTACTGAATTTAAGAGCGAGGGGTTATGGTATAACTATATAAGACATTAGTTTAACCAGACTTGGAATAATGTCTGCAGTTCTTGTCGACATACAATGGAAAGGACGTGATTGCATCGGAGAGGGTGCAGAGAAGATTAACCAGGATGTTTCCTGGGGTGGAGTGTTTCAGCTATGAGAGGAGAGAGAATAGGCTGGGTTTGTTTTCTTTGCAGTGGACAAAGCTGAGAGGGACCTATGAGGTATGCAAAATTGGGGTAGATGGCAAGAAACCTTTCCCTTTTATTAGAGGTGTCTGAATCTAGAGGGCATGGATTTAGGGTCATGGGTAGAAGATTTAGAGGGGATATGAAGAATATTTTCACCTAAGAGGGTGGCTGAAATCTGGATTGTCCTGCTTGAGAGGATGGTGGAAGCATGTGAGCACTTGAAACACTGTGGCATTGAAAACTACAGGTTGAGTGCTGGAAAATAGGATTAGTATTGATGTGCTTGATGACCAGCATGAACATGGTACATGACCCTATGACGTACCTTTATCACCTATAACACTTTTAAGATTTGCCTCTGACTTTATATCAGGCCTTCTGTTTATAGTCTCCCACCTTTGCCATCTTGGTGGAATTGGAATTTGCATTGTGGTCCTTGATATTAACAAAATGCCGGAAGTTAATGGGGAAATGTGCTGTTCCAGCATCAAAGGTCAGTGGTGGAACTCCTGATGTCTTCGACCTGGATTTAAGATAAGAAGTAACTATAAACCACAGCTGGCTACTCATTTCTGCAATATATCAATTGCTCTTTCTCACCAAGGAGCCATGAGACAAATGGGAAGATTAATGTGGTGACAATAGAGTTGCACGGTGGACACTCAGTAGCTTCAAAGGTTTCTGTGGTGACTTGGTTGTAGCACTTCAGATTGTGTCAGAATGTCATGCAGTGTATTTCCGCTCCGGATGGCAAAATCAGGGTTGACGCTTGGGTATACAACCGACACAGAGTGCTTCCATTAAAGATGCTGTCCTTCGGATTGGATGCTGAACCATCTACTGTATCAAATGAATGTTTAAAAAAAATCTTGTGACTATATTTTTTGAGTTGAAAGGATGTTAACCATGGAAGTGTAGTTCCATCCTGAACCAGAATTTGTTTAATTAGGCTTTGTTCAGAAGTTTATTCTGTGCAAATCAGGTGAAGCCTTAAAATTAGTATATTCTTGATAAAATATAATATCCATAGGTTTAACTGTTCTAAGCTTCATTAATATCATCAGTTTCCAATTTCTTTGTATAATTCTGTTCTGATGCATCTTTGGTAACATTTTTCATGCACTACGTTATTCAAGGTGTTGAGAATGACTGACTGAGAGCTGACATCCAGTGAATGGCTATGGATCTTTATTTAGTACAGAAACAGTGCCACCTGCTGCTTGTCCCTGAACAGTTCAATGTTTGTAACTCAGTTCCAACCATGTGAATTCGAACCATGGTCACTTGACCTGTCTGCTGTTGAATAAGATCTCGGCTTATTTGATTATAACATTAACTCTGCAATCCCATCCAGCAGTGGTAATCGTTCACCCCTTCCTTTTCAAAGCTACTAACTATGTTATCTTTAAAAATAGTCTTAGACTCTGCTTCTAGTACCCTTCTGAAATAGAGCATTCCATAAGGTTATCACCCTCTCAGAGTCAAAATTACAGCTCATCTCTGCCTTAAATGGCAAGTCCTCATATTTAAACAAGTGAATCTTGTTTAAAATCTAATCTCAAGGGGAAACATTCACTCCATATTCATCCTATCAGGGTCTTGTGTTTTTCAATGGAGTTACCTTTCACTTTGCAAAACTCTAGCAGATACATCGAAGCTTTTTTGTTCCTAATAATTTAGGCTTATGGGTTGCTCTCCATTAACATAATCAGTTTGTTCTTTCTTGTATAGTTTTCTTTTTTTCTCCCTCCTCTCCATAATGGAGCCATGGAGTCTTCTCCCTTGTTATGCTGGAACCTGTTGGCAGAATATTCAAGTTTGGAGCATTGCTAAACCTTCCCACTGTTAATTTGTAGCCTTCCAATAAGGCAATGGGTGGCCACTAGCGTTCTACCCCAGGTTCTCTGGGCTCCATGATATAACCACTGTCTTCAGTGTGATTGGAACATTCTCTTAACAGTTAAGGGATGCTTTGTACTAATCCAAAGACCATTTTATCCAGATGTCATTTTTTTTCAACATTGTGCTAAGAAGGCTGCTCAATGATTCAATGTAATACAAGTGCTGTTGTCTTGTAGTTCGCTCATTTGGGACTGAGGATCGGCCTACGGACAGACCAATCCCACCACGTGATGAAGTATTTGAGTACATCATATTTCGAGGCAGTGATATCAAAGACCTCACTGTGTGTGAACCTCCAAAGCCACAATGTTCTCTGCCTCAGGATCCTGCCATTGTTCAGGTGAGTTTAAATGCATGGGTAAATGAAGCAGCTATATTGTACATTGAGACCAAAATCTCTTGTGCTTCTGAGGGTGGGGTGATGCTTTTGGAGAATGTGTCCATAATCACCATTATGGGACATCTCATCAGCTGTTGACTCCACCGGCAGTTCTGGATTGGGCTGTGATGTTTGTCTTTGACAAATAAGTCTGTGACCATTTGTTCATGCATACACAAAGTGTGACTAATACTTCTGAAACTTATCCAAGCAGGGAGTTGGAGGGTTCAGGAAAAGGTTGCAGTGGGAAGTTAGAAATATGGGTTTCATCTTTGTTCATGAGGTGACTGATGTCAAGCACTTTGGTTAAGAGTGCATTACTGACAAGTGTCACAAACCAGCAACAAAAGAAACACACTGAGCATGATTCAGTGTTAAAAACTATTATTAATCACTACTTATGATAATACGTAAAATAAAAGTTAAAAAAAAAATGTTAGTATGTTAGAATTCAAGAATGTTAAACCTCGAACGTTAACCCCAAAACTAAACTCTTCGTGTGTGTGTGTGACAAAGTCCAAAACTCCCAGTTCCGGAATGGTTCTTAAAGTTCAGTTCCGCAAGCCATAAGGTGAAACATGAGCAAGGGCTTCTTCAACAACCACCGTTGTCTGAAGATAAGATGTAGATGTAGAAAAACATAGAGAGAGTACATACGAAATCCAAATGTTCCACGATGGAACCCAAACGACACTCCAGTGTTTACTCGGTAGTGACTTCCTCACCCCGAAAAGCATCCGAACCGTGGTCGTCCACATACAAATACCTGTTTCCTTCTACAGGTCAGCAACAAAGTGAACTCCACCGGATTACTTCCAACTTCCATACATGGATTTCAGTGGCAAACACAGTTATTATTTCTCATCCATCAATAGAGAAAACAAGCAGGCTGGTGTCTCTCTCCCTTCTCTCTCTCTCTCCTTCTCCTTCTGACTTCTTCAACAACGTCATTACGTCCTTTATCTTCTATTGACGTAAGCACGCCCCACACACACATACACACACACTCTCTATCTTAAAGGGACTTTCACTGAGTCCGTAACACAAGCCCTTGCCTATCTTTGCTTTATGTCTGGACTCGTAATAAATCTGTGTTTTCTGCTGATTTAAAAAGTTTGTTGATAGTGTAAGTTGAGGGTAGGATACAGAAACTTGTTGGCAGATTCAGAAAGGATAAATGAACTAACGAGAATATGGGAGATGAAATATGATGTGGAAAATGTGAGGTCATCCTTTTTTTTTCTAATGGTGTTGGTATTCATTGCACATGGGTGTCATTGTAAAGGAACCACTGAAAGTTAAAATACAAGTATAACAAGCAATTGGAAGGTAAGTGATATGTTGGCCTTAATTGCTGAGAAGATTTGACTGCAAGAGTAAGAGGTATCTTGCTCTAAGTTTCTTGGGCTATGGTGAGATTGCTTCTGGAATAAGAAAGGATATACGTGATAGAGGGAGTGAAACAAAGTTCAGCAGATTGATTCCTGGGATGACAGTTTTGTCATAATTAAAGGCACTGAGCTTATTCTTCTTAACTGGAGAGTAAAAGAGATACCTCATTGGAAGATGACAAGAAGTAATTCAGTGCTTTAAAGAGTGGATGCAGAGATGGTGATTTCCCCCTGTCCAGAACAAGGGATTACTGTCTCAAAATTAGATATTTGTCCACTTGGGACAGAAATAAGAAGAAATTTCTGCACCTCAGAGGGCTCTGGCAATTCTGTCACCTGTGTGTATTCAAGATAGAGATTGATAAATTTTTATATGATAGAGGAAGCAAGGTATCTATGGTTGCTGCAGGAGAATGGAACATGGGTGAAAAATTAGGCGTGATCTGACTAAGTGGTAGAGCAGGTACAAGGGACCATATGACCTCCATCTCTTTCAGTGACATGGGGGAGGATATAGGTTACTATGACTGTGACTGTCCAGCCACTACCCCTCTCATCTTCCACAGCAAATCCTGGAACACAAGTAAAGTTTTATTCAGTTTGCTCCCATCTGTCCCCACCTGATTCCAACACACCTCCCTGCTATGCTGTTGATGGACATTGATTGGCATTCAGAAGCTTTCCTTGATAGCCTTTCATAGAATTCTGTGGAATATACTACACAGAAGCAGCCATTTAGCTCAGCTGGTTTACACATCACATGAGTCTACTTCACCCTGTTTCAACGTGGTTGCTTCTTCTGAATTCCATGGGGTTACTAGTGTCTTTGATTCATGGCTCTTGTTTTAGATGCATACATTGAAGCATTTCCCTGCTCCTATCTGTTATCCTGTCAAAACCTTCAATGATCTTACATCTGGATCAGGTCACCCCTCAGCCTGTTTAGAAAAACATTGAGCAGCATTGCTATGTTCTATGCACCAATGGCTAGTTCTTTGGGTGGTGAAGACGTGTCTGGTAACTGACTTGGAATAGGTCTGTGTCTGGTATCCAGCTCGTGAAATGATTGGAAGTCTCGAGGTGGGAAGATAAGAGCTTCCATCCTGCAGAATGATCTCTCGGAATACCTTGGGTATACTGTCACTAACTACTACTCCTTTGTTTCTGTAGTCTTCCCTTGGCTCGTCCTCAAACTCATCTTTTCAATCAGTTGGTTCCTATCCACCGTTCAGCAGAATGCCTGCGTACAGCCAGTTTGGACCAAGCCCACTCGTGACACAGCAGTACAATGCTGTGGGTGTTGGTAAGTTCTGGATTGATTTTGCTCTAAGGTGAAAAATAAAGACACTTCCAAATTAGAGAAGTTATGGTTACTGCTTCCTGATATTAACACTGTAAGAGCTATCATTCTTTGAGTGAGACATTGAGCGTGTGATCGAATGATGCACAAAATCTGAGAGCCCAGGTGCATGTTCAGAGAGACTAAGGAGATCCTATGGCACAGTTTGAAGAACAAGTGTACTCCTAGTGTTGGACACATTTATCGATCAAAATAACTACGAACAGATTAACTAATTGTGGATTTCATTGATGCTTCTGATGGCTTATGAAGTGCAGATTGGCTATCAAGTTAATGTACAAAATAGTCATGAGCAAACTCCAAAAAAAAAATTCCTTATGAAATGTGCTATGTGAATGTCAGCTTGTTTGTTTGCCTTGACTATGCAGTGCCTGATGCAAGTCTTGGGTTATGTAGGAAATGTTACTCTGGGAGTTTCTTCTATCGTGGTAATGAGGGAAGTGGTAGCCGTTGTCCCACTGGCTGCAGGAAGCCCATCTCTGGTCTTGAAGATCTGAGAAGTTTTGCCGTGAAGTGAGATTGGAAGTATTGGGAAGTGGCGAGCATATTTTCCCTTGAGTGAAATCAGCTGATTTGTCTGCCAGCCATTGAAGATAATTTTACATTATGATTGGAAATGAGACAATTTGCTGAAATGTATTAGGATGTATTCATTCACTTGGGCATTTCCAGTCTCATAAATCACTTTAATTAAAAGACATTAAAAGAGAGTATATTTCTGCTACATATTCTGTACGCAAGGGGCACTTGCTGTGTATTTGACAGCTTTTTAATTTCCGGGGGGAATCTTCAAGATCCTCAGTTTCAGAAAGCTCACTTTTTGAATTATTACAGTATGATCTGAGTTTGCTGCTGTAGCATTAAATGAGGTGTTCATGAAACTGCACTAATGCCCTGCTGCTGGAAGGCCTCCAAACCTGTAGGGTCTGTCAACGTTTACTACACTAGACTTGCATCTTGAAACGAGAAAAAATTGTGCTTGTTCTGTAGCCACATTATGCTGCTGACAATCGTTCATCAAAATTTATCCCATTGGGCTCCTGTCTTAATGCACACAAATGGACTGGAATTGAAGCAAAGCTAATGCATGAGCTTGTTTTTCAGCATGGATTTGAGAGCTGATAGAATTTTGTTTCTGAAAAATAAGCAGTGAAATGAATGCAGTGCTGAAAAGGATGAAATGATTTGAAAATATTTTAAATTATCCAGTCATATCCCATGAATGTTCAGGTGGAAGAACTATTTGAAATAGTAGGTAGAACAGTACAGCACAGGAAACACTCGCAATGTTCGTGCTGACCATGATGCCAGTTTGAACTAATCCCACCTGCCTCCACATGGTCTATATCCATCCATCCCCTGCCTGTTCATGTGCCTGTCAAAATGCCTCTTAAATGTTGCTATCATATGTGCTTCCACCATTTCCACGAGCAGCACATTCCAGGCACCTACCACAATGTGTAAATAAAAAAGCTTGCCCTGCACATCTCCTTTATACTTTCCCCTCTCACCTTAAATCTATGCCCTCCAGTATTTGACATTTCTGTATCTGCATCTTTTGCCACCATAAATAGATAGACATTTTTGCTGTCTGGCATCAGCTCTCCTCTTGAATCCTTTTGTATTCACACACCTATAGAATATTGTTTTTTTTATTCAGTATAGTCTTTATGTCTCTTGATTTTCTTTTCTGCTTCCCCTTTGAACTGTGTGTAAACAAACTGGTTCCTGCAGGTTAATAGCCTTGCATCTGTCCTATTTGTTTTTTTAGTTTGTTTGGCCCTGTATTTTTTTTTGGGCCTTACAGGGCTCTCTGACTTAACTTTCCCTTTCTCTCTCTGTCATGATCATGTTTCTCGACTCTAACTAAAACACCTCCACCTTATTCACCTAATTAAAGAACTCTGAGGTAAAGGTCAGTCATGCCTTCATAAAGGTTGTAGGTGGTTGAAAGCACCAAATGGTCTTCTGCTGCTTCTCTAAGTTATGTTGTTCAGTTACAATTCTTCCTACCGTGCTTCGATTCCAATATACCCAAGCCACGTCTGTTTTCATTGACTGTTCTTGCGTTAGAGTTTTCTATGTTTTACCCGGAAATGATAAAGTTTGGAATTGTTTCCTATTCCTACTTGGCCCATTTCCCAGAATTGAGTCCGTACTATAGCACAGAAACGGGCCCTTCGGCCCATCTACCTGCACCCAGACCATGGTCCTCCATACCCTTCTCATCCACGCACCAATCCAAATTTCTCTTAAATGTCACAATTGAACCTGCATCCACCACTTCCGCTGGCAGCTCATTCCACACTCGTACCACACTCTGAGTGAAGAAGTTTCCCCTCAGATTCCCCTTAAGTATTTCACCTTTCACCCTAAACCTAAGACCTCCAGTTCTAGCCTCACCCATCCTGAGGGGGGGGAAAAGCCTGCATGCATTCACCCTATCTATACCCCTCATAATCCATAGACCCTATCTATCTGAGATGCCACTTTCAAGGAATTATGGATTCCCAGGTCCCTTTGTTCTGCGGCACACCCCAGTGCCCTACCATTCACTATGTAAGTCTTACCCTGGTTTGTCCTCCCAAAGTGCAATATCTCACACTTATCTGCATTAAATTACAATTTTTCAGCCCATTTTCCAAGCTGGTCCAGATCACCTTTGCAAGTTTTGATAACCTTTCTTGCTATCCACTATGCCACCAATCCTGGTGTCATCTGCAAATTTGCTGATCCAGTTTACCACATCTAAATCATTAATAATAGATGATAAAGAACAACAGGCCCAGCACTGATCCCAGCGGCACACCACTACTCATAGACTCCAATCAGAGAGACAGCCATCGACTACCGTTCTCTGGCTTCTCCTGCAAAGCCAACATTTAATCCAATTGACTATTACTTCCTGAATGCCAAGCAACTTAACCTTCTGGACCAGTCTCCCACGTGGGACTTTGTCAAAGGCCTTGCTGAAGTCCATGTAGACAATGTTCACCAGCTTGCCTTGATCAACCTTCCTAGTAACCTCCTCGAAAAACTCTACAAGATTGGTTAGACATGACCTACCACGCATAAAGCCATGTTTACTATCCCCAATCAGGCCCTGTCCATCCAGATGCTTATACAGCCTGTCCCTTACAATACCTTCCAATAATTTACCCATGAATGATGTTTGGCTCACCAGTCTATAATTTCCTGGCTTATTCTTAGAGCCTTTCTTAAACAACAGAACAGCGTTCGCTATCCTCCAGTCCTCCCAACACCTCACCCGTGGCTAAGGATATTTTAAGTACCTCTGCCAGGGCCCCTGCAATTTCTGCACTAGCCTCCCGCAAGGGGACACCTCGTCAGGCCTTGGGGATTTATCCACTTTAATTCGCCTCAAGACAGCAAGCACCTCCTCTTCTGTAATCCGGATAAGGTCCATAACGTTGCTACTCTTTTTCCTCAGTTCTATAAACTCTGTGTCTGTCTCTGGAGTAAATACAGATGCAGAAAGTTCATTTAAGGCCTCCCCCATCTCTTTCAGCTCCATGCATAAATGACCATGCTGATTTTCAAAGGGATCAATTTTGTCCCTTGCTATCCTTTTTCTCTTAATATACCTATAGAAACCCTTGGGATTCTCTTTCACCTTGTCTACCAGAGCAACCTCATGTCCTCTTTTTGCCCTCCTGATTTCTCAAGTGTTCTGTTGCATTTCTTGTACTCCTCAGTGCCTCATTTGATCCTAACTGCCAATACCTGATATGTGCCTCTTTACCAGGGCATCAGTATCCCTCGATAACCAAGGTTCCCTAAACCCGTTAGCCTTGCCTTTTATTCTAACAGGAACATACAGATTCTGTACTCTCAATATTTCATTTACCAAGCATCTCTTTGCCAGAACCTATCCCAATGCACACCTGCCAGATCTCTTCTGATCCTTTCAAAATTGGCCTTCTTCCAGTTTAGAATCTTGACCCTAAGACCAGCCCTATCCTTCTCCATAATTATCTTGAAACTAATGGAATTATGATCACTAGATCGAAAGTGTTCCCCTACACTCACTTTTGTCACTTGCCCTGTCTCATTCCCTAAGAGGAGATCCAGTATCGTACCCTCTCTTGTTGGGACATCTACATATTGATTAAGGAAACTTTCCTGAACGCATTTGACAAACTCTATCCCCCCCTGTCCTTTTACAGGTCCAACAATGTTTTCTTCCTCTTTGGGCCAGAAATATATCAAGCAGGAAATTTCCCTTGAACTTAACTCAAATTCTTCCCACTCTTTCTTTGCCCTTTGTTACTACCATCTCATTCTGGATTTCAACAATTTGTCCCTCATTATCACTACTCTTTGGCTTTTGTATATCTGTAATTTATATTCAAATTGCTGCTCAATATCCTTTCCATTATTTACTTCCCAATGGAAAAGTTCCAGTAAAGTAACTGCATTCCTTAATTTTCTTCTGATAGTTTCTGTTGTTGATCATCCTTGGGCATTCTCTCTCGCTCTCTCTCCAGCATCGCAACATTTTCCTCAGTGCAAGCTGCCACTCTTGCTCCTTTCTCCATCTTTCCTAGTCACTACATCCAGGGATATTTAGCACCCATTTTTATCTGTTATTTAGCTTAGTTTTTCTTATTGCTACAATATTGCAACTTCTTCAGCTGTCCAATCTTGTATAAAACACTTCATATTTATGTTAACTCACTGCTAGCCTATCTTGGACCTTCTTGTACCGTCTGTTAATCTGCCCAGATCTTAAAAACTTACACTGGCGTTATTTACCTCTTGCCGTCTTCCTTGCACCTTTTCAATGCCAGCTTACTGTGCCCATTCCCCTGCCAAATTAGTTTAAAAGTTTCCCCAGTGGCATTTGTGAGCCACCCCAGGAGGGCATGAGTCCCTGCTCTGAGGTCTGATCCATCTGCCCCATACAAGTTACACCTCCCCCAGAACTGGTCCCCTGCCCCAAGAATCCAAAGCCCTCGCTCTTGCCCCATCTGGTTAGCCATGCATTTATCTGTGCTATAGTTTTTCTGTACACCTTTCAGGCACGTGCACAGGGAGTAATCTGGTGATTGTGACCATTTGAGGTTCAGCAGCTTAATCTTTTTCCTAACCATTTAAAATCTGCCTGCAGAACCTCATCCCTTTTTGCTTTAATGTTGTTGACATCGATATGAACCACAACCTCCCCTCTGGAATTTTCTCCAGTCACTCAGTGATATGCTAACCCTGGTATCCAGTTGGTAACATACTATTCCAGAACTGTGTCTGCAGAAAGGCCTGTCTACATCCTAACTTGATAGCTATTGCTCTCTGTGCTTTCTCCTTGCTCCCTGTACAGCTGAGCCAGACATGGTGCAATAGTCTTGCCTCCACCTGTTGTTCAAGTTCCTCCCGAATATTTTTCATGTCTTAAGGGTTGCCCTCAGAGAAATTGAAACTTTGCTGGATCTCAGTTCTATAAATCAAAGTATCTTCTACATGCTGCATATCAACCCAGTTCAATGCCGACCCTTGTGCGGTAGGGTCATTGTATGTACTTTTTAATGTAGATGAGTTTCATTTTGCAGTGATCATGTCCAGGAGCGAACAGTTAGTTTTGTGACGATAACAAACTCCAGATCTATCAATCAGGCCATGGTGGTGGCACTGGTAACCTGAGCTTATTGTGCAGGAATATTAAATTCCATAGATTCAAAACTGAGCATGGTTTATTTTCTTTAATTTCTGATAGTTGGGGGATTAATTGTTCTTGAGCTTACATCTATGGCAAAGAAAATTTTTACATTTGTTAAAGAAATTGGTCTAAATGGTGGGTGACATTTTGTTCTTTGTTGTCAGTGATGATGGATTTTGATGTGACAGGGCAGTATTCATAATCTTTTAAAATTTTTGACTTTCTTTCCTTGTTTTTGTTCCAAAATACGAACAGGAGGCCCCTCGTCTTCTTTCAACAACAACAAAACCAGCTTCGCATCACTTACACAGACCAGCTCACTGGGTTCAACCGTCAAACCCGATACGAGCTCACTGAAATTGCAGTTAGCTTTTCAGGGTAAAGTCTTTCACATTTTCAGTCTTTCTTTGAAAAAACAAGTGCATACTTTCCAAAGCATAATTTTAAATTTAAGAGTTGATTCAGAGATGATCTCCTTATGCATTGCCCAAATTGAGCAATATGATTTAGAAATGCTTTGTCTTCTCTTGATTCTACAGTAAACAGTGTGTTTCATCCAATCTCCTACCTGAACAATTCTCAAAATTATGACTTGCGGTGGCTGTTTTTTTTTGTTGTGTGTCCTGGGCAATTTTCATTGTCTTGTTCGATTGGTTGTAATCTATGTGTAACAAGGCAGACAGCATTGTTCTGCATTTCATTCCTGAGGCTGGTCTTGCCATATCCTGTGTCTAGGGATCAACAAATTTTAATTGGGAATGGAAGCCTGACTTTCTCTTATTTTCCTCTCTTGCTTAGCCTAAAGGACCAAGGTCAACTGAACTACCCTGAGTGGAATGAACAAAAGCAGTACTGAGGGAGTTTCATTTCTGGGAGCTTCTAGTTTTGGGTACTTCATGAACCAGTGAGCTTGCCAGGAAGCAAGGCTTTCCAATTATTTTTCTTGGCAAGGTTAAATTATTGTACATGAGCAAATGGATTGGACTTTGAGGTTCCATGAAGTCAAGACGATGTATTGTGGTATTGTTTTATTTTCATCTTATTTTCAAGTTAAATTTCTTCAACTCTGCTTACCAGAAATTGTGATTAAAAATGGGTCTTTATCTTTAATGCCATTGTTTGAGAAATCACTGTTTACCAAGACACGAGAACTCCCATTGTGCTCTTTTGAAACTGCATCAGAGGATCTTTTACATCCATCTGACAGTGTTGATGGGACTTGGTTATCACCTTCATCCAAAAGGCTACACTTCTTGTAACCCTTCCTCAGTACTGCATTGATGTGTCTGCCAAAATTATTCTGCTTGGGCTCTGGAGTGGGACTTGAACCAGGACTTCCGATTTGGGTGTGACTGCTACCGACTGAGCCACAGCTGGCGATAGTTGTCTCTCATATCCCACAAAAGTCACTGCTGGGCTGTCCTTTGTTTCTCAACTTACCCTCATCACCTTCATCTTCACTGAACCAGCACCATCATATCTTTGTTCCCTCCACCAACTTGTCGTGCTGCTTACCTGATGTCCAGTATTGAATGAGCAGAAATATCTCCAACTAAGCAGAAGTCTTAGTGTTCTGTCCTGGACACAGACTTTGTTTCCTGCCCTCTGATTCCATTTTGCTTCCTGACAACTGTCTGAGGTTGCAGCAGATGCTGCACTCAATTGACTGCAAAGCCTCTCCATTGCTAAGACTCCTTTTTAATGTTGGCAATCTCTGCTCTTGCCTTGATCATGTATTTACAACCTTCAACTTCAGAAACCTTCAGTACTTTCCTGGCCTGTGAGTTGTCTTGTGCCCTCTAATTTGAGGTTATCCAAAACATTGGTTCTTATCCTGACTTGAATCAGGCAGGTAAGACCTCATTTTATCATTAGAAGGTATCACCTCTGACATTCCTTCAGTAAGAAGCAGAAGGCTTTCTGCCTAGATTATTGGCTTTTGTAGGGGATTAAGCCCACAACCTTCAAGAATACAAACATTCAGTATCATCTAACTTTACTGTAAATAATACCTTAAAATGGTGTCTGCATTTCCCATTCTCCCTCTTCACCAACTGTCTCTTAGCTATGCTGTCCTGAAAACAATTATTCATTTTAAATACCAGATCAGCAGAGAATTAGGGACCTGACTCAAAATCTGCATAACTCATTCTGATGAATCGATGTGTCTGCTTGTCAGTCATTATAGAAAGATTTGTTGAGTTTGGGAAGCTGGCTGCCTACGAAGTGGCCAGGCAGGGAAGCCATGAAGGTGGCTAAAACTCCATATTGATTGTAGTTTAGGAAGTTATCTTTCAGAAACCTTTAATGCTACCCCTCTGGTTAGCTGTTCTGCCATTCAACTTAAGATGTTTGCATTGTGCAATCTCTTTCTGCATCTCGAGTTATTCAATGCCAGTGTTTTGTGGATTGTTTTTCAGGCCGATCAAGTCCAAAACTGGAGTCCTTAAGAAAAAGTCCAACAATGGAACAGGCAGTGCAGACACATACTTCTCAAGCCCCTGTAGGTAGGAGGAGCCCTGTGCTAGCTAGGCCTCTGCCATCGGTTCAGCAGAAACCAGTGGATACTCACGATGCAAGGAAAGGTAAGACTGCAGGTGATTCATGTTTTCAGTCTGGACCACACGTATGTCCCACTTTGCACTTGTGCTGTAGGTTCGCTGATTTGTCTCATTGGGGATATAGAAAGTGCTACTGTCTCACTGTGTTGCAGTTCTACCTACTGTGTAGGTGGTGAGGATTTGCAGCCTGTTAATACACTAGTCAGGATTTGCTTACCACCAGTAGTGCTCAAACTTGTTGAAAATTGTTGATTTTTGTTTCTGGCTTTAGATTTGTGGCAGGTGGTTGTCTGGAATCGGTCTTTGACAGTCTGCAGTCTGGACTGCTCCTGCATGTTTTCTGTATTGCAGGAGGGACTGTATTTTCTTGTCCTTCTCTTCCCCCTCCCACTCTCTCTCTTCACCAACTGCTTCTGTCAACTGTACTGTCCTGAAAACAATGATTCATGCTGAATCAGCAGAAGATAGGGGATACAAGAGTCAGAATTGGCACAACTCATTCTGATGAATTGATGTGTCTTCCTGTCGGTCATTAGAGGAAGATTTGTTGAGCTTGCCTGCCTGCTTGATGGTGTCGTCCAGGAAAGCTGCTATCTGAGATGTTCTCCATGGAAACAGTGGTGTAAGAATATTTGCATTATGGGGTTGTTGTTAATTGGTTCTGTTACTGTTCAGTTTAATCAAGTTGATGCCCTTTCATCTGTTGAATGATGTTTATGGGCATTAAGTAGCACCATTCTTAAAAAAATTGCTCTGGTTTGTTCAAGAGAACAGGAGGTTCAAATCACAGTTTTGTCCTAATCTTGCCCATCCAGTTTGATAATACTTGTACCGTCCCTCCCCATCAACAAGCTCAGTTTTCATGAGTTCAGAAGTTGTACCTTCAAAGGATGTGGTTAGGAGGAGCTGGTGGAAAATGTGTATTTGTGCTAGTTTGGCATAAGTAAAGGGTAGTGTGGGATCGTTTGCATAAAGGTCTATAACAGAGAAGAAAATGGAGAATTCCCATGGATGCGTTGTGAATTTGGCATAAGGTTTGGACATATATTGACACGTTTCTGATTCGACAAAGATATGTTTAAGGAACATCAAAAGGTATTTGCAAAGGATTGTAGCCTTATTTGGAGACAACTATAAAAGTTGCTAATATTCAAAGAAAAGTTGCATTTACAACTGGTGAAAGGTTATTTTATCTTTGTTAAGAAAAGAGAGCCTTTCAAATGAGAATGAAGTATATGTGCTGCAATATTGCCGCCTACTGATGCAGTAACATATGAGAGCTGAGAATCGTGGAAATAATCTTTGGATTGTTGCGATCAGTACAAGCTATGTAATGTTGCTTAGAAAATGTTCTTTGAAGTATAAATATGGAGCAATTTTCATAGCTGTTTGCTATTTGGATAGAAATTGTTAGTCTTTCACGATAATACTTGAGGATAGAGACTTGTATCTCTTTAATAAAGCAAAATAATTTACCTCTGGCATCAGTAGCTTTGAAATTTTAATAGACCTTGATGTATCTAATATCTATCAACAGTCAGCTTCCAGTGTTGTCTTTCATTAGACTAGTTCTCCCCCCCAAATGTTCTGAATGTAGTACTTGATTAAGAACTGAAATGTTGATACCAAACAAGACTGGGGGATATAATGTTGTCGTTGCCAAACACCATAATTTACTGCGTTTTTGTCTTAATTAGTTTTTGAATCACAGAAAGGTCTGCGGCCAGAGAATGATCACTTTAAGAATGAAAATCGTGAACCAAACAGGAGGCCATCAGGTAGGGTACTTCACATCTGTATGTCACACGTTTTCTTTTTTATACTTTTTGTTTTGTTCAGCAACCTTACAGGAAAAATATTGATTTTAATTTAAAATTCTCTTCCTGAAACCTTGAATCCCCTGCCAGGTCTCATGGGACCTGATCACTTTTGTGATGATGTATGAATGTTGGGTGTCATTGTAGCCTCATCTAATGTTGTTGTGGGCAGGAATAGCCATGCACTAGTCAGCAGTGAAAAACCTGGCTTTTTTGCTTTTAAAAAGTGCCATTGCCCACTGAGCTCATTGTCATAAAGACATTTTTGGCCTGGGAAGAGAGGGGGAAGAGCAACTACCATTCCATCTATCAGAAGGTGATGAGTGAGACAGTAGGATCTGGGTGGTCTATCAACTGTTGCCAGTTCCCAGCCATGGTCTGCAAATCACCTTGCTGGCCAGGGTGAGCCCCAAGCCCCACATCTCAGCACTGAGCAGCCACACTGTTCACCCAGCCCTCCCAACACCAGCCCTTGCCAGCAGCCTCTCTACTCCAAGGTTCTTTTCTATGGTGCTTGGAGAGGTTAGAGTTCACCCCAGGTTCCTGGCTCAGCTTTAGGGAAGACAGGAGCTTACAACAGATTTCTGGCATTCATTTTGCTTCTGGCCTGGCTAAGCCAGCCCTCCTGTCCAGTTTTAGATCCTGATACAGTTTACTGACCCTATTCTGAACTGACTCTTTGATGTACTGACATTCCCTTCCCATGTGTCCAGGGGGCCAGGCTGCCAGGCGAGGTCGCGGTGGAAGTCGAGGAAGGGGTAGGTTTGCTGTCAGACGAGACGGCCCAATGAAGTTCGAGAAAGACTTCGACTTTGAGAGCGCAAATGCACAATTTAACAAAGAGGAGATTGACAGGGAGTTCCAGAATAAACTGAAATTGAAAGGTAACACTCATTTTTCTATCTATTACCTTTTTCTCTGAGGCTACAGTTTCCATGCATTTAATGCACCTGAGATCAAGTGACCATCTGTAAGCATTTATCTTTTTTGGGTCAAATGATAGCTTCAAGTCATTAAGTTGCCACATTATTAAAACTAAGGCAAAATTTCCAGTTAGACTGCAGAGCCTTGCTTTCATTTTCATTGCTTCTCAACCTGAACCCAGAAAGGCATTTGCTGATTCGGCAGTAACTGTGGTTGAGAAAGTCCAGTTGTTAATCCAGTGAATGAGTTTAAAGTAATGGAGTATTATCCCTGATTTACTTAAGTCCCAACTAATGGACCTCGTGAATCAGTCTTTGGGATAGATGTAAACATTGGATTTCTGAGAAGATGTAATTTACTGAAGAAATGAGGAGGAAATGAAGAGGAGAGAAATTTAGTGAGTTGTTGTCGTCTGGAACAAGTACCTGAAAGGTTATGGAAGTTGATTCAGTAGTACTTGGAAAGAAGAAATGGGGAGTGGAGGGTTGCTGTGGATGAACATTACAGGGCAGTGGATTGGGGTCATTTGAAGCCATTCTCAGAGAACCAGCATGGGCTTTGCTGGGCTGATGACACTTACTGTACAGCATTAATTTGGGGAAGTGGATAAAATCAGGTCGTTGATGGAAAGTACTGTGTTAGAGCCAATAAGACTCTGCTTACTGAGGTGCATCGGCTGAGTTGGGACTGTCTGCTGGATGTAGTGGACAGTGCTCCCGATTCTGAACAGAAGGATTCTCGGTTCAAGGTGCATTCCAGGACCTGGGCATTTGATGTGTGCTAGTTCTCCAATGCAGTATTGATGCAGATGAAACTGCCATCTGCCTCCTATGCTTTTTTCAAATAAACATTATAACTACTGCACACACTTTTTCACAAGAAAGGAGAGCTAAAAACCAGAGGGCATAGGTTTAAGGTGAGAGGTGAAAGACTTAAAAGCGACCTTAGGGGCAAGTTCTTCACGGAGAGGGTGGTGCCTACATGGATTGAGGTGCTAGACGAAGTGGTTGAGGCAGGTACAATCACAGCATTCAAAAGACATTTGGATAAGTATGCGGATAAGAAAGGTTTGGAGGGATATGGGCCAAACGTGGGCAAGTGGGACTAGCTTGGGCACCATGTTTGGCATAGACGGGTTGGGCTGAAAGGCCTGTTCCTGTTACTCTTGATTCTATGACCTTGACCCTGTTCACCCAACATTGCGTAAAGCACATTTACTGGTCGTTAGTCTCTTCTTTGAAATGAGATTATTTGACGTGGGCAAACAAATTTTGTACGTGGTAAGAACTCGCTTAATACTTAATGTGAAGTGCTTTAAGCTGTTTGTGAGAAATCAAGTGCTGCAATTACTCAGGTCTCGTTTAATATCTCTTTTCACAATTCCTAAAGTAAAGCTCAACTCTAGAAGGACTCAACAATCTTGTACAGTGAGAGATAGTAAGACAAAGCAACGTGCAAATGAGACAGAAAAACTCCAAATAGTGGTGGTAACTTGTAATACGTGGGCCTGGAGTAATAGCCCAGAGTCCTGAATTCAAATCCTACCACAGGATATGTGGAATTTAAATTCTGTTCATCATTTGGAAAAAGAACAACTCGTCTTTATTGATAACCACAAAAAACTACTGATTTGTTCTAAAATCTATCTGGTTTATTAATATCTTTCAGGGGAAGAAATCTGTCATTCTTACCCAGTTTGTCCTTTCTGGATTCCAGATCTCTATTCCATGTCGTTGACATTTAAATGCTCTCTGAAATGGCCAAGCAAGTCACTCAGTTGTACCATTACAACATTACACCCTATCAAGGCAACTGGGGATGGACAGTAAATGTTTGCCTTTCCAGCAGTGCTGACATTCTTAAAATAAAATTGCCAAAACAAAAGATGAAACTAAAATTATCAAAGGATAACACGTTGGAACTCCAAAGCTAGTAAAGTCAACATCTGAAAGCGAAAGACTAGCATTTCTATAGTGCCTATGACAATCTTGGAATGTCCCAAAGCACTTTGCAGCCATTGAAATACCTTGTGAAGTGTTGTTATTATTATCGTGTAGAAAACATGACAGCCAGCTTGACATCTCCTACAGTACAAGAGATCAAAAGTACTTGAATAATTGCCAAGTGCTTTAAGGACATTGTGCAGATACCTGATTGTTGGCTTTTCAATTGGTAAGTCAATGACTTACAGCTTTGTATTGTAATCATGTTCTTATTTTGTCAATTAGTTACACAGATCAGGAAACAGGCCCTTTGGCCTACTGTGTCTACGTTGGCTATTTTGCAACACTTGGCCCGTAGCCTTCTATGCTGTTATAGTTTAGGTGCTCATCTAAATATTTAAATGTTGTGGGAGTGCCTGCCTTCACCACCTCCCCGGCCTGTGTGTTCCAGATTTCAACCACCCTCTGAGTGAAAACTTCTTCCTCAAATCCCCTTTAATCTCCTACCCCTTAACTTAAATCTGTGCTCTCGGGTCACATCTTAGCAGAGACAATATTTCTGATTATTTCCCCTATCTATGCTCCCTGATAATTTTATGTACCTCAGACAGGTCCTGCTTCAGCCTTTTCTGCTCCAAGGAAATCAGCCCAGGCTTTCCAGTGTCATGTCATAGCTGAAAAGCTCCATCTCAGGCAGTGCTCTGGGAACCTTCTCTCCACCTACTCCAGCGCAGTCATCTGCTTTCCAAAGTGTAGTGACCAGAGCAGCACACAATACTCCAGCTGTGGCCTAACCAAGGTTTTATATAGTTGTACTGTTATCTCCCTGCTCTTAAGTTCTCTGTCCCAGCTAATAAAGGCACAGATCCCATATGCTGCCTTAACCACTTCATGTATTTGTGCATCTGCCTTCTGGGATCCTTGGATATGTACAGCAAAGTTCCACTCTTCCTCTGTACTTCCCAGTGTCCTACCATTCATGTTTTTCCTAACAGATGATAAGCAGCCGGATAAAGCAGAGAAGGCAATAAATGGTGAAGATAAAGGAGACTCAGGGATTGAAACACAAAACAGTGAAGGAAATGCTGATGAAGAGGATACTTCAGGACCGAAATGCTACTATGACAAAACCAAATCGTTTTTTGACAACATCTCTTGTGATAATGAGACAAGGTATTTATTCTTTAGAAAACTGCTCAGTTGTCCCATCTCCTGACTTGAATTCCATGTCCCAAAGCTGACCCTTTCCCAGGATTTGGCCTCAATATATTAGCTTAAATATAGATATTTGGACGATGGAGCTTGGCGGCTGGGAAGTGAAACCTTAGTGGCTTACTTGGATCACTTAGGATTTAAGATAAGATGTTTGAGTGGTGCAGGAATCAAGGGATATGCTTCAAATCTGAGTAATTGAAGGCCATGCCATCACCCAAATCATGGTTGATGGGAAAACAGAATCCAGAATATGTATTGCTTTCTCTGTAATGTAAGTGTTAACATTTGTGTTCATTGAGAATTCAGTTTAACTCTCCTTCCAGCTATTTTTCTTCCAGGGATCGAAGACCAACGTGGGCTGAGGAGAGGAGGATAAATGCGGAAACATTTGGAATCCCATTGCGCTCAATGCGTGGTCGTGCAGGCTACAGAGGCCGCGGCGGCTACGCGTACAGGGGTGGGCGGGGTCGTGGAGGGAGAGGGAACTATGGCCCTCCCCGTGGTGGCTATCGTGGAGGATTTCGAGGAAGCCGTGGTGGAGATAGAGAGTTTTCAGACTTCGAATACAGGGTAACTCTTCCCACAGTTTCACAACTTTTCTTTTATAATTGTACATATCCTGCTGGAGATTGAAATGGAAGACTGTTCTACTGGGGTAATTTGGAAGTTGTTTCAGAATAATGTCATGCATTCTAAATTTAATATGCTTGGTGGCATATGATAATACATAGTTATAGAGTCATACAACATGGAAACAGGCCCTTCAGCCCACCAAATCCATGCCAGCTGTCAAGCACCCATTTATACCAAACCCATTTTTCTTATTCTCTGAATATTCCCATTGACTCCTGCACGGATTCTACCACTCACCTACACGCTCAGGGCAACTAAATGGCCAGCTAACCTATCAACCCACACCTACTTGAGATGTGGGAGGAAACCGGAGCTCCTGGGGGAAATCCATGCAGTCACAGTGACAGCACCAGAGGTCAGCATTGAACCCGGTCACTGAAGCTGTGAGACAGCAGCTCTTACCAGCTGCGCTACTATGCCTAGAATGCAGGGAAAACTGGAAATAAGACTGATTTTGCCCCACTGTAAATCATTTATTAATGTTTCCATTTTTTCCCCACAGAAGGACAATAAAGTTGCTGCATAGTACACAAGATGGCGTTTGCAAAAGAAGGACTTTAGATCTACTCAGTCCAGAGAAATTGTTTCATTTCAAACTTATTTTTGACAGCAAGAATGAAGAAATTAATTTGCTGTTCATCTGTCACCAGCACTGGTATTTACGTGCTTGACTTCAAAGGGGGAACACGCAATGTCTTGTGGAGAAGGTTCGTCTTTATGATGTTGAGCATTAAATATTTGTCTTTGAAATAGAAGGAAAATTTGTAAATGTATAGATGAGACAAAAAAATACAACTAGTATGTTGGAGCTTTCCAGTATTTTTGCATTGATAATGAGAGCGCTTTCTTATTACTGAAAATGTTTGATAAAATGCTGTCAGTTGCAAGAAATACTGTATGCAGCCGGCCATCTACTGTGATTTGCATTTTGACCCGCTGAGATTCACAGGAAATTACATTGAAAGCTTTTAAGATTTATTTTTTCGGTGAAACAGTAAAACAGCTTTATTGTGCGTAGGGTAAAAAAAAACTTAACACATGGCTGTGCTTGTCTTGTAGTGGGGAAAGATGGGATCAGAAATATTTCATGACACACTCCTCTGATCTTCCCCCCCACCCCCAACCCCTTTGGATGGGGATGAATTGCATATTTCTGCTTTATGAAGGTGTTCTCCAGTAGAATTTTTGATTTTGAACAAAAACATGAGAGGAAAAAGGTTAAGATTCATAGTGTTTTTTAAAAAATTCAGTAAATTTAGCTATGGCATATAAAGCATAAAGGGATCCAAAGAGGAATAATTTTTGAATTAATGTAGATATTACGTGAACAGTTTTTGAACTCTGTTGTTTGCAAGTAATATATAGTGTATGGTTAGTCCCCTGATAACATATTTCCCAAACATTGAGGTTGAAGGTACAAGAGATGAAATTCCTCTGCTGTCCTTGTTAATTTTTCATCTACTTCCTTGCTATGCTTGCCATGTAACAATAAAAGTAACTATACACTAAGTATAATTGAATGACTAACTAATGTCAGTCGTGAGTTTGAGGAAGTAGTTCAGTCACATGAGTCTTTGCTCCTGTGCTTCATGATATCCAAGCTGCTTGATTTGAATTATATTTGTGGTACTTGCTACAGATCTAATATGTTCTCTTTTTATTTGAGTTCTTTATACACTCTAGATGGGGGAGGGGGGAAGCTCTGTTAGATCAGGGGTAAGGGTGCAACTGGGAATCCAGGTCAATGCATAACGAATAACTTCATGCTTATCAGCATGACGAAGCTGTCCTCATTTCTGGCCATAGGTGTGGAAGGTCATTTCTGAGTTTGCTTTCTGCTGCGCCGTACAAGTCTTCCTTCAGTTAGGAATAGCATTAGCAAGTTTGCAATTTCCAGTGAATTTTACTGTTTAAAGGGGGAGGTGGGGAAGTTTGGGAATGCAGTACTTAAGGGAAGGTGAGGATAGGACTTTATTTTAACCTTTGTTCAGAGATGACTCCCACCAATAACAAAATCCAGCGTTGACCCACTTGGCCTGCACTGTTACATCTTGATGGGACATCTGTTTTTGGTAGATGTCATTAATGTTCCATAGAGTTGCACGTGTGTGTTCAGGAGAAAAGGAAACCTGAATTCTTACCTTGCTCTTCAATCGTAACTTGATAGTGTTTTTACAGAATGAATCCCAAATATAATTTAAAAATTTGAATTGATTATCCTGACCTGTGGACTTAATTGTATCATAACAACTGCCTTGAAAGGTGTTATGCAAATCCAGACTGGCAGAAGATTGGTGATAATATGCCACTGTTCAGATGGTATCTCGTGCTTATTTGAATTAAACTGTCCCCTCTTGACATTTGACTGTAAATAGATCAGGTGCTGAGAGGAAGAATTTTCCTACTTTTTCATCCTCCCTCCACTTAGCTGTCAATATTAATCAGATGCTCTTGTTATTTACAGCATGGTGTTTTGGTGTACCTTCTTTATACCTCACTGACTTGACATGCAGTTTTTATTCAGTGATAATAAATAAACCATTGTTCAGTAAATTCTGCTGCCTGGTTACATGTTTGTAGGATTGCATTTATTAGTGGAAAAATGAAGGTGCAATTGATTTGTGTTTGAGAACGGGGTGAAGAATATTTGAACAAATAGCTTTAGTACAACTTTATAGTTTCTAATTTGACAACACCACCCTGGGAATAGGGGAGAGAACAACAAGAGTTTGCAATCCTGATTGCTGTCTGGTTGGATATTGGACAAGTGAGGTCAAATGGGATCAAAGAGA
Organism: Pristis pectinata; assembly: GCF_009764475.1. Classification (NCBI taxonomy): domain Eukaryota; kingdom Metazoa; phylum Chordata; class Chondrichthyes; order Rhinopristiformes; family Pristidae; genus Pristis; species Pristis pectinata. The sequence goes on from NC_067417.1 coordinate 2,315,701, forward strand.
CAAAATAAGGTTTGTAACATGCTGTATCTGCATCCAAAGTTATTCCCTGACCCTCACTGCATTGACGCTGCTGAACTTGGACTTGAGTGAGTTACAGGAGAGCTGTTGATTTCAGTTTCAGTGGCACCTCATGAATGTTGTCGGTGGGGAAGTGTTGAAACTTGCACACTGACACCTGCATTGATGATGAGCCAAATGACCTGCTTGCAATAAACTGAACGGTAGTTCTTTCAATTACAGAGAACTCTTTTGTTAATGCTGTGATTCTGCAAACCTGATGGATTGAGTCACTCAAGGTCACGTTGAGACTTTCATTGTTTTCCCAGCTTGGGTTGGTAGATATTTGGAAAAAGGCAACCCAACCTTGTCAAATAGATGACCAATATATTGAACTTTTGCAAGCGTGTGCAATATTCAGTGGTAGCCAAGTGTAGGGAGACGCTGGCAGCAGATCTATTTGAACACATCTAGAAGTAATTGGGTGGAGTAGAGAGATTCCACAACTTCTTAACCATACCTGCAGTCCAGGGTATAAAACCAGATACCCAATTGCTGGGATGACTGTCTCCACTGTCTTCTCTCTGGAAGGAACCATTATGAGATGACTATCATTGATTTTAACCCAACATCTGGGGATTGTGTGCCCACTACACTGTTGACATCAACATGATAATCTCAGTTGCGATATCTGATGTGAAGCTGGAAGAAGTGGACTTTGATTTATGAGTGGTTGGGATTGTGGAGAGAGACCCTTTATTCTGCACTGAATCCTTGTTGGACTTCTACAGGTAGTCAAAAATGTAGTTTTAATCTTATGGAAATCACTGTCTGTGGTGAAATCATTCAATTACCTGATCATTTACTTCACAGGAGTTTTAAAAGATGGTCTGGGCTTGCATTTTGGTTGTACTGTTTCCCCCTATATATTCAAAGCTGAAACTATTTATTCATTATTCAGTGACATTTTGGCAGAGACATTTTGTTTCCCTCCTTGTTGTTTAGGACTGGGGCAATTTCATTACTTCACTCATTCAAATATAATCAAGTAAGTTTGCAGTATATTTAATCAGGTATCATCTTTGATATTGTCTCAAGATGCATCTTCATTTAGATTGTGTACATAGGTGCTAAAGTAAAGTAACCGTGTTTTTTTTTGAGTGAAGAGATGATTTAAAATCTGGAAGCTTTAAACCAAATGGCTATGTAGATCAGAGGCCTGTTGTCTTGCCTGAATATCTAAATTCTCTGATGCCTCACAGATGTAAACAACATTTAGATTTTAGCTTTTTCCTTTTTGTAATTTTAAAATTGTAAAATAGCTGAACTGGGTGTATTTGTAATAGACCTGCAGATTAAGAAATTGATCTGAAATAATGTTGGGAATTTGGGTGCAGAGTTGTGAATTTTTGTACATGGCCTGGGTTTTGCGAACTGCTGGGAAGTATTTTAATATTCACCTCTTTGGTGCTGTTTGGATTTTGTTGGAGTCGCAACAAACTGCTCCTTTAATGCATTTGTTTTGAGGTAATTTAAGTCCAAATAGATTTAACAATAATGTAAAAGGTTTGGCAGTGTAAGAGATTCTAATGTTGCGCATGGTAATTGGATCCGGTAAGAATTGCAATGTCAATTTTTCAGGTTTGGATTGGAAGTTGGACTAAAAACTATCAATTTATTTATTTAAACTCTTTGTGTAGTTTGATATAAATATGTCAATGAAGGTTGAGTGCCTGTTGTTAGTAAGTGCTGAATTTCATTGTCATTGACAGGTAGATTCCAACAGGATATAACTTGGCTCAAGGCAAAAATGGTTATCACCCCCTCCTCATTACATAATGTATGGACAACAGACAACTGGGAACAGAGGGTGAATGCTAAACCAGTCCCATAAAAAGGGAGCTGGATAAATCACAAACAGGATTAAAGACTGCCTGGCAGGATGGGGTCTGAGCTGATCTAATGTCCTGTGGAGGTTAATAGTTCACATGCTGTTGGCTTTAAATGGCCTGACAAGAGTGGGGGGGGGTGGGTGTAGGTGGATTGCCTGTGATGTAAGAGCCACTGTTGAACAATGGTCCATTTCAAGATAAAACCATCACTGAGCTTCTTACTTTTAATATAGATGTTTTTTTTCTTTAAAAAAATTCTAGTTCTTCGTTAAATGAACAAATTTTATATAGAATGAACATTTGAAGGTGAAACATTGATTCCTGGTCAGGTGTGGAATTCCCATCAAAAACACTGCCTCGTTCCAGTTTTTGATTTGAGGAATTAAAGTGCTGGAGCACCAAATCAGTGTGTATAAATTCCGTGCTTTGAGATATGTCCATTGTGACCGTGAGTGTAGCAGTGACAGAATAGAGTTTAACATGTGAATGGAAAATGTGAGGATAGATACACCCATTAATCTTAAAGCTTATGGTTTTTTTGTGTAATGGTTCCCCATAAATTGGTCTTCAGAAGGAAAAATGTAATGCCTTTCCCACAATGGGTGTGCAGGAATCTATTAACATTGGGTGGTTTTTATGTTCCTTTACATTCAGTTAAGTGACCTAAAAGTTACAAGTGAAAATTGATAAACTAATACCTTTTTTTGAGTTGGGGGTTTGTTAAATGTGTTCTTGGTATTTTTGAATGATGAGGAATTACAGTCCTATTTGTTATCTTGGTAATTGTCTAGATGTTAGAATTATCACCTTAGAATTACAATTCTTTCCTGTTGGGCTGCATTGAACATTGTTATTTGCCAACTTCTGGAATTGGAGAAGAGTGAAGGAAAGACGGACCAGGACGTCCTCAATGATACTCCATTGCTTTTTCAGGCTGGTGCTCTTGTTGATTAAGGGAGTTCAGTCGTAGGAGATGGCACATAGGTTTGAAATTGAAGATTTAACCATTAATCAAATCAACTTTCTTGCCATCAACTAGGGCTTCTGGTTTCACCATTAAATGAACTGGAATAGTGGGGGAGGGGGGAGAGTCTGTAAATCTCGAACCACTGGATTATCTTCATGTACAGTATCTTGACCTAGGAGTAAAGGGTCCTCTGGTAATAAGAATGAGATGGAATCATTTTTGAGTCAGGAAAATAAATATTGATAACACTTGATGTTTGAAAATAGTGGGCAGTGGTTAAAGATGGTCTCTGTAACTATTAAGAAAAATTCTGTACATTCAAATCTAAGGCATGATCAAGTAGCAATAATAGATTTCATGTACTATTCTGCCAGAGAGGTCACAATCCTGAGTTTGCAGGCTCTCTTTTGTACGGATTTGTTTCTGAAACATGAGCCCCTTGTTTCTCCTATCCCCTCCTCCACCACCACCCCACTGTGCAGCAGAATTAAATCAAGACAGTTGGATTTTACAATTTTTTTTAAAAACTGGGCATTAATTGACTGATTTTTGACCTGAAAGCATAACATTTCCTAATGAGCTTTCTTGATGAATTGTACCTCTGTGTCTATGTATGTACTTCGAACACCTTAATAAAAAAAATTAAATTCACTGGGAGTTTTCATGTGTGAAATTTATGTATGATTTCTTGATTGATTACTGAACGCTTTGTTGGAAAGTTGATGCTTATCGTGCCTCAATGAGATTTTTAAACGTGTAGTGTAGAATCACACACCATAGAAAGGAGGTCATTGGGTCCATCATACTAGTGCTAGCTCTTTGGGAACAATTATCCAATTAGCCCCTCTCTCCTGAGCTGTTTTCTTAGCCCTACAGTTTTTTTCCCCCCCAAGTATTTATCCACTTCCCCTTTGCAACTTAATGGAATGCTTCCATTGTTTTTTCCAGACAGTACAAGTCCTGAGCAGTCTTGGGGGAGAAGCACAACCTCTCCCTTGTTACCTTAACTCGTGTTTCCATGTAGCCATCTTTAAGAGTTGAGCAGAGGACTTTGCAGTGTCATCATTTATGAATAAATTCTATTTGTTTTCCTATTACTGATTCCCAATTTGGAAACATACATTTCCTCAACAGATGTGTACAGTAATTTCTGAAGCAAATTTAAACATTCTAACACTTTTGACAGTTATCTATTTGCATTGCACATTATCAAATGTATTGTACACTGTCATGGATTTGAATAAACTCTGCAACTTGCTTTTTGCCCATAACTAGAGCCCACAATTGACAGTAAAGTAAGTGATCAAATACTTTGTACACCCTGCTCTCATTCACAGAAACACATCCGTGACTTTTGATTTGAAGTCTGACCCAAAAATGCTGTGAGCTGTGGCAGCTATCACAGAGTCTGTGTATCTAGTGGTCAATTAACACAATGTTCTTGGAGAAAATATTGAGAAATATGAAAAATACGTGAAGGAAAAACCCAAATATTGAAAAGTATAGAAATGGAGGATTATTCTATTATGCAAATCTGTGCTCAGTGGTTTAATTTCTCCCTAAATAATCACCAAGATGTGTGTTCTCCAACTCCATCTGTTCCTAAACCCTACAGCACCTCTACTCTTAAATGACTCCTTCAGTGACCAAGATTGTTGAATTGTGTGGTCTGAAAATGCACTTGGATGTTTTACTATGCTGAAGCTTCTACCTAAACCCTGAAAAAAAGCAAGGGTTTTAAAATTGGATTCATTTTCAAATATTTCAATAATATTTTATGGAATAAAAGCACTGGTATATGGGTTTTCAACAGACCAATCGGGTCATCATTTCCCCAGAGTTTACCTCTGATGTCACCCTCTCATCCATAACTTCCTGGATTGAAAAGGTGATCAATGGGCTAAGATGCTGGTCAAATATGTGCTGCTGCTGTTCTATGTGTAAAAACAATGTGACGTAAAATATTCTTCAACTGAGAAGCTGCATCTTAAATAGTTGGTACAGTGTGAACAGGTTGTTTCATTTTCACACAAAAGCAGGTTTCTCTAATAGTGTTGATTAGGTCTCCAGAAAAAAATTGAGATGTTGAACATATACAAAACTTAATGAAAAAGCAAACCGACTACAAAATGCTGGAAATCTGAAATATAAAAAAAATTCTGGAATCACTCAGCAACTCAGCCAGCATGGGGAGGGAAAACAAGTTTAATGTTTTATCAGAACTAGGACAATTTTGAAGACATGTTTTAAGTTGTGGAAAAGTGTGTTGGAGTGATAAAAGGGAATATAGATAGGATGGAGACCAAGGCATGATGCAGACAATATTGCTGCCAACTTGAGGTAAACTTGTAAATTGCAACTGATCTGCCTGAAGGCAGTGTAAATAGAAGAAAAAAACGCTAAAATTGGGAGCTGCCGTTGTTGGAAATCTAAAATAAAAATAAGGTTGGAAATAACCAGCAGGTCAAGAAGCCTCCGTGAAGAGGGAAAGACTGAGTTAATGTTATAGTTTGATGATGTATCGTGAGAACTGGCCATTAAAAACAGAAAATGATGAAAATAATCAGCAGCACTGGAAGGAGAGAGTGTTAACATTTCAGGTTGAAGAACTTTAGTCAGAATTGGGAAAGAGAAAAGGTAAGTTTTAAGTTGGAGAGCAGGTTGGTGGGGGTGGGTAGTACAACCGGAATACCTGTGGTAGGGTGAGGCCAGGGATGCTGTGGTGATAAGTAATGGCTGTTGGGTTGGTGGCAGCAGTTGGAGAGTGATAATCCAGAGAAAATGCAGGGGCTGTTTGACGGCCGCTCAGGCTGTGCTAATGGAGAGAGGAAACTGGCTCTAAGCAGGAGCTATGGTTCAGGAAGTGGGGAAACAGAGGCACTTGTCTGGGAAGTCTCATCACCAGAACAAGTACAATGGAGAATGGAATGAAGGCGGGGTGGCAGGAAGTAGACAGGCCATGTGAAGGTGAAAACGGTGGGAATTGGCAGCAGAAGTAATAAAATGTTTGAGTTCTGTGTGAGGAAGCAACACCAATGCAGTCGTTGGTGTCCCAGAAAGAAGAATTGAGGCAGGGGCTTCTAAGTGGGTCTGAAACGAAGACTTCCACTATTCCAAAGAAAGAGCTTGGGGTTGTGCGAGTTCACATAGTTTCTCCAGCTCAAAGGAGTAGTTAAGTGGAATTAAAGGAGGATTTGGAGACACTAGACTAGATGCTGGGATCTGGAGCAACAAACAATCTGCTGGAGGAACTCTGGGTCAACCCGCATTTGGGAGAAGTGCAGAGGGGGGAGGAGGAGGAATTGTCGAGCAGAGCTCCAAAATGCAGAGAGATCTCTATCTCCTTACGATGTTAGGGAGCTGTTCAGCCCGCTGAGTTAATCTCTGACCCAATCCCATTTTTTCCCCCGTAACCTCTACTCTCAAATGCCAAATTTAAGAACCTTAGATACTACCACCAGCTGCTTACACAAGGGAAAATTTACAGTGGTCAATTAACCAAACAACTGGCACTTCTTTGGGATGTGGAAGGAAACTGCACCTGTGGAAACCCACACAGTCACAAGGAGAACTTGTAAGCTCCATACAAAGTACCAGAGGTCAGACAAACCTTTGTTGCTGCAGCTGTGAGATGGTTCTGTAACCTGCAGCACCCAGAGGATAGCTTGGTCAGGCTCAGTAGGTTTCTACAGGAGTTTAAAGGCAACTTCATGGAGATGTACAAGATCCTGAGGGATCTGGATAGGGAGAAACCAGAATTTTGGATCAATGTTCAGATATTTTTCAGGCAGAGAGAGATTCTTAATAAGCAGGGAAAAGTTAGCCATGGATAGACAGGAATATGTAGTTGAGATTACGATCAGATCAGTCTTGAGAGGCCAAAAGTAGCCTGTTCCTAATTTGTACTTCAGTATGGAAAGGGTGGTTATCTGAACTTGTTCAGTGTTGAATCACGAGGCCTTAGATGTACTTAGTAAGAAGATGAGGTGCTGTTCCTCAAGCTAGCTTTGGTCCTCATTGAAACAGTGCAAGAGGTCGAAGACAGATGTGGGTGTGGTGTGGAGGACACGACTTTCAGGCAGCCAGAAGCTTCAGGATCACTCATGCAGATTGAACAGTTGTGTTCAGCAAAATAGTCACCCAATCCACATTTTCTTTCTTCAATGCAGCAGAGACCACATTGTGAGCATTGAATGCAGTACTCCAGATTACAGGAAATATAAATGAATCACTGATTCACCAGGAAGGAATCTTCTGGAGTCCCTGACTGGCTTTGGAGGCAGTGCAGAGGAGGTTCACCAGGATGATTCCAGAGATGAGGGGGTTAGCCTATGAGGAGAGATTGAGCCGCCTGGGACTATACTCACTGGAATTCAGAAGAATGAGAGGGGATCTTATAGAAACATGTAAAATTATGAACGTGATAGAAAAAATAGAGACAGGAAGGTTGTTTCCACTGGTAAGTGAGAACATGTCCTCAAGATTCGGAGGGATAGATTTAGGACGGAGATGAGGAGAAACTGCTTTTCCCAGTGAGTAGTGAATCTTATGGGATTCTCTGCCTGGGGAAGCAGTGGAGGCTACCTCATTAAATATATTTAAGATACAAATAGATTTTTGCATAGTAGGGGAATTAAGGGTTATGGGGAAAAGGCAGGTAGGTGGATCTGAGTCCACTGCCAGATCAGCCATGATCTTATTGAATGGTGGAGCAGGCTCGACGGGCCAGATGGCCTCCTCCTTCTCCTATTTCTTATGTTCTTCTGGTGGAAACAGAAATAAAAGGACAAATGTTGTATGTCCTGCAGTTGAATGAGAAGGAGAATGGATGTTGGTGGAGACTGAAGTGAACCAGTGAATTACAGAAGGAAAAGCCCCTGCAGAACAATTAATGGAGAGGGGTGGGAAACTTTTCACATGTTGGCCTCATTTTTAAGGTGGTGCAAATTCTGCAAGGTGATCTGTTGAATGTGGAGTGTGGGATATGGAACAAATGCAGTTGGAAGCCCTGTCCTCTTTGGTGGAGGGGAAGCTATGATTCCAGGAGAAGGATTTGTCTTGGAACCGTGTGGAAATTGTCATCAGCAGGACAGATGGAACAGAGATTGGAATGGAATCAGTACAGGAAGTGAGTTGGGAGGAGGTGCCGTCAAGATAGCATGAAGGTCTGTGGGCTTGTTACTGTTAACCTCTCCTCCGACATGGAGAAAGACGCACTGAGAAAAGGAAAGGGAGAGTCAGATGGACAATGCGAAAGTGGAAGCACGAAGGAAACTGGCAGCAAAGGTGATAAAACTAAATGTTGCAAAAGAGAATGAAGCAGCCCCAATATCATCTTCAATGGATGAAGGGGTGAGGGACTGAAACAAGAATGATTTCACATACCCTCCAAGGAGGTGGGCAAAGCTGAGTCCATGCAGATTCCCCACCTCCTCATTTCAGTCCTGAACAACCTACCTGCCCCTTATTCTGAGACTGTGCCCCTGGTTCTTGTCTCCTCAGCCAGGGAAAACATCCACTCTGCATTTAGTCTGTCAAGCTCTGTAAGAATTTGTGAGCTCTCTCATTCTGCTTCGGGAGTGTGTCAGGGGAGGGAGAATGTGAGAGCGGAGCGGAGGATGGTGTCAGAGTGAGGGCTGAGTGCCACTCAAGGAGGAAGGATGGAGGAGGGCCAGAGTGACGGGGGCGGGGCCAGAGCGACGGGGCGGAGCCGGAGTGACGGGGGCGGGGTCAGTGACGGGGGCGGGTCCAGTGGCGGGGCGGGGCCGGGGCGACGGGGCGGGGTCAGTGACGGGGGCGGGTCCAGTGGCGGGGCGGAGCCGGAGTGACGGGGGCGGGGTCAGTGACGGGGGCGGGTCCAGTGGCGGGGCGGAGCCGGAGTGACGGGGGCGGGGTCAGTGACGGGGGCGGGTCCAGTGGCGGGGCGGAGCCGGAGTGACGGGGGCGGGGTCAGTGACGGGGGCGGGTCCAGTGGCGGGGCGGAGCCGGAGTGACGGGGGCGGGGTCAGTGACGGGGGCGGGGTCAGTGACGGGGGCGGGGCCGCCGCTTCGCCCGCCGACGGACGGACGGAGGGAGGAGCCGCTGCTTCGCCCGCCGACGGACGGACGGAGGGAGGAGCCGCTTCGCCCGCCATGTCCGTGGTCTTCGTCCCGCAGCGGCTGCGGAGCAAATGCGAAATAAACCAGGCGACCATCCAGAAGGTGAGCGGGGTTCGGGCCCGGCCTCCCGGTCACGGTCCCAGGCCGGCCGGGTCGGACCTGGCTCCCCGCCGCCGGGGCTGTGGGTGCGGTGTAAGGCCGCGGCCTGGCGCCTGGAGTCCGGGGCGGCTGTGGGGTGGGGAGCGGGGTGGGGAGGGGGACAGGGTGGGGGTGAGGGAGGGAGGGTGAGGGTCGGGGTGGGGTGAGGGAGGGAGGGGAGGGTGAGGGTCGGGGTGGGGTGAGGGAGGGAGGGGAGGGTGAGGGTCGGGGTGGGGTGAGGGAGGGAGGGGTGGGGTGAGGGAGGGAGGGTGAGGGTCGGGGTGGGGTGAGGGAGGGAGGGGAGGGTGAGGGTCGGGGTGGGGTGAGGGAGGGAGGGGAGGGTGAGGGTCGGGGTGGGGTGAGGGAGGGAGGTGAGGGTGAGGGTCGGGGTGGGGTGAGGGAGGGGAGGGTGAGGGTGAGGGTCGGGGTGGGGTGAGGGAGGGAGGGGAGGGTGAGGGTCGGGGTGGGGTGAGGGAGGGAGGGGAGGGTGAGGGTCGGGGTGGGGTGAGGGAGGGAGGGGAGGGTGAGGGTCGGGGTGGGAGAGGGTGAGGGGTGGGGTGAGGGAGGGAGGGTGAGGGGTGGGGTGAGGTGGGGTGAGGGAGGGAGGGTTGGGGTGAGGGTAGGGCCGGGGTCGGGGTGAGGGAGGGGCCGGTGGGCCCCTTGCCCTCTGGGTACGAGCTTCTGACGCCGGGTGTCACTGGGAGGCGCCAGTCCCGGGCTGGGCTGAGGGTGGGTTGGGGTTTGGGGCGCACCGGCTCAAGGAGGGGGTCTGCCTGACTCTGGGGGAGAGGGTGCCCTGACCTGGGTTTTGGGCGGGGGTTCTGGTGACGGGTTGGGAGCCAGTTTGGGGAGGGGGGTGGGGGTGGGGGTGGGGTGGGTGTCAAGTGCTGGGTGGCGATGGATGCCGGGGTTGGGCGGATAGAGCTTTGGTGTTGGGTCAGGCTGGCGGTTCAAGAGCTTTATAAATGTTGTGAGAGTCTCTGCCTCCACCACTTTCGCAAGCTGCGTGTTTCGATTGTAACCCCCACCTCCCCCCCACTGGGTGAAAAAACAATTCTCCAGTCCCCTCTAAATCCCTGTCTCATTTAGTAAGACAAATTACAATTACATGTTGTAAGCCAGATACAATTACAACATTTAGAAGACATTTGGATAGGTACTTGGATGATGAAGGGAGTAGAGGGATACAGGCCCAATGTAGGCAAGTGGGGTTAGCATAGATAAGCATCATGGTCAGCAGGGACAAGGTGGGCTGAAGGGCCTGTTTCTGTGCTGTACAACTCTATGACTCTAAGTAATGAGGATATAGCCTGTAACCAAACATTCCTATCGAAGGTGTATGAAATTCAACAAACTGCAGTCAGTAACACAACCAAACGTCCTGCCGCAAGATATATATAGGGTTTATAAGTACATTCACTTCAAAGGGGACAGGGATGGAGGTAAAAGAGGTGGGGGAGTGGCTTTGCTGATCAGGGACAGTGTCACAGCTGTAGAAAGTGAGGATGTCCTGGAGGAATCATCCACTGAGTCAGTGTGGGTTGAGGTCAGAAACAGGAAGGGAGCGATCACCCTATTGGGAGTATTCTACAGACCCCCCAATAGCAGCAGAGACACTAAGGAGTAGATCGGAAGGCAGATTTTGGAAAGGTGCAAAAATAACAGGATTGTTGTCATGGGTGATTTCAACTTCCCTAATATTGATTGGCACTTGCTTCATGTAACGGGGATAGATGGGGTAGAGTTTGTTAGGTGTGTCCAGGAAGGATTCCTGACACAGTATGTGGACAGGCTGACTAGAGGAGAGGCTGTACTGGACCTGGTACAAGGCAATGAGCCTGATCAGATTTCTCGGTGGGAGAGCTTTTTGGAGATAGTGACCATAACTCCTTGACCTTTACCACAGCCTTGGAGAGGGATAGGAGCAGACAATATGGGAGAGTATTTAATTGGGGGAGGGGGAATTATGATGTTATTAGCAAGAACTTGGGAGCGTAAATTGGGAACAGATATTCTTGGGAAAGTGCACAGTGGAAATGTGGAGGTTGTTTAAGGAATACTTGCATGGGGCTCTGGATAGGTTTGTCCCATTGAGGCAGGTTAAGGATGGTAGAGTGAAGGAACCGTGGTTGACAAGAGACGTAGAATGTCTTGTCAAGAGGAAGAAAGAAGCTTACCTGAGGTTTAGAAAGCATGGATCAGACAGGGCTCTGGAGAGCTACAAGGTAGCCAAGAGGGAGCTTAAGAATGGACTTAGGAGAGCTAGAAGGGGGCATGAGAAGTCCTTCGCGAGTAGGATCAAGGAAAACCCCAAGGCATTCTACACGTGAAGAATAAGAGGATGACTAGAGTGAGGGTAGGACCAATCAGGGATAGAAGAGGAAACGTGCCTGGAGTCAGAAGAGGTAGGGGAGGTTCTTAATACTTCAGTATTCACCAGTGAGAGAAACCTTGCCCTTTGTGAGGATGGCATACAACAGGCTGATACGCTAGGGCATGTCGACGTGAGGAAAGAGGATGTGCTGGAACTTTTGAAGAACGTTAGGATAGATAAGTCACGGGCCAGGTGGGATATATCCAAAGTTATTACGGGAAGCGAGGGAAGAGATTGCTGCGCCTTTGGTGATGATCTTTACATCCTCATTGGCCACAGGAATAGTGCCAGATGATTGGAGGGTGGCAAATGTTGTTCCTTTGTTTAAGAAAGGAATTACAGATCAATGAGTCTTACTTCAGTGGTGGGCACATTACTGGAGAAGATTCTTAGAGACAGGATTTTATGAGCATTTGGAGAAGCATAAGGACAGTCAGTATGGCTTTGTGAGCAGCAGGTTGTGTCTCACAAGCCTGATTGAACTCTTTGAAGATGTGACAAAGCACATTGATGAAGGTAGAGCAGTGGATGTGGTGTACATGGATTTCAGTAAAGCGTTTAATAAGGTTCCTTATGGAAGGCTCATTCAGAAAGTCAGGAGGCATGGGATCCAGGAAAACTTGACTGTGTGGATTCAGAATTGGCTCGTCCATAGAAGACAGAGGATGGTTGTAGAGGTCAGTGACCAGTGGTGTTCTGCAGGGATCTGTTCTGGGACCCCTGCTCTTTGTGATTTTTATAAGTGACTTGGATGACGATATGGAAGGGAGGGTTACAATGGGACATTGATAGGATGCAAAGTTGGGCTGAGAAGTGGCAGATGGAATTCAACCCGGTAAAGTGTGAAGTGATTCACTTTGGAAGGCCGAATTTGAAGGCAGAATACAAGGCTAATGGCAGAACTCTTAGCAGTGTGGAGGAACAGAGGGATCTTGGGATCCGTCCATAGATCCCTCAAAGTTAGTGCGTAAGTTGATAGGGTTGTTAAGAAGGCGTACGGTGTGTTGACCTTCATTAGTCGGTATTGAGTTCAAGAGCCGTGAGGTGATGTTGCAGCTCTGTAGAACTCTGGTTAGACCACACTTGGAGTATTGTGTTCAGTTCTGGTCGTCTCATTATAGGAAGGATGTGGAAGTTTTAGAGATGGTGCGGAGGAGATTTACCAGGATGCTGCCTGGATTGGAGAGCATGTCTTGTGAGGATAGGTTGAATGAGCTGGGGCTTTTCTCTTTGGAGAGAAGGAGGATGAGACGTGACTTGATAGAGGTGTACAAGATGATAAGAGGCATAGATGCAGTGGACAGTCAGAGACTTTTTCCCAGGGTGACAATGGCTAACACAAGGGGACATAATTTTAAGGTGATTGGAGGAAGGTATAAGGGGATGTCAGAGGTAAGTCTTTTACACAGAGAGTGGTGGGTGCGTGGAATACACTGCCAGCAGAGGTTGTGGGAGCAGATACATTAGAGACATTTAAGAGACTCTTAGACACATGAATGATAGAGAAATGGAGGGCAATGTGGGAGGGAAGGGTTAGATAGAGCAGGATAAAATGTCGACACAACATTGTGGGCCGAAGGGCCTGTACTGTGCTGTAGTGTTCTATGTTCAATACACAATATACACTGCAACTACCTTTCATTACAGTCTGATAGTGTAGATCCCATCAAACCATACCCAGCCGTGGTCTTGCATAAACATGTTATTCCTAACTGCCCTCTGATGACGACTGGTAAGCCATTCAGTTCTGTTGAAGCCACTTTGTCCTTCAGAGGCTCACTCTAACTTTCTAATAGAGTCGTAGGCCATGCAGCCCGCACCCCAAGCCTGCTCTGTCAGCCGATGTAGTGGCTGAAATCCTGCTGTTACCTTAATGTACAAGGCTCCTTGGCTCAATCAATGATTTGATGGACCTTTAGTAAAAGTGGCAATGTTTTTGCTTTCAGTTACTTGATGAGAACAACCAGTTAATTCAGTGCATTGTGGAGTATCAGAACATTGGCAAGGCTGCAGAGTGCACGCAGTAAGTCATCGAGTGTCTGACTTCATGGGAGGGAGGGGAAATTGGGTTGGAACGGTATTAATACTCAGGATTGAAATGAGTTGCTAAGTTTAAGTCGCTCATATTTATTTAAAATGAATACAAAAGATACATTATGAAACAGTAAAACGTCATTTAAATATCAACTTGCAACAGTAAATTTATGGGAGAGGAGAAGGTCGATTTTCCCCATGATGGGGGAGAAAAGTTATTGAGGCTATTTTCCCATCCCAGTACTTCAGCAACCTTGCAGTTTACAACTCGTGTTCTTTGGGTACTCTTGGACGGTGCTGAGGGGTTACTGCCTCCTTTCAGGTCCTGAGTTCCAGATCCACTCTCACAGGTGGAAGCCTCAATCCTCACCTCCTCTCAATTAACAAATAGAACCATAGAACCATACAACACAAAACAGGCCCTTCGGCCCACCATGTTGTGCCATCCATCAAACCACCCTCACACTATCTAACCCTTTCCTCCCGCATATCCCTCTATCTCACATTCCTCCATATGCCTATCCAACAAACTCTTGAACCTGTCCAATGTATCTGCCTCCACCACCACCCCAGGCAGTGCAAATGTCCTGTGGTTAGCCCTTTCTGCCTAGAGAAATAGGAATTTCCTGATAACTCTGCTGAGGTCTTCATTAATTTTTTAGACGAGGATTAAATCTCTCTTGTCTCTCCCTGGCTCCCAAACAGCCCTCAACCTAGGTCACTCCTCATTATCAAATTTTCCAGCCCTGGAGAATCTCCTCTGCACCCTGCTCTGTTGCCACCACAACCTTTTCTGTGGTGTGGTGACCAGAACCACACTGACAGTGTTACCATACACTGTTCTGCAGTCTTGTTTAATATGATTTCAGTATATTCTTCCTGCTCTTGTACTGTTTTACTTGGCCAGTAAAGTTTCTCGTATGCCTTCCTCACCGTTTCATCCGCCCACCCAGCCTTCAGGGGTATCTGGGCATGCTCCAAGTCCCCTCTGTGTTTCTGAGTGCCCTCCCATTTGTTGTTTCCCCTCCCCTGATCCATGAACTTGCTTCTGTAGATTGAACATGTCAGGTTCTGCTTCCTTGACCTGTCCATTGAGACCTTCCTAAGGTCCACAACATTCGTTCTCACTTTGGCCACACTCTTAATTTCAGTATCATTTGTTAACTTCATCATTGTGGTTCTCCATGTAAATTCCAAAAAAAGGTTAATTACTCTGATTTATCATTAAATATTTAAGTTATTGTGGCCCACTGGTTTCCAGCAGGGTGCAGTCAGTTGGGTTTGTCACCTTGGGAGAAACACTGAATGATTGTGAACTGTCTTGTGGTCAGAGAGTGAAAGGGAGTTTATCGTGAGTCAGTTATCAGGAATCGGAATTGCTGGTTTCTTGCAAATTTCCACTGTTTAGCCCCTTGGGTTAAAGGTGGACAACTTCAGCATTGGACAGCAGACCTCTGGACTCCTCTCTCACATTATACAGCAACTTGTGGCGGGAGTAAACACGAACCTGCAAATGCTGGAATCTGGAGCAAAAAAAAACAAACTGACCCGAAATGTCGACTGTCCATTTCCCTTCACAGATGCTGCCTGACCCACTGACTTCCTCCACCAGTAGGTTTTTTTTGCTCATGCTGGGAGGAAGCTTGAATGGACCTTCAACAAAGGCAGAGACCTGTTGGCCTGTCCTTGTGCTGTAGATTATGTCCTGCCAGTGATTGTACCTACTTCAGGAGGAGATCTCTGGTTGTGAAATGCTTTGGGATGTTCTGAATTGGTCAAAGGTGCCATGGTAGCACAACAGCAGCACAAAATAGGGGGCTATGTGGGAGGGAAGGGTTAGACAGATCTTAGAGCAGGATAAAATGTTGGCACAACATTGTGGACCAAGGGCCTGTAGTGTGCTGTAGTGTTCTATGTAACTCTTTTTAATGCCACGTTGTTGATTGTCTCTTCCCTCTGTGCCTGTGTCCCCATCACATCCACTCTCCTGTTCCCTGTATCCTGCTTCACGGGGTTAACTTTGCACTTTGTTGAGGCTCTAAGCTATACAGCGGAGCAGACTCAGTGGGCTGAATGGCTGAATTCTGCTCCAAGGTCTTATGGTCTCTCTCTTTGGAATTTCTCACTCTTTCCAATTCCTTCTGTGTGACTGTCCCCACATGTTTAGCCCACACTATGTGGGTGACACTTCTGCAGCCACCAATTCCCTCTGATCCCTTGTTGGTTTCTGCTGCATTCATTTACAATGTTGCTCCAAAGGCTGGAATAACTTACGTTATATTCTCCCAAATTGTCCCTCTGTGTCTCCACAACTTTTTCTTCCCTCAGGAGCAGGCTTCTTGCATTGACTGTGCCCAGGGTGACTCCAGCAATGGTTCACCCCTGCCACAGACCCACCCCGAGTACCCTAATAATGTGCTCATGAACCTACTTACAGGCTTCATCGGCTTTTCTTGAATACCAGAGAATTCCAGCGCTTGTTTGCGTTGACTACACCTCCACTGCTTGAACCTATGAGGAGGAGAGACCACTTCCTCTGGCTGATCCCTGGGAAGGTGTAAGCCCAGTACAGTACAGAGGGTGTAGCATTGGTTCACTGGCAGCTTGAGCTCTGGACCACTGAGACAGAGACTTGGGTTCAAACCCACCATGGCAGCTGTATGAAGGGGGCAGTGCACACACTTCTGTCTACATCAACAGTGCTGAGGTTGAAAGGGTTGAGAGCTTCAAGTTCCTAGGAGTGAACATCACCAAAAGCCTGTCCTGGTCCAACCATATAGATGCCATGGCCAAGAAAGCTCACCAATGCCTCTCAGGAGGCTAAAGAAATTTGGCATGTCCCTTTTGACCCTCACCAACTTTTATCGATGCACCATAGAAAGCATCCTATCCAGATGCATCATGGCTTGGTATGGCAACTGCTCTGTCCGAGACGGCAAGAAACTGCCGAGAGTTGTGGGCACAGCTCAGCACATCACAGAAACCAGCCTTCCCTCCATGGACTTTATCTACACTTCTCACTGCCTCGGTAAAGCAGCCAACATAATCAAAGATCCCACCCAGCCTGGACATTCTCTCTTCTCCCCTCTCCTATTGGACAGAAGATACAAAAGCCTAAAAGCACATACCTCCAGGCTCAAGGACAGCTTCTATCCTGCTGTTATAAGACTATTGAACAGCTCCCTAGTACGATAAGATGGACTCTTGACCTCGCAATCTACCTCGTTATGACCTTGCACCTTATTGTCTGCCTGCACTACACTTTCTCTATAGCTGTTACACTTTATTCTGCATTCTGTATTGTTTTACCTTGTACTACCTCAGTGCACTGTGTAATGAATTGATCTGTATGAACAGTATGTAAGACAAGTTTTTCACTGTACCTCGGTACCTGTGATGATAATAAACCAATTCCAATAAATACATCTGGATCTAAACTATAAAATCAGAAAATGCAGAAAAGATTCACAAGGAGGGCTTGAGTTACGAGGAGAAACCGGATAGGTTGGGACTGTTTTCCCTGGAGCATAGGAGACAGAGGGGTGACATAGAGGCATATAAAATCATGAAGGGCATAGATAATGTAGATGGTCACAATCTTTTTCCCAGGTTGGGAGAATCTAAAAGTAGAGGGCATAGATTTAAGGTGGGGGGACGCGTGGTGGTGGTACGACTTAAAATGGACCTGAGGGGCATCTGTTTCACACAGGGTGGTGGGTATATCGAATGAGCTGCAGGGGTAGATGCAGGTACAATTGCAATGCTTAAGACATTTGGACAGGTACATGGATAGGAAAGGTGCCTCTATAAGGTCACCTCTCAGTCTCCTGTGCTCCAGGGAAAAGGTTTAGAGGGATATGAGCCAGACACAGACAAATGGGACTAGCTCAGTTAGGCAACTTAGTCGGCATGGACAAGTTGGGCCGAAGGGCTTGTTTCTGTGCTGTGTAGTTCTATAGAGGGAGCTTCAATCTGTATCTAACCTGTGCTGAGCCTGCTGTAGGAGTTTCATGGGTTGGTGTCAAGGGAGTTCAGTCTGTATACAACCCATATCTTATCAGGGAGAAAGGTCAATGGTGAATTAGCCTATTAGATGAAATGGATGATGATGGGTTGTGGAGTCAGGCTGCAGTGTTTGCAGGCACTGCTTCATGTTGACAGTTTGTTCAGTGTGAATGTGTCTGGGCTCGACTGTAACCTGATGCCAGCGCCCACAACTGCTGCTGTTGTTGGTGCAGATGCTCTGCAGAAGGTTTCATTCCAGTCTGGCAGGTTTGTGACAGAAAACTCGCTGCTTGTGTTGGCTTTCAGCTCCTGAAGTCTTGCATTTCTTTCACACCTTTCTTGGCTGTGGGCTGTCCGAAAGCACTTCACAAACAGTGAAATGTGTTTAAAATGTAGTCACTGTTACAGGAAATGCAGCAGCCATTTTGTGCGTAGCAAGCTCTCATGAGAAGCAATGTGCTAATAATTTGAGAGTTTGTGGTGTCTTGCAATAATAAGCTCAGGCCCATGACGTGATATGACCACCAGGTCCAGGAACAGCTACTTCCCTACAACCATCAGGTTCTTGTACCGACCTGCACAACCCTAATCCCACCTCAGCAATGGAACACTACGGACCACCTCTTGCACTGCCGTGGACCTGTCTCTAATTGTCCCTTTTATTTGCACTGATGTCTTGTTTTGCACAGTCTTTTTTCTGTCTAAATTACACTGTCTTGTGTAATTTATGTATAATCAATACTCTGTGTGTTCCCTGAACTTGCGTGCCTGTGATACTGCTGTCAGCATGTTTTTCATTGTACCTGTACCTCACTGTACTTATGCACGTGACAATCATCTTGACTTGATTGTTATCCAAAGTGTTGTCATGGGATCTTTGGCACTCGTGAGAGAGAGAAGGTGGCAGCTGTATTTTAAAACCAAATGATTGCACCTCTGGCATTGCAGCAGCTGACGTGCTCAAAGATGCCCAGTTGGGTTTTGCCACGATCACTTGGCTCCAGACCTCATCACACCATCGATCCAAACGTGGACCAAAGAGATGAATCCCAGAGGTGAGAGGGACTGCCCTTCACATCTTGGCAGCATTTGACCGAGTGTGGCATCAAGGTGTCCTGGTATAACTGAAGTCAATGGTGATCAAGGGAAGACGTTCCAGTGGCTGGAGTCATACCTCACTGAAGAGAGGTTGTGGTTATCAGAGGTCAGTCCTCCTAGTCTCAGGACATCTCTGCATAAGTTCCTCAGGGCCGTGTCCTCGGCCCAACTGACTTCAGTTGTTTCATCAATGACCTTCCTGCCATCATTGGGTAAGAAGTGGGATGTTCACTGATGATTGCACAGTGTTCTATTCCATTTGTAACTCCTCAGCAAATGAAGCAGCCCACGCCTGCATGCAGCAAGACAGAAGAGTCCAACACTAGCAAAAGAGTCTAACCACCTACCCTTGATATTCAGTGGCATCACCATGGCAGAGTCCTGCACCAGAAACAACTTGGGGCTCTCTATTCTCCAGAAACAACTGGACCAGCCACACACACACGCTGGCTGCAAGAGCAGGTCAGAGGCTGGGTATCCTTTGGTGAGTGATCACCTCCTGATACCCCAAACCTTTCCAAGATCTGCCAATCGTTTCATTTCCCCCTCAATCCTGATGCAAGGTCCCGACCTAAAATGTTTCTTTTGTCTTCTCTGATAACTGTGTGATTTGACCTATTGCTGCCCTAGCTGTTAATGGACTGATTACAGGTTCTGGGGCTCTGGATTTTGGTCATTTTATTGCCTTCCTGTGAACATTTCTTGGTGGATCTCGAGCTCTGAGGCATCGTCGGGGGCTGGAACAGCACGAGCACCACTTTGATGCAGTCTTCACTCTGTACCCCAGCTGCCAGAGAGAGGACTTGAATCTCTCTCTGACAGAAAACACAGCTCAATAACATGCTCTTATTTCTGTCTTTAATTCAGCAAATCATCTCAAACTGTTTTCCTGGGAGCATTATTAAGATCCAGGGGGATCCTGGGGGAGAGGATGTTCAAGAAGGTGGGAAGATTTCTGCAGGCAGCTCCAGAGCTGGAGCCTCATTGGCCGAAATCAGGAGTGCAGGAAACTCAGGGCTGTGAGGTTGGAGGAGATGGGGAGGACAGAGGTTGTTGGATTTGGAAATAATAGAATCCATGGTACTAAATTGTCATTTGCTTGTTTGGCCTCCACACTGTTGAGTTAACACTGTAGGATTAGGAGTGGAGGGGATGGGGAAAGGGATGCAGTGTGGTCTCTGTCAGAGGGCGATATCCACCCAAGGTCTCAGCAGTGTTACCAGTTCTGCATGTCCTGGAGTTACCTTCAAAGGACCAAACTGGCAGCCCACACTCTCCTACCATGGGTCAATCCCTTGCCATCTGCCAGTTCCTCAGGGCCTCACCTTCTCACGGCCAAATGGAAAGCAAACATACTCTCAAAGGTCATTGAACTGAAACGTTCACTCTTTCTCTCTCCACAATTGCTGCCTGACCTGCTGAGTATCTCCAGCAGGTTCTGTTTTTATTTTATATTTTTAGCATCTGCACTGCACTTTTTGAACAGTCTGTTACCTCATTGGGTGATGTTCACTTTGCCACCTGTATCTTTAAAATCTTCACCAAAATGTGATCTCTGATACCAGTCTGGTATTCTGAGGTCAAGGTGAGATTTTTGCCGTTGTTCACACTGAGGGTGCTTCTTGTCCACAACTCCTGTGATGGATACAGTTTCATGCCAAAGAGGAGGCCCTTGGGCCCCTTGTGTCCATACCTGCTGATTAAAAAGTATCCAGCCAGATTGTACCTTACCTTGGACTTTAGCTCTTTTACAGCTCATAAATATATTTAAGTAGTTTTTAAATGCATTGAAGGTTTCAAACCCCGTCCCTCTTATATAGGCAATGAGTTCAGGACCCACCATCCATTAGTTAAAAACATTTCTCCTTCACTCCCTTTTTTCTAAACCATTTGTTCTAATGTGATAATTTTCTGCTTATTGACTTCTGTGCCAAGGAAATTAGAATCCTCCTCCTCATCCTCTCCTGACACCTCGTGATTTTATACACCTCAGTTAAATTTCCCTTCTGTCTCTTTTGTTCCACATAAAAGATCCCCAGCTAAGATGGTCGATCAACTCTCTTTCTCCAGTTCTGGAAATATCCTTTTAAATTTCCTTTGCTTCCTCTCACATCTGTGCTGTTACATCCTCCCAGTGGTGTGGTGATCAGAATTGTACATAGTTCAGTGGCCTTGGTGCTGTGGCCATGGATAGGAAAGGTATAGAGGGATATGGGCCAAACATGGGCAAATGGGACTAGCTCAGTTTGGCAACTTGGTTGGCATGGTCACCCTCCCCCCACCCTCTTATTCTGGCTCCTGCCCTCATCCTTTCCAGTCTCGGCCCAAAACGTCGACTGTTTATTTCCCTCCCTCCGCAGATGCTGCCTGACCTGCTGAGTTTCTCCAGCACTTTTTGTGTATTGCTTCAGATTCCAGCATCTGCAGAATCTCTTGTCTTGGTGTGGACAGGTTGGGCTGAAGGGCCTGTTTTCTATGCTTTATCGCTCTGACTGCATGACTTTAGTAATGTTTTATATACAGGCATGGTAGTGTAGCAGTTAGCGTAACGCTATTACAGCGCCAGCAAACTGGATTCAATTCCACCTGCTGTCTGTAAGCAGTTTGTATGTTCTCCCCATGTCTGCGTGGGTTTCCTCT
The DNA here is from genome assembly GCF_009764475.1 of Pristis pectinata. Classification (NCBI taxonomy): domain Eukaryota; kingdom Metazoa; phylum Chordata; class Chondrichthyes; order Rhinopristiformes; family Pristidae; genus Pristis; species Pristis pectinata. Next base: position 2,336,945 of record NC_067417.1, read on the forward strand.
GGATGCTCCGGTTTCCTCCCACGTTCAAAAGACGTACGGGTTAGGAAGTTGTGGGTATGCTATGTTGGCGCCAGAAGCGTGGCGACACTTGCGGGCTGTCCCCAGAACACTTTATGCAAAATTGCATTTCACTGTGTGTTTTGATGTACGTGTGACTAATAAAGATATCTAAAATGTTGTCACTGTTAGTTTTTGGAGTTGGACAGAAAGTAGAGGAAAAGTTGGTTGAAGAATGAAATATCTTATTGTTGCTGCACAGGTACCAGCAGATCCTGCACAGAAACCTCATCTACCTGGCCACGATAGCAGATTCCAGCCAGAATGTGGCCACTGCCCACCCTGCGGTAAGTGACGGCAAACAGCCGAGTGATTGAGGGGAGCAAAGTGTTTACTGCCTCACTGTATGAACCCTGGAGGTCTTTGGCCTGTCCTGACCATCCCCTAGCCGGATCCCCTCCTCCTTCCCCCCATCCCTTAACCTCCCAACCTCCCAGCCTGTCTGCCCCCTGGCTGGTTCCCCTGCTATTAGTATTGTAATTGCTTCACCCCTTTAGTGATCCAACCACCAACAGTAAGGTACCAAACATGAATTGCTCCATGGTTAGATAATAGACACGTTCTGTGTTTTTTTTTCTCTCTGCTCTTACTAATCTATCCTTAAAACATTTTGTTTGTACAGCAATCCAAGTTAAGTGCCGTGCCAAGGTAATCCGTCGTTACTAGCATGTCTAGACAGATAGAGGCTCCCCTTCATATCTTTGTTCCAGCCTACCTGGTATATTCATCCATTTTCCTAGAGAATTGTGACCTGGTCTTGCAGTGGGACCCACAGGCTGTCTTGCAAAGCACTTAAATTATAGCACTGTACAGAATTATTTTGCTCTGCTCCCTAACATAAAACCCTAGTCGCTGCTGTTGGGCTAAATGTGCAGTAAATCTGTTCAGATTAACTGACCCAATTATAGTTCTATTAATTTGCTCATAGCCTAAATTCCAGCATATTAAGCTGTCATGTTAAAATTTAAACAAATCTGGATATTATGATCAATGTATCTTAAGTTTCCCACTTATTTCAATTCCCCAGCACAGAATCCATAAGGTGTTAGCGATTAGTTTGCCTCAAGTCCTATAATTTTCTCTTTAAAGCTTTCTCTTGATATAATTTCTCCACTGCTTGTTCCACGAAAAAGGAGAGAAAATCGACATTTAATGGTTTTAATCACTTATTATAATCTAATTTCTTTTTAACAGTCTCAGTTTTTCTTTTAACACTCCATAAATATTATAACATCCTTTTTGCTTGCTATCCCTCGCAAAGTTTTGCTCTCCATTCCCTTTTTGATCCCTTATATCTCTATCTTTGTGCTGTTAGGAAGCTGTGGGCATGCTTTGTTGGCACCAGAAGCATGGCAACACTTGCAGGCTACCCCCAGCACATTCTACGTAAAGATGCATTTCACTGTGTGTTTCATAGAACATGGAACAGTACAGCACAGAACAGGCCCTTCAGCCCACAATGTTGTGCTGACATAGCTATTCCCTCCTACCTACAGAATGCCCAGATCCCTCCATTTTCCTCTCATTCATGTGCCCATCCAAGCCCCTCTTAAAAGCCCCCAATGAGTTTCCTCCACCACCCTATCAGGCAACGCATTCCAGGCATCCACCACTCTGAGTAAAAACTGTACCCCTCACATCTGTTCTGAACCTACCCCCTCTCACCTTAAATGCATGCCCTTTCGATGACCATGTGAAAAAAATGTATAGCTCTCTGGTCCCCTGGCTTTGTGTCAGCCATGAGTTGAATGCAGTCAGTGCCTTGCTCCAACCTGTACATTGTGCTGGGTGTAGGGGTGGGGGGACTACTGTCCTGGCTGAGCCTGGGACAAGGGAATGAACCCTAGGATGAGGGAATGAGACTATCCAGCATTTGCAGAGGGAGACGTCACAACTGGTTTCGTCGGAAGACGGGCAAATATCCTCAACTTTTCTTTGAGTGACAGCGGGTTTTGTGGAGTGTTTATAGCCTTGCATTTCAGAAATGGGATGGAATCCACAACGGAATTGAGTGTGTTGAACTTGGGGAAACTAAATGATTGAGGTCTATGATAAGGGAGCACGTCCAGTTACTGTAGGAGGCAGTTCAGTCTGTGGGGATTCTCTGATGCAGGGAATGTGCCCTGGGGTAGGTGTGCAGCAGCGGGGCATCTGACAGGATGAAGTGTACCTGGTCTCTGGGAGGAGCAGAGCTGATTTGAACAAAATTCTTAGTCCTCATCCTGTGCTGAGACTTGGAGTGGATCTTGACTGTAAGTCAGTGATTTCGGGCTTGAAGTGTTCAGTTTCTATTTTCCCTCCGCTTCAATGTGCTTTCAGTTTTATTTATTTGCATTTGTCAAAATCAGGTGTTCTCAGTTCTTAAAAACATTCAGTCAAGAGATGAATGGGATTGACGTAGGATCGGTGTCAATGGGTGCTCGATGGTCAGCATGGACCTGGTGGGCCGAAGGGCCTGTTTCCGTGCAGTATCTCTGTGTGCATCAATTTTTTTGTTTCCAGCAAGGACAATTAAATTGAACAACTGGAGGCCAGTTCAGGCTTTACCTCAATTATTTCTTCAGCAGAATAATCTCTTTCTTGTGATTACGTCGTCTTTATTTCCTCGACCTATTCCTGCCCACGCACTTTAATGCTTTTATCACCACTGTTGTTCTACTGGTCTATAAAATGCATATTCATTGTCAGTAGTCTACATGAGCACTTTGAAAACTATATACAATATTGTTAAAACCAAATGAACAAAAAAATAAATTTAGCATGCTTGACATTTGTTTTTGGTGTAGTGTGTTACCGGTAATAAAATTTTAAAAATGACTGTGCAGGCAGGCCTTTGGAGTTTTCTGTATCTTCACCAGTCACCCAGGCATCTGTCAGCAAAGGATTGTTTGCATGTTCCAGGTGAGCCCTTCACCTACCTCGGTGCTCGTTTTCCAGTCCATACCAGAGGCTGCTCCCTTCCTCTCGCTGTCCACTGTTTGTGTTTTCTTTCCCCTGACCTCGGCACTGCTGATGGTGTTGATGTGCAGTTGTCTGTTGGGATGTGCCCAGCATCTGCTCTCTGTGTCCCAGCCTGAAGGCAGTGAGAGGAGAGTTGGGGCTTGTGTTTCTATCCTGTCTTTCACAACCTTAAGACAATTTCAAGTCCTCCAGCACTGAAGAAATTTTGAAATGTATCCACTGTGGAAATGGAGGAAATTGGGCAGCCAATTTATACACAGCCAGATCCCACAAAGGACCATATGTTAATAACCTGATGATATGTCTGAGCACTAAATGTTATAAGGGACACTGAGGAGACCTCTCCTGATCTTGCAGAAGGAGCTCATCCACCTGAGAGGTTAGAGACGAACTTGGTTTAACTCAATACATGGGTGGGAAGTTCAAGGGGGATATCAGATGGAGGTTTTTCACCCAGAGAGTGGTTGGTGCATGGAATGCGCTGCCTGGGGTGGTGGTGGAGGCAGGTACGTTGGTCAAGTTCAAGATATTGTTAGGTAAGCATATGGAGGAATTGAAAATAGGGAGATATGTGGGAGGAAAGGGTTAGATAGTCTTAGGCGAGGATTAAAGGTCGGTGCAACATGGTGGGCAGAAGGGCCTGTATTGTGCTGTATTGTTCTATGGTTCTCTCACTTAATACATGGATAAGGGGAAGCTTGCTGTGAATTTCCACCTGTCCCCATTTGTTACTGACCAGTACAACACGGCTTTCAAATAGTTTTGTTTTTAATTACAGTTTAAAAGTGGTGTTTGAAGACTACCTGTGATCACCCACGGTCAAACACTTGACCATTCTCTTCTGGTCAGCTTCTACCTGCTGAGGTGTGGTCTGGGTGAAGCCCGATCTCACCATCACAAGCAGTGAATGCACCAGCCATCCAACTCTCATCTGGTACAGCCACCATCGTAGCATCTGCCTTCCTCCACAGTTCCTTCCTTCAGGGAACTCATTGACCTCAGCAGAAAAGCACTGATTGTATCTTCAACATCTAACATGTTCTCTCCTTCAGACGCTCAACCAGCCAATGACGATGGGGCCAGGGGCAATGGAACCTGTTGGAAGAGCTGCAGATGCCATGGGAAGTGGAACTCCTCCCCCTGGACAAGGGAACCCTCATCAGATGGCAGGTTAGACCCTGATGTCTGAAGGAGCCTTTGGTGTGGGGAGGAGAGAGGGCAGGCAGGGCTGGGCAGGAAATGGCTGGTGCTGACGGGGGCTGAACCCGCTTCTTTACTTTCCCAAACTTTCACTGACTTATTTTTCCTGGGATAGACAGGGAGGGGTTTGGGGACAAGAGCACAAAGGTTAAGTGACTACACCAGCACCCAAGAGGCCAACACTGTTGATTCAGGAATATGCTCAAGTCCCAGTTTGGCTGCCCACAAGACCAGTCTGTGATAGTGACCATGGAACTACAGGATTGTTGAAACCCATCTTTTGATGTACAGAGGGATCTTTGGGTCCATAGCTCCCTGAAAGTGGCAAAGCAAGTAGATAAGGTGGTAAAGAAGGCGTATGGCACGCTTGTCTTCATCAGTCAGGGCATTGAGTTTAAGAGTCAGGAAGTCGTGTTGCAGCTGGATAAAACTTTGATTTGGCTGCATTTGGAGTATTGAGTGCAGTTCTGGTCACTGCATTACAGGAGAAATGTGAAGGCTTTGGAGAGGGTGCAGAAGAGGTTCACCAGGATGTTGCCTGGATTAGAGAGTATTAGCTATAAGGAGAGGTTGGACAAACTTCAGTTGTTTTTTTCTGGAGCGTCGGAGAGGGGGGACCTGATAGAAGTTCATGAAATGATGAGAGACAGACAGGGTCCACAGTCAGTCTTTTTCCCAGGGTGGAAACGTCAAATACTAGAGGGCATAGGTTAAATGGGAAAGTTTAAAGGACATGTGCAGGGTAAGTTTTTAACACACGGTGGTAGGTGCCTGGAACATGCTGTCGGGGGGGAGGGGGTGGGAGTAGATCCAACAGTGGCATTTAAGAGGCTTTTAGACAGAACACGAACAGGCAGGGAATGGAGGGACATGGACCGTGTGCGGGCAGCTGGGATTAGTTCCATTTGGCATCATGGTCAGCACAGACATTGTGGGCTGAAGGGCCTGTTCCTCTGCTGTATTGTTCTGTGTTCCATCTGGTTCACTAATGTCCTTCAGGGGAGGTCTACTGACCTCACCCAGTCTGGCCCACATAGGACTCCAGACCCACAACACCATGTCACTCCCTCAACTGCCCTCTGAAAAGGTTGGGTGAAGTTCTCAATTTAGGGGTAATCAAATCAGGTTTTGGTCGTAGGACCCCCCCCCCCATTCCCAGTTTTCTCTCTGATCCAGCTTTGCTGTCAGTTGGGAGGTTTCCATCTGGATTGTGGGTTTTTTTGGTGGGAGGGAAGCGGTGAGATCACTCGTCTCCTGGGGACTGAAATGGAAAAACACCATTGTTCATTTCCAACCAACCTCTCTGTCTCTCGCCCTCCCCATGACAGCTGGAGCCCCCTTTCCCCAGGGACAGACTCACTGCCAACAGGTTACTCCAAGCACCTCGATGAGTTTACCTGCCAGTAGCCATGGCAACATGGGGAATTTCAACCAACCGGTGGCTCCCCTGCAGAGCATGCCAGCCCAAGAGCAGATGGGGGTGACTGTGGGCTCGTCCCTGGCATCTCACCTGCAGCCAGGTGCTCAGCAGAACCCAGGTAGGCGTCACAGGCATTTATTGTCTTTGAGAATGTAGTGATGCAGCAGTGTCCTGCGAGACCATGATGGGTAATTGTTGGTGTTGGCTCAAGTTACATGGAGGTTCACTGGGTAATGATGACAGATTTCATTCCCAGAATCACATCGGAGATCAGAACAGTGTGACAGCTCCAGGGTCACCTTGTTGCTTTTTATCTATAGTAAACAGACCGTAAACATTCAGGTTGCTGTGGTACGACTTGAGTTTGCAGTCTTGGGGTAATTAGTCCCATTACAGAACCTTGATGGTGACAAGTGGTTTTGTACATTGTGGGTGAGAGCTTCAACAGTAACTCCTGGCCTTGACGTGGGTAGTGGCTGTTTATCAAAATTTCACCTGGCTTTGCTGCACATCTCTCTCCCAGTAAGACAAAACTATCAATCACCATCCCCAAAAACTCCAATTAACCCCAAGCTCCCACTGTCTTTGGGGACTGTTTTGGATTTCCACAACCCTTTTCTTTGAAACTTTGGAACGGCTTTGCTCAAATTTGTAGATGATGGCCCCTCACTCTGGACTCCTGCACCAGAACAAATAGTTTCTGTTGATCCTACTAACTCTGTGTCAATGTTTTAAACATTGCCTTCAGGTGACCCTCAGCTGGAGACCGTGCACGTCCAACCTCTGTAACCTGCCCTCAATTGGCTTCTAAGACCAATATTTTGGTGAATTTTTGCACTCCCTCCAAGGCCAGTGTATCCTTCCTGAAGTGCTGGAATGGAGGATGGCTGTTTCCGAAAGGATCTGATCATGGCCTTGGGAAGCAGATAAATTGGCAGGAATCTGGTGTACCCAATACCCAGTGAGCTGCACCGTAGTGTTGTAGAATCTTAGAGAGATAGAGCGCAGAACCAGGCCCTTCGGCCCACTGGGTCGGTGCTAACCATCAAGGACTCATTTACATTAATCCTACCCAAACTCATTTTACTCTTGTCCCCCCGATTCTTCCCCTCACTGACACACTTTGGTTAATTGACCACTGGAAATTGCCCCGATCAACCCTCACACGTTTGGGATGTGGGAGGAAATTGGAGCACCTGGAGAGGCTTGTGGAATTTTGTTTTCAGAAGTCTAAATTAATGGTTTGGGAAGAAAGGATTTTGAATCAAATTATGACCAGCTTTGTTGTGGTGCTCTAGACCTCAGCTACTACTGTGAAGCCCATCTCCAGCACCTTCTGTAATGTCATGGGAATTCTGCTGTGTGTGCAGCACGGAGATAGATTTGGAATATTATTAAGAACTTATTGATAAATTAAAACCTGCATTTTTGCACCCACAGCATCTCCAAGCTGAATGCCCTGCCTCTGATTCACTTCCCCAAGCCCCCACTGTTCATGTGTGAGCCTTGACTGTAACTGTTAACAGTTTTCATTATGCAAGGTTTAACTTTTACATTCATGGTCATTACATTCACTTGTGTTAACTTATTTTTGAAAACCAAGCACCATTGCCATTCATGTAGCCCCCTGGGGTGATGCACCATTCCAACATTTGATGGAGTTCCCCATTCAACTCAGCCCCTTCACATGCAGTAGCAGAAGGAGTCTATACTGTGGTCCTTCCCCACAGAGCCTTAGCATTGGCTGCACCAAGCTTCAGTGCGTCCCTCAGCACGTACTCCTACAGCCGGGACTGTGCCAGTCAGCAGCGTTCCCTTACGGACATCTCGCTGTGCTGGGAGACCACCAAGTTTCAGGCAGACCAAAGGGTGTCCTTCACTGAGTTGATGACCTTCCAGCAGACAAGGTTTAAGGTGCAGAAACACTTATCCTGTCCACACAAGTGACTTTGCACCCTTTGACCATGTGGTCCAGCCTCTCCCTGCTTCACACTTTCCACACTGCGGAAATCTCTCCAGGAGCCCCAGCTCCCTCTTAGCTGACATCCAGGGCGTTTGGCTGCCTGAAATGAGCAACCTCGCCAGGGAGCTGAGAACCAAGTCCCAGCTGATGACACATCTCGCTGAATCTTCTTCCGTGCTTTGTGAATGACGATCAGCAGCAGGAGGTGGGCGACATTTAGCTCTCCCCTCTCCCACTCTGCTCCATCACTCAGCCCCCCCACCCCACCCCCTTTTGCCATTCAAGACCCTCCCTGTCCCCACTCTGCCATTGTTGCCCTGAGCACCGCTGATATCACCACAGACACATTCTCTGTCTTGCCTCCTGAACCCAACACAGATTGACCAATCTCTGAGTTCACCTGCAGAGTCACAGCCTTCACTGGGAGAGTTTTGGGATTCTGTTTCCTCTGTGGGGAGGGGGGAGGTAAGGGGGAGAAGTTCTGCTTCACGGTTCGCCTTTGTCAGGCTCTGAGGGCAAGCATTTTACCCGTGTGTTTATCTGTTGGTGTCAGTTCCTGCACAGCAGCAAGGATCCCAGGGAGAATTGTTCAACCAGCAGTTCAACCAGACACAGGCTCCGGCCGAGGGAATGAACCTGCAGCTTTATTCAGAAGGTAATCAAGCAACTCCAGTCAGGGATGTGGCGTAATAAATAGCGGGAGTCGGTTGTCTGTCTCCCCTGTTCAATTAGGTCATGGATGATCTGACCTTGAGGCTGTGAATCTCTAAAAGTCTCTGCCCCAGAGCTGTGGAGATGGAGTCACTGCACATTAACAAGGTGGGGGTTGGCAGAGAGTTGAACTACCAGGGGGTCAAGGGGAGAGCGCAGGAAAGTGGCTTTGAGGCCAACATTGAATCAACTGTGACCTTATCGAGTGGTGGGCAGTCTCGAGAGGCTGTATGCCCTTTCCTGTTCCTTATTTTCCTTGTGATTTAATCAAGGCTTTAAAGTACAATCGGTCGAAGGGAGTGAATGTGGAGAGAGAATCTCTTAGTTTGGGGTCACTAATGAGAGGTCACAGAGCAAGAGGAAGTTGTGTTTTGCTTCGGCCTGGGGTTCATGGTCCATTTTACCGATGGGAGCTTTATATCTGCAGGGTTTTTAAAATGGAATTCTGTTCTTGTCAAGTTATACTTTATTGTCATTCACCCACATGCTATAAAAACACATGGAGGAACAAAATGTTGATTCCCAGACTGACACGACAGAGGACATACATAGGACAGAGGGCATACAATACACGCAGACAAAAAAATTTTGCAAGTACAAATAGTGCAAAATATGGTATGTATAGAATACAAAATTAGTGCAAAACTGAGTTGGACAAAGAAAATGCGGAACTCAGTATGTTACACTAGATGGACAAACATGTTCAGCAGCAGCCAGAGTTCTTATGCGCCGTTGTGCAAACCAGGGCTTCTGTCTGGGCACCCGGTTGGGCGGAACCCTGCTCGTGGGGATTGAGAATCCAGCTATCAGTCACCAGGAGTGTGTGTATAGAATGGCTGTGCCCAAGACCCAGGATGGTGACGACTTGACCCCAGCCAGTGGAAGGGACAGAGATGCTCGGACTTTGGGGAACTTTCAGCCAGGCTGATTCTGTGGCTTTCGGTGAAGGAAGTTGGTTTGCTGATGTGCGTTCTCTTCTTCCAGGCAGTAGCTGGTTTGGACCTCCTCAGGGGCAGTTCCAGCAGAATCCCAGTGCCCACCAGCAGACCTTCTACCAGCAGTACGGTACCCAGCAACCACTGACCAGCACTCCTCAGGAATTCAGTGAGTTTCAGAAGCCTCCTGGTGTGCAGATTCTGGGATCCACTCCAGGGAGGGCAGGCTGTCCTTACCCACACTATACCCACTCTTGGCCACATCAGCAGTCCTGCCACACTGACGTTGGGAGCTTACAGAGGGGCAGAGTTCAGTTCTGTGATCACACCCAGCATCACACCACCGATTCCCAACGGGTCAGTTCATTGCCTAATTGCCTTATTTTCTGCTTCCTGCAGATTCTGCACAGAACTCTCAAGGACAATTTAGAAGCTTCCAGCAAGATCCAGGACAACAATACGTGGCTTATCGACCTCAGCAACCTGCCCCAAACCCAGCCCAGCAGCAGGCCTTCCAGTACGGACAGGTACGGGGAGGTTGCAGGGACGCTGCGGCGATCCAGTCAGAGAGATGCCTCGTCATGTCATAGTGTTTCACGTCCCTCCAACCATCCTGAATCGCCCCATAGGTGCCCCCCTCACCCTGTGCTCCCCCCCCTCCCACCGTTCCCCCCCTCACCCCATGCTCCCCCTCCCACTCCTCCCACCACCCTGTGCTCCTACTCGCATCAAGGGCAGGTTCACAGTAGAATAGACCCTCAAACTCTTTCTTCCAGCAGACACTGAGTGCCCACCTGTCCTTGATCAGTTTGCCTCTGTTCCTTGGTGTTTGGACTGACAGCCTTGACCGTTGAAGGACTGTTGTCAGTCAGTCACTGACTCTCCTTCGCTCTTTCCCTTGAGGTTAGGTGGATTTCCAATCCAGGAATGCCCTGTGTTTGTGGTGAGTGCTGTCCTAGATCTCCTGGTCACTCATCAGACCAGTCCTGCTGTTTTCTGGTAGAGAAGCCAAGAGTCTCTCCAAGTGTGGATTGAGGTAGGCTCAGGGCTGACTGCACTCTGCAGCTCCCCAACTAACAGAGAAGGGATTGATCGGAAACCCTTTGTATTCCCCTCCCAACCACATTCCCATACCCTGCTCCCAAATCCCAGTGCCCTCCCTCCTTCCCCTCCCCACCTCCCAGCCGGTGTGACCCGAGTGTGTTCTCTTTCAGGGAGCGGCATTTGGAGGGTTTCAGTGACTGGACGCAGTCTGAACGCTGGAGGACTGCATCTCACTGTGGACGCTGTTGCATCTCGATCAGGCAGGCCTCCGGAAACGAGGTTGATGTGGGGGTGGGAAACCCTTCCCCACCCGCTGTCAGCCCTGGAACACTGGGGGATGCAGGAAGCTGGAGGGAGAGGGCTGTGGGCCCCTCTCTCCCCACACTGCCCGCTCTCTCACGCCTGCCCAAGAGACCTCATCATCTGCCTGGGACGGTTCAAGGTGGGGCTTCCCCCACCCCCCCCCCGTCCCCCCAAGGCTACCTCTATCCCTCCTCCAACCTCAACCACCTCTTCCTGCTCTCCACGCCCTTCCCCAACGCCCCCCCCCCCCCAATCTGTCCCAGCCACCTCCAATCCCTTCACCCCTCAGCTATCTATAAGCCCCCATCTACTGTCCATTGCTCCCCCCGTCCCCGGCATGCGCTCTCCCCTGTGTACCTGGCAAGCTGCCCACCTGCCTCTTGGATGTTTGATCTCACTGGTGCCTGGGACGTGGACTCCCTGACCCTGGGGAGGGGCAGGGCATCATCCAGAGGTCATCTTGTTTGATCTGGATCACTCCCATCTCATGAAGACGTCATTCCCTCTGCCTCATGGCTCCTGACCCAGGTTCTTTGGTACAAGTGGACACAATCCTCCAGTTGTGGTAGGTTCAAGGCCGAGGCTCAGTACCAACCCAGGTCATTCACCCCCTCCTGCCTGTGCTGGCTCTTTCAAAGAGCTCTCCGATTGGTCCTACTCCGCCTCTCTTTCCCCCATCCTACAAATTTTTGCAGTTCAAAGATTCCCCTTGGAAAGATCCTGTTGAATGTGTTTCTACTGCCCTTTCACACAGTGGGTCCCCAATCACAGCAGCTCGCTAGTTTACAGAACTTCCCGACATCTTCCCCCTCATTCTTCAGCCGAGTCCTTTGTCACAAGCCCTCCTGCCACTGGAGACGATTTCCCCTCATGTACTCAGTCAATCCCCTGCCTCTGGCAATCTCCTGAGCAAGGAGAGAAGCTGCAAGCTTCTGCAGTCCCTCGCACTGAATGGAGGGAGCGAGGGATGGGAACAGGCCAAGTCCATGATATGCAGAACCTTAGCATCAGCTGCAGAGGTACTGACTGACAGCCTTCGCCCTGCCCTGTAACCCCTCTCTGGGGCTCTGCTGCAGACAGGGCGGTGTCAGAGTGGGGGGGAAAATGTGGGCGAGTCTGCTGGCTGTAAATACGCTCAAAGCACATTGGTAACAAGACAATGTTGGGAGAGGTGGTGTCTGGGCAAGTGATGGTGACCACAACCGTGGAAAAAGCCTGTGGCTGCTCACCCTCACTGGGGATCGTCGCAAATCAGTTTTAGTTTTGGAAAGTAAATCATTTGGGTATTTGGTACTTTTAAGGTGATGTGATTTGTGTAATATTGTGAAGATTAAAGTGGTTTGTAAGTTCATTGGAGAGTGAGGTTGAATTTATATCTGGGAATCTGTTGGGTGTGAGAAATGTAGTTGTTTAATTGCAGCTAACTATTAAAATTTTGTTAATAAAATGTTTACTGTTGACATGTGCACCAGTTGTAACCAAGCTGTTCAAATACATGGCCCCAGGTTCTTCGAGGGAAAGTTGGTCATCAAAATTTGACTCTAATCAGCATAGGGAGATCCAAAGTTTTTGGACAAAAAGTACGTATTAGTGAGTGCCTTAAAGGACAGGAGGGAGGGTGAAGGAGATGGTTCCTGAGCTTATTCTCAGCTGCTGAAAGCAGAGCCTGTGATGGAGCGATCGAGATGAGGGACATGTGGGAGTTGGGTGTGGAACAGATATATCTCAAAACCAGGCTATCACAGATATGAGAAGAGGTGGGTTTCAGAAAATGGATTAGAGTTACTGGCAAAACATTGGGCAGAGGTAATCATTTCAACAAGGCATTGCATTCCTGGTGTCTTAAAACAAAATCAGGATGACCCAAAGTGCTTTACAGTCAACAGGTCATAAGTTTGAAGCTTACAGTAATGTTGGAAATGATTTGCTTGTAACATCTAACATAATTCAGGGATCAGTAATGGGGGCACTCGGTAGAAATCCCATTCTTCAAATTATGCACTGAGATTTTTTCAAGTCTCTTCAGAATAAAGTGTTTTTTTTAATCAAGTCCCACACACAATGCAACACTCCTTCAGTAATGTGCCCATCAGCAACGCAGAGCTCCCTCAGCACTGCCTCTCGAACACTGCAGCATTCCTTCCAGACTGTCCTTCTGACAATGCAGTGTTCCTTCCGTACTGTCTCTCTGAAATCACGGTGCTCCTCCGTTAGTGTCCCTTCCACAGTGTAATGGTGTCCCTCAGTCCCAACCTTCACCACCATGGAATACAGGCCCTGATCTTGATTGACTGCACCATTGCTTAGATATTTTCTCAATCTTAATGGGTGCATTGCTGCTTCTCACTTCCAACCTTCCTGCTGGAGTGGAGCTCATCTGGAGGACAAATGGGAACACATACACCCTGTGTTGCCCCTGGAACCAAGGTCACCCCAACGTTAGAAATTGACCAGCAGTGCACAGAGGACACTTGTGTTTGTGAAGGGTTCCATCATTGACTCACCGAAGACCACAGGAGGGTGGGTCTTGCCTTCAACCTCTGCTAAACAAAGTGCTAAACCTGTCCCCACACTGTTCATGGTGAGACTGGAAACGGTAAACTATTCCCCTGGGATCCGCCTCTCTGTGAAAGCAGACCCATGATGACCTTCACTGTCGCCTTCAGTGCGGGACAAGAACAGCTGAAGACACGGTGGGGCTGAGGCTGAGGCTGAGGCTGAGGCTGGGGCAGCTCACAGCTGGCACCTCGGGGCCGTGAAGAGGAACCACCAGTAGTTTGGGAGCCGGTGCCGGCAGGGGGCGCGGTGTTGGGAGGTCTAGCCGCCGGTGCCGGCAGGGGGCGCGGTGTTGGGAGGTCCAGGGCCGCCGGTGCCGGCAGGGGGCGCGGTGTTGGGAGGTCCAGGGGGCGCGGTGTTGGGAGGTCCGGCCGCCGGTGCCGGCAGGGGGCGCGGTGTTGGGAGGTCCGTCCGCCGGTGCCGGCAGGGGGCGCGGTGTTGGGAGGTCCGGCCGCCGGTGCCGGCAGGGGGCGCGGTGTTGGGAGGTCCGGCCGCCGGTGCCGGCAGGGGGCGATGCCCGCGGAGGCCGCGCTGAAGCCCTCGGCCTCTCCCGCCGAGCGCTGCCCACGTCGGGGCCGTTGGCGGTGGAAGATGGCGCTGGTCGGCCCGGTCTCCCGCGCTCTGGCCGAGCGGTTGTCCCGCTGCCGGCTGCTGGTGGTGGGCGCCGGCGGCATCGGCTGCGAGCTCCTCAAAAACCTGGTGCTGGCCGGCTTCAGGGACATCGAGGTGGTAAGGAGGGAAACCCCGGCGCGGCGGGAAAGGCCGGGCGGCCCTGGGCTTGGGCCCGGGTCTCACCCTGGGCTGGACCGCCGGCCCGGGGAGTGGGGGGAGAGTCCGGCCCGGTCACCGGCCGGAGGGAGGGCTGGACGGGCCTGGGGACGGTGGATGGGGTCGGGCCTGGAGTTGGAGCAGGTCTGATGCAGAGGGGCCGGGGGGAGGGTGGTCGGGGTCTGGCCGGGTTGGACGTGGAAGGTGGGGATTCATCCCCTCTGGGGCTGGGGTCTGCGGGCAGTGGGCTGGGTGCTGAGGGTCGAGTGCAGGAGCTGGAGCCCGGGATCCCCTGTTGAGGATCACTGTTGTGATGGTCGGACACGATGGCTAACGTGTGCCCGGCAGGGTTCCTGGAAGAACACGGGTTAAGTGTTTAAATCTGTTCTGGTAAAGCAGTTCGTTAGGCAGGACTCTGATCTCCCCTGATCTTCAGGGTGAAGCTATGAGAAATCTATCAAGTTCACAGGGAGCAGAGAAACGGGGGGGGGGGGGGAACAACACAGCAAAGTGCTGGAGGAACTCGGTGGGTCAGGCAGCAGCTGTGGAGGGAAGTTTTGGGTTGGGACCCTGCACAGCGAGGGGGCTGAGAGGTGAGGGATTGGGTTCCGGAGGGAAGTGGTGAAGGAGAGACTGAGGCAGGCAGCTCGGGGAGGGATGTCGGATGGAGGAAGGGTATCGGGTGTGGAGGTGCAGAGGAGGAAAGTGTGACCAGTGTCATGTGTATGTGCACACAGCAGCAGCTGGTCTCTAGTCATTCTGCATCTCCTGGTTCTTGGACCAAGGCCTTGCTCTGTTCAAGCTCCTGTAGTAGCTGGCGTGAACTGGCCACCACACAGTAACAGAACTGGACTGGAAGCAAGTCATCCTTGACTCTTAGTACTGCTAAAGAAGATCTGACAGTGCATCATGGCTTTGTTTAAATGTCTCATCCAAAGAATGCCATTTCTCCAGTAGCATGGGTAGCTTTTGTGCTGATTTGAATCCATTAAGCCGCAGCTGATGGCTCCTCATTAGTTTTCCTATCTGATGCCTTCAGAGTATGCACAACGAGTTTGGATTTGGCCCTTTGCTAAATGTTGTATTATGCTAATTAAATTTGGAAGCTGAAGATTTCTCTTTAGGAGGGAAGAGTGTAGTGACACAGCGGTCGTTACTGCACAAACTGCTCTAGAGTTCTGGACCATTCATTCAGAGACAAGCAAAATTTAAATTCCAAGTAATTAATTAAAGTCCATAAGATATTGTAACAGAATTAGGCCATTTGGCCCATTGAGTCTGCTCTGCTGTTCAATCATGGCTGATCTTTTTCATCCCCATTCTCCTGCCTTCTCTCTGTAACCCTTCACCCCCTTACCAATCAAGAACCTGTCAGTTTCTGCCTTAAATACACCCAATGACTTGGCCTCCACAGCCCTCTGTGGCAACCAATTCCACAGATTCACCACCCTCGGGCTGAAGAAATTCCTCCTCATCTCAGTTTTAAAGGGATGTCCCTTTATTCTGAGGCTATGCCCTCAGATCCTGGACTCTCCTACTAATGGAAACATCTGGAATCATCAGAAATAAATCTGGAATTTAAAATAAAAAGTCAATGTTAGTAACAGTTGGCATGAATCCACCATAGTGTCATGAAAACCCATGTGGTTCACTAAGGTGAAGGAAATCTGTTCTTGCCCAGTCTGCCTCTGCCATTGAGGGGCAAGTAAATATGTACAATAAATGCTGGCATTGCCATTGATGAAGCCCATCCCATGAAATATTCTGTGTAAGGAGCAGCACAGGATGGCACTGTAATGCCTAATGGCTGTCGCACTGTCCTGATCTCCAGTACGGTCTGCGAGGAGTTTGAACACTCTTCCTGTAACCAGTTGGGTTTCCCCCTCCATCCCAAAGAGCTGCTGGTTGGTTGTTAGTTGACCCCAAGGGTAGGGAGGTGGTGGGACATGCGGGGACAGTTGATGGGCATGTGAGGGAATGGATCACAGGGAAATAAGTGAGTGAATGGGATTGAAGGGATTTCTCCAAGAGCCAGCATAGACTTGATGGGTTGAATAACAGTGTCCCATATTGTAAAATAATGAAGCGCTAGGAGGGGTAGAGGAGGACTTGTGTGTATTGTGTCAAATAATGTACAGTTGGGGTAGTGCGAGTTGTCTGTACAAAATACTCTAAAGTGCTTCATTGGAGGAAACACAATGAGATAGGCATAATGGGGACTCTACCAACCACATGTAAACGCATAAATTCCTTCTATATTTTAGTGGTGGTAAGTTTATATCATCGAGTTACTGAATCACCAGTCAGTGGAAATAGTTTTTCTTGACCTATCAAAGCCCCATGTCATTTTCAATCTCTCTCTCGGCTTTCCTCTTTTCTTTCCTGAGCTATTGAAAAGAGCCAGTTACTCTCTCATGTCACTTTCTTGATATTTTCCTGGAATTATTAAACCTTCGAACAAATAAACAACCTTGAATCAAAAACAATAGATTTCTAACCATTGACTTGTATGGATTTAACTTGACCTCAATGCCTTTGTATTCTCTGTCCCCTTTATAATGCCTGACATTCCCAAGTGATTTTCATTTGTTATCACCTTGTTCACCAAATTTCCTTTTGGTGGTCCTCAATAGATGAGTGAGACTTCTCTCTTGCTGACTTCCTGATTTCTGGATTACTGGGCATAATGCCATCACAGTGCCAGCGACCTGGGTTCAATTCCGGCAGCTGTCTGTAAGGAGTTTGTACATTCTCCCCGTATCTGTGTGGGTTTTCTCCCACGTTCCAAAGACGTACAGATTAGGAAAGTTGTGGGCATGCTATGTTGGTGCCAGAAGTGTGGCGACACTCGTGGGCTGCCCCCAGAACACTCTACGCAAAAGATGCATATCACTGTGTTTCGATGTACATGTGACTAATAAAGAAATCTTATCTATCAGTACGTTAGCTTCACAATGTACTTTTTGCCTTTCAGTTTTTCCTTTTTCAAATGTTCCTCTTCTTGTGGATGCATTTTATTTAATTGAAATGACAAATATTCAGAGAACCCAGATAAAATGAACAGGATGGACCAGATTTCCTTGCCAGAGAGAGTTGGGGAATAGATTTAAGAAGACTGTTAGAAAGATTAGTGGGAGTTCACCCAAAGAGTGGTGATGTCTGGAAATCGCTGCTTAGTGATTGAGTTAGAAATTCTTGTTGCATCTATAAGATACTTAGATTGGTACTTGACATTCCAAAGCCTGCAGGACTACATGTTAAGTGTTGGGAAATATGATTAGTCTCGGTAGCCCTTCTGGTGGATGCTGAGGGATATTGAGGGCTGGGTAAAGGAGAAAAGGAAGCAAATGGCACAAACAGAGAACTGAAAATGGGAGGCATGACAGGTGTCTAGAAAGAGCAGGTGTACTTCATAAAGAAATTAGGGGGGGACAAAGAAAGGGCACAAAATGTCACAGGGTAAGATGAAGGAAAATGCCAAAGCATTTTAATGACAAGGGGGTAAACAGGAAAAAAGTAGGGGCCACATCACATCACGTGGCAGACACATCAGGGACATTGAAGAGACTCTTAGATAGACACATGAATGATAGAGAAATGGAGGGCTATGTGGGAGGGAAGGGTTCGGTAGATCTTAGAGCAGGATAAAATGTCGGCACAACATCGTGGGCCGAAGGGCCCGTACTGTGCTGTAGTGTTCTATGTTCATCAAGGACCAAAGTGCAATCTGTGCATAAAGTCAAGGGAAGACAGTGAAATGCTAGAATGAGTTATCATTGAAAAGGAGGATGTATGGGATGTCTTAGCAGGCATAAAGGCGAATAAATCCCCAGGGTCCTATGAGGTGTATTCCAGCTACTATAGGTGGCAATGGAGTAGATTTCTGGGCCCCTGACAGAGAGTTTTAAACCTTCACTGGCCTCAGGTGAGGTGTCAGATGACTGGAGGACAGCAAATGTGGTGCCTTTATTCGAGAAGGGCAGCAGCAGTAAGCTCGGTAATTACAGGCCTTTGAATCTAATGTTAGTAGTAGGGAGTCATTGGGGAATTTTCTCGACCAGCCTGCTGGAGATTGTTTGTTGCTCCAGATTCCAGCAGCTACAGTCTCCTGTGTCTGGCTTTGTTAAGGGGAGATCCTGACTGAACAATTTATTTAGTTTTTCAAAGAGGTAACAAAATGTATTGATGAGGACAGTTTGTTTGATTAGTCTACATGACTTCATTTAAGGCCTTTGATTAAAGTCCCACATGGGAAACTGGTCCAAATGGTTAGAGCCATTGGGATCCAGGGAAAGGTGACAGATTGGATCCAAAATTGGTTTGGTAACAGGTGGCAGAGGGTGATGGTGCAGGACTGTTTTGTACATTAATGACATGGATGTACAGGTATCATTTACAGACATGAACATTGATGGGTTGCTGATAATGAAGACGGCTACAGGATAATGGTGATGAGTTGTAAGATGAGCAGAGGAATTCAGATGGAATTTAATTCTGATAAATGTGAGGTGATGCATCTTGGGAAGAAGAATAAGTCCAGGAGATGCACAATGTTAGGACCCCAGGGAGCACTGAGGAACAGCGGGGCTCACTATACAAGTCAAACATCCCTGAAGATGGCAGCACAGTTAGATAAGATGATTACTTGACTTCATTAGCTGAGGCATTGAATATAAAAACAGGGATTTTATAAAACATTGGTTAAGTCAGACCATAGGAATGATATGATTGCACTGGAGGGGATGCAGAGGAGATTCACCAGGATGTTACTCGGGATGGGGCGTTTCAGTTACAAGAACAGGCTGGGTTTATTTTCCTTGGTGTGCAAGAGACTGAGGGGATTTGAGGCACACAAGATTATGAAGGGCATAGATAGGGTAGGTACTTAAGAAAGTTAGTTGCCCATAGTAGAGGTGAATACAACCAGAGGTCAGGGGTATGAGGTTCAGAGGGGATCTGAGGAAGAATTTTTTCACCCTGTGGGTGGTTGGAATCTGGAACACACTGCCTGGGGGTTGGGGTGGTGGAGGCAGAGACTCTCAACATTGAAGTATTGAGCACCTGAATTGTCAAGATACTGAAGGTTCTGGACCAAGTACTGGAAAAATGAGATGAGTGTAGATGAGTACATGATGGTTGGTATGGACGTGGTGGGCCGAAGAGCCTGTTTGTGTTGTGACATCCACTGAATGGCCTCTTGTAAATATTGTGGGTTAAAAATTAAGAAACCATTTAGATGGAAGGATTTGTTTAAGTCCTGCACTGTCTTTGGAACTGATGGTCAGTTAGAGAGCACAGAAGCAGAGTCTTCAGCTCAACTCGTCCATGCTGACCAGGATGTCTATCCGAGCTAGTCCCATTTTCCTGTGTTTGGTCCACATCCCTCGAAATGTTTCCTATACGTGTACTTATCCAAATTATTTTAAACATTGTAATTGTCCCCACTTCTACACTTCCTGGCAGCTTACTTCACATACCCACCCCCCTCTGTGTGTAAAAGATTCTCTTTGGATCCCTTTTAAATCTTTCCCCTCTCACCTTAAACCTGTGCCCTCTGGTTTGAGACTCCTGCCTGGGAAAAAGACAATGACCATCCACTTTATCTGTGCTCCTCGAGTTTCAAGTTCAAGTTTATTGTCGTGGGTATACCTACCCAGGATATAAATGCCATGAAAATTAGCTTTTTGTTTGCAGCAGCACAGTACATGACAAACATAAATTACATAAACTTAATATAAATAATTCATAACTTACACGGTACGGTTTATGTTTGTCATGTTTATCACGTACTGTGCTACTGCAAACAAAAAGCTAATACGGTAGCGTAGCGGTTAGCGCAACGCTATTACAGCGCCAGCGATCAGGGTTCGATTCCCGTCGCTGTCTGTAAGGAGTTTGTACGTTCTCCCGTGTTTGCATGGGTTTCCTCCGGGTGCTCTGGTTTCCTCCTACATTGCAAAGACGGACGGGTAGGTTAATTTGGGTTTAAAATGGGCAGCGTGGACTCGTTGGGCCAGAAGGGCCTGTTACCACGCTGTAAATAAAATTAAAATTAAATTTAAAAATTAATTAAAACAAAAACAAACATTACCACATTAGTGCAAGTTGAGGGAAATCTAGTCCAATGTAGAATTAAGGGTTTTTCAGGTCAGTTCAAGAACCTGATGACAGTGGGGAAGAAACTGTTGCTGAACCTTGAGGTATGAATCTTCAGGCTCCTGGGCCTCCTGCCTGATGGCAGCATCGAGAAGAGGGCATGGCCCGGATGGTGGCCGTCCTTAATGATGGATGTCGCCTTCCTGAGACATCGCCTCTTGTAGATGCCCTCAACAGTGGGGAGAGCTGCACCTGTGATGGAACTGGCTGAGTCCACCACTCTCTGCAGCCCCTTTCATTCCTGTGTATTGGAGCTTCCATACCAGGCTGTGATGTAACCAGTCATGATTTTATACACCTCTACAAGGTCACCCCTCAGCCTCCTATGCTCCAGGGTAAAATAGTCCCAGACTATCCAGCCTCTCCTTGTAACTCACACCCTCCACTCCTGGTAACATCTTTGTGAATCTTTTCTGCACCATTTCCAGTGTAATGACAGCCATCCTATATCTGATGAAATTTTGTTTCTATCCATCTTTGTGCTTCTAGGTTGATTTGGATACGATCGACGTCAGCAACCTCAACCGGCAGTTTCTGTTCCAAAAGAAACACGTTGGAAAGTCAAAAGCTCAGGTAAGATTTGGCCTCTTGCTTCCCCTTCCTCTTTGAAGTGATTCATTATTTGGAAGATTTGATTGACATCTTTAAGATTATGAGAGCCACAGATAAGGTTAGCAGGAAGAACCAATTTCCCTTGGCAAGAAGGTCTATCGTGAGGGACATAGGTATAAGGGAAGTAGGAGATACATTACAGGGTGTTCAGAACGGTGGGATCTGGAACTCGCAGCCTGTTTGAAACTCATCCACAAAATACTCGGAAGTGTACTTGATGCGCAGGGAAATGTGATTCATCTTTATAGTTGTTTTTCTGGAAGTTCTGGAGATAATTGTCCAAAATCCTTCAAATCCACTGGCAGGTTAGGCAAACCAGCATCCCTGGCACTGGGGTTTAATTACACTTGGCCATCTCCAGTGCTTGGGCTGAGTTGTTTGCATGCCCAGTGCAGACTCCTGAAAAAGCTATTCTGGTCACAGCAAGAGCTTACCAGGTAGACAGAGGAAAAGATTGAAGGATATTCTCAAAATCTCCCTTTGATGTGTGGGAATCCCTGGCCCCTGGCCCCAAAATGGAGGGGGAGCATTTGGGAGAGCATTAAAAGCCTTGAGTCTCTTCATCAGAAGCACAGTGGAAGGAGCACCCCAATCCCAAAATGCACCCCTTGAGCACCTCCTGCCCTGATTTGTAAAGTGATTAAGGGTTTTGGGGAGAAGGAGGGAGAATGGGGTTGAAAAACAAATCAGCCACGATTGGTGGAGCAGACTCAATGGATGCAATGGCCTAATTCTGCTCTTATGTCTCGTGGTCTTATGGCTGTCTGCTGGTCCCTCATTGACCTCATCCACCATTTCAGAACCTGGAGATGCAGCAAGTTGTCCTCAACCCTGGGGGCCTGTCTTAGAATGAAGAAGAGATTTGCTGTATTAAAGTTTTTGTTTTTTAAAAAATAGTTTAAGGGTTGCGTGACCATACTTGAAAAGAAGTAGATGTTATAAAAGCTAGGCTTTCTCAGTCATGTTTTTTTCTGGCCAGCAAAAGGTTCCTCGAGAGGAATTATCAGTGTTCCATCCTCCTAGTAGTTTTGCCTTGGGGGATTTTGAATGAATTGTAAATTGTTGTTGGAATAGTTTTGTCCTTTTTGTCTAAATTAAGAAGCAAAGGACTTGAATTTATACATTGCCTTTCATAGCCTCAGGAGCTTGTCCATGTCCCAGTAATGAGAAGCTTTGATCAAGAGAAGGAACTGGAGAAACCTGGATTTTTCCTCCCTAAAGCAGCCAACGTTAAAGAGGATTTAATAGAGGTGTTCGAAATCATGAAGGGTTTTGGCTTAGAAAATGAAAGTTTTTTCAGTGACAGATAGTGGTGCAGCGTACCCCGGTGTTACGGCAGTTTGGGGAATTCGCCCTTGGGGAATTCTCAAATCACTACCAAAAAATTGGGATATGGAATCAAATTTGCTCTTATGGAATTTATATGAAAAAAATAACTAAATAAATACAAAATAGGAAAGAAACAAGGGTTTGTGTTATGGAAAATCGCGATACAGGTGGTTTCCTAGGAACACAACCCCTCCGTAATGAGGGGGTGTACTGTACCTAGTGGATGCAGATTTAAGGACATTGGCAAAGTAATCAGAGACAATAAGAGGAAGTTTTATTTTAACTTGGCAAGTTGTTGTGATCTGGAGCATGCTGTCTGAAAGGGCTATGGAAGCAAATTTAGCAGGAACTTTCATTGGAGAATACTAGAAAGGGATAGGCTACATGGATGTGGGGTAAATGGGACGTTTACTTGGGCTGACACAAGCCCGATGAGCCACCACCTCAATGGCTTCCTAATTGTGCAGTTTAGACCATAAGACATAGGAGCAGAATTTGGCCCATCAAGTCTGTTCCACCATTCGATCGTGGCTGATTTATTTTTCCCCCTCAACCCCATTCTCATGCCTTCTCCCCATAACCTTTTACTAATCAAGAACCTATCAACCTCCACTTTAAATATACCTAATGACTTGGCCTCCACAGCCATCTATGGCAATGAATTCCACAGATTCACCCACCCTCTGGCTAAAGAAATTCCTCCTCATCTCTGTCCTAAAGGGACACCCTTCTATTCTGAGGCTGTGCTCTCTGGTCCTAGACTCTCCCACTACTGGAAACATCCTCTCCACGCCCAGTCTATCCAGGCCTTTCGATTTTTGGTAGGTTTCAATGAGATCCCCCCCTCATCCTTGTAAACTTCAGAGAGTATAGGCCCAGAACCATCTCAAATGCTCCTCATTTGTTAACCCTTTCATTCTCGGGATCATTCTTATAAACCTCCTCTGGACCCTCTCCAATGCCAGCACATCCTTCCTTTGTTTGCAAACATTTACCTACCAGGAAAGAGTTGAGGCAATTTTGTTCTAAAAGAAAACAGGATGTGATATGTAGATGTGCAACAAAATGGATAGATTGGCTTGGGTAACTGTAGGAAGAATGTTTTCTTGTCAGAGAATCCAAAACTAGGAATCGTAGATTTCACCAGTGGAGAAACAAGGAAAAGTTTTTTGATTTGGAGACCAATTGGAAGGTAGAACTCACTACCATCGGAAGTGGTTGAGGAAAGTAGCTCGATGCTTCTGCAAAGAATTTAGATGGGCGTACGAGAGAAAAAGAACAAGGGATAGCAAAAGGCTGAGGTGAGGTTAATGGAATCAGAGGAGAAATGTAGAGTAGGAACTGACCATTTGAGCTGAATGGCTTGTTTCTCTGCTGAATATTCTGCCTATAGCACATCCGTTATTGCTCTGGGTAAGACTGGACTGTTGTGTTTGACCCAGTGGTTTATTTGCTTTGCAGGTGGCGAAGGAAAGTGCCCTTCAGTTCTGTCCCGAGGCCATGATTACTGCTTATCATGACAGCATCATGAAGTAAGTCTTATTTTTCTGGGTAACTGAGGCTTGTCTGTACATCAATTAGAGTCATTGAATTAAAATTTTTAAAACTGCAGAGGCTGGAACTCTGAAATAAAAGCAGTAGGTCAATGCAGGATTTGTGAGAGGAGAAACCGTTAACGCTTCAGGTCTGGGGCCCTTCATCGGAACGGGGAACGAGAGAAAACAAGTTGTTTTTCCTTTCCACAGATGCTGCCTGACCTGCTGAGTGTTTCCAGCATTTTCTGTTTTTTTTATTAGAATCATTTATTTTGAAGTGATTATTGGGCTCCTGAGCTACTTGGAAGATTGTTAGTAAATCTGAAAGTTGAGACTGCCTTGGACTCCAGCATCCCAATGCTTCTCTCCCAGATCAGAATAGTCATTCTTGCTATCTCACTGAAAGAAACTGAAGCCTTCATACACTCCTCGC
This sequence comes from Pristis pectinata, assembly GCF_009764475.1. Lineage (NCBI taxonomy): Eukaryota > Metazoa > Chordata > Chondrichthyes > Rhinopristiformes > Pristidae > Pristis > Pristis pectinata. The sequence goes on from NC_067417.1 coordinate 2,360,928, forward strand.
ACTGGCTCCTCTCCCCACCTCCTTCCCTTTATTCCATGGTCCAATATCCCCTCCTATCAGATTCCATCTTCTTCAGCCCTTTTGTCACTTCCACCTATCACCTCTCAGCTTCTTGCATCATTTCCACTCTCCCTCCTCCCTCACCTGCCTATCACCCCCCCCACCTGGATCCAGCTATCACCCACCAGCTCTTGCACCCACCCCCCCCCCCCCCGCCACTGTTTATACCAACTAACGCCCCTCTTTCTTTCCAGTCCTGGTGAAAGGTCTCAACCCAAAACATCAACTGTCCATTTCCCTCCGTCGATGCTGCCTGACCTGCTGAGTTCCTCCAGCTTTTTGTGTGTTGCTCCAGATTTCCAGCATCTGCCGTCTGTTGTGTCTCCATTAGCCTTTATATCTTGTCTTTTGCGACCCTCAGAACATCCCAAAGCTTCACAGTCCAGGGAGTGTTCTTACAGCGACGTCGCTGTTGTACTAGTCTGGCTCCCACCACAATAATGTAAACAGGAACAGATCATATGCTTTCTTGCGAGTATTGGTCAAAGGGTAAACATAAAGTCCAAGACACTGGGGAGAATTTCAGCTGTGGAAGCTATGAGATTCTTTATCTTATTTGAAAGAAGGCATCTCCAATAGGGCAGCATTCTGAGATTGTTGGCCTGGGGTTTGTGTTTGAGTCTTAAAAAAAGTGGATTTACACTATGTGTGCAGTGGGTGATGGTGTGCAGTGGGTGATGGTGTGCAGTGGGTGATGGTGTGCAGTGGGTGATGGTGATACAGTGGGTGATGGTGATACAGTGGGTGATGGTGTACAGTGGGTGATGCAGTGGGTGATGGTGTGCAGTGGGTGATGGTGTACAGTGGGTGATACAGTGGGTGATGGTGTACAGTGGGTGATACAGTGGGTGATGGTGTGCAGTGGGTGATACAGTGGGTGATGGTGATACAGTGGGTGATGGTGTGCAGTGGGTGATACAGTGGGTGATGGTGTGCAGTGGGTGATACAGTGGGTGATGGTGATACAGTGGGTGATGGTGTGCAGTGGGTGATACAGTGGGTGATGGTGTGCAGTGGGTGATGGTGTACAGTGGGTGATACAGTGGGTGATGGTGTGCAGTGGGTGATACAGTGGGTGATGGTGTGCAGTGGGTGATACAGTGGGTGATGGTGATACAGTGGGTGATGGTGTGCAGTGGGTGATACAGTGGGTGATGGTGATACAGTGGGTGATGGTGTACAGTGGGTGATGGTGTGCAGTGGGTGATGGTGTGCAGTGGGTGATGGTGTGCAGTGGGTGATGGTGTACAGTGGGTGATACAGTGGGTGATGGTGTGCAGTGGGTGATGGTGTGCAGTGGGTGATACAGTGGGTGATGGTGTGCAGTGAGTGATGGTGTACAGTGGGTGATAGTGGCATTAATTAGAAAAGTACCTTTGTTGCTTCTTGTTGCTTCTGTGTTCATCCTTCAATGGGCTAAACACATTGGCCCAGTAATTTGATTGCCCAGCCTGTTGTGGACTGTATGCTGCAACTGATTGATTTGCTATGCCACGCTGAAAGCTGTTAACCATTGTAATTCCAGCCTCCTGAAAATCTTTCCCTATTTATATTGGGGAGACTACCTTCATCAGATGGGTCGCAGCAGTCGAAGAAGGCAGCTCACAACACTTCGTTATTGAGGTTGTTGGCAATGCCAGTATTTATTGTCCGTTCTTAATTGCCCCCAGGTCTTGGTGGGTTAGCAATCACATCTCGGTCAGACTGGATAAGGATGGCAGATTGCCTTCCCTGAAGGAGATCAGTGAACCGCGTGGTTTTGACAACAATCCGGTAGTTCCATGGTTACTGTTACTAACCTTTTCCTTTTAATTCTAGATTTATTTAATGACTTGAATTTAAATTTTAACAGTGGCTGTGTTAGAATTCAAACTTGTTTCTCTGGATCAATGGTCCAGACCTCTGGTTGCTGGTCTAGTAACTTAACCACTATACCACTGGTCCCTTCCCAAACGCAACTAGGTATGGGCTTCTGAAGTAAGAATAGAAAATGCAAGAAATGCTTAGCGTGTCAGGCAGCATCTGTGAGAGAGAGAAGTGGAATTCTGATGGAAGCTCATCAGCCTGAAGCTTTCACTCCATTTCTCTTCCATCTGCTGAGTGGTTCTGGCGTTCTCTGCATTTATTTCATACTTGCAGCATCTGCAGTTCTTTGTTTTTAAAGAATGCTTATCTTGCCCATGTTGCTCACGTCCCAACTATGAATGAAAAACAACTCGAACAGCTTAGAACTATGAATTACAATTGAGAACTAAGAATAGGTTGTGTTTTCCTAACTTAAATGGATTCCAACTACACAAATCATGTTCTCTTAGAAGACATTCAGAGTCCACTGAATCAAATAATGATAGTAGAATTTAAATAACATTTTCAGAAACAATTTCAGCAAGTATTTATCTCCAGACTCAATTGCACAACAAGTTCTGGATTTACCAGTTTGAAATTTGATGACCTTGACTGTTGTTGCAGTGAGTTCAGTTTTACCTGCTCACCTGACTAATGAGTGAATTCCCTGCATTTATCTCCTTGGACCTTGCTGAGCCAATGGGGGCAATGAACAAAAGGTTGTGAATTACTGAGGGACAACAGAACTTAACGTGGAAGAACTGCTGGGTCGACAGCGTAGGATCTTGTGTTTTCGGTGTCTTAACCAAAAAAGAGCTTGCATTTATGTTTTGTTTTGCAGCCCAGATTATAATGTGGAGTTCTTCAGGCAGTTTACTCTCGTGATGAATGCTCTGGATAACAGGGGTAAGGATTTTGGGGCCTTGGATTTTCTTGTTTTATGCCAGTGTGATGATGGTTGATGGCTGCAGAGGAGAGTAAAAGGATACTGACTAATTTAGAAAGTATGTGGGATTCACTTTCCTTAATACTGATCACGCAAATGCTGAAATTATAAATATTACACTCACCACAGCAACAGGGGGAGACCTTTTAGTCTCTCTAGGATATTTTTTACAGTTGAATAAATCATAACTCTATAAAGCTGATCCATATAGTAGATCGGCTCTATAAAACTCTTGGTTGGACCACACTTAGAGTACTGTGTCCAGTTCTGGTCGCCTCATTATGGGAAGGATGTGGAAGCATTGGAAAGGGTACAGAGGAGATTTACCAGGATGCTGCCTGGTTTAGAGTGTATGTATTATGAGGAGAGACTAAGGGAGCTAGGGCTTTACTCTTTGGAGAGAAGGAGGATGAGAGGAGACATGATAGAGGTGTACAAAATATTAAGAGGAATAGATAGAGTGGACAGCCAGTGCCTCTTTCCCAGGGCACCAATGCTCAATACAAGAGGGCATGGCTTTAAAGTAATGGGTGGGAAGTTCAAAGGAGATGTCAGAGGAAGGTTTTTTACCCAGAGAGTGGTTAGGGCATGGAATGCGCTGCCTGGGGCGGTGGTGGAGGCAGGTACATTGGTCAAGTTCAAGAGATTGCTAGATAGGCATATGGAGGAATTTAAAATAGAAGGATATGTGGGAAGAAAGGGTTAGATAGTTTTAGGTGAGGTTTAAAGGTCGGCACAACATTGTGGTGTACTGTTCTATGTTCTATAACTGATCTGCACCTTATCTTATTTAGCAGCTGTTGATATACATTTTTGAGAGCTTACCTTACCACCAGCAATATGATAATCTGTTCTTGTGATATTAAGCGAGAGTTGGTCAGGACACTGGGGAAAATTTGCCCACCTTTCTTGGAAGTCTTGCCAAGGATCATTTATGTCCAACTGTGAGAGCAGAAGGACTTCAGTTTAAGAATGTTACAGGAAATGAGTCGGCTGTTCAGCTTCATGCCTGTTCTACCATTCTACAAGATGATGGCTATTTTCCTTCAAGTGGGATTCTGACAGAGGCATTCCATCATAATCCAGCGGATGGTAGATTCGCACCACTATCTCTTCGGCCATGCAGATACGCCAAATGTCCCAACCTGCGGTTCCTCTCGTACTGAGCAGGATACATCATCAGCAGGGTAAAACTAACCTGTCTCCCATCAGACATATCCCTTGATTCCTTTCATATCCAGAAATTTATTGAATCAAAGACAGGCCTATGGGACAGAGAATTCCAAAGATTCACCACCCTTTCAGTGAAGAAATTTTTCAATTCAGGCCTGAGCAAGCTACCTCTCGAGACTACGACCTCCACTTCTAGACTCACCAGTCAGGGAAACAACTTCCTGTATCTCTCTGGGGCCCCCTGAGAATTTTTTACATTTCAATTAGGTCACCTCTCCTTCTAAACTCCAGAGAGTAGATCCAGTTCAATCTCTCTTTATATGACAGAACCGCAATTCCTGGAAGCATTCTGATGAATCTTTGCTCCACTCCCTCTTTAGCAAGTATATACTTTTTTGTTTTTGTAAAGAAACCAAAATTGCACACAGGTGTGGTCTGGCCAAAGCCCTGTACATTTGTAGTAAGATATCTTAACTTTTGTACTCAAGTCCTCTTGCATTAAAAGCTAACATACAATTACTTTCCTTATCACCTGCTGTACCTACGTTTGCTGTCAGTGACTTGCGTGGAAGGACTCCTATCGCTTTGAACGTGAACAGTTCACAAACTGTACCATATAAAAATTGGTCAGCATTTCTGCACTTTACTCACTGAAGTAGATAACCACACGTTTTTTCCACATTGTACTCCATGCCATGTTGTCGTCCACTCATTCAGCTTGTCTGTATTGAAGCTCTTTGGCATCACCATCACTACTCTCATTTCCATTTAGTTTTTGTGTTATCAGCAAATTTGAAAATATTGCATTGGTTGCCTCAGATCATTGATAGAGGTGTGGAATAGTCAGGGATCAAACACTCATCCCTGCACTTATCCCAGTAGTTGCAGCCTGCAAATGGGAGAAAGACCTGTTTCTACTCTTCGTTTTGTGAATGAAATTGTAATCCTTAGCAAAAGTGTTAATTAACCTTCCTGTTGCACAGTGCTTGATCTAACGTTGCCTGTTGACTACCTAGTTCTTCAATGTGCCAATCTAGAAATCAGTCTCACGTACAGTGCAGGAATTCGCCTCTACCTTCTTAGTACCAGTTTGATTTGCTCAGTGTTAGTGGATTAATATCCCCCATGATTATCACATTACACTGTTAGATGCACCTCTATGTTTGTAATTTAGACTGTACCCTAAAACACAACTACTATATGAGGACCGGTGAATATCTCCCAGCAGTGTTTCCTTCCCATCTTCCCTGCTGCTTGTCTTCATACAGACTGGTTCAAATTCTTTATTGTGATCTGATAGGGCAAAATGATATTGAATTTACATCTCATCCAAAAGACTGCAGTGCCAACGGTGTGACACTTACTCAGTACTAACGGGAATGCCCGGCTCAATTTTGGTACTCATCTCTACTTGAATTCCACAACCTGCCTTGTCTGAGCCAGATCAGATGCATTAGATCTACTGTATTAAATAATGCAGGACAGGAGGCCATTGTATCTATGACAGCTCTCTGAAAGATCTATGTAATTAGTTCTACTCCCACCAATCTTTCCCCACACTCCTACAGATCTTTCCCTTTATCATTTTAAAGCCCTCAGTCAGATCCACTCATGACATTGTAAACGCAACAGCAGAGATTGAAGTGGCTTCCCTTTGCTAGACCAAGATAGCATTGTGTTGCAACAGATTGTTATTCTCCCCAGTTCAACCTCTCTTCCAGTCTGCATGGATAACAAAATCTTGTGCCTGGTCCTCTTTGAGTGAGTCGTGATCCAGGTTGTGGTGCTTGAATGAACAAGGCAGCACAATGCTACAGTTGGTAGAGCTGCTGCCTCTAGTGCCAGTGGCCCGGGTTTGATCCTAACCTCAGCTGCAATCTGTGTGGGAGTTTGCATGTTCTCCCTGTGCTTCCTGAGGTGCTTGAGTTTTCTCCCACATCCCAAAGACGTGTGAGTTGGGATTCCCTGAAGGTTAACTTGCAGCTTGAATTGGTAGTAAAGAAGGCAAATGCAATGTTAGCATTCATTTCAAGAGGACTAGAATTAGAAGCAAGGATGTACTGTTGAGGCTTTGTAAGGCATTGGTTGACCACATTTGGAATATTGTGAGCAATTTTGGACCCCGTATCTAAGGAAAGGTGTGCTGGCCCTGGAGAGGGTCCAGAGGAGGTTCACAAGAATGATCCCAGGAATGAAAGAGTTAACGTACGAAGATCATTTGATGTCTCTAGGTCTGTACTTGAGTTCAGAAGGATGGGGGTGGAGGGGAGAATCTCATTGAAACCTACTGGATACTGAAAGGCCTGGACAGAGTGGACGTGGAGAGGATGTTTCCATCAGTGGGAGAGTCTAGGATCTGAGGGCACAGCCTCAGAATAAAGGGATGTCCCTTTAAAACTGAAATGAGGAGGAATTTCTTCAGCCAGAGGGTAGTGAATCTGTGGAATTCGTTACCACAGAGGGTGGTGGAGGCCAAGTCATTGGATGTATTTAAGGCCAAGATTGATGGGTTCTTGATTGGTGGGGGGGGGGGGGGGGGGGGGTGGAGTTTAAGGGTTATCGGGAGAAGGCAGGAGAATGGGGTTAAAATAAAATCAGCTATGATTGAATGGCGGAGCAGATTTGATGGGCCGAATGGCCTAATTCTGCTCCTATTGTGTATGGTCAGTTGACCACTGTGGGTTAACCATAGTATAAAACTAGGGGGTGAGTTCATGGGAATGTAGGTACGGTACCTTACCGGGAAAACTAATGAGAGAATGGGATTCCTCTGTGAGCCAGAATGGGTTTAATGGGCCAAGTGACAGCCTCCCACGTCATACTTAAACAGCAATTGGTGCTTCAAGGTTGAGGTTGCAGATCCCTAATGCTACTTCTGTTATTGTACTCCTTCAGCTGCCCGTAACCACGTGAATAGAATGTGTTTGGCTGCTGACATTCCTCTTATAGAGAGCGGGACTGCAGGATATCTTGGCCAAGTCACTGTCATCAAAAAGGTATTGAACATTATTTGTATTTTATGACAATCAGTGCTTCAGTCAAAAAATTCCATCCTTGTGCTCTTCTCCAGAAAGTGCTGCCTCTCGTTGGGATTTGAGTGCTTCGAATGGCAGCCCTTCACTATTCATTCCCAGTGAGAGTTCTTGTATGGGTGTTTGAAGGAAGAGGTCAAGCCAAGTGCTTGCCACACCTAGTGACTTAGACATACACCTTGGTCGCAGTTTTCACGGGGTGGTTATCCATTGTTGGAGTTGTTCTCTCACCCAAGGAGTGGCCAGTTGTCCAGGTTAAGATCAGCTAAATCAAATGTAAACATACTAGTGAGTGGTTCAAGTTTAGGATGAGATATTCTCAAAGTCCCATTTTGGGATAAAACTCTACATTGGCCTTAACCTTGAGCAGTTATGCGGAAAAAAAATAGCATTTTTAATTAACACGAGAAGCCTCACAGTTAATACTCTAATTTCATAGGATCGCGCAACCATTTTTCTCGGTGCTGTTTTCTTTCACGTCATTGTCCACCAGTCTTTTTTTCAAATAACAGTGAAGGCAGGTTCAGTGAGAGTTCGGAATGCAGAAGTTAAAATGTTGTTCTGAATTGCCTTTATGCAGGGAGTGACGGAATGCTACGAGTGCCAGCCTAAACCAACACAGAAAACATTCCCCGGCTGCACAATCCGGAACACTCCTTCAGAACCAATCCACTGTATTGTATGGGCAAAGTACCTGTTCAAGTAAGGGACAGAGAGTTTCCATTACCTGAGCGACTAGTGTGAAATCATTCTGATGCTTTTGTATTGCGTTTGTTTTGAACAGGTCAGGGGCTTGGATCCCTTGTTCAGATACAGAGCCCTCTGAGGGAGGGAGTGGCTGATCCTTTCCGTTCTGTGGTTCAGCAGTGAATTTAAAGGAGGCAACTTGGGGACAGCACTTCAGACCCACATTCACACCATTTGTGTGTGGCAACCTGATGGGTTAGCGATCCATTGGTTGAAAACACATTGCTACCTGGGAAACTGAGTTCAGTATATTTGGAAATTGTGGCAGGGCACCATGCAAAGTGACTGCAAAGCCTGGTGTTGGTGTAGAAATCCAGTGAGTTCACTAATCCCTCCAGGAAGAGGGACCTCTCATTTTCACCCATTGTCCCTGTGCTTGATTACTGCCCCGAAGGTGCGTGATTCTTGCTTGCCACTGGGCAACCAGAGCTGCGAGTTATTACATGCCATGTTGCCAGCTATGCCCACTCCCTGCAACACGTTTAAAAAGAGAAAAGCATTGCATGTTTGAATGTGGCTTAAAAAGTAGTATAAGTGGATACAGCCAATGCATTCCTGCTTCTGTAAGGAATTTGAACAAGGTTCCATGTGATAAACATGTTTGAGCCATTAAGATCCAAACCATTCGGCCCATCTGTCTCTGCTAAACAAGCTCCGCTCTCCCAACTAACTATTCTTGCCCTACTTCCTTGCTCCTGTTATTTAATATTTTTTAAATGTTCTGGTGGTCCCATCCCATTCAGGATGAAAGGATTTGGTCCTTTGGGGTTTTATAGAGCAGAATGGGTTTCACTAATCAGAGCAACACACAAAGCACTGGAGGTACTCAGTGGGTCAGGCAGCATCTATGGAGGGAAATGGACAGATGATGTTTTGGGTCGAGACCCTTCATCTAGACTGGAAAGAAAGCGGGGTGATAGCCGGTATAAAATGGTGGAGGGTAGAGTTGGAGCAAGAGCTCCATTGAAGAGGAAAAGTTCTTCGAGGTAGGCATACCTTGAAGAGACTTTGCAGGGGAGCAGCAAAGTGGAGAAAAGGGAGAGCAGATGCTGGAAATCTGGAGCAGTCTCTTGTGTCTCCATTTTACTAGTAAGAGTGAATCTTTGAGGACAGGTAACCAGAATGTTGATATTTTCTGTCCTTTCCTTAGCCAGTTGTTTGGAGAGGAAGATGCCGACCAGGAAGTATCACCTGACACAGCTGACCCGGAGGCTGCCTGTAAGTACATGTTTGGGACCTGTGGAAGTTGCTCTTAATGTAGTTTGCAGTAAACGTACACAAAGGGATGTTAGCCTTGGTTGCAGCATCCTGAGGCCGACTCGAGGGCTTTCTGCCATCTTAAATGTGTTTACATTTGTTGGCAGGGGAGTTGTCGGATGCAGCAGCGAGGGCAGGAGCTTCCAATGAGGATGGTGGTATCAAGCGTGTTTCAACAAAGGACTGGGCCAGATCCACTGGGTATGATCCTGTCAAAATATTCAACAAGGTATAGTCATTGAGATTTTTGCAGCCGTCATTACTTGGTGAACAGTCAGGAGAAGATGTAGTAGATACAATGTTCCTTAGCCTGGCGTGATCTTGCATCTTGCAATGGAGTTTATGCCTCTGAACGTGCTGGGGCTTTGAACACAGATCTACACTCTCGGAGGTGTGAGCAGTGCCAGAGGTTACATCCCGTTACCTCCTGAACCTTCCCCCATCCCCCAACTCATCACTCTTGGAGGGACAGGTGGCCAGTGGCCTGATTTGCAGCAGGAGCAGGAACCTGGATCCTGTAAACTGGGAGTAAGAATCTGAGAGAGAATGGGTCAGGGGATGGAACTAGTGGGTAGCTCTGGTTGAGAACAAGCACATACACAATGGACCGAATGGCCACTTTCTGTGCTATAACCATTTTATGAAACCATTGGCATTAATCCTACTCCTGGACCTTATCTAGTTTGTAACCACACCGCAATCGGAAAAAAACATAGCAGGTGCTGACGGGGAAAAAAATTCAACTTCTACCATCCTGATGATGCAGTGACAGCATTGTTGTTGACCAGTTGCCATCAGTGAGGCTCCAACAGACACAAGACGTGGAAATGTGAGGGTCAGATGGAGGAGGAGGGAGCAAAGCCTTTTGTTCTGCTCTGGATGCACTTGCATTTATAATGTTTAAAAACAAAATGACCAAGTTCTGCTGTGGCTCAGTGGGTGAACACATTCCTGAGCTGCAATAATCAAACTTTGGTTTGTCCCCAGTTAGTAGTGGGCTCAGTGAGGCAGGGGACGCCATTGTCCAGGTTTAAATGGTGACATGTATTCATCTTACAGCAACTAAAGATTATCCATCCATTATGGCCACATTTCCTCACCACCTTGTGTGACTAACACAGCTGGTGATTGCCTCCCACTAGCCTAATGGGTGGCACTTTGTAGAGACCAGTGTCGGCTGTGCCTCGTAGACCAGGAGTTTGGGATTCAGTCACCAGTTTGATCTGTGGCAAGTTAACTCATTTCAACCTGGTTCCGATTGCTGGTTCCAACAGGGAGCTATGCATGAGACTCAAATAGCCAATCCGGGCTTGTGCATGTAGTCAGCCAGTTGGGCACAAGAAGGAAAGACCCACATTGATGCAGTGCTTTTTGAAACCTGGGCTTTTTCAAAAGTGCATTATAGTCAATGTTAACAGTAGAGTTAGTAAGACCAACACTAACCCCTCCCAGGAAATAGAGCCACTTTAATGTAGGAAACAAAGTGCTACTTTGCATGTCAGGCATAATTAATTAACTATTTATAGAAGTTATAAATGGTGATGAACAATTAAAAGATAATGAAAGGAAGAGGGTCCAAGGAACCAACAATAGTGAGGCCAAGCACGTGACTGTGAAAGACAAGGCTGAAGCATTCATCTAGCGGATGATCCATCTGGGCTTTCGCTTGGGATCCCCACCATCTTAGAAGCCAACCTTCAGCCAGTTCAATTCAATCCATATGATATCAAGCAACAGCTAGGAGTACTGCTTGGCAAAATCTATGGATGTAGACAACATCTCAGCTGCAGTACCGAAACTTGTTCCAGAACCAGCTGTGCCAATACCCAACCTGTTGCAGTACAATTGCAGTAGTGGCATCCACCTGCCAACATGGAAGATTGCACTGTCCACTAAAAGCAGGATATATCTAATCCAGCTGATGACCACCCATTCAATCTCCTCTCAGACATCAGAAAAGTGATGGAAGTGGTCATCAGCAGTGCTGTCAAACAGCTCTTACTCACCAATAACCTGCTCACCGATGCCCAGTTTGTGTTTTACCAGAACCACTCCAGACTAATTCGCAGCCTTTGTCCAAAAGTGGACCAAAGAGCAGAATTACCAAAGTGAGGTGAAAGTGACTGCTCTTCACCGCAGTACTTGGCTGAGTGTGGCTTCAAGGACCATAGTAAAGCTGGTCAGTGAACATCAGGAGGAGAACGCTCCAGTGGTTGGAGTTGTACCCTGCACATAAGATGATTGCACAACATTTAATTCTATATGCAACTCCTCAGCAACTGAAGCAGCTCATATCTGCATGTAGAAAAACCTAAACAACATTCAGGCATGGGCACATAACTGGCAAGTAACATATGTGCCACAAAAGTACCAGGCAATAACCATCTCCAGAGCAAGTTAATATTCAATGACCATTGCTCTCTCCCACTTGACACATAAGTACAGTAGCTACAAGGACAAGAGACTGGGTATCCTGCGGTGGTATTTCATCTCCTGATACCCCAAAGTCTTTACACCATCAATGAGGCACAAATCAGGAGCATGATGGAATACTCTGCATTTGTGTGGATGTTGCAGCTTCAACAACACACAAGAAACTTGAATACCTTCCAGGACAAAGCAGCAGGCTTGATTGGCAATCCCATCACCTCCCTAAACAATCCCAACTGCACTGGGAGCACCTTCACCAGAAGGATTGCAGTAGTTCAAGAAGGGGCTCGCTATCACCATTTTGAGGGTTATTAGGGATGGACATGAAATGCTGGCTTTATCAGAGACACTTGTATCTGAAAAAATGATGAATGAATAAATAAAGATTGGTTGATTCCAGAGGGAACTATAGCCCTGTTGGAATATAGCCATGGAATTTTTCTGTCCATCAGAGAGGGAGCTGAAGCCTTAGTTTAACATTTAATGCAAAATCCCACATCTCTGACTGTAGCACTGCTTCAGTACTGCACTTGGGAGTGTGTGTTTGGATTGTGTGTTCAAGTCTCTGAGGTGGGACTTGACCCAGCTGATGGAGCAACTAGCCACAGTACCCCACTGCTGCTAACATCAAGGTCACTGAATTCAACAGTGGTCAGGGTTTGACCCTGATCTGCCTGTTGTAGTATTGCATGGAGTCACTCAGCACAAAGACAGGCCCTTCAGTTCAACATGTCCATGCTAACCATTAAGTACCAATCTATACATACCAGTAATGGGTCTGTAGTCTTCAATGGTTTAGTAATTCAAGTGTTCATTGAAATACTTAAATGTTGTGAGATTCTCTGCCTCAGGCAGAGTATTCCAGATTCAGTCACCCTCTGGGCAGGAAAAAAGATCCTCGACTCCTCTCTAAATGTCCTTCCCTTTAAACCTATGTCCTCTCCTAAGGGAATATGTGGCTCCCTATCTACCCTCCGACTATCCACCTGATCTATTCCCCCTCAGAATTTTGTATACCTCAATCAGGTCCCTTCTCAGTCTTCACTCCAAGGACAACAAACCCAGTTTATCCAGTCTCTCTTCATAAATGAAACATTCCATCCTGGTGAATCTTCTCCACGTGCTCTCCAGTACAATCATGACCTCCTTGTAGTGTGGCGACCAGAACTGCATACGGTACTCTGGCTGTGGCCTACCTAATATTTTTATATAGTTGTACCAGCTCTTATATTCTGTGCTTTGATAATTAAAGGCAGGTACCCTGTATATCTTTTTCCAGTCAAGTTTATTGTCATGTGCACAAGTAGCTGTATGCACAGGTGCAATGAAAAACTTGCTTGCAACAGCATCACAGACATATAGCATTAGAGACACAACATTCACAAGAAATAAAACATACATTAATCATAAATTATATCTTATCTATTTGTGCTGCCACCTTCTGCAATCCTTGGAGTTGTACACCAAGGTCCCTCTGTACTTCAGTACTACGCAAGGTTCCACTGTTTATCAATCGGGCTCATCTTGCTATTCCTCCCAAAATTCATCACCTCACCTTTCTCAGGATAAAATTTTACCTGCCATTGTTCGGCCCATCTTGGAACTCAGCAGTTATTCTGCAGCTGATCACTACCCTCACTCTCAGCAATAGCACCGATTTTCATTTGTGAGCTTACTGATCATGCCTCCTACATTCATGTCCAGAGTATTAAAATTTATTTAAGCAAGAGTCTCGGCACTGGCTTCAAATTTGCAAAATCTTCACTTGAGTATTCAGTCATCAGTAAAGCAGGATGTTGTTGGATAAAAGTTCAGTTCAGTCGGGTAACTTTTGAGTCTGTAAAATCTTCACACACTGATTCTTTTTCAGCTTTTCAGAGATGATATAAAGTACTTGCTCACAATGGACCAGCTGTGGCGCAGAAGGAAAGCTCCTGTTCCGTTGGACTGGGCTGCTGTAGAAAGACTTGGTAAGTTTGCAGTTAGATGAAAGTGCTGATCTTCAACTGTCTTCTTATTCCATTCCTTCCAACCTCAAATGCATTGACACAGAAGTTTGTGTGTGCTTAATGTCCTGGGATATCTTTCCCTCATAGTTATTTCATCCTGCTACACAGCACAGTCTGGAGAATTTCCACATGCGCACTTGTCACTGTGTGTGAATTGGAGCTATTCCACCCCTGCCTGTCCTTGTCAGTACTGAAGCACTGAGGCCAATTGTGATGCTCATACTGCTATTCAACCATCTGACGCATATAACGGGGGGTGCTCATTAAATGAATTGCTTGAATAATCTTTCAACACTGGTATCCACCAAACGTTGTGAACAAAGCCCAGTTGTGGCCTGTCCACAAAAATAAGGACAAATCCAGTCCAGCTCACGATCGATTCTACACTCATTCAACAGAAGTATTGTCAACAGTGCTATCACATGGCACTTACCCACCAATGACCTGCTCATAGATGCTCGTTTTAGATTTTGCAAGGAGCATTCGTCAGCTGACCTCATCACAGCCACTCTGGTCCAAGCACAGGTGAATTCCAGAGGAAAGATGAAAGCCATCGTCCTAGACCAAGGCAGCATTCAGTTGTGGCATCGGCCCCTGGTAAAGCCAAAGTCTATGGGAATTGAGGGGTAGGAAGCCTACCTCACATAAGGAAGATGGTTATGGTTGTTGCAGGATAACCTTTCCTCTTCCTGTTGCAGGATAACCTTTCCTCTTCCAAGGCATCACCTAGGATAATCGGTATGCCCAGCCATCTTCATCTGCTTCATCATAAACTTCCTTCCACGATGAGGTTAGAAGTGGCAATTTCAGAATTAAATCCCGTTTGCAGTTCCTCAAAATCTAAACCTGGCAGGCACAATCTGATAAATGTCAAGTAACGTTTGCACTAAGCAGTGACCAAGATGGAGACCTATCTCATACAAGGCAAGAGTCAGGAGTATGAAGGTATGCTCCCCACGTGCCAGGACGAGCACAACACAAGAAAGTCAACACCATTGAGGATAAACAGAAAATGCTGGAAACACTCAGCAGGTCAAGCAGTATTGTTGGAGAGAAACAATTCTGATAAGTCCTTGAGCAGAAATGCGACCCTTGAGTGTTTCCAGCGTTTTCAGTGTTTTGTTCCCAACTTTGTTAGAACCCATGTACCACTCTGAAAGTTCACTCCCTTCTCCTGATCATCCTGCCTGCACCAACATCTGTGCCATCCACAAAATTCACTACAGTTACATGCCTCGTCTATTAGCGAACCCTCCTACGTGTAACCTCCACCACCAAGAAAGATGAGGCAGCAGCTGCACGGAAATACTACCAGCTGCAGCTTGACTTGGAAATGTGCTGTTAGTCCTTCGTTGTTGGATCTAGTTCCCGGAGCTCCCTTCCCATCAAGACTGTGGGAGCACCTTCCCCAGTAGCACTGTATTGGTTCAAGAATGCAGCTAACCACCATCATCTCAATGGTATTGGAATAGGCAATAAATGGTAGGCTTGCCATCAATGAGCCAGGTCCCTTAATTGAGCTTTAGATTGGGTTGTGTGGCAGATACAAGGTGTAGAGGAGCCCCTGGGTTCATCTGCAAGTGCTGTAATAATCGAGGCAGCAGATGAACTTCAGCCCTTGGAGACACAAAAGGCAGCAGATGCTGGAATCTGGAAGATTGATTGTAACTTCAGCCCTTGGTACCTATGGACCAGAGCATTGGAGTAGTTTTCAGTCCAAAGGCAGCTGTTCACGTTCAGTATCTAAGATAGAAGTTTATAAAACTATGAGAGACTAGATGGGGTAGATAGTTCAGGTCTTTTTCCCCAGGGTAGAAATGTCAAATACTAGAGGGCACAGCTTTAAGGTGAGAGAGGGAAAGTTTTTTCCACAGAGGGTGGTAGGTGCTGAAACAGGCTGCCAGGGGAGGTGGTGGAGCAGACCTGATAGTGATGTGTAAGAGGCATTTAGACAGGGAATGAAGGGATATCGCGTGCAAGCAGATAGTTTTAGCGTAATTTGGCATCATGGTCATCACAGACATCGTCGGCCAAAGGGCCTGTTGTGCTGTACTGTTCTATCTGAGATAACCACATTACATTTAGCCATTTCTGTTGGCACCAGCGAGAGTTCAACATCCCAGCAGTGAAGATGGGTGGTGGTGGGGAGGGGAGAGAAATGGAGAATGCCTTTTTAAATAAAACGCCATTGTTTTAAGACTGAATGAAAAGCATGTGGCATGGTGGTGTCATGACACGTACTGGTACATGAGACCAGCAGGGTAGATTACGTTTTAAAGGTCCTGATCCTTCACAGTCATTGCTATTGAGAGAAAATTATTTTTTGTACTTAACAGCTGGATGTTAAATATTGGCACTGTTAGCTAGACCAGGTGAGGCCTGAATGCAAGTTGTCAAAGAATTATTGAAAGAGGCTTCAGGCGGGCGTTGTTGAATGACTTGCTATACGTCTAATTAATGCTACGATCTGTATGTCAAAAGCTGCTCCATCTGTAGATGGTGATGTCACACCACATTCTTCACACATTTTTTTTGTTGTAAGTATTGCAGCTTAATGGAGTGGAATCCTTGAACTGTTGTCTCCAATCTAGCAGCAACTCGTACATCAAACTTTGGGTGCACCCATCTGCTCCTTGAGTGTTTGCCTGCAGAATCCTCACTTCCTAATGAGCCACGTGATAGATTCAAGAACACAGATGGCATTTTCATTATGCAAGGAAATTCATACTGACCAATTAAACTATTTTTCTGTAATGTTGACTATTCTGCCCTAGACTGGTACTTTTCCTCTCCCTCGCAGCCATTGTAAACGTCTTGTTTGTGTTGTTTAGAGATGAGCTCATCGCTGCAGCAAACAAGCACCTCCCAGGCTGGCCTGAAGGACCAGCAGGTCCTTGACGTGAGGAGCTACGCACACTTGTTTGCACAAAGCGTTGATCACCTCAAAGCCCGTCTGGCCGAGAAGGGGGACGGAGGGGAGCTGGTCTGGGACAAGGTCAGAATGAGTGCTTGTAATATTTACTTTCTGAATCTTGGACATCGCTTCAACTGCCTCGGGAATTGGTTTTAATTAATTGGGTCAGGTCACTGACTTCTATCTTTTCAGAAATGGGTTAAAATTTCCCCAGAATAAGCAAACAATTCTGTGTGCCTTTCAGATCTTCACCCTTTCCCAAAGCACTGTAGAGCCAGTTAAAGTATAGACTGTAGTAACGTGGGCAATCGTGCACATTATGACCAGTCAGTATGGGGCTGATTAGGGATGGGCACCTCCCTATCTGAAGATATCAGTGGCATTTTCCAGCAATCCAGCCGGTGTTTTTCCCAGTTTGAAGTCATTGCCTTCACCCCTAACGCAGGACCAGTGGTCTCAGAGTAAACCAAATGGTTTCGATTCAGCATCCTCTCCACTAGTGAGCTGCTGAAACTCTTACACAAGCCATTGCTACTTTCAGACTGAAAGGCACTAGGCAGCCACAAGGCATGGAGAGGTGATAGTGGTGGGGGGGAAATGATGCACAAGCTGCCAGAGCAGCGATCAGAAGCTGGAGGCGGGTATGGAGATGGCGGGGGGTGCAGAGATGTTGGTAACAGGGTTCAGAATTTTAAGGTTGATCAAGAACTAATGTAGAGGAGGTGATGTGTGGAGAGTTTTGGTGGGTTGTGATCTGGGTAGTTTTGGGTAAACCCCGGTTTATTGAGGACAGAGGCCACAGGAAAGTGTTGGAACATAGAGACAATGCTGTAGACGAGGGGCAAGGTATATCTTGCATCATGCAGTCGCGCATGTGCTCCTTCTGTGGATCATGTTCCACTTAATTTGTTTGCTTTGACTGTGTTCCCAGGATGATCCCCCAGCCATGAACTTTGTGACTGCAGCCTCGAACCTGCGAATGCACATCTTCAGCATTAACATGAAGAGCAAGTTTGATGTGAAATGTAAGGTTTGCACATTAAATATTCCACACAGGCCTTGTTGAGTCGCACCCAGTGTTGCTGTTACGCCTTTGCCACCCAGGGGTTGCCAAATAATTACCAGCTGCAGGAACACTGGCTGACGTCCCCCTCTCTCTCTGCCTTGAACACTGAGGTTGAACTATTGAGCCCTGTATGAAAATAGCCAGGGACACTGCATGTGAGCAGTTTGTTTAGCACACACCAGCACCCAAATCTGGCACCTGCCTGGCCTTCGTATTTCAGTACCACACCTGAGACCCTGGGGAATTTGTTTAAAATGTTAACCCGTATTTTTTTTTGTCAGTTCCTGGAACGTGGAGATCACTGGCACTGCTGGCATTTATTGTCTGTCCATAATTGCCCCTGAACTGCAGAGGCAGTTACATGTCTTCCACGTTGGTGGGTCTGGAATCTCCTATAGGTCCAAACCGGTAGGGTAGCAGCTTTTCACTGAACCCAGTTTTCTTCACAATGCAGTCATTTCATGGCCACCTCTCTAATTCCAGCTTTTCCTTTTGAACTTAAATTCCCGGCTGCCATGGTAGCATTTGAATTTCTGGATCAGTGGTCCAAGCCTCTGTAGACAAGCCCAGTCATGTCACCACTCTGTTACTCTCCCAACCCATTCCCACACTCCAACTACTACCTAACCTGAGAGCAATGCCACATAGGTGGATCATCTAAATTAGCAGCAGTGGTAACCCTTCGAGCTGTCCTACTAGTCACAAAGATTGTGGCTGATCAGATTGTAACCTGATTTCCACCTCTCTCCCAGTAAGCTTTCACCTCCACTGACAAGGATTTGTCAATGTCTTCCTTAATTCAAAGACTCATGACCTCCTGCAAGGAGAAATTTGCTCTTTGTCTAAGCTAAGTGACACCTTATTTTTCAACCATCACACCTGGTTCTGCATTCCCCCACAAGAAATATCCCCTCTGCATCCAACCATTCAACAAATCTCAGCATCTTATTTCAATCAAGTCACCTCTTGGGCAGGCACAGTAGTGTGGCGGTTAGCATAACGCTATTACAGCGCCAGCAACTTGGGTTCAATTCCAGCCGCTGTCTGTAAGGAGTTTGTACGTTCTCCCTGTGTCTGCGTGAGTTTCCTCCACATGCTCCTGTTTCCTCCCACATTCCAAAGACGTACAGGTTAGGAAGTTGTGGGCATGCTATGTTGGCGCTGGAAGCGTGGCGACACTTGTGGGCTGCCCCCAGAACACTCTACGCAAAAGATGCATTTTACTGTGTGTTTCAATGTACATGTGACTAATAAAGATATCTTATCTTTTCCAAACTCCAGTGGATACAAGCCTGACCTTCCAACCTTTCCTCAGAGGACACCCCTCCCATTGTAGGTTGTAGTTTAGTGAACCCAAGCTCCTCCTCCTCCCAATCGACAGCTTTTTCTGGAGGTAAATGCAGCTTAAATGGTGCACTGCGCTCCCTGGAATAAAAGTAAATATTTTGCATATGCAAAAAATAACCACTAAACATTTTAATGTTAGTTAGGTTTTAGCCAGGAGATGTCGAATTCTAGAATCATGCAGCATGGAACAAGGCAGTTGGCCCTTCATACCTGTGCCAGCTCCTTGAGATGACCCCCCCACCCCCAGCAAGTCTTACAATAAAACTTCAGTGGACTAGATTTACTCAGTATGCAGATGCTGGAATCTGGAGCAAAAAAAGCAATCTGCTGGAGGAGCTCAGCAGGTCAAGCAGCACCTGTGAGGGGGAAAGGAAATGTTGACGTTTCAAGTCCGGACCCTGCGTCAGGACTGAGAGTGGAGAGTATTCACACTTTCAAACGGCAGCTCTTCGTGTTTCTGACCTCTATGAAGTATAGAGGCTCGCCCAACCTCTTTATACCAGCTCCCTCCACTCTCTGATCTGTTCAGGCTCTTGACCCGAAACATCGACAGTTCCACAGATGATGCTCAACGCACTGAGTTGGGGAGTTGGCCTTGCATTCAAATCTATAAATTGATGGGCATTGAATGATGCTGAGATTAGACTTGAAACATAACGCTCTGTTATGGTCTAAATGCGTTTCACTATCTGCAGCTGTGGATCAGTGAGTAGCTCTGATTTTGGAAGTTCAGCATTCAGTTTGCAGCCAGACTCGTACACATCGTGCAGTTGTCACAACAGTGAGTGAATGCCGCACTGTCAAACATGCTGCCTTTCAGATGAAACATTAAACTTTGGCCACTCTTGAAACTGATCTAAAAGATCCCACTGCACTACTTGGAAGCAGGTTCTTCCCGGTGGCTTGGGTCAGTATTTATTTCCTCAGTTGACATTACTAAAATATCTGATAGAGTTTGTGGAAGATTGCTGTGCATGGATGGTGGTATTTCCTTTATTATGACAGTGACTGCACTCCATAAGCAATAACATGCTTTAGGATATGCTGTTGGTCACAAAAGGGGTTATGTAGAAGAAAATACTCTCCAGGACAGGCAGCATTTGTGGAGAGAGAAACAAAAGACCTTTCCTCAGAGCTGGAGATGTCTTCCTTGTATTTATGCACAAGAAGTGGTTGCTTGAACCAGGTGGTGGTCATGTAATGGTTGTCCAGGAAAGAATTAATACATTGGGGAGAAAGTAGAGAGTTGAACTTTGCTGGGTGTCACCAGGTGGCAGCAGTGGGCTGATAAACTAATCGCTCTTCTGGATTCTGTATTGATGATCCCTTGGTCGTCATTCTCATTGCTGGTGACCAGGTCCAGAGTTGCTTTGGTGGAAGCTTTGAGAATGGGAGTGGATGCAGAGAGAGGGAGAACAGGAGCTGTTCTCCCGGTGATACAATTGGTAAATTCTGTTTGTCTCAGTCACACAGCATAGAAAGGGACTTCAGCCCACCATCAGGAACCCATCTATACTAATCCCCAACACTTTGCCTGGAGCTTTCTATGTGTTGACGATCCAACTGCTTGTTTAGACACTTCTTAAACATTGTGAGAGTCTGGCTGCCTCCACCACCCCTTCATGGAGTGCATTCCAGATGGGAGTAACAGAAATGGAGTCTGTTTTTTGCTCTGTATCTGCATCCGATGACCCTTTGGGAAGTGAGGACTGGTTTGGTTACAACTTAGAGTCATAGAGCACTACCGCACAGAAACAGGCCCTTCAGCCCATCCAGTCCATGCCGACCTGATCTTCTGCCTAGTCCCATCTATCTGCACCCGGACCATATCCCTCCAAACCCCTCCCATCTATGTTCCTATCCAAACTTCTCTTAAATGTTACACTTGAACCCGCATCCACCACTTCCACTGGCAGCTCGTTCCACACTCGCACCACCCTCTGAGTGAAGAAGTTCTCCCTCAGATTCCCCTTAAATATTTCACCTTTCACCCAATGCCCTCTAGTTCTAGTCTCACCCAACCTTCGGGGGAAAATCCTGCATCATTCACTTGTCATAGTTGGCCAAGTTCTTGCACTCACTGTCCAAGGTCAGCAATGAGGAGGAGACTCTCAGGCGGAGTTTTGAAACCCCCATTGTCTGTGGTACTAGACCCCAGCAAAGTCAACACCTTCAGGAGTGAATTGGGTGCTGCAGGATTGGAATAAATAACGCTTTCCTGTAAATTGGTTTATTATTGTCACATGTACCAAGGTACAGTGAAAAGCTTTGTTTTGCATGCCATCCATACAGATCATTTCATCACATCAGTGCATTGAGGTAGTACAAGGGAAACAATAACAGAATGCAAAATGTTCAAACAAAAACCTGGTTGATGTGCTGAATGAACCTGGAACAAACTTTCTGTCCTGGAGGGCACCCAAGCCTTTGATCAGCAATTTTGTTAATTTGCTTTCTTGCTCTTAGCCATGGCAGGAAATATCATCCCAGCAATCGCCACCACGAATGCAGTGATAGCTGGCCTGATCGTGTTGGAAGGACTGAAGATTCTCTCCGGGAACCTGGAACAGTGCAAGACAGTAAGTGCTGGGAGAAATCATAGAGTCAGTAGAATGGAGAAAAAGCCACGTGGTCGCTCAGGTCGACCACGTGTGATTCTGTGGAGCCCTCTGGTCTGGTCACTTGGCCACCAGGAGGTTCCTTCAGTGGTGTCCAGGGAAGGCTGATTCTGGTCCAAACCTGGAAAATAGTGTGGATGCCTTTGAGGGAGAGCTGGTGGATATGGGGGAGAGATGTGCTGGTCAGGGGAGAGGAAGCAAGGAAGAAGGATGCTTGTGTGGAACATAGGTACTGGAACGGCCAGCTGGGCTGAATGGCCTGTCTCAGTGCTGTACCATCTGTGTGGTGTAGTTTCCCACAAGGTCTGTGCACAAACAGCACCCTCACTGAATCTCTCGGACCCCTGTCCCCGCCCCAAGCTGGAGAGGTGTGTGGGTGTTGTCCCTCAGCACGTCGGGGTATTGCCAAGAACACACCTAGTTCAGGACGGTTGTAATTCTCTGGAGGAAGGGATGTGATTTCTGCAGCTTAGGTTGACATGGAAGCCCTGCTTCCTATCAGCACTTTTAAACCTTTGTCTTTTATGGATGTAGATCTTTCTGAACAAGCAGCCCAATCCCCGGAAGAAGTTACTGGTTCCGTGTACCCTGGATCCCCCGAATCCCAGCTGCTACGTGTGTTCCGTCAAGCCCGAAGTAACAGTCAAACTCAACACCCAGAAAGTCTCTGTCCAGATGCTCCAGGACCGGGTAAATCTTGTGTGTGTGTCTCTCAGAACTGGAGAATCACTGGAAGTGTGGTGACAACTCCTCCCATTTCCTCCCCCCTCCTCCTCTGCCAACCCACTCACCCGTATCCCATCTGACTATCCCAAGGTAAGGTTCTGATCTCACTGAACAACAGGTCAGGCTTGAGTGGCTGTGCAAATCTGGCTGGACCTCACAAACCTCTGTGGGACTTCCTGTTACCTACCTAAACTGCTCACTATTCCTGCACCACAGAGGATCCTTCGTTTCGTTTCCCCACTGCTAACCTTTTGTTTAATCACCTCACACACCCCTCTGTTGTCCTCACCAACAACAACTCTGGTGCCCCTGCCACCACTTCACTTCCCTCCCCTCCCACGTGGTCAGATTTCTGTCGTGCCCGCAGCCTTGCTCCCAAACTTCCATCTTCTCCTTTCCCACTAAACTGCCGAACACCTAGTTTCCCTTCCGAACACCTGATTTCATTAACAGCTCTCCCCCTCCCCCCAAATACTTCAAATCATTGCTCTCCTCAAAAAATGCTTTGACTCTTTCTGTGCAAACTACTGCCCAGCTTCCTTTCCCTCACCACAGTACTTGCACAGACTGCAGCCTCCCAAACTCGAGTCTGTCTCACTCCAGACGTTTTGTTTAAATTTGGTTCCTGCCCGTGCCGCCGTCAGAGCTGTACATCACAGCAACAGGACCTCTGGCCCACACTTGCACCAATCTACATCAATCCCATTTACCTGCATTAGCTTCGGAACCTTCTGTGCTGTGGTGATTCAAGTACATGTCTAGATACTTAAACGTTGTAAGATCTCTGCCTCCACCATCCCCTCAGACAGTGTGTTCCAGATTTCGACATCTCTCTGTGTGGGGGAAGAAATTCCTCAGGTTCCCTCTAAGCCTCCTAGTTCTCAACCTAAACCTGTGCCTTCTTGTCTTAGACACCTCACCATGGGAAAATGATTCTTATCTATGCCCTCACAACAGTTTTATATACCTCAATCAGGTCACCTCTCAGCCTCCTCCGCTCCAAGGAAAACAACCCAGCCTATCCAGTCTCTCCCTATAACTGTAAAGCTCTAATCCAGGCAATGTCGTGGTGAATCTCCTCTGCACCCTCTCCAGCAGAATTGCATCCTTCTGATATATCAGTCCCCTTAAAGTAGTCTCTTTTCTTTTCTGCCCTCTGCTGTTTTCGGTGGTCATAGAGCACAGAAACAGGCCCTTCAGCCCACTTAGTCAATGCTGACCTGATCTTCTGCCTAGTCCCATCAACCTGCACCTGACCATATCCCCCAACCCTCCCATCCATGCACCTATCCAAACTGCTCTTAAATGTTACAGTTGAACCCGCATCCACCACTTCCGCTGGCAGCTCGTTCCACACTCGCACCACCCTCTGAGTGAAGAAGTTTCCCTTCAGATTCCCCTTAAATATTTCACCTTTCACCCTAAACCTATGACCTCTGGTTCTAGTCTCACCCAACCTGAGGGGAAAAAGCCTGC
The DNA here is from genome assembly GCF_009764475.1 of Pristis pectinata. Taxonomy (NCBI): domain Eukaryota; kingdom Metazoa; phylum Chordata; class Chondrichthyes; order Rhinopristiformes; family Pristidae; genus Pristis; species Pristis pectinata. The sequence goes on from NC_067417.1 coordinate 2,384,574, forward strand.
ATGCATTCACCCTGTCTATACCCCTCATAATTTTGTACACCTCTATAAGATCTCCCCTCATTCTCCTGCACTCCAGGGAATAAGGTCCTAACCTATTCAACCTTTCCCTGTAACTCTGGTCCTCAAGTCCTGGCAACATCCTTGTAAATTTTCTCTGCACCTTTTCAAGCTTATTGATATCTTTCCTGTAGGTAGGTGACCAGAACTACACACAATACTCCAAATTCAGCCTCACCAATGTCTTGTACAACTTCAACATAACATCCCAACTCCTGTGCTCGATGCCCTGATGACTTGATTCTCTTAGTAATGTTGATGTCTGTGTTATTTGGCGTAAAACTGTTAACTCTGTAATAATCATTCTCCTGTGTTAAGGACCGTTTTTCTGTTCTCGATCAGATTTTGAAGGATAAATTTGGAATGGTGGCTCCAGATGTTCAGATAGAAGATGGCAAGGGAACAATCCTCATCTCCTCAGAGGAAGGGGAGACTGAAGGTACGTAACTGTTTCATTCTGTTACCAGCCTCGGCTGAGGAGCGCCACACTGAGTCAGAATGTCATGGGTTCACGTCACACTTGAGGGACAAGGTGGGAAGATGCTGTGTCCCTGTCCTGTTGGCAGTATTGAGACATCCAACTGAGGCTCCATTCACACTCAGAGCGGCATAAAAGATCTCGTGCTGCTGTTGGTATTTCAAAGGACAGGGAATTATAACCAATACTTATTCCTTAATGAACGTAACCAAATAGAATAAGGGTCTGGTTGCTTTCCATGGAAGCTTGCTGTCCGTAAATTGGCTGCCACTTTTCTTACATCACAACAGGAGCTGTGATTAAAATTTTCAGGAGCTAGTAATAAAGAATAGGAACCGTGAATGGCTGATCATTTGGTCTTGGGACACAGCAGCCAAACTGCTGTGATCGAGGTGTTAGCTCAGCAAAGGCTGTGGACTGGGTTCTATCTGTAACGTATCCTTCATTATCCATTACAGCAAACAACAACAAGAACCTGTCTGAGTTTGGCATTCGTAACGGAAGCCGCCTCCAGGTAGATGATTTCTTGCAAGACTACACTCTGACCGTAACTCTCCTGCACAGGTGAGAAACTATCACTTTGCTGTTCAAAGCCGCATAATGCTCGATTGCTTTTATGGATTCTGTGTACTGTTCCTCTGGGCCTTGTCTCAGTGGACACTTTCTAACCATTCCCTCCCTCCATACCTTAGGGTATGTCTGGTCACCCACTGGTAATTCATTGAGGTGAGCTGAGAGCAAAAGTGACTGCAGCTCTCGTTAGACTACATGGGGATCTCACAGCTAATCATGTCCTTGTCTAGTTTAGCCCATGTTGGGAGAGGAGAGCCGGGACACTGTGATGAACAGCAGGTTCTGAGGTAGCTTTCATCCAGAAGTTTAGCCAAGAGGGTGAATCAAACTGGCCCCTTCTATGCATGTTTCTCAATACAATGGAGCAATGTTCTTGTTGAGAGAGGGATGTAAGGCTAATGATAATTTGTGGTCTGTAATGAACTCCTCCGGCTGCTGACCTGGTTCTTGTGTTGTGTGTTGGTCGCTTGAAGTGAAGATCTGGAGAAAGATATCGAGTTCGAGGTGGTGGGAGACGCCCCTGACAAAGCACCTCACAAGCTGAGCGAGGAAGATGGCAAGGCCATTACCAATGGCAGTGACGATGGAGCCCAGCCATCTACGTCCAAAGGTACCAGCCTCCCAACCAGCCTCTCCAGGCGGAGTAAACAGGCTCTCGACTTCGTCCTATCACCTCTCGTACACTTACACCCCAGTGGCATCACCTCTCTTCCTCCTAAACCCCAATGACCTGAGGCCCACTCAAACCCCTCACAGACTCCCCCTACATTCCAGCAGCCAAAACATCAGGGTCTTGAACCGATCAGTTTACTCCTCATCTTGTAAAATGTATGTATAATTTACATTCTGTGTGTTGTCTGTACCTACGTACCTGTGTTGCTGCTGCAGGCAGGTTTTTCACTGTACCTGTATCTCAACGTACTTGTGCACATGACAGTAAACTCGACTCGACTTGAACTGTAGCTAATGTTCCAGCAGTAAGGCTTCCTTTTCCTGTATTTTGCCCTGTTCCAGTAATGGCTGCACCAACATACTGCTTGCCTTCTCAGTGACTCACCTTTGGTGTGTCAGGATTCCCAGTTCCCTTTCTACACAGTCATTTACTCATTTCTCACCTTTTAATCTATTCCACTTTTCTGTTCTTCTACCCAAAATGAGTAACACCCCCCCACCAACCCCACATTGTATCCATTTGCCACCTCACCCACCCAGTTAACTTGTCTATAGCTCACTTTCCCACTGAGCATGTATCGTCTGTCATTTAATCTAAGGCTTCGAAATTCATTGTAAACATCCTTATGAATCGTTTCTGCGCCCTGTCTAGCTTAATCACCTACAATGTAGTTAACAAACGGTTAAATACTTGAAGGGGAACATTTTCAGGGCTCTGGGGAGAGCTGATCGGTCAGCAAGCTTCTGTGTTGTATTGTTCTCTGCCGGTGCTGCTACCCACAAGGTGCAGCATTGCCCTCCCTTGGTAACCGTGTCCCGTTTCTCAGCTGCAGAGCAGGACGACGTGCTGATTGTCGACTCTGACGAAGAGATGCCCTCATCCAGTGGAGCTGAGGCTAATGCGGAGAGCCGGAGCCTGAAGAGGAAGCTGGAGGATGAGACGGAAGGTGTTGGCGTTAAGCGGATATGTACCGCTCAGGAGGAGGACGACGACATCATCGCACTGGATTGAGCGGCGGGTTGGGGTTGTCCCCTTACCTGTGCCTTCTGGTGTCACACGGTGTCGTCAGGTAGACCATAAGGTGGGATGGGGAGTTGTTAGTCAGGGAGATGGGGGTTGGGAGGTTCACGTTTTGGACAGAGGGCTCAATGACAAGTCCCAGCCTTAAACTGTCAGGTCAAAGTATCGGTTCAGGGGAGGGGGGTTGGGACGACAGAGCAGCTGAGAAGGGCACCCATTCAACGGGTTTGGAGAGCGATGTCTGTCACATTGCTGGATATAAAATCTCACCCAAACCTTTTGGCTCATTGGTCAATATTGAATGGTTCTCCAGCGTCAGCTCAACCTGCCTCCCCTCCCCCTGTCGGCTCTCAATCTACTTATAAAATTCGCTGTTGATGAAGTATTAAAACGTTCCTCTTTGTATAACTTGAGATCAAACAGCGACAAGTTTTGTAAATTGCTGTAAACACTTAATTTCTCGCCAGCCCTGTTTGTACTTTCAACATTGGAGCCTCTTTTGTCAGTTCCGGGATCTTCCCTTGTGTCTTGTTACAGTTTGTAGCTATTTATATGTGACTTTTGTATAACACAGATATCTTAACTTCTGTTTGTTCATAATTTACACAAACCTCAATGATCAGATTACGCGTGGAGACCCCAACGAACGGAATGTGAGAGGCCCGTATCCAGGAGATCTCTGTGACAATGAAGTCCCTGGCTGGCTGGGACTCAGATTGTACCCTGTACAAAGGCGTGGTTGGGGTGTCGGAGGGTCAGGGCATTTTCAGAAGAGCAGTCGCCATATTCCATAGAGAGGGGAGAAACAATAGATTGGAATTTGCGTTTGTACTGCTCTGCATCCAGTACTGATCTGATCAACCTGTTCAATGTTTAGAAAGAGAGATACATTGCAGACGCTGTAGCTGGAAGTATTTTTGTAGCAAATTGACATTGTTGTTTCATTACAGTTTTTTTTGTATCTGAATCGACTATAAACGTAAAGAAAAGCTTTGTTATGAATGGCGGTTTTCCCAATTAAAACATTCATTGTGTAAAGTCCCCGGCTCTTTAGGTGAATTAAAGGTGGAAGAAGAGTTCACAGAATATTTACAAGGTGCATTTCCAAATCAGTATGTTGAAGAACTGAGCAGGCAAACAAATATTTGGGATCTTATTTTGTGCAATGAGAAACTGTTAATTGATAAATTTGTTGTTAAGCAATCTTTGGGAAAGAGGGATATAATATAGAGTCATACAGCACAATCCATGCCGACTGTGCTGCCCAGTGAGCTGGTCCCATCTGCCCGCGTTTGGCCCATAGCCCTCTAAACCTCTCCTATCCATGGACTTACCTAGATGGCTTTTAAATGTTGCTAATGTGCCCACCTCAACCACTTTTTCTGGCAGCTCATTCCAAATACGCACCACCCTTTGCGTGAAGAAGCTGCCCCGATGTCCCTTTTAAATCTCTCACTTCTGATCTTAAACCTATGCCCTCTTGTTTTTAGCAGCCCCTCCCTGGGAAAAAGACCCTGTCTGTGCCCCTCATGATCACCCCTCAATCTCCTACGTTCCAGGGAATAAAGTCCTAGTCTACACAACCTCTCCTTGTAACTCAGGCCCCCAGGTCCAGGCAACATCCTGGGAAATTTCTTCTGCGCTCTTTCTAGTTTAATAACATCTTTCCTATAACAGGGCGACCAAAATTGTACACAATACTCCAAGTGTGGCCTCACCAGTGTCTTGTATAACTGTAACATAATGTGATAGAATTTGACATTTGGTTGAAAGTATAGTTCACTGTGAAACTAGGGTCTTAAATCTAAACAAAGGAGTGGATGAGAGGAGAGTTGGCTGCGGTTTATTGGAGAACACATTGAGAGGTTGTGAAGGTGGATAGGTCATGGTGGCTGGCATTTAAATAATGCACCACTTGCAAAATAATCCTTTCATGCACAAAAACCCAACAGGAAAAGTGATTAATTTGTGGCTGATCAGAGAAATCAAAGGTGGTTTTAAATTCAAGGAAGGGACTTATTAAGTTGCCAGAAACAGCAGTAGAGCTGAGAATTAGGAGAATTTTAGAACTCAGCAAAGGAGAACCAAGAAGTTCATGAAGAAAAGCAAGAGAGAATATGATGTTTGAGAGCAGACTCCACTCTAGGGGGCTTTGCAGGCTTGATTGTTGTGTTCATCCATATCAGAGATCTATAGATTTCTGGACATTAAGGGGATCGAGGGACATGGTTAGTGCAAGAAAATGGCACAGAGATGGAAGATGAGCCACGGTGGAGCAGGTGGGAAGGGTCTGCTCCCGTTTACATTCAGTCAGTGAGGGACTGAACAAAGTGCCTTGAGGCAAGTATCCTGTAAGAGGTTGTGTTCCACCTGGTTAAACCACGTGTGCCATCCTTTGACCAGTGCTGGCTATCAAATCTTTGGAGGATCTGTTGACTTTGGAGGGAGGGCAGGATAGACTGCAAGGGTTAAATTTCAAGCAGCGATTGCCTACAATCTGGATAATTGATTCAAGGTACTAAAGGGAATGAAACAATAACTTGAAGAGAAACTATTTAGACTGACTGGGGAGCCTTGGACTAGAGGGCATGATTTAAAGCTGACAGATGGGTCTCTCAGCAGTAACGTTAAAGCACACAGGATGATAGAAATTTAGACTGGCCAATTGTTAACTTTAAGTCTGAGGTTGATAGATTTTTGTTAACTGAACATATCAAGTGAAAAGGATCAAAGTTTGTTGTAAGGAATTAGATCACAGGTCAGGCACAATCTCGCCGAGTGGCCAAACAGACCTGGGGAGCTAATTATCCTGCTCACGATAATGAGTGATGCTTTCATACATATTAACCCTTGCTGCGTTAATTTTCACTCACAGGCGCGTTTCCATCTGGTCACTTTTAACCTTGGGCTTATTGTCTAGTTGCTGATAGGGGAGGCAACTTTATTCATTAGGATAACTCCAGGGTTGAAAGGGTTTGTCCTTTTTAATGACCTTATTCTGGGGGTGGGTGGGATGAGAGGGTTGACCTATCGTGAGCACCAAAAGAAATTAGATCTGTATTCTTTGGAGTTGAGAAGACTGAGGGGTGACCTTATTGAAAATATAAGATCCAAAGGGGGCATGATAGGGTAGATGGCAAGATGTTTCCACAAGTCGGGGAGTCTCAAAGACTTGGTTACAAGATTAGGGAGATTGCAAATGGGACTAGTTTAGATGGGCGTATTGGTTGGCATGGACAAGTTGGAGCGAAGGGCCTGTTTCCGTGCTGTTTTACCCTATGGGTGATCACTGAAAACTGAGATGTGTAGGAACTGCTCGCTGAGGGTGGTGAATCTCTGAAATTCTCCACCTCAGAGGGGTGTGGAGGCCAGATCACTGGGGAGATGTAAAGAGGAGGTAAGATCAAGAATCACGGGCTGTGGGGAACTGGCACAGAAGAGGAGTTGGGGCCTGGGGCCGATCGGCCATGATTACCCTGAATGGTGGGGCAGGTTTGAGGGGCCGAGTGGCCTGCTGTTTCTGTGTGTCGCTGCGTAAAGAATAAATGCCCAGGTTTCAAGAGGTTCGCAGATGAATCATGAATCGAGACCACACGCGTCCCAATCTCTGAACGGGACCTCAGTGGAAACTACTTCAGCCTGTGCAGTGACTGTGCAGCAACGGGCTTCCATGTATGAATCCGTCACGGTTTGCTGAAATAAACCTTTAAAACCTCTGAAAATAAAATGACAGCCAGCTAGCCCGCAGCCCCCATCTTAGCTGTGAATGTTTTCCAACCTTTGACTTCCAAAAACAATCAAAAGATTGGAAAGTAAATCATTAAATAATTGAAAGATAAAACACTTTAAAACAGTTAAATAAACTCAAAGGGAACCTAAACACTAACCATTATTCTTAATCCTGTTCTCCAGTGGAATCTGTGGGTCAGAATCCCTTTGTCAGGCCAGGTTGTTCAGGTGGATTTCCCAGCATCAGTACTAGGTAATTCCTGAAGCTTCAGGCTCCCCTGCTGTATCCAGAATCAGGTTTATTATCACTGACTTGTATGACGTGAAATGTGCTGTTTCGCGGCAGCAGTGCAGTGCAAAGACATAAAATTACTATAAATTACAAAATAAATAAATAGTGCAATCAAAAAGGAATAACGAGGTGGTGTTCATGGACCATTCAGAAATCTGATGGCGGAGGGGAAGAAGCTGTTTCTGAATCATTGAGTGTGGGTCTTCAGGCTCCTGTACCTCCTCCCCGATGGTAGGAACAAGAAGATGGCATGTCCCGGGTGGTGAGGGTCCTCAGTGATGGATGCCGCCTTCTTGAGACACCGCCTCTTGAAGATGTCCTCGATGGTGGAGAGGGTTGTGCCCATGATGGAGCTGGCTGAGTCTACAACCCTCTGCAGCCTCTTGCGATCCTGTGCATTGGAGCCTCCATACCAGGTGGTGATGCAACCAGTCAGAATGCTCTCCACTGCACATCTATAGAAATCTGTAAAAGTCTTTGGTGACAGACCGAACCTCCTCAAACTCCTAACGAAGTAGAGCCGCTGGCGTGCCTTCTTTGTGATTGCAGAAATTGCAGAGAGAGGGTGATGGCAGGAAGTACGGTGCATGGATAGGGACACATGCCCCAGGGTGAATGCTGGTGGGTCTGGACTTGGATGATTGTAACAGACGTTGCTTTGGGTACAAGATTTTTCCTGGGTGGTTGGGGCAAGTCAAAGAAAGTGAAACGTAATTGGACACAAAGCGTGGTCACGGGAGCCACCTGGAGCACTGGAAGGCCAAAGTTCTGATGAAGAGAACTTGAGGAGGAGGAACTGCAGGGATTTGGGAGAAGAGTGAGTAATCGGGATGCAAATGAGAAGGGAGTTGGTCGTTACCTTCAGCAAAGATCGTGATCTTCAGGGCATGAAGAGGAAGTGGCCAAGATGTGCCGCGCTACTACAACGTCACAGGTACTGTGATTTGGTGTTCTTTCCTCCCCTGCCACCCTCTGAAGCAGCAGGCGTTAACCCACTGCTCGGTGAAGGATAACCCTCATTGAAAGAATGAGGAAGAGTAAATTAGCATGAGGTAATCCAATACGTTATAAAGAGTGTGAATAAAAGAAACCATTTGGAAGATGTTGCAGGTGAGCTTTCTGCTAATGCTTCCGTGTAAAACGTATGTAGTTCCTTTAAAGGTTTAAATGTGGCATGAACTATGCAGGTGATGTACAGGGTATCAACTGATAAATCACCAACAGACTGAAGCACAATGCACTGTCGGATCCTGTGAATGATTCATGCCTGTCTGGTACATCGTACAACACACCAGTCAGCAGAAAACATTCCAGTAATGCGGGCCGTCTGTGTCTCAGTCTCAGCTCCTGTGTGGGAACTAAATGGCAGGTGACACAGAGTGATTCAGCCCATTTGTCTGTGTGTAGGGCCTGTGTCTGTCTCTGTGTCTGCTCCTGTCATCAGTACCACCGTAATGAAACCAGTCAGGCTGTCCTGGGTCCCCAGCCCACATTCCTAACATTATATAGGTTGTCTGATCAAAATTCCTAATCACCCTTTAGAAGGTGGTGATAGCCCATTGCCTTCATGAGCCTTGTAGATCAATTCCAGATATGAGTGGAGGAATGGCAGATGGCGTTTAACCCGGCCAAATGTGAGGGGTTGCACTTTGGGAGATCAAATGTAAAAGGAAAGTACACAGTTAATGGCAGGACCCTTATAGAGGATCTTGGGGTCTAAGTCCATAGCTCCCTGACAGTGGCTACACAGGTTGATAGGATGGTAAGGAAGGCACACGGCATGCTTGCCTTTGGGTTCAAGGGTCAGGAAGTTATGTTGCAGCTTTATCAAACTCTGGTCAGGCCGCATCTGGAGTATGCATTCAATTCTGGTCGCCCCATTATAGAAAGGATGTGGAGGCTTTGGAGAGGGTGCAGAAGAGGTTCACCAGGATGCTGCCTGGATTAGAGGGTATGTGCTATAAGGAACGGTTGGACAAACTTGGGTTGTTTTCTCCAGAGCGGCGGAGGCTGAGGGGAGACCTGATAGAAATTTTAAAAATTATGAGAGTCAGAGATAGGGTGACAGCCAGTATCTTTTGCCCAAGGTCAAAATGTCAAAGACTTAGAGGGCATGCATTTAAGGTGAGAGGGGGTAAGTTCAAAGGAGATGTGTGGGGCAAGTTTTTTTTACACAGGGAGTGGTGGGTGCCTGGAACGTGCTGCTAGGGGTGGGGGTGGAGGCAGATACAATAGAGGCATTTAAGAGGCTCATAGACAGGCACATGGATGTGCAGAGAATAGAGGGATACGGACCATGTGCAGGCAGAAGGGATTGGGTGTCATCAGCTCAATTAGTTCGGCACAACATGGTGGGCTGAAGGGCGTGTTCTAGGTTGAACTGCTGCAGTCCTTTTACGAATAGCTGTGCGTGGGTTTACCCATTTAACTATGCACAGACACTCCCCTCAACATTATTCACGTTAAAGCATTCGGTGATACCCCTTCCTATCCCTGTAACCATCCCGCCCCCTTTAACCCTCTCAGGTCTCTCCACATCTCTAACTCTGGATTTTTGATAATTCCCGATTTTACTTCCTCCACCATTAGTGGTGTCTCTTGAGCTGCCAAGGCTCGAAGGTCTGGTATTCCCTCTCTGAATCTCTCTGCCTCTCTTCATCAAAGCTTTGCCTCTGACCATGTCCCTGCCCATCTGTCCTAATGCCCACTTGTGCAGCTCATCATCACATTCTGTTCAAAAATGCCCCTGTGGATTGGCACATTTAACAACTTTCAGTTAACAATCGGTCTTGATCGCACTCAATGACTGGGCACCACCAGTCTCCAGAGCTGAGATTGTACACCCCTCTGAGTGAGGACATTTCTCCTCTTAACCTCAACTGGCCAAACCCTGTCCCATTCCCTCCACCACTGGCCCAACAGGGCTGCAACACAGCATCTCCACAGTGCCATGCAGTGCCCACCCAGACTACTCTGACAGCACCTCGCAAACCAGTGACCTCTGTCACCGAGGCAGCAGGGGCAGGGGAACCCTCCAAGTCACACACCATCCTGACTTGGAAATATATCGCCCTCCCTTCAACGTTACTGGGTTTAAATCCTGTAGCCCCCTCCCCGACATCACTGAGGTAGCATCTTCATCAGAAGAACTGCTGTGGTTCAAGAAGGCAGCTCACCATCATCACAGTGGTTACACAGGGTGCACTTTTTACCATAATTCCTTGTAAGATTTCTTTATTAGTCACGTGTACATCGAAACACACAGTGAAATACATCTTTGCGTAGAGTGTTATGGGGACAGCCCGCAAGTGTCGCCACGCTTCCGGCGCCAACATAGCATGCCCACAACTTCCTAACCTGTACGTCTTTGGAGTGTGGGAGGAAACCGGAGCACCCGGAGGAAACCCACGCGAACACGGGGAGAACGTACAAACTCCTTACAGACAGCAGCCGAAATTGAACAGGGGTTGCTGGCGCTGTAATAGCGTTACACTAACTGCTACACTACTGTGACTGTGACATGGAAGGAGGCCGTTCAACCTATCAAGTATATGTCAGCTCACAGAACAATTCCATTTGCCACTAATTTCCCTGTAATCTATTCTCCCCACATCCCCAGCAACTGCCCCCATGTCATACTGTACGTCAGTGATGATAAATCTGATTCTACCATTCACCTACACATCAGGGACAAGTTACGTGGCCAATTAACCTACCAAAGAGCACTCCCTGGGATGTGGGAGGAAACCCACAGTCACAGGGAGAACGTGCAAACTCCACACAGACAGGACTGGAGGTCGGGATGAAACCTGGGTCACTGAGCTGTGAGGCAGCAGCACTACCCGCTGCACTGACCCTACTGCCCACTCCTGAAGGGCAGAAGTCATAAATTTAGTGAGAATGGGAATCGACTGCAGAGGGGAAGGAGATGCTGATCTGTGCTGCCAATACTTCTGGTGGCTTGTGTTAGTTTCAGGTAAATTTAACATTTATCGGCTAAGTGTAAGATACAGAGTTTTGTTTCTGTCTTGTAAAAAAATATATATGCTAGATTATCTAAATTTTAACATATGAGCAAATTAGTTTAAAAAACTAAATATCAGGCACATAGAAATCCAAACCAACAGAATATATAAATCACAATTGGATAGGCAAAGCTGGGCAGGTGTGTGTTCCCTGCAGCATGCTAAAGACCAACAAGCGTGTCTGAAACAAGTGTCTGGATCTTCAGGAACCTTGACAGAGTTGCTGAGCTGGAGACTGAGCTGCAGACATTATGTTGTCTCAGGAAGGGGCAGAGTAACGCAGGAGGCAGTCCCACCCCTCAGGCGTGGTCATATCCAGGAATGGAGCAGTACTCAGGCACAGAAGGATGTGACTGGGGTCAGGCAAGTGTGGAAGAATATAGCGACACAGATAAGATCTTTATTAGTCACATGTACATGGAAACACACAGTGAGATGCATCTTTTGCGTAGTGTTCTGGGGGGCAGCCCGCAAGTGTCGCCACGCTTCCGGCGCCAACATAGCACGCCCACAACTTCCTAACCTGTACGTCTTTGGAATGTGGGAGGAAACCGGAGCACCCGGAGGAGACCCACACAGACACTGGGAGAACGTACAAACTCCTTACAGACAGCGGCTGGAGCTGAACCCGGGTCGCTGGCGCTGTAATAGCGTCACGCTGACCGCTGCACTGCCGAGCCTGCACAGGGGCTGAAGCCATCTGGTACTTGCTGCCTGTTTGGGCAGAAAGACTGTAGAGAGAATGGACAACCTGCCCGTGGTGCTGTGATACAGGGTGGGGAGGAAGTGCCTGGGCCAGTCGCAGGGGACGCTCTAATCAGGGGGAGAGAGATTGTTCCCTGCAGCTGTGGCCCCGCAGGCTGTGTTGGCTGCTGACGACAGGATGACAGGGAGAAGGTTATCGCCGCAGCACTGGGGCAGAGCTCGGGCTGGGAAAAGGGGGACATCAGTGGAAGTGCGAAGGAGGGAGTATAGGTTCTACATTTATCAGCAGAACCACGAGCTGGTAACCTGAGGCACAGAGTCTAAAGGTCGGAGAGCTGGTGAGAGAGAAGGGAATCTGGCACCGGCACAGGGGAATGGGGGAGCTATTCAGCTGGGACAGCCTTCACTTCATTCCAGGTGGGACCAGCAACCTGACAAGTCAAATAACCAGGGCTGTGACAAAGTTTTTTAGGGTTCAGGCAAGGGGAAATCGGAAGCCATTCTGCCCACTCGATTTCTGCCGGTTCCTAGCAGTTGCACACGGCCCCCTCTCATTTCCCTGCACATCTGTGAGGTTTTCTCCTCACTCCCATCCACCACTTGCTCCCTTTGATCCCTTTGCCTCTTCCCTACACCAGGATAAATAGCGCAGGAACAGGCCCTTCAGCCCACTATGTCTGCGCCAATCACCATGCCAATTTAAACTAATCCCATCTGCCTGCACATGGACCGTATCCTTTCATTCCCCGCCTGTCTGTGCGTCTGTCTCACTGCCTCTTTCTCAATCACCAATTAAATTACCTTCACTTCTTTGGGATGTGGGAGGAAACCAGGGAACCAGAGGACAGGGAGAACGTGCAAACTCCACACAGACAGTACCAGAGGTCAGGTCACTGGAGCTGTGAGGCAGTGGCTCTGTACTGCCCCAGTGAGTAATGGCATGGAGCCAGGAAGAGACAGAATGACAACAGTAACAGAGCAGCAGGCGATGGGCTCAACAGCAAGACTCGTGGGGAAAAGCCAAAACGTAGTGTCTAACAACTGCTTGTACACTGGTGTGATCTCACAGCGGTTCTACAGATTGGTTGCATGGTGACCCAGGGTACAACATTTCAGAAAGATAGTGGTGGGGTAGAGTAAAAGGTGACACCAGGATTGTTGTAAGGAAGGAGAATGGCTCAGAAAATCAGGAAGCTGCGATAAAGCGCAGAGAGCTTTGGTGGGAGTAATCTGTCAGCCCCTGACAGTAAATAAAACAAAAACTGCAGGTGTTGGAAATCTAAAATAAAAGCACCAAATGGTGGAAACTCTCAGTTAGTCAGTCAGGGCCTGTGGAGAGAGAAATCATTCATGTTTCAGCTCAAAGACCCTTCATCAGAACTGGAGAGAAAACGGTTGTCTTAAGTTGCAGAGAGGGAGGGGGGGGGGGGTTGGGAATATTTCTGAAAGGGTGAAGCCAGGGTTGTTGTGGGGATAAGTTGTAAACACGGTCATCCAGTAGAAGCGGACATTGTGATCTGTAGGCTGCAACATGCCCAGATACAAGATGAGGTGTTGTTCCTTGAGTGCAGAAGGCCACAGAGAGGTTGGTCAGACAGAGCAAGGTGGAGAATTAAAGGTGGAAGCAATCGGGAGCTCAGGATCACTCAAAGAACCAACCCCAATGGTGATGACATGGTCTGGTGAACTGACCTCTGTCTTACAGACCTCCTCTGTCTGTAAGGAGTTTGTACGTTCTCCCCGTGTCTGCCGTTTCCTCCGGGTGCTCTGGTTTCCTCCCACATTCCAAAGACGTACGGGTTAGGAAGTTGTGGGCATGCTATGTTGGCGCCGGAAGCGTGGCGACACTTGCGGCTTGCCCCCCAGAACTCTATGCAAAAGATGCATTTCACTGTGTGTTTCCATGTACGTGACTAATAAAGATATCAAATGTCAGCTCTCAGACTCTGACTCATATCCCCTTCAGAACCCTACTACTGAACTTTGGGCCATTGTCATAGAGTTGTATAGCAGGGAAACAGGCCCTTCGGCCCACCATATCGTTACCAGCCCTTGAATCTATCTGCACTATTCCCGCTTACCTGCATCAGGTCCTTAGCCTCCATGCTTTTGAGTCAGAGTCATAGAGTTGTACAGCACAGAAACAGACCCACCACATCTACACTGATCATCATGCCTATCAACATTACCCCCACTTGCCTGTATTAATTCTATACCCTGCTCATTCAATCACCTGTCCAGATACCAACTACTCTTTGTGTGAAACAGTTACCCCTCAGATCCCCTTCAAACCTCCTTAAACCTATCCCCTCCAGTTTTACACACCTCTGCCATAGGAAACAAACACTGACATCTACCCTCTCTATACCTCTCATAATTTTATACACCTCTATCAGGTCACCCCTCAGGCTCCTTCCCTGCAGAGAAAACTGACCCAGCCTGTCCAATCACTCCTGATAACTCAAGTCCTCCAGTCCAGGCAACTTCCTTGTGAAACTTTCCTGCACCCTCTCTAGCCTAGTCATGTCCTTCCTATGGTGTGGTGTCCAGACCTGCACACAAGACACCAAGTGCAACCTAACCACGGTTTGTACAGCTGTAACATGGCATCCTAACTCTTGTAAATGCCTCGGCCAATGAAGGCCAGCATGCCACATACCTTCTTAACCACCCTGTCTACCTATGCTCCCATTTTCAGGGAGCTATGTACTTGTACCCCAAGCTCTTTCTGTTCAACAACACTCCCCAGGACCCTGTCATTCACTATCCTGCCCTGGTTTAACTTCCCAAAATCTATCATTTCACACTTGTCCAAGTTACATTCCATCAGCCATTCCCTTGCCACTCTCCCAGTTGATCTGTGTCCTGTTGTAACCTTAACGACCTTCTTCACTGCCCACCACACCACCAACTCTGGTGTCATCTGCAAACTTTCTAACCACACCACCGACATTCTCATCCGAATCATTAATATAGATGACAAACAACGGCGGACCCAGCACCCATCCCTGCGGCACACCGCTCGTCACAGGCCTCCAATCTGTGCAAATTCATCACCAGACTCCGAGACCTGGGACTCAACACCTCCCTCTGCAACTGGATCCTTGACTTCCTGACCAACAGACCGCAATCAGTGAGGATAGGCAGCAATACCTCCAGCACGATTACCCTCAACACTGGTGCCCCACAAGGCTGTGTCTTCAGCCCTCTACTCCCTATACACTCATGACTGTGTGGCCAGATTCTGCTCTAACTCCATCTACAAGTTTGCAGATGATACCACCGTTGTAGGCCGTATCTCAAACAGCCATGAGTCAGAGTACAGGAAGGAGATGGAGAGTTTAGTGGAATGGTGTCATGACAACAACCTTTCCCTCAATGTCAACAAAAGAGCTGGTCATCGACTTCAGGAAGGGGGGGCGGTGCACATGCTCCTGTCTATATCAATGGTGCTGAGGTCAAGAGAGCTGAGAGCTTCAAGTTCCGAGGAATGAACTTCACCAATAGCGTCCTGGTCCAATCATGTAGATGCCACGGCCAAGAAAGCTCACCGGCACCTCTACTTCCTCAGGAAGTTTGGCATGTCCCCATTGACCCTCACCAACTTTTATCGATGCACCATAGAAAGCATCCTATCCGGATGCATCACGGCTTGGTACGGCAACTGCTCTGCCCAGGACCGCAAGAAACTGCAGAGAGTTGTGGACACAGCCCAGCACATCACAGAAACCAACCTCCCCTCCATGGATTCTGTCTACACTTCTCACTGCCTTGGCAAAGCAGCGAACATAATCAAAGACCCCGCCCTCCCCGGACATTCTCTCTTCTCCCCCCTCCCATCGGGCAGAAGATACAAAAGCCTGAAAGCACGTACCACCAGGCTCAAGGACAGCTTCTATCCTGCTGTTATAAGACTATTGAATGGTTCTCTAGTACGATAAGATGGACTCTTGACATCACAATCTACCTCGTTATGGCCTTGCACCTTATTGTCTGCCTGCACTGCACTTTCTCTGTAACTGTGACACTTTATTCTGCATTCTGTTATTGTTTTCCCTTGTACTACCTCAATGCACTGATGTGATGAAATGATCTGTATGGATGGCATGCAGAACAGTTTTTCACTGTACCTCGGTACATGTGACAATAATAAACCAATTTACCAATCTGAAAATCACCCCTCCACCACCACCCCCTGACTCCCACCACCAAGCCAATTTTGTATCCAATTGTCAAGCTCGCCCTGGATCCCATGTGATCTCACCTTCTGGACCAGCCTATCATGTGGGACCTTGTCAAAGGCCCTGCTAAAGTCCATATAGACAACATCCAGCACCCTGCCCTCGTCAACAAACCTCTTCAATAAACTCAGTCACATTTGTGAGAAATGATTTCCTGTGCTGACTGTGCCTAATCAGAGAGGAGACACAACAGAGGCTGGAATTCTGGAGCAACGCTCCAAGGTGCAGGAGGAACTCAGCGGGTCAGGCAGCATCTACGGAGGGAAATGATGTTTTGGATCGAGACCCTTCATCAGGACTGGAAAGATGGGAGACAGCCAGAGGAAGGGCTGAAGCAAGTGTTGGCAGGTGATGGGTGGATCCAGGTGAGGCGGGGGGGGGGGGGATAGGCAGGTGAGGGAGGAGGGAGAGGGGGGGGGATGATGCGAGAAGCTGGGAGGTGATAGGTGGAAGTGACAAAGGGCTGAAGAAGGTGGAGTCTGATAGGAGAGGACAGTGGACCATGGAATAAAGGGAAGGAGGTGGGGAGGGGAGCCAATGGGTCGAATGTGTGGGTGGTGGGCAGATCGAGAGGGGAAAGAGATGGGGTGATGGGGGCCGGTGGGATAAGGGAAAAAAGGGGACAGAGGGGAGTGGTTACTGGTAGTTAGAGAAACCGATGTTGATACCATCAGGTTGGATACGACCAAGACAATATGAGGTGCTGTTCCTCTAATCTGCGTCTGGCCTCAACTTGGCAGTGGAGGAGGTCGTGGACAGACATATCAGTGTGGGAATGGGAAGTGGAACTAAAATGGCCAGCCACCGGGAGATCCCAGCTGGAACGGCGGGCAGAGCGAAGGTGCTCGATGAAGCGGTCCCCCAACCTGCATCGGGTCTCACTGATGTAGAGGAGGCCGTACCGGGAGCACTGGATACAATAAATGATACCCATAAATATGTAAAAAAGTTATGCCTAATCAGTCCTTGCCTTCCCAAAGCAGGTAGATTCTGCTCTGAGAATCCTCTCCATTAACATTCCCACCACTCACATTAAGCTGTCGTTCCTTGGCTTATCCTTGCACAACACAGTGATCATCCAGTCTTCCAATACTTCACCCATGGCTAATGAAGATGCAAAAATCTCTGCCAGGGCCCCAGCAATCTCCTCTCGAGTCTCAGCAGCTCTACTTCATTAGGAGTTTGAGGAGATTTGGTATGTCACCAAAGACTCTTGCAAATTTCTACAGATGTACAGTGGAGAGCATTCTGACTGGTTGCATCACAGCCTGGTACGAAGGCTCCAATGTGCAGGATCACAAGAGGCTGCAGAGGGTTGTAGACTCAGCCAGCTCCATCACAGGCACAACCCTCCCCACCAGAGGACATCTTCAAGAGGCGGTGCCTCAAGAAGGCGGCATCCATTCACTGAGGACCCTCACCACCCAGGACATGCCCTCTTCTCGTTACTACCATCGGGGAGGAGGTACAGGAGCCTGAAGACCCACACTCAATGATTCAGGAACAGCTTCTTCCCCTCTGCCATCAGATTTCTGAACGGTCCATGAACCCATGAACACTACTTCGTTATTCCTCTTTTGCACTATTTATTTATTTTTGTAACTTATAGTAATTTTTATGTCGTGCACTGTACTGCTGCCGCAAAACACATTTCACGACATATGTCAGTGATAATAAACCTGATTCTGATTCCATAACATCCTAGATTAGGAGGTAACCACATATAAGGTACATGGAACAAGCTGCCAGAGGAAGGGGTAGAGATGGGTACAGTTACAGCGTTTAAAAGACACTTGGACAGGTACATGGCGAGGAAAGGTTTAGAGGGATATGGGCCAAACACAGGCAAGTGGGACCAGCTCAGGTAGGCACCGTGGTCGGCATGGACGAGTTGGGCCGAAGGGCCTGTTTCCGTGCTGTATCAGTCTGTGGCCGGTGTAGCTGGACAGCACAGGCGATCCCACTGCCCTCCTGTGTTCGTTGTCCTATTGGTGATGTAGCAATTCCAACTGTTCACAGAACCCCCACATACATGCTGAAAACTGAAAATAATAGTAAAATGTACAGAGAATATCCCCCAGGGACTGGTGATTCCTGGTCAAGTTTGGCCCAAACCATCAACTATCCCTTCACATCTCATTTCATAAAAGCAATGAAAAGAATCATGTGATGGTCAGCATGAGATGACCTCACTGAAACATGCTCCAGGTTCACGTGGGGACTCCATGGCTCAGGCCTCCTAGGACAGCCCGGTTAGGAGTGAGATTTCTTCCCTCCGAGGATGGTGACTCTTTGGAATTCCCCGACCCAGGGGGATCATCCTTTCCAAACAGGGGCGGAGATTTCTGGATATTAAGGGAACCGGGGGATCGGGGCAAGTGTGGGGAAATGGCTCTGATGAAGGAGATCAGCCATGAAGAACGACGGGCCGAACGGTCTCCTCCTGCTCCTATTTCTTACATGGATGCAAGTCTGACATAATCTCCGTCCCTCCAGGAACAAAGCCCAGTGCCTGGTTTTATGCTCTGACATTCCTCTGTTCTTAAATGTAGCTTCTCATTTTCCCGGTGATGTGTGACTTCCACAGGTTTCTTTTACCAAAAATGTCGAACTTTGTCCACAGCTGTGATGAAATTCCCACTTACAGGCCCGTGCTTCAAGTTAATGAATGTTTTCCTGTTTGCTGCAGCCTGCCTCCTGAGTCACTCTCTGCCTCGCCCACACCCACACCCCCACTCCCCCCCACCCACACCTCCCACCCCCCACCTTCTCCGCCGACTTTCCATCAACAATCCAAATCTGTAGTTTCCATTCCCAAGGCCCATCCGTGCAAAATCCCACCCGAACCTGCCGGGATCCCACCCGAACCTGCTGGGACCCTGCCCCCTCCCGACTGCTCGCTGCCAGTTCGGTCCTTTCCTCCTGATCTCATTCATTGATCTCCTCTGTTGTGCTTTGTCACAGGTCTCTGGAGATCCGGCTGCATCTGTTGTGTTCCCCTTACACCGTGTCTACACACAGCTGCTCCGTGCCGAGTCTCAACTGTTCCCAATCCAGAGAGCGACACAGGAGATGCTGGAATCCGGAGCAGCACACAGTCCACCGGAGGAACTCAGCAGGTCGAGCAGCACCTGTGGGGTGGGAAAGGACACAGTCCATTAAACTCTGCATCAGGACCTGATCCATCTCCCCTCGCCCTTGCATCCATTGGAGTAAAACAAAACTTACGCAGGGCTTCAACCTGAAACATTTACCCACAGATGCTGCCTGACCCTGAGTTCCTCCAGCAGATCATTTGTTGCTCTGGATCCCCGCGTCCACCATCTCTCCTATTTTTTAAGATCTCTTCATTAGTCACATGTACATCGAAACACACAGTGAAATACATCTTTTGCGTAGAGTGTCCTGGGGGCAGCCCGCAAGTGTCGCCACGCTTCCGGCGCCAACATAACACGCCCACAACTTCCTAACCCGTACGTCTTTGGAACGTGGGAGGAAACCGGAGCACCCGGAGGAGACCCACGCAGACATGGGGAGAACGTACAAACTCCTTACAGACAGCAGCCGGAATTGATGCGCTGCAGAGCGTTAGGCTAACCGCTACACTACCATGCATTCTCCCCACACTTGTACCTCAGATCCGGCCGGCGGGAGTTTGTTGACCTGGACGGAGTTTTCTCTGAACTCCCTGTTGGAATATCACCGTGTATCCTCACTCAGACTTCCCCTCTCCAACCTCTCTACATAACTTTGAGGACCTCCTTCCAGTCATTGTTCACTGTATCTCGCTACATGTGGCAATAATTAATCAATACCCTCAGTCCCCTCTTCTCAGGAACGCTGTTTACAACCTTGGGCAACCCACAGAGCCG
This sequence comes from Pristis pectinata, assembly GCF_009764475.1. NCBI lineage: Eukaryota > Metazoa > Chordata > Chondrichthyes > Rhinopristiformes > Pristidae > Pristis > Pristis pectinata. The sequence continues at coordinate 2,404,239 of NC_067417.1, forward strand.
CTGCCTCACAGCCCCAGAGACCCAGGTTCGATCCTGACTTCCGGCGCTGTCTGTGTGGAGTTTGCACGTTCTCCCCGTGACTGCGTGGGTTTCCCCCGGGTGCTCCGGTTTCCTCCCACATTCCAACAACATGTGGGGTCGGTGGGTTAATCGACTGCTGTAAATTGTCCCCAGTGTGTGGGTGAGGGGTAGAATCTGGGGGGTGGTGTGGGGTGGGGTGGGAGGGGAGGTGGGGGAGAGTTGATGGCAATATGGGGAGAGTAAAATGTTGTTAATGGTCGGCAGGGACTTGATGGGCCAAAGGTTTATGTTATCCTGTCCCCGGCTTCTGTCCACACCGTCCATCCACATGCCCAGTGTACTTGAGGCTCCAGGCAGCGACCACCCCAACCCTCTCCAGACCCAGCAGCACAGCGCATGGATGTGGGGGTAATGTCAGGCCTGGGACAGTGGGGGCGTCTCCCCCTCCACCCCACACCTCCCCCTCCCCACACCCACCTCCCCCTCCCCCCACACAACTCCCACCTCCCCCTCCCTCCACACACCTCCCCTACACACACCTCCCCCCTCCCCTCACACAACTCCCCCCACCCCCCTCCTCCCCCCACACACACCTCCCTCTCCCTCAGCCAACAGGCTGCCGGGCGCAGGTCGAGGTTCACACATGGGACGTGTTGAGCCAGGGTAGGGCGAAGTCCGAAAGGCCACGGCTGACTGCCCGGGTCCGATGGGGGTGGGGGTGGGTCACCTGCTCACAGGCCGACGGCGGCAGCAGCAGCAGCCGTGATTTCCTGGGCAGGTTCAATCCTGCCCAGGGGCTGAATGTCTGCAGCATTCCTCCCGGGAAGTCTCTGTGTTTGTCTGTGCTCCATTCAGTGTCCCTGAGCGGCTTCTGGAAGTACCCCCTGCAAATAAAACCCATCCTCTCCCTCTCTCCCCGCTCCCCCTCTCTTCCTCCCTCTCCCCCTCCCCCCTCACTCCCCCTTCCCCAACTCTCACCTCCTCCCTCCTCTCCCTCCCCCCTCCTCTCTCCCCTCCTCCCCCCTCTCTCCCCCTCCCCCCTCCTCTCTCCCCTCCTCCCCCCTCTCTCCCCCTTTCCCCTACTCTCTCCCCCTCTCCACCACTCCCTCCTCTTTCCCCTCCTCCCCCTCGCTCCCCTACCCCCTCTCTCCCACTTCCCCCTCTCCCTCCCACACTCCCCCTCCCTCTCTCTCCCCCTCCCTTTCTCCCCCTCCCTCCCTCCTCCCTCCCTCTCCCCCTCCCTCCCTCCCTCTCCCCCCTCCCTCCCTCCCTCTCCCTCTCTCCCCCCTCCCTCCCTCTCTCCCCCCTCTCCCTCTCTCTCCGCCCTCACCTCTCCCTCCCCCCCTCTCCCCCCTCCCTCTCTCTCCACCCCTCTCTCTCCCCCTTCCCTCCCTGTCCCCCTCTCCCCCCTCTCTCTCGCGCCCTCTCCCTCTCTGTCCCCCTCTCTCCCCCCTCTCCCTCCCTCTCTCCCCATCTCACCCTCCCTCCCTCTCCCCCCTCCCTCTCCCCCCCTCCCTCCCTCTCTCTCCCCCCCTACCTCTCCCCCCTCCCTCTCTCTCCCCCCCTCCCTCTCCCCCTCTCTCTCCCCCCTCCCTCTCTCCCCCCCTCCCCCCTCCTCCCTCTCCCTCCCCCTCCTCCCCCCTCCTCCTCTCCCCCTCCACCCCCTCTCCCCCTCCTCCTCTCCCCCCCCTCCCTCTCCCCCTCCCCACTCCCTCCCTCACCCCCCTCCCTCTCTCTCTCTCCCCCCTCCCCCCCCTCCCCCCTCCCTCTCTCTCCCCCCTCCCCCTCCCCCTCTCTCCCCCCTCCCCCCCTCTCTCTCCCCCCTCCCCCCCCCTCCCCCCTCCTCTCTCTCCCCCTCCCTCCCCTCTCTCCCCATCTCCCCCCCCTCCCTCTCTCTCCCCCCTCCCCCTCCCTCTCTCCCCCCCCTCCCTCCCCCCCTCCTCCCCCCTCCCCGTTCCGCCCTCCCTCCCTCTCCCCTCCCTCCCCCCTCTCTCCCTGTTCCCCCCTCTCTCCCCCCTCCCTCCCCCTCTCTCCCCCCTCTCTCTCCCCCCTCCCTCCCCCTCCCCCTCCCTCTCTCCCCCCTCCCTCTCTCCCCCCTCCCCCTCACTCTCTCCCCCCCTCCCTCCCCCCTCCCTCTCTCCCCTCCCTCCCCCTCTCCCCCTCCCTCCCCCTCCCTCTCTCCCCCTCCCTCCCTCTCCCCCCTCCCTCCCCCCTCCCTCTCTCTCTCTCCCCCCCTCCCTCCCCCCTCTCTCTCTCCCCCCTCCCCCTCCCCCTCTCTCCCCCCTCCCCCCCTCTCTCTCCCCCCTCCCCCCCCCCCTCCCCCCTCCCTCTCTCTCCCCCTCCCTCCCCCCTCCACCTCTCTCCCCCTCCCTCCCCCCTCCACCTCTCTCCCCCCTCCCTCCCACTCCACCTCTCTCCCCCCTCCCTCCCCCTCCCTCCTTCCCCCCTCCCCCTCTCCCCCCCTCCCCCCCCTCCCCCTCTCTCCCCCCTCCCTCTCTCTCCCCCCTCCCTCTCTCTCCCCCTCCCTCCCCTCTCCCCCCTCCCCCCCCTCTCCCCCCTCCCCCCCCTCCCCCCTCCCTCTCCCCCCCTCTCCCTCTCCCCTCCCTCCCTTCCCCCTCCCTCTCCCCCCCCTCCCTCTCCCCTCCCCCCTCCCTCTCTCCTCCCCCCTCCCTCCCTCCCCCCTCTCCCCCTCCCCCCTCTCTCCCCCTCCCCCCCCTCTCCCCCCTCTCTCCCCCCCCTCCCTCTCCCCCCCTCTCTCCCCCCCTCCCTCTCCCCCCTCCCTCTCTCCCCCCCTCTCCCTCTCCCGCCCTCTCCCTCTCCCCCCTCTCCCTCTCCCCCCTCTCTCCCCCCCTCCCTCTCTCCCCTCCCTCTCTCCCCCCCTCTCCCTCTCTCCCCCCCTCTCCCTCTCTCCCCCCCCCTCCCTCTCTCCCCCCCTCCCTCTCTCCCCCTCCCCTCTCTCCCCCTCTCCCCCCTCCCTCCCTCTCTACCCCCCTCCCTCTCTCCCCCCCTCCCCCTCTCCTCCCTCTCCCTCTCTCCTCCCTCTCCCCCCCTCTCCCTCTCTCCCCCCCTCCCTCTCTCCCCCTTCCTCTCTCTCCCCTCCCTCTCTCTCCCCCCCCTCTCTCTCCCCCCTCCCTCCCCTCTCCCCCCTCCCTCCCCCTTCCCTCTCCCCCCCTCTCCCTCTCCCCCCCCCCTCCCCCTCCCCCCTCCCTCTCCCCCCTCCCTCTCCCCTCCCCCCTCCCTCCCTCTCTCCTCCCCCCTCCCTCCCCCCTCTCTCCCCCCCTCCCCCCCTCTCCCCCCTCTCCCCCCTCTCATCCCCCCCTCCCCCCCCTCTCTCCCCCCCTCCCCCCCTCTCTCCCTCTCCCCCCTCTCTCCCTCTCCCTCTCCCCCCTCTCCCTCTCCCTCTCCCCCCTCTCCCCCCTCCCTCTCTCTCCCCCCTCCCTCTCTCCCCCCCTCTCCCTCTCCCGCCCTCTCCCTCCCTCTCCCTCTCCCCCCTCTCTCCCCCCCTCTCCCTCTCTCCCTCCCTCTCTCCCCCCCTCTCCCTCTCTCCCCCCCCTCCCTCTCTCCCCCTCTCCCCCTCCCTCTCTCCCCCCTCCCTCTCTCCCCCCTCTCTCCCCTCCCTCTCTCCCCCCCTCTCTCCTCCCTCTCCCCCCTCTCCCTCTCCCTCTCTCCCCCCCTCTCCCTCTCTCCCCCCCCTCTCCCTCTCTCCCCCCCTCTCCCTCTCCTCCCCCTCTCCCTCCCCCTCTCCCCCCCTCTCCCTCTCCCCCCTCTCTCCCTCTCCCCCTCCTCTCTCCCCCCCCTCTCCCTCTCTCCCCTCCCTCTCTCCCCCCCCCTCTCTCCCCCTCTCTCCCCCCCCTCCCACTCCCCCCCCTCCCCCCCCCCTCCCTCTCCCCCCCTCTCTCCCCCCCCCCCTCTCCCTCTCCCTCTCTCCCCCCCTCGCCCTCTCTCCCCCACTCTCCCCCTCTCCCCCCCTCTCTCTCTCCCTCCCCCCCCTCTCTCTCCCCCCCCCTCTCTCTCCCCCCCCCTCTCTCTCCCCCCCTCTCTCTCCCCCCCTCTCTCTCTCCCCCCCTCTCTCTCTCCCCCCCTCTCTCTCTCCCCCCCCTCTCCCCCCCCCTCTCTCTCCCTCCCCCCTCTCTCTCCCTCCCCCCCTCTCTCTCCCCCCCTCTCTCTCCCTCCCCCCTCTCTCTCCCCCCTCTCCTCTCTCCCCCCCTCCTCTCTCCCCCTCTCCCCCCTCCCTCTCTCCCCCCCTCCCTCTCTCCCCCCTCTCCCCCTCTCCCCCCTCCCTCTCTCCCCTCTCCCTCTCTCTCCCCCCTCTCTCCTCCCTTCCCTCTCTCCCCCCCCTCTCCCTCTCTCCCCCCCCTCTCTCTCTCCCCCCCTCCCTCTCTCCCCCTCTCCCCCCTCCCCCCCTCCCTCTCTCCCCCTCTCCCTCTCTCCTCCCTCTCCCCCCTCTCCCTCTCTCCTCCCCCTCTCCCTCTCCCCCCCTCTCCCTCTCCCCCCTCTCTCCCTCTCCCCCCCTCTCTCTGCCCCTCTCCCTCTCTCCCCCCCCTCTCTCTGCCCCTCTCTCCCTCTCTCCCCCCTCTCTCTCTCCCTCTCCCCCCCCTCTCTCTCTCTCCCTCTCCCCCCCCCCCTCTCTCTCTCTCCCTCTCCCCCCCTCTCTCTCTCTCCCTCTCTCTCCCCCCTCCCGCCCGGACTCTCGCTCATATTGTTTGGCCTCGGAATTAAGCGCATTCCTGACAGCCTCATCGCTACCCCCTGGGCTATGACACTGCGCGCATTCCAGAGTCGGTCAAAGAGTGCACGGAGGAGGGGAGGGTGGGGGGAGAGAGACACTGGGATCCCTCCACCCCCTTCCAGCCAGTCACCCTCCCCTCCTCGCCCCCAGACCGGGGGGCAACAAGGCGACGGGTGGGGCGGGGAGGGAGAGGGGGCCGGTAGCCGCTCCGTTTTCGGGGCAGCGGGGAGGGAGCGGAGCGGAGAGGGAGGGAGCGGAGAGGGAGGGGCTCTCCCTGCCGTCCGGATATTGTTGCCTTTCTCTGCAGATTGTTACACGTTCGGTTGAAAGTAACAACTCGCCTCCGCCGTGCGCGCCATTCCGCTCGGTGCTGCGGCCCTGCTCTGAAACTGACTCAAGGGGTTTTTTTTGAGGGGGAGGAGAGAGAGAGAAAAAATGTTTGTTTTTTGTAAAATTCAAATGCAAAGAATAAAATGCAGCATGTGGGAGAGGAAGAGAGATGGACGGTCGATGCACGTTTTATAAAATAATTAAATAATACATTTAAAGAACAAAGCGAGGCTGGATGGTGCTTTGCAGTTTTTGGAAGATTATGTTTTAAACCGCAGCTTCGCTACTTTTGGAGTTTGCCCGCAGTTGCTCTCGGTTGCATTTGATGGACGCTACAAATTATGTCTAAGTACGAGGACGACCTGTCCGTGCAGACGAGCTTTCTGCAGGATCTGTCTCTGTACGAGGCGGCCACCGATGGGCTGTACGGCGCACGGAGGGAGCTGCTGGCCGGCCCCAGCCTGGAAGAGACAAAGCGGGCCGTCTTGCTGCAGATGATCCCGGGACACCAGCACCACGTCCTGCAGCTGCAGGGCCCCGAGGCGGCGGCGGCGGGCAGGATGAACGGGACTGGGACCGATCTCCACCTCCAGGACCGGAGTCTGGGCACTTTCTGCAAACTCTCGGCAGCGCCCCGGGGAGCGAACGGGAATCGCGGCGGCGGCCTGGAGCCGCAGCAGGCGGGCGGCGAGCCCGACCCGGTGAGCTGCTACTTCAAGGGGCACGGGGCTCCGGCAGCCTTCGGTTACAGCGCCGAGAGCCGCAGGTACAGCGGCGGCGGGACGGTTTACGAGCCGGGCCAGGCGTGCGGTCGGCAGGGAGGTTACGCCGCGTATCCCGGCGCTCCGGCCGGCAGAGGCAACAATGTATCGGCCGCCAGGAGCAACAATGTATCGGCCGCCCGCGGCAACAATGTATCGGCTGCCGGGCAGCCCCCGGACCCGCGGCTCGGCGCCACCAGCCCCCGCTCCAGCCTCGCCTCGTCCTCCTCCTCCTCCAACTCCACCCAGGAGCACGGCAAGCACCCGAGCCCCCGCTCCAGCCTGTACCCCAGCCCCCGCTCCAGCCTGGTGGTGGGGGGCCCGGGCCCGGCGCAGGACAAGTACTCGAGTCCCCGGGCCAGCCTGATCCAGTACGAGGGCGGCGGCGGCCTGAGCTCCCGCTCCAGCTACGCCAGCACGGCGAGCGACACCAGCAAGCACTCGAGCCCCCGGGCCAGCCTGAACGAGAGCGGCGGCAGCAAGCCGAGCAGCAACCGCACCAGCGGCATCAGCATGGGCTACGACCAGCGGCACGTCAGCCCCCGCTCCAGCTACTCCGACTCCCGGTTGGCGGCGGCCGACGCCGAGGGTCCCGGGCCGGGCCCGAGTGCCCGCAGCAGCATCTCCAGCCAGAGCTCCCGCAGCTCCCGCGGCTCCATCAGCGCCGCCTACCCCGACCTCCAGCTGCCGTCGTCGCCCCGCTCGTCGCTGCTGAGCGCCGGCCTCCCGGAGGAAGGTTACCCGGGGCCCGAGGGCCAGCCGGCCTGCCCCGGGGATCCGTGCTGTCACCAGCGGCCGCAGGCGGCGGGCGGCCCGGCCTCGGAGGCGGCCGCCGGCACCCTGCATCCGTACAGCTACAGCCCGGGCAAGGGCCCGCCGGCGGCGCACAAGGTGCGGCTGCCGTACCAGGTGACGCCGGGCCGGGACAGCGGGCCGAGCCAGGCCGAGAAGCGGCTGGAGGCGCTCACCCGGGAGCTGGAGAAGGAGCTGGAGCTACACGTCAAGAAGGAGTACTTCGGTAAGGTGGCCCGGCCGGGGCCGCGCCCTGGGTCCGTCCCGCCGCCCGTACCCGTGGGGACCCCGAACCACCCACCCCCTCCCCGGGCGCGGTTACACTGCCGGCGCCGGGCCCTCCGTGCCCGGGGGGAGCGGCACAGCGACGGCAGCGAGAGTCGCAGGTAGCAGAGGGGAGGGTGTGGGTCAGTGTCACACCGGGGTGCGGTACCGGTGGGGATGGGTCTGTCGCTGTATAACGCCGGGGTGCGGTACCGGTGGGGACGGGTCTGTCGCTGCATAACACCGGGGTGCGGTACCGGCGGGCACGGGTCTGTCGCTGTATAACGCCGGGGTGCGGTACCGGCGGGCACGGGTCTGTCGCTGTATAACGCCGGGGTGCGGCACCGGTGGGGACGGGTCTGTCGCTGTATAACGCCGGGGTTCGGTACCGGCGGGCACGGGTCTGTCGCTGTATAACGCCGGGGTGCGGTACCGGCGGGCACGGGTCTGTCGCTGTATAACGCCGGGGTTCGGTACCGGCGGGCACGGGTCTGTCGCTGTATAACGCCGGGGTTCGGTACCGGCGGGCACGGGTCTGTCGCTGTATAACGCCGGGGTATGCTACCGGTAGGCAGCGGTATGTCACCCTATAACACCGGGGTACAGTACCGGTGTGGCGCACACCCCCACATGACACTGGGGTACAGCCCTGGTGTAGACGAGTTCTGTCCCGTTCAAGTGACGCCCGCCTCACAGCTATTCAAGTGTCCGAAACTCGCCCTGACAGAATTCACAAATCGGTGTTGGTTTTGTATTGCCAGTACCTGCAGATTTTCTGATGTTCACTTTCCATCGTTTCGTTGATAGCTGTGTGTGGACTGATTGTGTGTGAATTTGCTGGGCTGGATTTGTACAAAGATGCTCAAAAATCTGACTAAGGAATAAAATTCGATCTCACTGAATCTGTGTGTGGGGATGGGGAAGTTAAAAATTAATGCAATGTTTATTTGGAACTTGTGGGTCCTGACGTGGCTTTGTGTTGGCGAAGGGCACTTCTCTCAGAATGCCTCCCCCGCCCCACTCTCGTGTGTTGGTCGCCTGTGTAGCTCTGGGGTGCGGTACTGCTGTGGGTGGGTTTGGCCACGGTGGAGACGGTGAATGGAGGGTCACCATGTGATGGGGTGCAGCCGATGGGATGGATGTGGGGAGGGATTGCAGAGAGTTGGGGAGGATCCCTGCTCCGGTCGACGTGCCAGAGGACGGAGAAGGTGCAGGTCCTCAGCGCTGGGCTGTGCCTCCCAGATGAGGCTGGACCTCACTGGGCAGGTGCACAGTCCGGGCTCCTCCATGTACTGACGTGACGTTGCTCCCCAATGTGGAAGCAGTTGGAAGGGGGTGGTGGGTTGATGGATGAACTGTCCCACCAAACTCTTGATTCCCACCTCCCGCCCCCAGTTGGACTTGAGGTTGCAACCTGAGGGGTTGATGGTCGGCACGGACTTGGTGGGCCGAAGGGCCTGTCTCTCTGACTCCGTGGGTTCAGTTTAAGATCCAACTCCAGGGACTTGAGTGTGTACTCTGTGCTGACTGTCCTCTGGGTGGGGGTTGAGATACCCCCACCAGTCTCTCTGTCCAGGAGATCCGGCCCACACCGGGTGTTCACCTGGGGTACGGACAGGTATCAGACTCTGCCAGTGCAGATTGTTGTACAGTCACACAGGAGCCTAGCAGACAAGGTTGAGGAAAGTCCCTAAGCATTTTATGTTGTGAAGAGTGTGATCCAGAAGGTGTGGGTGAAGTCTTCAATAGATTCTTCTGTGGCCACCAGGGAGGGGACATCAGCTGGAGAATTCAGGGAGGGAGGGTCTGGGAAAATTCTCGACCATTTTTCCATTAAAAAGGAGGAGGTTTCAGATGTCTTCATGGGCTTAAAAGTGGATAAATCCCCAGGATTTGATGAGATGTATCCCAGGCAAGGGAGGAGATTGCTGGGGCCTGGCAGAGAGTTTTAAATCTTCGCTGGCCACAGGTGAGGTACCAGATGCTGGAGGACAGCGAAGGTGGTGCCTTTACTCAAGAAGGGCAGTAGGGATAAGCCAAGCCTGTGAGTCTAACGTCAGTGGTAGGGGAATGATTGGGGGGGGAGGGGTGCAGAATTAAGGGACAGCATTAATCTACACCTGGAAAGGCAGGGCCTCGTCAAAGATATCAGCATAGTTTTGTTACAGGGAGATCCTGTCTGACTAATTTGATTGTTACCTCTGGAAAATCCATGATGTATTGAAGGTGCTGTGGTGGCGCAGTCCAGGTGGACTTCAGAGAGGCCTTTGACAAGGTCCCACACCGAAGGCTGGTTCTAAAGGCTGGAGCCCATTGGATCTAGGGCAAATTGGCAAATTGGATCCAAAATTACCTTGGTGGTGGGAAGCAGAGGGCTGCTTTTGTGATAAGATGCCTTGTACCAGTGGGGTACCACCAATCCTCAGATCCTCCCTGACCCTGTGCTCAGGTAGGTTGCATTATTGCTTGACACTGGGTGAGATCAGGTGACTGCCCTGGGAAGTGGCATCACCTGCCCACATCTGGTGCCCCTGCTGAGCCGCTGATTGGGTCAGAGCAGGAACCATGGGGTCACAGAGCATAGAAACAGGCCCTTTGGCCCACCACATCTGTGCTGACCTTCTTGCCCATCCACACCTACCCCATTTGGCCACACCAGGTCCGTTCCCTTCTATACTTGATCCCCGTGTCCGTCTAAATGTCTCTCGGATGTAATGATTGTATCTGACTTCACCATCTCCTCTGGCAGAGAGTTCCAGATATCAACACACCATATGAAAACTTGCCCCTCAGAGCCCCTCTAACATTCCTTCCTCACCTTAAACCTCTGTCCTCTTGTTCTTGAAACCCTGACTATTTGAAAAGACTCCATCCATCCTTCCTGTGCCTCGCAACCTTACACACCTCTACAGGTCACCCCTCTGCTTCAGGGAAGCCCAGCCTGTCCAATCTCTCTCCATAACTGAAGTCCTCCAACCTAGGCAACACCCTGGTGAACCTCCCCTGCACTCTCTCCAACGCAATCACATCCTTCCTATAGTGTGGTGACCAGAACTGCACACAGTACTCTAGCGTGGTCTAACCAGTGTTTTGTGAAGTTGTAACATAACGTCCCAACGTTTATATTCTACGCCCGACCTCTGAAGGCAGGCATTGCCATGTGCTGCCTTCACCACCCTCTCTACCTGTGTAGCCACTTTCAGGGAACTGTGGACAAGCCCAAAGATCCCTCTGTTCATTAACATTCCTTGGTCCCCTACCACTTACTGTATATTCTACCCCAACTGACTTCCCAAATGCATCACCTCACACTTGTCGGGATTACATTCTGTCTGCTGAGGCTTCAGCTAACTTTCCATCTGATCTATGTCCTGCTGTATCCTTAGACACCCTTCCTCGCTGTCCACCACACCACCAAGTTTCATGTCCTCCAACTTACTAATCAAACCTCCTACATTCACATCTAACACATTGACATATGTCACAGCCAATGGCCCCAGCACTGATCCCTGCAGTACACCCCTGGTCACTGGCTTCCCATCAGAAAAGCATCCCTCACCAACACACTCTGCCTCCGGTCACCAAGCCAGTTTTGGATCCAATGTAGCCACCTCACCTTGGATCCCATAGGCTGACCCAGAAGATGAGGGCACATCATGTGGGACCTTGTCAAATGCCTTGTTAATGTCCACTTAACAATGTCTGCTGCCCTGTCTTCTTCAATTTTCTTGGGTACCTCCTCAGAAAAAACTCAGTCAAATTAGTGAGACAGGCTTTCTGCTAACCGTCCCTGATCAGCCCCGCCTCTTCTGTCCCTCGGGATTTCTCCGCCGCTGATGTTATGCCCACCAGCCTGTAGTTACCTGGCTTATCCCTCCTGCCTTTCTTAAATCAAGGAACGGCACGGTAGTGTAGCGGTTAGCATAATGCTATTACAGCACCAGTGATCGGGGTTCAATTCCCGCCGCTATCTGTAAAGAGTTTGTACGTTCTCCCGTGTCTGCATGGGTTTCCTCCGGGTGCTCCGGTTTCAGTATGGGTTAGTAGGTTAACATGGGTGTAATTGGGCGGCGCGGGCTCATTGGGCCAGAAGGGTCTGTTACTGTGCTGTATAAATAAAGTTTTAAAAATAAACATAGAACAGTACAGACAGAAACAGGCCCTTTGGCCCACAATGTCTGCACCCCTAAAGCTTCCACGTCCTTTAAAGTGGCGATCAAACTGCACACGTTAGTCCAATGTGACCCACCCAAAGATTTATGCAGTTACAACGTTACTTCCTGACTTTTATACTCCGCACCCTGACCAATGAAGGAAATGTGCCGTGTCCTGCTACCATCCGATCTCCATGTGCAGCCACTTCCCAGGAGCTGTGGACTTGCATCCCCTCTGTACATCAGTGCTCCTGAGGGTCCTGCCATTTACTGTATATTTGCCCCTTGCATTTGAACTCCCAAAATTCATTACCCCACGCTTTTTCAGATTAAACTTGGCTAATTTGCAGTCTTCTGGCACCTTGTCCACGGCTAATGAAGATGCAAAAATCTGCCTGGGCCTCAGCGATCTCCTCCCTGGCTTCCCAATGTTGGGTTAGGGAAGAGTGTTGTGGGGCAGCAAAGTTCGAGATGTGCTGTGTGGTTGTGTCGAGGGGCTGGGTGGTCTCCTGATCCGCGATGTCCTGTTAATGTTGGCACCGCTGGTGGAGCCACTACCTTGCGGCTCCAGAGACCCGGGTTCAATCCGGACCTCGGGCGCTGTCTGTGTGGATGTTCTCCCTATGACTGTGTGGGTTTCCCCCGGGTGCTCCAGTTTGCTCTGTCATCCCAAAGACGTGTGTGTCGGTGGGTTAATTGGCCGCTGTACATCGCCCCTGTTGTGTAGGTGAGTGGCAGAATCTAGGGGGAGTTGATGGGAGTGTGGGGGAGAATAGGTTACAGGATAACTTAGTTGGGGATTGGGGCTGCTCTGTGAGCTGGTATAGACTCGATGGGCTGAATGTCCTCCTGTGTGGTGCCAATTGTGGGGCCGGTGGAGGGTTGTTAAATGTATACGATGAAGAAGAGCTGCTCCAAGAATCGCAGTGGTGTCAGCCCAGTGGTCTGTGTGCAGACTGAGAGGGGGAATTTTTTTTTGTAAAACAAAGTGCTCTGTGGGAAGGAATGCAAGTGTGATCTGCAAACTCTCCCACCCCAATCCCACGGGAGAGCTTCAGTCCGTGAGAAATCCCGGCAAAGGGCTTGGACAAGGCTGACGAAATGAAAGCAAAATCTGAGTTTCTGTTTTTCTACAAATTCCCACAGCCCTGAGTCACAGTTTATTTCGGCTTGGTCTCAGATCCAGGCTTCAGGCTACGTTCCCCCGATGAAACCCTTCCTGTAACTCCAGGGCTGTCGGGACCCTGCCCCTGGTCTCCCCTCCTCCGGGCCCTGCCTTTGGCTGGTTGTGTGGGGGAGTCTCTCATGCTGCATCCTTCCTGGGTTTGGGGGGGGGGGTGGGGGCGGGGGGGGAGGGTTTGCTGGTGTGGTGGGGGCTGACAACTGGGTGATGTGGAAGGTTGCTAACCTTGCAACAGAGAAGGTGGGGGGGGGGTGGTCTGAGTTGTGGAGACCCAGGGTATGCAGATCTGGGGCAACAGGTGAAATTCCAGAGGCGGATTTGTGGGTTAGCCAGGACCTGGAATGTGCTTTGGAACAGTTCAGGAGCTTTCGAAAGGGAACTGGATAAACCCTTGAGGCAAACTAGCTGTGGGAAAGAGTTGGGGGAGATGGACGGACTGGGCCGCTCTTTCACAGGGCCAGCACCGTGTGGTTGGGCTTAATGGTCTTCCTGTGCCGTCACGTTCTTGGTGTTCATGAATTGTGTGGTTGTGCCACGTTGGGACAGGTCCCTCTTCATCCTCACTGAGGTTGCTCGGTCAGCTGGTCCCAGCTGCTGAGTGCTCCGCATGTCCCAGCAGGAGGTGTGGCCCCAGGTGTTGTATGCACAGAAACAGGCCCTTCAGCCCAGCGGCTTCATGCCAACCACAAGTACCTGTTTACACTAATCCCATTAAACCGTAGGGAGTTGTGGACACAGCCCAGCACATCACGGAAACCAGCCTCCCCTCCAAGAACTCTGTCTGCACTTCTTACTGCCTCAGTAAAGCAGCCAACATAATCAAAAACCCCACCCACCCCGGACATTCTCTCTTCTCCCCCCTCCCATTGGGCAGGAGATACAAAAGCCTGAAAGCACGTACCACCAGTCTCAAGGACAGCTTCCATCCCGCTGTTATAAGATGGTCCCCTAGTAAGATAAGATGGACTCTTGACCTCACAATCTACCTCGTTATGGCCTTGCACCTTATTGTCTACCTGCACTGCACTTTCTCTGTAACTAAGACACTTTATTCCGCATTCTGTTATTGTTTTTACCTTGTACTGCCTCAATGCACTGTGGAATGAATTGCTCAGTATGAACGGTGTGCAAGACAAGTTTTTCACTGTACCTCAGTACATGTGACAATAATAAACCAATACCAATTCCACACCAGCCCTTGGCCCATTGCTGCCTCTGCCTTGGTGATTTAGGGACTTGAGCAGGTGCTGCTTAAGGGTTGTGAGCATGTTGTTCCCATATCCTGTGGTTCCTCCACAACTCTCCTGTTGCTGTTAGTGCAGCAGGTATGGGGGTAAACCTCCCTGGATGGGGGAGATCTCGGTCAGATCAACACCTGACATTGGTAGAGGGGGACATGTGGTTTTGGGGTTCCCCCATTAACCCTCGGTGCTCTGGGGCTTGGTCTGGGACTGGCTTATCAGTGCCAAGTCCCTTCCTGAAGTGTCAGCAGTGAAGATGGATGATTGCTCTCCCCATCAAGCATTTCTCCAGCTCCCACTGGATCTGCTTCACCCCACCCTTGAGGCAGCCCGTCCTCGATCACAACACCTTGCCGCGCAAAAAAATTAACTGGCACCCAGAGGGTTCTCCACTTTGGACAGTGCAGGGCTGGGCAGGGTGCGGGTGAAATGGACCTTCCCCAGCGAGGACACACTGACTTGTCCTCTCCTTGGCGGGAGCCTGGAATTGGGTTATTCACAGTCAGGCCAGGGTTTGCCTGATGTCACTTCCCACTGTGCAAGGGAGCTGTTCCTCCAACACCCGGCCAGACCTCTGTGGGGGTGGTGGTCTGACTGTCCCCATCACCAGCTGTAGTGTAATGGACTTACTACAGTCGTGTACTGAGGTACTGTGGACAAACTTTGTTTGTGTGCCCCATCCAGACAGATCATGCCATAGAGGTCATAAAAAGAAAACAATGCACAATCTAGTGTTACAGTTACAGAGAGAGCGCAGTGCGGGTAGACAAAGTGCAAGGGCCACAGCAAGGTTGATCAGGAGATCAAGAGTTTATCTCTTGCTGTATGAGAGGTCTGTTCAAGAGTCTGATAACAGCAGGATAGAAGCTGTCCTTGAGCCTGGTGGTACGTGCTTTCAGGCTTTTGTATCTTCTGCCCAATGGGAGGGGGGAGAAGAGAGAACGTCTGGGGTGGGTGGGCTCTTTGATTATGCTGGCTGCTTTCCCGAGGCAGTGGGAAATGTAGACAGAGTCCATGGAGGGGAGGCTGGTTTGTGTGATGGACTGAGCTGTGTTCACCCTTCTCTGTAGGGGGGTCATGGAGAGGGAAACCTGCCCCAGTTTACCCCTCGCCCGACCCTGTGGGTGAGAATTGGTGCACCAGTTTCCTGGACAGCAGGCTGTACTTGAGGAACCCTTCAATGTCTCGTCACCGATTGAATCAGTGACCCTGAGGCAGAAGGGGGTGCAAATGGGAACTGTGTAGGTGGATTATGTTCAGAAGGCTCACTTCACCACACACTCCAACCCTAGTCGAGGGTCAGGGAAATGCTGCGTCTGCTATAAAAAGACTATAAATAAAATATTAACAGAACCAAAGTTGGCGAAGTTGAACGAGAAATTGTGATTAACAAACTTCCTGGAGTTTTTTGTTAGGATTGGTTGGTAGATAAGGATGAGCCAGTGCATGTGTTTGTATTTAGATTTTCAGTTTGTACACCAGGCTTTATCTGGTGAAAGCATGCGAGGTTGGAGTAATACATGGTCATGGATTGAAAGTTGGCTGCCAGATTGGAAAAGGAAGGAATAAATGGGGCTCTGTTGCAGTGGCTGAAGTCCCACACCACCAGGCTCAGGAACAGCTACTTCCCTTCAACCATTCAGTTCTTGAACCAGCTGACAAAACCTCAGTATAGCAACACTATGATCACTATGCACTAAAATAGACTTCTTGTGTTCTAATTGTGTCTTGTAAAAAAAAGTGTATAATTTATTTTGTTTTTCTTGTGAATGCTGCTTATCTGATGCTCTGTGCCTGTAACCTTTGGGATACCGCAGGGATGGTGCCTGGGCCCAGCTATTCATGGTGCATCTCAGTGATTTGGATGAGGGAAGAGAATGTAATGTTTCTAAGTTTGCTGACGATGTGAAGCTGGGTGGGACGGTGAGCCGTGAGCCGGCTGGAAGGGGGCTTCGAGGTGATTTGGTACGAGTTGTGTGTGAGCAAATACCTGGTGGGTCCAGTACAAGGTGGGTCAATGTGAAGTTATCCACCAGCAAGATAAACAAAGACTGTATTTAAGTAGAGATTTTTTTTAAAAAAATGTTGGTGCCAAGAGACCTGGGTATATTTGTACACCAGACAAATGTACCCAGGTCATTTGACGGTGTACAAATAACCTGTCAAATGCAAGCGATTAACGTGGTGAATGGTGCGGTGGCCTTCACTGAAAGAAGCTTTGGGTACAGGAGCAAGGATGTCCTGCCACAATGAGTGCCTCGGTAGGGCCGCACCGGGAGCATTGTGTTAGTTTTTGTCTCCTTACCTAAGCAAGGATGTACTTGGCCCAGAGTGTGTGTACTGAAGGTTGACTGCACTGGGTCCTGTAGTGGTGGAACTGTCTCGTGGGAGGTTGGGTCGACTGGGTTTGTTTCCACTGAAGGTTAGAAGGATGATGGGGGGTTGGTGAAAGTTCTGAGCAGGGTTGACAGACTGGATGTGGGGAAGGCATTTCCCTCAGCTGGGGTGGATCTACCACCTGGGATCACAGTCTCGGGATATTGGGTAAGGCACGACCGAGAGGAGGTGAAATTTCTTCAGTCAGAGGTTGGGATTCTCTTCCACAGAGGGTTGTGGAGCCCGTCACAGCTTCCGAACTGGGGGCACTTTGTCTTCCTGGATGGACAAGTGTCTTGTCCAGGTTCCAGGAGACACAGGATAAACCCCACCCAGGGTGGGATTTAACCGATATTTCTCCTCTGTTTACTGAGGAGAAAATCATGGTTGCTCAAGAGATAAGGGAAACCAGTGGTGATGTTTTGGAGAACATTCGTATTACCAAGGAGGAGGTATTTGCAGCCTTACAGTGCATTAAGGTGGATAAATCCCCAGGGCCTGACTGAGTGCATCCTAGGACCTTGTGGGAGGCTGGAGAAGTTGTGGAGACCCTTGCGGAGATTTTTGCTTCATCATTAGTCACTGGTGAAGTTCCTGAAGACTGGAAGGTAGCTGATGTTCTGTTTTTTAGGAAGGGTAGCAAGGACTAACCAGGGAACTACAGGCCGGTCAGCCTGATGTCAGTGGTGGGGAAGCTACTGGAGGGAATTCTGAGGGACAGGATCTACCAGCATTTAGATGAACAGAGTCTGATCAGGAGGAGTTGGCATGGCTTTGTGTGTGGAAAGTCGTGCTTGACGAACATTTTGGAGGTTTTTGAAGAGGTAACCAAAAACCTAGATGAGGGGAGGGCAGCGGATGTTGTCTATTTGGACTTTAGCAAGGCCTTCAACAAGGTCCTACATGGCAGGCTGGTCTGGAAGGTTGGGTCCCATGGAATCCAGGGAGAGCGAGTTCAGTGGATTCAAAATTGGCTCAGAGGTAGAAGCAGAGGGTGGTGGCTGAAGGTTGTTTCTCAGAATGGAGGCCAGTGACCAGTGGTGTGCTGCAGGGGTCGGTGTTGGGACCCTTGTTATTCGTTATTTAGAGAAATGATTTGGATGGGAATGCACAAGGCTTGATCAGTAAGTTTGCGGATGACACGAAATTAGGAGGTGTTGACAGTGAAGAAGGTTATCGTAGATTACAGGGGGATCTTGATCAGCTGGGGAAGTGGGCCGAGGAGTGGCAAATGGATTTCAATGCAGGTAAGTGTGTGTTGATGCATTTTGGAAAGTCAAACCAGCGTAGAACTTGTACTGTGCATGGCAGGGAGCCAGGGAGTGTAATAGAACAGAGGGACCTAGGAGTACAAGTGCATAGTTTGTTGAAAGCAGCATCACAGATAGACGGGGTGATGTAAAAGCTGTTTAAC
Organism: Pristis pectinata; assembly: GCF_009764475.1. Taxonomy (NCBI): domain Eukaryota; kingdom Metazoa; phylum Chordata; class Chondrichthyes; order Rhinopristiformes; family Pristidae; genus Pristis; species Pristis pectinata. The sequence goes on from NC_067417.1 coordinate 2,421,504, forward strand.
ACGCTGGCCTTCATCACTCAGGGCACTGAGTACAGGAGTTGGGACATTATGTCGCAGTTGTACAAGTCGTTGGTGAGGCTGCACTTGGAGCACTGTGGACAGTTTGGTCGCCCTGTTATAGGAAAGACGTGGATAAACTGGAAAGAGTGCAGAGGAGATTTACGAGGATGTTGCCAGGACTCAAGGGAGAGAGGTTGGCCAGGCAAGGTATTTATTCATTGGAGCATAGGAGAATGAGGGGTGACCTTATATATATAAAAAAATATTTAAAGTTATGGGAGGCAGAGATAAGGTGGACGGTAACAGTCTTTTCCCCAGAGTAGGGGAATCCAAAACTAGGGGGTGTAGGTTTAGGGTGAGAGGGCAAAGATTTAAAAGGGACCTGAGGGGCAACTTTTTCCACGCAGAGTGTGGTGAGTGTATGGAACGAGCTGTCAGAGGAAGTGGGTGAGGCAGGTACAACAGTATCATTTAAGAAGCACTTGGATGGGTACATGGAGGGGTGGGGCTTGGAGGGATATGGGCTGAACGCAGGAAATTGGGACTGGCTGGGTGGGCACTGTGGTCGCCATGGACTGGTTGGGCCGAAGGCCCTGTATCCGTGCTGTATTGCTCTGTGACTCTATGACAGGAATTGGTGCTGGCAAACAAAGTGTTAACCACGTTCTGTGCACACTGCACCTCTGCTGGACGTTGACTGTCCTTCGGCTCGGCTGCAGGGTGTGAGTCAGCCCCCGGAACGGGTCCGTCCATTCAGGGGGCACGGCCAATGCACCGCAGTTAATGCGGGTCGCACGGTCCCGCTTGTCCCCACAGTGGTGGCTGGAGTAAACTCAGCACGTCAGGCAGCATCCATGGAGACCATAAGACACAGGCCATTCAGCCCATCGAGTCTGCTCTGCCATTCGATCATGGCTGATTTATTTTTCCCCTCTCAACCCCATTCTCCTGCCTTCTCCCCGTAACCTTTGACACCCTCACCATCACTTCAAATACACCCAATGTCTTGGCCTCCACAGTTGTCTGTAGCAATGAATTCCACAGATTCACTGTCCTCTGGCTGAAGAAATTCCTCCTCATCTCAGTTCTAAAGGGACGTCCCTTTATTCTGAAGCCATGCCTTCTGGTCCTGGACTCTCCCACTGGTGGGAATGTCCTCTCCACGTCCACTCTATCCAGGCCTTTCAATATTCGCTGGATAAACAGTCATCGTTACAACCCGTCACCAGAACTGGGAAAATTGGGAATCAGATGTATCTTCAGTTGCAGGGGAGGGGAGGAGATCTCTCACTTGCTCACAGACCCTCACACACACAACCTTACCCTCACCTCCATATACCAACTACCTTCCCTCTACACTCAGTCAATTTGCAGGGTCTGGATCCAAAACATCGACCATCCCTCTCCCCCTCAGATGCTGCTCGACCACTGAGTTCCTCCAGCAGATTGTCTTCTGTCCCAGACTCCAGCACCTGCAGCCTCTTGTGTCTCCGTTTGCAAATCTCTGTCAGAGCCCCAGCAGTCTCCTCCCACGCCTTCCGTCATAGCAGGGATACGGATCGTCAAGCCCTGGCGATTTTTCTACCCTTAAGTCTGTTAAGGTTTAATGTCTCCTGTTTGATGACAGTCTGGAATTTCACTGGCACAGGAGAATGCACAGGCCCGTCCCTGACCTCTCCAACCACACTGTCCTTAGTGAATGAGAAGTGTTAGAACACAGTACAGCACAGGAACAGGCCCTTCAGCCCACCATGTCTGTACTGACCATGATGCCAGTCTAACTAATCCCATCTGCCTGCACATGGTCCATCTCCCTCCACTCCCTGCCTGTTCATGTAAGACAAGATTTCTTCATTAGTCACATGTACATTGAAACACACAGTGAAATGCATCTTTTGCGTAGAGTGTTCTGGGGGCAGCCCGCAAGTGTCGCCACGCTTCCGGTGCCAACATAGCATGCCCACAACTTCCTAACTCGTACGTCTTTGGAATGTGGGAGGAAACCGGAGCACCCGCAGGAAACCCACGCAGACACGGGGAGAACGTACAAACTCCTTACAGACGGCGGCCAGAATTGAACCCGGGTCGCTGGCGCTGTAAAGCATTACGCTAACCACTACACTGCCGTGCCTGCCCCCTACTGTGACTGTGTCTGTCTAACTGCCTCTACAACATTGCTATTGTGTCTGCCTCCACCACCTCCCCTGGCAGCGTGTTTCAGGCACCCACCACTCTTGGGTGTATTTATAAAAAAAACATTTGCCATGTTAATCTCCTTTAAACTTCGCCTCTCACCTTAAACCTCTGTCCTCTACATTTCCACCCTGGGATAAACACTCTGACTTGTGACTCTCATAATTTAAACACTTCTGTTCATTTGAGGCCTCACCTCTGACTCCAGGCGCATTGCCATTTTGGTCCCAAACGGACCCTACTCTCTCTCAGGTTTCCCTCTTGCCCCTATTATAGAACCATAGAACAATACAGGCCCTTCGGCCCACCATGTTGTGCCGACCTTCAAACCACTCCTAAGACTATTTAACCCCTTCCTCCCACATATCCCTCTACCTTAAATTCCTCCATATGCTTTTCTAACAATTTCTTAAACTTGACCAATGTATCTGCCTCCACCACCACCCCAGGCAGCGCATTCCATGCACCAACCACTCTCTGGGTGAAAAACCTCCCTCTGATATCTCCCTTGAACTTCCCGCCCATTACCTTAAAGCCATGCCCTCTTGTATTGAGCACTGGCTGTCCATTCTATCTATTCCTCTTAATATTTTGTACACCTCTATCATGTCTCCCCTCATCCTCCTTCTCTCCAATAAGAACAGCCCTAGCTCCCTTAGTCTCTCCTCATAATCCATACTCTCTAATCCAGGCAGCATCCTGGTAAATCTCCTCTGCACCCTCTCCAACGCCTCCACATCCTTCCTATAATGCGGCGACCAGAACTGAACACAGTACTCTAAGTGTGGTCTAACCAGAGTTTTGTAAAGCTGCATCATCACTTCGTGGCTCTTAAACTCGATCCCACGACATATGAAAGCTAACATCCCATAAGCTTTCTTAACTACCCTATCCACCTGTGTGGCAACTTTCAGTGATCTGTGGATATGAACCCCCAGATCCCTCTGCTCCTCTACACTGCCCAGAATCCTGCCATTAACTTTGTACTCCGCCTTGGAGTTTGTCCTTCTAAAGTGTACCACCTCACACTTCTCCGGATTGAACTCCATCTGCCACTTGTCAGCCCAGCTCTGCATCCTATCAATATCCCTCTGTAAGTTCTGACAGCCCTCCACACTGTCCACAACACCACCGATCTTAGTGTCATCTGCAAACTTACTAACCCAGCCTTCCACCCCCTCATCTAAGTCATTAATAAATATCACAAAAAGTAGAGGTCCCAGAACCGATCCCTGCGGGACACCACTAGTCACAGCCCTCCAATCCGAATGCACTCTCTCCACCACAACCCTCTGCTTTCTACAGGAAAGCCAATTCTGAATCCACACAGCCAAGCCTCGCTGGATCCCTTGGCCTGAAGAAGCCTACCATGCGGAACCTTGTCAAACGCCTTACTAAAATCCATGTAGACCACATCTACTGCACTACCCTCATCAATCTTTTTGGTCACCTCCTCAAAGAACCCTATCAGGCTAGTGAGGCAAGATCTTCCCTTCACAAATACATGCTGGCTGTCCCTAATCAGTCCATGATTCTCTAAATGATCATAGATCCTATCTCTTAGAATCTTTTCTAACAGCTTACCCACCACAGACGTTAGGCTCACTGATCTGTAATTCCCTGGACTATCCCTACTACCTTTTTTGAACAAGGGGACAACATTCGCCACCCTCCAATCCTCCGGTACCATCCCCGTGGACAACGAGGACTCAGATCCTAGCCAACAGTTCAGCAATCTCCCCTCTAGCCTAACAAAGCAGCCTGGGGAATATTCTCTCAGGCCCTGGGGACTTATCTGTCCTAACATTTTCTAACAGCTCCAACACATCCTCTCTCTTGATATCTACATGTTCTAGAACATTACCCTTACCAACACTGTTCTCAGCGTCATCAAGACCCCTCTCCTTGGTGAATACTGAAGAGAAGTGTTCATTGAGAACCTCACCCACTTCCACAGCTTCCCACCTTTGTCTTTAATTGGACCCACCTTTACTCTAGCCATCCTTCTGCTCCTCACATACGAGAAAAAAACCTTGGGATTCTCCTTAACCCTACTTGCCAAAGCCTTTTCATGTCCCCTTCTCGCTCTCCTCAGCTGTTGCTTAAGTTCCCTCCTTGCTACTCTATATTCCTCACGAGCCCTGTCTGATCCTTGCTGCTTACACCTTATCTATGCTGCCTTCTTCTTCCTAACTAGTCGTTCCACCTCTCTTGTCACCCACGGTTCCTTCACCCTGCCATTCCTTCTCTGCCTCACCGGGACTAATTTATCCCTAACATCCTACAAGAGATCCCTGAACATCGACCACATCTCTATCGTACACTTCCCTTCAAAAATGTCATCCCAATTTACACTCTCAAGTTCTGGCCTTATAGCCTCATAATTTGCCTTTCCCCAATTAAATATCTTCCCGTCCTCTTTGCTCCTATCCCTGTCCAGCAGTGGTCACTGTCCCCCAAATGCTCACCCACCGATAGATCTGTCACCTGTCCCGGTTCATTACCTAAAACTAGATCTAATGTAACATCCCCTCTAGTCGGCCTGTCAACATACTGTGAGAGGAATCCATTCTGGACACACTTAACAAACTGCACCCTGTCTAAACCTTTGGCACTAAGCAGGTGCCAATCAATATTTGGGAAGTTGAAGTCTCCCACTATAATAACCCTGTTATTTTTGCATCTTTCCAAAATCTGCCTCCCAATCTGCTCCTCAGTATCCCTACTGCTACTGGGGGGCCTATAGAATACTCCCAGTCGAGTAACTGCTCCTTTCTTGTTCCTAACTTCCACCCATATTGACTCTAGAGAGGATCCTTCTACATTATCCACTCTTTCTGCAGCTGTAAGTGTCCCTGACCAGTATCGCCACCCCTCCTCCTCTTCTGCCTCCACCCCCCCCCATCCCTTTTAAAACACTGAAAACCAGGAATATTCAATATCTGTTCCTGCCCCGATGTCAGCCATGTCTCTGTGATAGCCACAATATCATAGTCCCATGTACTTATCCAAGCCCTCAGTTCATCTCCCTTATTCCTGATGCTTCTTGCATTTAAGTAAATGCACTTTAGCCCATCCACCTTACTACTTTTATAGCCTGTACTCTGCTTCACCTTCCTCAAAGCCTCTCTACCTGTCAGATCTGACTTTTCCCCATCGCCTTCTTCCTCTGACCTATTCCTCCGGTTCCCTTCCCCCTCGCAATCTAGTTTAAACCCTCCTGAACCACCCTAGCAAACCTGGCTGCAAGGATATTGGCCCCCCTCAGGTTTGGGTGTAACCCGTCCTCTCTGTACAGGTCCCACCTTCCCCTGAAGAGATCCCAATGATCCAAAAATCTAAAACCCTCCCTCCTGCACCAACTTCTCAGCCACGCATTTATTTGCCATCTCCTCCTATTCCTACCTTCACTATCACGTGGCACTGGCAGCAATAACGAGATCACTACCTCGAGGTCCTGTTCTTCAGCCTTCTGCCTTGCTCGCTAAACTCACTTTTCAGGACCTCATCCCTCTTCCTACCTATGTCGTTGGTACCAACATGAACCACGACTTCTGGCTGTTCTCCCTCCTGCTCTAGAATCCTGTGGACCCGATCAGAGACATCCCGGACCCTGGCACCTGGGAGGCAACATACCATCCGGGATTCATGCTCACTGCCACAGAACCTCCTATCTGTTTCCCTGACTATCGAGTCCCCTATCATTACTGCCTTCCTCTTCTCCCTTCCCTTCTGAGCAGCAGGACCGGTCCCAGTGCCAGAGACCTGGCTACTGCTGCTAGGCCCCGGCAGGTCATCTCCCTCAACAGCTTCCAAAGCGGAAAACCTGTTACTGAGGGGAACAGCCTCCGGGCTCCTCTGCTCTATCTGCCTGTTCGTTTTCTTTTTCCTTTTCTCTCCCCTGACAGTGACCCTTCTATCTACTTCCTGGACTCCAGTAGTACCTGCTCTCAGGGGGGTGACCTTCTCCTGATGTACAGTATCTACATAACTCTCCCCCTCCTGATGCTCCGCAGTGTTTGAAGCTGCAACTCCAGTTCATCAATTTTGAGCCGAAGTTCCTCCAGCCTCAAGCACTTACTGCAGATGCGGCCATTGTGGACCACAGCAAGGTCCATGAGCTCCCACATCAAGCAGCTGCAGCACACCACCATGTCCTCCAGCTGAACTAATTCTTTTCCTCTCTCTCTTCCCCCCCCCCACCTAGTTTTTTCCTACTTAAAAATTTATAACAGATAAAAGGTAAACCGTACCTTTACTTACCATCTACTCACCTGCCTCACCTCTTTAAGCCAAAGCCCAACTCACTCTGTTCGCTCTCACTCCGCTGTTATATTATGTATAAAAAGCTTTGGGATTTTCCTGCCAGTGATACTTCATGTCCCCGATCGGTCTTCCTGCTTTCTTTTCTAAGTACCCATTCCACTTTCTATACCTGTGAAAGACCTCCTCCATTTACAGTTCCTCACACTTTTTATGTGGCGTCGATATCCCCTGGTATCCAGGGTTCCCTGGACTTGCTGTCATTTCCTGTCACTTCACAGGAACACATTAGCCCTGAACTCTCTTTACTTCACATTTAAATGCTCCTTGGGCCAGCCTACATCTGCTGCTCCTGGTCTGCTGCTGCTAGGTCCTGTCTTATGATATTGAAATTGGCCCTTCAATACATCGAACGTATGTGGAACAACACAGGAACAGGCCACAGTGGCTGTGCCACGATGTCAATTTAAACTAAATCTATCTGCCTGCATGTGATGCATGTCCCTCCGTTCCCAGCCTGTTCACCTGCCAGCCTGAATTGCGTCCACTTCCATCACCGCCCTGGCAGTGCGTTCCAGGCACCCACCACTCTGCTTTTTTTTTAAAAAATGACCCGCGCATCTCTTTAAAACTCCCCCCCCCCCCCCCCCCCCCCACCTTAAAGCTACGTCCTGTAGTATTTGACATTTCCACCCTGATTATGTACACTATCTGGTCCTCTCATAATTTTATAAATTTCCATCAGGTCTGCAGTGCTCCAGAGAAAATAATCCAGGCTTGCCCAACCACTCTTTATAGCCAAATCTCTCTAATCCAGGCAGCATCCTGGTAAACCTGTTCTGCACCCTCTCCAAAGCCTCCACATCCTTCCTGTAATGGGGCAACCAGAACTGCACACAATAGTGCAGCCTAACCGACATTTTATACAGCTGCAACATGACTTGTACTCAATGCCCTGACCAATGAAGGCAAGCATGCCACATAGATAGGGTCTTAATTTTCGGACCATTCTTGTTCCAATCCAGAACTACCTTGAGACTTGCATTTTACCGTTACTACCTGTAAAATGTTCACCCCACAGACACTTGTCTGGCTACATTCCCTAAAGCTAGGTCCAGGAGAGGCTGGACCTTGGGAGAGGTTGGATGGGCTGGGCTCTTTCCCCTACAGCAGAGGAGACTGAGGGGTGACCTGGTAAATGTCCATAAGGTTACGGGTGGGATAGGGTAGGTGGTGAGAATCATTTTCCCATGTTGGGGTGTCAAATGCAAGAGGACATGGGTTTAGGGTGAGCAGTTTAGAGGGGATCCAAGGGTGGTTGGAATCTGGAACGTGCTGCCTGAGAGGTGATCAGGGCAGGGATTCTCACGGCAGTTAAGAAGCATCTGGGCAACGCTTGAATCGGCAATACATAGAAGGCTGTAGGTCTAATGCAGGTAAATGGGATCATTGTAGGTAGGTGCGACTGTGCTATACAACTTGATGATTCCAGTACTGCCGCATCTAGAGTCAGAGTTATACGGCACAGAAACAGGCCCTTCGGCCCTACTTGTCCATGCTGACCAAGGTGCCTACCTGAGCTAATCCCATTTGCCCACATTTGGTCCATATCCCTCTAAACCTTTCCTGTCCATGGACCTGTCCAAGTGTCTTTTAAACGTTGTGATTGTACCCGCCTCTGCCACTTCCTCTGGCAGCTCGTTCCACACACCCACCACCCTCTGTGTGAAACATTTACCTCTGAGGTCCCCTTTAATTCTTTCTTGTCTCACCTTAAACCTGTGCCCTCTAGTTTTAGACTCCCCAACCCTGGGAAAAGTCTGTGACCATCCACCTTATCTATGCCCTTAATAATTTTATAAACCTCTATAAGCCTCCTCCTCAGGGAAAACAATCCCAGCCTATCCAGTCTCTTGTAACACAAGCACCACGGTTCCAGCAATGTCCTCCTGAACCTTCTCTGCACCCTCTCCAGCTTAATCACAACCTTCCTATAGTGCGGTGACCGGAACTGCACGCGGTGCTCCAGGTTCAGCCTCGCCAATGTCTTGTACAGTTGTATTATGACATCTCAGTTCTTGTATGCACTGTCCTGACCAACGAAGGCAAGCATGCCGTATGCCACCTTCGCCACCCTGTCGGCCTGCTGGACTATCCATGGATTGGCTCAAGAAGCTCTCCTGGGCACAGTTTACAAACCTCCCCCCTCTCTGTGCCTTTCAATCCCAATCACCTCGGGGAAGTTGAAATCCCAACTACGACAACCCGACTGCTCTTCCATCTCCGATCTGTCTACAAATCCGCTCCTCTACCTCCCGCTGACTGTCAGGTAGCCTGCAGGATCCCCCAGCAAAGGGATCACCCTCTCTTTGTTCCTCATCTCTTCCCGGAGGGCCGCATTCGAAGAGCCTTTAAGCTATCCTCCCTCATTAACGCAGTAATCAACATTGTGATGTGACCTCCCCCGTTACCCTGGATCGTTGAGTTGCCAGCCCCGTCCTGTGAACTGTCTCTGTGACAGCAGTCACTCACGTTCCCATCTGGCTGTCCTCACTTCACCTTCCTCTACATTCAAATAGATGCAACTCAGCCTTGCCTTCCTCCTGGTGCCTGTGTCTGCTGTCAGTCCAAGCACCACGTGGATCTCCCTGCATTGCTCTGGTAGAGGGGACAGTGTGCATTTGTATAGAACCACGCCCCCCCCACCCCCCGCCCCCAGACCCATCACAGCACCTGCCAGCCAATGGGCTCTCACTGCTGTAAGAGGGGAACATAAAACAGTACAGGCCCTTCAGCCCACAATGTTGTGCTGACCTTTGAACCTCACCTAAGACTATCTAAACCTCTTCCTACCGCATATCCCTCTATTTTAAATTCCTCCATGTGCTTATCTAGTAATCTCTTGAATTTGACCAACGTACCTGCCTCCACCACCGCCCCAGGCAGCACATTCCATGCCCCAACCACTCTCTGGGTAAAAAAACTTCCCTCTGATATATCTCTTGAACTTCCCACCCATTACTTTAAAGCCATGCCCTCGTGTATTGAGCATTGGTGCCCTGGGAAAGAGGTGCTGGCTGTCCACTCTATTCCTCTTAATATTTTGTACACCTCTATCATGTCTCCTCTCATCCTCTTCTCCAAAGAGTAAAGCCCTAGCTCCCTTAGTCTCTCCTCACAATGCATACTCTCCAATCCAGGCAGCATCCTGGTAAATCTCCTCTGCACCCTTTCCAACACCTCCACATCCTTCCTATAATGAGGTGACCAGAACTGGACACAGTACTCTAAGTGTGGTCTAACCAGAGTTTTGTAAAGCTGCATCATCACTTCGCGGCTCTTAAACTCAATCCCACAACTTTATGAGTATATAACAGCCATTCACGCAGAACATGATTCCAGTCAGCAGTGTGACAGAGGAGAGGGAGGGGATGGGGGAAGGAGGTGGGGATCCTGAAATCTTGTCCCTAACATGGTGGACGGCCCCTCGGTGTAAATGGGTTGTTGGTTAGCACAGACAGTGGGCCGAAGGGCCTGTTTCTGTGCAGGATCTCCCTGACCTCGTCACACCTGGGCCGGCTGCCAGGCAGCGTCCTGCACTGAACCGGTGTGGGATCGGTCTGTGCGTGGGTGTGTCTATGGGTGAAGGGGCGATCACCACGAGCCGAGAAGGTTGCCCCCATGTTGCTCCCTGGTCCTTGGGGAACGTGGCCTCCTCCTTATCGACCAACAGCAGCAGCCCCCTGGTATCACTGGTGTACAGACCCCACCTCAGTGGGCTCACACTGTGCCCAGTGAGGAGTGTGCAGCAGACTCCAGGTGTGGCTGTGGGCTGGGAGCAGGTACTCCTGGAGTGGCTCGGGAGTGATCCAGGATGAAGTGAGAGGAAAGCACAACTTGCTGCCAATTGTGGTCCAGGGTGGGGTGTCTGAAGCCCATTACAGTTGTCCTCCCCTCCTTGTGAAAGCAGTGGCTTGCAGACGTGCACTTGACCTGGTTCAGTAGGTAATGGAACCACCGTGCGGGGGATCTGCTGGGGGGCAGGGAGGGGGTCAGGTCCGGGAGATGGGTCACCACAGGGAACGCTGGGCAGACAGAGATGCTGCCCCAGTGGAGATGTTCACGTTTGCCCCCTCCGTTTCCTGGTGGATGGGGAAGATCCCACAGCTCCTGTGTAGACTGGCTGAGGGTTTCACAGGGAACAAGCCACTACTTAAAGGTCATCACCAGTTCTGTGCTGACGCACCGTTTATATCACGAGCGTCACCTCACTGCTGTAAACTCTCAGGTATGACCCAAGGCCGGGGAAGGTGCTATAGAAATGCCAGTCCATTCACCCCATTATCCCCACCCCTTCCCTCTCCCCTGGGGAATGTCTGGCTCCCAAGGCCCCCCCCCCACCGGACGTGGTTCGGGTTTGCTAGATGTGTGTAGGTGGTACACAGACCCACTGACCTCATTGATCGGTGGAACTGGTTCAAGGGCTGGGTGGCCTCCTCTGTGTGTGATCACAGCTTTAGGTTCACCTGTGGGTCCCCAAAGGCTGCAGTCAGCCTCTGCTTTAGTCTAAGGAGGGGCGAGGGGGTTATGGATTTACACCCTTTGTGCACTGCATTGTGCAGTGACTTGGATGACAGTGGAGGTGGGTGGGTCAGTTAGTTTGCAGACACCACTGATATTGGTGGAATTGTGGACTGAAGCAGGTTGTCGAAGGACACAGCGGGATGTAGATCAGTTACAGATGTCGGTGAGACAACAGCAGGTGGAGTTTAATCTGAGCAAGTGTGAGGTGTTGCACTTTGGGAGGTCAAATGTTAGGGGAAAGTACACAGTTAATGGCAGGAACCTTCAGCATTGATGTACTGAGGGATCTTGGGGTGCAAGTCCACAGCTCCCTGAAAGTGGAAACACGAGAGGATAGGGTGGTAAAGAAGGCGTACGGCACGCTTACCTTCATCGCTAGAGGCATCGAGTCAGGAGGTCATGTTGCAGCTGTATAAAACTTTAGTATTGGAATTGGTTTATTATTGTCACATGTACCGAGGTACAGTGAAAAACTTGTCTTGCATACCGATAGTCAGGCCTCACTTGGAGTATTGTGTGCACTTTTGGTCGCCCCGTTACAGGAAGGATGTGGAGGCTTTGGAGAGGGTGCAGAAGAGGTTCACCAGGATGCTGCCTGGAGGAGAGGGCATGAGCTATGAGGAGAGGTTGTGTGAAAGTCGAGCCGCGCTGTAATAAATCAGACAACAGCAGAACCAAAGGACGTACAATCAATGCTTTATTAGTTTAACGCTAGCGGGAGCGAGGGATACAGAGAAAGAGTAAACAGTGTAACCCGAGCTCTGTACTAGTTCCCACTCAGAGATTTACTGATCGGTGTCCTTGCCTTTATACCCACTTCATCGGAAACCTCCGTGGGAAGCTGCACTCACTAAGGCAGTTGCTTACAGAAAGCTTTTAGCAAAACAAGATGTATCTAAAAAAACGTATTTCTTTCTCACCCGCACCTGACATTTTACAGCCGTAACTACAGCCACCCCATAGTTGAGGCAATATCACACCATGGGAAGAATAGCGGCACACCATTAACCCTTACATTTCCAGCCGTTAACCCTTGCATTCCCAGTTATCTTTTACAGTTGGACAAACTTGGGTTGTTTTCCCTGGAGCGGAGGAGGCTGAGGGGAGACCTGTTAGAGGTTTATAAAATTGAGAGGCAGAGATAGGGTAGGCGGTCTTTCCCCAGAGTGGTTATGTCAAATACTAGAGGGTGTAGGTTTAAGGTGAGAGGGCAGGTTTTTGTACACAGTGGTGGGTGCCTGGAATGTGCTGCCAGGGGTGGGGGTGGAGGCAGATACGATAGAGGCATTCAAGAGGCTCTTAGGCACATAGATGTGCAGGGAATGGAGGGATAGGGATCACACGCAGGAGAGAGTAGAGCGAGTGTCGTGCTCAGCACAGACGTGAGAGGCTGAAGGGCCTGTTCCTGTGCTGTACTGTTATGTGTTCCATTGCAGCTGGGTTTAAAGGGCCACTCTCCAGGCCATTCCTCCAGTTAAGTACTGTGCTCAGTTGGAGTATTGTGCTCAGTTCTGGTCACCTCACTACAGGAAGGATGTGGAAGCCATAGAGAGGGTGCAGAGGAGATTTACAAGGATGCTGCCTGGAATGCGGAGCATGCCTTATGAAAGCAGGTTGAGGGAACTCGGCCTTTTCTCCTTGGAGCGACGGAGGATGAGGGGGGACCTGATAGAGGTGTATAAGATGATGAGAGGCATTGATCCTGTGGATAGAGGCTTTTCCCCAGGGCTGAAATGGTTGCCACAAGAAGATACAGGTTTAAGGTGCTGGGGGGTAGGTATAGAGGAGATGTCAGGGCTAAGTTTTTTACTCAGAGAGTGGTGAGTGCGGGGAATGGGCTGCCGGCGACGGTGGTGGAGGCGGATACGATAGGGTCTTTTAAAAGGCTGTTGGATAGGTACATGGAGCTGAGAAAAATAGAGGGCTATGGGTAAGCCTAGTAATTTCTAAGGTAGGGACATGTTCGGCACAGCTTTGTGGGCCGAAGAGCCTGAATTGTGCTGTAGGTTTACTACGTTAACTGAGAGCTGTGTCTGGCTTTTGTCTCCTCATCCGCAGGTATCTGCGTAAAGTGCAGGAAGGGTGTGTACGGAGCCAGCCAAGCTTGTCAAGCCATGGGCAATTTGTACCACACCAATTGTTTCATCTGCTGCTCCTGCGGTGAGTTGACCGGATCACTGACTCGCGCACTCGGTTCCCCACTGCTCCCTGTCGTTGGAACTGTACTCGCCCCAGTCAGGCTGCACTCGGAGTTGTTGTGTGGTCCTGAGCCCCATCCCTGGCCTTGGCGGAGTGCAGGGCCCATTGATCAGACTGCCAGGGCTTGGGCTATTACATCATCCAGCCGTGAATCCCTGAGATTAAAGGGTTAATTGGGTTGAGGTTTTGGGGGTTTGGAAAAGAACTGACAGGATGTGGGGAGGGAAGTGTTTGAGTCTCGGCCACGGAGCAACACCTTGGTGTGAGAGTGAGGCCTTTGGGGGAGAGGCCAGGGAGGCTGCAGTGTGGCACTGCATCCAGTAATCATCTCATCTCCAAGACTGGTAAACATCTGGGACAAACAGACAGACTGGTACAAGTCTCAGGTGATCTCGGGGTGATGTGCTGGTAGATGCTGTGGCTTCCTCAACCAAAGACCCCCAGACCCCCACGGAATGGGGGTTTCTCAGCTGCTCCTGCGTCAGCCAGTGTTAGGAATCTGGGACGGGTGCTTGTCGGTCAGCATAGACTGCACTTGACCTGGTTCAATAGGTGATGGAACCACCGTGCGGGGGATCCGCTGGGGGGTGGGGGCAGCCCCGGGAGATGGGCCGCCACACGGAACGCTGGGCAGACAGAGCTGCTGCCGCAGTCTGACCATCGACCATAGGTCTGCTAATGGGTGCTTGTTGGTCAGTAGAGACAAAGTGGGCCGAAGGGCCTGTTTCTACACTGTGAGCACAATCACTATTGCATAGAACTCCGTGTACAGCATACAGGCAGACCACTCAGCCCCTCTACTCCATGCCTGGCTTTTCTACTTCCACGCACTCTTGAACGGGCCTCTTGTATTGGAATTGGTTTACTATTGTCACTTGTACCAAGCTACGGTGAAAAACTTGTCTTGCACACTGATCGTACAGGTCAATTCATTACACAGTGCAGTTACATTGAGTCAGTACAGAGTGCATTGATTTAGTACAGGTAAAAACAGTAACAGTACAGAGTAAAGTGTCACAGCTACAGAGAAAGTGCAGTGCAATAAGGTACAAGGCCACAACAAGGTAGATCGTGAGGTCAGAGTCCATCTCATTGTATAAGGGAGCCGTTCAATAGTCTTATCACAGTGGGCTAGAAGCTGTTCTTAAGTCTGGTGGTACGTGCCCTCAGGCTCCTGTATCTTCTACCCGATTTGTACAATATTTGTATAATTTTATTTACCCTTATTTGTACAATAAGGATGGACTCTTGACCTCATAATCTACTTTGTTGTGGCCCTTGCACCTTATTGTCTGCCTGCACTGCACTTTCTCTGTCACGTTATTCTGCATTCTGTTATTGTTTTTCTTTGTACTGCCTCGATGCACTGATGGGATGAAATGATCTGTACGGACGGCAGGCAGAACAAAGTTTTTCGCTGTACCTCGGTACGTGACAATAATAAACCAATGACCACATCCCAGTCTGACACATCTGCCTGTTCTCCCTGATCTGTTCTACTTAATCCAAAATTTTGAGGAGATTTATCAAACACCACTACTTCCCTTCAAAATTCCATGTCGACTTGTCTAATCCCTTGAAATTGCCCAAGTATCCCTATTACCTTGTCCTTTGTAACAGCCTCATCTTCGCCACTTACTGATGTTTGGCTGTCCAGTCTGCAGGTTCCATTGTGCTCTCCCTTTTTGTTCTCTCATTTCCCACCTCCTGATCTGCAGGGACAATTCCACAACCTAGAGAAACCTGTTCAATGATGACCGGTTCCCCTCCCATTCCCGTGGCTCCCTCTGGGGTGCAGGTATCAGGCCCCAGGGATATATTGGCTTTTAGCACCGTTAATTTCTCCAGCACTTTGTTGCTACTGATGCTCATGCCTGTGTGGGCATCGTGCACACCACAAGCTGCATTCTTGCGGAATGAACAGAGAAGCAAGTTTCCCGTGGCTGGCATTTATTCCCAGCACAAGGCCCCACCAGTGAGGGGAAGTAAACAACTTTCTCCAGGTAATGCTCTTGGTTTTCATTGGTTAAAACCAGTACCTGCAGACTCTGGGCAGAAAGGTTGCCGAGGTGACTGAGGAAGCGTGATTCAGTGAGGTAGGATTCCAGAGCCGAGGGGCATGGCGAGGGCTCAGCCACAGGAATTCCTTCACTCAGATCGCAGTGAATATTTGGAATTCTCTGCGGCAGAGTGATTAAGTGCACACAAGGCTGAAAGAGATGGGCTGTGGTGTGGGAGTCAGAGTGCACAGTCAAGGGTTACGGGATCAGACAGATGAGGAGCAGGCCACGATTACATCAGCCATGACCTTACTGTCTGGGAGTAAAGCCTCAAAGGCCAGGCAACTGCTTCTGTGCCCTTCTGTCCTTCCCTAGTACGTACTCCATCCTTGGTGTGGCAACTGCTCTGCCCAAGACACAAGAAATTTCAGAGAGTTGTGAACCCAGCCCAGACCATCACGCAAACCAGCCTCCCCTCCACTGGCTCTCGGTAAAGCAGCCAACGTAATCAAGGACCCCTCCCACCCCGGACAATCTCCCTTCTCCTCCTCCCATCAGGCAGAAGATACAAAAGCCTGAGGACACATACCTGTAGGCTCAAGGACAGCTTCTATCCCGCTGTTATCAGACTCTTAAACAGCCCTCTTGTACAATAGAGATGGACTCTTGATCTCCCGATCTTGCTTATCTTGGCCCTTGCACCTTGTCTACCTGCACTACACTTCCTCTGTAACTGTAACACTACATTCTACATTCTGTTTATTTTTCCTTTTGTAGTACCTCGATGTACTTGTGTGTGGAATGATCGGTCTGCATGGCAGGTATTTCATTGTATCTCAGTACACGTGACAACAATAAACCGATTACCAGTCTCCCACTGAAGATCGGTGCAGTGAGAGATCAGACTAACAGTCTGGCAAACCATGATGGGTGCTGACACTCACCGCCCCCGGCACGACAGGTGCTCATCCAAGCTCCTCCAACAGCACCTACCAAACCCACCAGCGCTCCCACCATGAAGGCTAAATGCAGCACGGGCAGGGGGACGCCACCATCTGCAGGTTCCCCTCTGACTTGGAGTGAAGTTGGCATCCTGGAACTCCCTCCCTCCCCCCCCCCCCCCCCCCCCCCCCCCCCCCCCCCCCCCCCCCCCCCCCCCCCCCCCCCCCCGATGGCACCGTGGGAGTGCCGTGGACAGGAGAGGTTTAGAGGGCTATGGGCCAAATGCAGGTAGATGGGACTAGCTCGCTGGGCAACACAGCATGGAGGAGTTGGGCAGAAGGGCCTGTTTCCATGCTGTCTGTCTGTGTGGGTCAGACCTGTCTGTGATGGCTCTCACAACTGCCCCCCTGGGGGGAAATTGTACCTCCCAGGACGACTGCCTGTGGTATGGGTGGAGGGAGAGACCTGGGATAACACAGCTTTACTGTCCCTGTACTGTGTGTGTATGTGTGTGCAACAGCCATTTCCACCAATCCCATCTCATTCTCCCCACATTCCCAACAACCCCACCCCACCTCCCCCAGATTCTACCCCTCACCCACACAATTTACAGCAGCCAATTAAACCCACTGACAATTGCCTGTGGCCCGTGTGTGGGTGATCCAGTTATTTGAGCTGAGTGTGATGGTCAAACATGCAGTCAGCCCAATGTGTCAGGTGTCTGTGAGGAGTGGAGCCTCTATAACTGTCTACTCCCCCTCTCCCCCAGGTCGGAGGTTACGAGGGAAGGCTTTTTACAACGTGAACGGGAAGGTGTACTGCGAGGAAGACTTCCTGGTGAGTTTATTGCCCTGTGATCTTCTCCCACAGCACAGTGGGGATTCTGGATGGGCTCTCGGCAAGACAGACCCTGCCAAACTCTGTGCTCTTCTGTAGGTATCACACCTTGTGTAGGGGGAGGTCTCTACAACCCCTGCACTCCAAGCTCTCGACCACCCTCCGATTTCTGCTGCTCCGTGTGGGCAAGTGTGCCCTCGGCTCCAAGGTTCCTCGCTCTGGGATAAACACTGCTGCCTTGTCATGCCGACTCGTGTGCCCAAAGCTTCAACCAGCTGCCCTTCTGCGTCTGGTAAAGCTTCTCAGCACCATTACAGGGGTTGAAGGTTCTTAACAATTCACACAGTATGTCATAGTATCAGGTTTATTATCACTGACATGATGTGAAATGTGTTGTTTTGCGGCAGCAAGACGGTGCAAGACATAAAAATCTATAAATTACAAAAATAAATAAATAGTGCAAAAAAAAGAAATAACGAGGTGGTGTTCATGGACCGTTCAGAAACCTGATGGTGGAGGGGAAGATGTTCCTGAATCATTGAGTGTGGGTCTTCAGGCTCCTGTACCTCCTCCCCGATGGTAGTAATGAGAAGAGGGCATGTCCCGGGTGTGTGGAACGCACTGCTGGCAGAGGTTGTGGGGCCAGATACATTAGGGACATTTAAGAGACTCTTAGATAGACACATGAATGGTAGAGGGCTATGTGGGAGGGAAGGGTTAGATAGATCTTAGAGCAGGATAAAATGTCGGCACAACATTGTGGACGAAGGGCCTGTACTGTGGTGTTATGTTCTATGCTACCTTTTTGAGACACCGGCTCTTGAAGATGTCCTCGATGATGGGGAGGGTTGTGCCTGTGATGGAGCTGGCTGAGTCTACCACCCTCTGCAGCCTCTTGTGATCCTGCGCATTGGAGCCTCCATACCAGGCTGTGATGCAACCAGTCAGAATGCTCTCCACTGTACACCTGTAGAAATTTACAAGAGTCTTTGGTGACATACCGAAACCTAATGAAGCAGAGCCACTGGCGTGCCGCCTTTGTGATTGCATCGATCTGTTGGACCCAGGATAGATCCTCCGAGATGTTGATGCCCGGGAACTTGAAGCTGCTCACCCTTCCCACCGCTGACCCCTCAACGAGGACTGGTGTGTGCTCTCCCGACTTCCCCTTCCTAAAAACTAAAGAGGAGACACAAGGATGCCGGAATCTGGAGCAACACACACTCTGCTGGAGGAACTCAGCGGGTCGAGCAGCATCTGTGGAGGGGGAAGGAATTGTTGACATTTTGGGTCAAGACCCTGCATCAGGACTGATGATCTAACATGCACAATATAATTTAATGTCGTGGTTTGTTGATTGTTCTCTGAATTATCCGGACGCCATCAGTAGTATAACCTCTCCCCAGTCTCTCCACCGCCCCCCCCACCCCCGGCCTGAGCTCGGGGAGGGAGGTGATGAACAAGCACAATGATCCAAGCCCAGTGGAGCTCAGTACCAGGTCCGATCCCACACCCAGTGTTGCCACTGCCTGATGCAGCCATGTCCGTCACCGATCCACACTTGGGCACTGCTTCACCCGCTGGGCACTGCCCCCTCGCTCCCAGGCCCCATCCTGCCATGTCACCAGCCACCCCCCCCCCCCCCACAACTCTGGGTATCAAGAGGCCAGTTGACATCAGTCCGGCTCTGCGCACGGGGAGGGGAAGCTGGGTGGAGGATCTGCAGAACTGTAAAGCTCAGTGCTCGACAGGCTGTTGACTGCAGGTGTCCAGAACCAGGTGAGAGCAGTGCCTGGCCGGGGGGGTGGGGGGGGGGGGTGGCGAGGGGTGAGTGTTTGGGCACCAGGAGGTGAGGTCATGCAGTAAGTTAGTAAGTTGGATGTCCAGTGTGGGAGATTCGAGGTAACGAGCTCAGATTCACCGGTCATCGTGATGTGGAATTTCTGAAGGAAACCTTTGTGTGTTTACAGTACTCTGGCTTCCAGCAGACAGCAGACAAGTGTTTTGTGTGTGGACACCTGATCATGGAGATGGTAAGGAACGTGGTTGCTTCATGGGATGGACACTCCAGACAACGGGGGTCTTGCCCGGGCTGTCCGCGGCTCTGTGGCCCGGCCCTGGGAGGCTTACATAGTCCATGCATGCGGGTTTACACGGTCCCCGGACGCGCGCAGGTTTACACGGGCTCCACCACGCACGCAGGTTTCCACGGCCCCAGGCAGTGTATCTGTTGAACGGCCTGACCATGGAGATGCGGGGGGGGGGGGGGGGGGGGGGGGTGGGGGGCAGGGTGGACAGTGGCATGAGTGGAGGGACTGGAAGGGGAGGGGCAGGGCGGTTAGGAGAGGTGTGGTGTGTTCTGCATATGACAAAGACTGACCCTCCCTGTTGTGTATGCAGATCCTTCAGGCACTGGGCAAGTCCTACCACCCAGGCTGCTTCCGCTGCGTGGTGTGTAACGAGTGTCTGGACGGCGTGCCCTTCACCGTGGACGTGGAAAACAACATCTACTGCGTCAAAGACTACCACACGTGAGGGTCCTCCCCGCCCCTGTGTGCACGCACCCCCCTGTGCCTGATACAGCTGTTCCCCCACCCCCGTGAGGCAATGGGTGGTCATCTGGTTACACAGCCGAGCCTACACCAGCTCCCAACCCACAGATCTGACTGCTTGGCCCATCATTCTGCTGCTGGCTCTTTGGAAACGTATCACTCTTCCTTTGTGGTGGTTGGGTCTGCAGCACCTTTACCAGCGGGACTGCGGCAGTTCGAGGAGGGAGTTCGAGGGACCTTGCCCCTTATGTCCAGATCTCATTCCCCCACAGCCCTGAAATGTTCCCTTCCCGTATTTGTCGAGCTTCTCCTCAGAAGGTCCAAATGGATGGTCCACCACTGTGGCCCAGTGTACCCAGGTTCTTGCTGTTCCTGTGTCCTCCAGTCACTGACTCCACCCCCACCCCCCACCACTTCCTCTCCTAGTACAGGCCCTTTGGCCGACAATGTGCTGACATTTTATCCTGCTCTCAGATCTAGCTAACCCTTCCCTCCCACATAGCCCTCCATTTCTCTATCATTTGTGTGTCTATCTAAGAGTCTCTTAAATGTCTCTAATGTATCTGCTTAATGCCTAATGTATATGAAACGTGCTTTAACCTCTCTGCTTGGAGGGGGACATTCCCGGCTCCAGGTAACAGTGACGTGAGTTCCTGCTGTAATGGGGGGCGTGGGAGGACATTCATCTGTCTGCTCCCTCATTCGGGAAGGTCACGGGTGATGTGATCTTGGCCTCAGTTCCATTTCTGCTGGTCCCTTGCCTCCCCCCTTGGGCCAGATGTTTGCCGATCTCTAATATTCAATTACCCCCCTCCACCCCAAACTAGAAGAAATTCCTCCTCATCTCCGTCTGAAATGGGCGACCCCTCCTGATAGATGCCCCCGTAAGGTCTCCCCTCTCAGCGCCACCCCGTCGATGCCCCGCGAGGCAAATCTCATTGTTGCGGATCCTGCTGAGTAGCAGCTCAACCTCCGTATGCCAAACCCCCCTTCACCCCAGGGGTCAGCCTGGTCAACCTGCCTGTCTCCGAGCGGGCACCTCCTCCCTCTGCCATCTAGGCCCAGTGCAGGAGAAGTTCTCCCAGTCCCAGGCTCTCACCTGGGAACTCTGCACCACAGTCAAAGTCTCCGTGCTGGAGTTCCCAGTCTCCATTTTGTTCGGCAAGATCCCACACGGAACAGCGGGTTAACTGAGGGAGGAAGGTGGGGCAGGGGACTGGGACGGTTCTGTCTCAATCACTTCCGAGAGCTGGTT
Source organism: Pristis pectinata (assembly GCF_009764475.1). Taxonomy (NCBI): domain Eukaryota; kingdom Metazoa; phylum Chordata; class Chondrichthyes; order Rhinopristiformes; family Pristidae; genus Pristis; species Pristis pectinata. The sequence goes on from NC_067417.1 coordinate 2,442,329, forward strand.
CGTTGCTGGGGTGTCCCCGGTCCCAGTGTGAGGGAGGTCCCATGTTACCCACTCTCCAATTCCATGTGTCAGCTCCCCGGTTTCTAGTGTGTCATTGGGGGGGGGGGGTGGGGGGAGCTGTTGTCATCTCGGTGTGACCTTGTGCCTAACGTGTAGCAACTCTTTCTGTTTCAGAGTGTTTGCGCCAAAATGTGCGTCCTGTGGTCACCCCATTCTCCCAGTGCAGGTACCATCAGCCCCTCCCCCTCCGTCCCCCTCCCTGTCCAAGGGTCTGCGCCCCACCCTTACCCTCACCATCCTGGGCACTCTTTACCCCCCCCCCCACCCCGTCGCTCCCTCTGCCTCCTTCCTTCTCTCTTTCCCCTCTCCTCCACTCCCCCCCAATCTCCCTCCCCCTCCCCTTTACGATGTGTCGAGTTAGTCTGGGGGTTTGCAGGTCAGCACATTTACACACGGTAATTTTGGGAGGAGGTGCTGAGGACAGTGGTCAGTGGGGGGGCAGATGGTGGGGAGGGGGTGCGGAGCATCGGGTGGGTTATCTCGGTGATGTTCCATTCCCAGGGTTCGGATGGTGGGGAGGGGGGAGTGGACGGTGGGGTGGGGGCGCGGAGCATCGGGTGGGTTATCTCGGTGATGTTCCATTCCCAGGGTTCGGATGGTGGGGAGGGGGGAGTGGACGGTGGGGTGGGGGCGCGGAGCATCGGGTGGGTTATCTCGGTGATGTTCCATTCCCAGGGTTCGGATGGTGGGGAGGGGGGTGGGGATGGTGGGGAGGGGGCGCGGAGCATCGGGTGGATTATCTCGGTGATGTTCCATTCCCAGGGCTCGGAGGAGACGATCCGGGTGGTGTCAATGGACAAGGATTACCATGTGGAATGTTACCACTGCGAGGTCAGTCTGCACACTCCCCTCCCCCTGGGTTGGTGATGGGGGGGCTGTGCCGGGGTGGGGGAAGAGTGTGATGAGGTTATTTGGGTGGGGGGGGGGGGGGTGGGAGGAAGTCGAGGGTGGGGGTGTCACTGGGGTGGGCCTGTTTGTGTTCACCTCCACCCCTCCCTTTTCCAAACTGTAGGGGCTCTTTCAAACTGATTTGGCGGTGTGTGGCCTGACCCATTTAGGGGAGGGGCTTGTCTGTCCCCACCCACCAGGGAGGTGGGGCCTGTCACAAGGGGTGGGACCTCCTGAGTTTCATTGATTTTGCTACCAGTCCCTTCCCCTGTGCCACCCCACTAGGTCCCTGATCATGGGTGCGGTCACTTGGGGCATCTGGGATGTTCCCTCCAGCACCAGGGGTCAGAGACAGAGCTCGTGGGGGGAGGGCGGGGATCTTGGGGTCCAAGTCCACAGCTCCCTGGAAGTGGCTGCACGTTGATGGGCCAGTGAAGGTGTACGCCACGCTTGTCGTCTTTAGTTGAGGCACTGAGTTAGGAAGTGATGTCGCAGCTGTATAAAACTCTGGTCAGGCTGCATCTGGAGCATTGCATTCAGTTCTGGTCGCCCCATTGTAGGAAGGATGTGGAGGCTTTGCAGAGGGTGCAGAAGAGGTTCACCAGGGTGCTGCCTGGATTAGAGGGCATGAGCTATAAGGAGAGGTTGGACAAACTTGGGTTGTTCTCTCTGGAGCGGCGGAGGCTGAGGGGAGACCTGATAGATGTTTATAAGATTATGAGGGGCATAGATAGGGTAGACGGCCGGTATCTTTTCCCAGGGTCAAAATATCTAGTACTAGAGGGCATGCATTTCAGGTGAGAGGGGGCAAGTTCAGAGGAGATGTGCAGGGCAAATTTTTTTTTAAAACAAAGTGGTGGGTGTCTGGAATGTGCTGCCAGGGGTGGGGGTGGAGGTAGATACGATAGAGGGGTTTAAGAGGCTGTTAGACACATGAACGTACAGGGAATGGAGGGAGATGGGTCGTGTGCAGGCAGAAGGGATTTAGTTTAATTTGGCATCGTGTTCAGCACAGACATTGTGGGCCGAAGGGCCTGTATTGTGCTGTACTGTTCTATGGGTGGTCACCCTTGGCTGAGGTTTGGGAGAAGGGCTACATCTGGGTCTGGGAGGGAGGGAAGTCTGCCAGTGTTGGGGGTGGTTCAGGACGTTCTCTCCCTACGCCCCCCCTCGGTTAACTCTTTGGTTGCCCACCCCCTCCCCAGGACTGCGGTCTCCAGCTGAATGATGAGGAAGCCCGTCGCTGTTACCCCCTGGAGGGGCATCTCCTGTGCCACAGTTGCCACATCCGTCGGATCAACATCCCCCTGCCCGCCCAGCCGCCCCCCACTTACCAGCTGCACGTCACCGAGCTGTGACGGGAGGGCCACCACCCATCCCCCCTGTGCTGACCGGAGAGGGCATTCTGCTGGCTGAGTCCTGCTTTAGGAACCACAATCTAGGACCTTGCTGGCCCTTCCTTCCTTCCCGAGGAGGGCAGTGTCCACGGTTACTGTTAGTAACCCACTTTGGCTGGGACCCCGGAGAGCAGCAGCAGAAGGTGTGGACAGAGAGAAGATCCAGACATTGGAGCTGTGACCGAGTCCCTGCTCGCCAACGGTGTCGAGGGAATGGTGGACTCCAGCCTCTGAGCTCCCCTCCAGTGAGATGTCCACTAGGCGGCAGTTAGATCACACAACCCTAATCGCGGCTCATCCATTTTGTCAGCCTCCGGTAACTAGTCGGATGTTTCTGATTGAGGACCTATTTAATTCTGCACCTCTTGAGTGACCAAAGCCCTGGTTGCCCCTCTCGAGAGCGAGAGAGAGGGGGGGGGGCATCTGGGAGATACTCTTTAGCCCAGGACGTCTGTGCCTGCTCTTAACATAGCAAACCTTGAAACTTGACCACAGCCACTGCTCAGTGGGAGCCTCTGCATTTATAAACATGCCATCCACCTGATCTGATTAACCCTTTCAGTACATCACAACACACAGGCATGTAGACTATGCAAGGAATCACAAGCGTTTTATATAAACTGCTCAATGGTGGCATTGTACAGTGGGCCCAACTTTGTAATTTTGTAATAGTTTTTTTAAATGTATGTCTTATTTTCTAATTGGATGATTCGGTACATTTTCTGTACTGATTATTCGACGGACTCCCACCTCCCCACACCCGTCCCCTGCACCAGTCCACCTCCAGATGTCGCCGGGCACTAGCATCTTGGTCCTGAAGGTTGCTGGGTTAACCTTGTGATTGTTGTCAGTTTTCCAAAGGGGGAAGGCTTTTCCCAATGGGAATGTTCATCCCACTCCCTAAGGAATGAGCGGCTGCCCAGAACCAGTCATCAAATGGACGCCCAGACCTGCTGGGACCAGTCACCTGCTGCTGGAAATCTCAAACCTCCATCCACCTTTATTTATTTTCCCAACCATCCCACTTGCCGCCCCCACGCCACGCCCCCCCCCCCCCCCCCCCCCCCCCCCCAATTCTCCCCGGATGCTCTGCCCATGACCAGATCCTTCCACAGCTCTGGTCCTGGACTGAGAACCTGCTCGGAATCAGACTTATTATCACTGACTAAGCTGACGTGAACTCTGTCCTGTGGCGGCAAAGTTCTCCCCTCCCTGGTGACCAAGTCTGCCTCCTGCCCCTGCTTGTGCTGCCCTCTGTGAGCAGCTGTGGGGCTGCTTCCTTCCTCTTCCCTCAACCCAGGCCACAGATGCTCCTTGCTCGGGCTGTTGACCGGCTGTCGGCCTCCCAGCCTCTTGCTTCGATTCCTTGGGTGGTGCCCTGTGGGACCTTTTGACCTTTCCCCTTCCCTTCCCCCCCCCCCTTTGTGGTATGTGCCCCCTTGGGTGGGTAGGGTGACCCTCACACGTGCCCCTTTGACTCCCACCCAGCTGGTGTCCAGGACTCTGCACAGCAGCCACGGAGCCAGCGGGAGTCATCACCTTTGTGTGGGGAGGGGAGTGTTAGGGTTACAATGGCTGGGCTGTTCCCGTCTCTGGCCCAGGAGCCCCCTGCTGGAGCTGGGACGTGCTGGTGTTCTGTGGGGGGACACTGGAGAGGGAGATGTAGAGTTATTTATCTTAAAAGTAAAGCCACATAATATCAACCTAAATTATTAAACCTGTAAATGTCAAAGGTCACTTAACCTTAGATATAATCTGCCTTTTTTTTCCAAATAAAAAGTTTTTTTTGTAAGTTAACTTTGACCTTGTCTTTTGTGTGATTGGACGGTAGTGCCATTATGGGCCTGAGGGATGGGAAATGAATGTTGAGGACGGTCAGCAGCCATTTCAGAGGCCATTCAGCCCCTCGAACCTATTCCTTCACTCACTCAGACTGATGTCTCTTTGAGCACTGGCAGATCCCCGGTTAGACCTCCCTCCAGTCTGGGTGCCCAGTGAGAAGTTCACTGCTTTATCACTTGGTAAGAGCTGAGCTGAAGGATGTGTGAAACCCAACATCCTTCAGTGAAGGAATGACCTCACCTGGTCAGATCATGTCTCGCATACGGTCCGAACAGATCAATTCATTACACAGGGCATTGAGGTAGTACAAGGGAAAACAATAACAATGCAGAATAAAGTGTTACAGTTACAGAGAAAGTGCAGTGCAGGCAGACGATAAGGTGCAAGGTCATAATGAGGTACATTGTGAGGTCAAGACAGGCACTGGGTTCAATTTTGGCCGCTGTCTGTAAGGAGTTTGTATGTTCTCCCTGTGTCTGCGTGGGTTTCCTCCGGGTGCTCCGGTTTCCTCCCACGTTTCAAAGACGTATGGGTTGGGAAGTTGTGGGCATGCTATGTTGGCACCAGAAGCATGGCGACACTTGTGGGCTGCCCCCCAGAACACTCTACGCAAAAGATGCATTTCACTGTGTGTTTTGATGTACATGTAACTAATAAAGATATTGTACTAGGGAACCATTCAATAGTCTTATAACAGCGGGATAGAAGCTGTCCTTGAGCCTGGTGGTACGTGCTTTCAGGCTTTTGTATCTTCTGCCTGATGGGAGGGGGGAGAAGAGAGAATGTCCGGGGTGGGTGGGGTCTTTGATTATGTTGGCTGCTTTACCAAGGCAGCAAGAAGTGTAGACAGAGTCCATGGAGGGGAGGCTGGTGTCTGTGATGTGCTGGGCTGTGTCCACAACACTGCAGTTTTTTGCGGTCATGGCAGAGCAGTTGCCGTACCAAGCCGTGATACATCCGGATAGGATGTATCCTCCCCTCTTTTGTCCACCTGTCTGCTTCCCCCCCCCCCCCCTATATATTGGGCCCCTTTTCCTATCTTCAGACCTGAAGAAGGGTCCTGACCCTAAACGTTGACCGCCTGCTTTTCTCCACGGATGCTGCCTGGCCTGCTGAGTTCCTCCAGCATCATCGTGTTTTTCATCTATTATATCTGCCTCCACCCCCACCCCTGGCAGCACATTCCAGGCACCCACCACTCTCTGTTTTAAAAACAAACCAACCTTGCACTGCACCTCCTTATCCCCCTTACATTCATGCTCTCTGGTGTTAAACATTTCGACCTTGGGAAAAACATACTGACTGTCTACTCTATCGGTACCTCTAAATCTTTATTGACCTCTATCAGGTCTCCCCTCAGCCTCTGTTGCTCCAGAGAAAACAACCCAGGTTTAGAACATGGAACAGTAAGCACAGAACAGGCCCTTCGGCCCACAATGTTGTGCTGACATAGCTATTCCCTCCTACCTACAGAATGCTCATATCCCTCCATTTTCCTCTCATTCATGTGCCCATCCAAGCCCCTCTTAAAAGCCCCCAATGAATTTGCCTTCACCACCCTATCAGGTAACGCATTCCAGGCACCCACTGCTCTCTCAGTAAAAAACATAACCCTCACGTCTGTTCTGAACCTACCCCCTCTCACCTTAAATGCATGCCTTCTGATATTGGATCGCTCAATAATGGGAAAAAGATATTGCTTGTCCACCCTATCTATTGCCCCTCATAATTTTATACACTTCCAACAGATCACCCCTCAGCCTCTGCTGCTCCAGAGAAAAGAGCCCAAGATTGTCCAGCCTCTCCTGATAGCACATGCCCTCTAATCCAGGCAGCATCCTAATAAACCTCCTCTGCACCCTCTCTAAAGCCTTGACATCCTTCCTATAGTGAGGGGACCAGAATTGCATGCAATACTCTAAATGCAGCCTAACCAGAGTTCTATAGAGATGCATCATAACTTCTTGACTCCTGTACTCAATACCCTGATTAATAAATGCAAGCACTCCATAAGCTGCCCTAACCACCCTGTCTACCTGTGTAGCCACTTTCAATGAGGCATGGACTTGCACCCCAAGGTCTCTCTGCTCTTCTGCCCTTAAGAGTGTACGGCCTCTTGACATTAGTCCTACCAAGGTGCAACACCTCACATTTATCCGGGTTAAACTCCATCTGCCATTTCTCTGCCCACATCTGCAGCTGATCTATATCGCGCTGTATCTATCACCAGTCTTCTACACTATTCACAACTCCACCAATCTTGGTATCGTCTGCAAACTTACTAACCCATCCATCAACATACTCATCCAGGTCATGTATGTACATCACAAACAGCAGAGGTCTCAGCACAGATCCCTGCGGAACACCACTACTCACAGGCCTCCGGCCCGAATAAGTCCCTTCAACCACCACCCTTTGTCTTCTACAGGCAGGCCAGTCTGTCCAACCTCTCCATACAGCACGTGCCCTCTAATCCAGGCAGCATCCTGGTGAACCTCTTCTGTCCCCTCTCCAAAGCCTCCACACCCTTCCTGTAATGGGGTGACCAGAACTGAATGCAATACTCCAGATGCAGCCTAACCAGAGTTTTATAAAGCTGCAACTTAACAGCCTTTCTTAGCCTTGACAAAGAAAGGCAAGCGTTCCGTACGCCGCCTTTACTGCCCTATCAACCTGTGCAGCCACACTGTGGACTAGGGGCAATTAACCTACCAACCCGCACATCTTTGGGACGTGGGAAGACAATGGAGAGTCCAGGGGAAACCCGTACAGTCGCAGGGAGAACGTGCAAACGCCACACAGACAGCTCTTAAGGTTGGGATTGATCCTGGGTCACCAGAGTTGTGGGGCAGGGTCTGCACCAGGTGTGCCATTGAGCTGCCCTGTCCTCAACACCGTCCAGGACAAAGCCTGGTAAATCGACCCCCTCCACCACCGGCACACAGTTCCTGCTGTGTGTACCACCTACAAAATGCACTGCATTAATTCACCCAGGCTACTCTGACAGCACCTCCCAAACCCACCACCTCGACCATCTCCAAGGTGTCAGGTACACCTCCAAGTGGCACACTCTCTCAGAAGTAGATCATCGTCAACCCTGAAGCTCCGTCCCCAACACAGCGACTGCAGAGGTTCAACCAATAACTGCTCGCCCTGCCGACCATAAATGAATGCTTTAAATAAAGCTCAGGAGCTGATGGAAGCGACAGCTCCCTCTGCACAGTCGTGTCACTGATTCCCCAGACCGGGGCAGCACTTGGCTGCGCTGGAGACTGGGAGTTCCCGACTCCGATCAGAGCTGGCTGCTCAGAACCCCAGCTGAGGGGAGGTGAGGCGGGTGGCTGTTTCCCATCCACTGCCTGAGGGGGGAGAGGAAGGCGATTTGCGAGGCTGGTGTTTGTACAGCAGGCTGATGGCTACAGGAGTACGTGCTGAGGGACGCACTGAAGCTGGGTGCAGCCAGCGCGAGGGCTCGGTGGGGAAGGACGACAGTTTAGGGTTCTTCCGCCACTGGAGAGGGAGGGGCAGGGTCAGGCGAGAAAGCCACTAAATATTGTAAATAGGGGACTGGGTAGCCCCCAGGGAGCCATAGGTGTGGCATCGGTGCTGTTTTTAACTCTAATGAATGATCTGTACAAGAATGTAAAGGCTTGCACTGTTTTATAATTGTATATAGTTTGTCTTTTATTATGAATAAAGTTTATTTTGGAATTTAAAAAAAGCAGCCTGATGGGGGAGGCTGGGAGCAGGGCTGCCTGTGTTACAGTGAGGCTTCACCCCCGCCACAAATAAATTCCCTCCCCACCCGGTTACTGGCCCGGGACAGCTGGAGCTGCCTGGGTGAAGGAAGTTAGTTAACCTTTGGACTTTGGCATGGGCCAGGCAGCGTTCAGCTGACTGGGTTGTGAGGCCTCCCACAGTCGAAGAGCACTGCACAGATGGTGTACTTCAGTCCCAGAGCCATCAGCCACGGCCTTTCCTCTCCTGCCCACCCCACCTCCTCGCCCAAGTACTCTGTTCCCCCCTGAGGGAGGGTGTGACTCTGTCCCCGGCTCATCCCCACCGGTAGCAGGGTCCCGCAGCTGCCGCTGCTCCTGTGGCCCAGACACCGTTTCAACCACTGGCATCAAAAGGTGCGATAGCAATAGTCAGAGAGGAATGCAGCACAGAAACAGGCCCTTCGGCCCAACCAGTCTGTGCTGACCAAGATGTTGTGGGCCCGCACCAATGTTCATCCCATTTGCTTCCCTTTGGCCCAGTTATCAGGAGAGGCTGGACAGGCTGGGGCAATTACCTCTGGTGAAGGAGGCCGAGGGGTGACCTTGTAGAGGTTTATAAAATCATGAGGGGTATCAATAAGGTGGATGGTCACGGTCTTTTCCCCAGGGTTGGGGAGTCTAAAACTAGAGGGCACAGGGTTAAGGAGAGTGGGGAAAGATTTAAAGGGATCTGGGTCATAGAGCAATACAGCACGGATACAGGCCCTTCGGCCCAACAAGTCTATGCCAACCACGGTGCCCACCCAGCTAGTCCGAATTTCCTGCGTTCAGCCCATATCCCTCCAAGCCCCACCCCTCCATGTACCTATCCAAGTGCTTCTTAAATGATCCTGTTGTACCTGCCTCACCCACTTCCTCTGGCAGCTCGTTCCACACACTCACCACCCTCTGCATGAAAAAGTTGCCCCTCAGGTCCCTTTTGCACTGGGGACAAGACCGTCACCATCCACCTTATCTCTGCCCCTCGTGATTTTATAAACCTCTGTAAGGTCGCCCCTCATTCTCCTACACTCCAAGGAATAAAGACCCAGCCTGGCCAACCTCTCCCTGTAACTCAGGCCCTCGAGTCCTGGCAACATCCTTGTAAATCTTCTCTGCACTCTTTCTAGTTTAACCACGTCTTTCCTATAACAGGGCGACCAAACTGTCCACAGTGCTTCAAGTGCGGCCTCACCAACAACTTGTACAACTGCGACATAATGTCCCAACTCCTGTACTCAGTGCCCTGACTGATGAAGGCCAGGGTGCTAAACACCTTTATCACCACCCTGTCTACCTGTGACGCCGCTTTCAATGAACTATGCATGTGTCCCTCTGTTCCATTACACCCCTTAGTGCCCTACCATGCACAGTACAAGTCCTACGCTGGTTTGACTTTCCAAAATGCATCACCTCACACTTACCTGCATTGAAATCCATTTGCCACTCCTCAGCCCACTTCCCCAACTGATCGAGATCCCCCTGTAATCTACGATATCCTTCTTCACTATCAACACCTCCAAATTTTATATCATCTGCAAACTTACTGATCAAGCCTTGTGCACTGGCATCCAAGACATTTACATAAATAACGAATAACAAGGGACCCAACCTGCGGGGCAAGTTTTTCACACACAGGGTGGTGGGTGTGTGGAACAAGCTGCCAGAGGAAGGGGTAGAGGTGGGTACAGTCATGGAGACTGTACACTTGGACAGGTACACGGAGAGGAAAGGTTCAGAGTGATATGGGCCAAACACAGGCAAATGGGACGAGTATTAGTGGACATCTTGGTCAGCATGGACAAGTTGGGCCGAAGGGCCTTTCTGTGCTGTATGGCACTCGGAGTCACCTCAGTTGAATTTCCAGTGGGGGGGTGCCCGAGTCAGCCTTGAATTATCAGCCGGAGATCCTGGGGGTCAAGGAGATGTTGCGGGCCACTTGCTCCACCTCGTCGTGTGTCTGTCACAGCACGGAAACAGGCCCTTCCACCCACCGAGTCCGTGCCGACCAGCAACCACCCACTTACGCTGATCCGACACTCATCCCATTTTATTCTTCCCACATTCTCATCAACTTCCCCCCCACCCCGATTCTACCCCTCACCTACACACTGGGGGCAATTTACAGCAGCCAATTACCCCAGCAACCTGCATGTCCTTGTGGATGGAAACACCGCTGCACGCGCGCCTTTCTCCATGGATGTATACACACCTGCGCGCGCCTTTCTCTCGAGTTCCTGTGATAGCAGCGAGTGCATCGTCCCCTGCAGGGAGATTTCAGTCGTACCCTTGAGGAGAGGGCTCGCTCCAGTCCTCAGTGCAGCCAAGTATCGGTGGGGAAGTGGAGGGATCCCGTCGGGTCACGCTACGTCTGCCAAATTCTCCATCCTGACCCCGACGCCTTGGCCTGGAGAGGGCTCTCAGATCAACCGTCAGTGTGGTTCACAGCCGTCCGGCTCTGGATCTGAGTGCTCAGACCAGCAGTGGTGTGAGCAGACTCACCCCGCTGTGCACGCGGGGCAGGGGTCCACGTACTGGCACTGCAATGACCAGCTGCTGGAGGATTCATTCTGTTGGTTCGGGACCAGGGGTGCAGGAGGAGCGGGAGGGATTGGGGCCATGGCTCACAGTCACCTCTTCTGTCAGGAGTCCCTGAAGGTGGGAATCCGAGATTGAGCACCTTGAGGGAGAGGTTCTCGACTTGGAGTCCCGGCGGGGTCAAACCCTAAGGGACCTGGCAGATGTATAGAGAGAGGAAGGTGCACTGAGGGACCTTCCAGTGGGACATAGCTCCCAGCAGCAAGCACCAGCTGCCCTGTGGGAGTCACCTGTCTTGTATCGAGACCTTCTCAGAGTCTGGGACATGGTCACCTCCACTGAGTTCTCGACCGCCGGTGGATGAAGGTCTGAGTGGCCGGTCAAAGGGGCAGACCACAGGGTGGAGGACGGAGCTGGGGACCACCGGGACTCATGGCTGAACACTGCAGCCATCCAGTCAGGGTGGGTGTTGGGTGTTGGAGGGAGTCCTGTGTACAGGGCAATCCCAGCTGGGCTAACCCTCAATAAGCTGGAATGGCTGATTGGACCCTGGAGCCCCCCCCCCCCCCCCCCCCCAGGAGCAGGCCCCACACAATGAGACATCTCTCAAGAGATGCCCTCAGTACCGTTCCATGCTGCACCAAGCCATGTCCTGTGTGGGCTGTTCCTGCACCCTCCACTTCATGGCCCTCTCCCGCTGTCCGGACACACTGTGGCAGTCTGTTCTGCCTTGTGGCAGCGAGGGGGAGTCTCTCCACACAGGAATCCTCCCCCTTTATATCAGGGACCTGGGGTGGAGAGTGTTGTACAGGGCAGTGCCGTGTAACAGGGTTTTAAGTCTGTTTGCTGACTCTCCAGCTACCTGCCAGTTCTGTGGCCTGGAGGAGTCCGTGTTCTGTGTACACACGGAGTGCGAGAGGTTTGAGTATCTGTGGGGGGCTGCTCAAGTTCTGGTCACACTTCAGCCCAACACCCCTGATTTTCTGGCACCTGGTATTAGTATTGGTTTATTATTGTCACTTGTACCAAACTTGTCTTACAAACCGATCGTACAGGTCAATTCATTACACAGTGCAGTTACATTGGGTTAGTACAGAGTGCATTGATGTAGTACAGGTAAAAACAGTAACAGTACAGAGTAAAGTGTCACAGCTGCAGAGAAAGTGCAGTGCAATAAGGTGCAAGGTCACAACAAGGTAGATCGTGAGGTCAGAGTCCATCTCATTGTATAAGGGAACCGTTCAATAGTCTTATCATAGTGGGGTAGAAGCTGTCCTTAAGTCTGGTGGTACGTGCCCTCAGGCTCCTGTATCTTCTACTGATGGGAGAGGAGAGAAGAGAGAATGTCCCGGGTGGGTGGGGTCCCAGGTGTGGGGGGTGGAGAGGTCGGGGGAATCTCCTCAGCAGTCTGCTCCTGGGCATGGCCGAGGTGGCCATTCACAGGTCCGACCAGTAGGATGTCAGGGGTTCTGCCTGAACTGACTGGCTGCCCCTCTTCTGAGGATATGTCCGTGCCCGGGTGTCCCTGGAGAGTGAGCGGGCGGTGTCTGGTGGCTCTCTGGAGGTACCAGAGGCTGTTGCAGGGGCTGGAGGGCTTCTTGGACAAGGATGGTCCTGCTTTAGTTTTCAAAACTGTAGAAATATTCAGATAAAAGTTAAGTAAATATGTAAATAAACCCCTTTTAAAACAAGAGAGCCAATAGCCTAATTGATGAAGGTAGAGCTGTGGATGTTGTCTACGTGGATTTTAGTAAGGAGTTTGACAAGGTCCCTCATCCAGAAGATTAAGGTGCCTAGGATCCACGGTGAGTTGGCCATTTGGATTCAGAACTGGCTTGTCTGTAGAAGACAGAGGGTAGTGGTTGAGGGGACCTATTCTGGCTGGAGGTCCATGACCAGTGGTGTTCTTCAGGGATTGGTACTGGGACCTCTGCTGTATATAAATGACCTGGATGAAAATGTACACAGGTGGGTTAGTAAGGCAGTAGATGATGCAAAGAATTGTGGATTGTGTTCCCCTCCACCATCAGATTCCTGAACAGTCCATGAAGACTATCATGTTAATTTTTCTCTTTAGTATTATCTATTAATTAATGAATTAATTTATCTGTCTATTTATGCGATTGATAGTAATTTTATGTCTTGCACTGAACTGCTGCCACAACACATTTCACAACATCCAAGTCAGAGACACCTGATCCTGACAACCCTGGCTTGAAGCAGGGAGGTGAAGAGACAATAAAACCAGCAGAGACTTGAGATGAAGTTTTATTTTTAACTTGCTCCAGTTTCTACACTGTGTGTGTGTGTTAAGGGTGCAGGACCTGGCACTAAGTGAGCACGAGTGACAGTGTGCACACACAGACAGCTCAAGGGCTGTAACGTCACTACAACAGGCTTACAGTCTGACACTGGTTGTCGACGGGGCAAGGTGAAGCGACATTACGGGTGAGGTAAATGCAGGGGCACACACGGTACAAAGCTCCATCACACAGGGAGGATGGACGTGGTCTAAACTGAGCTCGGGGTTCCTCCGTGGGTCGGAGCTCAGGTGCGGTTCTTCTTGATGAAGTTGATGAGCCCATTGGTGGAGCTGTCGTGCGAGCTGATGGGGTCAGGGGTGGCGAGTTCAGGCTCGATTGCCTTGGCCAACTGTTTGCCCAGCTCCACGCTGCAATCAACCAGAGTTAGTCAGTGATCAGAGAGAGAACCCTCCCCCTTTCTCCACCTCATTCACAGCACGTCAGTGGTTAAAGTCAAACACAGGCCCCGGGGAGTGTTGTTGAACGGGGGGGGGGGGGGGAAGTACATCGCTCCCCTACAGGGACAGGGTGGCGAGGAAGGAGTTGCCTTCATTGGCCCAGGATTAGTACGAGTTGGAACGCCATGCTACAGTGATACAAACATTTGGTCTACTTCTGTGGGGCTCTGATCACCACACGATGAGGAGGACAAGGTTGAACGAGAGAGGGTGCAGGAAGGATTCACGAGGGTGGTAACTGGAATGGAAGGCGAGTGTTGGAGAGGCTGGGTTTGTCTTCCCCGGAGTGAAGGAGGCAGAGAGGTGGCATGATAGAGGCATCTCAAATTACAAGGGGCATAGCCAGTGTCCATTTCCCATGGGAGGCGTGTTTAAAACTAGAGGGCATAGGGAGGAGGTTTAAAGGGGATCTGAGGGGTCAATGTTTCACACACAGTAGTTGGTGTCTGGACTGAGCTGCCAGAGGCGGCGGGAACAGTAACAACAGTCCCAGTTACATGCCCATTCTGCTTGTGGGCATCACGACTCGCTGCAGTCTGCCTTGGAACTGGCCACCCCTCTCAATCCGTACACACACACACACACACACACACACACACACAGTGCTGGAGGAACTCAGCGGGTCGGGCAGCATCTATGGAGGGAGATGGACAGTCAACGTTTCGGGCCGAGACCCTGCATCAGGACTGGAAAGGAAGAGGGCAAAAGCCAGACTCTGCTGTGCCTGCCGATCTGTGTCTGATTTGTAAATCATTGATGTAAATCATCAACAGATGTGGTCCCAGCACAGATCATTGATGTAAATCACCACCAGATACATCAAAGGCCTTTTGGAAACCTAAATATATCACATCTAGTGAACGGCCCTTGTCCACCCTGCTTTCACGTGGAAGAATCTGAGAGATGATTAAGCAGGACTTCCCCGTTTGAAATCCCCACCAACCATTCAGTCTCCACTCTCTCCTTCAGCAGCAGTTCTGTATTTTCTTTGGCCCCTGGACAAGTACTTAAATGGGCAACACACAGGATATGGAATTAGTGTGTAAATGGGATTAGTGCAGATAGCCATGAGGGCCAGCATGGACGTGGTGGGCCAAAGAGCCTGTCTCGATGCTATACAACTCTGATATTAAGCCGACTGTCTCTGGTCCCCTGGACGTGTTCTTCCTCCTGTTCTTAATTCCCAGCCCACTGTGCTCTGTGCCGTGCCCTGATGCTGCAGAGCTTACTAACCAGTGCACATGTGGCCCTACTACCCATACACTTGATTCTTCTAAGATGCACAACTCTGCTCCGTCTGGACCGGGGCCTTTATCCTGAGAGATTAGTTGCCTTAATGTTCATTGTGCCCATTTCCAATGGTGAAACCCCATCTCCAGAGGCTCTGCCTCCCTCTGTCAGTCTGGTAGGTGCCGAGGCCGAGGGGTTTCTCTCTCCTCTCCCGGAATCCTACCCTCCCTCTCCACTCCCTTCCCCCTTTTCACTTCCACAGCCGCAGAGAACGCTGGCACTGACCCCCACTCACCCCCACTGGTCGTAGCTGTTGATGTCCCAGATGATCCCCTGCACGAAGATCTTGTGCTCGTACATGGCTGCCGAGAGAAAAACGTCGTCAGAGGAAAGGCCGGCTGTCTGAACACAGCACCCCAACCCCCTCACCACCAATACACCCTCCTCAAGAGCAACCCCCACACCCAATAAAGCCCATCCCACAGGAAACCCAACCCACATACCCCATCCCACAGCCAATGCACCCCCCTCAACGGAACGTCACACCCTCCCACCAACACATCCCATCCCACACCCCAACTCAAGGCCAATCACCCCCTTCACCACTGCCAATACCACCCCCTCAACAGGATCTCCACCACCAATGCACCCCATTGCACAGGAAGCCCCAACCAATACCCGCCCCCACTCTCCTACACACCCCCATTGCAGACCACCTCCTCTCCTGGAATGGGATGAGTAATAGGCTGGATCTCACCGCCAAGGGTCCCCAAGATCCAGACCCTCCCCAATGGTCCCACCCTCCAGAGGGGCTTGTGGGTGAACACCGAGTGTTTGGGGCTGTGGTAGGTGGGATCCGGTTGGGAGAGGGGCCGAGGGGCAGGGGTGTGGCAGAGGAGGCAGCGAGGGTCTTGGCTGTGCGTGGGCTGGTAGTGAAGAGAAGGCAGTTCAAACAGCCCCAAAGGGTTGCCCCTGACTTGACCATTGGGAGGGGGCCGGCAGACCCCCCCACCCACAATCTCCAGAGGGATTGAGGGGTGGGGGGGCAAGGCTGGCATTTACCCCATCTCCAACGGCCCTGTGAGGTGGTGGTGGTGGTGGTGAACCAGTGCATCGTCCATGGTCCCTCAGGTGAAGGTCTCCCACGCAGTGTCCCAGCACTGGCGACGGAAGAGCAGCTGAACTCCGGCTCCCCCCTCCCACCCCCCGCCCAACCCCCAGCCCGAGACCGCACTCACCAATCAGAACCCCCAGCATGAACGGGGTCAGTTTCTTAAAGACGATGGAGTTGGTTGGACGATTCCCCTCAAACACCTGGAACAGACAAGAGCGGCCAAGAAGGTAAACGTCAAAGTGGGAGTGGGGCGTCCAGGAGCACGGACAGACGGGGGGGGTCTGGGGGGGAGCAGGCACAGACTGGGGGGGGGGGGGGGGCGGGGGGAGAGCGGGCAGTCCAGAGGTGTTGTTGGGGGCACACGTTGGCACTGAGGTTCACTCAGAAAGTGGCGGTGGGTGGGGTGGGAGTGGGAGGAGGGACTCTGATGGAGGGGAAGGGTTAACACTGAGGGTGGGGGTTCAATCTCCAAGTACAGGGTGGCGGGGGGGGTGGGCTTCAGGTGATTCTGATGAAATGAGCTGTTTGGGCAGAGTAGGGGATGGGGGGGGGGGGGGGGGGGTGCGCGGAGATCTCCTAGGAGGGGCAGAGCCCAGCTGATGGGTGGGGTGGGGAGGGGGGAGGAGAGCGAGGTGTCCCAGCCTCACCTTGTGGGGAACCAGCTTCTCCAGGGCCTCTCCGCTCAGACCCGCCGCCTGCAGTTCCTTCCGAGCCTCTTCTGCCGTCTTTCCCTTCATTAGGGCCTCGGTCTGAGCCAGGAAGTTGGCCAGCAGGATCTGGGAAAGGAATGGAGAAAGGTCGGGAAACGCACTCGGACAGCTCTTGCCCCCACGCACGGTAGTGTAGCGGTTAGCATAACACTATTACAGCGCCAGCGACCTGGGTTCAATTCCGGCCGCTGTCTGTAAGGAGTTTGTATGTTCTCCCTGTGTCTGTGTAGGTTTCCTCCGGGTGCTCCGGTTTCCTCCCACATTCCAAAGACGTACGGGTTAGGAAGTTGTGGGCACGTTATGTTGGTGCCAGAAGTGTGGCGACACTTGCGGGCTGCCCCCAGAACACTCTACGCAAAAGATGCATTTCACTGTGTGTTTCGATGTACATGTGACTGATAAAGATATCTTAAAACACCCAACATCCACACAGTAAGATCCCACAACAGCAGGCTGGGAATGACCAGGGCAGGGGATCCAATGCACATCCTGAGGAAAACGGGGACAGGAACCAGCTCTCACTCAGCGTGGGGAAGGCCAGGGCTGGGGGCACACAGATGGAGATGGGGGGGCACTGTGTGTGGGCGGAGGGATTGGGGCAACCTCTTTGGTTTAGCACCACCTTGGTCATATCACATGATCACCATGCTCCCATTGGTCAGCTGCCACTGACCCTGGTGGTGACACACTCTCTACTGATCGGCTGAGAAAAATGTACCTTTCTCCCAACCAATCAGACAACTTGTCACACTGGCCCCTCCCACACAGATCAATTTTTGTTCTCATTACAGAAACATTGGACACGGGTAGATAGGATGGTGAAGGCAACGGTGCCAAACACCGTCATCGGCCAGGGAACTGAGTGCAGGAGCTGGGACGTCACCCTACAGCTGTACAAGACGTTGGTGAGACCGCACTTGGGGTGTTGTGCACAGCTCTGGTCGCCCAGCTGTAGGAGGTGCAGGGAAGATTCACAGGGATGTTACCGGGACTGGAGGGCTCGAGTTACCTGGGGAGAGCGGACAGGTTGGGACTGTTCTCCCTGGAGTGAGGAAGGTCGAGGGGTGGCCTATGGAGGTTTATAAAACTATCAGGGGCATCGATAGATGGGTGGTCACAGTTTTTTCTCCCCAGGGTAGGAGAGTCCAAAGCTAGCAGGTATAGGTTTAAGGTGAGGGGGGGAAGGAAGTGGTAGAGTCGGGTAGAATTACAATATTTAGAAGATATTTAGATAGGTCCATGGATGGGAGACGTGTAGAGGGAGATGGGCCAAACCTGGGTAAATGGGACTGGCTCAGGTAGGCATCTTGGTCGGCACAGACGAGCTGGGCTGAAGGGCCTGTTTCCGTGCTGTATAACTCTGTTACTCTAAAGGTACTAGAAAGTCTAGAATCTTCCAATGTTTTGACTGCTCCTGAGATGTGGGCTTCCAGGAAATGAACGTGTTGAATTCAACCCCCTCCATCTGCAGAGCAGGTTGTCAGGGGAAGGCCGACCCCCCACTGCCATGTGCGCTGAGACCCCACGCCTCTCCCCATCCCTCCATTGCGGGAAAGGCATTTGTGGATGGAACTGCACTGAAGATCAAAAGGATCTCAATTAGGAATTGTTAATCTCTCTCACTGAGAAACAGTGCAAAGTTTTCCTTTTTAGGAAGCTACACCAGGACAGGACACACACAGTGACTGGCAGGCCCAGGGCGTGTTGCAGAACACACAGTTCCCTGAAGGTGGCGATGCACTTGGACCGAGTGGTGAAGGCAGCGTACAGCATTGACTACAAGAGGTGGGACATCATGTTACAGCTGTAGAAGTCGTTGGTGAGACCACACTTGGAGTATTGTGCAGAGTCCTGGTCACCCAGCTATATGAAGGACATCATTATGCCAGGAAGGGCGTAAAGAAGGTTCACAAGGATGTTGCTGGGACTGGAGGGCTTGACTCAAGGAGAGACTGGACAGGCTGGGGCTGTTTTCCCTGGAGCGTAGGAGGCTGAGGGGTGACCTTATGGAGGTTTATAAAATAATGAGGGGTACACATAGGGTGAACAGAAAGTTTTTAAACTCAGGGGAGTCTAAAACTATAGGTTTAAATCTTTCCCCTCTCATCTTAAATGGGGCCTGAGGGGCAACTTTTTCCACACACTCAGGGAGGTGGTTACAATTACAGTGTTTAAAAGGCATTTGGACAGGTCCATAGATAGGAAATGTTAAGAGGGATAAGGAACAAATACAGGCAAATCTGACTAGTGCACCTTGGTCAGCACGGATGAATCAGGCCGAAGAGCCTGTTTCCGTGCTGTACAACTCCAAGACCCCATAGGCACCAGGCAGAGGTTACATGTTGCTTACAGCAGGGCTGTGGGCTGTACCCAGTAGGTCAGGCTGTACTATAGAACTCTGGTCAGACCACACTTGGAAGTATCGTGTTCGGTTCTGGTCGCCTCATTACAGGAAGGATGTGGAAGCTTTAGAGAGGGTGCAGAGGAGATTTACCAGGATGCTGCCTGGATTGGAGAGCATGTCTTATGAGGATAGGTTGAGTGAGCTGGGGCTTTTCTCTTTAGGGAGGAGGAGGATGAGAGGGGACTTGACAGAGGTGTACAGGATGATAAGAGGCGTAGATCGAGTGGACAGTCAGAGACTTTTTCCCCAGTGCGACAATGGCTAACGTGAGGGGACATAATTTTAAGGTGATCGGAGGAAGGTATAAGGGGGACGTCAGGGGTAAGTTTTTTTTTGTACACAGAGAGTGGTGGGTGTGTGGAACGCACTGCCGGCAGAGGTGGAGGAGGCAGATACATCAGGGACATTTAAGAGACTCTTAGATAGACACATGAATGATAGAGAAATGGGGGGGCTATGTGGGAGGGAAGGGTTAGATAGATCTTAGAGCAGGATAAAATGTTGGCACAACATTGTGGGCCGAAGGGCCTGTACTGTGCTGTAGTGTTCTGATGGAGAGAGAAAAGCTGGGGCATTGACAACTCATGGCAGACGTGGCCGGTCCTGGGACAGGCAGAGAACAGGCGCGGCCAGCCTGTTGTTTGGACGCAGGCCCACTGTATCCTGTTAACCCCTCCCCCACCATGACCCAGCTGGTCAACCCACACCTACCTTGTGGTGCAGCCCGTTCCTGATTGGGTTCTGGGTCTGGACTGGGATGAGGAAATCGGCGGGGATCATGCGTGTTCCTGCGTGTGGGGAGAGCGGGACACTGCGGTGAGCTCAGAGACCGACACTGAACACAGACCAGTTATCACCCCACCGTATGATACCGCCATTACCCCCTTACCGTAGCCCAACCTGCTCCTGCTGTGTGACCAGGCAAGTTGTCAGAGGGTCACCTGGTCAGTTAAGCCACAAACTAGAGCTTTGCAGAGTCACTCCTGAACCCTGGACACGCCAAGTGCTTCACATCTGACAACAACGACAGTCGTATTTCAGTTTATAAAGTCACACAGCACAGAAACAGGCCCTTCAGCTCATTGAGTCTGTGCTGACCATGATGCCAACCTAGCTGATCCCTTCTGCCTGCACATGATCCACATCCCTCCATTCTCTGCACATTCACGTGTCTAACAGCCTCTTCACCACCACCATTGTATCTGCATCCACCAGCTCCCCTTGCAGCCCGTTCCAGGCACCCATCACAGTCTTCTCTACATTTCCCCCATCAAACCACCCCTCCCCCCGCCCAACCACCCACCACTGCAGCGGGTAGTGCTGCTGTCTCACTGTGCTGGTGACCCAGGTTCAATCCCGACCTCCGGTGCTGTCTGTGTGGAGTTTGCACATTCCCCGTGCCCGCGTGGGTTTCCCCCGGGTGCTCCAGTTTCCTCCCACATCCCAAAGACGTGCGGGTCAGTCAACTGTCGTAAACTGGCCCCCCCCGCAGTGTGTAGGTTAACGCTTCCCTCGGTAACCCCACGAGGAAACCCCGGAGAACCCCCAGTACTGCCCAGTTAACCCCACAGACATCAGGGATGGGGAAGATACATCTACACAGCCAGGGTTCCCGGAAACCCAGACCCCAACAACAGGCAGCACCTCAGGAAAGGACCACTTCATCATGTGGTAGCACAGGAGGCTCTTCAGCCCACCTTACATATGCTAGCTCTCCGAGGGAAGGGCCCAGTTGGCCCCAGATGTGCTGCTCCTGTTTCCCAGTGCCCCTGCACCCAGAGTGTTCCCTCCCCCACATCTCATGGTGCAACAACCTCCACACCTCCCTCCATTGCCTGCCTGGGGGTTGGCCCTGCGAGCGGTAGGCACAGCTCCTCCTGACTGACTCCCCCCTCCTGCTCTCTACCCCCAGCTCTCATTCCCTCTTACGGAGGTGTATAAAGTCACAAGGGGCAGAGGTAGGGTGAATGCACTCAGGCTTTTCCCCAGGGTTGGGGAACTAGAGGGCATAGGTGTAAGGTGAGAGATGAAAGATTTAGAACATAAAACTGTCCAGCACTTCAGCCCACAATGTTGTGCCGACCTATTTAAACCTACTCCACGATCAATCTAACCCTTCCCTCCTACACAGCCCATAACCCTCCATTTTACTTACATCCATGTGCCTATCTAAGAGTCTTTTAAATGTCCCTGTTGTATCAGCCTCTACCACCACCCCGGCAGTGCGTTCCAGGCACCCACCACTCTCTGTGTAAAGAACCTACCTCTGACATCTCCCTTAAACTTTCCTTCACTCACCTTTAACAGATGTCCTCTGGTATTGGCCATTGCTGCCCTGGGAAAAAGGTGCTGGCTGTCCACTCTATCTGTGCCTCTCATAATCTTATACACTTCTATCAAGTCGCTTCTCATCTGCCTTCTCTCCAAAGAGAAAAGCCCCAGCTCACTCAACCTCTCCTCATTAGACATGCTCTCCGATCCAGGCAGCATCCTGGTAAATCTCCTCTGCACCCTCTCTAAAGCTTCTACATCCTTCCTATAATGAGGCGACCAGAACCGAACACAATACTCCGAGTGTGGTCTGACCATTTAAAAAGGACCCGAGGGGCAACCTCTTCTGTATACAGAACGAGCTGCCAGAGGAAGTGGTTGAGGTTGGTATAATAACAGCGTTCAAACGACACTTGGGCAGGTACACGGATGGGAAAGGTTGAGAGCGATGTGGGCCAAACGAGACCAACTTGGTGCGCACCGTGGACAGGTTGGGCCGAAGGGCCTGTTTCCATGCTGTACAACTCTGACCCACCCCCACATCTGCCACAACCCAGTGGATCCCTCCCTCCCCCACCCCCGGCAGGGGTCCCGGAGGACACTCACCCTGGTGGATCAGCTGGTAGAAGGCGTGCTGCCCGTTGGTGCCAGGCTCACCCCAGACAATGGGCCCAGTGTTGTAGTTCACCCGGGTCCCGGTGCTAGTGACGTACTTGCCATTGGATTCCATGTCGCCCTGGAAACAGAGAGAAGAGGGCACGGAGTGGATTGGGATTAGCCACTCACTCTCAGCTCCACACCAACGAGGCAATCACAGTGGACGTGGCCACACCTGTGAGCAGCCCCAGCTAAGTCCGAGTGAAAACACACTCCCAACGTGTTAATGACGTGCACCATTTCACACTGCTCATTGCTCAGTGCCCAGCCCCTCCCTAAAACTTATTGTTCACCACTAACCATTCCCCCTCGCCTCACCCCAAGGGTCTCACTGGGGCATTCCACAGGGCAGTTCAGTAACGCTATTACAGTGCCAGTGACCCGGGTTCAATTCCGGCCTCCGTCTGTAAGGAGTTTGTACGTTCTTCCCATGTCTGCGTGGTTTTCCTCCGGGTGCTCCGGTTTCCTCCCACATTCCAAAGACGTATGGGTTAGGAAGTTGTGGGCACGCTATGTTGGCGCCGGAAGCGTGGCGACACTTGCAGGCTGCCCCCAGAACACTCTACGCAAAAAGATGTATCTCACCGTGTGTTTTGATGTACATGTGACTAATAAAGATATCTTATCTTCCTGAGGGGCATTGGTGGATCCGAAGGGGTTTTTAGCCACAGTCTGGGAGTCAATGGTCAGTGTTACTGTCCAGTTAGCACCCCACCCCCTCCCTCCACCACTGTCTACAAAATGCGCCCAGGATAGTCCACGCACCTCCCAAACCCTCAACCTCCACAGCCAAGGGCAAGGGCAGGCAATGCAGGGGACACCACCACCTGCAGGCTCCCACCCAAGTCACACTCCATTCGAACTGGGAATACGTCACTGTTCCTTCAGTGTCACTGGGTCTAAATCTTGCAACTCCCTCCCTGCTTCACCGTGGAAGAACCTTCACCAGAAGGATTACAGCAGGTCATCGCCACCTTATCATAGTACAGCATAATACAGGCCCTTCAGCCCACAATGTTGTGCCGACCTTTAAACCTCGCCCAAGACGATCTAACCCCTTCCTCCCACATATCCCCCTATTTTAAATTCCTCCATATGCTTATCTAACAATCTCTTGAACTTGACCAATGTACCTGCCTCCACCACCACCCCAGGCAGCGCATTCCATGCACCAACCACTCTGAGTAAAAAAACCTTCCTCTGATATCTCCCTTGAACTTCCCACCCATTACTTTAAAGCCATGCCCTCTTATATTGAGCACTGGTGCCCTGGGAAAGAGGCACTGGCTGTCTACTCTGTCTATTCCTCTTAATATTTTGTACACCTCTATCATGTCTCCCCTCATCCTCCTTCTCTCCAATGAGTAAAGCCCTAGCTCCTTTAGTCTCTCCTCATAATCCATACTCTCTAATCCAGGCAGCATCCTGGTAAATCTCCTCTGCACCCTTTCCAACGCCTCCACATCCTTCCTATAATGAGGCGACCAGAACTGGACACAGTACTCCAAGTGTGGTCTAACCAGAGTTTTGTGGAGCTGCATCATTACCTCGCGGCTCTTAAACTTGATCCCACGACTTATCCCATAAGCTTTCTTAACTACCCTATCCACCTGAGAGGCAATTTTCAGTGATCTGTGGATATGAACCCCCAGATCCCTCTGCTCCTCCACACTGCCCAGGATCCTGCCATTAACTTTGTACTCTGCCTTGGAGTTTGTCCTTCCAAAGTGTACCACCTCACACTTCTCCGGATTGAACTCCATCTGCCACCTGTCAGCCCAGCTCTGCATCCTATCAACGTCCCTCTGCAATCTTCGACAATCCTCCACACTATCCAGAACACCACCGACCTTTGTGTCATCTGCAAACTTGCCAACCCACCCTTCTACCCCCTCATCCAAGTCATTAATAAAAATCACAAAAAGCAGGAGTCCCAGAACCGATCCTTGTGGGACACCGCTAGTCACAGGCCTCCAATCTGAATGCACTCCCTCCACCACAACCCTCTGCTTTCTACAGGCAAACCAATCCTGAATCCACACGGCCAATCTTCCCTGGATTTCATGCCCTCTGACCTTCTGAAGAAGCCTACCATATGGAACCTTGTCAAACGCCTTACTAAAATCCATGTAGGTCACATCTACTGCACTACCCTCATCAATCTGTCTCAAAGAACACCATCAGGCTTGTGAGACATGATCTGCCCTTCACAAAGCCACACTGGCTGTCCCTGACCAGACTATGATTCTCTAAATGCCCATAGGTCCTATCTCTAAGAATCCTTTCCAACAGCTCGCCTACCACAGACGTAAGGCTCATTGGTCTGTAATTCCCTGGACTATCCCTACTACCCTTTTTTTTGATTAAGGGGACAACATTTGCCACCCTCCAATCCTCCAGTACCAATCCCGTGGACAACAAGGACTCAAAGATCCTATCTAGAGCAACAAATGCTGGCCTTGACGGTGATGCTCAAATCCCGAGGAGGAATTTGAAAGTGAATCACCAGATACCCAGGAGATTGTTTCAAGAGATGTACCAGTCTTACATCGGTGGACTTCCTCTAAAGTGGGAGCTGAAAGGCTTCTCATTTGCAAGAGGGGATTGGTTTAGTCAGCTCTGCAAGGACTGAGCCCCAACCTTGTCTCCCCTCCCCCCACCCCCAATTATAGGGGGGCATCAGAGAACATCCCAAGAATCTGCTGAACATCAACATTTGGTCCATGAACACACACAGGTGAGGGAACACAGACAGACAAAAACACTCTAATGCAGAGAGTCGGAGGCAGCCTTACCTGCTGGAAGTAGGCAGCGAAACGATGCATGTACTGATCGTAGGGCAGGAGAGCATGGGTCTCCATGTTGTACAAGTTGATATACCAAACCCCCAGCAGAGCCAGCAGAACAGGAGCGTTCTGTTCCAGTGGAGCCGATTGGAAGTGTTTGTCCTTTAGAACAAGAGCGAGACTGAGATCAGTGAGAGGTGACCGCAGCCTGCATTTGTATAGTGCCTCTGTTACGTAACTGGTGCTGCTGGGCCAAAGGATCGGACCGATTTGACAGTGACGCATGTGGGAGAGATGGTCGGACACACCATTGGAGGGGAGTTTAAGCAAAGGGGGAAGAGGGTTAGCTAGGGAGGAAATTTCAGAGCTTGGGCCCAGGTAGCTGAAGATGAGGTGACCCACCCCCCCACCGCCCCAACTGTGGAGCAGTGGAAACCAGAGATGTCTGAGGGGCCGGTGTTGAGCACACAGTGAGGCTGCTGGGGTGGTGTCATTACCAGGACAGGCAGGGACTGGAGAGGAGGAGGAGAACTTTCAGTCGAGGTGTTCCTGGACTGGGGCCACTCTCATTGGGCACGTGGGTGGGGGAGAAACATTGAGGCTTCCCAGTGACCTGGTCTCATTAATCAGGTTGTTTTGTGGTGAACGACCTGTGGGAGCAGCAAAGGTGATTGACAAGTACTGACGAGCTGTTCTCTTGGAAACCACCCAACTGGTGGGATTGAGGCTCCAGCTGGGACCATCCATGTCAGACCCCAACAGTGGGGTGGGTCCTGTGTCCCTGGAGGGGGAAGTGGTGGTGGGGGGGGGGGGGGGGGGGTCGGGGGGGCGTGGAAGCGTGGAAGGAGAGTCTGGCGCTGACATCCACCCACTTACCATCCAATGGGCTCCTTTCAACAATTGGGAGAAGTTCTCAAACCCTGGAAGACAGAAGCAGGAGTTACCGTGGCAACAGTCTGGGGCACAGGACATGGGGTTGGGAACGCCGGGAACGGACAGACTGCAGCAGGAAGAGGGCGGAGACGGCAGGGCGGCGAGACCTACCTATGTGTAGGGCGATGGACAGTCCGATAGCCGACCAGAGGGAGTAACGTCCGCCGACCCACTGCAGGGAGAAGAGGGCAAAGGTGAGAGGTCAAGGTACCCACCCCGGGACCCCTGCCATCCCAGCCAGGCCACAGATCCCAAGGTTAGGGGCTGAATCCCGAGAGTATGGGGGGGGGCCCAACAGGAGGAGAGAGACACACGACTCCCTGAGGTAACCCGATCACCAAGTTACAGACGCCAACAGCGAGTTTAACACCAGGCACCTTTGAACTTTCCAGAAAGGTCAGAGACCAAAATAGCCATCAGCCCCGGGAACCTGAGCTGGTCTGGGCCAGCAGCAGCTGCAGGCAGAGACTAGCAGGCAGAGCAGGAGGTTGACCCAGAGACACCTCACCCCACCCCCCAAACAGATCCACCACCAGGAGGGATGGGCAGTCCGTGGTTCCTGTAAGGACCTATGTCCTGGGAGGGGAGAGTTCATGGTGCCGGGGGTCCAGGCATCCTGGGAGGGGAGAGGTCAGGGTGCCGGGGTCCAGGTGACTGGGAGACACCCTGCCATTGACCATCGCTATGGAAGTTATCACCCACTGCTCCCCAGCATGAACGAGTTTCATGGCCCAGGCACTGCCCAGCCAGGACTACAGCCCCCAGACCCTCTGCTGCCTGCCAATGTCACCTCCCTCACGCAGCTCGTTCCCCCACCAGGCACCGACTGTTCACCTGGACGGGTCAGGTCAGACACCAGCACAACCCCCTCCTTGTACTCACATCCCAGAACTCAAACATGTTGTCCGGGTCGATTCCAAACGCCTTCACTTTGTCCTGTGGGGTGAGCAAAGGTTCAGTCAGGAGCCGTCAGCAAACAGGACAATTGCAGGGAAAGGAGAGCAGCCATAGGCTGGCATGAGGCAAGCACTCGCTCCCTGGATCCGAGCACGAGTGGCCAGCATCTATGGTCCCTGAGGAGGTGGAGGTGAGCCATCTCCGAGAACCACTGCAGTCCTGGGGAAGGTGCTCCCACAGTGCTGTTGGGGAGGGACTTCCAGGGTCTGGACCCAGTGACGTAGAACATTACAGCAGAGTACAGGCCCTTCAGCCCACAATGATGTGCTGACACTATCTGCTCTAAGATCTATCTAACCCTTCCCTCCCACTGCAAATGGTGAGGAATGGGCGTTGATCAGACCCACCTCCAAGGACAGGGGTTGGGAGAGGAATACCCTCACTCGGAGGGTAATGACTCGTCCCAGAGACTGACATGGAAAGATCGTTTGGACCCCACACATATCCAGTGAAGGTGTGACGACCAAGTGGGTGGGCTTTGTCCTGGGCCTGAAGCCCACTCCCATCACACTGCAGCCACTTCTCCCGAGGAGGAAGCTGTGGAGTTACAGGGTACTGCTGACAGGATATTCGACTAGGGTTTCCAGCACAATCTGGCAACAACCTGTCCACTGGTGGAGGGTGGGGAACGACACAGGGCCACAGCTGCCAAGCTACTGAGCCGGTGAGTGCCCTGGTGAGGACATTTCTAGCTCTGTCTGATTGGAAGTACACAACACAAAGGGACGTGATGGTGAATCCAAGCCCCATTCTTGGACACAGCCCAGACCTTCCCTCCCACTGGTGTACTGCTCTCTGGCTGAGGTAAAGTGAAGATGATCTTCGAGCAGAAGCAAGGAAGTTCTGGGGTCAACTACTTGTCTCACTCACCAGTGCTTCGTCTCAAGCTTGGGATCTTGCTGTGTGAAACTGGAGCCTCTCAGGATGCTCAACAGCAGACCTTGGGCAATACATTAATCCAATTCCCCTTGCATGGGATGGGAACCAGTTGGTGTTCTCAGTGGCAAAGGGGACATCACCAGTCAGGCAGCAACTGGCCAACACTGAGACAGGACTGAGACACAGGACAGGTCTTCAGTTAAGCTGGACAGTGAGTCTGGCTGGGGGAGTTGGCACTATGCCCACCTCTGGTGGCCCCTGGACTGGTTGTTGGCAATCACAGGATCCAGGGTAAAGTTGGCAGATTAGGACACGGGGGGGGGGGGGGCGGTTAGGTAGGTTTCCTCGACACAGGTCACCGTTAACGATTCACTGAACAAACAATGAAGCCCCAACTGCGGTGGTGGGACCCAAACTCGTGTCTCGGGACATTTCTCCAGGCCGGTGCGTCGCGAACCTACCCATGGGCAGCGATCCTACTCACCGCGTTGGTTGACAGGGCGACAAAGTGCTTGGCAACAGCAGCAGGCTGAGGAGAAACAGGGAACAGAGTCAGCAGGGAGTGGGCTCGCACCAGCCTCAAGGTAGGAACGGAGGGGATGCATGCCCTGGAATCTCAGCTTCATTCCCAGGACACTGCAACCAGCAACACCCGGGATAAACCTCACCAGGATGTAGAAACGCCTGCACTCGGTTTTCTTTGAACGTTTCTGTGGATTACATTAAATGGAATCCCGTGGGGCGGGAGGTCACAGGGCGGGACTTCCAGGGTTACAACAACCCGAGGTGGCGATCTCAAGGTGCAACAGTCCAACCTCCAATGGTGTTACACCAGCCGTGACTACAGGCACCAGAGGGGTTACAGCGTTCCTCCGGGTTTCTGCACATCCACGCGGCAACTCTGGGAACCATCCAATGGACAATCCACCGAGATTCCCAGAACACCCGTTATTCATTACTCCCCTCCCAGGGGCATCCACTCCAGGCAGGGTGGGGGTAAACTGCAGTGGAAGTTGAGGCATGAGGCACCACACCCAACCCCTCCCCTTCACTGCCCACCAGCCTCTCCCTCCCTCCCAGCACCCAGCTCCCTGTTCAATCCCCTCCCCCAGCACCCACCTCCTCCACCCCCTGCCGGCACCCACCTCCCCTCCCAGCACCCTGTCCCCTCCCCTCCCCCCACCCCCACTCCCACTCCCCCAGGTAAAACTCACGTCCTTGGCCACCTGCATGAACCACTCTTTCGCTGACTCAGCATTGGTGATGGTCTCCTGGGTGGTGAAAGTCTGGAACACAGAGACAGTCATTAGCAGCTCACCCCAACTCCCTCCCACCCCAACCACACACCCCTGCATCCCTTCTCCACACACAGCCCACCCTCACACAAAACCCCCTCCCACAACCCCAACCCAAGGACAACAACCCTCGAAGTGACCTACAGGGTGCATCCCACACACTGGTGTCCCCACCACAGAGCAGCAGCCATGGTATTCAGTGACCAGAGCCTGAGACCCAGCAACCGGCGAGAGGAGGGATGGGAGGGGGGTGGGAGGGGGGGACGAGGTGCTCGGGCTGCACGCTCACCTTAGACGCGATGACGAAGAGTGTGGTCTCCGCGTTCAGCTCTGCCAGAGTCTTGGCCATGTGAGTCCCGTCAATGTTGGACACAAACCAGGCCTTTGGACCATCCTTGGAGTAAGGTTTCAGTGCTTCAGTGACCATCAGTGGCCCCTAGAACAAAACAGGAAAGGGAGGGGAAGGGGGGGGGTGCGGTGGGAGGTCGCAGAATCACTCGGACCAGTCAACAACCACACAGCAGACCATTAGCAGAGTATTCCGATGACACACAACGAAAGGGAAACAGTCCAGACAAATTAACCCTCCCCGACAGACCCATCCCCACCAGGACCGTACCCCGGTGTTATGCAGCGACAGACCCGTCCCCACCGGTACCGTACCCCGGTGTTATGCAGCGACAGACCCGTCCCCACCGGTACCGTACCCTGGTGTTATACAGCGACAGACCCGTCCCCACCGGTACCGTACCCCGGTGTTATGCAGCGACAGACCCATCCGCACCGGTACCGTACCCCGGCGTTATCCAGCGACAGACCTGTCCCCACCAGTACAATACCCCAGTGTTATACAGCGACAGACCCGTCCCCACCGGTACCGTACCCTGGTGTTATACAGCGACAAACCCGTCCCCACCGATACTGTACCCTGGTGTTATCCAGCGACAGACCCGTCCCCACCAGTACAATACCCCAGTGTTATACAGCGACAGACCCGTCCCCACCAGTACTGTACCCCAGTGTTATACAGCGACAGACCCGTCCCCACCGGTACTGTACCTCAGTGTTATACAGGAAAAACCCACCCAATACATCTTTTGGCACCTGCAACCGATTCCCCAGGGCACCTACCACCCCCCGTCCCTCCCCTCACGGGCCAACAGACTTCCAGCCTCCTGGATCCTGTAGTGACTGAAGTCGCCAGGGACTGAAGATTCACTCACCAGGTCTGATCCGCCGATCCCAATATTGACGACGTCGGTGATGGCTTTGCCTGTGAATCCCTTCCACTCTCCGCTCCTCACTCTCTGCAACAGATTCGGGCCAGTAAGTATCACCACATGGATCACCCCCCCCACCCCCACCGAACACCAAGCACACTCACTGCCTGCGAAGGGGTCCCAGCCGGCTCTCTCGGTGGGGCCGTGTCACACTCACACCATTGGTGGGTGCAGGGTGCCCTTCCCTTCCATCCTGGTCAGACACAGCCATCAGAGGACAGGATAGGGACAACATCTACCCACACCAGCACCTTCACCCCAGCTCACCTCCAGGACATCCAGCAATAAAGGCTGGGACATTGGTCATTGGAATGTAGGAGAATGAGGGGTGATTTTATAGAGGTGGATAAAATCATGAGGGGCATAGACAGGGTGAATGCACAGTGTTTTTCCCAGGGTTGGGGAAATCAACAACTAGAGGGCACAGGTTTAAGGTGAGAGGGGGGGAGATTTAATGGGAACCTGAGGGGCAACTTCTTCACCCAGAGGGTGGTCCGTAGATGGAACAAGCTGCCAGAGGAAGTGGTTGAGGCAGGTACATTAACAACTTTTAGTAGGTATTTGGACAGGTACATGGGTAGGAAAGGCTTAGCAGGATTTGGGCCAAACGCAGGCAAATGGGACTGGCTTAGATGGGCACCATGGTTGGCATGGACTGGTTGGGCCGAAGGGCCTGTTTCCGTGCTGTAGCACTCTGGCCCTGCCGGTACCATCAGCCGGGAACAGCGAGACAGGCGAGAACAGCGGGGAGGGGGAGCAGGAGGAAAAATTGGGAGGGGGAAGGTTAATTCCCCACCTCCTGCATTAAAAGTCACCACACCACCCACAGCCCACTGAGCCCCTCTCCCCCATCAGTGGGGGTGGTTCCTGTAGTGAAGTCCGTAAGTGTGGCCGACACCGGAATCACTGGGTCACCCACGGACTTCGAGCCAGGGACACAGAAACAAGAGCAAGCAGGACAGTGGTGTGATCTGACGGAGCAGAGGGGATATTTCAAGCTGTCAGAAGGTACAATCGATACAAGACCCCAACAACCCGTGAGGAGAAAGTCTCCCTCGGGGAGAGTACGACGTTCCCACAGGGAGTGGCGAAGAGGGGATGGGTTTCAGGAGAGGTGTGTAAACACAAGAGGGCTGACGGAGGAGGGAGGCGGGTGTTCAGGAGCCGCACCGTCAGGCATGTTCCTCAGACACCGTGCCCCAGGTTCTGGGGTCTGGGAGTGACACAGGGTCCCTCTGCCCCCGGATCCTCGCGCTCCCTGGTACCTGGCAGAACTTCTTCATCTTCTCCAGCACCGCAGTCACCTCCGGCATCACATTCTTGCCCTCCACCTGGATCGGAACATCGGGGCTGTTCCTCAGAGCAATGTGAAGCACGGCCCGGTTCTGGGGAGGGAGCAATGGAAGACGCGTTACATGAGGAGGAGGTAAGCAGGAACATAGAACACAGAACACTACAGCACAGTACAGGCCCTTCAGCCCACAATGTTGTGCTGACATTTCATCCTGCTCTAAGATCTATCTAACCCTTCCCTCCCACATAACCGTCCATTTCTCTATCATTCATGTGTCTACCTAAGAGTCTTTCAAATGTCCCTAATGTATCTGCCCCCACAACCTCTGCCGGCAGTGCGTTCCACACACCCACCACTCCCTGTGTAAGAAAACTTACCTCTAACATCCCCCTTATACCTTCCTCCAATCACCTTAAAATTGTGTCCCCTTGTGTTAGCCATTGTCGCACTGGGAAAAAGTCTCTGACTGTCCACTCGATCTATGCCTCTTATCATCTTGTACACCTCTATCAAGTCACCTCTCATCCTCCTCCTCTCCAAAGAGAAAAGCCCTAGCTCACTCAACCTATCCTCATAAGGCATGCTCTCCAATCCAGGCAGCATCCTGGTAAATCTCCTCTGCACCCTCCCTAAAGCTTCCACATCCTTCCTATAATGAAGCGACCAGAACTGAACACAATACTCCAAGTGAGGTCTGACCAGAGTTCTATAGAGCTACAACATCACCTTGTGGCTCCTGAACTCAACACCCCGACTAATGAAGGCTAACACTCTGTCAGAACTATTAACTGCAGCTTGAGGTTCAAGACCACCGAGCCAAGCAAACAAGCTCAGAGACCACTGAAGGGGGCAGTAAATACATTCTAGATAGACAACAGCCACCGGAATCTCCCAGCTTGTGTCCACATCTGGCATTGCACAATTACCATTGCACAACCTCAGGTTTCACCACAGATGGGCAGAGCTGGTTATTGGGAGAGGAGAGAGCAGACGGCAGTTACTGCAGGAACATCAACTGAACGCAGGAAGACAACTGCCCCCCACCCTCACCTACCTACCCTACACACAGCGCCCTGTCCAGTTATAGAACAGCACAGCACAGCAACAGGGAAACTAATCAAAGTAACGGCACCCAATTAAACTAATCCCTTCTGCTTGCACGTGGCAGGCACGGCAGTGTAGCAGTTAGCGTAACGCTATTACAGCGCCAGAGACCTAGGTTCAATTCCGTCCGCTGTCTATAAGGAGTTTGTACGTTCTCCCCGTGTCTGCGTGGGTTTCCTCCGGATGCTCCGGTTTCCTCCCACATTCCAAAGACGTACGGGTTAGGAAGTTGTGGGCGTGCTATGTTGGCGCCGGAAGTGTGGCGACACTTGCGGGCTGCCCCCAGAACACTTTACGCAAAAGATGCATTTCACTGTGTTTTATGATCCATCTCCCTCCATTCCCTGCACATCCATGTGCCTATCTTAGAGCCTCTTGTATGCCTCTATTGTATCTGCCTCCACCCCCACCCCTGGCAGCACATTCCAGGCATCCACCACTCTCTGTGTAAAAATCTTGGCCTGCACATCTCCCTCGAACTTACCCCCCCTCACCTTAAATACACGCCCTCTGGTATTTGACACTGTGGCCCCGGCTGTAGTGAGACTTCCCTACGCTTACCCTCCATACCCCTTGCAACAACGACCAACTCACCATTTGTTTTGCAAAGTCCCGGGAGCACTGTCAGTAACTTCCCACCGTGTGAAGGACAGTGTTCACCTGTGGGACCAGGTGACGCCTACAACCAAAGACCAGGGGGCATGGGGACACCACTGCCCGCAGGTTCCCCTCCACGACACACACCACCCCCACCTGGAAATATCTCCCCACAGCTGGATGCCCCTCCCCTGCAGCTGTGTTCACCTCCACCAGAAGGTCTGCAGCGATTCAGCAAGGCAGCTCACCCTGACCGTCTCGCAGGAAGGAGAGGGCCGCAAACCGCTGCTCTGCCCAGGACTCCTGCTGCCGCTGTGACAGACGAGTGCACGGCCCAGCGCACAGGCACACACGCCAGCGAGATGAGACACTCCTCACCTCCGTAAAGTTGATCTTCTCTCCGGTGAACATTCGCTTCCTGGCCTCCTCCACACCCCGGGACTTTGCCTGACAGGGAAGAGCACGGGAGAAGTTACAGATCTTTGCCCTGGGAGTCTGGGAGAGTCTGCGCGCGGCTGGGGAGCGGGTATGGATTCATCAGCCACCTCCCCGCTCTCTCAAATACTGCAAACAGCAGGCAGAACCAGACTGCTCGTTGAGGCAAGTCAGGCAGCCACTCTGTACAGAACACGATCCCACAAGGTCGTGAACCGCCAGAGGAAGAAACAACACCTCAGATTGACGGGAGTCTGACCCCACACAAATGGAGAGACAGGAGGGGCCAGGACTGCCCTTACCCTAGGCGGGTCAGGACACAGGAGGTTGCAGTGGGCTCGGGAGAGGGTGGATGGCGAGCAGTCGGGGGAGAAGTGACCATTCCTATCAGCATTCAGGGACACCAGCTGCTGAGCATGTGTGCCGGCTCCCACTGTCGAACTGCTCATGGCCTCACAGGCAGTTTGGTGGCACAGCGGGTGGAGCCTGCTGCCTCACAGCTCCAGAATCGCGGGTTCGATCCCAACCTCCAGTGCTGTCCGTGTGGAGTTTGCACGTTCTCCCCATGGCCACATGGGTGCCCCCCCCCCCCCCCGGTGCTCCAGTTTCCCTCCACATCCCAACGACGTACGGGGTCGGTGGTTTAACTGACCGCTGTGAATTGCCCTAATGTGTCGGTGAGGGGTAGGATCTGGGGGGAGTTGATCGGAATGTGGAGATCCATGCAGGATCAGTGTAAATGGAACGGTGATGGTCAGTAGGGAGTTGATGGGCTGAAGGGCCTGTTTCTGTACTCATCTTAATAGGAACCTGAGGGGCAACTTCTCCACATGGAGGGAGGTGGGCATGTGGGACGAACTGCCAGAGGAAGTGGGTGAGGCAGGTACATGAACAACAGTTAAAAGGCACTCAGACAGGTCCGTGTATGGGAAAGGTTTAGAGGCCAAACCTGGCAAATGGGACTGGCTTGGTCGGCATGGACCAGTGAGGCCGAAGGGCCTGTTCCCATGCTGTATCTCTCTATGACCGTGACCCTCCCCATGATCACGACCCCCTCCCCCACCTCATCAGGAAGGTGGGAGCACAGGTAAGGGCAATGCTGAGGTACAGGGTGTGCGGTTACCACTGCCCCAGGGTGTGGTGCTGAGGTACAGGGTGTACGGTGACCATAGCCCCGGGGGGTGGTGCTGATGTACAGGGTGACCACAGCCCCAGGGTGTGGTGCTGAGGTACAAGGTGTGCAGTGACCATAGCCCCGGGGGGTGGTGCTGAGGTACAGGGTGACCACAGCCCCAGGGTGTGGTGCTGAGGTACAGGCTGTGCAGTGACCACGGCCCCAGGGTGCAGCCACTCACCAGGTTGATGAGCAGCTTCATCACCTCCTCAGTGATGAGGTTCTTGGAGTAATCCAGCAGCAGCTCCCCATCATCGGTGCTCAGCGTCAGACTGCGGGCAGAGGACGGGCACGGTTAGGGTACAACATCAGCACAGGGAGCTCTATCCACCGAACCCTCCCTCCCCACCACCACTGCTGATGGGTGGCTGTGCCACAGTCCTGTCCCAGGCTCCGGGTCCTGGTTACACCAAGTCACACGTGCCCGGCACAGTGATCCCAGCCGCCCGGCACAGTGATCCCAGCTGTGGACTGGGAGGGACTGAGTGCAGCTGCTCCCAGTTGAATAGCACAGGCCCAAGGACCCAAGCAGCAGGCAGGGTTCTGCTGTGCAAGCTCAGCCGCTGAGGCAGGGAGTGGGGAGCAGCCAGTCACCTGCGATCCTGGACCAGAGGTGGTTCAGTTCCCACATGGGGAACTCAGGAAAGACTATTGAATGGACCAAGAAAGCTCACCAGTGCCTCTACTTCCTCAGGAGGCTAAAGAAATTTGGTTTGTCCCCTTTGACTCTCACCAACTTTTACAGATGCACCATAGAAAGCATCCTATCTGGATGTATCACGGCTTGGTACGGCAACTGCTCTGCCCAGGACCACAAGAAACTGCAGAGTTGTGGACACAGCCCAGCGCATCACCGACACCAGCCTCCCCTCCTTGGACTCTGTCTTTACCTCTCGCTGTCTTGGCGAAGCAGCCAGCACAATCAAAGACCCCACCCACCCAGGTCATTCTCTCTTCTCTCCTCTCCCATCAGGTAGAAGATACAGGAGCCTGAGGGCACGTACCACCAGACTTAAGGACAGCTTCTACCCCACTGTGATAAGACTATTGAATGGTTCCCTTATACAATGAGATAGACTCTGACCTCACGATCTACCTTGTTGTGTCCTTGCACCTTATTGCACTGCACTCTCTCTGTAGCTGTGACACTTTACTCTGTACCGTTATTGTTTCTACCTGTACTACCTCAATGCACTCTGTACTAACTCAATGTAACTGCACTGTGTAATGAATTGATCTGTATGATAGGTATGCAAAACAAGTTTTTTACTGTACCTCGGTACAAGTGACAATAATAAACCAATACCTCTAGTACAATAAAATGGACTCTTGACCTCACAATCCACCTCATTATGGCCTTGCACCTTATTGTCTGCCTGCACTGCACTTTCTCTGTAACTGTAACACTTTATTCTGCATTCTGTATTGTTTTCCCTTGTACTACCCCAATGTACTGATGTGATGAAATGATCTGTATGGACGGCATGCAAAACAAAGTTTTTCTCTGTACCTCGGTACACGTGACAATAATAAACGGAATGACCAATAACTATCCGGAATAGGATGCTGGGTGGAGTGAACATGGGACATGGTGAATGGTCACAGAAACCAGCAGAAGAGCACGGTACAGAAATGAGGCCATTCAGCCCATTGAGTTTGTACTGACCATAGGACCCACTCCCCTCAACTTTCTATCTGTATCGTTCACCCTTTCCCCCATCGGAGCTGCTTCAGGCAACATCTTCCCGATCCTGACCTCACTGGCATCAGCGGACAGCCTGGTCCGGGACCCCACGTGACTCCACCCTAGACTTGGTGCTGGGGGTCCCAGAGATGACAGAGTAACACTGCCTCACCACCCCCACACCCCAGAAGCAACCGCCCCAGGGAGACAGTCCGACAGCTCGTCACTCAGCAGGCACGGTGACATCGGGGGAACGTTTTTGGGATGGGGGGGGGGGGAGAGAAGGGTTTGAAGCGGGAATCACAGAGATCCCCAGGAATCGAACTTCTTATCACAAATCACCGTGAAGTTGGTGCTGACGTTGTTGATTGACAGCATTGTGCAGAACACAACCTTGTGAACAGGTCTTGACCCCTGACCCCAAGGTCATGCCCTGCACTGTTGTGGGACCCACAAGCTGGCTCTGATCCAGTGCCGGTGACTCCAGCTACAGGCTGACACATGCAAGGAACAGGCGGTCAGGTAACACCAACCACCCCCAGCAGCAGATGGATGAACCACAGTCAAGAGAAAGGTCAGGCTGAAGCTGGCGCTGACCCAGACCCAGCACTGCCAGGCAGCCCGACAGCTGGTCACTGCATCAGTACACAGGCCGACCCTCCAACATGGCCCTGAGGTGCCACATGACCCAAGGGGCTGAGAACAAGGTGCAGTATTCCAGTCACAGAGTCATACAGCACAGACACAAGCCCTTTGGCCCAACCATCCATGCTGACGAGTTCCACCTGAGCCAGTCCCACTTGCCCATGTTTAGCCCAGATCCCTCTAAGCCTTTCCTATACACGTAGAAAGCATCCTATCCGGATGCATCACAGCTTGGTATGGCAACTGCCCTGCCCGGGACCACAAGAAACTGCAGAGAGTTGTGGACACAGCCCAGCGCATCACAGACACCAGCCTCCCCTCCATGGATTCTGTCTACACTTCTCGCTGCCTCAGTAAAGCAGCCAACATAATCAAAGACCCCACCCTCCCCGGACATTCTCTCTTCTCCTGCCTCCCATCGGACAGAAGACACAAAAGCCTGAAAGCACATACCACCAGGATCAAGGACAGCTTCTATCCCGCTGTTATAAGACTATTGAACGGTCCCCTGGTACGATAAGATGGACTCTTGACCTCACAATCTACCTCGTTATGACCTTTGCACCTTTTTGTCTGCCTGCACTGCACTTTCTCTGTAGCTGTGACACTTCATTCTGCATTGTTTTCCCTTGTACTACCTCAATGCACTGTGTAATGAATTGATCTGTATGAACAGTATGCAAGACAAGTTTTTCACTGTACCTCAAGTGACAATAATAAACCAATGGTCGAAAATGTCTTTTAAATGTTGTTATTGTACCTGCCTCAACCACTTCCTCTGGCATCAAATCAAGAACTTATTCAGCTCACTGGGGGACATAAAATATCTCTCAGCCCCACCTTGTACAAAAGCAGGTGTGGGAGTGCATCAATTGTCCTCGATACCCTCCCACAAGGGCAGGCACTGAAAAGCACCACCTGCAGATTCCCCTTTGACACGCCTCACGCTGAAGTTGAAATATATCACCGGACCTTCATGGTCACTGGGTCTAAATCCTGGAACTCGCTCCCCTACAGCACCTTTGCCAGGACTGCCATGGGTTCAGGACAGCAGCTCACCCCCACCTCAGGGGCAGTAAACAACAGCCTTATCAGTGACACACCCAGGTCTCAAAAACGAATAAAAACAGAACCATACATTTGCTCAACAAAGAAGTGTCTAAATACGGAAGCTTTGAGTGTGGATGGCACCCTGACAGGAAGTACATCAAATCATATACTGAATAAACCCCACATTTCATGAACTTAATCGTGCCGGAAATCAGAGCCAGTTCTGAAACTGCAGACTCAGCAACGTTCA
Source organism: Pristis pectinata (assembly GCF_009764475.1). Classification (NCBI taxonomy): domain Eukaryota; kingdom Metazoa; phylum Chordata; class Chondrichthyes; order Rhinopristiformes; family Pristidae; genus Pristis; species Pristis pectinata. The sequence goes on from NC_067417.1 coordinate 2,480,322, forward strand.
GTCACACAGAAGCTCCAGCAACTCTGCCACCTCGAACCACATGTCTAAGTCTGCACACCCTCCACACATCAGGAGGGAGAGGGTGGGGGGAGGCTTTCCCCAAAACTCCAGCCCGGATTCAAACCTGCTCTCGCTGCCCAGCTCACTCAGGCTCCCGGCTCCCCTTGCCAACCCCACACAGTAAGGGTAGGGCTGGGTGAGACTCTGCCAGCTCACCGATAGAACATAGAACACTACAGCACAGTACAGGCCCTTCGGCCCACAATGTTGTGCCAACATTTTATCCTGCTCTAAGATCTATCTAACTCTTCCCTCCCACATAGCCCTCCATTTCTCTAAAATTCATGTGTTTATCTAAGAGTCTCTTAAATGTCCCTAATGTATCTGCCCCCACCACCTCTGCCGGCAGTCCGTTCCACGCACCCACCACTCTCTGTGTTTAAAAAACTTACCCCGACATCCCTCTTATACCTTCCTCCAATCACCTTAAAATTATGCCCCCTCGTGTTAGCCATTGTCACCCTGGGAAAAAGTCTCTGACTGTCCACTCGATCTATGCCTCTTATCATCTTGTACACCTCTATCAAGTCACCTCTCATCCTCCTCTCCAAAGAGAAAAGACCCAGCTCACTCAACCTATCCTCATAAAACATGCTCTCTAATCCAGGTTGAGCACGCTAGGGCTCTTCTCTCCCAGTATCTCGGATCGTTTCTGCAGAAACCTGATTGCAACATTTCCTTCCCTCACGCTGAGGAATCCAGAGAACCTTCAGGAATTTATTCAGGGAAACTCCCCAGCACCCACCCCTTCCACCCCAGCATCCTGGATCTCAGCGATGCAGTGGGAGGCCATTCCTCAAAGCTGCTCCTCTCTTCCAAACCACAGCTGATTCTGTTCCCCATCTGATCTCTCGATAGGTCAGCCCTAGCCTTGAAATACACTGCACCACAGCCCACTGGTGGGAGAGAGTCAACCCTCAGAGTACCTCAGGCTCCCATCTCCCCACTCCCCTTCACCTCTTTATACTGGCTGTTGCCTCTTGCAGCTCTCAGTCCCGATGCAAAGTTTCAACCTGAAACCTTGACATTTCCTCCCCCCAAAGACGCTGCTCGACCCACTGAGTGCCTCCAACCGGTTGTGTGTTGCTCCAGATTCCAGTGTCTGCAGTCTCCCGTCTCCAAGCCTCTCAGTAACCATTTCTGATTATTGTGGCAATAAAGGGATATGGGGATAATTACACAGCCAGAGTTGTAGAGAACAGGCCCTTCGGCCCACTGAATCTGTACTGACCCTGAACCACCCACTTATGTTAATTACATTTTTTTATTCTCCCCACGTGTCCATCAACTCCCCCCAGATTCTAGCACCCACCCACACGTGGGGCAATTTACAGCAATCCATTAACCTGCCAACCCAAAGGATGTGGGTGGAAACTGGAACACCCAGAGGAAACCCACGCTGTAAGTTGGTTTATTATTGTCACTTGTACTGAGGTACAGTGAGAAACTCATCTTGCATACCGATCGTACAGGTCAATCCATTACACAGTGCATCAAGAGCGTGCAGACTCCACAGAGACAGCACCCGAGGTCAGTATCGAACCTGGGTCCTTGGCGCTGAGACAGTGGCTGCACCAATGTGCCACCCAAGGTGCTCGAGGTAAGAGGTCACTGAATGGTGGAGCAGGTGTGGGGCAGAATGGCTCATTATGCAGAATAGACTCACCTCAGTCCTGGGCCCAGTATCCAAGACACCCCTATTTATCTGCCAGTTTAATGTGCTGTTCGGTTAGTGGTAAGGTCACAAATTGGGCTAATTAGAGATTGTCGATTCCCGGTGTGAGACATCGATGGGAGTTGTAAATCCCCGGAGCCTATTTCTGCACCGTCATAAACCGCACATTAATTAGATGCACTGATGAAAGCTGCTTTACAGTTAGCAGGGGCTTGTGCCAGTCTCACAACGAAAGGGGCAGCACCTCAGGAGCCACACAAGTGGCATTGGTGCTCTGTCTGTGGTGTTTTACACTACTGAATGTAACAACCACGAACGTTAAGATTTGTATTTTGCACCTCTTCTTCTTTTGTAGATTTTTTTTATTATGAATAAAGTTTACTTTTGAAAGAAAAATACCTCCACACTCCCACCACCTCTTCGCTACAACAGGAGGTCAGATCTGTGCAGGCAGGTAATAGACTACAGCGCAAGAGGCCATTTCGCCCATCACGCCCTATCCTTGAAGCAGCTGCCTTCAACCCCCACCTCTTCCCCCACAAAATACCAGAAAAAGAAAGTTTGCTCCGGGGGGGGGGGTAACTTTACAACCTGATTCCCCTTTGGAAGTTTATTATAAAGGGAGGGGTCCCGGAAATTAGGCTCAAAATCAGCGCTGACTGCAGACTATCCTGCAGGATTGCTCGCAGCCCTGCAGCAGGAGGGCTCTGCGCAACCCCCCCCCCCACACACCCCGCCCCTGGTGGGACGGGCGGGGCTCTGCGCCCTCCCAGCCCTGCAGCAGGAGGGGTCTGCCTCTCTGCAGCCCCCACCCCACCCCCGGTGGGACGGGCAGATGGGCAGATTCAGCGCCAGTGACGAAGCAGAAAGTGAGACCGTGCCAGGCAGCACGTACACATGGCCGGGCTGTCCGAGGGGCTCGGGGTGGGGCATCCCCACCACCCCCCCCCCCCGCCTCAATGCACCGCGGTTCAGGGGTAAATCTCCACCCCCCCCCCCCACTCTCCCGGGGGGGGGGGTCAGGTCTCGGACACCTCGACCTTGAGGAGCCGGGGGCCCGGCACACCCTGCCGGGGTAGGGGGCTGGGTCCGGGGCTGAGGAAACAACCCAAGCCCCCCCCCCCCCGGTCAGTGTAACGCCGCCCGTCCCGGGGAGGGGGAATCGTGTCCCTCCCCTCCCCTCCCTGCAGCCCCGCTCACCTGAAGCGGCTGAACCGGTCGGGCTCGGCTTCGAAGAGCTTGCGCAGGTTGAGGCAGGAGGCGTGCTGCTTGTGCCAGTCAGCCAGGGCCTTGTAGCTGGGGTCGGCGGTGAGAGAGGGAGCCATGGCGCGGGGGAGCGGAGCCGGCGGGCGGGGGGACCTGCTGCCTGCACTCGGGCCCGATCGAACGGCTACACTCGCAGTCGGCTACACTGTATCCGGCGGCGGCGCCGCCCCGCCAATCAGCTGCGTCCGAGCCCCTGACTGCCGGCGCTCTCGGCCAATGGCGGCCGGGGGTATGTCCTGACATCACAGTGCCGCCCCTCCCCCGTCCCTCCCACCTCCTCTCTCTCCCCCGCCCCCCCCCCCCCCCAGAAGCTGCAGGTCGGGTTCGGTGACTTCAGGAGGAACGTGGCGGCGGCTCAACGGGAGGGAGCCCTCCGCCCACCCCCCCCCACCCACTCCCTCCACCCCCCCACCTCACCCCACTCACTCCCCAGTCCACCCATCACCCACTCCCCTCACCCCACCTCACCCCACTCCCCCCACCCCCCCACCTCACCCCACTCACTCCCCAGTCCACCCATCACCCACTCCCCTCACCCCACCCCCCCACCTCACCCCACTCCCCCCACCCCCCTCACCCCACTACCCCACCCCCTCCCACTCCACCCTCCCCCCACCCCACTACCCCCTCCCCCCACCCCCCTCACCCCACTACCCCTCCCACTCCACCCTCCCCCCACCCCACTCCCCCCACCCCACTCCACCCTCCCCCACACCCCTCACCCCACTCCCCCCACTCTCCCCTCCCCCCACCCCAGCTCACCCCACCCCACTCCCCCCACCCTCCCCCCACCCCACCTCCCACTCTCCCCAAACCCTCCCCCCACTACTCCCCCTACCATCCTCCTACCCCACCCTCCTCCCCACACTCCCCTCTCCTCCCCACACTCCATCCTCCTCCCCTCTCCTCTGTCCCGGGGAGGGAGCCCTTCCCCCCCCCCCCCCCACCACCACCTGCCCCCGTCCAGGGAAGGGAACCCTCCCTCTCTACCCTGTCCCGGGGACCTCTTCTTCTCCCCTCCTCCCCCCTCCTTCCTTCCTACCCACCCTCCTCCTACACCCCCCACACCCCTCCCCTGCCTACGTCCCTCCCGCCGCTCCGCCCTGTCTCGGGACAGCTGGGTACATGCATGGACAGCCCCACTCCCTCGCTGCAGACGGATCAAGGCTCCGTGACCTTTGCCGCGAAACTGAAGGTCAAACAATGAAATTCAATCTGAAGCTACGGAGGAACCTCTCCTTCAAATAGATAAACTTCTTCGCCCTCCCCCACCCTAAATGGCAAAGGGCCTGCATTTATTTACCACCTTCATGTCCCAAAGTGCCCTCATGCAGCCAAAATATTGGTGGCTGCTCGAGGGGAAATATTGCCCGGGTATACCCTGTACGTCCAGATATAGGGCCTGTCCATTTCCCCCCACAGATGCTGCTCGACCCGCTGAGTTCCTCCAGCAGATTGTGTGTTGCTCCAGATTCCAGTATTGGTATTGGTGTTGGTTTATTATTGTCACTTGTACTGAGGTACAGTGAAAACCTTGTCTTACAAACCGATCGTACAGGTCAATTCATTACACAGTGCAGTTACATTGAGTCAGTACAGAGTGCATTGATGTAGTACAGGTAAAAACAGTAACAGTACAGAGTAAAGTGTCACAGCTACAGAGAAATTGCTGTGCAATAAGGTGCAAGGTCACAACAAGGTAGTTCGTGGGGTCAGAGTGGGGTAGAAGCTGTCCTTAAGTCTGGTGGTACCTGCCCTCAGGCTCCTGTATCTTCTACCCGATGGAAGAGGAGAGAAGAGAGAATGTCCCGGGTGGGTGGGGTCTTTGATTATGTTGGCTGCTACACCAAGACAGCGAGAGGTAAAGACAGAGTCCAAGGAGGGGAGGCTGGTGTCTGTGATGCACTGGGCTGTGTCCACAACTCTCTGCAGTTTCTTGCAGTCCTGGGCAGAGCAGTTGCTGTACCAAGCCATGATACATCCAGATAGAATGGTGCATCTGTAAAAGCTGGTGAGAGTCAAAGGGGACAAACCAAATTTCTTTAGGCTCCTGAGGAAGTAGAGGTGCTGGTGGGTTTTCTTGGCAGTGGCTTCTAAGTGATTTGACCAGGACGGGCTGTTGATGATGTTCACTCCCAGGAACTTGAAGCTCTCAACCCTCTTGACCTCAGCACCATTGATGTAGACAGGTGCATGTACACTGCCCCCTTTCCTGAAGTCAATGACCAGCTCTTTTGTTGACATTGAGGGAAAGGTTGTTGTCATGACACCATTCCACTAAGCTCTCTATCTCCTTCCTGTACTCCGACTCATCGCTGTTTGAGATACGGCCTACAACGGTGGTATCATCTGCAAACTTGTAGATAGAGTTAGAGTGGAATCTGGCCACACAGTCCTGAGTGTATAGGGAGTAGAGTAGAGGGCTGAGGACGCAGCCTTGTGGGGCACCAGTGTTGAGAATAATCGTGCCGGAGGTATTGCTGCCTATCCTCACTGATTGCGGTCTGTTAGAAAGTCAAGGATCCAGTTACAGAGGGAGGTGTTGAGTCCTAGGTCTCGGAGTCTGGTGAACCATAGAACAATACAGCACAATACAGGCCCTTCGGCCCACCATGTTGTGCCGCCCTTCAAACCACTCCTAAGACTATCTAACCCCTTCCTCCCACATATCCCTCTAACTTAAATTCCTCCATATGCTTATCTAACAATCTCTTGAACTTGACCAATGTACCTGCCTCCACCACTACCCCAGGCAGCGCATTCCATGCACCAACCACTCTCTGAGTGAAAAACCTCCCTCTGATATCTCCCTTGAACTTCCCACCCATTACCTTAAAGCCATGCCCTCTTGTATTGAGCATTGGTGCCCTGGGAAAGAGGCGCTGGCTGTCCACTCTATCTATTCCTCTCAATATCTTGTACACCTCTATCATTTTTCCCCTCATCCTCCTTCTCTCTAAAGAGAGAAACCCTAGCTCGCTCAACCTATCCACATAATTTCTCTCTAATCCAGGCAGCATCCTGGCAAATCTCCTCTGCACCCTTTCCAACACCTCCACATCCTTCCTATAATGAGGTAAACAGAACTGGACACAGTACTCTAAGTGTGGTCTAACCAGAGTTTTGTAAACCTGCATCATTACCTCGCGACTCTTAAACTTGATCCCACGACTTATGAAAGCTAACATCCCATAAGCTTTCTTAACTACCCTATCCACCTGTGTGGCAACTTGCAGTGATCTGTGGATATGAACCCCCAGATCCCTCTGCTCCTCTACACTGCCCAGAATCCTGCCATTTACCTTGTATTCTGCCTTGGAGTTTGTCCTTCCAAAGTGTACCACCTCACACTTCTCCGGATTGAACTCCATCTGCCACTTGTCAGCCCAGCTCTGCATCCTATCAATATCCCTCTGCAATCTTTGACAGCCCTCCACACTATCCACAACACCACCGATCTTTGTGTCATCTGCAAACTTGCCAACCCACCCTTCCACCCCCTCATCTAAGTCATTAATAAATATGACAAAAAGTAGACGTCCCAGAACCGATCCCTGTGGGACACCACTAGTCACAGCCCTCCAATCCGAATGCACTCCCTCCACCACAACCCTCTGCTTTCTACAGGCAAGCCAATTCTGAATCCCCACGGCCAAGCTCCCTGGATCCCTTGGCCTCTGACCTTCTGAAGAAGCCTACCATGCGGAACCTTGTCAAACACCTTGTTAAAATCCATGTAGACCGCATCTACTGCACTACCCTCATCAATCTGTCTGGTCATCTCCTCAAAGAACCCTATCAGGCTAGTGAGGCAAGATCTTCCCTTCACAAATCCGTGCTGGCTGTCCCTGACAAGCTTATTGGGATATTGTATTGAAGGCAGAGCTGTAGTCAATAAACAATAGTCTAATGTAGGTGTCTTTACTGTCCAGGTGCTCCAGAGCTGAGTGAAGGGCCAGGGAGATGGCATCTGCTGTAGACCTGTTTCGGCGATAGGCGAATTGCAGTGGGTCGAGGTTGTCTGGGAGGCTGGAGTTGATGCGTGCCATGACCAACCTCTCAAAGCACTTCATGATGGTGGATGTCAGAGCCACTGGTCGGTAGTCATTGAGGCACGTTACCTTGCTTTTCTTCAGGACCGCGATGATGGTGGTCTTAAAACAGGTGGGAACCTGAGCTTGAAGCATCTGCAGTCTCGTGTGTCTCCCCTGCCAAATCAAACCCAGCTCCCTCGGTAACTCTCACCAGCAAAGTGATGGAAGGTAGTGGTTTTGGTATTGGTTTATTATTGTCTCTTGTACCAAGGTACAGTGAAAAACTTGTCTAACAAACCGATCATACAGGTCAATTCATTACACAGTGCAGTTACATTGAGTTAGTACAGAGTGCATCGAGGCAGTGCCATGCAGCGGTTTACAAATGCATTTGCTCAGGCAGATCCTCGGGATCGGGGGAGAGTTGCCTACAGCAAAAATACAAACATGCAGGAGGAACTCGGCTGGTCAAGCAGCATCTGCTGTGGCAGAGGAATTGTGACTTGCTGCTCCTCCAGTTCTGTGGGTTCAGAGGAGACCGATGAAGCCACCGTGCACTCTCCCACAGATGGGACATGAGTTGCCTGACGGGGCAGGGAGGTGAGTTGTCCGTGAGGTCATGCCTTGGTCAAGTTCATTGTCATGGGCAGACATACCCAGGGTGTAAGCGCCATGAAAATGAGCTTTTTGCAGCAGCAGCACAGACATAAATTAACATCAATTTAACATAAATTAACATCAATTTAACATAAATTATACATAATTTACGTGTCCTCAAAAATAAACATTACTGCAAGTTGAGAGAGAGAAAATGAAATGTAGTCCAAGACAGAGGCACGAGATTCTGCAGACGCTGGAATCTGGAGCAAGACACAGAAAGTGCTGGAGGAGCTCAGCAGGTCAGGCAGCATCCGTGGAGGAAAATGAACAGTCGATGTTTCGTGCCGAGACACTTCATCAGGACTCGTGAGGGGTCTCAACCTGAAACATCAACTGTTTATTTCCCCCATAGATGCTGCCTGACCTGTTGAGTTCCTCCAGCACTTTCTGTGTGAATTATAGTCCACGGCAGTGTTAGGTTCAAGAAGATAAGATCTTTATCAGTCACATGTACATCGAAACACACAGTGAAATGCATCTTTTGCATAGAGTGTTCTGGGGGCAGCCCACAAGTGTCACCACGCCTCCAGCGCCAACATAGCACGCCCACAACTTCCTAACCTGTACGTCTTTGGAATGTGGGAGGAAACCGGAGCACCCGGAGGAAACCCACACAGACACGGGGACAACATACAAACTCCTTACTGACAGAGGCCGGAATTGAACCCAGGTCACTGGTGCTGTAATAGCGTTACACTAACCTCTACACTACCGTGCACCCGATGCCTGTGGGGAAGAAGCTGTTGTTGAACCTTGAGGTGTGGGTCTTCAGGCTCCTGGACGCGGGGCCTCTGTGGGCTCCTGATGCACAGACAGGTTGGCAAAGCCACCCCAAATCCTGTATTCTGCCTGTCTTCCCACACAAGAGCTCGGAATTGGAGTCTGGGGTCAGTGTGGTCCGGCTGACCAAGTGTGACCAGGGCCTCAGTGCCACGCCTGCTGGCCAAGGAGAGGACTCGGATGTTGGTTCACATCCTGCCCCTGGATCAGGAGGGTTTGTGGGGATGGTTCTCACCCACATTGTGTGAGTTGGCCTGCAGGGTGGCTGAGAACACAAGCACTTGATTTGCCTGAAGCTGCACTTCATCTGATTGGTGCCCTGGTGAGGCTCTTGACTAAGCGGGTTGGTTTATTATTGTCACGTGTACTGAGGTACAGTGAAAAGTTTTTGTTTGCGCGCCATCCAGACAGATCATTCCAAACATCAGTCCACCGAGGTGGTACAAACGAAACAGCAATAACAGAATGCAGAATATAGTGTTACAGTTACAGAGAAGTGTTACAGTTACAGTGCAGGTAGATAATAGGTGCAAGGTCATGATGAGGTAGATTGAGAGATCAGGAGTTCTTTACCGTACAAGAGGTCCCCCCAAGAGTCCACTGCTGTTCAACTCTAGAAGCCGTTGGGTTGAAGAAGGGTGAAGTGTGTTTTGGATCTTCCCAGCACCAGGAGTTCTGGGCTTAAACCCTGGAGCACCGCGAGGACCTTGTTGGAGATGGTCCTCTCTATCCCTTCCAGGGTGATCGTGCCCTGCCGAAGGGGTTGTTTACCTCTACATCCTGGTGCTGAAGTTGCCCAGGGAGATCAGTCCGTCTCCCTTTGGGGGGGGGAGGGTCTTTTCAAAGGTGATAATGAAAATCAGAAAAGCTGCAGATGCTGGAAATCTGAAATAAAAACAGAAAGTGCTGGAGGAACTCAGCAGGTCAGGCAGCGTCTGTGGAGGCAGAGGGATGGTCGACATTTTGGGTTGTGACCCTGCATCGGGCATGTCCTCCACTCCTAGAGAGGAACAGAAGGAACAAGGGGAGAGAATAAACAACCAGGCTGAGCCACCCTCACAGACGGATGTCAGACGCAGACAGAGAAATCAACTTGCCTGAAGTTTCAATTCAATATTAAGTCCAGAAGGTCACAACGTGCCCAGACAGAAGACGTTTCTCAAGCTTGCATTGGATCTAGTTGTAACAATACAGGAGGCCACAGACTGATACGTCAGAATGGGAGCAGGATGGAGAGTTAAAGTGGCAGGTACCAGGAAGCTCAGTGTTGTCCCTACGGACTGAACGTAGATGTTATGTAAGGTGGTCACCCAACCTGCGTGTGGTTTCTCCGGTGTAGAGGAGACCACAGTGTGAACACTGGGTTAGAAGAAGTGCAAGTGAATCGTTGCTTCACCTGGAAAGATGAGTTTTTTCAAGGTCCAAGTAGAGTCACAGAGTCGTACAGGAGGGAAACAGGCCCTTCGGCCCAACTCCTCCGTGCTGACCAAGTTGCCTTACTGACCTAGTCCCATTTGCCTGCATTTGACCCATATCCCTCTAAACATTTCCTACCCACCTACCTGTCTAAGTGTCTTTTAAACATTGCAATTGTACACACCTCTGCCACTTCCTCTGGCAGCTCGTTCCATATACCCACCACCATGTGTGTGGGGAAAAAGTTGCCCCTCAGATCCCCTTTAAACTCATGCCCACTAGTTTTTGACTCCCCTTCCCTGGGGGAAAGACTGTGACCATTCACCCTATCTATGCCCCTCATAATTTTATAAAGCTCCATAAGGTCACCCCTCGGCCTCCTACACTCCAGGGAAACAAGTTCGAGCTCAAACTCCAGTCACTGTACAGGTCAATTCATTACACAGTGCAGTTACATTGGGTTAGTACAGAGTGCATTGATGTAGTACAGGTAAAAACAATAACAGTACAGAGTAAAGTGTCACAGCTACAGAGAAAGTGCAGTGCAATAAGGTGCAAGGCCACAACAAGGTAGATCGTGAGGTCATAGTCCATCTCATTGTGTAAGGGAACCGTTCAATAGTCTTATCACAGTGGGGTAGAAGCTGTCCTTAAGTCTGGCGGTATGTGCCCTCAGGCTCCTGTATCTTCTACCCGATGGAAGAGGAGAGAAGAGAGAATGACCAGGTGGGTGGGGTCTTTGATTATGCTGGCTGCTTCACCAAGGCAGCGAGAGGCAACGTAACTACACTGCTCCGTCCCAGGCACCATCCTGGTGAATCTCCTCTGGACCCTCCCCAGTGCAGTCACATCCTGTACCTTGTACATCCCAGCTCATTCATGCTCCCAAAATGCATCACCTCACATTTGTCTGGATTAAACTCCACCTGCCATTTCTCAGCCCCATTCACCAACACTGATGTCTCTCTGCAGCATCAGACTGCCTTCCACACTATTAACGACTCTTCAATCTTTGTGTCATCTGTGAACTTACTGATCTCTCCTCCCGCATCCGCATCCAAATCATTCACATACAAACAAACTACAGGGGTCCCAGCACCGATCCCTGTGGGACACCTCTCGTCACAGGCATCCAGTCACAAAAACAGCCCTCTGACTCCTATACCAAGATCATTTTGGACCCAGTTTGCCAACTTGCTCTGGATCCCATGGGCCAGTCTCCCATGTGGGATCTTATCAAAGCCCACGTAAATCACATCTAGCACCCTGCCCTCATCGACACCCTTTGTTAGCTCTTCAAAGAATTCAGTTAAATTGGTCAGACAGGATCTGCCCTTGACAAATCCGTGCTGATTAACCGTCTCTGGTTAGTCCCTGTGTTTCCAAGTGATCATTAATCCTCTCCCTCAGATTTCGTTTTTCTATCTTCCCTACCACTGATGTCAGACTCATGGGCTCTTCCCTGTTGCATTTCATGTAAAGGGGGACCACATTTACTGTCCTCCAGTCCTCTGCTACCCCGTGTGTCCAGTGAAGATTTAAAAATCTCAACTGGAGCACCAGCAATCTTGTCCCTACCGCAGGTGACAGACTGTGCTCATTATTGAAGAGGGTTGTGTTGCAAGCCTCAGTGATTTTTGGCAGAACTGAGCATTCCACACATTCCTGTCCATCCCCTGTAAACACTGTGACACCTAGCAGAACTGGTACTCCCTGACCGCTCCAATCAGTCAACCATGGGACTTTGTCAGTTTAACATTGATTGTTCATCCAAAAGGCAACTCACATCCATCAAACTGAAGGTGGCAGGGGTGTGTTGTACACTGGCACATTCCCCAGCAGGGCAGGACACTTGGACTGTTCTTTATCTCCAGGTAACTCAGTGATCTGGAGAAAACTCTACTGATTACAGAATTCCTCTTCAATTACTGCCCCATCCTCACCAACAGTGCAGAAACCTCTTTGTGTCGATGCGATGAACTTTATTTGAGCCTCTCTGCTAAGTTTTTGTGTTGGGCGTGGATTTGCAACTACAGTCATGGACAATTCATCTCATCAACCCCTTTACCACCTCTCGAAGGGCGGCTGTTTGTTCACGAGTGCCAGCGAGCCAGGGTTTGTGCGAGGATCGGTAATGATGTCCATCCGTGATGTTGGACACATTGGAAATGCACCCGTGGCCCCTCAGAAAGTTCAGGCTAATGTTACCCCAAGAGACAGGCACAGTTCTGCCCTGTTCCAGCACTGCAGAATGCACGAGGCACACAGTTAGACAGGTCTTCAGTTCTACGGAGTAAATGTGAAGTGATAGAATTATACAGCAAGGAACAGGCCTGTCGGCCTAACTCCTCTGTGCCAACCCAGTTGCCTACTTGAGCCAGTCCCATTTGCCCGCGTTTGGCCCAAATCCCTCTAAACCTTTCCTCTCTGTGTATCTGTTTAAATGCCTTTTGAATGTTGTAACTGTACCCACCTCTACCCCTTCCTCTGGCACCTCGTCCCAAACACCCACCACCCTCTGGGTGAAAAAGTTGCCCCTCGGGTCCCCCTTAAATCTTTCCCCTCTCACCCTAAACCTGTGCCCTCCTGTTTTACCCCGACCATTCACCTTATCTACAGACCTCATGATTTTATAAACCTCTATAAGGTCACCCCTCAGCCTCCTTCACTCCGGGAGAACAGTCCCAGCCCGTCCAGTGTTTATCAACTCACCTCACAATCTACCCCGTTGTGGCCTTCCACTTTATTGTCTGCCTGCCCTGCACTTTCTAGAACATAGAACATTACAGCACAGTACAGGCCCTTTGGCCCACAGTGTTGTGCCGACATTTTATCCTGCTCTAAGATCTATCTAACCCTTCCCTCCCACATAGCCCTCCATTTCTCTATCATTCATGTGTCTATCTAAGAGTCTCTTAGATGTCCCTAATGTATCTGCCCCCACCACCTCTGCCGGCAGTGCGTTCCATGCACCCACCACTCTCTGTGTAAAAAACTTACCCCTGACATCCCCATTATACCTTCCTCCAATCACCTTAAAATTACGTCCCCTCGTGTTAGCCATTGTCGCCCTGGGAAAAAGTCTCTGACTGTCCACTCGATCTATGCCTCTTATCATCTTGTAACTGTAACTTTCTCTGTAACTGTAACACTTTATTCTGCATTCTGTTGTTGTTTTCCCTTGTACTACCTCAATGCACTGTGTAATGAATTGACCTGTACGATCGGTATGCAAGACAAGTTTTTCACTGTACCTTGGTACAAGTGACAATAATAAACCAATTCCAATACTCTCACTGTCTATGTGTAGGACAGTCAGCTGCTGTTGTGGGTAGTTGTAAACGATCTGAGCCCCAAACCAAACACCTCTTTCCCTGGACTGAACTGTACTTTTTTTTCCAGCTAACTTAGCACCAGCGAGATTTGTGTTAACCACACAAGCTCCCACCAATCTTTTCACGGGGATGATGTATCTCGATCAGTTGATGAAGAAACTTGCATTGTAAGTCAGATGCTCACCAGATGCAGAAGTGAACCCTGTCACGTTCACCCTGGTCATCGGAAGGAAATCACCCTCCAGAACTGGGAACAGTTGCAGGAAAGTGGAAAATGCTGGAAAATCTCAGCGGGTCAGGCAGTGTATGGTGTGGAGAGAGAAATAGTTAACGTTTTGGGTCCAAGAGCCTTTGCCAGATGCTGCCTGACCTGCTGAGTGTTTCCAGCATCTCCTGTTTTTAACTCGGATTCCCACCATCTGCAGGTTTTTGATTTTCATGTTGTGGCCCTTGCATTTACTGGGTCTGAGTCGGGGAGATGAACAAACACTCCTTTAAACCATCCAGTTCTCCAGTTGTATCTGGTGGTATCATCGACAGGTTTGCAGATGACACCACCGTAGTGGACCAAATCTCAAATAACGATGAGTCAGAATGCAGGAAGGAGATGGAGAGCTTAGTGGAATGGTGTCACGACAACAACCTTTCCCTCAATGTCAGCAAAACAAAAGAGCTGGTCATTGACTTCAGGAAAGGGGGCGGTGCACATGCACCTGTCTACATCAATGGTGCTGAGGTCGAGAGGGTTGAGAGCTTCAAGTTCCGAGGAGTAAACACCACCAACAGCCTGTCCTGGTCCAACCATGTAGATGTCACGGCCAAGAAAGCTCACCAGCACCTCTACTTCCTCAGGAGGCTAAAGAAATTTGGCATGTCCCTCTTTGACTCTCACCAACTTTTATCAATGCACCATAGAAAGCATCCTATCTGGATACATCACGGCTTGGTACAGCAACTGCTTTGCCCAGGACCGCAAGAAACTGCAGAGAGTTGTGGACACAGCTCAGCCTCCCCTCCGTGGACTCTGTCTACACTTCCCGCTGTCTTGGTAAACCAGCCAATGTAATCAAAGATCCCACCCACCCCAGATATTCTCTCTTCTCGCCTCTCCCATCGGACAGAAGATACAAAAGCCTGAAAGCACGTACCACCAGGCTCAAGGACGGCTTCTATCCTGCTGTTACAAGACTATTGAACAGATAAGATGGAATCTTGACCTCACAATCTACCTCGTTATGGCCTTGCACCTTATTGTCTGCCTGCACTGCACTTTCTCTGTAACTGTGACACTTTATTCTGCATTCTGTTATTGTTTTCCCTTGTACTACCTCAATGCACTGATGTGATGAATTGATATGTATGAACTGTATGCAAAACAGTTTTTCACTGTACCCTGGTATAGGTGACAATAATAAACCAATTTACCAGTTTGGTACAGGTGCATTTATTGCCTCAGTTTCAGCAGTGTCCATGAAAATTTCAGAAAACTTCCTTTAGTCAGCGGACATTTTCAGTCAGTAGATCTGAACATGCCTGTGGCAGGGAAACCCTCAGTCACGTCTCCTGTAGTTCACCCTGAGGAACGGTGAGACATTTGGTTTGTACCTTTCCCCCCGTCAGTTTGCTCGGAGGTGCTGAGAGTATCACAGGGGCCACCGGGAGAGGCCGAATCTTCCTCCACCCACCCCAAAAATTACACTGCTTACAGCCACTGATGCGCCTTTCTTGAAAAACTTAAATTCACTTTGAAGGTCCCCATCAAAGGAAGAGGCGGTGCTTTTGTGCTACTGTTTGCAGTGTTGGCAGAGCTTGCAACACCTGCGCCCCACAGAGGTCAGAGGTACCTGCATCTGAATTCTTTTA
This sequence comes from Pristis pectinata, assembly GCF_009764475.1. Lineage (NCBI taxonomy): Eukaryota > Metazoa > Chordata > Chondrichthyes > Rhinopristiformes > Pristidae > Pristis > Pristis pectinata. The sequence goes on from NC_067417.1 coordinate 2,495,411, forward strand.
GCAACTGAAGAGACTGCAGGTGCTGCACAAGTTGATGGGGTGTGTTGGCCTTCATTAGTCGGGGGATTGAGTTCAAGAGCCGTGAGGTGATGTTGCAGCTCTATAGAACTCTGGTCAGGCCACACTTGGAGTATTGTGTTCAGTTCTGGTCGCCTCATTACAGGAAGGATGTGGAAGCTTTAGAGACGGTGCAGAGGAGATTTACCAGGATGCTGCCTGGATTGGAGAGCATGTCTTATGAGGAAAGGTTGAATGAGCTAGGGCTTTTCTCTTTGGAGCGTTGGAGGATGAGAAGCGGCTTGATAGAAGTGTACAAGATCATGAGAGGCACAGATAGAGTGGACAGTCAGCACCTTTTCCCCAGGGCGGCAATGGCCAATACCAGGGGACATCAGTTTAAGGTGAGTGGAGGAAAGTTTAGGGGAGATGTCAGAGGTAGGTTCTTTACACAGAGTGGTGGGTGCCTGGAACGCACTGCCGGGGGTGGTGGTAAAGGCTGATACAACAGGGACATTTAAAAGGCTCTTAGATGGGCACATAGATGTAAGGAAAATGGAGGGTTATGGGCTGTGTAGGAGGGAAGGGTTAAATTAATCGTGGAGTAGGTTTAAATAGGTCGGCTCAACACTGTGGGCTGAAGGGCCTGTACTGTGCTGGACTGTTCTATGTGGAATCAAAAACCAGAGGGCACAGGTTTAAGGTGAGAGGGGAAAGATTTAAAAGAGACCTGAGGGGCAACTTCTTCACACAGAGGGTGGTGCGTACATGGAATGAGCTGCCAGAGGAGGATAAGTACATGAATAGGAAAGGTTTAGAGGGATGTGGGCCAAACGCTGGCAGATGGGACGAGCTTAGATAGGCACCTTGTCGGCATGGACAAGTTGGGCTGAAGGGCCTGTTTCTGTGCTGTGTGACTCTGTGACTCTGTGATACAGGGCAAGGATGTGGTTTCTGAATGACTTTGGTAACTGCAAGGTCTGGAGGTGTATGAGACACCGACAAGGGAGGGAGCTGAGCACTGGGGCCACATGTAGCATCAGGGCCCAGGATGAATCCAGGGTCAACTCCTTCCAGACATCTGGAGAAGTTACCAGGAGCGGAACAGGAGGTGGATCCTGGGATCCGACAGTGGCACAACCAGATGAAAGTAATCGTTATGATTTGTGTTTAGAAATAACTTAACAAAGATATCCTTGGGCATCTGTGCCAGTGTGGGGATGGGAGTGTGGGTGTCAGAGGGCCATTCTGGAACTAAAGGAACCACAGCTGAGGCGTCTCCTGCCCAGACAACCCAACGAAAACAATTCACAGTCAAAGGCACCTTCAGTGAAGCATCTGAGCTTGGCTGCAGTGTCAAATGGGGTCTGACAGTTGGCCAGGTATGGACAGAGTGGGACTGTGGCCAAAGATTCTGTCAGGTACAGGGTTTTAGGAAACATCTCAGAGGAGGAGAGGTTGACGGGATCTCTGGAGGCGATTCCGGGTTTCAGGGCAGCTTCCCAGATGTTTGCCAGTGAAACTCCAGCTCAGCAGTTGGGGCATGGTCTCAGTGAAGCTGGATGTGGGCTGGCCTGTGGTGTGCAAGGACAGGGAAGTAACTTCTAAGAAGACTCTGAGCACCTTGAGTCTCTCCGACAGGAGCACGGAGAGGCTCTCTGTAACCCCCCCACCACACGCCCACATCAGGCACCTCCTGTGCCAGAGTCAGTGGGTCCCACATTAGCCTCACCAGCGCCCCCAGAACTGGAGTGGGAGAGTTATCCTTGACCCTGAGGAGAACAAAGGCTTCAATCTGAACGACCAGGGGATCATGTATCCCTACATCAAATGCTTTTTGAAGGTCCTTTTTCACCACATCAACCAGATTTCTCTCACCAGCCTCATTAGGATAGCGTGGTACTTCCACAGGTGGATCCGCTGCCTCACAGCTCCAGGGTCCCGGTTCAATCCTGACCTCCGGCACTGTCTGTGTGGAGTTTGCATGCTCTCCCTGTGACTGGGTGGGTTTCCCCCGGGTGCTCCGGTTTTCTTGAGATAGGCAGCTTAGGCAGATAACATGGTGAGGAAGGCGTATGGAACGTTGGCCTTCACCAGTCTGGGCACTGAGTACAAGAGCAGGGAGGTGATGCTCCACCTTTATAAACATTGGTCAGACCTCAGCTGGAGCACCGTTTGCAGTCCTGGTCACCTCTCTGTAGGAAGGTGTGATGGAGCCGGAGAGGGGATTCACCAGGATGTTGCCTGGGACGGAACGTTTCAGTAATGAGAGAGTGGAGAGGTCCGTTCTCCCTGGAGGGGAGGGGGGGTTAAGGGGGGACATGACTGAGGTGTATAAAATGATGAGGAGTGTAGGTAGTGTAGACTGCAGGAGACCTTTCCCCAGAGGTAGATACAACCTGAGGACACAGATTTAGTGTAAGGGGGAAGAGAGTTAGGGGGGATCTGAGGGGACCTTGTCCACCCAGAGCACACTGAGTACCTGGAACACTCTGCCTGGGAGACTGGTGGAAGCAGGGTTACTGACAGCATTTAGGAAGTATCTAGGCGAGCACTTGAATTGCCTCGGCAGAGAAGGCGGCGGCCAAGTGCTGCCTGGTGGGATTAGTACAGATGAGTGCCCCGTGTGGACACGGTGTGCCGAATGGACTCTTTCTGTGCTGTTTGACTCCACGATTCTGACCACATCCCAGAGACGTGTGGGTTGGTAGGTTAATTGGCTGCTGTAAATGATCCCTTAGTGACAATAATGGCAAAATAATCAAAGGGGATTTGATGGACAGGTAGCAAATAAATTGTAGGGGTACAGGGAAACAAAGGGGGGGGGTGATGGGACAGCTCTGCTGGGTGCTGGCAAGGACCCGATGGGCTGAAAGGCCTCTTTCTGTGTAAGAGTTTATTTCAGCACAGTTTCCCCCGACAACTCCACGCTGCCTTTAACCAACCTAGACCTGTCCAAAGCTCAGGTAACTCCGCCCCTGATGATGTAAACGTTTCCCAACACAGACAGACGTTGGCTGGGCCTGACCTGACACCCTTTTCTAACTGAGGATACACAGTCCTGCAGGCACCAGCCCCATGAGTGTGGATTGTGACCCATCTCCCCTTCTCTCACCAACCAGGTGCCTTATCCACTGCTCTATGCGATGCTCGTCTTTAAATGACTTTAGCCCATCCAGAACCACAAGAAGTTACATTTGCAGCATCTTCATCCTGAGTAAAGGAAGAAGATTTTTGGAAATAGAATGGGAATTGGTTTATTATTGTCACGTGTACCGAGATACAGTGAGAAACTTTTGTCTGTGTGTCATCCAGACAGACCATTCCGTGCATAAGTACATTGAAGCAGTACAAAAGAAAAACAGAATGCAGGATAAAGTGTCAGGGCTACAGAGAAAGTGCAGTGCAGGCAGACAGTAAGGTGCAAGGGCATAACCAGGTAGATTGTGAGGTCAGGAGTCCATCTTATCACACTAGGGAATCGTCCAATAGTCTTACAACAGCGGGATAGAAGCTGTCCTTGAGCCTGGTGGTACGTGCTTTCAGGCTTTTGTATCTTCTGCCCGATGGGAGGGGGGAGAAGAGAGAATGTCCGGGGTGGGTGGGGTCTTGGATTATATAGGCTGCTTTGCCAAGGTAGCGATAAGTGTAGACAGAGTCCATGGAGGGGAGGCTGGTTTCCATGATGTGCTGGGCTGTGCCCACAGCTCTCTGCAGTTCCTTGTGATCACAGGCAGAGCAGTTACCAAACCAAGCCGTGATACATCCAGATAAGATGCTTTCTATGGTGCATCAATAAAAGTTGGTGAGTGTCAAAGGGTACATGCCAAATTTCTTTTGCCTCCTGAGGAAGTAGAGGTGCTGGTGAGCTTTCTTGGCCATGGCGTTGACGTGGTTGGACCAGGACAGGCTGTTGGTGATGTTCACTCCCAGGAACTTGAAGCTCTCAACCCTCTCGACCTCAGCACCATTGATGTAGACGGGTACATGTACACCGCCCCCCCCCCCCTTCCTGAAGTCAATGACCAGCTCTTTTGTTTTGCTGACATTGAGGGAAAGGTTGTTGTCATGACACCATTCCACTAAGCTCTCCATCTCCTTCCTGTACTCTGACTCATTGTTATTTGAGATTCTGCCCACTACAGTGGTGTCGTCTGCAAACTTGTAGATGGAGTTAGAGCAGAATCTGGCCACACAGTCCTGAGTGTATAGGGAGTAGAGTAGAGGGCTGAGGACACAGCCTTGTGGGGCACCAGTGTTGAGAATAATCGTGCTGGAGGTATTGCTGCCTATCCTCACTGATTGCGGTCTGTTGGTCAGGAAGTCAAGGATCCAGTTACAGAGAGAGGTGTTGAGTCCCTGCCTGTTCATGTGTCTGTCTAAATGCCTCTTAAGTGCCACGATCGTATCTGTCTCCACCACCCCAGGCAGCCTGTTCCAGGCACCCACCACCCTGTGTAAAAAAAGTTGCCCCACACATCTCCCTCCCTCACCTTAAACCTCTGCCCTCCAGTAATTGACATTTCCTCCCTGGGGAAAAATACCCTGCCTGTCTGCCCTATCTGTGCCTCTCATATTTTATAAACCTCAATCAGGTCTCCCCTCAGCCACCGACGCTCCAGAGAAAACAACCCAAGTCTGTCCAACCTCTCCTTATAGCTCATGCCCTCCTAATCCAGGCAGCATCCTGGTGACGCTCTTCTGCACCCTCTCCAAAGCCTCCACATCCTCCTGTAACGGGGCGACCAGAACTGCACACAATACTCCAAATGCGGCCTAACCAAAGTTTTATACAGCTCAACATGACTTATAAGATACCTTTATTACTCACATGTACATTGAAACACACAGTGAGATGCATCTTTTGCGTAGAGTGTTCTGGGGGCAGCCCGCAAGTGTCGCCACACTTCCGGCACCAACATAGCATGCCCACAACTTCCTAACCCGTACGTCTTTGGAATGTGGGAGGAAACCGGAGCACCCGGATGAAACTCACGCAGACACGGAGAGAATGTACAAGCTCCTTACAGACAGCGGCCGATGAAGGCGAGCATGCCATGCGCCTTCTTTACTACCCTATCTACTTGTGTTGCTGCTTCCAAACTGTGGACTTGGACCCCAAGGTCCCTCTGTGATCATGTCTAAGGCAGGGAGTTTGGTTGAGGAGCCGTAGCGGTTAGCGTAACGCTATTACAGCGCCAGCGAGCCGGGTTCGATTCCCGTCGCTGTCTGGTAAGGAGCTTGTACGTTCTCCCGTGTCTGCGTGGGTTTCATCCGGGTGCTCCGGTTTCCTCCCACATTCCAAAGACGTACAGGTAGGTTAATTTGGGTTTAAAATGGGTGGCGCGGACTCGTTGGGCCGGAAGGGCCTGTTACCACGCTGTAAATAAAATTTTAAAAAATTAAAAAAAAGTTTGGATCAAAACAGAAGGGTCCTGGGTGTGGGTGCAGGAGCTTGTGCCTTGACGTTCACCCTGGTAACCCTGTAGGCACGGCAGCATAGCGGTTATCGTAATGCTATTACAGCTCCAGCGACCCGGGTTCAATCCAGCCACTGTCTGTAAGGAGTTTGTACGTTCTCCCAGTGTCTGTGTGGGTCTCCTCTGGGTGCTCCGGGTTCCTCCCACATTCCAAAGACGTACGGGTTAGGAAGTTGTGGGCATGCTATGTTGGCGCCGGAAGTGTGGCGACACTTGCGGGCTGCCCCCAGAACACTCTACACAAATGATGCATCTCACTGTGTGTTTCAATGTACATGTGACTGATGAAGATCTTATCTTCTTGTTGTTGTTTCAGTGGAAGGGGTCAGGAGTCAGGAGTCACTGCCTGGTTCTGTTGTGCTCATTCGCTGGTACAAAGACTGATCCTCCAATAAAACATCCCCACTGAAGGCCAACAACACCCAGCCAATGTCAGGACAAGACATCTTTATTAGTCACATGGCAGTGTCTGATACAACGATGTATCCAAAGTTGTACCACATGGTACTCACAGCTCTTAAAGGTGTACACACACTCAATATACCACCCTGCTGTCCCTTTAAGAAAGTAACAAAACCCACATATATTAATTTATCCTATCAATTAACTATTTATGCAAGTAACTCATTCTTTACAGAACACACATACGCACAATATATGCACAATATATTAGTTGACTACGAAGTTAACTAAACATAAATCTACTTTTCTATTCATTCCAACTCCAACGCTGTTGTGAAACAGATTCTAGGTCTCGAAGGACAAGGACTCTGAACACAGTCTTAGAGTTAAATGATTTATTTACAAAGACAAATGCGGGGACCAGGTAACGGGGGCGACACACACATGCGCACACCGGTGATAGCGAGCGTGGGGAAATCACAACAAAGGTCAGACACACACAAAACGTACTGGGTACAGACAATCAAGGAAAAGCAACACGATACCCGCCACCCCTTGACTCAGTGCAGGCTTGGCTCTACGCTACCGGGAATACCAACTAGAACACTCCTAACCCTATTGAAGTGCACACCTTACCGACGATCTCTCCAGCGCCGTTCCACAGTTCCTTGGAGCAATCAAAGAGAGCGAACCAGGCACATGTGGCACTCTTTATAGTGCTGGAGGGCTGGGGGGTCTGGCCCAGGTAGTTCAAACAGGCCAATGGCCCGAGGCCAAGTGCAAGGGTGCCTAAAGGGGCCAATGGTCAAGTGTGTGCTGATGGGTGGCGTGGAGCCAAACCTTGATTGACAGTGGTGTATCTTTCGACCAGGTAATGGGCAGTGCTGTCACGTGACAGCCACGACCCTCCACAATACAAACACTACAACCGAAGGGCCTGACTGTGCTGTAATGTTCTGTGTAACAAGACATTCAGCAACATTTGAGTTGATCTTCCATGCTGGGAGGTAATCGCTGACCTGAAACGTTTGCACTGTTTCTCTCTCCACAGATGCTGCCCAACTTGCTGAGTGTTTTGAACATTTTCTATTTTATTTCAGATTTGCAGAATTTGCAGTGTTCAACTTTTCGATCTCAGCAGCCTCTCTGTGGCTGATGATGTACCATCCATCAGAGGTCAGCACTGAGCAGGCAGGACTACTGGAGGAACTCAGCGGGTCAGGAGGGAGAAGGATGTTCGAGACCCTGCAAGTTGGTCCTTGGGTCTGGTAATCCCCTGTAGGTGGTGTAACAGCACAGGAAGAGGCCATGGCCAAGGTCCTCTGTCCAATTTGTCTGCAGACACAAGAGACTGCAGATGCTGCCTGACCTGCTGAGTTTGGTGTCTCCCTGCTGCTGTTGTATCCACTGCTTCACCCACCTGCTCTACAGTCTCTGCACCATTCTGCTGTCTGCCGCTTGTCATATTTAAGATAAGATTTCTTTATTAGTCACACGTACATCGAAACACACAGTGAAATGCATCCTTTGCGTAGAGTGTTCTGGGGGCAGCCCGCAAGTGTCGCCACACTTCCGGCGCCAACATAGCATGCCCACAACTTCCTAACCCGTACGTCTTTGGAATGTGGGAGGAAACCGGAGCACCCGGAGGAAATCCATGCAGACACGGGGAGAACGTACAAGCTCCTTACAGACAGTGGCCGGAATTGAACCTGGGTCGCCGGCTCTGTAATAGCGTTACGCTAACCGCTACACTACCGTACATGTACACTGTTTACTCTGTGAGCAAGGAATTTCATTGCATCCTGGTGTACGTGACAATAAACTAATCTGAAACATATTTGCTTTCTCTCTTTCGCAGTTCTGACAAAGGGTCTTTGATCTGAAACATTGACTCTGCCTCCCTCTCCACAGGTGCTGCCTGACCTGCTGAGTGTGTCCAGTGGTTTCTGTTCTAATTTCAGGTTTCTAGCACCTGCAGTTGTTTTGATGAAGATCTCACCCTCTCTCTCCATGGAATGAACGAGGAGGGCTTGGCTTGTGGAGATGAATGGGGCTACACATCCACCTGACCTCCCCCGTCAACAAGAGACGCAATGGAAGCAATGTGCAGTGTTGGAAGGAATCCCACCCGGAGCTTCCCGTTCCTGGGGCGGTCGTGTCTCAGCTTCACATCTGGGCTTTAGGGTGTTGGTGACACCTCTGCCTTTCCCTTCTCTGGTTACTGGCCACTGACACCAACCTTCGAACCAAGGCTCGCTGCACCCCCTGTAGAAACGTTCACTGGCTTCACACCTGCATCGCACTGTGGCTGCTGAGCATGTCCTCCAGGATTCTCCACCGTATGTGGCAGACAAGAGATCATCCTGGTTACACAAGGAAGGATCCAGTCCGTGCAAGAGTTCATCCACCATCACAGTGCACTGTACACACTGTGTGTGTTGCACACTCACTGTGCACTGTACACTCCATGTGTGTTGTACACTATGTGCTTTGTACAGTGTGTCGTACACTAGCCGCACATGTACTCTCACTGTGTGCAGGGCAGGTCATGTCTTACTAACGACTGAGTTTTTCGAGGAGGTGACGAGGGTGATTGATGAAGGTAGAGCTGTGGATGTTGTCTATGTGAATTTTTGTAAGGCTTTCAACAAGGTCCCTCATTGTCGGCTCAACCAGAAGATTAAGATTCAGGGGATCGACGGTGACTTGGCTGTTTGGATTCAGAGTTGGCTTGCCCACAGAAGACAGAGGGTGGTGGTCGATGGGACTTATTCTGGCTGGAGGTCTGTGACGGGTGGTATACTGGGCAATTACTGCCCTTTGCACATCCCTCATTTTAATAACATTGTGAGAGGCATAGACAGGGTAGACAGTCAGAATCTTTTCGCCAAGGGAGAAGTGTCAAACACCAGAGGGCATGTATTTAAAGTGAGAGGGGGAAAGTTTAAAGGCGATGTGCGGGGCAAGTTTTTACACAGAGAGTGGTGGGTGCCTGGAATGCACTGCCAGGGGTGAGGGTGGAGGCAGATATGATATAGAGGGGTTTAAGGGGCTCTGAGATAGGCACATGGATGTGCAGGGAATGGAGGGATACGGACCACGTGTAGACAGAAGGGATGAGGTGTCATCAGCTCAATTAGTTCAGCACAACATGGTGGGCTGAAGGGCCTGTTCCTGTTCTGTACTGTTCTAGGTTCTGTGTGTGTTGTACACCCACTGTGCTTGTGCACACTACCCTCACTCTCTGCTCCCACACCTATCCATGTATTGTGTTATCCACATGAAGTCTGTGCATCGGCACCTAGTGAATAACAAGGACTTGGTGCACTGATTCACGTCTCCTTGTGTGTGTCCTGGTATCACCTGCCCATCCACTCTCCTCCCTCACTCATAATCTTTGAGGTGAATGAAAACGCCGGCCAGCTCATTCCCACCTTGTTCGTGCTCCACGCCTGACTGGTGAATTCGAATGTTGTTCAGCTGGTTCCAATCCAGTGCTGGTCTGAACTTCACCTGAGCTGCACTTGGCCTGTAATAGCTCCCAGGCCCACCAGGTGGCAGTGTCTGCCAACAGCAAGGCCTGGGTGCTGGGGAGCTGGGAGCAGGGTGGATTGTAATCACCTCCTTACATAACCTTATCTGCTGGGCTGGCTCACACCCACAAAACTTTATTTATTTATTTATTTGACTATTTTGGAGGGAATCTGAGAGTTGCAACGATCGATCTGCTGGAGGAACTCAGCCGGTCGAGCGGCATCTGTGGGGGCAGAGGAATTGTCGACGTTTTGGGTCCTGATGCAGGGCTTCGACCAAAAACATCGACTGTTCCTCTCCCCCCCACAGATGCTGCTCGACCCGCTGAGTTCCTCCAGCAGATTTCAGCATGTGCCACGTCTGTTGTCTCCTCTGAGGGTGGACTGGATTAATGGGAGCCTGCAGTCACACCCAGGACAGACTGGGAGAGGGTGACAGACTTCTCTTCCTCTGGGACATTCGTGAACCAGATGTGTTTTACAACAATCCAGTGGTTTCACGGACACCATTAGTAACTCCAGCCTTATGCTCCAGATTGATTTGGTGACTTGAATTCCTCAGCAGCTGTGGTGAGTGCTCTCCACATCAGGACAGCTGTTGGGTTCTAGTCCAGGGCATTAACCGCTGTACCCCTGTACCCTGCCCAAGCCAAGGCTCAGAGTCCTGCCCTACCTGGGGGGCACCTCCTCCTCCATCCCAGGGGTTCACCGGCAGCAGCCCACCATTTACAAGTTGTTTCCCATCACAAGCTATTTAATTTACCACAAAACTGTCTGCGGTCTCCAGTGTAGGTTTTTTCAGAGACATTCCCACGTGCAACCTATGTACAATTTGTTAGTTTAAGTTTATGCTAATTTATATTTGTCCTCATCTTGTACTGTACCGAGCTGCTGCTGCAAAAAGCCAATTTTCATGGCACTTATACCCAGGGGATGTGTGCTTCCACATCCTTCCTATAATGAGGCTACCAGAACTGGACACAGTACTCCAAGTGTGGTCTAACCAGAGTTTTGTAAAGCTGCATCATTACCTCGCGGCTCTTAAACTCGATCCCACGACTTATGAAAGCTAACATCCTATAAGCTTTCTTCACTACCCCATCCACCTGTGAGGTCCACCTATGTTCTAGTTACCTAGAACAAGGAGGCAGAAGTTTTGATTAAGATGGTTATTATTGTGACAAAGGCATTTCCAGTGGTTATTACAATTAGATGACTGCTCCTAAACACACAGGAAACACTTTCCAATTAACGTACAGTGAAATGTTCCATCGCCCTGCTTCTGGGGGTTTACACTGGTGATCACACTGTGTGCTTCAGCTGACAATGACAGGACAGAGAGTGCAGAGTCTCCACCACTCCAGGCAGGCATTCGAAGGGGCAGTGATGATGTCCCTACCCACTGATGTGTGGTTCAGGTGGGGACATCATCCTCCGGTCCATGCTGAGCTCAGTGCCTCAGTACTGGATGCCTGTCTCGGTGTGTCCCTGGGAACAGTCTGGAGATCAGAGCCCTCTGTTACACAGCTGCTCAGGATGAACCTCGAGAAGGACCCTTGCATTCTTCTCCACACCTTTGGAAACGCACAGTCCTCAAAGAGGCGGGCGATCATCTCATCCTCATCGCAGCTGTCCCGAGGGCAGTGTGTGTTGTGGGTGAGGTCCTGACTGTACAGGAAGGATCTGACCGGGAGGGTCTCTCTCATCACCAGTCAAGCGAGGTCTTGGTTCTTGTTGGTGAGTTCTGGCGATAAGGAATTCTTCTAAATGGTTTGGACAGTCTGCTCAGGGAACCACCCCACAGGATCCACGGTGTCCGTCTCCCACAGGGCCTGCAGGACGTTCCGTGCTGACCACTGACTGATGGACTTGTGGCAAGGTGCATCTGGACGGTGCCTTGTGTGGCAACGAGGCCAGGCCCATTGCCCTCCTGAGGGACTGCCCCAAGGAGGGGTGGGAAGAGCTGTTGTTATCTGTCCCGGTTTGTCCGCAATGGACACATGGATGCACACCCAGACAGGCACTGGGTGTGGAGAGAGAAACAGGGTCAACATCTCAAGTGGATCTCTGTTCTGATGACTGGTCACCAACCTTAAGTGTTATCTGTTTCCTTTCTACAGCTTCACAATCAAAGTCAAGTTCATTGTCATCTGCACAAGTGCATGTCAGAATCAGAATCAGAGTCAGGTTTATTATTGCTGACATATATGACGTGAAATTTGTTTTGTGGCAGCAGTACAGTGAAAAGACATAAAATTACTTTAAATTACAAAATAAATAAATAGTGCAAAAAGAAGGAATAACGAGGTAATGTTCATGGGTTCATGGACCGTTCAGAAATCTGATGGCGGAGGGGAAGAAGCTGTTCCTGAATCGTTGAGTGTGGGTCTTCAGGCTCCTGTACCTCCTCCCCGATGGTAGTAATGTGAAGAGGGCATGTCCCAGATGGTGAGGGTCCTTAGTGATGGTGCTGCCTTCTTGAGGCACCGCCTCTGAGTGTCAGATAAACAGCATTCACAAGAAAAACATAAATCATACATAATTTTTATGAGAAGGAACACAATTAGAACAAAAAACACAGAAGTCCATTTTAGTGCAAAGTGATGAGAAACAGGCAGAACACTTAGAACTCTAGAAGAAGGAATTAGTCTGGGCAGACTGAGAGGTACATGATGGGGCGGCTGCTCACTGGTAGCAGTGATGGGAATGACTGATGAGGTAGATCGGGAGTTGCTGGGCCAGGAAGTTAACGTGGGAAAGTGGTCACAAACAGGAGAGGTCACACCCAGCACTGCCACAAAGACCAGGCGAGGGCAGGCTCAGAACCCTCAGCCACTCACCACCATCCATAAACCCTTCACCCCAGGGGAAGAGTGTTCTGTCCGAGCTGCCTTCTGGCAATGCAGAACTTTGGTGTAGGTTAGAAAAAATGATCAAAATCTACCAGATGCACCACAAAGACACACACGTGTTGGTTAAAGCTAAAATGCTTTGGAGAGGGTGCATAAGAGGTTCACCAGGATTCTGCCTGGATTAGAGGGCATGTGCTATCAGGAGGGGCTGGACAAACCTGGGCTGTTTTCTCTGGAGCAACGGAGGCTGAGGGGTGATCTGTTGGAAGTGTATAAAATTATGAGGGGCAATAGATAGGGTGGACAAGCAATATCTTTTTCCCATTATTGAGTGATCCAATACCAAAGGGCATGCATTTAAGGTGAGAGGGGGTAGGTTCAGAACAGACGTGAGGGGTATGTTTTTTTACTGGGAGAGTGGTGGATGCCTGGAATGTGTTGCCTGATAGGGTGGTGGAGGCAAATTCATTGGGGGCTTGGATGGGCACCTGAATGAGAGGAAAGTAGAGGGTTATGGGCATTCTACAGGGATTAGCTATGTCGGCACAACATTGTGGGCCAAAGGGCCTGTTCTATGCTGTACTGTTCTATGTTCTGCTCTATGATACACAACATGCGTTGTACAGTCACAGAGTTACAGGGTTACATAGCACAGAGCGAGGTCCTTCTGCCCATCACATCCCTGCTGACCTTCAAGCACTCAACTGCACTAATCCCATTTACCTGCATCAGGTCCACAGCTTTCTACACCTTGGCAATTCTCGTCCTTGTCTAGACAACTCCTGCATGTTGTGACTGTCTCTGCCTTCTCCCTCAGGCAGTGCGTTCCAAATTCCAACCCCCTCTGGGTGAGAACATGTCCCCTCAGAAACCTCCTACTGCTCACCTTAAACCTTAGACACCCCACCATGGGGAATTGTTTCACTCTGTCCCCTACCTATACCCCTCTCTCCACATTGCTGCCTGACCCGCTGAGTGTCTCCAGCATTTTCTGTTCTTTCAGATTTGCAGCAGATGCGTTTTCTAATGGGGATTCAGCCAAAGCCACTGCTCTGCCCACAGGCGGAGGCATCCACCAGGTTCCTCACCTGCGGGCCCCAAGGGTAGGCACAGCAGTGTAGCGGTTAGCGTAACACTATCACAGTGCCAGTGACCTGGGTTCAATTCCAGCTGCTGTCTGTAGGGAGTTTGTACGTTCTCCCCGTGTCTGCGTGGGTTTCCTCCGGGTGCTCCGGTTTCCTCCCACATTCCAAAGACGTACGGGTTAGGAAGTTGTGGGCATGCTATGTTGGCGCCGGAAGCGTGGCGACACTTGCGGGCTGCCCCCAGAACACTCTACGCAAAAGATGCATTTCACTGTGTGTTTCGATGTACATGTGACTAATATTTAAATAGATAGACTCCTCCATTCCCTGCATGTTCATGTGTCTGTCTAAAGCCTCTTAAATGTCACTATCGTATCTGCTTCCACCACCACCCCTGGCAGTGTGTTCCAGGCACCCAGTGCTCTCTGTGTAAAAAAAACTTGCTATGTATTGGTATTGGTATTGGTTTATTATTGTCACTTGTACTGAGGTACAGTGAAAAACTTGCCTTGCTTACTGATCGTACAGGTGAATTCATTGCACAATGTGGTTACATTGAGTCAGTACAGAGTGCATTGATGTAGTACAGGTAAAAACAATAACAGTACAGAGTAAAGTGTCACAGCTACAGAGAAAGTGCAGTGCAATAAGGTGCAAGGTCACAACAAGGTAGATCGTGAGGTCAGAGTCCATCTCATTGTATAAGGGAACTGTTCAATAGTCTTATCACCATGGGGTAGAAGCTGTCCTTAAGTAATTCTCCTTTAATGAAGAATACAATAAATTTGGTATCGCCGAAGGCATGGAGAAATCTCTTCGATAGCTTCAGTGTAGTTAGTGACAGGACTTGAGAGGGGTGTCCATTGGGTTATCAGGAGTGGATACTCAGCCTACTGAATGGATCTTGAAGCAAGCTGAATAAGAGCTGGATTGGACCCGGTGGTTCTGGTTTGGCTAGCATAAAAGTGATGGGCCAAATGTTTTGCCATAAATTTCCACAAACTTCTCATTATGGTTTAAGTTCATGGTTTCTTTTGTTTTAATGGGACGTCATGTTGCAACTGTACAAGGTGTTGGTGAGACTGCACTTGGAGTATTGTGTGCAGTTCCGGTCGCCCAGCTGTAGAAAGGATGGTGTTAAACTGGAGAGGGGGCAGAAAAGACTCACAGGGATTTTACCGGAACTGTAGGGCTTGCATTATCAGAAGCTGGATAGGCTGGGAATGTTTTCCCTGGAACGTAGGAGGCTGAGGGGTGAACATAGAAATTTATAAAATCATGAGGGTATGCACAGGGTGAATGCACACAGACTTTTTCCCAGGGTTGGGGAGTCTACAACTAGAGGGCATAGGCTTAAGGTGGGAGAGGAAATAGGGAAGGGGACCCGAGGGGCAAATTTTTCTCATGGGCGTGGTGAAGGGTCTTGACCCAAAACATTGACTGTCCCCTTCCCTCCATAGATGCTGTCTGATGCGTTGAGTTCTTCCAGCATTTTGTGTGTTGCTCCAGATTCCGGCACCTGCAATCTCTTGTATCTCCAAGATTTAAATGGGGAACTAAAGGGATAATTTTTCACACAGAGGGTGGTGGGTGTGTGGAACGAGCTGCCAGAGGAAGTGGTAGAGGTGGGTACAATTACAACATTTAAAAATCATTTGGACGGGTTCATGGATGGGAAATGTTTAGAGGGATGTGGGCCACACGCAGATGAAGATAAGGTTTCTTTATTAGTCACATGTACATCGAAACACACAGTGAGATGCATCTTTTGCGTCGAGTGTTCTGGGGGCAGCCCGCAAGTGTCGCCACGCTTCCGGCGCCAACATAGCATGCCCACAACTCCCTAACCTGTACGTCTTTGGAATGTGGGAGGAAACCAGAGCACCCGGAGGAAACCCACGCAGACACGGGGAGAACGTACAAACTGGTTTCCTTCATGTGATCCGGTTTCCTCCCACATTCCAAAGACGTACGGGTTAGGAAGTTGTGGGCATACTATGTTGGTGCCGGAAGCGTGGCGACACTTGCGGGCTGCCCCCAGAACACTCTACGCAAAAAGATGCATTTCACTGTGTGTTTCGATGTACATGTGACTGATAAAGACGTCTTGTCTTGTCTTGTCTTGTCCTTACAGACAGCGGTGGGAATTGAAATGGGACTAGCTCAGGTCAGCAAGTTGTTCGGCATGGAGGAGATGGGCTGAAGGGCCTGTTTCTGTGATGTATAACTCCGTGGCTCTCATAACTTCTGTTGAATCAATATCTTGGGGACAGATGTCATCGGGTCGACCTCAGGCACCTCCTGCGGCAGAGTCTGTGGTCCCGACATTGACCTCATCAACCACATCAAAACCCAGAGATCTGAGTGGGAGGCAAATCATCCTGGGCTGCCTGAGGGGAACCAAGCTGCGCTGTGCAGCCTGGACAGGCATCTCCTCTGCTGCTTTTACTGTCGTCCAAATTGAAGCGCCCCCTTTAAGGAGGCTGTGGAGCCTGCCCCTTTAATGGGACCCAGCCCACTGGACTACAACCCCCAGAATGCACCGCGCCACACGGTCCTTCGGGGATACTAAACTATTCGTTAAGGTATGAAGGTAATGTTCGAAATTTTATATCAGTGGCGATGAAAAATGTGGATTAGAAGTGAGAAGGAGGAGATAACTGGGATTCTCCCCGTTTAAAACATTTTTATTTGGAAAAGAAAAATAGCTTCGCATCTGCTGACGTCACTTCCTGTGTAGTACCGGGCGGGTCCATGTGGTTGGGCCGGTGCGGGGGTGTCGCCCGTCACTGGGGGCGCCGATCGCGCCGCTGTGTCTGTTTTCCGACCCTATCACACCCAGAGCAATAACATAACGGGTAATAAACGTGTTATATATAACTGTGTGGAACCTTATGGCAGGGAACCTAACTACGTGGCAGTGGGTGAGCATTGATTCCCCCCTCCTCCTCAGTTGGGAGGGTGAGCCGGCCGGCGTCCGGTCCGGGCGCGCCCCCGGCGGCGGTGGCGGCGGCGCGCGCGCGGGAGCGACAGGCGCGCGACCCGGGCGCCTCCTCCCCCCTCCCCGAGCCGTCGCCAACCGCCCGCCCGCCCGTCAGCAGCCGAGCTCGGCCCCGGGGCCGCGCAGCGCCGACCGCCCGAGCCCAGGGAACGGCCCGGGGGGGCGCCGGGCACCGGGGGAGGGGAGGGGAGGGGAGGGGGAGCGCGGCGGCGGGGCGCAGGGGAGCGGGGCCGCCGGTGCCCCGGACCGGGGTGGGGGGGGGGGGGATTGCGGGTGCCCAGCACAGGAGAGAGGTGGGCGCCTGCGGCTGTACGGTGGAGGGAGTGCGGGTGCCTGAGAGCGAGGGGGGTTCCTGCCTCGGGGGGTGGGGATGCCCGGCTTGTATGGTTGGGGTGAAGGTGGTAGGGGAGGGGGGTTGGTGGGTGAGGGGGTGCTGGAGGTGGGGGAGTGGGGAGGGGTCTTGGTGGGTAGGTGGGTGCTGGAGGTGGGTGGGTGGGGGGGTTGGGGGTGTGTGGGTGGGGAGGGTGGGGGGGTTGGGGGTGTGTGGGTGGGGAGGGTGGGGGGGTTGGGGGTGTGTGGGTGGGGAGGGTGGGGGGTTGGGGGTGGGTGAGGAGGGTGGGGGGGTTGGGGGTGTGGTGGGTGAGGAGGGTGGGGGGGTGTGTGGGTGAGGAGGGTGGGGGTGTGTGGGTGAGGAGGGTGGGGGGGTTGGGGGTGTGTGGGTGAGGAGGGTGGGGGGGTGTGTGGGTGAGGAGGGTGGGGGTGTGTGGGTGAGGAGGGTGGGGGGGTGGGGAGGGTGGGGGTTGGGGGTGTGTGGGTGGGGGGGTTGGGGGTGTGTGAGTGGGGGGGTTGGGGGTGGGTGGGGAGGGTGGGGGTTGGGGGTGTGTGAGTGGGGAGGGTGGGGGTTGGGGGTGGGCGGGTAGAGGGGGAGGGAAAGGGGGTGTGCAGGAGTGGTTCATTGGGGGGGTGGGTGAGTGCAGATCCTTGGGTCTGAGGGGATTGGGGGAATGTTGTGTGCCCAGGGCCCGGCAGGGGTTGCTGGTGTCTGGAATGGGGGGTCGGTGTGTGCTTGTGTTCAGCACGGTCAGGGCTGGCGAGGGGTTGTGTGCCCCTGGGTTGGGGGTGTGGGGGAGGGGGAGTGTGCGTGCCCTAGATTGGGCAGGGTGTAGGGTGGTGCGTGTTGGTGTAAGGGGTGCTTTATTGCTCTGAGTGTAATATGGCTTGGAAAACAGAAATAGCAGCACAATCGGTGTAGGGTGGATGATTCTGGGCAGATTTTGAGGTGAGCTGTCCATTCACTGATGAGTACCGGTCATGGGGGAGGTGATGTGGGGTGATGGAAGGTTCAGGGTCACGTAAGTTCTGGGGAACCCACGGCTTCCCCACCGTCTGCTCTGGTAACTTGGTGCAGGAAGTGGCCCTATGCTGATCCTTTCACGGCTCTGTTGTGGGAGCAGGTGTAGGGAAGGCGCAAATCTGAAATATAATCGTACCCTGAATGAAATGATGTACTGAGGCTGTTTGTTTAGAAAGCGTCATTCATTAACAGACCCGAGGGTTGGTGTTAATTGAATGAAGCTGAATTGAATATGTGTTGGCGTTGATATCATTTCTTGATATATCAGGTGACGAAGGGATTCCTGCCCCTCTGGTAACTGAGTAATTCTTACTTCTACTGTGGGGTAGGAAGACAGGACAACAACAAAATGTGGTTGAGGTTTATTTTACCCTTTGGTGTAAATCAAATGAGTGTTTTCATGGAGCTGCTTTTTTCTAAGCTTTCTTTATTGATCTGTAGTCTGAATCAGATTTCAAATTACCTACTTTACAATTCCTAAAATCAAAAATCACAGACCATTCTCATTCCATTCTTTGTTTGAGGTTAGATATCTACTGCCGTTACTTGCTGAGGTTTTTCTGTTGTATGATTGGTCATTTATAATATTAATGTGGAACAGTTGTATGAAATAATATTGATTGTGGAGGCTTTTCTCTGAACACTGAGTCTTCCCTTGGGTATGATTTTATTGCGATGCTGTGGAATGCTGTTGTGGTTTGTAGTGGCTTGTGAGCATTCTTGGGGTGTGATCTCATGAGGTGTAGATTTTCGTTGCTTTGAGAACAGTCCTTGTTTAGTGATGAATTGACGACAACCTGCCATCCTAACCCCAACCCCCTGCAGATTTTAAGATTCCAGTTGCACTTCCTTGGTTTAGAAGATAGAGTAGGGAACTGGCAGAGTGTTACAGATATGGAGTCCAGAACAAGAGGATGAATCAGCGTTCAAGATTCTTGTGGGGTTTGATAAGGTAGAGGCGAGGAGGATGTTTCACTTGCCTAAGGAGTCTAGAACTAAGGGTCACAGTCTCAAAGTGAAATGTCAGCCAGTTAGAGCAACAAACGTTGAGAGTCCTGATGCAGGGTTTCGACCTGAAGTGTTGACGATTCCCTTCCTCCCACAGATGCTGCTCAACCCGCTGAGTTCCTCCAGCAGATTGTCTGTTGCTGCCGATTCCAGCATCTGTCGTCTCTTTGGTCAGTCATTTACGACTGGAATGAGATACTTGTTCCCTCAGGGTGGTGAATCTTTGGAACTCTCTACTTTGGAGGGCTGTGGAGACTCACTCATTGAGTTCATTCATAATTGGTGGACTTCTGGATAGTAGTGGAATTTTGGGATATGGGATAGGGTGGGGAAAATGTTGAGATAGAAAATCCACCATGGTCTTGTTGAATGGCAGAACAGGCTCAAGGGGTGGGGTGGGTTGCTCCTGCTCGCAGTGTCAGGGCTTGACTATTCGGGAGTGAAATCAGGAAGCGTTTCTTCACAGTGATTGAAATCTGGAACACTCCCCAAAAGTCTGCAGGTGCTGGGGTTTGTTACAGCTTGAAAACAGAGGGATGGACTGCTTTTGGGAAAGGATATCAGGAGCTGTGTGTTTCAGTCCTGTTCAATGTCCCTCTTACTAATGTTTGGAGAATTGTGTGTTGCTTGGAGTCTGCAGCATATTTGCCTAATGTAGGTAAAATCTGTGAGGCAATACAGGATGAAATCAGAGATACGTGAGAGTCCCCATTTTGAGCTTTAGGTTTTTGCAATGTGACAGCGCTCTATTAGAGTGTAAGTCATCCTCTGACACGAGGTTGTCATTTTGTTGGTCAGAGACGAGCTTCCCTGAAGGGCTCTCTTCCACAAGAGGCCCAATGCTTTGAGTCTGACTCCATTGATTATCGGGATCCTGTGCAAACACCTATTGGGTGTTCCCATGAATACGGTGTGCCCTGGAGCCCAGGTGTTCGTGTCTGAGTGCTTCATGAGTCCCTTCTGGTGAGAGGTCATTTTTTGTCTCCACTGTTTCAGCCACACATTTTGTGAGAACCCATCTTTCAGAGGACATGAAGAATTTGTTCATTGGGTGCCAGGGGAAAGAAAAATGAGAACCTGAGGCCATCTAACACTCTGTTGCCCATGTCCTGTTCACCCATTGCCCCTTAACATGCTGATAGCCTTTGGCTCCCAGAATGGCAATACATTGCCTTTTGCACATCCCTCCATTATAATAAAATTATGAGAGGCATAGGGTAGACAGACAGAATCTTTTTCCCAGGGGAGAAGTCTCTACTAGAGGATGTGCATTTAAGGTGAGACAGGGAAAGTTTGAAGATGTGCGGGGCAAGTTTTTTTTTAACACGGTGTGTGGCTGGAACGGGATATGGATCATCTGCAGGCAGAAGAGAGTTTAATTCGGCATAGTGTTTGGCACAGACATCATGAGCCAGAGGGCCTGTTCCTGTGCTGCACTGTGCCCAGTCGTCATGACTGTACCTTCAGCTGTCACATTCCATCCTCAAATTTCTGTACCACCACCTCCTTTGAGGTGATCCATAAACCCTAACCTTGTGTCAATATGCCTTGGCATTAAAGGCATGTGTAGAGACATTGTTATGTTTAGTGTGGAAGAGAACCTCAGTTAAGTGGGTACTGTCCTTTGTGTATGGAAAGTAGGGGGCAGGACTGATGCCAGTTCCTGTGTTTGAGTGATTTAGCAGTGTATTTGCCATTCTCACAATGGAAAGTTTTGCAAATAAATTCCAAACCTCATAAAAAAAACCTTGGAATATTGTTGAACAGGACACTGTCTTTGCCCTAGCATGCTCTGCAGGAGAGTTGCATGAAAGGAGATGTGTGCTGTTAATAGTGTCCAGCATTGCTCCTTGAAGTATGACGTTGGCAGCATTACTGAAGGCATTTAAATTTTGAGGGCAGATTGCTGTAGGAAAAATGCTACTCAAGCCAGTTCTCTAACAGCAGCCTCTTGTATCGTGATTCAGTGTTGATGAGGAGCTACCTGTGGCTTAGCTGGTAGTATTGCTGCCTTTCACACAAGGTTGTTGGTTCAGGTTCTGCTGCAGAAACCCGAGATACAAAAACCTCAGCTGACACTTTAGGTGAATACTGAGGGAGTACTGCACTGTCAGAGATGCCATTTTTCGGATGTGTAGTTAAAATAAATGTTCAGAGTTAACATTTCAGATTGATGGTCTTAACTCTATTCCTTGCTTGGATGCTGCCTGACCTCAGAGTCCTAGAGTTACAGAGCACAGAAGCAGGCCCTTCGGCCCAATTCACCCGTGCTAACCAAATTGCCTTCCTGAGCTAGTCTCAGTTGCCTGTGTTCGGCCCACATCCCACTAAACCTTTCCTATCCGTGTACCTGTCCAAGTGTCTTTTAAACGTTGTAATTGTACCCACCTCCACCACTTCCTCTGGCAGCTCGTTCCAAACACCCACCACCCTCTGCATGAAAAGCTTGCTCCTCAGGTCCCCTTTAAATCTTTCCTCTCTTGCCTTAAACCTGTGCCCTCTAGTTTTGGGTGGGGGTGGTGGTTTGCTGAAAGATTGAGACCATTCACCTTATCTACCTCCCTAATGATCTTCTAAACCTCCAGCTTTCCTCCTATGCTCCACCTGCTGAGTATTTCTAGAATGTTCTGTTTGTTTCAGATTTCCAGTTTTTTTTCAAAGAGCTGTCATGGGCTTGGTTGGATGGCTTCTCTACTGAATAGATGTTGCTGCTTCTGTTTTTGGAAGGAGACTGCTTCTAATGATGCTGCAGTGGAAATGGCTATGTCAAGGAGATCTACTGATCCCTAGGAAGGGTATGACGGCTCCTTTGAAGGGGAAATGTCACCCTTTTTATAAAAGTTTAACATTTACTCTGTCTGTTTATAAAGTGGAGGATACCATACACTTTATTAACAACATTAATCCATCATTGTTTTGAAGGTTTAGATACAAACTCTTTTAAAGTCCTGTCTTTGTTTCCTATTATAATTGGGTCATTTCGAATATATTCTTTACATTCTTCCCTCTAAACCTATCATCTCACACTTATTGCTTTGAGTTTCATCTGTCATTTGTCCATCGATGGAATTTTTTAATAGCTTGGTCTATATGTTGCTCTTGTGAAGTTTTGCCCTGTACATCCAACTCTGAGCTGCTCTGAGGCAGTGCCTGTTGTCTGTGTTCCTGACCTTACCTGGGCAGGACCAGGGTCGGCCTCTGTCTTTCACCCTCGATTTGTGGGGAAACCGATAGATTCTGCATCTGTCAATAAGTAGCAGACGCAGCGCTGCACGCACACCTGGGACTGCTGGATATATAAAAAACGTTGCTGGTGATCTCTGGGGGGCCATTGTATCAAAAGCAGCAGTGGTTGCTGTACTAAACTGGGAAACTTGGTGTACACATGATTACATTCTTAGGGGTGGCAAAGGGCAAATGTTCACAGCTGTTTTCTGTTGATTGGCCAACCTTATGAACACAAAGCCATAGAATTGTACAGCATGGAAACGGGCCCTTTGGCCCAACTCATCCATGCCAGCCAAGGGCCCACCTCATTTGCCTGTGTTTGGCCCAAATTCCTCTAAACCCTTCCTATGCGTGAACCTGTTTAAATGCTTTTTAAATGTTGTACCTACCTCTACCACTTCCTCTGGTAGCTTGTTCCACATACCCACCACCCTCAGATCCCCTTTAAATCTTCCCCCTTTCACCTTAAATCTATGCTCTGTAGTTTTAGACTCCCCTACGCTGGGGGAGAAAGGCTGTGACATTCACCTTACCCGTGCTCCTCGTGATTTTATAAACCTCCACAAGGTCACCCCTCAGTCTCCTTCACTCCAGTGAGAACACTCCCAGCCTATCCAGCCTCCCCTTATAAGGTAAGATATCTTTATTAGTCACACGTACATCGAAACACACAGTGAAATACATCTTTTGCATAGAGTGTTCTGGGGGAAGTCCACAAGTGTCGCCACGCTTCTGGTGCCAACATAGTATGCCCACAACTTCCTAACCCGTACGTCTTTGGAATGTGGGAGGAAACCGGAGCACCCGGAGGAAATCTACGCAGACACAGGGCGAACATACAAATTGCTTACAGACAGCGGCGGGAATTGAACCGGGGTTGCTGGCACTGTGATAGTACTGGTACCGGCAACACCTTCATGAATCTTTTCTGCACCCTTTTCAACTTAATGACATCCTTCCTGTCCTGTTCATTTTTACGCCCCTGTCACAGCCTGTGGCTGGGAGAACAAACTTGAGGGACTGAATCAGTTCCTTCACTTTCTAAAATAATCCAGAGCAACAAAACCAAACTGCTTGAGAAACTCAGCTGGTCAAGCAGCATCTGTGGATGATGAGGGATGGTCGATGTTTCGGTTCAAGACCCTGCATCAGGACTGTGAGTGTAGGGGGGATCTTATAGAAACATAAAATTATGAAAGGGATAGATAAGATGGAGACAGGAAGGTTATTTCCACTGGTGGGTGAGACTAGCCTCAAGATTCGGGGGAATAGATTACGATGGAGATGAGGAGAAACTGCTTTTCCCAGAGAACAGCGAATCTGTGGAATTGTCTGCTCAAGGAAGCAGTAGAGGCTTCCTCATTAAGTATATTTAAGACACAGTTGGATAGATTTTTGCATAGTAGGGGAATTAAGGGTTCTGGGGAAAAGGCAGGTAGGTGGATCTGAGTCCACTGCCGATCAGCCATGATCTTATTGAATGGCGGCGCAGGCTCAACGGGCCAGATGGCCTCCTTCTGCTCCTATGTTCTTATGTAGAGAGGAGATAGAGTACAAAGGAGGTGAGAGGGAGGGGTGAGGCAGGGGCTGGTATGTGATAGCTGGAACTAGGTGAAGTGGGGAATGATGGGCAGATGGAGCCAGGTGGGGTTGGGAGACAGGCTGGTGGGTGATGGGTAGGGACAGATATGGAGGGAAGGAGGAGCCAGGTTGGGGGAAGGGGGGTATAGAGAACCTGGTGAGGAGGGACATGATGAGTAGATGGATCCGGGGTAGAGGTGGAGTTGGAAACCAGGTGAGGGAGATGATGGCTCTCCCCATCTGCTCCTTTCCCTCCCTCTCTACCTATCACCCACCTGGTTCCACATCACCTGCCAGTCCCTGCCTCACCCCTCCCTCTCACCTCTTTATACCGGCCATCTTCCCCTTCCACTTAGTCCTGATGCAGAGTCTTGACCCGAAGCATTAACCATCCCTCTGCTTCCACAGGTGCTGCCTGACCTGCTGAGTTCCTCAAGCAGTTTGTTTTTTTTGTTCTAAAATAAGAAGTGTCCTTTTCAAATCTGTCACATAAATTCAATTTAAAAAAAGCATTTACTGTAGGCAGTTTGACAATTGGTCAATTGAGTGTTGCTATAGTCTGTGAGAATACAAGCTTCAAGATGTGTTCTCCTCAGAAACTGTCTGTGGCAGTGTTTTCTGTAGAGGTGTCTGGTATTCTGTTGTAATCTGAGTCCCATCAAAACTATTGTTTGTTTCTTTAACTGTAGGCAAGTCATGTTTGATCAGTTGCCCAGTAACCTACATGGGATCTTGGTTTGCCATCTTGTTCTGTAAAATCTTCATCCTCAGCATTCCTCCAATTCTGTCCCTTTCATACATGCCTGATGTGTAATGCCCCACTGACTCCAGTTCCATCCCTCTCTCCACATCCCTTCCTTCCCATACTCCCGAATAGCTGCCCATGACCAAGCTGTTGGCCACTGTTTTAATAATCCGTGTTGCTTGCTGGTGTTTTTTTTTGGCTAACTCTCCTATGAAGTGTCTTGTGATGTTTTATTACACTTGAGCAAGTTATTGGATAGCAGTGAGGGAGCTGTGAACCTGCCAGCAGTGACTTACTGACCAGTTGCTCCATGATAACCTATCCTCTTGTCTGACTCTATCATGTGCAGTTGCATTTGTTTACTTTTGATGTGTTTATCTCTTACAGCAGTGGCCACAAAGTACTACTTTGGCAGTTAAAGGCTTGTGATGTCCTGAGGTTATTGACGTATTATAGGACTTTCTTTGCTGCAGTGTCTTTTATTATCTGACAATGTCTTGAAGCCCTTGGAGCTGACTAGACTAGACTAGACTCCAAAAACTATTTTGTAGGGGGATAAGGCAACAAATTTGCCTGTGTTTCAATAATAAGATCACCACCTATTTTAGTGATCCAGAAGCAAAGG
Organism: Pristis pectinata; assembly: GCF_009764475.1. Taxonomy (NCBI): domain Eukaryota; kingdom Metazoa; phylum Chordata; class Chondrichthyes; order Rhinopristiformes; family Pristidae; genus Pristis; species Pristis pectinata. The sequence continues at coordinate 2,520,305 of NC_067417.1, forward strand.
TCTCCAGCTGCTGGAGTTCTGAGATAAAACCAGAAAATGCTGGAAATACTTGGCAGGTCAGGCGGTTTCTGTGGAGAGAGAAACAGAGTTAACATTTTGGATGGATAACCCATCATCAGAATTTTGATCTGCATTGCCAATTCTTTCCTATGGGCAGAGATTTTTTCTGATCTGTTCCAATGATGGTTAGGGGATAAATACCAAAATAAAAATCTTCTGGCTCTTCAGTTTTGTGCTGCTGGATCTTTTATTTATACTTGAGATAAGTCCTTCCCTTTATTCATTTAAGGGATGTGGACATTGCTGGCAAATCCAGCGCTATTAACCTTTTCCTTGTCCTGTCTACTCTGAAACCCAGTACCTCTGGCACTGTGGCAATTCTTCGTTACTGCACTGAAGTGGCACCTGGATCAGGAATTTAATTGAACTGCAAATATTGTTTTCTATTTTTAAAGAAGTGACTTAAATAGCATTTTTTTTCTTGGCATGTATTCCTTAGCTCTGGTGGTACTGTTTATGTCTGACTTGAGGACAGTGAATATGATCCAATGTTGTACTGCAGACAAAACGTACCATCCGTTGGCAGAAGGCTGCCAGTGATTTTTCTCAAGACATGTCAGTTAAGTAATTGGATTGGACTGTTTGGTTCCAGTAGCCATCAGAGGGAGGTGGAGAGGTTAGATGTAAGCTGGGTAGAAGGACTGACAGTGCCAAAATCCTTGCCGTGCCTTGTTTTTAACAAGTTGACGTTGATTTATATTTTGGATTTTCTCTGACTGTGCAGTAATGTGAGTGAAGTGTGCATTAACTTCTGTGGCTGGGGAACATTCACCTTAGATGTGCATCAGTCGGTTTCATCTTGATTAATGGTGTTTGCTCTAGTCTCTTTGTTCCTTTTGAACAGAGACCTGGTGTCAGGAAGGCTTGGATGTCTAAAACAATTTTGATTATGGGATATCCCATAGGGCTTTACATCCATCCAAGTACTTCTGAAACACTGTCACATTTGTAATATAAGGAACAAGTTGGACACAAACTGCTTCCGCCATCAGCCATGTGATATGGAACAGACAACAGACCGCTGCTCAGTAGCATCTGTGGAGGCAACATGTGTATGTTGATGTTTCTGGTTAAGATCCCACATCAGGACTCGACGTTGACGTACACCTTTTACCTGCACAGATGTTGCTTGATCCACTGAGTTCTTCCAGCGTTCTCTTTGTTCGTCTCCAGCCATGTGAAGTGTCCTGAGCTGATGTGCTGAATATTGGTCAGGGAGCTCTGAGGATTCCTTGCTCTCTCTGAAGTTACAGTCACGGGATATTTTGTGTCTCCCAGACGGAGCGGACAGGCCTTTAATGTCTCATCTGAAAGGTGGCAGGATAATGAGGATGGCAGGTGGAGAAAGCAGGGTAATGAGGGTGGCAGGTTTTCTGTAATGGGAGCCAGTATAGACTGGGTGGGGGGGGGGGGGGTTGGGGGGGGGGTGGGTGGGTGCTTAATGTTCAGCTCCTATGCCTTAACAACTTTATGAATTAAGGAGAAAGCTGGTGAGTGATTCCTAACTGCAGAATACAGCTAATAAAAGCCCATGTTTTGGCAGTAGGCTGGGCGGTCACCTTAGCTGTGTTCAATAACTGGCTGCAGTGAGGGATTGGAATGGGAGATGCCTGTGAACCAAGTTTTGAGAAGTCTTTTGAAAGTGGCGAGGGGAATAGCAAAGTCAGGGAAACCCATTGAGTGGAAGATGGTGGGGGGGGGATGTTTAAAATCTGGGGGCTGGAGCTGATATGACCAAAAGGTATGGGATGGGAAGGGCTTGGAAAAGAGGTTTGGAGATGGCGCTGAGTGAAGTCAAGGGGGAATTGAGGAATTTTGATGAAAGCAAGGATTGTTAATGTAATCTCTGCAGGGATACAGTGAGCCACTGTAAACTAGCAAGTTTGTGGATAATTGGGAAGCAGTCATTATGGAGCCACAAAAGACTGCAGATGCTGGAATCTGGAGCAACAAACAATCTGCTGGAGGAACTCAGCAGGTCCTGAGGCAGGGTTTTGACCTGAACCGTCGACAATTCCTCCGCCCCCCCCCCCCCCCCAACAGATGCTGCTTGACCCGCTGAATTCCTCCAGCAGATTGTTGCAGTCGCTGGGTGCTCTGGTGTGACGGAGAAAGGAAAGCTGCATGGAGGGCATTGGAATGTCATTCATTCTTGTTGTTACTTCCTTGATGGCTGCACCATTCAGGGAGATCGTGGTCAACCTGTGTTTCACCTTCAGCTCCCTACCTTGCTACCCCAACCCTTCAGATTCTTGCCTAACTGAAGTCCATCAGTTGTAGCCAAAAAATAAACAAAATAACTGCAGATGCCAGGAATTAGATGGGCATGGTAGTGTAGCGGTTAGCGTAATGCTTTACAGTGCCAGTGACCTGGGTTCAATTCCCGTCGCGGTCTGTAAGGAGTTTGTACGTTCTCTCTGTGTCTGCATGGGTTTCCTCTGGGTGCTCCGGTTTCCTCCTACATTCAAAGACGTACAGGTTAGGAAGTTGTGGGCATGCTATGTTGGCACCGAAAGTGTGGCAACACTTGCGGGCTGCCCCCAGAACACTCTACGCAAAAGATGTACAGTATTTCACTGTGTTTTGATGTACATGTGACTAATGAAGATATATCTTTAAAATAAAAGCAGAAAATGTTGGAAACACTCAGCAGATCAGGCAGTGTCTGTGGAGAGAGAAACTAAGCTAATGATTAGGGTCACTGATCTTTCTGTTGGGTCATTGACTTGAAGCATTAACTCTTTCCCTCTCCACAGATGCTGTCTGACCTGCTGTGCACTTCTAGCTGTTTCTTTCTTTTTGGCCATGGTGTTAACTCTGAAGTTTATAATGGGCCCGTAGTCTCGAAGGGTTTCGGGGGAGAGCGTTTCAAGTTTCCACATGCCATTTCTGTCAGACGTGCTTCCTGAAGTTGCCCCTGAATGGCCTGCATTTAATTTATTGTTGTGAAGCATCCACTTCAGATGAAATAATTTCTTGATATCTGTTCCCTCCTTTCGTCATAGTTATATTGCACACCCCTCAAGTATGGAAGATTAAAGGGTGAATAAAAGTCCAGTATGTGCAATCTGTCCATGTAATTGAGTCTTTTTAGCTCAAACATTTGATAAACGATTCTGTTGCTGCTGCTTTAGTTCAGGAGGAGCTTTTACAGCAGAGGGAGAGAGGGTGTTACTGAACTGTTGTGGTGCACTTGGTCCTCGGATACTGACCAGTTACACCATCGGTTGTCAGCAGGTCTGTGCATTTCTGAAAACGCTGTCTCACATGCTTTTGTAGTCTGGTTATCTTCTCATTGGGTTTTAAAGCAAAACAAAGTTACAGAAAAGTTAGTTGCGAAGTAAAAGCTAGGCTTGGATTTGTGAAATGTCCAAGTGTTCTGCAGATCTGAACGATAGTAACGAGGTGGGTGTGGCATTTAGTAAAACACTTGTGCTGTTTTTGCAGCTGTCACTTACTGATAAAATGATTAATGCTGCTGGCAAGTGATGCAGGGCCTGGAGTGTGGTGAATACATGCCAGAGCTGTTGATTCCTTTCTGTCCTGTAGATTTTTAAACTCCCCTTGTTGGTCCATAGGGTTGGTGGGATCATGGGGAACTTTAAATCCATTAGTTTTATTTATTTTGTAAAACTGTAATAATTGATTACTGTGTGTAACTATGCTTTGGCTAGCTTGCACTTTCTTGATGGAAGTCAGGGTGTGGCAGTGTTAGAATCCTGGTTAGTATCTCTGTAGTTCTTCATGTGAGTCTGTGCTCTGAATGGAGCCCTCTGCCTGGGTTGTTCCTGTAGCCTCTGGTCCACACAGGAACCATTCAGGGTCTAGTGATTGTTGTGAAGGTAAGGCCAGTCTTTACTGTAGAATCTTAGAAATCTATGGCACATAAATATGGCCATTTGCTCCATTGTGTCCAGAGAAGATGTGGGGAAATCCATCCATGATCTACACACAGAGTGCAATACAGAATCAGGTCATTTGGTCCAACCATCCTGTACTTGTTATGAGCCTCCCACCCAGACATCTTGCCCTGCGTAGGATTGTTTAAGATCTATCTATACAGCCCAATCAGACTATACTGGCACTTGTGCCCACCCGAGACCTCTTCTGTCTTTTCTCGTCCAACCCTACCAGAGGAACCCTCTGTTCTTTTCTCCCTCAATCTTGTCCAGTTTTCCTTTAATGGCTATAACCAGGCCCTGTTGTAATATATTTTCTTTATTCTGGGGTCAAGGTTTTACTTGGTTGGATTTGTAGTGAAGTTTGCCAGATGTGCGCTTACCTCGTTCTGCTCTATTTTCCCCTCCTTGTTTGATATTGGCTTCACTGCCCATGTTATGGAAATAATTAGCCATGAGACTTGAAGGTGCAGCCTGATGTCCAACACTCCAGCTCTAGAATTGATCGCTAGATGGTGTCAAGTTGTCTTCCATCGGGTAGAAGATACAGGAGCCTGAGGACACGTACCACCAGACTTAAGGACAGCTTCTACCCCACTGTGATAAGACTATTGATGGATGGACAATGAGATGGACTCTGACCTCATAATTTACCTTGTGACTTTGCACCTTACTGCACTGCACTTTCTCTGTAGCTGTGACACTTTGTACTATTATTGTTTTTACCTGTACTACCTCAAGGCACTCTGTACTAACCCAATGTAACTACACTGTGTAATGAATTGTCTTGCAAACTGATCATACAGGTCAAGTTTTTCACTGTACCTCGGTACAAGTGACAATAATAAACCAATACCAATACTTCCTCTCTTCTGGGAGAATTGTGATCCAGATGTTGACCGTCCCTATTCTGGCACAGCTAAGGGGGAGTGGGTGGATCTGGAGAAGAGTATGTTTAATCAATCTATTTTCCTCCCTCTCTGCTTGGCTTGCACTTGATGTTTCTTGAGGCACTTTCTGAGGTGATGCTGCTTTGTTGCAATGCACCAAAATTCTAAAGCCCAGTTAGAAAGGTTTCTTGGTGTCATTGGAGAGAAAGGAATAACTGCAAGCTGGGTAGGAATGGGAGTGTTTGGAGGTGTGTGGGAAATATGTAATGAGATGATTAGTCCAAAGCTTGGTTTCACTGTGCTGTTGTTGAGTACAGGTGGGGCTGTGCAATTTGTACAGTATAGTCATTTGGTGCACCCGGGCATGATGTTGAACCTGTAAACTTTTTTAGCAGTGTAGTCATTACTGGTTTCATAACTAGGAATTTGGAGCCGCTGCATTCAGTATTAAACCCAGTGTTCAAAGTTCTACAGTGTAAGCCAGGGAGCAGCCTGTGTGTGAGGCGTTTCACTGTATAGGTGAGATGAGAGAGGCTGTAGTGGCAGTTGGTATTAGAACCAACACTTCAAATAGAGTTTTATTGTTCCAAGCAAGATTGGTTGATGTGGTAAAATTAAAGGGTGATTTGCTGGAGACTGGAGAAAAAAAAACTGCTGGAGGGACTCAGCGGGTCAGGCAGCATCTGTGGAGGGAAATGGGTAGTCAATGTTTCAGGTCGAGACCCTTCATCTCGACTGATAGACTGTAAAGAGAAATTGTTTCCATTGGTAAGAGGGCTGGTCACTAGAGCAAACTGAGTTTAATTAGCGAAAGAACCAGTTGTCTTAAGTGGCATATTTTGATCTCGAATGTGCTGCTTGAAAAGGTGATGGAAGGAGAAATAGTTGTAATTTAAAAAAAAATTGAAAGAGGGAGAAAGATTGCATTGGGAATGAACAATGGCAAGTAGAACTAATAGTATAGCCATTCCACAGGGCAGCACAGGTACGAGGAGCTGATGAGCCTCCATCAGTTGAAGGAAATGCAGGAAAGAGCAAAGCAGAAAGTGTGGGAAAGATACGAGTCAAAATATTGAGTGGTTGCTCTGAGTTTGGTGTTAGATTATAGGATGAAGCAACATGTGAATAAGCTGTCCAATTTTGGGAAGACTTGAGTTAATAGGGCACAGTGTGGATCATGGGATGACAAAGTACTTGTGATGCAGATGAGCGAGATTCTGAAGGTTGGAGCTGAAGAAGGCAAGCTGGTGTTTCTAAAAAAAACACTTTGGATTAGTCAACATCTTATGGTTGGGTGTTATTTTGGGAGTAGTGCCTTATCTTTGTGCTGTTGGCTTTTGCTCTGGTGGCCATTGGTGAGACTGTGTGCGAAAGGATTGGGGTAGAGGTTTGAGCAATGGGAGAAATTCTGAAACACTTGAACATGGGGCTATTGGCAAAAGCACACTTTTGGAGCAGCTGGATTCTCTGGAAATCCATTTAGATTCAGGTTGTTAGATTCAGGCAGGCACGGTAGTGTAGCAGTTAGTGTAACACTATTACAGCGCCAGTGACCCAGATTCAATTCTGGCCACTGTCCTTAAGGAATTTGTACATTCTCCCCATGACTGTGTGGGTTTCCTCCGGGTGCTCCGGTTTCCTTCCACATTCCAAAGATGTATGGGTTAGGAGTTGTGGGCATGCTATGTTGGTGCCAGAATCGTGGTGACACTTGTGGGCTGCCCTCAGAACACTATTGCAAAAGATGTATTTCACTGTGTGTTTCGATGTATGTGTGACTAATAAAGATGTCTTATCTTAAGTAATTGCAATGAAATGTCTTTTAGACGGTAGGTATTGTTGCAGAATGGTTGAGGTTTATTACCAAGCAGAGCTTGAGCACAAAAGTCAAATCTGCCACTTCAGTGCAAGACTGAGGGAGTGCTACACTGTCAGAAGCGCTGCCTTTCATTGAGATGTTAGTCAGGTTTGTGTGTCTTGGGTGGATGTAAAAGATCCCATGGCACTGTCAAAGATTACCATAGTTCGCTCAGTGAATATTTGTCATTCATATCGTTAAAAAAGCAGATGTGATCATTTCACACTGTTATTTGTGGGTCCTGTATTATGTCAGTCACTGACTGAATCGTGGACTGTAAATTGCTCTGGGATTCTCTGGGATCATGGCAGTACTGTCTTTCTCCTGTGGTGAGTGCTGGATTTAGTTGAAATTTTTTGTATCGAAATGGGTCGTTCGGTCAGACTGTGTAGAGCATTCCAAAAGTAATCTCATTGTCTTCCCTATCCCACCACTCTGCCTCTACAAGTATATTTTCACTTTTCCCTTAAGTCATTTTAACTTTGTGCTGCCGCGGACCACTAAGTCGAGCTGTTTCTTTAAGCCCCATCCTTACTATCACTCACCGATCAGAAGGATTGACCTTTCAAGGGAAAGATCGATACCTTGTCAGGAATTCATTTGAATCGTAGCACTGATTGACAGCCGTGGCATGGGTTTATATGGGTTGTTTGACCTTTGGCAGTGCTGTGTGTAAAAACAAAATATTTGATGAGATATCTGCTGATAGTGTTTACATATCTGCGGACTGTAATCAAGATTAAAGAATTCAATGGTGGCGATAATGCTGGAATCTTGTGCTAGAGACCAGAGTTTTTTTTCCTTTGATTCAGTTATGTGCTTTTTTCCCAGATGCCTCACTGTGTTATACCCAGGGCTATTGCTTGGGTTTAAAAATATTAAACTTCCAGGTGCTGCAAGTATTAGCATGCGTGTTCCCCTTCCCAAAGATGTGCAGATTGAAGTATTGGAGATCTGGTGGTGAAGTGCTGAGGGAAGGGATCACCAGATGGATCAAGGTTAAGCCTCAAATTGGATGATAGTCTGGGCACTGTGGGCAGTAATGTCCCCGAACATGATGTTCTGGGTGATACTGCCAAAGGAACCCGCTAACCTTGCTGGTCTGCACTGTGCCTAGTCCGAGACATCTCTTTGGAACACAGACCTTCCGACTTTTTTTAAAAAAACTATTTTGAAAGTAGAAGTAGTATTTCTGCTAAAGGTATATTAGACTGAGGTGGGCCTGGGAACATGACGTTTTATTTATTCGGCAATTATAATCTGTCATTCCCTGCCTGTAAAGGTGGTGGGAACGGGAACAATCAGTACCTTCAAAGAGGAATTGGATAAGTACTTGAGAGGATAATTGGCAAGGCTATGGAGAAAATGGGTCTGATGTTTCTAGGAGCTGGCATAGTTCAATGGGCTGAATGGCCTGGTGTGCTGGATCTTTGTTAACTGGGTGTTCTCGAGGCTTTGACCATCCAGTGGTTATTGGGGGGAGGAGGGGGTTTAAAATCTCCTCAGCATTGATGGATCTATTCGCAGCATTCCCAACTGCTGAGATCAGTGAACTCACCAGAGATTGGGAGGTGGGATCTGGTCCAGATGTCTGGCTGGTTAATCTTGCTGAATTGTTGGAAGAACTCCCTCTGGCAATAGTGCTTTGAGACTGCAAATCTATAATTTTGAAGGAAGCCAGATACATAAACAACAAACAAAAAGCTTTGGATAGTTGGGTGACGGTCCTTCATTACAACTTAAGTGCGTGTTGTAATTTGTCTTGGTTGAGTCCCTTCCTGTTTACATGATCTCTGAGCTTACATTCTCCACATTGTCTCATGTTATTAGTGATGTGTTTAAACAATCTGTAGTGACATGGGCTCCTGTGAGAAGTGAAACTCGTGCTGCTTTGAGGTAAGCTGGTGGCTGGTCTGCAGTCTGTGCAGGCGTTTTCTACAAGTGCTCCTGCCTGCTGTTGCACGAGAGCAGAAGCCACTACGACTTTCTGGGCGAAAGTATCCTGAAGTGGTTAGACTGTCTCGGCTTTCAAGAGGAATAGGAGATCAAATGCTCCTGATTTTATTGTACTTAAACAACCACAAGATCTTGATTGTTAAAATTCCTGTTAGGCGAGTTCCTGCTTTGAATTTAGAATTGAAAACTCCTGGGTTTGCTTGCTGCTGTTGACTTCAGAGGGTAGTAATTAGCAGTTTGGGTTTTGCCAAGAGTTTGGGCAGTTGGTTGAATTAAGCCTGAGATTAGATGTCCATTTTCCAAAAAAAAAGTGTGGAATTTGCAAGTAAAAAGAAGCCAAATAAGTTGCAAATGGCAGTGTTGTTGTTTAGTTTAACTGACTTTTTTCCTCTGCTTTCTCTACATTCCCAACCCCTCCACCTTTCCAGCCGAGCATTATAACGGGAAATGTGAATATGTTAACTTTTCAGAACAGTTATTAATATTGGCGTACACAGATACATTGTATCTATGATGCAGTTTTAAATTGGTAAATTGGTTTATTATTGTCACATTTACTCAGGTACAGTGAAAAACTTTGTTCTGCATGCCATCCATACAGATCATTTCAGTGCATTGGGGTAGTACAAGGGAAACAATAACAGGATGCAGAATAAAGTGTTACAGTTACAGAGAGTGCAGTACAGGTAGACAGTAAGGTGCAAGGTCATAACGAGGTAGATTGAGCAGTCAAGGGTCCTAGGGAACCATTCAGTAGTCTTATAGCTACTGGGATAGAAGCTGTCCTTGAGCCTGGTGGTACGTGCTTTCATGCTTGCTTCTGCCCAATGGGGGAGGGGAGAAGAGAGAATGTCTGGGGTGGGAGGGGTCTTTGATTATGTTGGCTGCTTTACCGAGGCAGCGAAAAGTGTAGACAGAGTCCATGGAGGGGAGGCTGGTTTCCAGATTAAATCCTTTCACAGATGTATAATAACTTTGAATGGCATTTTCAATATAACCTTGTTTCTGCATCTACTGTAGTCTAGTTCAAAGATTGCTTGTTGTAATTGGTAAACTCCATTACTGTCGTAACAAACAATCTGCTGGAGGAACTCGGGTCAAGCAGCATCTGTGGGGGGGGGGGAGGAATTGTCCACTACTTGACTCGATGATGGGCTGTTTGTGCAGAGTTGGCTGGTGTGGCCTGCATCAGGATTTTGACACAATGTCGACGGTTCCTTCCACCCCCCAATGCCCCCCCAGGAAGGAATGGAATGTAGGTGAAGATCTAAAGCTGACAACGTCTTTGCATTGAGGCCACTACTCTTCACCCATTGCCCTGTCCTGAAGGCCACAGATCTGTACTGGGCATAGAGTATTGTAGCGGTTAGCATAATGCTTTACAGCGTCAGTGACCCGGGTTCAATTCCCACCGCTGTCTGTAAGGAGTTTGTACATTCTCCCCGTGTCTGTATGGGTTTTCTCTGGGTGCTCCGGTTTCCTCCCACATTCCCAAAAGACGTGTGGGTTAGGAAGTTGTGGGCATACTATGTTGGCTCTGGAAGTGTGGCGACGCTTGCTGGCTGCCCCCGGAACACACTACGCAAAAGATGCGTTTCACTGTGTGTTTCGATGTACGTGTGACTAATAAAGATATCTATCTATTGTGGGTGCCAGTCTGGCACAGTTCATATGACTGCAGTATTGATCACTGCCAAATTTGACCTGATTCACTCTTGCTTGACAGCCAAGCACTTTGACTCCTAACAGAGGTCCTTGGAAGTCAAGTATACTCAGAGCACCTAGTGTTTTTCCAGGTACTAAATGTTAGTAAAATACCAGTCAAGGATTATACCTGCCTCTCTTCAAATAGTGCCATGTGAAGCTAGAGTCTACTTGAACAGGTACAGAGGGCCATCTAACTCCTTGACTGAATGATGGGCTGTTTGTGTTGAGGTGTCTGGTGTAGCCTGTGCTGATCAGCAGGGCAAGCGCTTGCTGGGAAAGGCAGAACTGTGCTTGGTTTTTACTGCCCCCATAATGAATAGTTCAGTAATGATGCTTGTAAAGTATTGTGTAAACAAGCAGGAATCTGACTATCCTTTATGGCAATCCCAGTGAGTGGTTTGCTGTCTTTCATGGAACTTGGATATGGAGAGGAAGTCGTGAGCAATTTTGTAGGCACTTTGTTTTCATGAACTATTTTGTCCTTATACTTTTTAAATTTTTTAAATTCTAAATTTTTAAAAAATTTTTATTTACAGCGTGGTAACAGGCCCTTCCGGCCCAACGAATCTGCGCCGCTCATTTTAAATCCATATTAACCTACCCGTACGTATTTTGGAATGTGGAAGGAAACCGGAGCACCCGGAGGAAACCCGCACAGACACGGGAGAACATACAAACTCCTTATAGACAGTGATGGGAATCGAACCCCGATCGCTGGCGCTGTAATAGCATCGCGCTAACTGCTACGCTACTGTGCCGCCCCATGATAGGGTTATCCAGTCTTGCTGATTAACATGCGATGCCATGGTGTCTGCCCTATGGTGCTGTGAATGCAGGCTGTCCTGGAGTTACAAGTAACCAATTTATGGGCACCCCTACACACCAACGAACTCCCTTTTAATATTAGTAAATTCAAAAGTCTGACGTATGTACATGCATTTGTTCCAATGAATGGCAGAACTAGTTTCTTATTGGACTTGTGTGCTTTTAATGCTATTCATTGCAATACTGCAGAGGTATGGTTACCACAGAGTGATTTTTGTGTATTTTCCGACTTGAGAACAAAATGAACTAATGAATCCCTGTAAAAACGAAACCTGCTTGTGATCCAGGGATATCCCATACAGACAGTCTGCCGGATATTAAGCATGAATACAATCGATAGTCAGCAACCTTTACAATATACTTGAAAGGTCTCAAAGCTTCATTCAGATGAGTTTTTGGAGAGCATTGTTCCGTGGGCAAGTACCACTGTACTTCCCACAGAGGAAATGCTGCAGTACTTGCCCATGGAACAACGACCTCCTTTGGTTGCCTTTGTCAGCTCCTTGTTTTGTAGCATGAAATCTTAAATCTATATTTAAACATTTAAGACAGATACCAGTCAGCAACACCTGTAACAATGCAGCAGTCCCTTGATGCTTGGCTATCCTTGTAGTTTGCATGCTGTTTAATTGGTGTGGGGGTTGAGCTTTCTCTTTGATCTGGAGCAGACTACGTGACCAGCTGAGGTGACTTGGTATTGGTTTATTATTGTCACTTGTACCGAATACACTCATAGAATTCCATTTAATCATGGTGATTTTAAGGCTGTATATTTTAACCTCCTGAGATTCAGGTGGCTTTTAATTACTGCTGTGGTTTATGTCACTTGAATCCACATTATAACGGCTTTGTAATTAATCCACAGCCTCGATTATACAGATACCGGGGATTGGTGTTTTTGGCTGTAACTTCACATCAGGACTCAGCTAGTTTTGATTGGATTATCTGAAATATTTGTCAGAGTCGTTGAAATAACCACAAGATAGTTTGCTTGTGGAATAAATACCTTGATGAGTGCCTCACTGGTAGACATTTTTCCCTCCTGAAGGCATTGAATCTTCAGCCAGGAGATAACTGTAATGCTAAACAGCTAATGATGAAGGCAGTGGGGCCAATAGAGACCATTTGTCCCATTATTATTGGTATTGGTTTATTATTGTCACTTGTACCGAGGTACAGTGAAAAACTTGTCTTACAAACCGATCGTACAGGTCAATTCATTACACAGTGCAGTTACATTGAGTTAGTACAAAGTACATTTACGTAGTACATGTAAAAACAGTAACAGTACAAAGTTAAGTGTCACAGTTACAGAGAGTGCAGTGCAATAAGGTGCAAGGTCACAACAAGGTAGATTGTGAGGTCATAGTCCATCTCATTGTATAAGGGAACCATTCAATAGTCTTATCACAGTGGGGTAGAAGCTGTCCTTAAGTCTGGTGGTACAGAGTTGTTGTGATAGGAGATTTTAATTTCCCAAACATCGATTGGCATCTCCAGACAGTGAGGGGTTTAGATGGGGTGGAGTTTGTTAGGTATGTTCAGGAAGGGTTCTTGACACATAGACCTACAAGAGGAGAGGCTGTGCTTGACTTGATATTGGGAAATGAACCTGGTCAGGTGTCAGATCTCTGTAGGTGAACATTTTGGTGATAGTGATCATAATTCTATCTCCTTTACGTTAGCACTGGAGAGGGATAGGAACAGACAGGCTAGAAAGGTGTTTACTTGGAGTAAAGGGAATTATGAGGCTCTCAGGCAGGAAATTGGAAGATTAAATTGGGAACAGATGTTCTCTGGGAAAAGTACGGAAGATATGTGGCAAATATTCAGGGGGTATTTGTGTGGAGTTCTGCACAGACATGTTCCAATGAGACGGGAGTCATGATAGGATACAGGAACCGTGGTGTACGAAGGCTATAATAAATCTAGTCAAAAGGAAAAGAAAAGCATACAAAAGGTACAGAGAGCTAGGTAATGTTAGAGATCTGGAGGAGTACAAGGCTAAAAGGAAGGAACTTAAAGAGATTAGGAGAGCCAGAAGGGGACATGAGAAGGCCTTGGCTGGCAGGATTAAGGAAAACCCCAAGCTGTTCTACAAGTATGTGGAGAGTAAGAGGATGAGCTGCGAAAGGATAGGGCCTATCAAGTGCAGCGGTGGGAAAGTGTGTATGGATCCGGAAGAAATAGCAGAGGTACTTAATGAATATTTTACGTCACTATTCACCACGGAAAAAGATCTGGGGGATTGTAGTGGGGACTTGAGTGGCCTGTAAAGCTTGAGCATGTAAATATTAGAAAAGAGGTGGTGCTGAAACTTTTGGAAAGCATCAAGTTAGATAAGTCGCTGGAACCGGATGAGATGTACCCCAGGTTGCTGTGGGAGGCGAGGGAGGAGATTGCGGAGCCTCTGACGATGATCTTTGCATTGTCGATGGAGACAGAGGTTCTGTAAGATTGGAGGGTTGCGGATGTTGTTCCCTTATTCAAGAAAGGGAGTAGGGATAGCCCAGGCAATTATAGACCAGTGAGTCTTACCTCAGTGGTTGGTAAGCTGATGGAGAAGATCCTGAGAGGCAGGATTTATGAACATTTGGAGAGGTATAATATGATTAGGAATAGTCAGCATGGCTTTGTCAAGGGCAGGTCCTGTCTTACGAGCCTGATTGAATTTTTTGAGGATGTGACTAAACACATCGATTAGGGGAGAGAAGTAGATATAGTGTATATGGATTTCAGCAAGGTGTTTGATAAGGTACCCCATGCGAGGCTTATGGAGAAGGTGACGAGACATGGGATCCCAGGGGACATTGCAGTGTAGATCCAGAACTGGCTGGCCCACAGAAGGCAAAGAGTGGTTGTTGAAGGGTCGTATTCTGAGTGGAGGTCAGTGACTAGTGGTGTACCTCAGGGATCTGTACTGGGACCCTTACTCTTTGTGATTTTTATAAACGACCTGGATGAGGAAGTGGAGGGGTGGGTTAGTAAGTTTGCGGATGACACGAAGGTTGGGGGTGTTGTGGATAGTTTGGAGGGCTGTCAGAGGTTACAGAGGGACATAGATAGGATGCAGAGTTGGGCTGAGAAGTGGCAGATGCAGTTCAACCCAGATCAGTGTGAAGTGGTTCATTTTGGTAGGTCAAATATGTTGGTGGAATATAGTATTAATGGTAGGACTCTTGGCAGTGTGGAGGATCAGAGGGATCTTGGGGTCCGAGTCCATAGGACGCTCAAAGCGGCTGCGCAGGTTGACTCCGTGGTTAAGAAGGCATATGGTATATTGTCCTTCATCAATCGGGGAATTGAATTTAGGAGCCGTGAGGTATTGTTGCAGCTATGTAGGTCCCTGGTCAGACCCCACTTGGAGTATTGTGCTCAGTTCTGGTTGCCTCACTACAGGAAAGATGTGGAAGCCATAGAGAGGGTGCAGAGGAGATTTACAAGGATGCTGCCTGGAATGCGGAGCATGCCTTATGAAAGCAGGTTGAGGGAACTCGGCCTTTTCTCCTTGGTGAGATGGAGGATGAGGGGTGACCTGATAGAGGTGTATAAGATGATGAGAGGTATTGATCGGGTAGATAGTCAGAGGCTTTTCCCCAGGGCTGAATTGGTGGCTACAAGAGGATGTAGGTTTAAGGTGCTGGGGAGTAGGTATAGAGGACATGTCAGGGGTAAGTTTTCTACTCGGAGAGTGGTGAGTGCATGGAATGGGCTGCCGGAAACGGTGGTGGAGGCTGATATGATAGGGTCTTTTAAGAGACTCTTGGATAGGTACATGGAGCTGAGTAAAATAGAGGGCTATGGGTAAGCCTAGTAATTTCTAGGATAGGGACATGTTCGGCATAGCTTTGTGGGCTGAAGGGCCTGAATTGTGCTGTAGTTTTTCTGTGTTCTACGTGCCCTCAGGCTCCTTGATCTTCTACCCGATGGAAGAGGAGAGAAGAGAGAATGTCCTGAGTGGGTGGGGTCTTTGATTATGCTGGCTGCTACGCCAAGACAACGAGAGGTAAAGACAGAGTCCAAGGAGGGGAGGCTGGTGTAGGTGATTCACTGGGCTGTGTCCACAGCTCTCTACAGCTTCTTGTGGTCCTGGGCAGAGCAGTTGCCATTCCAAGCTGTGATACATCCAGACGGGATGCTTTCTATGGTGCATTGGTAAAAGTTGGTGAGAATCAAAGGGGACAAACCAAATTTCTTTATCCTCCTGAGGAAGTAGAGGTGCTGGTGAGCTTACCTATGTACTACTGGGAGGTGATCTTATAGAGGAGTATAAAATCATGAGGGGCATAGATAGGGTGAATGCACTTTCTTTTTCCCAGGGTTGGGGAATCAAGAACTAGAGGGCACTAGAGGAGAAAAATTTAATAGGAACTTGAGGGGCAACTTTTTTTCCACAGAGGATGGTATCTATGTGGAATGAGCTGCCAGAGGAAGTGGTTGAGGCAGGTAGAATAACTTTTAAAAGACATTTGGACAGGTACATGGATTGGAAAGGTGTAGAAGGTTATGGGCAAACCTGGCAAATGGGACTAGCTTGGATGGGCATTTTGGTTGGCATTGATCAATTGGGCCGAAGGGCCTGTTTCCATGCTGTATAACTCTGACTCTACTACTTTGAGTTTCACCTCACCTGCTCTTTCCCCTAAGCTGCAGGTCTTCTGTTAAAGGGGAATTGGACCTTTATTTTTAAAAGTTACTATTCAAACTTCTTCCAAACTCTTGCCCTGACTTGATGGACGTGCAAAATTTTCAGTATCTTGTCCCCTCCTTCACATAAACAACCAATGAAGATCCTTCTTGTGTACTATATGTTCAATGCATAGTGCTGTTGGCATCTCCCAATCAGGTTACCATTTTAAAGCATCACTTTTAATGAAGTCTGATGCATTGAAAAGACTGCCTAAACCTAGTTACGTACATAGTACAATTTTGATTGAGGTTTTGAATCCTGTTTTCAAATATAAACATTGTTGTCTTTACTGCCTCCATTTTGATGTGTTATTATTTTAGTAGGTCAATGAGAAGTTTAAGGAGTGAATGCAGTTAATTTTTACATGGGACAGCTGGTAAAGCTGCCTTGCAGGAGCTTTGGATGACAATCCTGTCGTTTGCTGTCTGTGTGGAGTTTGCATGTTCCCCATGTGACTGCATGGGCTTCTTCCCACATCCTATTCCTGTGGTTTGGTAAGCTAATTGACCACTGTAAATTGCCCCTGGTGTGTAGGTGAGTGGTAGAATCTGGGGTGGGTTTATGGGAATGTGGAGAGGGTGCAAAAAAGATTGACAAAGATGTTTGTTGGAACTGGGGGGCTTGAGTTATAAGGAGAGACTGATGGGCTGGGACTGTTTTCCCTGTAGTGAAGGAGGCCGAGGGGTGACCTTCGTAGAGGTTTGGAAAATCATGAGGGGCATAGATAAAGTGAATGGTCGCAGTCTTTTTCCCAGGGTAGGGGAGTCTAAAACTCGAGGGCATAGCCTTAAGGTGATAGGGGAAAGATTTAAAGGGAAGCTGAGGGGCAAGTTTTTAACAAAGGGTGGTGAGTATGTGGAACGAGCTGCCAGAGGAAGTGGTCGAGGCAGGTGCAAGTACAAAACACTTGGACAGGTACGTGGATAGGAAATGTTTTAGAGGGATATGGGCCAAATGGGATTAGCTCAGTTAGGCACCTTGGTTGGCATGGACGGGTTGGGCCGAAGGGCCTGTTTCTGTGCTGTATAATTCTTACTCTAGAATGGGTTGCAGGGAAAAATTAGGGGGGAATAGGTTTGTTCTGAGATCTGGCATATTGAAGGGCTGAAATGGTCTACTATTTTATAGAGAAATATGGAAATGAATGTTCATAATAAACTTCTCTGGGTTATAGCTGCTTGGTTTGTGTATTGCAATAAATCTGATATCAGGGTAAGTTTATCTGCCACTTCATCTTTTAACACCTGTTGCTTTTTATTTTGTCTATCTTTTCACCTGTTCCCATTTCAAATCACAATCTTGAGAATAATGCAGGAGTGTGTAGCTGGATCTCGCTGATGCTCTAGTTAAAGCCCTGGGAGTGCTGCTTCATCAGAGAAAAAGTGTTTTCTCTTTGGTTGGGCAATGGGCTCCTACTGCAAAAGTGACAAGTCACCCAGCTGTGGTTTTTGGAGTTGCCGGAGTGAGAGAGTAAATTTATAAATCCCTCTGCCCGATGATGCCTTTTGTAAGAACATAGGACGGTACAGCACAGGAATAGGCCCTTCAGCCCACAATGTTGTGCTGAACTAATTAAGCTAATGACACTGAATTAAACTAATCCTTTCTACCTGCATGTGGTCCATATCCCTCCATTCTGTGCCTATCTCATAGCCTCATAAACCCCTCTATTGTATCTGCCTCCACCACCACCCCTGGCAGCACATTTCCAGGCACCCACCACTCTGTGTTTATAAAAAAAAAACTTGCCCCGCACATGAGGCTGGTCCAGCTTGGCATTCAGGATTAAGTAGTCAATTGGATTCAATGTTGGCTTAGCGGGAGAAGCCAGAGACTGGTAGTAGGACTAGGCAGAAAATCAGGCTGGTATGGACTAGATGGGCTGAAGGGCCTGTTTCTGTGCTGTGGTGCTCTATGACTCGGTGCTCTGCCCAAAGCCATCACATCTCTCCTAGAATGGGGCAACCAGAATTGAGTGCAATACTCTAGATATGGCCTAGCCAGAGTTTTATAAAGCCGCAATATAGGTTCCTGACCTTTGAAATCAGTGCTTCAATTAATAAAGGCAAGCATGCCAAATGCCTTTACCACCCTATCAAATGTACGGCCAATTTCAGGGAGCTATGGACTTGGACCCCAAGATCCCCCTCGACATCAGTGCTGTTAAGGGTCCTGCCAATAACTCTGTAGTTTACATTTGATCTCCCAAAGTGCAACACTTCACACTTGCCTGATTTAAACTTCATAAGAAACCTTCAACAGTTTAATTGAAATGAGAAGTGCAAGCAAGACCTCAGACTAATTTCGTACAGATTCCAGTGGACATTACATTTGTGGTTCAGTGGTTACACTCCATACTCTGAGATCAGAATGTGATAGGTTCAAGTTCCACTTCAGGGACTTGAGTACAAAACTCTGATACAATGTTCTGTTGGAGGGCTGTCTGTGCTCTCAGATGGATATGACTGTTCCCGGGCAACATTTTGAGAAAATGATGGGACCTCTTCCTTGTGTTTTGAGGCCAAGGTTTGTCCCTAAAACACTGACTGGGCATTATCCTGTTGTTGGTGGGAACTTTGTGTGCAAACTGGCTTCTGTGTTTCCTACACTTCAGATCAAGGCTGTAAAGGGCTTTGGGACATCCTGAAAAGAATATGAGAGGGATTTTTGATTTTGGCATTAAAACCCTTGTATTCTTTGGAAATGAGAAAGATGTTAATTTTTGCTCAAACAGCTCTGCTTTAAAAAAAAGTAGGTTGACCTCCTCTGTTGCTCAGTTTGGGAGAGGGTGTATGGTCAATATAATTGTGTTTTGAAAGTAAATCATGGCAGGTATTTTGAGGCATAGAATGTGGATGGCACTAAAGGCAAGACTTCACTATTTGCAGACTTGTGACATTTTCAAACTGCAGTATTTTTGATTTTTCACATTCTGCCTTTCCAAAAGTTGGAGGCTTAGTTAAATTTATGCATTGTGGATGTAGTCAACTTCTGGAACATTCTGTGTGCGTCTAACTGACTTTGCTTGGCTCCCCCTACACAATAACAGTGATAACTTTATGAAGAGCATGTGACTAGTTGAAATATAACCACAGCCTTGTTGACGACCTACATTCATGTAATCAGAAGGTACTATGACTGACCATAGTGATTGTCAGTGAGGTGTAGAAACACTAGTGATGGAGAGATTTGTGAACCAGAGATTCAAAGTCACTTGATCCTCCCAAGCAAGCTACACTTGCCACAAACCTTGTTTGCTGGTGGAAGCTCTAGTTAATCTTGCCTTCCTCTTGGTGTCATTCTGCGGAACTGAGTGTCAGTTGTGGCTCAGTGAATCAAACCCTTATCAGTGGGTTGTGGGTTGAAGCTGCACTGAAACTTGAATATGTAATTCTGCTGATACTCTGCAGTACTGAAGCAAGTGTTGCATTGTCTTGAAGTGCTGCCTTCGAGGACATCTTCAAGGGTCTGTGCCTCATTAAGGGCCCTCACCATCTGGGACATGCCCTCTTCACATTACTACCATTGGCGAGGAGGTACAGGAGCCTGAAGACCCACACTCAATGTTTAAGGAACAGCTTCTTCCCCCTTCATCAGATTTCTGAATGGTCCATGAACACTACCTCGTTATTCCTCTTTTGCACTATTTATTTATTTTTGTAACTTAGTCATTTTTTTGTCTTGCGCTGTACTGCTGCTGCAAAACAGCACATTTCATGACACATGTCAGTGATAATAAACCTGATTCTGAGGTATGTTAAACCAAAGCCCCATTTACAGGACGTTAATCCTCTGCTGCTATTTGAAGATCAGGTAAGTTCTAGTGTCTCTTGGGCAATGCCACTGAAATAGGTCTTCATTGCTTGTGGGAGCAGTTGTTCACCATTTGCCTCCTGTGTTTAACTGCACTTGCATTGATGATTATAAACTGCTTTAGATGGCATAAGACTCTTACCTTGTTTGTCCATCACCTTTAGTACTTGGTCTGGGAAAGATATTTTACTTAGCACAATTGTCTTTTTATTTCTACCATTTGTCTCAGCTGTCCATTTCATGTTGGTTTTTAAGAGGTGTAGGCTGGGGTGACATTAAGGCTTGTTCCCTTGTCTTTCGCTCTGGCTCCATTTGTTAACGTTCCTCTTAACAGTTTGAACATTTTTACAAAGGTTTGGGAATGAGGTCACAATGGTGAACTTGTAACTCTCTGCAAACTCTCCATCTCCTGAGGTGAATTGGGTTCTGTTGTTGATGCCGCCGCCTTTGAGGAATCCTTTGTTCTCCAAACTGTTGTGGTAATTCTGGCTGTCACTGTCCTGATGAACAGGAACTTGAAGCAGTAGTCTGCATCTGTACAATATCATTCTTGGTTGTGTGTGAATAAATCAACTCCCATGGTATGCTCTGGCCTGAGGATATCTCAGTAGCTCACCTCCTTTTTATTGTGTATTCCTGTACATCATTGTTATACTATTCTCCCTGTATCTTTTGCAGATACCAGTCTGGTATATGACTAATCTGACTCTTGGCTGCATCAGTTGTGTACTTGAAGCCTTCATTATCTTCTGGAATGATTCTTACATAATTTTTGGGTATGATAATTCTGCAGCTATCCAAGACAACGCCTTTGTCTAGGGAGACCAGTAATACCTCATTGCTCTGTGTTTTAATCTTTTGGAGTCACCCCTGAACTTTGCTGAAGAAGCATATGCGACTCCTTGAATTTGTTGGCTTAACTCTGCCTTGCGTAGATTTGCTATCACATTGACTAGATGGTGTTGTCTTCACACACCGATCTCTTATTTTGTTATTCTGCAATGGAAAGTGAGAGATGGCATCTGTTGTCATCATGTCTTTCTTTGGTTTGTATTTCAGAATGAAATCATAATTCTGAAGCCTTGAGTAGTTGAATAAAGATCTGTTGGTGCCTGATGTCAGTTTTTCATGTAGATCGCTCTAGAGGTTGATCATTTTCTACTCCAAATATCCTCCCACAGAGATGGGTATAGATTTCCTGACAACTCTGTGCAACTGCTCGTAGTTCTTTCTGTTTTGGCATATCTTGTTTCTGCTGGCATGTGTGCTTCAGATGCTAATGCTATCAGGTAGCCATGTTGTCCTGTGGTTACTCCCAAGCCTTTAGTAGAGGTGTCCCCTTGTAGAATGACAAGATTTTTTTTTGTTGAAGAGTGACAGGCTTGTCTTGGAGCACTGAAGTTTGTTAGAACTGGTTTTGAGGTATTCAGCATCTTTCATAAATTGTCCCCATGTGGAGAACTGTTGTGAGGAATGAAAGAATTCACGTACTGGATTAACCCTGGAACTTCCCATTCCTTTGTTTTGCTTTGGTGCTTTCATCTTTGTGATAGCTGTTATGTTTTGTGTGTTTGGCTTAGTTGCTAGTAGTACAAGTGCTGTTTCAAGAACTGGCATTCTTTCTGTGTTTTTGATGTATTTCTCAACATTTAGCTTCAGTCCAGGATTTCTAAATCTTTCCTTTGTGAAGATTACATTTGTGGGCCTTCCATCCACTCCATTGAACTGGATGTCCTCTGCTACACCTTCCTAGTATCCTCTGATTCCTTCCTGAGCTACTTCTCTCAACATCCACCCCTTGGAGAGAACAAAGAGTTTTCTTGGTCATCGCCTTTCATCCATATCATCCTTTGTCATTTCTGCCAGCTGCAACAGGATCCCACCACCAGCTACATCCCCCCCCCACCCCCCCTCCAGGGACCACTCTTCCTCTCACTCCCTGGTTCACTAATCCCTCCTCACTCCCTATCCCGTGGCACTTACTCCTACAACTGTACAAGGTGCAACACCTGTCTCTACACCTCCTCCCTCACCACCATCCAGGTCAGGTCAGGCCAAGATTCACATGCACCTCCAACCTCAGCTACGGCATTTGGTGCTGTTGATGTGACCTTCTCTACATCAACGAGACCATGTGTAGACCGGCATTATTGCCACATGTACCGAGATAAAGTGAAAAGCTTTTGTTTGTATGCCATGCAGACAGATTATTCCATACATATGTACATCGAGGTAGTACAAAAAAGAACAAAAAATGCCAAATATGGTGTCACAGTTACAGAGAGAGTGCAGTGTGATTGTTGTGGAACATCTATGCTTTGTTTGCAGTCGTCATCTGAGCTCCTGGTTGCACAGTGTTTCAATTCCCCTCCTCATTCCCACACCACATTGCCTGTTTTTGTCCTCCTGTTGCCAGAGTGAGGCCAAATACAGACTATGTGCCTGGATAGTCTGCAACCCAATGGTATGAACGCTGAATTTTCCAACTTCAGGTAACCCACACTTCGTGATCCTTCCTCCATTGGATCCACCCTGCTTCTTCCCTCATCCTCCTGGTTCCATCTGCCTCTCTTATCCAGTTCCCTCTCCACTCTCAGTCCCGCTGTGGGATCTCGCTCTGAAACAAAAACCATCCCTCTGCCTCCTGCTCGACCCACTGAGTTATTCCAGCAGTTTGCTTTTACTCCAGATTCCAACATCTGCACTCTTGTGTCTCCATCCTCTAATTCTTGTTTACTTTCTACCGAACTGTGTCCAGGCATACTCCAAGGCCATAAGGAAGATGTTGTATCATTCAGAGCTGTCAGATGGCGTCCTCATCAGGCTCACGTTCCAGTGCTGGTTGCTGACATTGTTTGTTGAAAACATTGGCCTTTGCCAATGCTGGCATGGTATCTAGGGCCAGCCATCTTCATCACTGATCCTGCCATCATTGGGTCAGAAGTAGGGATGTCTGATTGGCAACAGCTCTGCAAATGAAGCAGCCGATTCCTTCATGTGGCAACACAGACAAAAATCGGAATGGGCTAGTAAGTGGCAAGTAACATTCGTGCCAGTAAAGTGCTGGGCAGTGACCATCTCCTGAAGGGAGTCTAACCACCTACTCTTGACATTACCATAGCCATCTCCTCCACACCAGCCTCATGGCCTGTAGCAACATTGACTGTTGCTTGAGCTCCAGGCCCAGAGCTTGAGATGCTCCAGCTGGTGACACTACCCACGCCGGTAGTTGTCCAGGATGCAGAAACTGCCTGTGCGTTTCCCCACTGCACAAGGTGTGTATTCCATGGGTCCTGCTGCTTAAGTCATCTTACTGAGCAGAAACTGGGTTAGCGTAACGCTATTACAGCGCCAGCGATTGGAGTTCAATTCCTGCTGCTGTCTGTAAGGAGTTTGTACATTCTCTGCGTGGGTTTCCTCCGGGTGCTCCGGTTTCCTCCCACATTCCAACGACATACAGGTTAGTAGGTTAACGTGGGTGTAATTGGGTGGCGTGGGCTCATTGGGCCGGAAGGGCCTGTTACCATGCTGTATAAATGAAGTTTTGTAACTTGCCCTTGCCTTACTGAAGACCCTTGTTCACCAAAGTCCTCAGACGCTGATCTTCCATGACATGGATGTTCTGATTTCCATAGAACAATACAGCACAATACAGGCCCTTCGGCCCACCATGTTGTGCCGCCCTTCAAACCACACCTAAGACTATCTAACCCCTTCCTCCCACGTATCCCTCTATCTTAAATTCCTCCATATGCTTATCTAACAATCTCTTGAACTTGACCAATGTATCAGCCTGCACCACCACCCCAGGCAGCGCATTCCATGCACCAACCACTCTCTGACATCTCCCTTGAACTTCCCACCCATTACCTTAAAGTCATGTCCTCTTGTTTTGAGCATTGGTGCCCTGGGAAAGAGGCGCTGGCTGTCCACTCTATCTATTCCTCTTAATATCTTATATACCTCTATCATGTCTCCCCTCATCCTCCTTCTCTCCAGTGAGTAAAGCCCTAGCTCCTTTAGTCTCTCCTCATAATGCATACTCTCTAATCCAGGCAGCATCCTGGTAGATCTCCTCTGCACCCTTTCCAACACCTCCACATCCTTCCTATAATGAGGCCACCAGAACTGGACACAGTACTCCAAGTGTGGTTGAACCAGAGTTTTGTAGAGCTGCATCGTTACCTCGCGGCTCTTAAACTCGATCCCACGACTTGTGAAAGCTAACATCCCATAAGCTTTCCTAACTACCCTATCCACCTGTGTGGCAACTTTCAGTGATCTGTGGATATGAACCTTTAATACTTCCTTTGTATTTACTCTGTACCTTTTCACTTTGATTTTCACATCCTCCCCAGATGAGTTTGCAACTTAATCTGCAGTTTAATCTGTATGTGATGCGTTTCTTTTCCTACGAACTGCTGTGGTTATCTACACCTTGTGCATCGCTGCCTTTCGCTTTGACTTTAATTCTTTTGTTTCTGATCCCACCACGTCAGCCCTGCTTCCTCTCCTGGGACTGATCTGGAGGTGGACTGTTTGAGTCATCAGCATCTTCATCTGTCTATTTGTGGCTTCCGCTCTGCCTTTTGCTATAGTGAGCTCCTCCTTTCTGATCAAGGCTTTCTGCGTGTCTTGGTGTTCTGAGTCGAAGCGAGTTGGTCCACTAATCTTTTATTTGCATTTACTGGCTCTGATTCTAAGGCTTGTAAGAAAATTGTCAACAAGCTCACCTTGTGTTTGCCTCGGGTTTTGAAAGTTGCATCTGTGGATCCAGTGATTTGATTCTGGAGTTAAGTCTGTGCTGAATTCTTTTATTTTGTTAAGGCTTCCTGACTCTCTTTTTCCCAACTGTTGAGAAGGTCCAGTCTTTTCTCTCCTGTCCATTAAAGAATGTAACTGATCTTCCCGCATTGCTTGTGTCTTTTAGAAAACTGTTGAATGTCAGTTTATGTTTTTGATTGCATTCCAAATATCTCCACAATGTTACGGGCTCCTAGTTCATTATGAACTGGAATTGCAATAATTTTTCACACACTTTATACAAGCAATCTTGACAGATTCATGAGGATACAAGAGAGACTGCAGATACTGGAATCTGGAGGAACTCGGCGGGTCAGGCAGCATATATGGAGGGAAATGGACAGTTGATGTTTCGGTCCAGATCCTTCAAGGGTCTCGACTTGAAACATCAACTGTCCCTTTACCTCCATAGATGCCTGACCTGATGAGTTCCTCCAGCATTTTGTGTGTTATGACAGATTCATGACTTTTTTTTGATTTGGATTCTACATTTGCATTGTTCATGTCATTTAAAACTTGACTGCTGTCACCGTGTAATATCTGGTTACCAGAACAGTTTCTATTACAGTTCTTAAGTCTCGGATCTCTGGCTTGTGTTGTGTTTACTTCCAGACTGCAGGCCAAACTCTACAGACAGAATGTGGGATTTCTGTGCAGAATATTGTGCAGTAGAAGTGATGCAGTGCAGGAAGTATACCTGTAGTTAAGGGAATGTTGATCCCTCTTCACTGCCGGAGGTTATAACCCAGGCCTTGATTTCAAAATTCCTGTGTTTGTTTTCATCTCCCCATGCCCTCTCCTTTCTCTGCCTCTAACTTCCTCCAGATCTACAACCTGCTGCGATATCTGCTGGCTTCCATTTCTGACCTTATTCGTATAATAAAAATCTGATTTCTAGCATCTTCAGGTTTTTAAAAAAAAATTTCATCCAGGGCGAAAGTGACTAACACGAGGGGGCATAATTTTAAGGTGATTGGAGGAAGGTATAAGGGGGATGTCACAGAGAGTGGTGGGTGCATGGAACGCACTGCCGGCAGAGGTTGTGGGGCAGATACATTAGGGACATTTAAGAAACTCTTAGATAGACACATGAATGATAGAGAAATAGGAGGGAAGGGTTAACATTTGGGAGGGAAGGCTTAGATAGATATTAGAGCAGGATGAAATGTTGGCACAACATTGTGGCCGAAGGGCCTGTACTGTGTTGTAGTGTTCTGTGATCTTAAAAAAACAACCCCCAGCAAACTCAGCTGTTCTGGCAGCATTTGTGGAGAGAGAAACAGTTCAGTGTACAGGTTGAAGACCCTTCCTTGGAACTGGGTGAGAACTGGTCTTCCTCATCCCTGGATTTGATCTCTTATGAATGCTGATTGTATCTTTGGCTCAAAGCTGGGGAATTCCCTCTGCAGACCTCCTGCCAAGCTTAGCTCTTCCTTCCTCCTAACATGCTGCTTATAACCTACATCTTTAACCGAGCTTTTAGTCGCACCTCCAGATACCTCCTCCTCTGGCTCCCTGTCAAATATTGTTTGACATTGCTTGAAGCACTTTGGGACATTTTACTAGACTAATATTGCTACCTTAATACTGGACACGATTCCAGTTGCATGGAATCTGCTTCGCCCCCCCCCCCCAGCTTCCTGGTTATTGATTCTGCCCTTTACTATTGTGGGCATGTGTTTGCTGGCTTTAACATTGAATGGGCTGCAGACAAAGATGTGAAAAGCTGCTTTGTGGAGTGGATTTCCACATTGCTGAATGGCAAACATGCCGAAGCACTTCAGCAGCCTTCAAATGATAAATGATGAGCATTGAATTTTGTGGTGCCAAGATAATAACAAAGCAAAGTATAACTTGGCTGGAACTCTTTCCTTCCAAATCCTCTGCTTATTTTTACTCTGACCCGTGACCACCCATAAGGGAGCCTCTCAAATTGTCACAGCTACTAATAACTCTGATGTGGGTGGTTCTGATTCTGCTGTTAGTGTGAGAGAGTGAGATGCAACAATATTTTTACAGAATTCCTGTGTGTCGCAGTGTCTACCTGTTGGGTTCCACTCGCTTCAAGTTAAAGCACCTCTGTGTCCAAGCCTGTTACATGGCAAGTTAAAGGCCTCTGCTGCCTGGTTGGATTTGTTTTTCCTGGTTGTAATTGTGTTTCCTGTGCAGCAGAATTCCAGTTTCTGTTTTAAGCAGAGCAAATATTTGTGAACTAACTTGGTGGGATTTTCAGGTAAGAGCCAGCAGCCTGTATTCTATCAAATTATATAAAACATGCAGAAACAGCCCATGATACAAGCCGCCTTCAGTTCTGCATCACCCCCCCCCCCCCCCCCCCCCCCCCCCCCATTGACATATCCTTCCATTCAGCGCGCTGTTCTCAGATGTTAATGCTTAGTATAATGGGGGGTGCTCACATTGGAATTGGTTTATTGTCACTTGTACTTGAGGTACAGTGAAAAACTTGTCTTGCATACTGTTCAAACAGATCAGTTCATTACACAGTGCATTGAGGGAGTACAAGATAAAACGATGCCGAATGCGGAGTAAAGTGTCACAGCTACAGAGAGTGCAGTGCTGGTAGACAATAAGGTGCAAGGTCACAACAAGGTAAATTGTGAGGTCGAGTCTATCTTATTGTACTAGGGAACCGTTCAGTAGTCTTATAACAGTGGGATAGAAGCCGTCCTTGAGCCTGGTGGTACGTGCTTTCGGGCTTTTGTATCTTCTGCCCGATGGGAGGGGGGAGAAGAGAGAATGCCTGAGGTTGGTGGGGTCTTTGATTATGTTGGCTGCTTTCCAGAGGCAGCGAAGTGTAGACAGAGTCCCCTTTCCTTGCACATCACACTACCTAGGCAAGTGCTGCTTAGACTTGAAGGAGGGAGCACATTGTAATCGAGCCCTAACTTATCTTCATCTGGTGTTCTTGCATCTTCCCCAGGCCTCAACTCCACACTTTTTAAACTCTTCTCCCACTTGAATCTTCTGTTATAGATGATGAAAACATTCCTTTAACCACTAATTGTTCTTGGTAAATAACGGCTCCAGCTGTCATTGTTCCTTCACACCCCAGCCTCCCCACTCGTGGTTGGGTGCTGAGAACTGTGGAACGGGACCTTCTGCATCTGTAGATTGTGCCTCTTGTCTCTCACACACTGTCTTGTTGATTTCCAAAGGGGTAGTCCTTCCTTTCTCCATCAGGATGCTGACAAACTTGCAATTCTCCTGTTAGGAAGCAGTTCAGATTGGATTTCCAGACAGATGGGAGAAGGAAATAATAGGATCCTTCTGGGGAGCAACAACTGGTTGAAAAAAACAACAAGATGCTGGAAGAACTCAGCAGGTCAGGCAGCATCTGTGGAAAAGAGCAGGTGGTCAACGTTTTGGGTCGGGACCCTCCTTCAGGACTCCAATCTTGTTTCTCTAGTACAACAGCAGGTTGTTCAAGAATGGGCCATTTGGCCCAGCTGGCTGTGTTGCCCACAAACCATCTCTCACCTTCTCACCTACTTTCCATCCCTTTCTCCCATCTGTATTCATCCATCTGTCACTCCAGTGCTTCTACATTCCGGGCCCCACCATCCCCAGTGAGAGCAAATTTCACATTTTCACTGCATTTTGGCTGTAGAAGTTTTTCTTGAATTCTTTATTGGAAAGCCTTAGAACATTATAGCAAAGGAACAGGCCCTTTGGCCCACCACGTCTGCGAACACATTGCCAAATTAAACTGAATCTATTCTGCCTGTACATGATCCATATCCCTCCATTCCCTGCACGTCCACATGTCTATCTAAAAGCATCTTAAATGCCACAATTGTATTTGCTTCCACTAATACTCCTGGCAGCCTGTTCCAGGCACTTATCTGTGTGTGTGTGTGTGTGTGTGTGTGTGTGTGTATATATATATATATATATATATATATATATATATATATATATATATATATATATATATATATATCTATCTCCCCTTTAAATTTGACCCCTCACCTTAAATGCATGGGGGGGGGGGGGGTGAAGTGGTGAGGCAGCACTGTCTGAAGGACTCCGTGCTGCAACAGAAACGGATAAGTATTTAGGGAATGCGACTCTCTGCTCTTCTCCTAAAGGTGCTGTATCTTGTGGGATGCAGATGTACAGATACCAGCAACCCACCAGTTCTTTGACTAATTTGGCTGTTTAAGTGTGAACTAAATGGTAAAAGCTGGTATTTGACTGTTACTGGTAATGTTAAATTATAGAAAATCCAGACACCCCAATATTACCTGTAAAGTTCACCTCAACATAAAACATTAAAAGCTCTGCTTTTTCTGCAAATGGATTAAAAAAAAATTAAACCATGTCTTGGTATCAAAATGCTGCTTTGGCTTTCAAAAAAAAATCAGTCAGGGTTTATTCTTTCCACTCCTACAGGCATCTTATCTGCTGTCAGTAACATGACGTTTGTTTTCATGAGATGTCTGGGCTACTAGCTATATAGGCGTTGATTCAGTTTGGTATCGACTTGGAAGGTCAAGCCTCTAGGTTAGTTGAGTACCTGCTTGTGATCTGGATGGGATGTTGATACCTTCACAGATGCACTATCGAATGTGAACCAATTATACTTCCCAGTCAGGGTGGTGTGTGACCTGAGGGTGGGGGGGAGGATCTGCAGGTTCTCGTAATCTTTTTGGGCGGTAGAGACTGTGTGTTTGTTGGGTGGTGTTAAAGTAGCCTTGATGAGTTGCTGCAATGCATTTTCCACATGGTGCACACTGCAGCCACAGTGATGGATAGAGTGCTGGTCGAATAAGGCTTCCTAGCCCTGGCTGCTATTGAGCTTTCAGCAACCAGCAGTGTTATCCGTGGAACTGATTACCAGGGGCTTCTGTGTATGTACAAACGTGCATTGTTGTGATGGAGAGGGTGTGCTCTACAGTGGATTGAGCGATGGTGTTCCCAGTGCAAGCCTGTATGACAAATAAGCTGAGGAGGTGGCAGATACAAAATAGTGTAACTGTAAAAAGAGGAAAAAAGGCTATCTGTGCATTGATTTTTGCTGCTTGCTATTGTGTGAGAACCTGATCAGAAATGAGATGGGGGAATTGCTGGGGTGAGGATGCTCTCAACATTGGCTTCAAAGAAAAATTTCTGCAGCTGCATCGGAACGAGCATTGTTCACCTGCTGTCATGACAACTGCCGATAGTAGTCATACAACATTCACATTCCTAGTGCGTGTCTTGTTCTAAAAATAAACCTTACCGCATCACTTTACAGAAGTTATGATCTCAGCACATGCCTGCAGCATAAGGCGTGGTGTGGGCTGCCTCCGTTGTTGCGTGTTTGGTTTTGTGGAGTTATCTTTGACATGGATCAGAGGGCATCTATCAATTGAATCCTAGTTTAAGTCTAAAGTTTTGTGTAACCTTGAGTTTATCTGAAACTCTGCTGCCTGTGCCCTAACTCTTCATCCCATTTCCCCCATGCCATCCATATCACCTCCCACCCCCCACTGAGTCCACACAAATTCTTGTTTTCACCTTCCTCTGTGCTCTGTTTCGCTAACATTTACATCTCTGAGGTATTTTAGACTAGCTTGGCTGGGCATCTTGGTCGGCATGGACCAGTTGGGCCGAAAGGCCTATTTCTGTGCTGTGTGACTCTGACTCTTTCCTCTGGTGCATTACTGTTTTTTCGCTCCCTCATTTGATGAGGATGCTTATCTGCCTGGGCCTAAGCTCTGATATTTCTTCCCCAAACCCCTCTTTCCTTTTTAAGGTGCTTCTTTAAAAACCTACCTCCTGGCATCTGATATTTTGTGCATGGGGAAACAGAACTGTTTTACCAGATAATTTCACCAAATTACCTTGCAGCTCGAGCAACCCAGGTTCAATCCTGATGTTGGGCACTGTTTATGTTGAGTTTGCATGTTGTGTGAGTTTACTCGGTGCTCTGATTTCCTCCCACAGGTTCCTCCTTGATGGGTTAATTGGCCAATGTGAATTGCCTGTAGTGTGTTGGTGACTGGTAGAATAGGGGGAGTTGACAGGGATGTGGTTTAAAATGGAGTTATTGTAAATGGGTGTTTGACAGTCACTGTGGGCTCGGTCTGCCAAACTGTTTCTGTGCTGTATGATGTACAATAAAAGGTCAACAGGCTATTGTGTAGCAGAGCGTGCCCATTTACTGTTGATTGTACCCACTGCCTTGGGGATAGATGGAAAGAAGAGAGATGGATCCGCCGTTGAAATGATTCTGGCTCATTAGCAACTATAAGGCTGTGATTTGAGCAAACCTTGGGCGATTGTCCAGAATGACTTGGATGATTCTTGTCAGGCATTGTGGTTTTAATCTCCCAGAATACAAACCTATTGATAAGAGCCTCAACTACTACTTACAGAAGTGCATTCCAGACCCCAAAACATTTGCATTTTAAAAGTTTTTGTCCCTTTTGATTCTTTTGCCAGTCACCTCCATTGTGTCCCCTGGTTCTCTACCCTTCTGTCAATAAGAACAGTTTCTCTCTGTTTACTTTATCTATACCCTTAATAATTTCAAGTACCTCTTTTGGATCATCTTGAACTTCCCAAGGAGAACAATCCCAGTTTCTCCAGTCCATCCACATAACTAAAGTCTCTTGTCATTCTAGGACTCGATTCAAGCATCTTCAGTATGCAGCCAGTTAACCCCTTGGTTCCATGGAACTACGATCAAAGAGTGTACTGTTA
Source organism: Pristis pectinata (assembly GCF_009764475.1). Classification (NCBI taxonomy): domain Eukaryota; kingdom Metazoa; phylum Chordata; class Chondrichthyes; order Rhinopristiformes; family Pristidae; genus Pristis; species Pristis pectinata. The sequence continues at coordinate 2,551,514 of NC_067417.1, forward strand.
ACAGGGCCCTTTACACCAGTAATTGTGACAGGATTTACTGTTACCACATGGAAGTATTTTGTTATATTGTATGTTTTTAATCTCAGTTGTTATTAGGATGAATGTATAGTTCTAATGGTTCAGTCTATTAAAGTTTTAATCTTCCTCTCAACTCTCACGGTAGAGGTTGCACAGTAGGGAACCACAGTGCAGCCTCTAATTCACTGCTTGGGGTTGTGTGACAGTATCTTCACCCTATTTCCCCATCCCTACCACCTGCTGAGGGACTGAGTCTCAGTCAGGATGGGACATGAGACATGGATTGGAGAGGTTTAGAAGATTATGGGCAAAACACTGGTAAATGGGACTAGCTTGGGTGGGGTACGCTGGTTGGCATGGGCCAGTTGGGCCGAAGGGCCTGTTTCTGTGCTGTATGACTATGACTGCAGTGGTTTCTATTATTGTGGCCTCTATTTAAGCGTGAATGTCATTTGATGGCTATACTGTTCAGTTGAGCCCAGTGTCTCCCACTCCAATAGTTCTAGGGGGATTTCAACTTGCACATTTTTAGCTGGGAATACCTTAGTGTGAAAGGTTTGGAGGAGGCTGCACTTCTAAAATATGTCCAGGAAAGATTTATGCAGGTTGTTCCACAAGAGCAAGGGTGGTAGTGGATTTATAGAGGCACAGGAGGCTATGGATGCTGGAATCTGGTGCAACAAACAATTTGCTGGAGGAACTCAGTAGGTTGAGCAGCATCTGTGGGGGAAAAAATGAATTGTCAATATTTCTGGTCAAAACCCTGCCTCAGGACTGAGAAGGGAGATGGCCGGTATAAGGAGGTGAGGGGGAGTGGTGAGACGGGAATCTGAGGTGATTGGTGAACTAAAGAGGGGTGAATGATGATGGGCAGTTTGTGCCAGGTAGGGGAGGAGAGGTGGAGTTGTCAGATGATAGTTGGAGGTAGTGGATTTGATCTTTGGGGATGTAGCTGTGCAAGTGGAGGGAGTGTCAGTGGAAGAGAGCATTTCAGAGAAAGTGACTATAACTAAGGTTGTTATGGTTATGGATTACGCTAGATCAAAAACTTGGGTCCTGCGATTAATGGGGGGGGGGGGGGGGCTTCGATGATTGACCAGGTTTCAGAGGCAGCAGGCAACTGATGTTCCGAATGTTGCATGAGTAAGATAAGATATTTTTATTAGTCATATGTACATTGAAACACAGTAAAATGCATCATTTGCGTAGAGTGTTCTGGGGGCAACCCACAAGTGTCGCCACGCTTTCGGCGCCAACACAGCATGCCCACAACCTCCTAACCTGTATGTCTTTGGAATGTGGGAGGAAACCCACTCAGACACAGAGAACATACAAGCTCCTTACAGACAGTGACGGGAATTGAACCTGGGTCGCTGACGCTGTGAAGTGTTATGCTAACTGCTACACTACCGAGCCCAGTTGGGTCAAAAGCCAAAGTGTATGAGGCCTGTGGAACCAATTCCCATTAAGGAATTGGCACTGTTATAAAAGAATGCAAGGAATTTGGCAGGAGGGGTTTCTTTAAAAAAAATGAAGTAGCAAGATTGTTGTTTTTGTTTGCAGTTCCCCATCCTCTGATGCTGGTGCATCTGTGCTTTAAAGTTCACAGAACTGTGCCACGAACTGTTCCACCTGAGTAGCTCGTACTGTCTGTGCTCCTCCATGGGAGCAGTAAATGCCGGCCAATATGCCCACTCTTCTATTCCTACAACCACTGATCTATCCTTAATCATTGCCTTTGTCTCTGCTTTTGCTGCCACATTCCAGTTCCTCAAACTTCCGGGTTTCTAAAAATAGTAGTTTCTCCCTCCTGCTTGGAGACAAATCCTATAACGATTCCAATCCCTTTTCTTTGTAATTGAAAACATCTCCAATGAAAGGCTCCTAAATCAAGAGAGGTTTGGATTAATGCCATGGTTTTCTCAGGATGAGCCAATAATTTACTGCTGGTGAAGTTTTTTTTGAAATGCTGTCACAATTGTAGTAGGGTGAATGGCAGAATTGATGCAAAGAAACCTCCCAGAGCTGGCTGAGATGATTGACCAAGTAATCTGCTTGTAACAGTCCCTTGGTGCTCTTCAGAATAGTGTGTGGGTTTAGTGCTTTCTATAGTGGGATGCTTGAAACTGCAGAGTTCTCCAACTTATCCTGTCAGTATTTAGTATCAATTCATTATTATTTACCTCTGTGTGCTTCCTTCTACAAAACCCAAAACTCTGGTCTCTTTATGTGGCTTTATTTACAGAGTTTTCAGGGAATTGGGTTTTTATCTTGGTTGATTGTACTCTGGCCTCTGATTCAGATCATGGATTGAAATCTGTAATGTAGATGTGCCTAATGCATTACTGAGAGGGGCACTGAAGGGGCATCGTGCTGTGGGAGGGGCAGCACTATGAGTGGGTTGCCTACAATAAAATGCTGAATTATCTTCCTCTCTTTGGATTTAATATATTTCACTGAACTATGCTGAAGAACAGGAGTTCTACCCAGTGTTCTTTCCATTAGTGTTTACATTTCAAAAGTACTTATTTGGATGTGAAGCACTTTCATATGTAATGATAATGGCTACTTGTGTAGAGAGTTCACCTAAAGTAGTGAAAGGTCCAAAGTGCTTCACAGCAATACCAAGCAAAATTTGACATCAAATCCCCTGAGAGGTAAAGATAGATGACCAAAACTTTATCCAGTTTTAAGGAGTATGTAAAGCAGGGAAGAGGGGTGCAGAGCGACTTATGGGAGGGGATTTGAGACTTTAGGTGCCAGTGGTGCTGAGATCAAATTGAGTAATGCACAAGTAGCCAGAATTGGTAAAACTCTGTTCTTGGGATAAGTCACTTGTCCAATTTGAAAACTGCATGTGGCTTTTTTTTAAGTGAGGAGTTGTACAGGTCTGTCCTGTAACGGTGTGGTGTCTTGAGTTGTTTCCTTTGTTAATTGGGATTTACAGGTTAGGATCTCGTGTGAGGATGAGTTTTGGACACCATAAGCTCCCAGCCTGATTGTCAGCTGATTTCTAGGCTAGTGATAATGCTTGTTTACTGTAGAAAAATCAGCTGAAGTTTTAACTGTTCTGGGGAGAAGATTTTCCTTTCAAGTATGTACGCATTACAGTTCTGAAAGTTTCTACTGAATTTGCTTCTACTGCTCCTTCAGGCAGCATACTGCAGATCACAACTTCATTCGAACAATGTTTCCCCACTACCCTATGGTACTTTTGGCTGTTATTTTTGCATCTGCCATTTCTTGTTTGCGATTTTTTTTCGGTGGGAATAGATTTTTTGTACTCTAAATCTCTCAGTCTCTCCACATAAGCGTTTCAACTCTAACACCACTTTACTAAATCTCTTCTGCCCCCTCTCCAACGTCTTGACATCCTTCCTAAAATGAACGCAATTTTTAAAAGTTTTGGGATGTAGTCACTGTTGCAGTGTAGTGAACTGGCCAATGTTTGTGCCAGGAAGCTCCAAGCAGTGTGATAGTCAGATGATCTATTTCAGTGTTAATTCAAGGGAAATATTGACTGTAAGGTACCATGGAGAACTACACTTCTGAGACGGAGCGGGATGGAGGAGATGTGGGAAGTTGATTTCGTCAGCATTTGACAGACAAAAGATTTGTGTTAACATTTCAGGTAAACTGTTTCTCAGTGGGCTGGCCATCTGATTAAATAGTTTTGAATATTTTTTTTGTATTATGCTAAGAATAAATATATGCCCCTTTTATCCACTACCATTATATTGGGATTCCATCCCTCTGGGCAGCCGGACCTCTTCTAGTGGCACCTTTCAAGGCACTTCTAGAAGCTGCTTATGGTAGTTGGAGTGGCAGCTTTTCAACAGCTGGGCTGGAACTCCTGCACTTAGAAAGGTATGAGGGCTTTATCGTGAAGGAAGGGGCTCACCAAGCAAGATTTCAGCAGCTCAAAGCTTCTTTCTGCACCGTGGTGCCAGTAGTAAATGAGCAAGTCTGGTACATGACAACAAGCAGCAAATGGAATTTAATATTAAGGTTTGATGTGATGCATTTTAGCAGAAGAGATGTGAAGAGGCAAGATAGAATTAATGGCCTGGTTCTAAAATGTGCTGGAACATGGGGAAACTGGGGTCCATGTGCATGATTGTTTGAAGGTGACAGGACATATTGAGAGAGGTGGAATCAAAGCATGTGGTACCTGGGCTTCATAAATATAGGTATTAAGGACATAAACATTGAGATTGCAAAATTGAGTTTCAGTCACTACACTTGAAGGATGTGAAAATCCTTGGGAGGGTACCATGGTTTACCAGAACTGGTCCACGAATGATGGATTTTAGCTACATGGTTAGGATGGAGAAGTTGTGATTGTTCTTGGAGCAAACGAGATTGACAGGAGACTTGGTGAAGACTCACAAGGTTACAACAGGTTTAGGTAGACAAAGAGAAGTTGTTCCCGTTAGCTGATGATACACAGGTGTAAGAGGAATGGGAGGAATAATGTTTTGTAGGAGGTGATAATGCCACGGCCAAGAAAGCTTACCAGTGCCTCTACTTCCTCTTTGTCAATCACCAACTTTTATCAATGCACCATAGAAAGCATCCTATCTGGATGCATCACGGTACGGCAACTGCTCTGCCCAGGACTGCAAGAAACTGCAGAGAGTTGTGAACACAGCCCAGTGCATTACAGACACCAGCCTCCCCTCCTTGGACTCTGTCTTTACCTCTCGCTGCCTTGGTGAAGCAGCCAGCATAATCAAAGACCCCACCCACCCAGGTCATTCTCTCTTCTCTCCTCTTCCATCAGGTAGAAGATACAGGAGCCTGAGGGCACATACCACCAGACTTAAGGACAGCTTCTACCCCACTATGATAAGACTATTGAACGGTTCCCTTATACAATTAATGGACTATGACCTCACGATCTACCTTGTTGTGACCTTGCACCTTATTGCACTGCACTTTCTCTGTAGCTGTGACACTTTACTCTGTGCTGTTATTGTTTTTACCTGTACTACATCAATGCAACTGCAATACTAACCCAATGTAACTGCACTGTGTAATGAATTGACCTGTACGATCAGTTTGTAAGACAAGTTTTTCACTGTACCTCAGTACAAGTGACAATAAGCCGATACCAATGACGTGGTGGAGTAGATACTTGGGGGAGGTAACCTACTGCGCTGTAGGGATGAAAAGCAAGGAATTGGATGGACAGGATTTCTCTCTGGACCTGATGATGGGCTAGGTATCTGTATCCTGTGCTGTAATGAGCCATTAATAGTCAGGGTAACGCTGCTTTCCATTTTTCATTTGGAAGTGGGTGTGATATAACCTCCATTTCTGCCTCACTCTTCTCTTTCCTCTACTTTTTCTTTAAGCAAGAAGGTAAGTGAGTTGTCTCCCAGCTAAGGACGTGTGAAATATCATGTGGAGTTATTGTAACAGTCGTGAATCCCATTTCACAATTGTTTTTCCCCAGAATTGTTTCAAATGTTAATAACCAATTCATGCAAATCAAATTTCACTCAACCGAAATGTTTGAATCTTCTATTGCGTAACGAATGGTGTTTAATTGTAGCTGTAATGGTGTTCAATTCATATGCAGATAACCCAACCAGGGAAGGGGCCATACCAGTCCTTGTATCAGGAAATGAAGCTGGCTTGGTGATTGGAGTTTCAGTGGGAGAACATTTTGGGAACAGTGATTAAGTTTTCAGCTAGATAAGACTGGACCTCGGGGGCTGGGTGTGGGCAGCTGGAAAGTGCTAAATTGGGGGAAGGCTAATTACAACAGCATTAAGTAGGAGCTGGCGAGAGTAGATGGGGAGCAGTTGTTTTTGGGCAAGACCACATCCAATGTGGGAGTCTTTTAAAAGGTCAGAATTTAGGACCAATGTGATCCTGACAGGGAATGAAAGGGTATAGACCATGTGTAGGCAGATGGGGTTAGTTTGGAGTGGCATCCTGGTCAGCACTGACATTGTGGGCCAAAGGGCTTGTTCCTGTGCTGTGCTGTTCTGTGTTCTAGGTGTTGTGCCAAGTGCCTATACTTATGGCACAGTGCTTAACCCCATTTATACAAGCTTCTCTGAAACAGCTCGGTCTCTTAAGTTGCCCGAGTGCTCTGCTATGTGGTTGAATGTTTAGCAGAGTGACTGGAGGATGCTGCACCACCTCTCTGGTGGCTGAGCTGCTATCCACGGTCCGGAACAGCTAATTAAGGAACTGCATAATTTAAATTGAGGAACAGATTCCAGCAGCACAGTGGTGCAGCAAGCAGAGCCACTGCCTCACAGCCCCAGTGACCTGCTGCTGTCTGTAGAGTTTGCATGTTTGCCCTGGGTGTGTTCCAGTTTAGTCATAGAAAGATGCAATATGTGGACAGACCCGTCAGCCCCACCCATTTACACTAATCCTACATTGATCCAAATTTTTTTTTCTCCTCATTCAGCTTAGAGTTGTAGAGTAATAGAGCATGGGAACAAGTCCTTTGACCCAACTGGTCCGTGCTGACCAAGATGCCCATCTAAGCCAGTCCCATTTGCCCATGTTTGACCCATATCCCTCTAAACCTTCCCCATCCATGTACCTGTCCAAGTGTCTTTTAAATGTTATTGTACCAGCCTCAGTCACTTCCTCATTCCATATACGCACCACCCTCTGTGTGAAGAAGTTGCCCCTCAGCCCTCTTTTAAATCTTTCTCTTCTCACCTTAAACCTATGCCCTCTAGTTTTGATTCCCTCTCCCTGGGAAAATGTGTATATTCACCCTATCTATGTTTATGATTTTATACACCTCTGTAATGTCACTCCTCAGTCTCCTACACTCCAGTGAATAAAGTCCTAGCCAGCCCAACCTCTCCCTATAACTTGGGCCCTTGAATCCTGACAACTTTCTCAACAGCGGCCAATTAACCTACTGACCTGTATGTTGGAGGAAACTAGAGCACCCGAGGGAAACCCCAAGAGATGTGTGGTTTAGTTGGTTAATTGGCTGCTTTAAATTGTCCCAAGTGTCTAGGTCAGTGGTAGAATCTGGGAGGAGTTGATCAGAATGGAGGGGGAATAATATAGGATTAGTGTTACAGGGTGCTTGATGGTAGAAGCATAGAAAATCTACAGCACAATTCAGGCCCTTCAGTCCACAAAGTTGTGCCGAACATGTCCCTACCGTAGAAATTACTAGGCTTACCCATAGCCCTCTATTTTACTCAGCTCCATGTACCTATCCAAAAGTCTCTTAAGAGACCCTATTGTATCTGCCTCCACCACTGTTGCCGGCAGCCCATTCCACGCACTCACCACTCTCTGAGTAAAAAAACTTACCCGACATCTCCTCTATACCTGCTCCCCAGCACGTTAAACCTCTTTCCTCTTGTGGCAACCATTTCAGTCCTGGGAAAAAGCCTCTGACTATCCACACAATCAATGCCTCTCAACATCTTGGTGCAAATTTGATGGGCTGGTGGGACTTCCAATGCTGCAAGACACTGTCGCGTGTAAAAGGATGGCAAGAAACCTGAAGCTAGGTTTATAGTCTCTCTAGGGTCATGGGGATTGGCCCACAAACATTACTGGGCAGTTCTTACAGGGTATCTGCACAGGAGACTAAATTAAACTGAAGACAATAATTGAATAACAACAGCTCCCAATCTCCTCTCCCCAGCTCCTGATTAACACTTGTAATTAGCCTTCCCCAGTTTCACACTTTTCCTCCCAAGGACCAGTCTTGTCCTTGTATCTATCTGGAAACTTCGAGTCATGATCACTATTCCCAAAATGCTCCCCTACTGCAATGCTGATCACCCAAATGATGTTTACCTCTTGGGACATTTTGGTAGGAATATGCTATACAGATGCAAAAATTTCAGATTTCCAACATTTGCAGTTTAACCTGGAAATACTTAGCAGGCCAGGCAGCATCTGTGGAGAGAGAAAGAACTGTTTTAAGAATGGAAAATGCTTTGGTGACAGGACAATGACCTGATACGTTACCTTGTTTCCCTTAGATGCTGTTTGTTCTACTGAGGGTTTCTGACATGTTCCATATAAACAACTTTAAGCTTATTGACTCCAATGAGTGTAATGCTACGAGGCTTGCAGTTTCATTATTTGGTTTCCCTCAGTCCGTTGAGAGGTAAAACAAATTGCAACCTGTAAGATTTAAGACTTAAATTATTTATTCCTTTTAAAAACACAAGGGCATAGCTCTAGCCTACTTAGAGTGTGTTTATGTAAGATTGCTGATAGCTGTGGTTTGATTCTTGTGACTTATTACCTCATTTCATGATTAGATTATAGTTCATCTTGTTGATTTAACAAATACATCTTAAACAGTTGTCTGTAATTCTGTAAGTAATAGACCATTGGCAAAGCTGTTTGTATGGTTTTCAGATTTAGCTTTGATCCTGTGTTGTATTTTCCCTCTCCCCACCCTCTTCATCCACCACCCCCTTTCACCCTGCCAGATGACCAGTTGAGTACTTCCAGCGTTTTCTGTTTTATTTCGGATTTCCAGAGTTTACAGACATTTACTTTTCAACATGTCCCATGCTCTTTTTATAAACACGAGCTTTCCTCTGGTGAGGGGGAAGGATTTTTATTGAATGGTTCATTCAAATGTCAGTAGTCTCCGTGACCATCAGAAATTCCCGAAGTGTAGTAAACTCTACATTTAGAGGTAAACTCTAAAGATCATACAGAAAAATACGTATATTTTAGGTGTCTTTTATTTACACTTTGTTCATAACCTCTCTTTTTATGTTGTGAGGAAATGTTTGGCCCATTGAGTCTATTCTGGCTGAGCTTTACCTTCATTCCCCTTCTCCCATTTCCCTGTAACCTATCCTCTCCTACTACCCACTTACTCACTAGGGGCAATAAACTGTGGTCACTTAAGCTAGCAACCCACAAGCACATGCAAACTCCACACAGGACTAGAGGACAGCACCGAACCCAGGACTGCTGGAGCTGTGAGTCAGTAGCACTCTGTTGCGCTGTTATGCCATCCATTATGGGCAAATATTTCCCAATCGGCAAAGCCAGGAAGCTGGACACTTTTCCTCCCTGCATATAAGATGAGATATCTTTATTAGTCACGTGTACATCGAAACACGGTGAAATGCATTTTTTGCGTAGAATGTTCCAGGGACAGCCCACAAATGTGGCCACGCTTCCTGTGCCCACACAGCATGCCCACAACTTCCTAACCCGTACGTCTTTTGGAATGTGGGAGGAAACTGGAGCACCTGGAGGAAACCCATGCAAACACGGGGGGAACGTACAAACTTCTTACAGACAGTGGCCGGAATTGAACCCGGGTCGCTGGCACTGTAATAGTGTTCCGCTAACCGCTACACTACCATATCGTCAAATGACCAGTGCTTCAAAGCATTAGCTTTCCTTCAATCACATTTTAATTAAAAAAAACTTTATTCATGATACAATATCTTTATTCATAATAAAATATATACAAAAAGAAAACAGTGCAAAACATTTTACATTCAGAGTGTCATTTGGTCAAGCAGTATCAACACTTTTTTAAAATCATAGCATCATTGCCACTCGTGTCCTCTGGGGTGATGCATTTCATTGTTTGAGGGGCTTACTCCCCCCCTCGACTCAGCCCCTCCATGTCCAGCAGTGTAAGGAAGCTAGACTGTGGTCCTTCCCCACAGAGCCTGTGCATTGGCTGCACTGAGCTTCAGTGCATCCCTCAGCATGTACTGCAGCCTGGAATGTACCAGTCGGCAGCATTCCCTAACGGACATCTCGCTGTGCTGGAAGACCTTCAAGCTTGTGTTTGTACCTAATGAGAGTAAAATGTGGGTGGGAGACAGTAGAAGGGATGATAATTTAAAATATCTTGCATCCTGTTCATGCTCCACTTTCCTGTCCTGTCAGATTGCATCTTCTGATGCTCTTTGTTGCCTCCATCTATCACGTCCCAGCCTCTCGCTATTTCCACCCTTCTCTCCCCCCCCCCCCCCCCATCCGCCTAGCAATCCACCTATTGCTTGCCAGCTCTTGTTCCACCCATCCCCTTCAGCTCTACACTGACTATCCGCTCTCTATATTACTGTCCAGGTGAAGGGTCTTGACCTGAAACGTTGACTGTCCATTTCCCTCCACAGATGCTGCCTGACCCGCTGAGTTCCTCCAGCACCTTGTTGCAGTGGTGCAATCTGCTTTATTCTTCCAGAGCCATGGATAGACCTGTGTTCATTAATACTGCACCTATGTTTATACAGTACTCTACCCCCGGTGAAATACAGAGACAGACCCATGCCTTCAGTCCAGGGCTGGATATGGACCTGGATTTGGGCTCTGGCCTGGCATGTAGGTCCTTACAAGAGAGACTGCAGATGCAGGAAATATAGAGCAACACAAAATGCTATAGGAACTCTGCGTCAGGCAGCATCTATGGAGGGAAATGAACAGTTTATGTTTTGGATCGAGACCCTTCATCAGGACTGGAAAGAAAGAGGGGAGATGGCCATTATAAGAAGGTAGGGGGTAGGGGTGGAGCAAGAGCTGGCAGGTGATAGGTGGATCCAGGTGAGGGGGGGAATAGGCAGGTGGGGAAGGGGGAGAGTGGGAATGATGCAAGAAGCTGGGAGGTAGAAGTGACAAAAGGCTGAAGAAAATGGATTCTGATAAGACAGTGGACCATGGAATAAAGGGGAGGAATGTGTGGGTGGTGGGCAGATTGGGACGGTGGCCGAGGGGAAAGAGAAGGGGTGATGGGTTCCCGTGGGATAAGGGGGGACAAAAGAGAGGGTGTGGACAGAGGGGAGTCATTACTGGAAGTTAGAGAAAGGTCCTCCCTAGGTTGCAGCAGGGTTCTGTTCCTGTGAACTGTTCACAACCTGGACGGTTTGCAAGTTAGAAATGTGGCTGTGAACAGAGTTCCTGGGGGCAGAAGGTGCCTGCAGCCCAGCAGCAATTGGCTAATCCATCCTGCTGATCTCCAAATGCTTGTTGCTATGGATGGGCTGCAGATAAGTCGGGTGTATGTAACCTAGGGAGGACCTGTAATCCATTTGTTGAAAAGTGAAATGTTGTAGATGCTGGAAATCTGAAATCAAAATTCACTCGAGGGTTTAAGCTAGTTTGGCAGGAGGATGGGAACCAGAGCACCGGGTCAGAGAGTGAAGAGATTGAGAGGAAGGTGGATGTCGTGACCTGTAAGTCAATAAGGAAAGGTGGGCAGGAGCAAGGTAATAGATATGATTGGATGAATGGTTTGAAGTGTGTTTATTTTAATGCAAGGAGTATTAAGGGTAAGGGTGATGAACTTGGAGCATGGATCAATGCATGGAACTATGATCTTTTGGTCATTACTGAGACTTGGGTGAGAGAGGGACAGGACTGGATGCTTAATGTTCCAGGGCTTCGATGTTTTAGAAAAGATAGGGATGTAAGAGGCTGGAGAGTTGCACTGTTAGTCAGGGGCGATATCACAGCTGCACTCAGGACAAAATGGAGGGCTCATCCACTCAGTCTATATTGGTAGATCTCAAAAATAAAAAAGGATATGGTCACTGTGATGTGATTATACTACAGAACTGCCCCCCCCCCCCCCCCCCCCAACCAGGACATTGTGGAACAGATATGCAGGCAGATTAGGGAAAGGTGCAAAAACAACGGGGTTTTGTGGGTGACTTCAACCTCTCTGATTATAGACTGGGACCTCCTTAGTGTAAGAGGTTTAGATGGGGCAGAATTTGTTAGGTGCATCTAGGAGGGTTTCTTAAATCAGTATGTAGGTAGTCCAATAGAGGAGGGTATTGGGAAATGAGCCTGGCCCTAGGTGACTGACTTTTCAGTAGGAGAACATTTAGGAAACAGTGATCACAACTCCTTAAACTTTAAGGTAGCTATGAATAAGGATAAGTATGGACCTTGCGGGAGAGTATTAAATTGGGACAGGGCAGATTATGAGAGTATTAGGCAGGAACAAGAGAGAGTTAATTGGGAACAGCTGATTTTGGGCAAGTCCACATCTGACATGTGGAGGGTGTTTAAAGACCAATTGTAGAGAGAACGGGACCGGTACGTTCCAGTAAGAAGGATGGTAAGGGAACCTTGCATTCAGAGAGGTGGTGAATTTAGTCAAGAAGAAAAAGGAAGTGTATGTAAAGTTTAGGAAGCTAAATTCAAATATCCCTCGAGGATTACAAAGGAACTAGAAAAGAACTTGGGAAGGGAATTAGGAAATCCAGGAGGGGCCATAAAAAGTCCTTGGCAAGTAGGATTAGAGAGTCCCAAGGCAATCTGTACATCTAAATCAAGAGAATAAGAGGGAGAGGGTAGGACCACTCAAAGATAAAAGAGGGAACATGTGCTTGGAGGCAGAGGACATGGGTGAAGTTCTAAATGAGTACTTTGCGGTTGGTATTTATCAAGGAGAAGGACGTGGAGGATAGTGAGATCAGTGAGCTAATATGCTAGGGCATTTTGAGTGTTGGGTCTCTTGAAGAACATTAAGGTGGAAAAGTCCCCAGGGCCTGATGGGATATACCCCAAATTATTGAGAGAGGCAAGAGATGAGATTGCTGAGGCTTTGACCAAGATCTTTGTTCCTCTCTACCCACAGATGAGGTCCTGGAGGACTGGTGAGTAGCTAGTGTCGTTCCATTGTTGAGCTTTTTGAGGAGGTGATGGAGGTAGAGCTGTGGATGTCGTCTATGTGGATTTTAGTAAGGCATTTGAAAGGTCCCTGATTGTCGGCTCATCCAGAAGATTAAGATGCATGGGATCCATGGTGACTTGGCCATTTGGATGCAGAATTGGCTTGCCCATAGAAGACAGGATAGTGGGCAATCGGACTTAATCTGGCTGGAGGTCCGTGACTAGTGGTGTGCTGCACTGTAGGGATCTGTACTGGGACCTCTGCTGTTTGTGATATAAATGGATGAAAACGTGGATGGGTCGGTTAGTAGGTTTGCAGATGATACAAAGATTGGTGGTGTTGTGGATAGTGGGATATAGATCAGTTGCAGATATGGGTAGAGAAGTGGCAGATGGAGTTTAATCAGGCCAAGTTGGAGGTGTTGCACTTTGGGAGATCAAATGTAAAGGGACAGTGCACAGTTAATGGCAGGACCCTTAATAGTGTTGATGTCCAGAGAGATCTTGGGATTCAATGTCCATAGCTACCTGATAAGGTGGTAAGGAAGACGTATGCCATGCTTGCCTTTATCAGTTGAGCAATTGAATTCAAAAGTCAGGAAGTTATGTTGTAGCTTCATAAAACTCTGGTTAGGCTGCATCTGGAGTATTGTATTCAATTCTGATCTCCCCATTATAGGAAGGATGTGGAGGCTTTGGAAAGGGTGCAGAAGAGGTTTATCAGGATGCTGCCTGGATTAGAGGGCATGAGCTATAAGGAGGTGTTGGACAAACTTGGGTTGTTTTCTCTGGAGTGGCTGAGGGGAGACCTGATTTATTAGATTATGAGAGGCAAAGATTGGGTAGACAGCTGGTATCTTTTTCCAGGGTCAAAATGTCTAATACTAGAGGGCATACATTTAGGGTGAGAGGGGTTAAGTTCAAAGGAGATGTGCAGTGCAAGTTCTTTACACAGAGTGGTGGGTGCCTGGAATGCACTGCCAGGGGTGGTGGAGGAGGCAGATATGGTAGTGGTGTTTAAGAGGCTGTTAGGCACATGAATGTGCTGGGAATGGAGGGATATGGATATTGTGAAGGGAGAAGGCATTAGTTTAGTGTTTAATTAGTTTGGCATAACATCGTGGGCCGAAGGGCCTGTTCCTTTGTACTGTTCTATGTTCCATGTAAATGTCCTCTTGGGTTCTGCGTCTTTAATGAGTTGCATAGATAATTTAAAAGCTGAGACCATCTTGTAAATAGCCCTCTTAGCAATGACTTTCTTCTTTAAAAGAAAATTGAATATGATTGTATAAGTGAACACTAATCCTGTCATTACCAAGAAGCAGATGGCTGACTTGAGACTTGTGCTTAATACCGCTGACTAAATGTTACGCCAGGTAGCACATGAACCGTTGGATGAATCTAGCTAAGACATTAATCTTTCCATGGTATCTAGGTGTTTCGCCTGCTGCCTTCCCTTTACCCCTCCAGAAGGTTGCTTGCTGGGGGTTTGCTCTATAGGCATGCTTCCTGAGTGCGATCAGTCACTTACCACAGCTGAGCTGCTTCCATCTTCCCAGCCTGCACTCCCACTCTGGTGTGGGACATGAGCAGTGAAATGAAGTGGGACGACCTCTCTCCCTCCTCATTGTGCCCCCTCACTTATCCTTATGATGCTTATGCAGTACTGGCAAGGCCATATTCGGTGCTAATCCTGGTTTCCTTGGTTTTTTATGGTTATTCATCAACTCTGCGTCGTGTGATTGGACTTACTAGCTTGTGGCCAGAAGTGGCAGTTTCTCTTCCCTGACGTAGTGGTAAACCGGATTCCTCCTGTCGACAGTCTGTCAGTTTTTGTGTTCGTTATCTGTGGCACGCAAAACCAGATTTACCGAAATCCATTGCACAACTTTGTCGTAAAAGAAAGGCAGGCTTGTGTTTGTACCTCTTCATGACATTGGAGTTTTCCACAACACTTCACAGCCAGTGAAGCACTTTTGAAGAGTAGTCTCCTTTTGTACTGTAGGAAGTGATCATGAAGCTGTTGGATTGTAAAAATCCAACTGATGAAGTGAATCTGCATTACCTACTGGTCTGGGCATGTGCATGACTCCAACCCAAACCAGGGTGGGTGACTAGGCTTTCCCTTGAAGTGACCCTGCAAGATGCCTGGCTGCATTAAATTACAATGAAGTGGTTCAGGAACATGTCTCATCACCACCTTGAAGTAACTAGGGATGGGCAAGGGATGCTGATAATTCCATAAAGGATTGCTTGGGAGATACTTAAACAGTGAAAAATTAGCATTTACCAGCAGAAATGCAGCAAATGTTCCTTGGGATCAAATGTAGATTTTAAATGTTCTCTAGTGTATGTTTAAATTGCATGGCGGAGGACAAGTGTCTAATCTGTAAATCAGTTTGAATAAATGAACTGTTTCAGCTGTTTTAAATGGGTTGGGAGTCCAGTTTAAATTACATGGCTAACACAAGATAACTTGTTACTGGCAAGCTCTCTCCCCCCACTGGTAAAACTGTAGAGAGCCATAATTTAAAAAAAAATGCTACTCAGAACAGTGCTCAAGTTGTAAATGCCACTGATGTGTTGCTTTTGGCATGTAAAACAAAAATGTTTTTGTCCCAAACTTATAACCAAGTTGTTTCCATGTCATTCACAAAATCAGTTGGAAAAATGGAAAGGGAATTATTTCTACCAGGTGATGCAGGGATAAAGATGGAATAAGTCCTTCTGTGTTAAGCTGAAAAGAAATTAGGCTAAGGAAATTCAGCATGTCCCTGTTGACCATCCCAATCAATTTTTTATCCCCCTTTTGACTACCTTGATGCCATATGTATGGAATGATCTGTCTGACGGCACTCAAACAAAAGCTTTTCACTGTGTCTTGATATATGTGACAATAATATACCAATTACCACTCAATCTCCCTTTCTTTAGACCTCTCCAGATACATGCATTCGCCTTTCTTGTATGGCATCAACATTTGTCACTTGGATTTTGTTTCTCACCACAGACACTCCCTTTGTTTTCTCCTCACTCCCCCTTCTCTCAATTTAGACAGGCTTCTTTCCTCACTTTCCTAGCTCTGATGGAAAGTTATTGAGCTTAAAGCATTAACTGGGTGTAAACATCACCAAAAATTTGTCCTAATCCAACCACATGGACACACTGGCCCAGAAAGCACACCAGCACCTCTACTTCCTCAGATGACTGCGGAAATTCAGCATGTCCCGGATGACCCTCATTGATTTTTACAGATGCACCATAGAAAGCGTCCTGTGGACACAGCCCAGTCCATCATGCAAACCAACCACCCTGCCATTAACTCTGTCTACACTCCCAGCTGCCTTGGACCTATTCTTGCACTTCGGTAGTTCTAAGGTACCTTTTCCAACCCATGACCCACTTCTAAGCTGAAGAGGCCATATTTCTCCATTTGATTTCCTTCATTCTGTTGAGTTTTGTCTTTTGCACAACTTCTTCTCCTGTACTTCGTTCCTTTGTTACTGACCAGACCTGGGCATAGGATCTAAGATGACTTGGCCACTGCCGCACATATTTTCATCAACTGGTCTGGCTGATGCTCCACTGTTCGGCCATGTTCCATTGGCTTGGCTGAATGTTACTCTGAACTGGTTGGAGACATTCTGTCTGTTTTATTCCATTGATCGCTTCCAATTTCAGCTGCTTCAGCATTTGTAGAATGTGATACCGATTTATATATATTTGTGGTACTTTAAACATTTCTGCCCAGTTGCATTGATTGTTAAGTATACCTTAAGTTTTGGTTCTACCGTGGCTCAGTGAATTAGAGCCGGAGCAAGCTATTTATTTACACACAATGATTTCCAGCAAGTAGAATTTGTTATCAAAACTACAGTAGGGTCTTCCAATAAAAACAGGGTGAATTTCATTACCAAAATGCAGTACTGTGGCCAGCTGAACAATACAAATGAGGTGCATAAAATCACTGTTAGTTGCTTACTGCAGTGATTGGCAGAAGAATAATCCAATCAACTCCATTCTGGTTGGAAATCAAATAAAAACTGCTTGTGCTGGAAATTCAAAATAAAACCAGAGAATGTCGGAAACACTCAGCAGGCCAGGCAGCATCTTGAGTGAGGAAGGGAAATGTTAATTAAAAACTGCAGATTCTGGATATCTAAAACAAACAAAATGCTGGAAGTACTCAGCAGGTCAGGTCGCATCTGTGGGGAGAGGACTGGAGTCGTTGTTTCAGGCTGGAGACCTTTTCAGAACTGAAAAAGAGATAAAAGAAACTTGTAAAGCTGCGGGGAGAAGGGGTGTCTCTGATGGGGTAAAACTGGGGTGATCATGGGGATCTGCTGTAAACTAGGTTACCTGGTCAATGGGAGCAGTTTTGAGAGTGAGAACGTAGACAAGGAGTTGTAAAATGTAGAGCAAGCAAGTCATGCCTGGCAGGTTAGGCTGGGCATCTCCTCCACTTCCCAGGGTTGGGGGGAAGATGGAAAACAAAATAAACCAGCTGAGCCGATATCACAGATGGACCACTGGTATAGACAGAGAAATCAAGTTACTTGAAGTTGAAAGATCAATATTGAGTCTAGAAGGCTGCAAAGTGCCTGGATGACTGCTGTTCCTCAAGCTTGTGTTGGACCTCATTGTAACAGTACAGGAGGTCACGGTGATAGATCAGAGTGGGATGGAAAATTTAAAATGTGTGTTTTCCTGCTTTTTATTTCCTCTCTGGGAGTGGAGGACATCCCAGCCTGACCTGCCAGACCAGTCTTGCTTCTCTGCATTTTGCAACACTTGCATTCTTTTGTTTACATTCTCACTAACTACTCCCATTCACTCGGCGACCTGATAACCTGGTTTACAGTTTATCCCGATGGTCACTCCGGTTTTACCCTGTCAGAGACCACCTCCTTCTCCCACCCTCCCTGTAGCTCAACAAGCTTTGTTTCTCTCCTTCCCAATTCTGAGGCAGGGTCTTTCACCTGAAGTGTTAACTGTTTCTCTTCCCACAGACTAGGTCTGACCTGAGTATTTCCAGCTTTTTCTATTATTAGAGTAAAACGTTAACTGTTTCTCTTTCTCCAGATGCTAAGTGTTTCTGTTTGTATTCCATTCTGGTTGGGACTTGAGATGCTGATATTTGCAGGATGCATTTTATCCAAATCCTACCAGAATTTGCTTTCTCTAATTGTACGGTTAGTTTGTCATCAGATTGAGGCCCCACTCTATCCTTCATCCTACCCATTTCAACATGGATTTGATTTCCACCCTAAATCCCCAAAATTTTCTTTCACTAAATGTCTTTTTACAAATCCATTTACTTAGTGGGGGTGGGGGTGTTTTGGTTGATCATTGCATTTGGCATTGAACTTAAATCTGCTGTTCTATTTATCTTTCATAAAGATCCTCCAAAGTCTTGGCTGCTCTACTCAGTTAGCACCTCCAACTGGGCAAAAATGTATCCAATTCCAATTTAAGTATTAATTGTATTTTGCCTGAAATTTCCAATTTGAGCATTGAACCATTAGATCTTTGTCTTGTAACAATTTGTAAAGCAACAAGTTTTGACATACACTAAGTTGACATTAGGAAATATAGTGACAGGAATATGACTTGTTATGGGTCATCAGTGCATCATCCATACCTATGGCCTTGATTTGTGGCATCGTTGAGGTTTATTAATCTGCAAAATTGAGTAAGCATTAACTTTGCATTGGAGAAATGTCACGAAGAAAAAAATTATTGACTGATCATCTTTATGACAGGGAGATATTTGTGAAAGCTCATTAAGCAAAAAGTTAGGTTTTAGTGGAAGTGTTGGAGATTTAAACGGATTGTTAGGCAACCCACTAATGGAGTGAGGGTACAGAAGGGGTCAGATTGCGAGGAGTATGGGATTGATTATGGAACAAGTCTGGAGGAACAATCCTATCAAGTGATCTAATCATGTTGATGGTGGGAGGATTGGGTGGGGGAGGAGGATGTGGAGCAGTTATAGGTAGAATTTTGGATGAGCTGAAGGCTGATAGAATGAACAAATGGTTGGATGTGGAAGTGGTGGGTGAGGACTTGAATGAAAGGTGGAGTGGACACAGTGCATGCATTGTCTGAAATTAAGTGGGACACGGGCTGCAAAGGTTCTGATTGAGAACCTGATATGAAATTTATTTACTCTTGCAGAAGTCTTCAGTGGGCTTGTATTGGGAGGCCTTTTTATAAGATAAGATACCTTTATTAGCCACATGTACATTGAAACACACAGTGAAATACATCTTATGCATAGAGTGTTCTGGTGGCAGCCTACAAGTGTCGCCACACTTATAGCATGCCCACAGCTCCTGACCCGTACGTCTTTGGAATGTGGGAGGAAACTGGAGCACCAGAGGAAACCCACGCAGACATGGGGAGAACGTACAAACTCCTTACAGACAGCAGCCGGAATTGAACCCAGGTCACTGGTGCTGTAATAGTGTTATGCTAACTGCTACACTACTGTGCCTGCCCCTTCTGCTTCTCAATTGCAGGTGCAAGAGAGATTTTATGTGGCTGGATGTATCTGGTTGCTCCCAAGGGGTGGCAGCCAGGACGGGCTGTCTTGGAAGGAGTTTATTAGTTGTTGTGCACTTGTATTTAATTTCTCCCAGAGCTATTGGGTGGCACAGTGGTGCAGCTAGTATACTGCTGCCTCACAGCTCCACCGACCTGGGGTCAATCCTGACCGCCCGTGCTGTCTGTGGACTTTGTTCATTTTTCTTATGACCACTTGGGTTTCCTTTGGGTGCTCTGGTTTCTTTCCACATCCCTGAGTCTTGCCAGTTGGTAGGTTAACTGGTCACTGCAAATTATAGATGATTGGTAGAATCTGGAGGGAGTTGATGGGTATTTGGGGTGGATGGGTAAGAGCAAATTAATGGGGGAATGGGATTTCTGTGAGCTGGCATGGATTCAATAGGCTGAATGGCTCCTATGTCATCAGGAAATATGGAAATATTAAAGGCTTTTTGGAGTGATCGAGTTGTGGGAGAAGATCATCAGCCTGTTCACAGCCAGCACTGCAGAAATGTTCAGCCTATTCACTTGTGCCACCCCGTCACACTCTCCTATTGTGGGCAGTGTTTCAGTGTTTAGCTGTATGCTGCATGTGCAGATTCTTTCCCCCAGAGTTGCATGTTTGTATTGTCTGTCTGTTCTGCTGATGAATTCATGGGAGGTTTTAGATAAAATGCACTCACTGGTGGATGATAAACAAGTCAAACAAGGAAGAATCAAGACCTCTTTGTGGGACTGTTTATCCCCCTGCATTCTTCAGCAAGGGTTCACAGTCCCTCAGTATGTCTAGAATGTACAGTTTGTTCATGAGCTTGTGTTTGATGCCAGTGATTTATAGCAAGGAAGAGAAAACGTTCTGATTTAGGAAGGTGTAGATTTCTGAGGTGATATTTGCTTCCTGTGCCAATCCTGGCTACTTGAATTAATATCCTGTGTTAAACTTTCATATTTTGTTCCCATTTGCTTCATACTAAGTTAGTACAAATCCGGTCAGAATTTGAGAAGTTTGAGTTAGTGAAATTGTGAAATATGAAGTGTGTGATAACTAGCACAGATGCACTTAAGGGGAAATTGGTTAAATATTGCAAGGGAAAGAGGGTGTTGTTGAAGGAGGTTTGTGTGGCGTATAAACATTGGTATGGATCAGCAGGGCTGAATGGCCTGATTCTATGCCAGGAATTCTATTCATCACTTCCCATTGGGAGGGCTAATGAGAGGCCATGAATGAGGAAAGGAAGGCTGAAAATGAAGTTAATCTTGTGTGGAGCTGCACTGAAGGGATTAAGGAGGTGGGTGTATAAATGCAGGGATGTTGCAGTTTAAGAAAAGCCTTGTCTTTCCTGTCATCTTCCTCTGCTACATTGGTGTTGCTTTGGTTTATGGAAGACTTCAGTTAGCACTCCAAGAATTGCAGGTGTCGCTACTACTGAATCTGTCTGTAAAATGGAGATTGTGATTCTGAGAGTTTTCTGCTGGATATCCCAAGATTTTGTAGTAAAATGTTTCAATATATTGGACAATGTGTTCAGTTGCTTTCGAAACAGGCCATATAGCCTTCGAGCCTGCTCCACCACTCAATCTGATGAAGTTTGATCTGCCATCTCACTAATCCCTCTATCCCCTGTGCCCATTCGAATCAGAAATTTATCTGTCTCCTTAAATGTATTCATGACTTGGCATCTTTTGATCTTTGAAAATCTAAGTAGCTAGCTCCTGCTTATCACATTCTTTCTGTAATGTGGACAATACTGATGATGTTGCTGTTTGGTGCCAGTCCCTAGTTGCATTGAGGCTTGCAGGGTGCTCTCTTTAAACTGACGATGACTAGTTTATATCTGACATGCTATTCCTACCTCTGAATTCTGATGGAATTAAAAACAGCAAATGCTGAAAGTACTCAGCTGTTCAGTGCTGATGAAAGGACAGGGCCCTGAATGTTGACTGTTGCCCCTGCAGATGCTGCTAGACCTGCTGAGTGTTTCCAGCATCTCCTGTATTTCAGACTTCTAGCAACTGCTTTGGAGTTGCCAGAGATTGGCAGTTCCTCTTATCCAAAGGATGGAGGTAAACTAGTTGGATTGTGTCTCTGGAGGGAACAGTGTTACAGCAGCATTAATTGACAAACTAATTACTTCACAGACTTGCCTCTTGCCATTATCCAGTAGTTGGCTTGCAAAAATCCTTTGCTCTCTTTCCAACTATTAGGCTAGGGAAAGTGGCTAGACAAGTGAAAATCAAAATAAAAACTGCTGGGAATCTAAAATAAGAAAAATTACTGGAAATATGCAGTAGGTCAGGGAGCCTCTGTGGGAAGAGAAACTGTGCCAGTGCTTCAGGATGAAGACCCTTCAGAACTGGGAAGGAGACAAAAGATGCTGCTTAAGCTGTAGTGGAGGGGGGAATGACTCCGATAGGGTAAAAATGGTGTGAGCAGGAAGAGAAGCTGTAAAACAGGGTTAATCTGGTCAATGGGTGAATGGAAGCAGTTAGAGAGTGAGAACATAGACAAAAAACAAAAGAATGTAGGAGTTGCAAAATGCAGAGCTGGAGAATGTGCCTGGCAGGTCAGGCTAGGCATCTCCTCTGTTCCCAGAGGAAATAAAATAAAAAAAAAGGGGGAAAAAATTCAAACAAGCTGAGCCAATGTCACAGGTGGCAAGACACTTGGTCACAAACCAATTTTCAAACAATGTGGCCGGAACCATTTGGCATTCTGGTGCTATTGAATATGACGGTGTCACTTGGACAGATTCACAGTGCCAGGAATCTGGGGTTACAGAACCACTCCACAAGAACCCGGGAATTTTTAGAGGCAGGGACGGTCCTCATGGGACTACATTAGCCCACCCTTTCTCAGTTGAATTGGTTATTGTATACACGCCAACTAGTGCACAACAGTTCAATTGTTTTGATGCATCCGTCAGATGCTTTGTTTGGCACATTCCATATATAACCAAACCGAGTTCTTTTTAAAATAAAGCATTTTCCAGTGCTGTTCCTTTTTATTTTCTTTTAAATAAAAAGCTTACTAATCCAAAGAGGAGTTATTTCACTGTCTTGTTCCATTGTGATTTCATTTTCTATTTTAGTCCTCCTGACAGCACAAGAATACCTTTGAAGAGGATCTAATGGTTTTAGTGAATAATCACATTGGGGATTTAATGGTCTAAGCTGTTGTGACTGCTGGACTGGGTGAGTGCAACAGTAAACAAGCAGTTCTGTTGGGTTTTAAAGCACTTCATGGCAATTTGTAAGCACTTGTTGAAGAATGTTTTATTCGAGTGTTTTCAAAAATATTTCAATAGACTATGCATTGTCTTATTGGTCAGTTCCCTGATGTTTCGCAAGTTATTGACCACATTTGACCAGCTTTATACATGTGAAAAATGTTTTTTAATCTTCTCTGGTTGTTTCTGTTCTGAGGAACACCATTCGGTTCTCAGGCTGAAGTATCCCATGTATTTCCCTGAACGCCATTGGCTCACTTGCATGCTTGCAATTCCTTCTGTTTGTTGACACTCTGTTATGCCTTCAGTGTCCATTAGCCCTGAGAGAGCCTGGCTAGTGAGTGTTATTAGGCTATTAAACGAAAGCAAATTAGCAGCATGGATATCTGAGCCTAACCTAATGTCCTTGGCCCGTTTATATACATCTGGGAGGAATCATCGGTTACCAATCGGGCAAGAACCAAAGCCCCTCTCCCTCTCTAGCAGGGTGCTGAGGTCAATTTCGATGTTTCATTGCTGTCACCTGGCCCCCCCCCCCCCCCCTTTCACTGAGGTCAGCCAGGTATGTGGCTGTTTGTAGGGACGTGCAGAGTCTAAGTTAAGCCGACTAGATCTTGCAGAAGTATCATGCGTCTTGCATCACGGGCAGCAAGCTTGTTGACTATCCTCTTTGCGAGGGAGTTGGCTCCAGCGTGATTATTCTGTGCCTTTATGGAACAAGACAGAAGGAAGCCATTTGCCCAGTTGAGCCTGTCCGTCCCTTGCTACTTTGTTTTTTTAGGCCGTCTCATTTCGTCTGTTTTGTCAATAAGCATTCTGATTGTTGGCTGATTGGTTTGTGCTATTTCTGTTGCTCAGTACAAATAAAACATTTGCTGGAATCAACAGCATTATGTTCCTTTGTACAGCTGACAGTCTCTTGCACATTGAGATCCCGGGTCTGCTGATACTTGCTGGCTTTGTACTCTGACCTGTATGATAGTTTGAGAACACATTTTAGATTCAACTGCAAAGCTTAAGTAAAATGTTAATGATGGAATGATTTCAATTTTGCTTAATCAGATGTTCATGGGAAACCAAGCCTTGATCATTAATTATTCCTTTTAAAAATCTCACGAGGTTCATTGAAGTTTAGTGATTACTTTCAAGTATCACACATTCTAGGAGGGATTCATAACTTAACCTCCAGGATTAGAAATGGCTCTGTTACGTGGGATTTTTGAAAGAAATGTTTTTGGTTTTAAAGGGGAAAAACTTGCATGTAGGTAGAGCCTTTTAGACTTCAGATGGTCAGCTATGTACTTTTGATATGATCTCTGTGATAGGTACGGCCATCATTTCAAATGGGAGCTCCCACAGCCTGAAATATGGCAATGAATCTGAATTCTTTTGGTTATGTTGGTGAGGGAAAATCATTGGCTGTGGCATCAGGGAGAACTTCCGTTATATTCTTCAAACTAGTGCCATGGCATCTTAGACATTCTCTTGAGGGAACAGTTGGCACCTTGATGTCTTATTTGAAGGAGAAGACATTGATATTTCAGTGCTTGGTCAGCCTAGATTTTAGTGTTTTAGAGTCAGCATGGGATTGAACCCTGGCGACTGGACCTGAGCCTGATTTGTTCCCCACTAACCTTGGTACTGAGTCATGATTTACCTGTGAGCATATAGGAGTCCTGGCTAAAGTCGTGATTTGAAATGCTTCCTCAGTTTGTGTGGTTGTGTTCCAGCTGCTTCACAACTCTAATTTACTTGGATTTTGCTGGTTCTCGTACTGCCTATTCCCCACTCGTTCCAGTGGCAAAACCTGACTGATATTACCTCAGAAAAGAAAATGGGAAATCTTTGATTGGCATTAAGCTGAGTTTGGTGTCAGTCTTGTAAAGATGAATTGCAGACGCACAGCTTGGGAGGCTGATGCTCAGAACACAATGCTGGGGAAATAGGCAGCACTGTAAATATTTCAGTGCAGATGGCCTGGCTGGTGAGAGTGAGTGAATGGGCTTCTTTGTGGGTGAACCAAGCACTCCTTAAGTTCTCTCAATGACTCATTCAAACTGAACCTGTGTCTTTTGCGATGTGTTTATTTTGTGTAACATTACTGCAAATAAAATCTTTTAAGCTTGTTTTTAATGTTGGTATTGATGGATCACCCTGGTTTTATTTATTTTCTACAGGTTTTTTGGTGAAGAATGTAATTGACAAAGTATTTGTGTGTTCAAGGAAATGGGTGTTCTCTGCAATCGGATTTCCTTCATTGAATTACTCAAAATGACAACAAAGTTTAGCTTAGTCTGAAACGTTTTACAAAGTGATACTCAATGGTGCTTGTAAGTGCAATGTGCTGTCTTTCTACTTTAGATGTTGTTATTTTGACACTGGCTTGTGTTCTGTGAGGTGAGAAATAAATGTAGACCTTTTAAATGAAAGAAAAAGCTCTCTTTTTCCACTTAAGTCCCTTGAAACTGTCAGTGAGTTATTGTAAAGGGAGTTTTCCATGTTTTTGGCTGTAGAGGTCTGCCCTCTAGTGCAGCCTGCTGATGTGTGTGGGGCAGCTAGCTTTTCTTCTAATACAGCAAAGTGTGCAGAACAGTTGGAGAGAGAATAATGCACATAGCAGGGAAAGGTGAGCAAGGGTCTGAAATAATAGTTGTGCAGGGTTGATCAGAATCAGATTTATTATCACTGACTTGTATGATGTAAAATTTGTTTTTTTTGCGAGAGGAGTACAGTGCAAAATTATTATAAATTACAGGTGGTATTAACGAAAGACATTTACAAAGCTGAGACACTGCAGATGCTGGAATATGGAGCAGAAAACAAACTGTTGGAGGAACTCAGTGGATCGAGCAGCATGTGTGGGCTGGGGAAGGAATTGTCGATGTTTCAGGTAGAGACCCTGCATCAGAACTGAGAGTGGAGATAGCCAGTATAAAGAGGAGGGGGTGAGATGGGTTGGAATCAGGTGAGGCGGGGGATGATGGGTGGATGGATTTGGGAGGGAGGGAGTTTAGAGAGAGAGGCTGGTGGGTGATGGTGGAAATAGATGAGGAAAAACAAACTATGGGCAGATGGAGCCAGGAGCAGAGAGGGAAGGTGGTGACAGGCTGGAAGATGGGTGGAACCAGATAAGGGAGTGATGATGAGCAGATGGGGGAAGAGATGAGGAAGGTAGGCCAAGGGAGAAGAAACCCAGATGGGAAGGTGTGTGGGTCATGGGCAGGTGGAACCAGGTGGGGCTTGTATTCCTTTGAATTACGAAGGTTAATTAATGAATTAACTGGTGTTTTTAAGAGATTGGGGGTTTAGATCTAAGGAGTGTTGTCTAAAAAAGAAAATTGGAGCCAGACCTCTTGTAAGATTTTGGCTCTTGGTACAGGTACCCAGACGAGGCTGCAGGACAATGTGATTTAATGATTTGTAGTGAAATGATGTGTTGTATAATTGCAAAAGGCAGACACAATGAGCATACAACCCAGAAGGGAATTTGGCTTCCTTGGTGATGCCACAAAGTAGCAGTTGAATGGTTCAGTTCCAGTGGCAGGGAGCAGTACAGACGTTGTTCTTCAACTGACCAAGGCATTGGCCAAGGCTAACTTTAATTCCCCACCTCTGAGTTGGATGCCCACTCTTCTCCTCCCTTGTACACAAACCTAATACCCCATTCCAAGTGTCCATCAATATTCGAACAACCTTTACCCCCTTTGTGAACCAGTCACCAACAGGCAGGTACCCAATGGGTCATGTTCTTTCCCTTGTCTCCATTCTTGCACGTGGTTTCTCACCATGTCTTGTTTGGAAGATTCCCCCACAAACAGCCTTTCTTACCTCCTCACCTGCCTGAATGTACCAGAACCAAGCTTCATTTCATTTATCCACATCATTGTTCATCTATCTTCACGGGGAAGTATTCTACCTTGTACACCCGAAACCAGCTGGTCTCTCCCACCTTCAGCTGGAACCGTCTTTTAAAGCTCTTTTAAGTTAAAAATACTTGCTTTGATATCACCCCTTTCCTTTACATAGCCTTCTTTTCACAAGCTGTCCAACTCCCACCACTCTGAAGTAAAAACAAAATGCTGAAAACATTCAGCAGGTCAAGCAGATCTGTGTAAAGAGAAACAGTTAAAGTTTTGGGTTGGAGACCATCTGTTCTGTCAAGGGTCTTCCTCGTGAAGTGTTACTCTTTTCCCCTCTCCACAAATGGTGCCTGACCTGCTGAGTGTTTCCAGCATTCTGATTTCAAGGCCAGGGAGGGCCTGTCAGAGCACATCTAGACTATGGTGTGTTCTAGTCACTGCACTACAAGAAGCAAGTGGTGGGGCTAGAGAGGGTGCAGGGGCTGTTCTTGAGGAAGTTGCTAGGCTGGCGAATTAGTTAAGAGGAGATGTTGACTAGGTTGGGGCTGTTTGCTTTGGAACAGAAGGCTGAGGGAAAGTTAGTGGCAAATTGTTCTGGGCAAGGTCAAAACAGGAAAGACCTGTTTCCTTTGTCAGAGAGGTCAAAAACTAGGGCACGTAGTAATTGGTGTAAGGGATTTGAGGGGATTTGTAAATCTTTGCCCCAAATGTGGTAAGAGTTTGGAAGCCGTTGCATGAAAGGCTTGGGGGAAGCAGAAGCCCCCAACATATTTAAGTATCTGGTTGAGCAGCTGAAGAGTAGTAACCTGCTGAAGTTTCACACCTAATGGTTGGGCTGTGGGAAAAGCAAAAATCTGAAGCAGCCTCTGTCTTATCAGATGGATGGACAAGATCGCCTATACTATCAGAAGTTCAGCCCCAGTACCCTGACCAATATTTGTCCCTCAACCAATATCAGCTTTAAAAGGGGATTCTGATGTTCCTAAGACCATTGCCTTTCACAAATTCCTTGAGAATTGCTGGCTGTGAAAACGCCTGGTGAATTGACTCCTGTTGCCTCACAGCAGCCAGCAGTGAGTAACTGCATGCAGCCTTGACAGTCAGAGTACTACAGCACAAAAACAGGCCCTTCGGCCCATCCAGTCCATGTCACCTGATCTGCCTGGTTCCATCCATCTGCACCCGGACCATATCCATCCAAACCCTTCCCATCCATGTACCTATCCACACTTCCCTTAAAGGTCACAATTGAACCCACATCCACCACTTCTGCTGGTAGCTCATTCCACACTCACACCACCCTCTGAGTGAAGAAGTTCCCCCTCAGATTCCCCTTAAATATTTCACCTTTCAACCTAAACCTATGAACTCTAGTTCTAGTCTCTCACAACCTGAGGGGAAAAGGCCTGCATGCATTCAGCCAATCTATAGCCTTCATAATTTTGTATATCTCTATAAGATATCCCCTCATTCTCCTGCACTCCAGGGAATGAAGTCCTAACAGTTGAAATGTTGCTTTCTCTATAACTCAGGTCCTCAAGTCGTGGCAACATCCTTGTAAATTTTCTCTGCACTCTTAAAAGCTTAGTGATATCTTTCCTGTAGGTAGGTGACTGGAACTGCACACTCTAAACTGCACCCTCACTAAAATATTGTACAACGTCAACATAACATCCTAACTCCTGCACTCGATGCCCCGATTTATGAAGGCCAAAGTGCCAAAAGCTCTCTTTATGACCCTATCTACCTGTGACGCTGCTTTCAAGGAACTATGGATCTGTATTCCCAGGTCCCTTTGTTCTACCGCACACCTCAGAGCCCTACCATTCACTGTGCAAGTCTTACCCTAGTTTGTCCTCCCAAAGTGCGACACCTCACACTTGTCTGCATTAAATTCTATCGGCCATTTTTCAGCCCATTTACTTAGCTGGTCAAGGTCACACTGCAAGCTTTGATAGCCTTCCTCGCTGTCCAGTACACCCCCAATCTTTGTGTCATCTGCAAATTTGCTGATTCAGTTTACCACATGATCTGAATGATTCATATAGATAGATGAACGACAACAGACCCGGCACCGATCCCTGCGGCACACCACTAGTCACAGGCCTCCAGTCAGAGAGAACCATCTACTACCACTCTGTCTTCTCCTGCTAAGCCAATGTTGAATCCAATTGACCAATTTACAGTGTCCTTGATAGCCCAAGAACATATCTAAATGGTGTTCAAGTGATTCATTATATGCAGAATACTGGGCTATGTTTGAGGCATGTGACAATGAGCTATATAAATGCAAGCTCTTATTGCTGATAGGCTGTATGAGATGGTATCTTTCATGTGACTGCTCCAGGCTGCATGAGTTTGTGTGGTCACATTGTTGGGCTTTCTGCAGTGTTTGCATGCTGGACTTGCAGGAACATGGTGTATGTTTGATAGAATTGTACTGTTTGAAGATCAGTAGACAAGGTTTCGGATGACTCACTAGCATGCCTTCCACTGGTGTATTTATAGGAGAAATTAGCTTCACAGTAAAATGGTCACAGTGAGCAGCTCAAGCTATTAATTGGTGCTGTTGGTTTACTGACAGAGGCAACCACTGTTCTATTCAAATCGGCTTGGAATTCTTGGGAAAGGATAGTGAAAGCCTGGTGCCTTCATTCTGAAAAAAGGCGTAAGTTGAGTGGGTCTTGAACAGTAAATTTAATCTAATGTGTTATGCTTTAGGAACTCTAGATACATCATTCTCGGTAGCAGACTTAAATAGATTATGTGATAGTTAAAATAGTATGCACGATTAACCAATCAGTGAGTGATGGTTCCTGTGGAAGTCATCATTTAATCTTCAAACTTTTACTGGTGGTTTAACCTCTTGTTTGTGTTGGGATGGGGGTGGGAGGAGTGATGGTGGGTTGTATATTGGTGGTTCTTGTAGTTTTCACATACGTTAATAATCTTCTCAGTTATGGTTGCATTAACTATATTTAATTGAGAAGATTGAAGGTAGACTTTAAGGCATGTGGGATCCAAGATGAACTGGCTAATAGCATACAAAACTGGCTTGGTGATGGGAGGCAGGGACTGGTGGTAGAAGGATGTTATTCTGACTAAGTCTGTGACCAGTGGTGTACCACAGGGATCAGTGCTGGGATCTATGTTTGTGATTATATACTATGACTTGAGTGTGTATGTAGGAGGTATGATTAGTAAGTTTGCAGTGTTGTGGATAATGAGGAAAGTTGTCCAAGGCTACAGAAGTATATGGAGCAGATGGAACATTGGCAGATGGAATTTAATCACAATCAATGCGCAGTGATCCATATTGGGAAGTCACCTTTGGGTAGGACATGTACAGTAAATGGTAGGAAACGTTGATGAACAGATGTGCATTGCGGTTCAAGTCCATAGTTCCCTGAAAGTGGTAACGCGGTGGTGGTGAAGGCATATGACATGCTTGCTTTCATAGATTGGGACATAGAATTTAGCAGGTGGGATGTGACACGACAACTTTACAAAACACTGGTTAGATAGCACTTGGAGTATAATGTGTCGTTCTGGTAGCCACACTATAGGAAAGATGTGGTTGAGCTGGAGAGGGTGCAGAGGGGGTTCGCTAAGGTGTTGCCTGGATTGGAGGATTTTAGTTATGGTGAGAGAGTTGGAGAGGTGGGGCTAGTTTTCCCTGGAGCAAAGGAGGCAGAGGGGTGACCTAATGATAACTGCTGCTCTGCCTTGGTCTCGGGTTTCACCTGGTTATCGTTGTGAAGAACCCTAGGAATATTTTGTCACGTGAAAAGGTGCTATATCAATGCAAAAGGCATACAGTAATCATTATGGTCAGTCCTAATTAGTATTTTGATCAGAGCATATGGCTTCAGCTCAATCAAGCTACACTCTAGTGATACTGATCAAACTAATAAATATTATTTATCATTAATAATACTCATGAAGTTGTTTATCTACCTCTGAAGCGGCAGTGCTTCAATCAGTGTTGCCAGCATGTAGCTTGATTGAACTGAAATCATCTGCTCTGATCAAACTACCAGTTAAGACTGACCATAGTGGTGCCCGTGTACTCATTGTACCTGCGGTGGAAAGTTCCTCTGTGCCAAGCACAGAACAAAAAGTATGTAGGTACTTGGAGAACTGCAGGGCTCTTCTGCATCTACCTATCACAATTTGAGTGGCCGTTGTCGATCGGCCCGGATATTTTCTCCGCCCCCCTCGTGAGAAGCTACCCTACTTGTGCTTGGGGTCTATTACTGATCGTCTCTACAAGCTGGGAACCTTACATTATGGGCAGAATCTCTAATAACTATGTCGGAGTACAGGAAGGAGATAGAGAGCTTAGTGATGTGGTGTCATGACAACAACCTATCCCTCAATGTCAGCAAAACAAAAAAGCTGGTCATTGACTTCAGGAAGGGGGGGTGGGGAGGCAGTGCAAACGCTCCTGTTTACATCAATGGTGCTGAGGTTGAGAGCTTCAAGTTCCTAGGAGTGAACGTCACCAATAGCCTGTCCTGGTCCAACCACATAGACGCCACGGCCAAGAAAGCTCACCGGCGCCTCTACTTCCTCAGGAGGCTAAAGAAATTTGGCATGTCCCCTTTGACCCTCACCAATTTTTATTGATGTGCCATAGAAAGCATCCTATCTGGTATGGCATCTGTCCTGCAAGAAACTGCAGAGAGTTGTGGTCACGGCTTAGAGATGGCAGAGGAACTAAATGAGTATTTTGCATCAGTCTTCACTGTGGAAGACATCAGCAGTATGCCTGATAGTCAGGGGTCTCGGGATAGAATTGAGTACAGTCAAGATTACTAGAGAGAAGGTGCTCGGGAAGCTAAATGGACTAAGGACGTAAGTCTCCCGGACTGGATGAAGTGCACCCTCGGGTTTTGAAGGAGGTGGCTTTAGAGATTGTGGAAGCATTGGAGATGATTTTCCAGGAATCAATAGACTCTGACATGGTTCCAGAGGACTGGAAGGTTGCAAATGTGGTTCCGCTGTTTAAGAAAGGAGGGAGGCAGCAAAAGGAAAATTACAGGCCTATAGGTTGGGGGTGTTGTGGATAGTTTGGAGGGCTGTCAGAGGTTACAGAGGGGCATAGGTAGGATGCAGAGTTGGGCTGAGGAGTGGCAGATGCAGTTCAACCCAGATAAGTGTGAAGTGGTTCATTTTGGTAGGTCAAATATGTTGGCGGAATATAGTATTAATGGTAGGACTCTTGGCGGTGTGGAGGATCAGAGGGATCTTGGGGTCCGAGTCCATAGGATGCTCAAAGCGGCTGCGCAGGTTGACTCTGTGGTTAGGAAGGCATATGGTGTATTGTCCTTCATCAGTCAGGGAATTGAATTTAGGAGCCGCGAGGTATTGTTGCAGCTATATAGGTCCGTGGTCAGACCCCACTTGGAGTATTGTGCTCAGTTCTGGTTGCCTCACTACAGAAAAGATGTGGAAGCCATAGAGAGGGTACAGAGGAGATTTACAAGGATGCTGCCTGGAATGTAGAGTATGCCTTATGAAAGCAGGTTGAGGGACCTCGGCCTTTTCTCCTTGGTGAGATGGAGGATGAGGGGTGACCTGATAGAGGTGTATAAGATGATGAGAGGTATTGATTGGGTAGATAGTCAGAGGCTTTTCCCCAGGGCTGAAATGGTGGCCACAGGAGGACATAGGTTTAAGGTGCTGGGGAGTAGATATAGAGATGTCAGGGGTAAGTTCTTTACTCAGAGTGGTGAGTGCGTGGAATGGGCTGCCGGAAATGGTGGTGGAGGCTGATACGATAGGGTCTTTCAAGAGACTGTTAGATAGGTACATGGAGCTCAATAAAATAGAGGGCTATGAGTAAGCCTAGTAATTTCTAGGGTAGGGACATGTTCAGCACAGCTTTGTGGGCTGAAGGGCCTGAATTGTACTGTAGTTTTTCTGTTTTGTTTCTATTAGTCTGACATCAGTGGTTGGTAAGTTATTGGAGTCGATCCTCAAGGACGAGGTTATGGAATACCTAGAGGTGCAGGACAAGATTGGTCCAAACCAGCACGGTTTCATGAAGGGAAGATCCTGCCTGACCAACTTATTGGAGTTTTTTGATGCAGTCTCAAGTAGAATGGACAAGGGAGAGGCTGTGGATGTTGTGTATTTAGATTTTCAAAAGGCCTTCAAGGTGCCACACAAGAGGCTGCTTAAGATGAGAGCCCATGGAATTACAGGAAAAATTACAGGAATGGCTGGAGCATTGGCTGATAGGCAGAAAGCAAAAGATGGAAATAAAGGGATCGTGTTCTGGTTGGCTGCCGGTTACTAGTGGTGTTCCGCAGGGGTCGGTGTTGGGGCCGCTTCTTTTTACAGTGTATATCGATGATTTGGATTATGAAATAAATGGTTTTGTGGCTAAGTTTGCAGATGACACCAAGATAGGTGGAGGAGCAGGAACTGTTGAAGAAACAGAAAGGTTGCAGAGAGACTTGGACAGTTTAGGAGAATGGGCAAAGAAATGGCAGATGAGATTCAATGTTGAGAAATGTGCAGTTGTATACTTTGGAAGAAGAAATAAACGGGCAGATTATTATCGAGATGAGGAGAAATTTCAAAATTTGGAAGTGCAAAGGGACTTGGGGGTTCTCGTGCAGGATACCCTAAAGGTTAACCACCAGATTGGATCAGCAGTAAGGAAAGTGAATGCTATGTTGGCATTCATTTCAAGAGGACTAACGTATAAAAGTAAGGATGTGTTGATGAGACTCTATGGGGCACTGGTGAGACCTCATTTGGAATACTGTGTGCAGTTTTGGGCCCCTTAGGAAGGATGTACTGATGTTGGAGAGGATTCAGAGAAGATTTACGAGGATGATTCCTGGAATGAAAGGGCTTACATACGATGAGCATTTGTCAGCTCTTGGACTGTATTCATTGGAATACAGAAGAATGAGAGGGGACCTCATAGAAACATTTCAAATGTTGAAAGGACTGGACAGAGTAGATGTGGCTAAGTTGTTTCCCTTGATGGGTGAGTCCAGGACAAGAGGGCACAGTCTTAGAATTAGAGGGGACCCATTCAGAACAGAGATGAGGAGAAATTCCTTTGGCTAGAGGATTGTGGATTTATGGAATTCATTGCTACGTACAGCTGTGGAGGCCCGATCATTGGGAGTGTTTGAGGAGGAGATTGATGGGTATCTAATTAGTGAGGGTATCAAGGGATATGGGGAAAAGGCTGGGAATTGGGGCTAGATGGGAGAATAGTTTAGCTCATGGTGAATTGGCGGAACAGACTCGATGGGCCGAATGGCCTACTTCTGCTCCTTTGTCTTGTGATAACAAAAGCCAGCCTCCCCTCCATGGACTCTGTCTACACTCCTTGCTGCCTTGGTAAAAGCAGCCAACATAATCAAAGACCCCACCCAGCCTGGACATTCCCCCACCACCACCCCAAATCAGGCAGAAGATACAAAAGCCTGAAAGCATCTACCACCAGGCTCAAGGACAGCTTCTATCCTGCTGTTATAAGACTATTGAACGGTTCCCTAGTACGATAAAATGGACTCTTGACCTCACAATCTGCCTCGTTATGGCCTTGCATCTTATTGTCTGCCTGCACTGCACTTTCTCTGTAACTGTAACACTTTACTGTGCATCCTGTTGTTATTTTCCCTTGTACTACCTCCATGCACTGTTGTGATGGAATGATCTGTATGGATGGCATGGAGAACAAAGTTTTTCACTGTACCTCGGTACATGTGACGCAACACTTGCAGGCTGTCCCAAGAACACTACGCAAAAGATGCATTTCACTGTATTTCGATGTACATGTGACTAATAAAGATATCTTGTTTTACAACCCCAGGAAACGCTGGGGAAATTCAGAAGCTCGGGGAACAGTGGAGAGAACAGATTTGGCATTTCAGATCAGTGATCTATCGACAGAACATGGACAAGTTAGAAAACAAAGATGTTTTAAATTGCGTAGAAGGGGGAGGGGTGGAGAGAACAAAGGGAACGTCTGTGGTGGGTTGGAGGCCAGGGGAGAAGGAACGATGCAAATGGCAGTGGTGCTGGCTGAGGGAGGGCAATGAAGGCTTGTTGATCACAGCTGCTCTGTCTGAAGGAGATGAATGAGAACAGAAGAGAGGAAAAAATACATCATGCTGAAACAGAGTCGGAAACCACCAAGCAGCAACCGTGGAGGGAGGAAAAACTGAGTTTTCTAACTTCTCTAATGTTTCCTACTTCTGATGAAATGTCAGTGATCTAACTGTTTCTCATTCCACAGATGTTGCCTGACTTGAGTTTTCCAGCATCTTCCTGGTTGTGTTTTGAGTTCAGGAGTTTAGTGTAATGAAATGGTGTATTAGCAGTACCTGATGTAGCCTTTGTGCTAGTCTCTAATACCCAGGAATTCCCCTGAAAGGTGATTTTTGTATGTTTGGAATTGAACTGTTTTGATATTTTGAAGGAAAGTTTGAGGGTGACTCACTGGAATTCCTTTCAGTTTATTTGCAAGTCATTGACCTTTGAAGAAAATTGCCAGTGGAGAACTGTTTGTTCCTCAGGCAGGAGTTTACTGGCAGTCGCGTCAGCAAGTGTATAGGTTGCCTCTTCGTGCTACTAATGCTGGCTTTTACAATAAACTTAATTTTTTCCTCAGACCAGGGTTCAATAGATTTCTGATGTGTTGAAGGATATGGCAGCAGTGCAGAAAAATTGTACTGAGGTAGGAGTTCAGCCATAATTTTAGTCGTACAACAGAGAAAGAGGCCCACTGTGTCTATGCCTATTCGTCAGGTACCTACCTACACTAATCCCATTTTTCATTATTTAGTCCATAGCCATCTCTGCCTTGATGATTCAACTGCTTGTCTAGATGCTTCCTAAATGCTGAGAGTCTTTGCCTCCACCATCTCAGGCAGTTTGTTCCAGATTTCAGCCACCCTCTGGGTGGGAAAAGGTTCCTCCTCCAATCTCCTCTGAACCTCTTGCTCCTTACCCTAAACATGTGGTCTAAACCCAAGACTTCAGGAAAACAGCCAACATAATCATAGGCCCTACCCACCCTGGGCATTCTTTCTTTTCCCCCCTCCCACCAGGCTAAATCTACAAAAGCCTGAAAGCACATACTACCAGGCTCTAGGACAGCTTCTGTCCCACTGTTATAAGACTATGGAATGGTCCCTTAGTATGATAAGATGGACTCTTGACCTCACAATCTTCCTCGTTATGGCCTTGCACCTGATTGCCGGCACGGCACTTTCTCTATAACTGAAACACTTTATTTGCCAGTCCTGATGGAGGGTCTCAGCCCGAAACATCGACTGTTCATTTCCCTCCATAGATGCTGCCTGACCTGCTGAGTTCCTCCAGCATATTTTGTGTGTTGCTCCAGATTTCTAGTATCTGCAGTCTTGTGTCTCCTAAA
Source organism: Pristis pectinata (assembly GCF_009764475.1). Classification (NCBI taxonomy): domain Eukaryota; kingdom Metazoa; phylum Chordata; class Chondrichthyes; order Rhinopristiformes; family Pristidae; genus Pristis; species Pristis pectinata. The sequence continues at coordinate 2,587,189 of NC_067417.1, forward strand.
CCTACAACCTTTAGTTTTAAACAACCCTGCTGAAGGGAAAGGTATTTTACTATCTACCCTATTGATGCCCCTCATAATTTTGATTACCTCCAGCAGGTACCCCCTTCAGCCTCTTCTACTCCAAGGAAAACCAACCCAGCCTATCCAGTCTCTCCTCATAACTGAAATACTCCATCCCAGGCAGCATTCTGGTGAATATTCTCTGCATCCTCTCCAATGCACTCGCATTCTTCCTATAGTGTGGTGACCAGAACTGTGCACAGTACTCTAGCTGTGACTTAACCAATGTTTACTGAAGTTGTACCATAAGCTCCCCGTTCTCAGTTCTATACCCCAGCTGATAAAGAGAAGGCAGGTATTCCATATGCTGTCTTCACCTTATCTACCTGTGTTAATGCTTTCAGGGATCCTTGGACTTGTACACCAAGGGCTCTCTGTTCCTCAGTAATTCCCAGAGCCCAACCCATTCATCTGGTGAATGCTAGAGCAGGTTCAAAGGCTGGAATGCTCATTCCAGGTTCTACTGCTGATAATTCTCATTTCTCTCGTCTCAAAAAAAATCACAAGTGGCTTGTGTGACATGCCAAGGTGCTCCTGTGACGTAGGAAATGCAGCAGTCAACTTGCGTAAAGCAAACTTCTGCAAACAGTAATGTGATAATAAACAGATAATCTGTTCTAGTGATGATGGATAAATGTTGACCAGGGCACCAGGGAAAACACCGCCATAGATCTTTTACACCTGCCTGAGGGCAAAGAAGGATCTCACCCAAGCCACAGTACCTCTGACAAGACTCCTGCAACATAGTGCTGCACATCAACCTGGAATTGAAGGTTTTAATATTTTAAACAAAAGCTCTCCATAGCTCTTGTAGACTCAACAAACCCTCTATGCGTTAGAAGATTTTACTCCAATGGCACTACAAGTCAGCAAAGAAAATCGAGCACCCTTATTGTATCTTGACTGTTAATTAGAGACTGGGCTTCTACTTGGCAGTGAAGTGCTTTGGGATGTCCTGAGGTTGTGAAAATACCCAGAGCGGTACAAGTGTAGTCACTGTCGTATTATTGGAAGTGCAGCAGCTAGTTTGCACAGTGCGTACCTATAAATAGCAACGTGATCATAAAATTCAGCAGAGTTATTTCAGGTTTGTACATTTGTTTCCAGAATATCAACATTTTAAGCAAGTTGCACTTGATCTTTATTCTAGCTGTGAGGAGGAGAGAAGCCTTGAGGGCCTTGTATAGTGCAATACTATGAGGTGCCAAATTCTGTCTCAGGAACATAAGACGTAGAAACGTACCATGGCAACATGGTGCTTTCCTAACAATGTTTCCTCTTGCACTTGGAAGCCCTCTGTAGGGCAGAGGGCAGGCCCAGCCTGTTCAAATGTTTCACATAAGACATCCCCTTTACCCCAAGAATTGACCTTGTGAACCCTCCCTGAACTACCTCCAATGCAAGTTTTAGTTTAGAACAGTTTTAGTTTAGGGAGTGTTGTAGAACAGAGGGACTCAGGAGTACAAGTACATAGTTCCCTGGAAGTGGTGTCGCAGGTAGACAGGGTGGTGAAGAAGGCTTTTGGTATGCTGACTTTCAGTCAGGGCATTGAGTACAGAAGTTGGGATGCTATGTTGCAGTTGTATAAGACATTGGTGAGGCTGCATTTGGAATATTGTGCTCAGTTTTGGTCATCCTGCTACAGGAAAGATGCCATTAAGCTGGAAGGGGTGCAGAGGAGATTTATGAGAATGTTGCCCGGACTCGAGGGACTGAATTATAGAGAGAAGTTGTGCAGGTTGGGACTTTATTCATTGGAGCGTAGGAGAATGAGGGATGATCTTTCAGAGATCCATAAAATTATGAGGGGCACAGAGTGAATGTGCACAGTCTTTTTCCCAGGGTTGGGGAATCAAGAACTCGAGGGCATACATTTAAGGTGAGAGGACGGGGGGGGGGGGGGGGGGGGGGGGGGGGGGGTGGTGGTGGAGAGATTTAATAGGAACCTGAGGGACAACTTATTCACCCAGAGAGTGGTCAGTGGTTGAGGCAGGTACACTAACAACATCTAAAATGTATTTTGACAAGTACTGTACATGGATAGGAAAGGTTTAGAGGGATATGTGTCAAACACGGGCAAATGGAACTAGCTTAGATGGGAATCTTGTTTGACATGGACCAGCTGGGCCGAAGGGCCTGCTTCCCGACTCCATGAGCAATTTGTATTTACGTATATAGCACCTTTTTAATGCAGTAATGTCCCAAGATGTTTCACAGGAGTGTTGCCAAACAAAACTTGGCACTGACCCACATGAGATATTGGGAACAGAAAACTTAAGTCAAAAAAATAAGTTTAAGGAGTATCTTAAGAGAGAAGAGTGGAGAAGGTTAGGGTGGTCCCGGATAGCTGCCAGTGGTGGTGCGTTGGAAATCTGGGATGGGGCAGAGGCTGGAAAGGGATGAGTGCAGATATTTTGGATGTTTGTATGCCTGGAGCAGGTGTCGGAGGTTGGGAGGGAAAAGCCATGGAGGGTTTGGAAAGCAAGGAGAAGAATTTTAGAATTGAGGTGTTACTGGACTGGAAGCAGCGATGGGGTGGGGGAGGTGGAGTCACTTGAAAGTACTTGCTGGTTATATCTGACTGTAAGTTCAAATGTAGAATCATTTGAAACGTGGATGGTGGTCTGCAAATAACCAGAGCAGGCATTTGGCTTTTTTTTTTAGAAATGAAAAACTTGTGAACAGACTGTGACACAGGACAGTGGGTGATGGTACAGAGTCTTTCTGATAGAAATGGACTTCTAGTTAATTCCAAAATTTTATGTTTTAGACTTCACAATCTAAGGATTTTCTATAGATCTTTGCTCTGCTTTGTGCAGCTGAGAGGTGCCTCTCTGGAAAGTTGAATTACATAGGTGGAAGCTTAAAAGATTTGAAGTTGGTCTGTTCATAGGGAGCATATTTATATGTCTAGAACCAATGCTGTTCCTGCTCCCTGTAATAATTGTTGTCCAACATGGTGCTCTCTCTTCCACTTGCTGGCACAATATAGGGCAGTGATCAGGTCCGCCTGTTCAACCTTTGTGTTAGTGAAGTGGTTAAATTACTGTTCCATCGGCAAATTTAATTTAACTTCAAGTAATTAATGAATCTGGATTTATTTAGGAGCTTGTCTCAATAACTGAGCACAAAAATGGTTGTTACTAAGAACCTGTCTGGTTCATTATGTCCTTTGGGGAAGAAGATCTGTCATTCTTAGTTTGGCCAGTATGTGACTCCAGACCTACAAATGTCTTGACTCTTAATAGCATCAGGTTGGGGGCAATTGGGGACAGACAATAAAGGCCAACATTGCCAGCAACATTCTCATCTCATGAACGAGTAAAGAAATTCGTTGCAGGGCAGTATGCCAAATTTCCCCCCTCCTCCCCTGCCCCAGTATTGCGGGACTTGCAGTCAGGCAGCAGATTGCCAAGAGTTGCACGAGTTTTGTTTAGCCCTCATTGCATTCGGGTTTAAAATCTAACCACGTAAGAAATCAATTAGATATGAGATCCTGGCCTCAAGACAGACCTGTTCTCCATGGATCCTTGATTTCCCTTCTGAGGAATCACCCCATCCCCTGTCTCTCTCTTCATTATGAACACACAGACACACCTCGGGCGGGCGCTCGCTCAATCTGGCACCATGGGAAAATAACACAAGCCCTTTTCTATCATAGACTCTGATCTCATTCCTTGGGCATCTAAGCCTGATCTTTCCAGCCTGTGATGAAATTATTGGTTGTGTGGTTGGGTGTAAGGTTCGATCTCAGTGCCGTCCCAGTTGGGTGGGTGTGTGTGCGCGCAGATTAACTGATGTACCAGGCAGAGAGTTGATTGGATACTTGACCTTGATGTCTTTCTCTGCTCAATGTGGCAGCATTTTCAGTAGAGGAGTCTATTGCCTCCCCTTTGACCTTCAATTGCCAAGTATCCCTCCTGTAAATTAGAAACTTGGCCAGCCACACACATGCTTGTCTTTAAGAGCCGGTTAAAGGCTGGATATCCAGCAGCGAGTAACCCTCTTCCTGATTCTCCTCCATTCACATGACACATGTCAGGACAATGATGGATTGCACTCTTCTTGTCTTGACAATGCAGCTCCAACCATGCTGAACAAGTTCAGCACCATCCAGGACAAAGCAACCTGGTGGATGGAACCCAGTCTTTCACTGAGGCAGTAATTCCCTCCAACATGCAGTGGCTGCAGTGTGGACCATTTACAAAATGCCGTGCAGTTATTCACCAAGGTTACTTCAACATCTCCCAAGTTATTGCTTCTACCATCAAAAAGGACAAAAGCAGTGGGCAAATGATCTCCAAGTCGCACACCAATCTATGGTGGGAATGTTCCCATTCCCTTCTTGCTGCTGGATTTAAATCATGGAACTTGCTATGTAAAAGCTTCATGAGAGCATTTTTGTCATGTAGCTGGAACAAGTGGAGGAGATGGCCAGCACTGTCTTGGGGAGTTAGGGTTTAGCAGTAATGCTGGATGTGCCAGCAATGCCCATGTTCACCACCTGGGCTTCTGTTCTCTCTCCACCTAGCCCAGTGGTGCCACCAGAAGGAAGATTGAGTGTGCATTCACTTCAAGTCTTGTGTCATTCGATGTGTCCCTCTCTGTGCACTCCTTCTGAAGAGCAGTCACAATTGTACGCAGAGATTTTTAACCCATTGAACAAAACATCAGTGAAATGTTCAAGTGTTTCACCAGATGGATGTTGACCAAAGCACGGTGAGGATTTCCCATCCTTTAACTATGTCACAGGGTTATTGTACACCTGAACCAGACCAAGAGGCAGATGAACCTTCAGTTTAGAAGGTGCCAAGCATTGTGTTCAAGAACCAGAATGTGGAGAATAACCTTCACCTCTGGCTCTGAACAACCTGATCCAGGCATTGGCAACTCTGTGCTTCTGGAGAAGTGACTTCTAAGCAAATATGTTTCAATATTGTGCTGTATGCTGGCATGATTCTCCAAGCTCTTGTTATTGAACTTGGAATATTATATCAAGTCAAAACCAGTAATGATATTGCAGTTTCCTACATTACAGCAATGACAACACTTCAAAAAGGACATCTTTTGCAGTTTGAAACATTAAGTTGTTCCATTTGAAATGAAGTTGCCAAAATACCATACATGTGGAATTTCATAGTTGATCTATGAATTGTACCCTCAGCTGACCACATTGATGTCTCCAAACTGGGATGTAGGGGCAGTTATTCACTAACTTTAACACAACAAAGTGTACAGCATCAAGCAAAGCTAGTGAGGTCTTGGAAAGTATAACCAGAACATAAATTCCAGAAGGTGATAATGAGGTTGTATAAAGTGTGTGATTCTGATACCTGCCTAAAGAGAAATGCAATTAAAGTTGAAACTAAATTTACAGCATCTGAGCTGTAAGAAAATTTGAGAGTCTGCGCTTGTATTCCCGTGAAGGAGAAATGGCTCAGAAGATGGTAAGGTTTCAATGTTTTGAAATGTCCTGCAAATGCTAGAACCAGCCTTGTAATAAAGCATCAGTCTTTTTTTATAGGCAATTAAGTATTTTTTGAAGTGCATTCTAGAGCATCATGTGCAAGGCAAGCTCCCATTGGTATAACTGGCTTTATCTGTTAGTGATTCTGTTGAGAGAGAATCGTTGTCTGAGACGTCGAAGTCTAGTTTATTGTCAGATGCACAAGTCCATGTATGCACAGGTGCAATGGAAAACTTACTTGCAGCAGCATCACAGACACAGAGCATCAGATAAGCAGCATTCACAAGAAAAACATAAACATAAATTATACACTATTTTTATGAGAGAGAATGCAATTAGAATAAAAAAAAGTCCATTTTAGTGCAAAGTGGTCACAGTGTTGCTAAACTGTAGTGATTAGGGTTTTGCCGGTTGGTTCAAGAACAGAATGATTGAAGGGAAGTCGCTGTTCCTGAACCTGGTGGTGTGGGACTTCAGACTTCTGTACCTCCTGCCTGTTGGTAGCTGCGAGAAGATGGCATGACCCAAATGGTGAGGATCTTTGAAGATAGATGTTGCCTTCTTGAGGCAGTGCCTCCTGTAGATACTAATGGTGGGGAAGGATCTGCCTAATCGGATTGCCGTACCAGACCACGATGCAACCAGTTGGGATACTTTCAAAAGTACATCTGTAGAAGTTTAAGGGAAAATTCCCCATCTCTTTGCATTGCCCCATGGGATTTTTGGTTAAAGCTCTCATTGAAAGTAACACACAACGGAGACTGTTGGTCAGGCAGCATGTGTGGAGAAAGAAACAGTTAATGTTTTGGATTGAAAACCCTTTGGTCAGAACTGGGAAAGAGAAGTAGCAAGTTGCATAGAAGGTGGGGGCAGAGATGGATAGGACAAGGGAGTATGTGTGATGTAGGCCAGGTCACATGGGCTAATGGAGGCAGTAGGAGGGTGATTATGCTTCTCTGTGTGATGTGTTGCTAATAGAGGGGTTGTGGGACATGCCCAGCAGTCACACTGTACTGATGGAGAGAGTAAAACTTGGATAATATAAAGATGGATGACTTACAGGAGGAATGGCCAGATTTTTTGACTTTCACTCATTGAAACAGCTCTGGTAATAGAGAACATAGAACATTACAGCACAATACAGGCCCTTTGGCCTACGTTGCTGCACCAACATTTTATCCTGCTCTAAGATCTATCTAACCCTTCCCTCCCACTTGGCCCTCTATTTTTCTATCATTCATGTGGCTTTCTAAGAGTCTCTTAAATGTCCCTAATGCATCTGGCCCCACAACCTCTGCCGGTAGTGTATTCCACGCACCCAAATTTGGTGCAGTTTTGTAGTTTGCGTCACAGATAACAAACTTGTGGGCAAGAGTTTTCCCAGGAAGTCAGCAGAGTATGTGGACCTAATATACAGGTGGAGTGGGGAGTCTGGGAAGTGGGGTCAGATTTGGGATCAGCCATTGGTCCGCATTGTGTTTTGGGCATGTGGTTCCGTCCATTGCTGTAACACTTTCCAAGAATCAAAGCAATGTCTTTCATGTCCTGTGTGGCGAATTGCCTGATTATTTTTTTGGAAATTTTTTTGATGGATAAATCAGTGACTGTACATTCATCAATATAAGTGACCCCACTTCATAAGGACAATAGCACCTGGGGCATTCTGAAACCATAAATGCATGCCTGCCTATTCAGCCCATTTCACCATCAGTGAAATGATTGATAACTGTGCTGTAGTGCTTTCATGTAGCATTCTCTAAATACCAGTGACATTTTAATTTTAAAAAAACTTTGCCATGACTTTGTCTAAGGGGAAAAGTATTGGGCTGGCAGAATGTTATTCCAATTGAAGCTCTTTTCATACTGCCTCCAGGTTACTTAACTGATGAAAGTTTCATAGTCATGTATGAAGTTCATAGTAATGAATCTGTTTGTGTTGTAATACTGCAGTTGTTAATTTTTCAAAGCTGTGATCATGGGCTTTATTGGCACACTCATATGTACACACACCATTCACTGCTTGGCTTGGAACAGAATCCTGCGTGCTGCCAGGTGCAAGAACTTTGACTAACTCCATAAAGCTTGCTTTCTGACCTCATTGGAAGTTGTGATCCATATGTGAAAGATACTGGCTGGTGTGTTGCAGAAAGCTTGGTGCTTGCTCTGTGCTCAGCTGCCCTTGGCTAGGGTAAAGTAAATATGCTGCAACTGATTCAAATCCCTTGGCTTTGGAGCCACTTTTGATCACCACGTGGTGACATTTACCTACCTATGTCCATATCTGATGACAGCAAGATCCAATCTGACTGATGCCCTTCAGGGTGAGGCTCTTCTGGCACCTTTTGAATACCATCCTGAAATCAGGAACTGCTGAAAAAACTCAGTGGATCAGGCAGCATATGTGGAGAAATATTACAACTCGATGATTTATTAGCCTTTCCTCCATCACTAGGTCATATTCCTGGATCTCCTTCCCCAACAACACTGTGGGAATGCCATCACCAGACAGGATGCAACCATTCAAGATGGCAACTCGCCACCACCTTCTGAAGGGTAGTTAGGCAATAGATGCTGGCCTTGCCATCAACACCCATGCACAGAGAAAGAAAAACTTGTCAAGAGTTTCTGTGTTGGTGGTAGAAGGCAGTGAAGAGTCATTGAACTGCATCTCCAGGGAGGAGGTAAATAAATGCCAGCAGAAGTATTCAAATTCTGGCTGTTGAACTAGGGGAGAGATAATAACATTTGAAAGAGCAGGAGGAGGTATTTGGCCCCTCATGCCTGTTCTACATTCACTAAGATCATGGTCAATCTGTTACTTCAGCATCATTTTTCTCCACTAACCTTGCATTCCATGAAAATCCAAAAATCTATCCATCACTATAAAGAATGTACTCGGTGACTGATCCTCCCACTGTTGCCTTGGGTAAGAATTCCAAAGATTTGCTACTCTCCAGCTGAAGAAATTTCTTGTGATCTCAGTCCTGAATGGCCTGTCCCTTATTCTGAAGCTGTGAACACTGATCTTAGATACCCCAACGTGGGGAAACGAGCCCTGCAGATGTTTTGTACATTTCAATGAGATTACTTCTCATTCTTCTAAACTTGCTACTACAGGTCCAGGTTGCTTAATCTCGTTGGACAAACTCTCCATACCAGGAATCAACCGTAAACCCACATTGTATTCCCTTTATTGCAAGTATTTCCTTGGGTAGGGAAACCAGACCAGTACACAATTTTCCATGTATCGTCTGGTCAGGGTCCTATGTACTTGGAGCAAGACATCTTTACTCTTCTACTCAAATCCTCTTGCAATAATGGCCAATATACAGTTTGCCTTTGGAATTGCTTGCTGTACCTGCACATTAATCTTTCATTGGAGTACAAGGACGCCAAGATCCCTCTGAAAACCAACACCTTTCAATATCAAGCCATTTTAAAAAAAACCTCCGGTCTACCCTGCCTTAGTGCTGAGGCTGGAAGACTAAAGCTTTCAAAGCCTGGGTCTTGGATGGTGTTGGTGGAGGTTGGAACTGAATTCCTTCATAGTTGCTTAATGTGCAGTTGGGATTGGTACATGGAAGAGCCAGGAGTCTACAACTCCTGCAGGGCTAACTAACTGTGTTCTGACTGATGTCCATGTGCTGAGGAATGCATTGGCTGTTGAGTGTCAGAGAATCATGCACAAACAGGCCCTTTGGTCCACTGCATTCATGCGTACAGTTGTACCTGTACCCCTCTGTACTAAACACATTTACCCACCTTCTATGTCTTGCTGATTTGGCTGTTGTCTACATGCTTCTTCAATGTTGTGAGAGTCTCTGCCTCCAGGCAGTGCGTTCCAGATTCCAGTCACCCACTGGGTGAAAAAAAATTATCCCTTTCAGATCCCTTCTAAACCTTCTATCCCTCACCTCAAACCTATGCCCTCTTGTCTGACAATCCTGCATGGGAGAAAGATTTTTACTTTCCACCCTCTCTGTTCTCCCTCTTACTTTTGTTTACATCTCAGTCTCTGTTCCAGGCAAAACACAACTCTTAGCACTCTGTCATAATAATACATCAGTAGCAATATAGATTTTTGATGGAGTAACAGAGGGGAAATGTAATTGATGTGATATATATGGACTTCTAAAATGCATTTGATGACAAACCTATTGTGGCATTTCATCAGGATTCAAGGCCTTGGAATAAAAGGGACTCAAATAGCATGGATAGAATATTGGCTATGTAACAAGAAGTAGCTGCAGTGAAAATTTGGGAAGTGTACAGTGGAGTTTCCCAGGGGTCGGTGTAGGGGAGCTGCTTTTTATATTATTGACTTGAGTGTACAGGGCACAATTTCCAAATTTGCAGGTGAGACAAAATTGGAGTTGTGATAATGGTGATAGAATTGATGGAGGTACAGAGGGGCTGGTGGAATGGGCAGATAGATACCAGGTGAAGTTTAATACTGAGAAATGTGTTGTACTTTGGTAGGAAGAATGAGGTGGGCAATGTATACTGGGAAGTGTAGTTCTGCAGATAGACTGGAAAAGCTGGCATTGTTCTCCATGAAACAGAAGAGGTCGCAAGGGGATCTGATAAAGGAATTTCAAATTCTGAAAGGTCTGGATGGTAGAAAGAGAAATTACTCTTCCTGGTGGAGGGTTGAAGAGCCAGGGGCCATGTAATTGTATTGTCCAAAGAACCAAAAGTGTCTTGAGGGCAAGTTTTTTTGCATGGAATCAGGGTCTGAAATGTGCTGTCAGTGATGGTGGTGGAGATAGACAACATTCAGATACTTATCCAGCAACTTCTTGAAAGGAGAGGTTTGGAGGGGGAAGGGCGTGGGGGGTGGGATCAGCTAGATTGCTCTTCTGGTACACAACTGGGTGGAGGGACAGGAGAGAGTGATTTCCTCTTCTGCTGTAACCATTCTGAGATCAAGTGCGCTACATCAGTGTGCACAAGCCCCCAAAATGGGTGATTCCTCCAACCTCCCGCCCTGCCCTCCCTCGATCCCTCCCCTCTTTTCCACCTCCCACAATCCCTCTCCCTCCCGTGCATGCCCCTTGCACACAGAAGCAGAATATTTGACTCAACTAGTGGAGATAGAATTCATGGACTGTCTGGTCAATGAGCCTTCTCCCTCTCACCTCAGGACATGCCTCCATCCTCTCTCTTTCCCTCTTCCTCTCAAATGGCTTGGCATAATTTGGAAATAATTTTCCGCCCCCCCTCCCCTTCTGTCTCTCCCCAACAGAGGCCGAGTTATGATCTAAAGGACTGCTCAGGGTAGACTTTAATTCTCTTGTAGCACATGTACTGTTTGGATTGATTTCTCTTTCTTTATTTCAGGAAATGACCTAGAAGCCTTAGCAATACGTTAGTGCTTTCCTGCTTCAGCTGGCCACAAAGTACATAATCAATCTGGACACACCACTTGTTTCCGCTGCCGAGCTCACACTACCTCAGCAAGAATAAAAAGCTAACACGTCTGGAGGAGAGGAGGAGGAGGCAGGCTGTGAAATCTGCACGAGTTGCAGACAGGGCTCTCGATAGTTTGTTTCAGTGTTAAGGCTGAAAGTCTACATCCAAGTGAACGACGTTTGACCGACTGGATCTGTCAAAAATTCTTTGAAGAGCTTGAACCGTAAACGGGACAGAAGCAATGTGGACGGCTTTGAGTGATTGTCCAAGCACTGAATAGCTAATATTTTAAATTTAACTTTCGCTGTTGATCAGTGTTTTAGTCCATTTTCTAGTTTGATTTTTTTTAGTGTTTGCTTTGTAGAGCTGTTTCTGCTTCTGTGTATTGGAGCAAGCAAGAACATTCATCAACATCACACGAGTTAGTTCAAAGCAGACGGACAGCCCAGCAGCAGTTTCAACTGGTTAGCGGATGCCCATTCATTTGGGCTTAACCCTCTTTGATCTGCCAACCCATTTCTTTCAGAGTGAAATGGCACTGACTCTTCCAATTGGTCACTCTGGTTGGTTTTATCGTAATTATTGGGACAATATGAAGTGCTATTAGACTCTTCCTTCCATGCATTGCCAGGTAATTCTTTGAATAGTAGGAGCTGCTGATGAATGTGCAGGTCAGGTACTGCGCACCTGAGCAAGTTCTGAAAGGTTCCTTTATTTATCATCTTTCCTCACACGACTGGCTGCAGCAGGGCTGCACCCATCATATCAGACCAGTGCAGCTGACAGAATCCATTGCTATCTCCTGTACTGTGTTGCCGGGATTTTGTGTATGTGTGGGAATGCTTGCCTTCAATTGCACTCTGGAGGTAAAATCATGCACATGAGACTCTACCTTTTGGCAAGACTTTCCGTGTTCAAAGTTGTTTGGAAGGTTTGACTGGAAGGACAGAGCTACCTTGACCAGACTTCTACGCAACAAAGGACGAGGCTACAGAGGTTCCACTGTCACTTATGTATTGTTGCAGTGCCCAGGAAAATAAGATGGACTACAAGCGGCGGTTTCTGCTTGGCGGGTCCAAGCAGAAGGTGCAGCAACACCAGTACCCAATGCCCGAGCTGGGCAGGACTCTGAGTGCACCCCTTACATCCCCTGCTGCAGCGCCTTCGCTGGCACCCACAACCTCTGCCAACTGCCCCAGCCCTGTGTCCCCCACCACCCAGATAGCTGACATCCAGCAGGGCATCTCCAAATACCTGGATGCGCTGAATGTGTTCTGTCGAGCCAGCACACTCCTCACTGACCTCTTCAGTAGCGTTTTTCGAAATTCGCATTATTCCAAAGCAGCTATGCAACTGAAAGACGTGCAGGTACATGTCATGGAGGCAGCAAGCAGACTGACAGCCGCAATAAAGCCAGAGATCGCGAAAATGCTGATGGAACTGAGTGCAGGCACAGCAAACTTCAAGGATCAGAATGACTTCAGTCTTCAAGACATTGAGGTAAGGGGGCGAGGGTCTTGTCAGCATGGGTATAATAAAAGTTTGTGAAAAATGCCAACAGCTAAGATTTTCATTTCAAACTTTGGTTTTGAATCAAGAAAAACTGTTGTCCAAAGAGCTGGTTAAGTGAATTAATTTAGAATGATTTGTACTGGAAGTGTGGGTGAATTTGAAACAGTAGGGTTGCCAATGACTCTGTTGGAATGAGCTAACGACTTGCAGTTAAACAACCATTGAAGTAAACACTGTTGTAGTATAGGTACATATCTTGTCCAATTTATGTACAAGATCCCACTGTCAATGGTGTAATATGTAAACAAATCTATTTTTGGTGTTTGTTAAATATTAATACAAGAAGATTCCCCTCCTTTGAAGTAGTTGGAATATTTTGCAAGGACCTGACAGTACAGAGGACCTCGGTTTAATTTTCTATCTCCAAAGGAGACATTGTAGCACTCTTACAGGGTATGTCAGCTTTTTATGCTTTAGTTGCTGGATTGGGACACTAGTGAACAACACCTTACACATTAGAGTATTATGTAGGTAACAAGTCCGTTTTGCAAACCTGTCTGAGCTGTGGGCTTGTGGTTTGATTCCTAGTATGTGCCAGTTGTCAGCCTGAGAGGTAGACGATGGGCTGTAGTTGGTCTCACTGGGTGTGAATGGGAAAATGCCCAGTGCTGGAAAAGTGTCTGTGGTCAAAGGGACTGGTTGCAGCTGTTGTATCCCTGGTGCAGTAGTTTGCATTGTGCACTGGTCAGGCTGTGATAAGTCGTTGCAGGAGTGGTTGTCTTAATTGAACATAAAACACCTGGAACGTAGAACATAGAACAGTTCAGCGCAGCTCATGATGTCTGTGCTGACCGTGATGTCATTTTAAGTCTATCCCATCTGCCTGCACATGGTCTCTATCCCTCCATTCTGTACCTGTTCATGTGCCTGTCCAAGTGCTTCCACCACTTCTCCTGGCAGCATATTCCAGGTACCTACCACTCTTTTTTTTAAAAAAAAGACACTTGCCTTGCCCTCTGATATTTGACTTTTCCACTGTCTACCCTGGCTATACCTCCTCATAATTTTATATATTTCTATCAGGTCTCCCCTCTGATGCTCCAGAGAAAACAATCCAAGTTTTTACAACCTCTCCTTGGATAATAGTCTCTAATCCAGGCAACATCCTGGTGAACCTCATCTGTATCCTGTCCAAAGCCTCCACATCCTTCCTGTAATGTGGCAAACAGAACTGCACACAATACTGCAAATATGGCCTATCCAAAGTTTTATACAGCTGCAATATGACTTAACGCCCTGACCGATAAAGGCAAGCGTGCTGTGCGCTTCTTTCCCACCCTATCCACTTGTGTTCCTACTTTCAGGGAGCTATGAACTTGCACGCTGAGATCCCTCTGTAAGTCAATGCTTCTAAGCATCCTGCCATTTACATTTGACCTCGCAAAGTGCAATACCTCACACTTGTCTGGATTAAACTCCATTCCTCCACCTATATTTCCAACTTATCTATGTCCTGCTGTATCCTTTGGCAACCTTCCTCACTTCCACAGTTTTTGTTGTCTGCACCTACATTATCATCCATATCGCAAACAACAGTTGCTAGAATCTGCAGAGAAAAACAAACTGCTGGAGGAACTCAGCAGGTGAAGTAGCATCTATGGAGGCAAAAGGAAGGTTGACATTTTGTGATGAAATGCTGCATCAGCCAGTTGTCTTAACTTCTAGAGCAAGTTCTAGTCGGGAAAGAGTGCTAGGCAAAGGATTGTACCGATGGAGCTAAAGCAGGTAACAGTCAACGGGGAACATAGAAATGGATAGGTTTGGGCAATAGTGCGGTTAGTGCTGTACTGTGAAATCTGCATGCTTAGTGGTTTGATTTAAATTTTCATTTTGGATCTCTTCCCCTTTAAAATCTGCAATCCCACTCGAAATGCCAACATTCCACTAGTTTTGCTGTCTTTGTTCAGTAATTGGCTGTCAGCGGCAGTGCCCGGCACAGTGTGTTCATCCTCTGAGCTGAACAATGGTACAACTGGCCCACGCTACCAACAGCAGAATTTGTTGGCAGAACACAAAGCCCGAGTCCCTGTTCTGCCATTAATCCCACTTAAATTTTCATGAGCAACAGAGGTTTCTGATCTCTAGTATTTCGTTTTATGTTCTCTTACACTTGCAACCTCTGTACTACAGGCAGTTCCCAGGTTGTGACGGGGTTCCGTTCCCGAGAACCGTTCATAACCTGAACTGCTCGTAAGTCAGAAATGAACGAAAACAGTGTGTAGGAGAGAACACAGAAACGTCTGTGGCAGAGTGAGCAGGTAGGAAGAGCAGCCGCCAGCCTGCCTCGCTGACTGAGTGAGTCTGATCAGTGCTCCCAGCTCAGCTCGGCTCCACCCAGACCCCGATTGTTGCGGCTGTGGGGGTGGGATATGTGGGGGAGAGGTGAGTAGAGAAGGCACGCTGAAGTGCCCCGTTCCCACCCGGTAGAAGATGCCTGCAGCCCCACAACAGCTGGCAAATCCATCCCTGTCCATCCTGCCGCTCCCAAACGCTTGGATGTGCAGGCTGTCCATCGGTCAGGCATTTGTAACCAGCGGAGATGTACTTGGAGTTTGTAAAGCCTGCAAGTTTCTTGTCCCCCTGAGATCCTTCCCTCTGTCCAAAGTCTGAAAATACTTGGTGTCTGAGTATCCAGGGTTCTGGTCACTGTATAAAAAGGATATAGAGGCATGGGGAGGGGAAAGATAATAATTTGCAAAGCTGATGCCAGAACTGTGCGAGAGAATAAATCAGGAAAGGTGAAGAGACAGAGTCCCTTGACAAAAGCTGAAGAGTGACCTAGTAGAGGTTTATAAAATCATGCAGGGTTTTGAGGGAGAGATGCAGAGGAAAATGTTTCCACTGTAGGGAAGGGAATATCGAGGCCGTCAATACAAGGTGGTCACCAAGAAATCCAATGGAGAATTTTGAAACATTGAGGATGTTGAGTTCATTTCTACAGGTAGTGATTGAAGTAAATAATACAGATGGATTTGAGAGAAGGTGGACAAGCATATGAGGGAGAAAAGGTGACACTGGTAGTTTGAATGAGGAAAGGTGGGAGAAGGCTGGAATGGAGCACACTTGCCAACATGAACTGTTTGGGCAGAATGACCAGTTCTCTGCATATTTCCCATGTGATCCCATCATTTGCTCCTAAACACTCATTCCATGTTGCTGAGGTTGTACTTAGAGTCTTACCTAACTGTCAGGCATCTTTATTGAGAAGCAAAGTTTCAAAGGAAGCAGTTTTGAAAATTGGATATTATACCTTTTTGTAGAACAATCTGCAGCAAAAAAAAAGTTGCATCTACCTTGTGACAAATCACAACATTCTTCAGAATCATTAAACTGTTTCAATGTAGGAACAATGTGCAAATTGCATGCAGCAAGCTGACAGGAATGTGACAATGGCCAGATCTTCTCTCTGAGCGGTGTTGGTTTGAAGGTTAAATGTTCAGGATGTTGGGTAGAACTACTTTGCTCCCCTGCCAAATGTTGTCATGGTAATTGTGTGCTCACCTAAGAGGGAAGCTAGAATCTTGGTTTAATATCTCATCCAAAAGTACTGTTTTCTCTTGGAATTGTGCTGACATGACAGTCTGGATGTAGTACCTGAGTCATGAGAAAACGAAGCATGAATAGGCCTCATGATCCCATGAGCCTTTACTGCCATTTGGAAAGATTCTTTTACTCCTTCCCATTTTGATCCTAGTACTCCTAGATTCTGATTGTCTCAGTGTCTAAAAATCTGTCATCGTCAGCCTTGAAGGTACAGTGACAAGCATCTCCTGCTCTCTAACTACTACGAGCTCCCACCTCTTTTTTGATTACATGGATGGATTTGCACTGTCAGCATGTTCCACAGTTGGATACAGAAGGCAGGAATTAGTCCTGACATCTTGATATCATTAGTCCTGACATCTTGATATCATTAGTCCTGAATAGTCAACTATTGGCCAACCAAGTCCCAACACTTCAGCATCTCCTCCACAGTGCTTTCTCTATCTAGCTCAGATGACATTTCTGTGCAAACAGAATTTCTCGACCATAATATTAAAGTCCTTAATTGCGTTGTCTCCTTGGGTGGTATTCCAAAGGAAAGCCCTAAATCTGTCTATACCCAATGACATTTAGGAATTCTGTCTGTGTGCTGTAAACCCAGCATGTTTAGTTTATAGTCTATTTATTTTTGGAAGGAAGAATCTGGATTTGTTTGTGTGCTGTAGGTGCTGGTGCAGTGGTCATGGTAACGGGACTATTGGGTGAGCCTGTTCAGTGCTGCCTGCCTTTTATAGACGGCCACGGTGACCCAGGTTTGACTTGTCATTTGTAATTTGTTAGCTCTTGCTCAGTGATGTTATAAATGTGATTTTCTTTTACAACATAGAAAACCTACAGCACAGTTCAGGCCCTTCGGCCCACAAAGCTGTGCTGAACATGTCCCTACCCTAGAAATTACTAGGCTTACCCATAGCCCTCTATTTTACTCAGCTCCATGTACCTAACAGTCTCTTGAAAGACCCTATTGTATCAGCCTCCACCACAGTTTCTGGCAGCCCATTTCCACGCACTCACCACTCTCTGAGTAAAAAAACTTACCCCTGACATCTCCTCTATATCTACTCCCCAGCACCTTAAACCTATGTCCTTTTGTGGCCACCAATTCAGCCCTGGGGAAAAGCCTCTGACTATCTACCTTATCAATACCTCTCATCTTATACACCTCTATCAGGTCACCCCTCATCCTCCATCTCTCCAAGGAGAAAAGGCCGAGTTCCCTCAACCTGCTTTCATAAGACATGCTCCGCATTCCCGGCAGCATCCTTGTAAATCTCCTCTGCACCCTCTCTATGGCTTCCACATCTTTTCTGTAATGAGGCGACCAGAACTGAGCACAATACTCCAAGTGGGGTCTGAGCAGGGACCTATATCGCTGCAACAATACCTCGCGGCTCCTAAATTCAATTCCCTGATTGATGAAGGACAATACACCGTATGCCTTCTTAACCACAGAGTCAACCTGCGCAGCCGCTTTGAGCGTCCTGTGGACTCAGACCCCAAGATCTCTCTGATCCTCCACACTGCCAAGAGTCCTACCATTAATACTATATTCCGCCAACATATTTGACCTACCAAAATGAACCACTTCACACTGATCTGGGTTGAACTGCATCTGCCACTCCTCAGCCCAACTCTGCATCCTATCTATGTCCCTCTGTAAACTCTGACAGCCCTCCAAACTATCCACAACACCCCCAACCTTCGTGTCATCCGCAAACTTACTAACCCACCCCTCCACGTCCTCATCCCGGTCATTTATAAAAATCACAAAGAGTAAGGGTCC
Source organism: Pristis pectinata (assembly GCF_009764475.1). Lineage (NCBI taxonomy): Eukaryota > Metazoa > Chordata > Chondrichthyes > Rhinopristiformes > Pristidae > Pristis > Pristis pectinata. Next base: position 2,605,026 of record NC_067417.1, read on the forward strand.
CAGTACAGATCCCTGAGGTACACCACTGGTCACCGACCTCCAATCAGAATATGACCCTTCAACAAACACTCTTTGCCTTCTGTGGGCCAGCCAGTTCTGGATCCACACTGCAATGTCCCCTGGGATCCCATTGTCTCGTCACCTTCTCCATAAGCCTCGCATGGGGTACCTTATCAAACGCCTTGCTGAAATCCATATACACTACATCTACTCCTCTCCCCTCATCGATGTGTTTAGTCACATCCTCAAAAAATTCAATCAGGCTCGTAAGACAGGACCTGCCCTTGACAAAGCCATGCTGACTATTCCTAATCATATTATACCTCTCCAAATGTTCATAAATCCTGCCTCTCAGGATCTTCTCCATCAGCTTACCAACCACTGAGGTAAGACTCACCGGTCTATAATTTCCTGGGCTATCCCTACTCCCTTTCTTGAATAAGGGAACAACATCCACAACCCTCCAATCTTCCGGAACCTCTCCCGTCTCCATGGACGACACAAAGATCATCGTCAGAGGTTCTGCAATCTCTTCCCTCGCCTCCCACAGCAACCTGGGGTACATCTCATCCGGTCCTGGCGACTTATCTAACTTGATGCTTTCCAAAAGCTTCAGCACCACCTCTTTTCTAATATCTACATCCTCAAGCTTTTCAGGCCACTGCAAGTCCCCACTATAATCCCCCAGATCTTTTTCCGTGGTGAATACTGACGTAAAGTATTCATTAAGTACCTCCGCTATTTCTTCCGGATCCATACACACTTTCCCACTGCTGCACTTGATAGGCCCTATCCTTTCGCATTTCATCCTCTTACTCTTCACATACTTGTAGAACACCTTGGGGTTTTCCTTAATCCTGCCCACCAAGGCCTTCTCATGTCCCCTTCTGGCTCTCCTAATCACTTTCTTATGTTCCTTCCTTTTAGCCTTGTACTCCTCCAGATCTCTAACATTACCTAGCTCTCGGTACCTTTTGTAAGCTTTTCTTTTCCTTTTGACTAGATTTATTATAGCCTTCATACACCACGGTTCCTGTATCCTCTCGTGACTCCCCTGTCTCATCGGAACATGTCTGTACAGAGCTCCACACAAATACCCCCTGACTATTTGCCACATATCTTCTGTACTTTTCCCAGGGAACATCTATTCCCAATTTAATCTTCCAATTTCCTGCCTGTGAGCCTCATAATTCCCTTTACTCCAAGTAATCACCTTTCTAGCCTGTCTGTTCCTATCCCTCTCCAGTGCTATGAGCGTGCAGCTTGAGAATGTACTGGCCCTCCTCCTGAAGGTAATGCTATGTTTTCCCATTTGATTTAAATTTGCTTTGCTTAAGCTGGGTTATGCCCAAGTTGTTGCTCCTAGTAGTTACTCTGGAGGTGCATGGGCAAATATGTCAAATCGTGACTTCTGTAGAGTTGGCAGTGATGCCACCTGAGGTTGAATATCTAGATGATTTACTTATGGCCTAGACTGTCACTCGTGCAGATGACCACTTGGCCACAACACCAGAACCAGAAGTATGAACTTGACTGCCTGGAGGTCTCGTGCAGTGCTGAGGGTAAGGGAATGTGGAACGTTGACTCGTTTGTGGATTTGGGGGGTGGGGGGTGTTGTGGGGGTGGCAAGGGTAATGCAGAGGATGTGAGGGTATCCATGTGAACCCAGCATAGTGTTGACAAGCCGTAATTTACATGGAATGAACGAAAAATCAGTCTGCGTTTACATCCTACCTTTTATGCCCTTGGTCTCGAATTGCTCCATGGCCAATGCAGAATAGTCACAGCTGTAATATATGACATCGTACAATCAACTTTCAGCATGGCAAGTTCCCACAAGTAAGGCAAATGACCAGCTAATTTATTGGATAAGGGTTGAATATAAAAAACATAAGATCTTTCCAAGTTTCCAAGTCCATGAAGGATATGGAGAGGACATTCTACCCCCTCATTCAAAAATCAGGCAAGTGCATGTGATGGGACCCCACCAAGCATGTGTTCCCCTCCCCACCCCTTTCTGCCTTTTGTAGGGACTGCTCACTCTGCGATTCCCTAGTTCTGGTAGAACTGTCACTATAATCACTACCAGACTGGGTAGTGATTTCAGGCCTCCCCATCCTGAAGGACATACATTGACTTGTATTTTTACAGCAACTCAGTGGCTTTGGGGCCATTACTTCTGACCAGGTTATTGAGATTGGCTTTGTGGATCACTCATATGCCATCCTCATGAGATCTCCAGGCTGCTAGTGCAGTACTGTAACCTCTATAACCTTGGGTGTGTTGGGCACAGTTATTGGAATAACACAGGGTGACGTCTACTTTTGCTTTTAAAATCTTATGTGAGCTTTGTGCTCATTGTGAGAGGTGTGGCTGGTGTATTAGTACTGTTGTTGTACGGTGTCCAGTTACGTGCTCCAGAAATTATTTGGTTAACAAAATAGAAAAACAGCAGCCAGTGAGCAGTGCAGTCTTTTCTCCGCTGTCCTCTGATAGTGCTCATCAGTTGTGAAGGAGTGTGTGATCAGCTCATCAATTTGTAACCTTTCTGTGGAGCAGCCCACTTGACTCTTGATGGTTCTTGCTCCCCTGGTTGTCAAACTTACTCACCAAAACTTTCCAGCTGCGAGAATATGAAAATGAGACCTCACAGATGGAGGGTATTCAGTACCTTGAACTCTTGCTCAGGTACCCGACCAAGTAAGGAGTTAATTCCTGTGGGAAGGAGAGAAGACACTGATGAAAGTCAAACCCTGTAGTAAAGGATATTATAACATTGATTAGCAGTGGTTTAACTTGTGCCGTTTTGAGGAGACACAGTATTAACCATTTCTTTAATTAAAGTGCCATATTACAACAGAGTAAGCTGGCTCGTACTCCAAGTAATATTGAGGTTCATCAATTTCGGTGCTTGTAGTTCACCACCTTCCACCCCTCACAGAAAGACTTGAAACTTTCTCCCCATGTGGTAACTAAATAATTTCTTCTGTGATTCCAAATTTTCCTTCCACAATTTGGTGCATCTGCATGATCACTCGGTGAGTTTGTCACCACTGTAATGGACATATAGCTGCACTAGTGACCCAGAGACCAGTTCAAATTCTCACTGCAGCAGCAGTTGAGGAAACTTGCTCGCCGTCACCACCTTCGAGTGACTGCCAGCAGTGGCCTCATCCTGGAAGTAAAGAAATTGATTTTGTGTCACTCAATGAAATGAAAGTATTGATGACCATGAAGCCACCAAGTTGTAAAACCAGTCTGATCCACAGGGTGTCTCGGAATGGGAAATCTGCCATCCTTTTCCACTCTAGCCTATATGTGACTCCAGACCCCCTCTGAAATAGCTAACACACCACTTGATTAGAAGGCAATGAATGCCAATGAGCCTTTCCTTGAAATCGAGATCACCCATGTGAGGGATCAGCTTGCACCATCAGTTTTTTTTAAATAACTAAGCAAATTGTGTCACAAATGTTCTGTCTGCACTGTGGAGTGAAGTTTGTTCATGCTGATAGTGATTTTGACACATCAGACTTGAATGAGTCACTTTTTCTGATTTTTGACATGTGACTGTGGCTCAGGACTGAAGCAGTCCAGTTGACAGGTGTTGGGAACAAATCATCACCACGTGAAGTGGATATGTTGATTGTGTAATGTGTATGGTTAGTTGTCACTCCAAGTAAAAATAGTACATTTCAGTCAAAGTATTGCTTAATGATTTTGCTGGACTCTAAACAAGGGTAGTTGATGCCATTGTTGGGCTGACTGTGAAGCTGGTGTCCGTGAGAAATTCGCTTTCTATTGTGACTAATAATATCTGCCTGTTGAAAGGGGAATCTGAAATGCACTGAAGAACAATGAAGGAGACTGGGTAAACTTTTGCGTTAGTGAGTACAGAAATGAGAAGATGAAGCAGATGAATTCATGGTGCAACAGGGAGGGCTTTAGATTCCTAAGGCATTGAGACTGTTTTTGGGAGAGGGAGAGATGCTACCAGATAAATGGGTTGCATCGCAACAGGAATGGGACCAATATCCTCACGGGGAGTTTGAGGAGAGTTTGAACTAGTTTTAAAGGGGTGGGAACCTGAGGGTAGAATCAGAAGCTAAGCTGGAAGTAGGTGGTTAGGGTTCAGGTAAGGGGCTATTAGGGAAGGAGAAGGGCACAGTGCAGGGCAGTGACAGGTAATGATGAGCCAAGTGTATTGAGAAGGGGCAGAGTGTACAGGTATAAGAGTTCATCAACAAATAAAATCAGTCAAGAAAAAGAGAAGAGAGTTCACAGTAGATTAGGTCAGCATAAGGATTTTTACTGGGGCAGTGGAAATGAAATAACTAAATTTGGTTTTGTATGTCTGGAGGTGAATATGGTGAAAGATGAAGATTAATGTTACCAGCAGAGATAACATGGTGATAACAAATGGCTCAATAAAGCAGCAGCACTGGGCATTACGTAATCTTGGCTACAAAGTGTTCAGGAAGGATAGGGAAGGAAAGAAAGAAGGGATAGCAATAGTGATTAAAGAGAATGTTGCTGTACTGGAGAGAGTGCGTCTGCTTGATTAGAGCTAACAAACAGTTGCGGGAACGTCACGCTGCTGCGTGTATTCTATAGGTCATGTTGAGTGGAAGAGAAAGAGGAGCAAATATTCAGGGCAGTGCAGAAACCAGGGTAGTTACAATGGGTGACTGTATCCCAAAGTAATTGGGATAGTAATTGTGTTGAGGGCAGAGAGGGGAAGGGTTTGAAAACATGTCCAGGGTAATTACCTAGAGCTGTATGTTTCTAGTCCAACAGGGAAGGAGACTTCTGGGGAATGAGGTGAGTTAAGTGCACCAGGTTTCAGTGGGGGAACACTTGGGAGATGGTAATTATAACATAAGATTTGGGTTGACTGTAGAAAAGGAGCAATGCAAATTAAAAAATAATTACTTGGAGGAAGATCAATTTCAATGGGATGAGAGTGGATCTGGCCCAGGCAAAACTAGAACAGAATGGATGGTTCAGGTAAGGTTGAGAAACATTCCCATGACGAGCACAGCAAGAACAAGAAAATCCAGAGCTCTTTAAATGATGAAAGAGGTACAGTAAAAAGTAAAGCAAAAAACCACTATGACAAAAGTTGGGTTGTAAGTACCAGCAAGAACCAGGTTGTTTGCAAAAGAATGAGAGGGGAAATGAAAACAAAAAATGAGAGGTAGAGTGTGTGTGAGAAACCTCTTAAAGTCAAATGGGGAAAGTTCAACAGTGTTGTTACAGGGTGGCACTGTAGTGTAGTGGTTAGTGTAATGCTGTTACAGCGCCAGCGATTGGGGTTCAATTCCCGCCGCTGTCTGTAAGGAGCTTGTACATTCTCCCCTTGTCTGTGTGGGTTTCCTTCGGGTGCTCCGGTTTCCTCCCATATTCCAAAGATGTATGGTTAACATGGGTGTAATTGGGTGGCACGGGCTCGTTGGGCCGGAATGGCCTGTTACTGTGCTGTATAATTTTTTAATAAAGTTTAAAATATTTAAGCATTTTTGATGCATGACATTTTTCTCTTCTATTATTCTTTGTGACCAATGGAACTAATTTAACTTTTGCTGCACCTCCCTTTGCTTTCTTGAGTGCATTGACTCTTCAGTTCCTTCAAGTACTTGGCCCATGGACAGAGTATCAGTGAGACATGGGCCAGACAGATTCAGATCCATGGCCTTGCACAAACAATCACTGCTACACTGCTAACCTATTGCAGGGCCCAATGAAGCTGGGACCTTAACTGATCTGTGTGCCTCGGTTTAACTGAACCTTCAGGGAGGAAGGTTTTGTCAAGGTCATTGGTACAATGCTGAGAGCAAGGATCATGATGCCATGCATCTTGAACGGAGTATGCACAGAACTCAACTCGAACATTTCTATGAAATATAACTAAATGGTTGCTGCTTTAAAGGTGCTAAACAAACGTATTGGTTTATTGACATGTGTACTGAGATGCAGTGAAAAACTTTGTTTGCATTCCATCCAGGCAGATCATGCCATACGCAAGTACATTGAAGTAGTAAAAGAAAACAGAATACAGAATATAGTGTTGCAGCTATAGAGAAAGTGCAGTGCAGGTAGACAGTGCAAGTAGTTATTGGTTTCCACAGTGCTGCTTTTACTTTTGAAAGGATTCTATTGGAACTGAATGAATTGCCCTTGGATTAGTGTTTCTGGTTACTTCCCCCACTGTTATCAACCCCTCCACCCTCCTGTCCCTCAATTAGCTTTGAAGAAGTGCGCAGGGTTGTGAATTTTCTTGTCTCGACATTAATTGTTATGTACGTTTCAGGGGTAGTGGCAGTTTATTAACTGAACAATATGAATCTGGTCGTAGCCGTTACTGTTTGTTGACGCTCCGAAACGCAGCGGTTCAAAACTTGTTGTGTCTTGAGTTGGTTGGACATTGAGGGTCGGGTCTCAGACTGCACTGATCACACTAATGTGGGGCTGTACACCATGCCCTAAATGATGTGAGAACATTGTACACAAGACCATAAATGCCTCAAACATCTTCTTCAGCCATCCAGGTGTTTCCTACTTGCTGTTGTTGCTTGTCGCTGTTTGCTCGCAACTTTTACTGCCTTAAATGCAGCAACAGACTCGTGGCACCTCGCAGGTGCATAACCTGGCAAAAGCTACGGTAAGCCAAAGGCAAAAAATCTGCCCAGGGCAGCGTGTTTTAAGCAGAGCCTAGATGGGAGGTTAATTCCAGGGTTAGGGCCTCATGGCTGAAGGCAGTGAATGGTGGAGAGACTGAGGACCTGCAAGAGAAATGGGGAGGAACTAAACCATTGAACATACAGATGGGAACTCATAAATTGAAGCATTGCTGTACAGGGAGTCAGGATAATTCAGGAAGCCAAGAGGTGATGGGGGAATGAGACTGTGGAGCAGGAAATACTGTAAGCTGCAGAATTACAGACAGTGCAGCACCAAGCTCTCTGGAAATCAGTAAGCAACTTGGTATTTTAAGTGTGTAGAACCACCTGCAATCTCCACCATGTCTTATCACTCCTGATGCACATTGAATGCTTGATGACAACATAGCCTTCAGTGTGAACTGTACTGGGGTGGGACCCTGGACTTCCTTTTGCACACAATGGACAGGGGTCAGTAGAGGAAGTGTGTCTGGGCTGCGATAAAGCCAGCTTCCATCAATTGTTTCTCACAGTTGCTTCCTGTCCTCACCCTAGCTTTTCCGGAAAGGAAAATAAATGATGGCTTGCAGAGAGATTATCTGACCCTCTGCTGGAGCTGATACTCCTGGGCCACTACTGAAGGAGAACTCACTGTCGGTCTTCTGGATGAGGTATAAAATCAAGACTCTATCTGGTCTCTCGGGGAAACGAAGATCTCACTGCATTTTCAAACTGCCTAACTGACCTAGCCAACATTTGTCCCTCAATTAACATCATTCCCAAACATTATCTAGCTAATGTCATATTGCATGTTATTCACAAGGACTGGATGCAGGGATTCAACCCAAAGCATCGACAATTCCTTTCCCTCCACAGATGCTGCTCGACCCGCTGAGTTCCTCCAGCAGAGTGTTTGTTACACTGCAGATTAACTTGTTTGTGAGACACTTTCAAATATTTCTGAACAAACCCGCAATTTGTGTAGCATTTTTCCTAACCAAGGGACATCAAAATGCTGCAAGTCCAATAAAATGTCGTCACTAATTGGGGAAAGTGAGATTCTGTGTAGGTTTTCATTCAGTGTTTTGGAGTGCCTTTAATGTAGTGTAAAATGTGCAGTTGCACATGCTCTTCATGAGGCCTACAGGGAGTGAGAGGTGTACGAAGGCTTTTATAGTTAAACGCTAATTACATCGCAAATCTTCTATTAGATTTTATAAAGAGCAGATGACTAATAGTTGAGTTTACTCAATCAGGTTTATTATCACTGACACGTCGTGAAAACTTGTTTTGCGGCAGCAGTACAGTGCAAAGGCAGTCATAAATTATTATAAGTTACAAAAATAAGTAGTGTAAAAGAGGAATAATGAGGTAGTGTTCATTGGTTCATGGACCATTCAGAAATCAGATGGTGGAGGGGAAGAAGCTGTTCCTGACTCGTTGAGTGTGGGTCTTCAGGCTCCTGTACCTCCTCCCGGATGGTAGTAACGAGAAGAGGGCATGTCCTGGGTGGTGAGGGTCCTTCGTGATGGATGCTGCCGCCTTGAGGCACGGCCCCTTGAAGATTGGGTTGGGGTTGTACCCATGATGCAGCTGGCTGAGTCTATAACCCTCTGCAGCCTCTTTCAATCCTGCACATTGGAGCCTCCATACCAGGCTGTGATGCAACCAGTCAGAATGCTATCCACTGTACGTCTGTAGAAATTTGCAAGAGTCTTTGGTGACATACCAAATCTCCTCAAACTCCTAATGAGGTAGAGCTGCTGGTGTGCCGCCTTTGTGATTGCATCAATGTGTTGACGCCCAGGAACTTGAAGCTGCTCACCCTTTCCACCGCTGACCCCTCAATGAAGACTGGTGTGTGTTCTCCCTACTTCCCCTTCCTGAAGTCCACATTTGCAGAGGGAGGTACAGAGGCCCAGGTTTTGAAGCTTGTTGATTAGTACTGAGGGGATGATGGTGTTGAACACAGAGCTGTAATCGATAAACAGCAGCCGGACACATGTTTGGCTGTTGTCTAGGTTCTCCAAAGCCAAGTGGAGAGCCAGTGAGATTGCGCCCGCTGTAGACCTGTTGTGGTGGTAGGCAAACTGCAGCGGGTCCAGGTCCTTGCTCAGGCAGGGGTTAATTCTAGCCATGACCAACCTCTCAAGGCTCTTCATCACAGTAGATGTGAGTGCTACCTGATAATAGTCATTGAGGCAGCTCACCCTGCTCTTCTTGGGCACCAGTGTGATTGATGCCCTTTTGAAGCAGGTGGGAACCTCCGACTGCAGCAGTGAGAGGTTGAAGATGTCCTTGAACTCTCCAGCCAGTTGGTCGGCACAGATTTTCAGCACCCTGCCAGGTACACTGTCGGGGCCTGACGCCTTGTGAGGGTTCACCTCTTGAAGGATGTTCTGACGTCGGCCTCCGAGACAGAGATCACAGGGTCGCCAGATGCTGTGGGGATTCACACAGGTGTAGTGTTATTCTTCCTTTCAAAGCGTGCATACGGTCATGTGTACAAGTACGGTGAGGCACAGGTACAACGAAAAACTTGCAGCAGCATCGCAGGCCTGTAGGTACAGACAACATGCAGAATATAAATTGTACATTAATTATACAAGACAGTGAAGAGGTGAAGAGCGAGGGAAAACTTGCTATTGGTCAAATATTGAGCTTCCCTTCCCAGCTTCTCTTGTCATAGTTACTCAGCATGGAAGCAGGTCCTTCAGCCCACCAAGTGCACCATGACTATCAAATTTCCCCCCACATCCCCATCAAGTGCCCCCAGATTCTTCCACCCACCTACGCACTAGGAACAATTTACAGCTGTCAGTTAACCAAATACGCATGTATTTGGGATGTGGGAGGAAAGCCGAGCACCCAGAGGAAACCCATTTGGTCACAGGGAGAACATGGAAACTCCACACAGGCAGAACCTGGGTCTCTGGCGCTTTGAGGCAGCAGCTCTATCATCTGTGCCAATGGCTAGTCCTGGGCTTGAGAGGAGCTCTGAAAGAAGCCTTGCTACAATTCACCAACGCAAGTTTGGGTGAAGGGAATGAACGTTTGCTGTTGGATTGGGTGTCATTCAGACAGACTTTCCTATTAATTAGGGTTGAGCTTCCTTAATGTTGTTGCAGCAGGCAAGTGTGGAATATGCCATCTCACTCCTGACAAACCTCGTAGATGGTGGAATGGTTTTGGAAAGGCAGGACTTGTCACTCACTGCAGGGCACCCAGTCTGTGGCCTGCTGTAGTAGCTACAGTATTTATACAGCTGGCCCAGCATTTTTTGGTTACCGGGTGTTTGTGAAGGGGGACAGTCACAATTACCAGAAGGTGCTGAGAATCTGAAGAATTGTTGCTTGAAGAATCATCTTCAGGAGGGAAGAAGAATGATGGGCATAAAATGTGTAAGGTTTTATTTAGAATATGGAATAGAACAGTACTGCACAGGAACAGGCACTTTGGCCTAAAATGTTGTTCCGAACTAATTAAGCTAATGATGTCTTATTAAACTAATCCCTCTACCTGCACGTGGTCTATAGCCCTCCTTTCTGTGCATAATCATGTGCCAGCTAAGAGCCTCTTGTATGCCTCTGTCATATCTGCCTCCACCAACACTCTGGCAGCACATTCCAGGCACCCACCACTATCTACACCTCTCATCATTTTGTAAACTTCTATTAGGTCTCCCCTCAGCCTCTTCAGAGGAAACAAGCCAAGTTTGTCCAACCTCTCCTTATAGCACCTGCCCTCTAATCCAGGCTACATTGTGGTGAACCTCTTCTGCACCCTCTCCAAAGCCTCCACATCCTTCCTATAATGGGGAAACCAGAATTGAATGCAATGCTCCAGATGCTCTGTTTTTCCCTCCTATGCATTGGGCTTCCTTTTCCTATCTTCAGTCCTGAAGAAGCGTCCTGACCTGAAATGTTAACCATCTGCTTTTCTCCACAGATGCTGCCTGGCCTTTTGAGTTCTCCGGCATCTTGTTTTTTTTTCATCTAGATTCCAGCATCTGCAGTCCTTTGTTTCTCTAATGTATTTATGGATTTTGGCAAGGAATCTAGGGAATATAATGGATGTAAGGCACAGGTAGACTTTGGAGCAAGACGTGGTGACAGTTGCTGACACGTGGCTTAAAGATGGGCAGAATAGACAATTCAACAGGCCTGGTTACAAGGTTTTGGCTGGGGTGTGAGGTGATGGTGTTGTACAGCCTGGGAAAAGATCATGCAATCCTCCATGTCCACACTGATCACTGGACTGATCCCATCTTCCAGCACTTGGCTCAAACCTTTTATGCCTAGGTGATTCAAGTGCTTGTCCAGACAGTTCTTCAATACTGTTGGCGACTGCTTCCACCACTCTGTCCGGCAGTCTATTCCAGGTACTCACCACTCTCTGAGTGAAGAGGGTTCCCCACAGATCTGCTCTAAACCTCTTGCCACTTGCCTTAAATTTGTGTCTTCTAATATTATCAACACTGGATGGTGGTGAAACAAAGTGCAGTAATATTGGTTTAGGAAGTAATTTCAGCTGCTAGGAAGAATGGTGTATGAGTATATAAATGATTTGGATGAAAATGTCAGTGGGCTGATTATTAAGTTTGCAGACTGCACAAAAATGGTGGAGGTGTGGACAGTGAGGAAGGTTGTCAAAGGATTCAGCAGAATATTGGTCAGTTGGAAATGTGGGCAGGGATATGGTGTTTAATCCAGACAAGTGTGAGGTGTTGTGCTTTGGGAGGGCAAATGCAAGAGGAAAGTACACAGCAAATGGCAGGATCCTTAGAAGCATTGATGTAGAGAGGGATCTTGGAATGCAAGTCCATAGCTCCCTAAAGGTGACAACACAAGGTGGTTAAAGGTGGTGTGCAGCATACTTGCCTTCATCAGGGTGTTGAGTATAAAAGTTGGGAAGTCATGTTGCAGTTGTAGATCAACATCGTGGACCGAAGGGCCTGTTCCTATGCTATGTTGTTCTAAGTTCTAAATAAAGACATGTTGTTTGAACTGAGGAACAAAATTGGGGCTAATTGGTTTGTCATGTACTTGGAGGATGAATGCCATAGGAAAGTCCTGGGGGGAGGGGGGGAGAAAACATGCCTTTTTTTCTTTTTTTTTAAAAAAAAGGCCCACAAGCACAAAAATAGAAATGTGAAAATCCACTTGGTAATGGAGGGGAAGTGTGATCCACAGTTCAGAGCTGGCCTTGTTAAATTCTAATCACTAGAAGAAAGGTGACCTCTGTTTGGTGATGAAGTCAGTTGATGATCTAAATGAGGGAGCTGGAACAAGGGGATAATTGAACGTTGCATGCTATGCTTTCGATCTCTGGTCAGTCTTCAGTAGCCTGTCCCAGTTGACAATTGCCTCAGTGTTACCGTGTCAAGTTGGCACTGAGACTGTTATAAGTCGTTTTGGCAAACGACAGCACTTTGTGCTTCCAGAGTCTGCAGCTGTACCACTTGATTCTGAGTGGTTACTCTGCACTGACTCTTCTGTTATATTTGCTGAAATGTTAAATTGTATTGCTGTTTGATGATGTGTCATAAGAAGATGGTGTTGGCTTTTATCTGTTGTACTGTTGGTTAGGATTATGTTTCATAGACATCATCTCCCAGGTGGTAAGTGCTGGATTTTCACAGTGACAGAATGCAGAGAGAGCTGGCAGTGCCTGGTGGGGTGTGTGGGTGATTGTGTGAAGGTCATTGGTGATGTAGACATAGCTTGCTGTATGGTGTTGATCCATTGTGCATTGTGTGTCTTTCAGCTGCTTGACTTCCCTTGATGGATGTGGTGTTCTCTGTAGGTCTCTGAATAGGGGGCATTACTCAGTTTTTGCTGTAACAACTTGCTTCCATTTAAAGCCTCCCTACACCCACTCCTCAAAGTCAAAATGTATTACAATGACTGAAAGTCAAGTAACTGCAGATGCTGGAAATCTGAAATAAAAAGTGAAAATGCTGGAACTGCTCAGAAGGTCAGGCAGCATCTGTGGAGAGAGATGGTTTAATGTTTCATGTCCAAGACCCTTCATTGGAACAGGTGAAGGGTCTCTGACCTGAAATAAATACAACAAAGTGGATATGGCAGAGAATGTCGAGGGGAGGGGAATTGTGGTTAAGGTGGGAAATTCAGTACTAAAGAGGTGTGCAAGAGGAGAGTTTGTGAAAGAGTTTGTTTTAAGGCAGTGACAATGGTGAGAATGAAAAATTACAGAAAATTGGAACAGTTGAACCTCGATGGAGAGAGAGCAAGTTGGGAGCACAGTGTAGAGTGGACATTATGTACACGGCTATCAGGTTAGAGAAATTATAATGGGGGAGTGGCCGTTATTTACTGATTGCTGGATATTAACAGTAAAACCAAAGTTCTTTGTTTAACACAGTTGCCCTGGTGTGGTTTCAGCTTGAGCCGGTGCAGTTCAGAGTAATGGTGATTCCAGAAAGATGTGTAGGTAGTTGCCAAGCAGTAATGAAGGAATGAAAGTATCTAACCAAGGCAGGGCAGTGTATTATTTGAAGAGAAAGTTTGACATGATCTTGCTTTTAGTCCTTCTATGATGGAGATTGAGAAGCTGAAAGACGTTGATGAAGTATTCTTGGTGAAGAGCATCTGTGCATCTTCTGGATATGCACCATTGGTATTGGTATATGTGGTATTGGTAGAGGAGGTTAATGGAAAGTGCAATGACTCAAACAGTTTGGATGGCACAGAAGTTAGTGATCCAGCATGACCATTCTTGTGCAGACCCTTGGGGAGCTCTGAATGAGTTTGGAGATGAGTCTACCTGCGGAAAGCCTGTGCTCACTCCCTTGTTAGTCATTGTGCATGTTATCTACATCTTGTTGTGGATGAATGAACACTGCTTCATTTGTGCAGTCAGAAATAATGAGGAGAATATTGTGGAATTATCAAGAGAATGACCCCCTTTCCTGATCCTGAGCTGGAGGAGAGATCATTAAAGTGGTTGGTTAGTTGGGCTATGATGACCATAGCTGACTTGCTGCGCATCCAGCCAGTTTCCCTTAACCCACATTCATTTCGGTTGGCTTGAGTTGAAGTTCTGGGGTTCCACAGTGCTTTGCTTTGAGGGCAATAGTTCTCTGCAGCTGGAGCCAAGTCTGCCTGCCGATGTTGCTACAGAATAAATCTGTCTTGTTCGCTGAATTCATCCATTATTTTGTCGGTTCTGATGGTCTGTAATTGGCAGAGTGCAATTATAATTTGACATTTTTGGAATAAACCTGTTGGGGATGGGAAGCTTATGGGGTTTGGACAAGTTGGAGAAGGTGGGATATTATGATACTAACTGTGGTCTTCTGAAGGAGTTGTGATTTGTGGTTGGATTGGGAAGCTGGTGGGGAGAGTGTTTGAGAGGTTGTGGTGGTGAGAAATGTGGTCTAAAGTTTCTGTGGCAAAAAAATGTGGTTTGCTTGGCAGGAGAATGGCTGGGTAGTTAAACGCTTTGTGTTAATCTCCAATACATGGCCTTTCATCAGACTTGGACCAAGCTGGTGGACGAAGGCATCTGAGCCAAACCCGGTGCATGCTTTATCCAATGTGTGCATGTAATTGGTTTGTTACTGTCACATGGACCAAGATGCAGTGAAAAGCTTTTTGCTTGCATGCCACCCAGACAGATCATTCTGTACATACTGTAAGTACATCGAGGTAGTACAAAAGGAAGACCAAACAGAATGTAGAATATAGTGTTACAGTCACAAGGAAAACGCAGTGCAGGTAGACCAAGTGCAATGTAATTCTGTTACCTCTAATTATTGCACCTATCACTGCCAACCCACATCTCTCAAACTCCAGAGTTCAGGCTAATTGTTGATATCCTCAGACTATCCTAACTGAAATTGATTAACTCAGCACCGATCAGGAATCAGACCTGGGACCGGCATGACCTAGACTACTGATGCTTGCTGCTCCAGGCTATGAATCATCTTGTATTCTATCTCTCATTTCACTGATAAATCAGTGAATATTCTGCAAATTAATGTTACCTCATTACATTTTCTTCCTGATGGAGCACACACTCCAATTTATCCTCCTCTTCCGGGGAGCAGTTGCTGAAGATCTCTTCGGGTTATATCCTTCCTCCTTCCATGTAGCCTAACGAAAGTTTTATAAAGCTGCAGCATAACTTCCTGACTCTTGAACTCAATGCCTCGACTAATGAAGGCAAGCATGCCGTACGCCGCCTTTACCACTCTATCAACCTGTGTAGCTACTTTCAGAGAGCTATGAACTTGGATCCCAAGATCACTCGGTTCATCAACATTGTGAAGGGTCCTGCCATTAACAGTGTACTGTCTCTTTACTCTTGATCTCCCAGGGTGCAACACTTCACATTTGGCCGGGTTGAACTCCATCTGCCATTTCTCCGCCCATATCTGCAACTGATCTGTATCCCGCTGCATCCTTTGCCCGTCTTCTACACTATCCACAACACCACAAATCTTTGTATCATCTGCAAATACACTAACCCACCCATGTAAATTTTCATCCAGGTCACTTATATACAGCAGAGGTCCCAGTGCGATCCCTGAGGAACACCACTAGTCACAGACCTCCAGCTAGAATAAGTCCCCTCGACCACTACCCTCTGTCTTCTACAGACAAGCCAGTTCTGAATCCAAATGGCTAATTCACAGTCGATCCCAGGCATCATCTTCTGGATGAGTCTCTTATGAGGGACCTTGTCAAACTCCTTACTAAAATCCATGTAGACAACATCCACAGCTCTACCTTCATCAATCACCCTTGTTGAAATACTCAATCAAGTTAGTAAGGCACGACTTGCCCTGCACAAAGCCACGCTGACTGTCCCTAATTATTCTAATTTCCAAATGCTCATACATCCTATCCCTAAGAGTCCTCTCCAGTAATTTCCCCATGACTGATGTGAGACTCACTGGTCTATATTTACCAGGATTATCCCTCTTCTTGAATAATGGAACAACATTAGCTACTCGCCAGTCCTCCAGGACCTCTCCTGTGGCTAGAGAAGACTTGAAGATATTGGTCAAGGCCCCAGCAATCTCATCTCTTGCCTCTCGCAATAACCTAGGGTATCTCCCATCAGGTCCCAGGGACATCCACCTTAATGCTCTTAAAGAGACCCAACACTACCTCCTCCTCTATCTTGAAATGCCCTAGCATATTAGCATACTCCACACTGATCTCCCTGTCCTCCACATCCTTTTCCTTGATAAATACTGATGCAAAGTATTCATTAAGGACCTTGCCCACGTCCTCCGCTTCCAAGCACATTCCCTCCTTTATCCCTAGTTATCCTCTTGCTCGATGTATGTATGGTATGCTCTCATTCTGCCTTTTCTCATTCTTGATTTTCATAGAATCATACGGTACAGAAAAGGCCCTTTGGCCCACCTTGTCCATGCTGACTGTGATGCCTATCTATCCAATCCCATTTGCCCACCTTAGACCTGTAACCCTCCTCACCTTTCCTATCCAAGTACCTGTTCCAATGCCTTTCAAACGTTGTAATTGTATCAGAGCAGGAAGCAGAGGGAGGAGGTTGAAGGTTGTTTCTCAGAATGGAGGCTGGTGACTAGTGGTGTGCTGCGGCGGTTGGTGTCGGGATCTTCGTTATTCGTTATTTATATAAAGGATTTGGATGTGAATGCACAAGGCTTGATCAGTAAGTTTGCGGATGACACGAAATTAGGAGGTGGTGTTGATATTGAAGAAGGTTATCATAGATTACAGGGAGATCTCGATCAGTTAGGGAAGTGGGCTGAGGGGTGGTAAATAGATTTCAATACAGATAATGTGAGGTGATGCATTTTGGAAAGTCAGACCGGCATAGGACTTGTACTGTGCATGGTAGGGAACAAAGGAGTGCAATGGAACAGAGGGACCTGGGAGTTCAAATGCATAGTTCGTTGAAAATGGCGTCACAGGTGGACAGGGCAGTGAAGAAGGTGTTTGGCATGCTGGCCTTCAGTCAGGGCACTGAGTACAGGAGTTGGGATATTATGTCGCAGTTGTCCAAGTTGTTGGTGAGGCCGCACTTGGAATATTGTGTACAGTTTGGTCACCCTGTTATAGGAAAGACGTGGTTAAACTGGAAAGAGTGCAGAAAAGATCTACAAGGATGTTGCCAGGACTCGAGGGCCTGAGTTATAGGGAGAGGTTGGCCAGGCTGGGTCTTTATTCCTTGGAACATAGGAGAATGAGGGGCGACCTTATAGAAGTGTTTAAAATTATGAGACGCATAGACAAGGTGGACGGTAACAGTCTTTTCCCCAGGGTAGGGGAGTCCAAAACTAGGGGGCATAGGTTTAAAAGGGACCTGAGGGGCAACTTTTTCCACGCAGAGTGTGGTGAGTGTGTGGAACGAGCTGCCAGAGGAAGTGGGTGAGGCAGGTACAACAGGATCATTTAAGAAGCAGTTGGATGGGTACACGGAGGGGCGAGGCTTGGAGGGATATGGGCCGAACGCAGGGAAATGGGGACTAGCTGGGTGGGCACTGTGGTCGGCATGGACTGGTTGGGCCAAAGGGCCTGTACTTTGGCTATTAATCATGCACAGACAGTACTCTGTGGACTGATGCAAGTTGACGTCTACCGTCCTTGTATAACGGAAGGATGGCCTCTTCCAGAAATACATCACAGCCACTTCCTGAAGTACTGAGGCAGGTTGACAGTCAGCACTGTGATGTGAATCATGTGGTATACTGCAGTTACTCTGTGGCTGAAGGAATTGTGCCAGCAGGTTCCAGTCTGGGCTGTTGCTGACGTTTACTGACGATGCAGTTGATTTTCTATTTCCTCCTATGGTGACAAAACACAGCAAAGAATTCTTTTATTTTAAAAAAAAGAGTACGTTCTTTGCCACTTAGCCAGTGGGATGCCTTGGGTAGAACAAGCAATCAAAACATTAAACTGCCTCTAGCAACACACAAATGGGCAGATGGAGAGGGCGGGAGAGGGTTCTCTCAACTTCTCACATCATTCCCACTCTCCCCCTCCCTCACCTGTCTATCACCTTCCTCACCCGGATCTACCTTATTGCCTGCCAGCTCTTGCTCCACTCCTTCCCCACACCTTTATGTACTGGCTACCTCCCCCCTTTCCAGTCCTGATGAGTCTTGATCCAAAATGTCGACTCTCCATTTCCATCCATAGATGCTGCCTGACCAGCTGAGTTCCTCCAGCTCCTTTGTGTGTTGCTCCAGATTTCCAGCACCTGCAATCTCTTGTGTCTCCATTGAACTGCCTCTAATCAAATATCCCCTGTAATTACCAATCAAAATGGTCAAATTGAGCCACAGAAGGAGATGCTGGGACAGATTATCAAGGGATTGGTGAAAGACTTGAATTACACAGAATGTCTTAAGGGAAGGGGTTTGGAGAGAGAGGACCTTGGTAACTGAAGACTTGGTTGACAACAGTCAAGCGGTTAACATTGCATTTCAACTGTGGAACCCTAGATATCTTGGGGGTTTTAGGTCTGAAGGTGACTAACACTAAAGGGATGAGATGATGGAAAAATCCGAAGATATACAGAACAATGGAAGGAAATGTAGTACGTCACAACATAAACTTTCAAGTAAGCAATCTGTATTTGGATGAAGGTGAAAGAAGCAGACAACTAGTGAGCAGATTACCTCCCTTCATGGCCCACAGAAGCCGTCTTGCTGCAGCAAGAGAGTTCCACATGTTGTAACTGAATTTTGAACTGCTGTAGCTCTTTACAGCCCAAGTACTGTTGTGAATTGGAATCTTGCATATATGTACTGAAATCCTAGCTCATGTCATCACCAGGGCTATGCTTCTAAATTTGAGCCAATCTGTGTTAAGCCAGCTGCTAGTGAAACGGGCACCTGAGAATTGCTGATCTGATTTATTGGCCGGATACTCTAAAAGCAAAATCAAGTTGCTTACCATCTGGTATGGAACTCCTGTGTTCTGTCTGGGTCACTACAGTGTTGAAACACTGCCTCTCATCACAGTGGAGGTCTTGTCTCTGGACATAGTAATTGGTGTTTGGTTGAAACTTTTTAAATATGGGCAACCAGGTGGAGGTTTGTGACCCATGTATGTTGGGTGGGGAAGGCAGTGTTGGCCGCCCGAAAGCAACAGTAAATTCCATTCTTGCCATCTCCCTTCACTGAGAGGTGGCTCCTGAGATGTCACCTGCGGAACCAGAGGAGATAACACACTTGATCACTGTTACACCTGTATCAAGAATGCCTACCATGCCATCCTGTGCCCGCACTTTGGCAAGTCCGATCACCTGGCTGTACTTCTATTCCTGGCATACAGGCAGAGACTGAGGACCACAGCCCCAGTGGTGAGGACCACAAAGGTATCGTCAAGGGTGGTGGAGGAGTGTTTACAGGACGGCTTTGAATTAGTGGACTGGACCATATTCAGGGATTCATCTTCAAATCTGAATGAATATGCCACAGCCGTCACCAACTTCATCAAGACCTGCATGGATGACTGTGTGCCTTCGAGAAAATACCAAGTTTTCCCAAACCAGAAGCCCTGGATGAACCAGGAGATTCGCATTCTGCTGAGGGCTGGATCTGTGGCATTCAAGACTGACAATCCAGAACCCTACAAGAAGTCCAGGTACAACCTATGGAAGGCCACCGTGAAAGCGTAGGGGCAATTCTGTGTGAAGTTAGAGACACAATTGGATGCACAACAGCTGGGGCAGGGTTTGCATGCCATTGCTTCCTATAAGGTGAAACCTAACAGCATAAATGGCAGTGATGCTTCACTCCCTGATGAGCTCAGTGCCTTTTATGCACACTTTGAAAGGGAGAATAACATTACATCCATGTGAACCCCCACAGTACTGGGCACCCTGTGATCTCTGTCTCAGAGACTGATGTCAGAACATCCATCGAGAGGCGAACCCTCACAAGGCGTCAGGCCCTGACGATGTATCTGACAGGGTGCTGAAAACCTGTGCCGACAACTGGCTGGAGAGTTCGAGGACATCTTCAACCTCTCACTGCTGCAGTCAGAGGTTTCCACCTGCTTCAAAACGGTATCAATCATACTGGTGCCCAAGAAGAGCAGGGTGAGCTGCCTCAATGACTATCACCCGGTAGCACTCACATCTACTATGGTGAAGTGCCTTGAGAGGTTGGTCATGGCTAGAATTAACTCCTGCCTGAGCTAGGACCTGGACCTGCTGCAATTTGCCTACCGCCACAACAGATCTACAGCGGGTGCAATCTCACTGGCTCTCCACTCTGCTTTGGAGCAACCAGACAACAGCAAAACATGCATCAGGCTGCTGTTTATCAATTACAGCTCAGCGTTCAACACCACTATCTCCTCAGTACTAATCAACAAGCTTCAAAACCTGGGCCTCTGTACCTCCCTCTGCAACTGGATCCTCGACTTCCATATCGGGAGACCACAGTTAGTGCAGATTGGGAGTAACATCTCCTCCTCGCTGATAATCAACACAGGTGCACCTCAAGGCTCCACTCTCTACACTCATGGCTGTGTGGCTAGGCACAGCTCAATCACCATGTATAAATTTGTGGATGACACCACTGTTGTTGGCAGAATCTCAGATGGCTATGAGGAGGTGTACAGGAGTGAGATAGATCGGCTGCTTGTGGTGTCACAACAACAACCTTGCACTCAATGTCAGCAAGACCAAGGAATTGATTGTGGATTTTAGAAGGGGAAGGCAGGAGAACACACACCAATGAAATGGTGAGCAGCTTCAAGTTCCTGGGTGTCAACATCTCAGAGGCTCTATCTTGGGCCCAACACATTGATGCAATCACGAAGAAGGCACGCCAGTGGCTCTACTTCATTAGGAGTTTGAGGAGATTTGGTATGTCACCAAAGACGCTTGCAAATTTCTACAGATGTATGGTGGAGAGCATTCTGACTGGTTGCATCACCGCCTGGTGTGGAGGCTCCAATGTGCAGGATTGCAAGAGGCTGCAGAGGGTTGTAGATTTAACCAGCTGCATCACGGGCACAGTCCTCCCTGCCATCGAGGACATCTTCAAGAGGAGGTGCCTCAAGAAGGTGGCATCCATCACTAAGGACCCTCACCATCCAGGACATGCCTTCTTTTTGTCACCTCCATCAGAGAGGAGGTACAGGAGCCTGAGGGCCCACCCTCAATGTTTCAGGAACAGCTTCTTCCCCTCCGCTATCAGATTTCTGAACGGTCCATGAACACTACCTCGTTATCCCTCTTTTGCATTATTTATTTATTTTTGTGACTTACAGTAATTTTTATGTCTTGCACTGTACTGCTGCCACAAAACAACAAAGTTCATTGCATATGTGAGTGATAATAAACTGGATTCTGAATTTCTGGGGCAGCCAAATTTGAGCAGGATGCTTGTAGTCCTTCTCAATTGATTGATTTAAAGGTTTTTGTCAGGTTGAAAAAGGCAGTGTATAGTGGTTGATGTTTCTCAGAGTTGAAGGTCATATTCATTGTGCCTTGAAATGGTCAGAATACTCACTGTGATTTGGGAAGAAGCTCCTTCAGCTACAGCGGAGACCTGGTTGAGGAGAACACTGGCGATGACTTTCCCTGTGGCAGACAGTTGGGCTACCCCTCTGTAGTTACTGCAGTTGGGTTTGTCTACTTCCTTGAAAATTGTCATGATTATAGCATCTCTGACTTGTCCTGGCATAACCTCTGCTTCCCAGGCATCGGAGAGGGAGCTGTGAATTTAGGACTGAAATTCCTACAAGTTTTAGAACTTCAACTCCAAGGACTAATTCTATTTCAGATGGTATGCGGCCTTTTTGTCTTATTGGTCTGGAGTGGCAGCGAGACTGGACCAGATACGTGGCTGTGGAATGGGGTAAAAGGTGGTAATGTCAAATTTGTGGAGTTCTTTGTGGTGTTTCTTACAAAGGGTGTCGACACCCCCTGTCCTTTAAGCTCACTTGGTTGACCATTGGGTATTTGGGTTGAAGAATCCACCCATGTCATGGTTGGTGAGTTCTAAGTGTCATTGCCTGTATTGGGGGGTGCTACCATGGTCATCCACTTTTCTCTCTGGTGAAACCTGATGTGGATTATGACAAGACCATAGTCCAAACATTTTGTCAGGGGGATGACACTATTCGAAGTTGGCTTAGTGGGGTGTATGTACATAAATGGCGAGTTGAGAAGATTATATTACAAAGAAAAGCTGATGGGTTCTGGGGCTGGGTGGATGGCACTCGTGCCTCTGATCAAGTGGTAACACAGTGGTTGAGCTACTGGGGTGGGTCATTGATCCAGACATGAGTTCAAATCCCACCACGGCAGCTGGAAACTTTAAATTCAACTAATTAAATCTGGAATTAAAGTTGGTCTGAATAACCATAACCACGAAGTTTTGGGACTGTCGTAAAAACCCATCTGCTTCACTGATGTCGTACAGAGAAGGAAACCTTGATGTCCCTCAGGACACCAGACCAACAAAGGTGGCTCCCTCTTAACTGTGTCGCCAGTTCAGTGGGTAGTTAGGTATAGACGATGAATTCTGACATTGCTAATTATGGCCACGTCCCGCAAACTAACAAAAACCTTAGGGGTATGAGCACAATGTTCCAGTCAATGTACTGCTGCACCAGCCAATGCGCACAATGTGCAGGTATGAGCACAATGTTCCAGTCAATGTACTGCTACACCAGCAGTGATGCCATCTCTCAGATGAAGTTCTATCTGCCCCCCTCAACAGGACGTCTCCCTGGTGTCTTGGGGCAGTATTTAAACCTCAACACTGACAATGGGTTAACAACCAATCTGCTGGAGGAACTCAGTGGGGCAAGCAGCATCTGTGGGAGGAAAGGAATTGTCAATACTTCAGGTCAAAGCCCTGCATCAGGATTCAATCCCGCTGCTTGACCTGCTGAGTTCCTCCAGCAGATTGTTTGTTGCTCCAGATTCCAGCATCTGCAGACTTGTCTCCATTGACAATGGATATCACATTGCTGTTTGTGGGTGCTTGCTATGTGCAAGCTGGCCGCTGGTTCTCCTCCATTGCAACAGTCACTGCATTCCAAAAATACTTCATGCTCCTAAATCAATTTAGAACTTTCTGAAAGGGGTGGGCGAGGCACTGTGGGGATAAAGGTGAAGAAGCAGTGAAGTTATTGCAAACCTTCATGAATTACTGGTTAGACCAAAGTAGGGAAACTATCCTATTCAGACACTGCACTCTGGGAAGGATGTCAAAGCCTTGGAGAGGATGTAGAACAGATTTACTGGAATGGTCCCAGATATGAGGAACCTGAGTTCTACACAGGATTGGAACAATTAGACTACTTCGAGCAGGGAAAATTCCATAATGATCAAAATCAGGGAGGGTGTTTTTTGGAAAATAGAAAGTTTCTGTTAGCAGAAGGGTCAGAGCCAGAGGGACTACGACAGTAAATCTCTGATAATCCACTGTCTGAGAGTTTTGGGAATGCCAATGGTTCAGCAGCTGGCTTTCCTGGTTCTGTCTCCCACGCCCCTTTAAGCACACAAGGGTCAATGGAAAAATTATTGTATTACTGTGTGACATCTGAATAAAAAGTGAATTGTGTTGGGTTATTTAATAGGAGTAATATCTCCTAGTCTGGAAAATCTAACTTTCTGGCACGACCAAAATCGCAAGGATGCCAGATTATCGGAGTTCTACTGTACATTGTGATGGTGTTGTGCCCAAGTGATAGAAATGGATTGGATTGTACCTTTCAAAGGGAAGGCGAAGGGGGAAAATTTGCAGGATCACGTGAAACAAATTGGATCCCTCTTTTTAAAAAGAGCCTGGCCAGGGGCTGAGCAGTCTCCATCCATGCTGATGTGATGCGTTGTTCTCTCGTTGCTGGTCACCACATTACAGGAAGGACGTGGAGGCTTTGGAGAGGGTGCAGAAGAGGTTTACCAGCATGCTGCCTGGATTAGAGAGTATTGGCTATAAGGAGAGGTTGGACAAACTTGGGTTGTTTTCTCCGGAGCGTCGGAGGTTGAGGGAAGACCTGATAGGAGTTTATAAAACTATGAGAGGCATAGACATGGTGGACAGTCAGAATCTTTTCCCCAAGGTAGAACCCTCAAGTACTCGAGGTTTAAGGTGAGAGGGGCAAAGTTTAAGGGAGATGTGTGGGGTAAGTTTTTTTTTGCACAATGATAGGCAATTGGAACGCACTGCCTGGGGTGGTGGTGGTGGAAGCAGACACGTTAGTGGTGTTTAAGAGGTTTTTAGACAGACACATGAATATGCAGGACGTGGAGGGATATGGATCATGTGCAGTGCAGGCTGGAGGGATTAGTTTAACTGGCATATTCATGGTGGCTGAAGAGCCTGTCCTTGTGCTGTACTGTTCTATGTCCCTCTGAGGCCTGGCCTGAGTGGCTGCCTTTATTTGGACCGGTGGTGTGTGCTCGTGGACATGGGTAACATCACAGCTGAGCAAAGCTCACTGGAAAGTGGCAGTGAGTCTGACCTCTGGCTCCCAATCTTACAGGCAGTCCCCAGGTTACGACGGGGTTCTGATCCCCAGAAATGTTCGTAACCTGGGGACTGCCTGTAAGATCGAGAAATGAACAACAAGTGTGTTGGGCGAGGGTGGCAGGAGAGTGAGCAGGCGCGAGGAGAGTGGTCACCAGCTGGCCTCACTGACTCAGTGAGTGAGTCTGCTCGGTGCTCCCAGCTCTGCTCAGCTCCAACCAGACCCCGATTGTTGCAGCTCAGAATCAGGTTCATTGTCATTGACATAGATTACTTGCAGTGTTATTGTTTTGTGGCAGTAGTACAGTGCAAAGACATTAAAAAAAATTACTATAAATTACAAAATAAATAGTGCAAAAAAAAATCGAGGTAGTGTTCATGGGTTCAGGGACTGTTCAGAAATTTGGTCGAGGGGAAGAAGCTGTTCCTGAAACATTATGTGGGTCTTCAGGCTCCTGTACCTCCACCTCGATGGTAATAACAAGAAGAGGGCACATCCTGGGTGGTGAGGGTCTTTAGTGATGGATGCCGCTGCCTTGAGACACTGCCTCTTGAAGATGTTGGGGATGGGGAGGGAAGGTACATGGAAATGCCCTGTTCCCACCCAGTAGAAGATGCCTGCAGCAGCCAACAACTCCCTCCCGCCAGTCTCCCAAACGCTCACTCGACTTCACGGGAAGTCCATCAGTTGGGGGTTAGTAACCTGGGGTGAACCTGTATTTCTCTTTGCATTTTAACCTCCACAGTGGTGGTCGAGGAGTGATAACCTACAAGCATGTCTCTCTTGCACTTTTGAGCTAGTTCACATTTTCCCCGCCTGTGATTTTACTGCTATATTCTCTCCCACCCCGCTGCCTCTCCCTGCCTGTCACACTCCATCCCTCCTCCCAGTGCGTTTCCTGGCAGCTGATCACAGTAACCTTGGCGGAAGGCCTGCCTTTGTGTTTCTCCCAGACTGTCAAGGCTGTCTGATGGGGAGGTACAAGGCCTTGATACAATCGGCTTTCTTTGTGGAAAATTAATACTTTCTCAAGGTATGTTATCAATCTTGAGCTGCAGTGGCTAACACGACAGGAGTGACGTCTTTGATTTATGATGATTGAAGGGTCTTGTGCATTAGAGGAGGGAGGGACAGGAGAAACAATGGTGGGAGAGAGTGTGCCTCAGGATCTGGTTGTCACCAGGCTTTCAACGGTCCTTTTGTTTTGATTCGAAGGTAGTTCACAGGGTTACAATTTATTGCAGTCTCAGTCTCCAGGTGTTTCACATTGACTGTGCCATTGTTAATGAGTATGCAATGTTCTTTTACCCAGAATAAAACAAATGCCAACTTCTGGAGCCAATTAACATGTGATGGTTGTCGGAGAAATCACAGAGTTCTTTGCTGAAGATCAAAAGGACAGCAGATGCTGGAACACAAATCTTTGACCTGAAACACTAATTCTGTTTCTCTTTCTACATATGCTGCCTGACCTGCTGAGTGTTTCCAGCATTTTCTGTTTTTGTTTGAGTTCCTTCCTATTGGTCTCCACCAGGCAGATGAGTAACAAAAGCCTTTGCATTGACAGCACATGGGAAAGGAGCCAACATAATCGAGGACCCCTCCCATCCTGCTCATTCTCTCTTCTCCCTTCTCCCATCAGGCAGAAGGTACAAAAGCTTGAGGACATGTACCACCAAGCTCAAAGACAGCTTCTCTCCAGCTGTTATCAGACTCTTGAATGGACCTCTCGTACACTAAGGATGAATTCTTGATCTCCCAGTCTGTCTCATCATGGCCCTTGCACTTCATTTGTCCATCTGCACTTTCCCTATAGCTGCAACACTATATTCTGCATTCTGTTTTTCCTTTTGTACTACCTCGATGTACTTGTGTAAGGAATGTTCTGTCTGGATGATGTGCAAAGTTTTTCACTGTATTGCTATAGAAACTGTATCTGTAGAGGTCGATGTTGTGCCAAATGAAACTAGTAAATAAATGCCTAACTAATCCCTTCTACCTTCACAATGTCCATATCCCTCCTTTCCCTGCATGTTCATGTGCACCTTAAATGCCTTTTGATGAGAATAAAATAGAGAAGGATGTTGGGAAACTAATAATTCATGTAGAAATCAAGAAATAAACTGCATGTGTTGAAAATCTAAATAAAAACACAAAATTCTGGAAAACTTTAGCCGGTCAGGCAGCATCTGTGAAGAGGGAAACGGTCAACATTTTGGTTTCTGCGATCCTTCACCGGAACCATCTTGGTCAACATCTTATCAAAGACTTGAGGGAAAGGGGAATTACTGCGGGTCAATGAGGCAAAAGCGGCAGGTGGATATCCCACCAGGAGAACTTCAAGAACCCATGAACACTGCCTTGTTAAGTCCTTGTACTATTTATTTTTGTAATTTTATGTCTTTGCACTGTACTGCTGCTGCAAAACAACAAATTTCATATGATCTAAGTCGGTGATAATATATCTGATTCTGAAGCTTGGTGTTTCTGGAAGAGAAGTGGTAGTGATTTCAACAGTAAATGAAAATCAAAAAATCTGCGGATGCTGCAAATCTGAAATAAAAACAGAAAATTCTGGAAAAACTCCATCAGGATGTATCTGTGGAGAGAGAAATATTCAATGTTTTGCATCTGTAACCCTTTGTTGTAGATAAAGCACAATTGTTGAGATGTGAAATTCCCTCACAATGTTGCTCAGTTCTAACTCCTTCAACGGTTTGAGCATTGAGGTGACATGCGTATGTTCTGATTCTGCTACGTGAAGTGGTTCAGTGACTTGGAATCTGCTTGCCCTGATTTTGGGGAATACATGTGCACAGCACCTGCTGCGTGTTACACAGGGTGATCCCCTGCAGCTAATTCTGCCTTTCAGGATGTGGTGAATTTCAGCATTTATCCGGTCATACATGTTCATTGGTGTGACTAGTCTGCTGAGAAGAAATATGTGCCAGACCACAATTAAATAATTCAGTGCGTCTTAGCCACATGTGCAAATGCATCTTTAAATTATTTAGATTTTGTTGTGATGGAGACTGAGATTTGATGCATCTTTTTGACTAGTTTTCTAATAACAAAATATAACTTTTTGCCAAGAACTAACAAAATACAAAAATAACCCTCAAACAGAACCAAAAGTACAAATCAGAAATAATCTGACCCTTCCTGCTCCATAACCTTCCTGCTGGCCTCCCAGTCCCTTTTCTCCATAAACTTCAGCTCGCCCAAAATTCTCCTTGTAATGTTTCTAGCATTAAACCCTGTTCGTCCATCACCCTTGTGCTCACAGGCCTTTTACCATTCTCTCACCAACACATTCGAGTCCAAATAATCTTTGTTTAAATCTCTGAATGGATTTCCCTACCCTCCCCCAACTCCAATGCCTTGACTTTAGGGAGACCTTGGCACTCCCTTTGATGTGACTGTCTTGATCTACCATGATCAGGTTCTGAAATAACCTCTCCACCTTCTTTCTCTCCTTCAAGATCCTCTAAGATGTTTTGGTCTCCCTGCTTGACTGCAATATTTGCCTGTGTTTCTTCGAAGCTCCTTGACACTTGTGTTTATTTAGCACTTACAAAGTGAAAGTTGTTGCTGCAGGTTAAGGTTCCACAACAACTTAGAGAAGGACAGAGACAAGAGTTACAGTGCCAAAGGGTTTGAGGCGACTGCTGAAAGAGGTGGACTTGGAAGTTGGGGTAAGAGTCTTTGCAAGGGAGAGTCGTGCAGTAAAGGAGCTTTGTGGAGCCAAGCCGAAGGCTCTGCAGTGACAGTTGGACTGCAAAGGAGGGGTTGAGGTGGACTGATCAAACTCAGATGTTTAGTTGAAGCCCCTGCCTTGGTTCATTTGCTGGAACTATTTTCTGTGTCTTTGTTACCTCTAGCCTGGACTATTTCAGTGTATTCCTGGCTGTCTCCCTTGTTCTACCTACGGAAAACTTGTGGTCATCCTAATTCTGGTGTCTGTGTCCTAATTTACACCAGTTCCTATTTGCCCATTGACTCTCTATTTGCTGACCTAATCTGCCTCCCAGTCAAGCAGCACCTCAGTTTTAAAATTCTCACTGTTTGCAAAGCCGTCCATGACCTGCCCCTCTTACCTTTATAATCTCCTCTGTATTGTCACCCTTTGGAGATCTCTACACTTCTCCAACATTGGTGACTGCACCTTTGGCTACTCAAGGCTCCCCATCTTTTCTGTACCCTCTCTGCACAAGGAGGCCCTGGGTAAGCGGCAGAAGAAGCATACCTCACAAACTAACTACCCACCCACCCCATCAGCCACCTTCTGCCCACCGCTGGAAGAGTCTGCAGTTCCCACATTGGCTTCGTCAGTCACCCCAGAACGCGCACAACTGGACTAGAAGCAAGTCACTCTTGATCTGTCTGTCTAAGAAAAATATATAATTGCAGCAAGAGATTTTAACTTGTACTCAAATCTTCTTGCAGTAAAAGACAACGCACTATTTGTCTTCCTAATTACTTGCTGTACCCACATTGGTAAATTGGTTTATTATTATCACTTGTACTGAGGTACAGTGAAAAACCTGTCTTGTGTACTGTTCATACAGATCAATTCATTACATAGTGCTTGAGGTAGTACAAGGGAAAACAATAAGAATGCAGAATAAAGTGTTACAGCTACAGAGAGAGTGCAGTGTAGGCAGATAGTAAGGTGCAAGGCCACAAGGAGGTAGATTGTGAGGTCAAGAGTCCATCTTATTGTACCAGGGAACTGTTCAATAGTCTTACAACAGCAGGATAGAAGCTGTCCTTGAGCCTGGTGGTACGTGCTTTCAGGCTTTTGTATCTTCTGCCTGATGGGGGGGGGGGGGGGGGGGGGGGGGGGGGAGAAGAGAGAATGTCCCCGGGTGGGTGGGTACATGTTAACTTTCAGGGCACCCAGGCCCCCCTCATCATCAAAAGCTTTCAATCTCTTGCCAACTAAGAAATACCAACTTTTCCCACACTATATTCCATCTACCTTGTCCTCCAGTTAACCAGTCTTCGTCCCCGTGAAGCCTCTCTGCGTCTTCATCACATTCCACACTGCCACCTAACTTTGTATCATCAGCAAACTTGTACCAATTACAATTGATCCTCTCATTCAAATCCTTGATAAAGACAGTGAACAGCTTGGGCCCCAGTACTGATCTCTGCAGCGCACCGTACTAGTCACTGTCCCAACCTGAAAAATGTCTGTTATTTCTGCTCTCTGTCCATTAAACCAATCTTCAATCCACACTGATATATATTACCCACCCGTGTGTTTCTGGGTTTTATTTAATAATCTTGAGTGTGATACCTTATCAAAGGCCTTCTGAAAGTCTAGATACAGGTTCTCCCCAGGTTATGACAGAGGATCATTCCTGAGAATTCTTCATAACCTGAACAGTTCCCAAGTTGGAAAATGTGGGCACCTGGTAACATATTTAAATAAAACATATGCTAACCAAGGGCAATGTGTAGTTAAACCAGGGCGTTGAACTCAACCATTCCGATTGTATGTACAGGTTGTACATAAATCAGGTTTCGTGATCTGGGAGGGCCTATAGTCCAGATTACAGGTTGACCTTGTCTATTCTGCTATTTACAACATAACGATTTCTTGAGTCCTGATGCAGGGTTTCGACCCGAAATGTTTCAACAATTTCATATCTCCCACAGATGCTGCTCAACCTGCTGAGTTCTTCCAGCAGATCATTTGCAACAGATTTGTTAAACATTTCCCTTTACTAAATCCATGCTGACTCTCCCCAGGCATGTGATTAGTTTTGAATACCCTGTAAACCACTTCCTTTATAATACATTTGAGTTTTTCCCTGTTACCAATATCAAGCTGGACTGGTCAGTAGCTCCATGAGTAGTGGATTGCAACTTGCTACCTTTCAATCAATGGAGCTGTTCTAGAATCTGTGGATTGCACCGTTGGACAATGACCACCAGTGCATCCACTCTCTCCCCATTTCCAAACACTCAGTTGTGGGCCCTGGGGATTATCTGCATTCAGTCCCATTAATTTCTCTAGTACTTTTTTCTCTAATCCTAACTTCTTGAGGTCCTTATCATTTTACACGTATTCTATTTTTGTGTTTTCTGTCTCTCCTGTGAAGGTGGACACAAATATTTGCTAAATTCAACACTATTTCCTTTCTCGCCCGTGTAGTTTCTTGACCTTTCCTTGTCAATGCCTTAGTGCCTCCAATCATTCTGAAAATTTCCCAGTCCCCTTTTTTCTTTTTTGTAATACAATCTATAACTAACTTGATAGCTGCCCCATTTTTCTGTTTTTTTTTGCCTTTAAGAGGATATGCTATCTGTAATCTTTGTATTAATTGTTTAAATGTGCTGTTCTGAAAGCTTCGATTAGTTTTTCAATAGCAATGGCTTGGCTCAGCAAACCTCTGCTTCACAAGTGCCATGTGTAGTGTCAAGTAAATTAAACTGATAGCCGTGATGGTTTGAGCCATTTTTATCTCTTTGGCAACTGGAGCAGTGTATAATTAAAAGTGGTCACACGTGCTCGGTCTAAACTTTGTGCCCTAGTTACATCAAAGATGATGCTGAAACTGTGATAGGTGTTGATGGAAATGCCTCTACTCATGGGGGGGGGGGGGGGGGGTCCAACCTCGAGAATGGCATTGATTTTTTTTGAAAGGGAATCTGGAATTATGAGGGAGATATAGTGGGCAGTTGGGACATTGGGGGGAGGGTATGGGGACCCTGTGGGTAATGGGCAGGTGCAGGAGGGGAAAGGAACTGGGTGATCGGGGGCTGGGGGTTGTTGTGGAAAGAGGGGTGTGTGTGAGGGCCAGGGTAGATCAGAAAGAGAGAGCACGGCGGTTATTTGCGAAAGCTGGGATGGAGAGTGACGGCAGGAAGCTTGAAGCTCTGCTGTGAGTGGGTGAAACCTGGCGTGCAGAGTGAATCTGGGGACTGACCCAGCAGGTTTGCTCAGTGCTCGGCTGGGTTTGCTGCTGCTTGAGTTAACTTTGAACTTTGTGTTGTGGTGGCTCTCAAGTGACGTCCTGTGTTGTGTCCTGTCCCTCAGGTGCTGGGCCGATGTTTCCTGACCGTCCTGCAGGTCCACTTCCAGTTCCTGTCCCAGGCGCTGCATCGAGTCCAGCCTGTAGCCCACTCGTGCTTGGCAGAGGCCCAAGCCCAAGAGAGGAAGAACGCCATGGGTACTGAGCCAGTGAAGGTCGGCCACGCGATGGAGCTGGAGGAGGCTGTGAGGTCCTGGGGAGGAGCCTCAGAGGTAACTGTTCCCGCACACACAACTTGAAGCTATTTCCTTATTCAGGAGGGGTCAGAAACAGCAGCAAAGTGTTGTCTCCACCCTTGTAGAGAGAGCAGCCAGGAACTTGGGGGATGTAACTCAAAATGACCATCTGACCAGCTAATGCTTTTGGAGTTACAATCTCCAGGTTCCTTGGCACTCTCCAGAAGGGTGGAGACAACACTGCTGTTGCCTATCCTTCCCGAATAAGGACATTTATAACTGCGTTCAAAGAAAACAAAGATACAAATTGTTTTCACACTGCAGTGACCTTTTTTTACCTGAAATTTTTTCTGTCTTCAGTGTCCAGGTCATCATAGAGGGTTGGCAATCTTGGGCAGGCAGGTTAGTAGAGGGCAGGGCACTAGTTGCCTGTTGCTGACTAACATATCCTGGACATATGTTGACCGTTGCCTTGCACAGGTGGGGGCTATGATGGTGTAAGATATAGAGGTCAAAAACCAATCAGAATTGCATTCAGGTGTTTGCATGAATATGCTGTTCCTTGTTTTTTTTTACAACAAACACCTTAGTATGTGGAGTTACGTAGAATTTACTACCCTGAATAAATCCATTCAGGCCAAGTAGTCTGACCTAGCAGCAGCACTGCACATAAGCCTCCCCTCTTCCTGCTTACTCCCACTCTCGATATATTCTCCTTTCCCTCTCATACTGCCTTCCCTCACCCTGGGAGAGAGTTCCACACTCTCCACTCTGCATGAAGTTTCTGCCCCAATTCTCGATTAGAATCTATTAGTTATGCCTCCCCAGTTTTGAACTCCAGCACAAGTGGGAACTTTTTCTACATCAACCCTATTGTGAGCCCTCCATGAGTTTGAGGACCTCTGTTGGATCACTCCACTGCTTTGCTGGCCTTATCTTGTTTACTCCAGCTTTGTTTCTGTGACTCTCGTCTCCAGGATATTCAGCTGTTGTTCAATTTTTATTTTCTTTCACAGTTCCACTTGCTCAGTTTGTGCTTGATAATAGGGTCTGACAAACAAATGATGATTCCATAGTTGTGGACATAGTCTGGAATCTAGAATAAATCTCTAATCACTCTCCATAGTGAGAGTTTGGTAACGAACAGAAAATGCTCGAGGTACACTCAGGTAACGAATGTGGAGCGAGAAACAGAAATAATGTTTTGGATTGATGAACTATCAGAACTGGGAATTATTGGAAATGAAATGAATTTAACGTTCCATTGAACGAGGGGGAGGGGAACAGAGAACAAAAGGGAGGGTCTGATCAGGTGAGCAACTCGCAACAACTACACTTGCATTCTATCATCCGACATGGGGTAATGTTCCACAGTTTGCAATTCCCAAAGACATCATCTGCGTGTGAGCCGAAGGTTTAAGGTCATGGGGAGAGAATGCGTTGGAGCTGGATCTGATTTCCCCAAAGTTTGCCCATCCTCAGCTTGTGTCCCAACACAAACAACAATCACTGTGTCTGTCCTAGGTGCTTTACTCCCCTTCCTTCACTGTCCTAAAGACTGAGGCTAGTTTACCCTGTACTCAGCTTAAACACAATCAACTAGGAGCAGAAAGCAGTAAACCTTCAAAATATTCACCAAGTCTAGCAGCGTCTGTGGGGAGAGAAACTGAGGTAATGTTCCGTTTCTGATCATCAGTCTTCAACATGAAATATTAAGTTTCTTTCATCCTCCACAGATGTTGTCTGACCTGCAGGCTGTTGCAACATTTTCTGTCCCCCATTTCTCCCCCCCATGACCCAAGGGGCAATTTTTCACCCAGAAGGTGGTCCGTAGAGGGCATGGGTGAGAGGGGAGAGATTGAAGAGGAACCAGAAGGGCAACTTTATCACCAGCTAGGTCCATAGATGGAACGAGCTGCCAGAGGAAGTGGTTGAGGCAGGTACATGAACAACATTTAAAAGACACTTGGACAGGTACATGGATAGGAAAGGTTTAGAGGAATATGGGGCAAATGTGGGCAAATGGGACTAGCTTCGATGGGAATGTTGGTTGGCACGGACCAGTTGAGCTGAATAGCCTGTTTCTGTGTTGTATGACTCTGAGGGTTAATCCAATCCAAACTAATCCCATCTGCCTGCACATGGCCCATGTCCCTCCATTCCCTGCCTGTTCATGTGCCTGTCTAAATGTCTCTTAAACGTTGCTGTTGTATCTGCTTGCACCACCTCCACTGGCAGCGCAGTCCAGGCACCCACCACTCTGCTTTTGGGGGGAAAAATACTTTCCTTGTGAATCTCCTTTAAACTTTCCCTCTCTCACCTTAAAGGAGTCAGATGTGGGGTCAGAATGATTGACCAGCGATGGATGGTGGGATGGAAAGGTCACAGATGTATGACTCGAGGGTGGTTGGTGTAGGGTGGAGTGAGAGGAGAAGGCCGAGTATTCAAAATCGTTCGTGGATTGTTTCGGGCCAGGGAACAGAACAGATTCCTGCTGGAGATTTGCAGGAGTTGCCTGCACTTCAGGTAGAGAGTCACAGGAGGTTGGTGAGGGAAAAAGCTTGAGACTAAGATCTGAAAGTGAGAACGGTGTTTGAGTGGCACCTATGGAGGCTGAGGGGCGGTGTATGATGCCATGTGACCTGGGACTGGTGAGGAGGAGGATTCTGGAGGGCACTCTCTTGTAGTCTTCTAGAGTCATAGAGTTGTACAGCATGAAACAGGCCCTTCAGCTTAACGTCCATGGCTGAGAGATCTATCTACACGAATCCAATATTCCTGCATTTGGCCCATAGCTCTCTATTCCTTTCCTAGCAATGTACCTGTCCAAATACTTCTTAAACATTGTAATTGTACCCACCCCTACCACTTCCTCTGGCAGCTTTGGGAGGGCAAACCAGGGTAAGACTTGCACAGTGAATGGTAGGGCTCTGAGGTGTGTGGTAGGACAAAGGGACCTGAGAATACAGATCCATAATTCCTTGAAAGTGGCGTCACAGGTAGATAGGGTCGTAAAGAGAGCTTTTGGCACTTTGGCCTTCATTAATCAGGGCATTGAGTACAGGAGTACTCAAGATGTTATGTTGAAGTTGTACAAGATGTTGGTGAGGTCGAATTTGGAGTATTGTGTGCAGTTCTGGTCACCTACCTACAGGAAAGATATCAATAAGCTTGAAAGAGTGCAGAGAAAATTTACATGGATGTTGCCAGGACTTGAGGACCTGAGTTATAGGGAAGAGTTGAATAGGTTAGAACCTTATTCCCTGGAGCGCAGGAGAATGAGGGGACATCTTATAGAGGTATACAAAATTGAGGGGTATATATGTAGGTGTATATACAGTGGCATGCAAAAGTTTGGGCACCCCTAGTCAAAATTTCTGTTACTGTGAATAGCTAAGTGAGTAAAAGATGACCTGATTTCCAAAAGGCATAATGTTAAAGATGACACATTAATATTTTAAGCAAGATTACTTTTTTATTTCCATCTTTTACAGTTTCAAAATAACAAAAAAGGAAAAGGGCCCAAAGCAAAAGTTTGGGCACCCTGCATGGTCAGTACTTAGTAACACCCCCTTTGGCAAGTATCACAGCTTGTAAACGCTTTCTGTAGCCAGCTAAGAGTCTATCAATTCTTGTTTGGGGGATTTTCACCCATTCTTCCTTGCAAAATTATATATATTGAATACATGCAGCCTTTTTCCCCTAAGGTTGGGTGAGACTAGAACTAGAGGACATAGGTTTAGGGTGAAAGATGAAATATATGGGGAATCTGAGGGGGAACTTCTTCACTCAGAGGGTGGTGCGAGTGTGGAACGAGCTGGCAGTGGAAGTGGTGGATGCGGGTTCAATTGTAACATTTAAGAAAGGTTTGGATAGGTCCAAGGATGGGAGGGGTTGGAGGGATATGGTCTGGGTGCAGGTAGATGGGACTAGGCAGAAGATTAGGTTGGCATGGACTAGATGGGCTGAAGGACCTGTGTCATGAGTACTCTATGACTCAGCTCTTTCCATGTATCCACCACCCTCTGTGTGGAAAAACTTGCCACTCAAATCCCCTTAAAATTTCTTCTCCTCTCACCTTAAACCTGTAGTTTTAGACTCTCCTACCCTGGGAAAAAGGCTGTGATTATCTACCTTATCTAATTTTATAAACCTCTGAGGTCACCCCTCAGCCTCCTGTGCTCCAGTAGGAACAAGCCCAGCCTCTCCCATCTCTCCTTGTAACTACAGCCCTCCATTCCAGGCAACATCCTGTTGAATCTCTTCTGCACTCTCTCTAACACTACCATAACCCTTCTATAATGCGGTGACCAGAAATGCACACAATATTCCCAACTCTTGTACTCAGTACCCCCACTTATGAAGACAAGCATAGCCAGATGCCTCCTTCACTACCCTATCGAGCAGTGTCACCATTTTCAGGGAGCTATGCATTTGCACCCAAGGTCCCCCTGTACGTCAACACTTCTCAGGTCCCTGCTGTTCACTGCATGTGTCCAGCCAGTATTAGACGACCCAAAATGCATTACCTCACACTTCTGATTGAGAGTCGGTCACACTCCAGTGCTGGAATTGATCACCTGTCTGGTTTTATTTCTGTAGCTTTACATGTCTGCCATGTAGCATCTGGAAAATGCTTTGGTAACTTTCTGCCACTGGGAATCTAAGATATGTATGGAATCTTGGACCATGGTTTCATTTTGTATTACTTTTGAAAGTAGAAAAACAGCTGATTGTAACCAGGCCAAAGTGCGGTGTCCTCCGTCCCATTCTTGCGCTAACTCATCCATCGGTGCCGACCTTCACTCCCCTTGCAGCATCCCCAGAGAACGTTACCAGCCTGGTCAGTCGTGGCACTCTTTTCGCAACGTTTCTAAACTTTTTGTTTTCCCTGTTTAGGAAAAGTCAGAAACTATCCTATCAGGAAGAACAAAGGAATTTTTCTTTCAATACATTAACATTTTTGTGGTGAAAACAGAGCATTTCCTGGGAAGATAACGGCAACTGCTGCATTTTTCAGGATGCTGCCTCTTCCTTGGCACTCCTTTGGGGTTGAGGCTCCCATTTCAGTTGTGTGAGCTCCTTGGTAGTCCATGAGGCCAGTGTGGGATCCATGGAGAATGTCACAGTTGGGGCAGGAGCTTCTTGATAGGGGCCTGTCTGTTTGAGAGCAGTTGGAGATATGGTGCAGTTCTTGAACTGTTTACGCTGGGCTTCAGTGTGCTTCAGATGGAGGGACACGAACCTGGGATTCCCATGAGTTGAGGAGGATTTTACACTGCACGAATGCATTGAGAACATGTCTGAATTGTTTCCTCTGTCCACTGGTCATCGCATGTGTATAGTGCCCATTTTCGAAGCCCAGTGTCGGGCAAGTGGAAGATATGGCCTTCCCATCAAAGCCCACTGAACGTACAGGCCCAGCGTTGTGGATATTGACCTGACATAGGATGCTGGAGTTTGTTCCCCTTGAGGGGGGTGCCCTAGAATTCTCTGGTGATATAGAGGCCAGATCATTAGATATAGTTTAGGTGGAGATAGATAAATATTTGAAAGATTAAAGAGCTGAGGCTCATGCGGAACTGGCACAGAGGAGAAGTTGAGACCAGCATAGATCAGCCATGATCATATTGAATGATGGGGCAGGCTTGAGGGGCTGAGTGGCCTCCTGCTCCTGTTTTCTTGTGTCCGTCTAGCCAGTGGATGTTGAAGATTACAGAGTGTTGATGAGGTGCCTGCTGTGGGTTGCTGATGTGTCAGAAGCGACAGGGATGTGGGAGGTGCAGCTAATGCAGCTGCTGCTTCCCAGATCCAGTGACCCAGGTGCAATCCTGACCTCGGGTGCTGTTTATGTGAACATTCTCCCTGTAACTGTGTGGGTTTCTTACAGATACTCTGGTTTCCTCCCACATCCCAAAGTTGTGCAGGTCGTCAGGTTAATTGGCTGCTGTAAATGCCCCTTGTGTGTAGGTGAGTGAAAGAATCTGGGGGGAGTGGATAAAGTGGGATTAGTTTAGTATTGGAGTAAATGGGTGGTTGATAGTTGGCACAGATTCAGTGGACCAAAGGGTCTGTTTCCATGCTGTGATCACTGCTGCCCATTACACTGTGTTTTCTTGGGTTTGAGGTCAAAATGCTCAGACTTTTCCTCAGATAGCCCAAGGCTGTGCTGGTGAATTTCATCATCAGTGTCTGCTTTTGCTGAGAGATGGTTCACAAGCTATGGGTAGTAGTCCATGTGTTGCAGGGGTTTATTGAGGTCCTTTGGGGGATTGACGTAACCAATTAATTTGTAGGGTTAAGGATTGTGTACTCTTCTGTACTTGTGGTTTTTCTTTCACCACCTCCCTCCTCCTCATTCCTGAAGGGTGTTGATTTCTTGTTATGGTTCAATTTAATCCACGCTGTTGGATACCAGAGCAGTGGCAGTAGATATCTGGCGTCAAGATGTTTGGCTGCTGAACCCATTCCAGTTTGTTTGCACCGAGGAACTCTGTTAAACTTTTCAACTTCTAGAAGGGTCGTCCCATGACCACCTGCCTAAAACTGCCCTGCTCCCAGTACTCTCCCCGTCGCCACCACACTACAATCACCACGATGCCCCAACCAGTGTCTCAACACCCCTTCTCCACAGCCCTGTCAGGTCACTAGACTTGTCCTTTTTTGCCTGTGTGGTTTCATCAGCCAAATAGCCTTTACTCCCTCCCTCCATTCCCAACATCTGTATCGTCTGCAAAAGAAAATTATTAAGTAAAATGGGAGAAAGCGTTTAGTTAAATGGCGTCGTGCTTTGTTTTTCTCCTTGATTTGTGCTGGTGGAGCCTCTGGGACCCTTCTACACATGGGCACTGAGGCCCACTGTAGGATTTTCATGGCTCTGCCACCTCAACTTCAGACTAAATGCATGGCATAGGGAGAGGTCATTCAGCCCACCAAGACCTTGCAGGCACGGTAGTGTAGCAGTTAGCATAACGCTTTACAGCACCAGCGACCCGGGTTCAATTCCGGCTGCTGTCTATAAGGAGTTTGTACGTTCTTCCTATGACTGCATG
This sequence comes from Pristis pectinata, assembly GCF_009764475.1. Classification (NCBI taxonomy): domain Eukaryota; kingdom Metazoa; phylum Chordata; class Chondrichthyes; order Rhinopristiformes; family Pristidae; genus Pristis; species Pristis pectinata. Next base: position 2,643,421 of record NC_067417.1, read on the forward strand.
GGTTTCCTCCGGGTGCTCCAGTTTCCTCCCACATTCCAAAGATGTTGTGGGCATGCTATGTTGGCGCCGGAAGTGTGGCAACACTTGCGGGCTGCCCCCGGAACACTATGCAAAAAGATGCGTCTCCCCGTGTTTTGATGTACATGTGACTAATAAAGAAATCTTATCTTAAAATGCTGCGCAGCCAAAAATCCCCATCCTAGTTAGTGGTCTGATCATGGCATATCATATTCTGTTCAGCAGGGGTTTGTTACATGAAAATCTTTCCTCAGCTCTGCCGTAATTGTAGTAATTAACTTAAATCCATCGCTGAATTACTGACCCCTCTGCTAAGAGAAGTCCTATTCACCTGACCTATTCCTCATTATTTTACACCCTGTGATTAGATCTCTGCTCAGTCCCCTATCCCACAGGAAACTGGTCCAGTCTTGTTGATCTTCCCTTCCAGATAAACCCCCAGCCTGGCAACATCCTGCTAATTCCCTCAGCACCCTCTCGTATCCTTCCTGCAGTACGGCAGCCACACCAGCACTCAAGCTGTTGCCTCACTGGTGTTTGATGCTGCTGTGAGATTCTCCTTCATTCTCTGCCTCAACCGCTGTCCCATGCGTCTTATCCCCTGCCTTGCCTATCTACCCAGCCTTCAGAGATCCATCATCAAGCACTAACTCCCTCTGTTCCTCTGCCTGTCAGAATCCCTCCAGTTATCGTGTATTCCCAACCCTTGTTTCTCATCACCAAATGTATCCGTGCTCTCCCGTGTGCTTCTGAGATGCTTCTGTGAGATATCGACCGACAGAGGTATCACCACTGCTGTGTCTGCAAAATCAGCCAAATCCACTGGCAGATAGAAACCCAGTGTAAGTGTCAGCACAGAAACAGGCCCTCCGGCCCAGCTTGTCCATGCCGACCAAGTGAACTACCGGAGCTAGTCCCATTTGCTTGCGTTTGGCTCGTATTCCCTCTAAACCTTTCCTATCCACGAACCTGTCCAAATCTTTAAGCGTTGTAATTGTCCTCTCCCTGGCCATCAACACTGGGGCCCTAAGTACTCTCAGCCGTTGGCTTTGAAGGGTCGGCCACATTGCTCAAGTGCCCAGTGTTAGACTCCTGAAACATACCTTATTCCCAATTCCATCATGGCAAGGGGTAAGTAGGCAGGCAGAGGAAATGACTTAAGTATATTCTCAAAGCCTGCTTGGAAAAAGTGTCACAACCAATGTACCTGTGGGAACCTCTGGCCCACGACTGTCAAGGAGCTGAGCCATTCAGGATGGGACTGAGAATCTCAGTGGGAACACAGAAGCCCAGCATTATCAGACTCTTGAACAGACCTCTCGTACTCCAAAAATGAACTCTTGATCTCCCAGACTATCTCGTCGTGGCCCTTACACTTTATTTACCTGAACTGCACTTTCTCTGTAGCTGCTGCACTGTATTCTGCATTCTGTTTTCTTTTTACTACCTTGATGTACTAATGTATGGCATGATCTGTCTGGATCGCACACAAAACAAACATTTTTCACTGTATCTCGGTACCTGTGACAATAATAAACCAATATGGACCATTAAACTACTGAAGGAACACAGTCTCCCAAACGACCCAGCTGCCCATTCTGCCTAACATCCCTCACCCCCCGCTCTCCCCCACTTGTGGTCGAGTGTGAGGGTACCATCTTAGCCTCAAGATGCCCCTCAAAGCCCACAGAAGCAAGTCATCATCAGTCATGAGGGACTTCCTGAGGGAGCATAGCATCATACAGCACGGAAACAGGCCCTTCGGCCCAACTTGTCCATGCCAGCTGTGTTGCCCAGCAAGCTAGTCCCATCTGCCTGCGTTTGGCCCATAGCCCTCTAAACCTCTCCTATCCATGGACTTATCTAGATGGCTTTTAAAAGTTGCTAATGTGCCCGCCTCAACCACTATTTCTGGCAGCTCATTCCAAATATGCACCACCCTTTGTGTGAAGAAGCTGCCCCTGATGTCCCTTTTAAATCTCTCGCCGCTGATCTTAAACCTATGCCCTCTTGTTTTTAGCTCCCCCTTCCTGGGAAAAAGACTGTGTGCTTTCACCCTGTCTATGCCCCTCATGATCTCTATATCTATCAGTTCACTCCTACGTTCCAGGGAATAAAGTCCTAGTCTATGCAACTTCTCCCTGTAACTGTAGCAGCCTAATTGTGCTTGGCATTTTCCGACCAGTTATGATCAGATGCACACTTTATGATGTCCCTTAGTGCTCCCATCTTATTGCTTGGTCAAGCTGTATGAACTGTATGCGAGATATTCCAAGCAGCTCGTTGGAGTTGCCAGATATCAGAATTTATTTGCTTATCTCTGTTAAACAAGCTTCTGGGCTTTCTTTGGCTAACTCTTCCTATTCACAATTGCTAACTTTGATTTGTTTTGTCTATGAGAAACTTGGAGTCCTTTTTTTTAACCGAGAAGGCTTAGTATGCTTTAACGTGACATGTTATCAATGTGTTTTAAGTCCAGCCATTGCAATTCCAGGGATGTTTTTGTGCTTTTTTTAAAAAATTGAGGAATGACTTGTTTTTATTGCATTGAATGCCTTTCTGGGAAAGGCTGGTCAGGAAGAGGGAAGCATCCTGTGTGGATATCCTGCTGAGTGCTGGGCGTTGAACGATGCTCTGAACTTGGTCACTGTTTGTTAGTTTTGGTTTAATCTTTCTTTTCTCACCTGTCCTAAAGAGAATTTTAAACAAAATCTGCTAATCTCACATCATTTTCTCCCTGCTAAAAATGTTTTCAGTTTATGCAAGCCACTGTTGGTTCTGTTTTGTAGGCATCTTTTTTTTTTGCCTAATCTGAAGTTGAGTAACTTTATCTTGTAAGGAAAAAACATTTAAAAGAACTATTGAAAATAAACTCTCCCTGTGACCGCATGGATTTCCCTCGAGTGCTCCAGTTTCCTCCCACGTCCCAAAGACGTGGGTCAGTAGGTTAACTGGCCACTATAAATTGCCCCCAGTGTGTGGGTGAGGGGTAGAAGCTGGGGGGAGTTGATGGGTGTGTAGGGAGAATGGGTTACAGGGAAAATTAGTCATAGAGTATGGATACAGGCCCTTTGGCCCAACCAGTCCATGCCAACCATGGTGCCCACCCAGCCAGTCCCAATTTCCTGCGTTTGGCCCATAACCCTCCAAGCCCCACCCCTCCATGTGCCTATCCAAGTATTTCTTAAGTGACACTGTTGTACCTGCCTCACCCACTTCCTCTGGCAGCTCGTTCCATATACTCACCACCCTCTGTGTGAAAAAGTTGCCCCTCAGGTCCCTTTTAAATCTTTCCCCTCTCACCCTAAACCTCTGCCCCCTAGTTTTGGACTCCCCTACCCTGGGGAAAAGACTGTTACTGTCCACCTTATCTCTGCCTCTCGTAATTTTAAACACTTCTGTAAGATCGCCCCTCATTCTCCTACGTTCCAAGGAATAAAGACCCAGCCTGGCCAACCTCTCCCTGTAACTCAGGCCCTCTCGTCCTGGCAACATCCTCGTAAATTTTCTCTGCATTCTTTCCCGTTTAACCACGTCTTTCCTATAACAGGGCGACCAGAACTGTACACTAGTGGGGAACTGTACATTAATGAGGGATTGGTTTGGTCTCTGAGCCAGTTTGATTTAGTGGTCTGAGGTGGCCTCCTACGTTGTTAGGAAATACTAAGCAAGCTCTTCTATTGCTTTCTGCTTGAATTGGAAGCGCTTGGAGTAACTGTAGGGGTTAGTAATTATTAGGTGCAGGATCATTTGGTAATAATGTCATAACATAACACAGCATAGAAACTGGCCCTTCAGCCCATGTTGACCACAAAGTACCTGTTGTACTAATCTCATTTACCAGCACTTGGTGGCGGCCCATGACACCTTGGCACTCAATTGTGTACATTTAAGCATGAACGAGAGAAAGGAATAGGAAGGTTGGGTGACGTAGGTTTGGTGGATGTTCGTGTAGGCTCAGGACTGACCGAGAGAATGGCCTGCTTATGTATGGTCTGACTTTATGTAAAATATAATGCAAGTTTCTTTAAGTGCCTGCCCTGTGGGTGTAGAGGCTCAGCTTTCCCTGGTGAGGAGTCTAGACCGGGGTCAGTGTCTCTGGCCAGTTAGGGCTGGTATGTAACATGTCTTCAAGCAGAGGGTGGTGAATCTTTAGGATTCTCTACCCTGAAGTTTCAGGCATTGTGTTTGTTCAGTGCGGAGATGAATAGATTCCTGGATATTATGGGAATGGCAGGATGTGGCGCTAAGATGAGAGGTCGACCACGATCCTGATCCTGAAGGGTCAGCTGGTCCACTCCCGCTCCCCGTCCTTGTGTTCTTCTGACTTGGTTTAGATTCAGGGTCAGAGTCATACAGCACAGGAATTGGGCTAGAACCATGTCTCTGCTGACCATCTAAGACCCATCCTGACTAGTCGCATTAACCAGCACTTAGTCCATGGCCTTTTATGCCTTAGTTTGTTCCTGGAGTTTAAGTATAGTTTGTTGAAGGTTTAACCTTTGGGGACAGCAGCTTTAAAGTGTTTACACAGCATTGTTGGCATCCTTTGTGTTAAATTTGTTGGTTTGTAAAATACATAATTGTTTCAAACTGTGGTATTACATAAGCAAAGCCAGCTGCAGCTGTAAATTGAAGTGTATGCTATGATCTTCAGCCTTCCCAGCCTAACCATCTGACGGCTTGGGGGGACGTAGCTTTTTAGGTATTAGTGGAATCGGTAGTGGGTTTACCGCAGTATAGAGGTAAAAGGTCAACCAAAGTCTAATTAAGCGGTGGCACAGAATTGCTGCCTCTCCATTTGCATGCTCCATATTAATATAGCGATAGACTGAAGGTGGAGCTCTTTAACAAAGGCTTGAGTGGGGCCAGGCATGGAGGAAATGTTCCCATGGTTGGGGGGAGTCCTGAATTGTAAAGATAGTCACCAGTAAAGATCTGGTAGAGGATTGAGGAAGAATTTTTGTATGCTGAGTTGTGAGAGTGTAGACCCTGCTGTCGTGGGGAGCGGTTGAGGGGGATTGTATAGCTGCATTCAAAGGAAAGCTGGATAAACACTTAGGCAGGAAAAATATAGCATATGATGAGGGCGGAGAGGAAGTGGGGTGGAGGGTGTTCATGAGGCGTGAAGACTAGCAAAGAGTAGTTGGGCTGAATGGCCTGGATCTCTATCAAAATGCAAGAACTCAGTCCAGCACAGGAGGAGTCCACTCCTACTACTCCCTGTGGGGGCGGACAAGGAAGGAAAGGCCAAGGGTTGTTTTGAAAATAGTATTGATACATTTACGCTAGAAACTTCATAAACTTGTGCTCAAGTTACAAAAGTTATGTTTTGAAATTAGTGTCATTTCCTGTGAATTTTCTCCTTCCAAATATGCAGTACAGTAATTGCTCTCACTTCCTCAAAGTAAAAATTAGCATTCAATTACCTCTGGAAACTGTGCAGCAGAGTTATTTTAAGACTCATTCAGCTTCTTATCAAACCACATTGAAGGAAGTGTCCAGAGAACGCCTGGTGTCACATGGGAAATGATGAATGCATCAAGTTGAACACAGCGTCAATTGCAACAGCTGGGAGTTGCAGGCACAGATCTGGTAGACACCTCCATTCAGTTGGCTGTGATAGTTCGATGAAAAATGATCAACTACAAGGCCAGAGTTTCTGAGAGAGACTGAGGCTTCAGAATGTACTGTAATGTTGCATTGTTAGGTTGAACTGTTAAATGTTGATGTACACTTCAAGTGAGGTATATTTTGACAATTGAAAATTAAAAATCTGCAGAGACTAGAAATATGAAATAAAACCACAAAATTCTGGAAATGTTCACCAGGTCAAGTAGCAACTGTGGAGAGAGAAAGAGTTAAAAGTTTCAGATCAGCTCTTCACCAGAACTGGGCTGGAGGTACTATATTGGCAGGGAAACAGAAGTGGTTAACTGACAGGAAACAGTCGGGATGTGGGTCATTTTCAGATCAGCATCTCAGTTCTGATGAAGGATCTTCAACCTGAAACCTCAACTCACTTTCCCTCTCCACAGATGCTGCCCAACTTTCTGAGTGTTTCTAGCATTTTCTCTTTCTTCTCCATTTTCTGATAACTGTCAGCAAGCAGCTGAAGGCCCCAGAACTGGGGGGAGAAGAGCTGTACTGACGTGTGGCACAGTGGGAGATGGAGGTCGCCTTGGCTAATCAAAGGTAGAAGGAGATGGTGTGGAGAACCTGGTTCTCCTGGTTACTAGAGTCCAGAACAGGGGGGAATAAAAACACAAAATGCTGGAAATACTCAGCAGGTCAGGCAGTATCTGTGGAGAGAAACAATTAATGTCTCAGATCCAGAACCCTTCATCAGAACTCGGAAAGAGAGAAGCAAGTTAGTGTAGGATGCAGAGAAGGTGGGGGAGGGTGAAGGTGGAATAAAGGGAATATCTCTGATAGGGTGAGACCAGATGACCTGATGTAGCTAAGGGGCAGTTGAGATAGTTGATCTATAAGAAGGATATCAGTAAGATTGAGAGAGTGCAGAGGAGATTTACTAGAATGTTCTGGGTCTTCAGGAGTTGAGTTACAGGGAAAGATTGAACAGGTTAGGACTTTATTCCTTGGAGCGCAGAAGAATGAGGGGAGATTTGATAAGAGGTTTACAAAGTGATGAGGGGCATAGACAGAGTTAATGCGAGTAGGCTCTTTCCACCTAGATTAGGAGAGATAAGTACGAGAGGACATGGCTTTAGGGTGAAAGGGGAAAGGTTTAGCAGGAATATTAGGGGGAACTACTTCACTCAGAGAGTGGTGGGAGTGTGGAACAAACTGCCATCTGACGTGGTAAATGCGGGCTCAGTCTTAAGTTTTAAGAATAAATTGGATAGATACATGGATGGGAGAGGTCTGGAGGGTTATGGACTGGGTGCAGGTAAATGGGACTAGCGGAATAAAGTTTTGGTGCAGACTAGAAGGGCCAAGTGGCCTGTTTTCTGTGCTGCAGTGTTCTATGGAGATCAGATTGAGGTGCTTTGTCTGTGTAATGTATTGTTGATAGCAGGGCTTTGGGGCATGTCCAATGAGCCAGACTCTACAAAAAGCTAAGCCATAATGAAGGCAGGCAGAGATGGCCAGTTCTCATATAAAGAGAGAAAAAAAGAGAGTTCTGTAAAGTTGGAGAATTCACTATTGGGTCCTGGAGCTGAAATATCTGGGAGGTTCAGGTTGAATCTTTCCAGTCCAGCACCCTGGGGACCTGACTGGTGCCGGACCACAGAAATTGCCCCAATCATCTTCCTCTGAACAGGAGAGCTGTGCTTTATAAGTATAGGCGCTCCATGGGCTCCGTTCCTGAGAACTGCCAGGAAGTTGAAGTTTTAGTAAGTCAGAAACACTGTCGCTGAGATCACAGAAGTTCCACTGGTAGGTTAATTAGGTGCAGGTTAGTACAGATCTTAATAGTATTACATGTACAAACATTGATATATTAATCTGTATTAATTTGAAAACTAATAAAAAGATTGAAAAAGAAAGAAAAGATCTTAATTAATTTTAGATCTTGGTTAGATAAGATATCTTTGTTGGTCACATGTACATCGAAACACACAGTGAAATGCATCTTTTGCATAGTGTGTTCTGGGGGCAGCCCACAAGTGTTGCCACGCTTCTGGCGCCAACATAGCATGCCCACGACTTCCTAACCCATACGTCTTTGGAATGTAGGAGGAAACCAGAGCACCCGGAGGAAACCCACGCAGACACTGGGAGAATGTACAAACTCCTTATAGACAGCGGCCGGAATTGAACCCGGGTCGCTGGCGCTGTAAAGCGTTACGCTAACCGCTACTGTGCCTGCAGAGACCTAAGTTAGAATTAATTAATTAGCACAGATATGCACCACAGATTCAAAATCATGCTGGACCAGGGAACTGGCAGAGTAGGGAGTTTCCACCTGTATTTAAATGCAGTTCTCCATAAAGGGCAGTGGAAATCTGGAGCCCTTTCCCCCAGATCAGCTGTCAGTTAGAAGTTTCAACACCAAGAGAGGTTTTGTTGGTTTGAAGTTCATAGGACCAAGGTAGGTAATTGGAGCCGAGATCCAGCTCATTGACAATCACTTTGACCGTGGAATAGGCGGAGGGGTGAGGAGGCTTCCTCCTGTTCCTACATTGCACTGTGTGTTGACAGACAGGCCCATTGTACTGATGCTTGTTCTTACTTTCAAAGGCCACCTCTCGCCTACGAGAGAGGGGAAGTGATGGCTGTCTCGCCGGTATCGAAGTTCAGCAGTTGTTCTGTTCCCAGACCACTGCGATTCCTGAGCATCAGCTGAAAGATTTAAACATGAAGATCGACAGTGCTCTGCAGGTAAGTGAGGTATCACCGGAAGTGGCTATGTTGTATAAAGGTGCATAATGTCAAGGTTTCACTGTGAATATTAGCAGTCATTTGGTCTTCCTTTTCTCTCCCTCCACTCACTTCAGCTATGGTTCCATCCCAGCATCCATGATCTAATGGTTTGCGTCTCCCTCTGCACCTTGTCCTGTAAAGAAATGAATGTGCTGCCAAGGTACCGGGGAGTATGAAAGCAATAACAGCACCTACTTGCATCAGATGGTTTAATTTCCTCACTTCAATGTATAACTGAATTCTAGATGCCAACATAATGGAGAGTGGTTTTAATTGTGCAGTGATGCAGAGAATAGAATTTGTTTGTCTGCCCCGGATCACCAGCATCTGCAATGTGCAGCAACGTTACGGAAGGCATTTGATAAAGTGCCACAAAAGTGGGCTGGGAACAGAACATCAAGCCAAGAAGCCATGGGGTTGGAGGGAATATTATTGGCATGGATCGGGGTTGGCTAACCAACAGAAAACGGATAAATGGGTCATTTTTATGTTGGCAGAGAGTACCTAGTGCTGCAGGGAGCAGTGTTGGGGCCTCACTGATAATCTATGTTGATCACTTGGAGTGTGCTATGGCCACATTTGCTGATGGCACAAAGATAAGTGGGTAAGCAAGTTGTGAGGAGGATGCAAAGATCCTGCAGAGGGATGTAGTTATGTTGAGTGAGTGAGTGAAAAGTTGGTGGTCGGAGTGTAATGTGGTAAACTGTGAGGTTATCCACGTTGAAAGGAATAGTGAGAAACAAAGCAGTGTAGGACTTACTCCCTGGTGCCCTACCATCCATAGTATGTAATGGAACAGAGGGAGCCAGGAGTACAAATGCATAGTTCGTTGAAAGCGGAGTGGCAGGGTGGTGAAAAGGGTGTTTGGCACGCTGGCCTTCAGTCAGGGCACTGAGTATAGGAGTTGGGACGTTATGTTGCAGTTGTATACGTTGTTGGTGAGGCTGCACTTGGAGTACTGTGTACAGTTTGGTCACCCTGTTATAGGAAAGACGTGGTTAAACTGGAAAGGGTTCAGAGAAGATTTATGAGGATGTTGCCAGGACTCGAGCGCCTGAGTTATAGGGAGAGGTTGGCCAGGCTGGGTCTTTATTCCTTGGAACATAGGAGAATAAGGGGCGACCTTATAGAAGTGTTTAAAATTATGAGAGGCAGAGATAAGGTGGACGGTAACAGTCTTTTCCCCAGGGTAGGGAAGTCCAAAACTATGGGGCATAGGTTAAGGGTGAGAGGGGAAAGATTTAAAAGGTTCCGGAGAGGGAACTTTTTCATGCAGAGGGTGGTGAGTATATGGAACGAGCTGCCAGAGGAAGTGGGTGAGGCAGGTACAACAGTATTGCTTAAGAAGCACTTGGATAGGTACATGGAGGGGGGGGGCTTGGAGGGATCTGGGCCGAATGCAGGAAGTGGGGACTAGCTAGGTGGGCACGGTGGTCAGCATGGACTGGTTGGGCTGAAGGGCCTGGATCCATGCTGTGTTGCTCTATGACATGAGAAAGCAAATTATTATTTAAATGGAGTGGACCTACAAACTGTTGCAGTAGTAAAGAAACTGTGGATCATAGTATGTGGAACACAAAAAGCAGTGAGGTACAGCAATTAGGAAGGTGAATGTTGGAGTCTAAAGTTAGGGAAGTCTTGATGCAACTTCATGAGGCACTGATAGGGCAGCACTTGGAATACGGCGTGGTTTTGGGTCTCTGTTGAAAGAAAGGTGTACTTGCATTGGAGGCTGTGCACGGGGTCAGTTCCTGGGTTGAAAGGGTTGATGTATGAAGAGAGGAGTTTGTAACATCGAGGGGGATGACAAGCTTGGATGGTTCCCCTAGCAGAGGTATCAAGAACCTAGTCGGCATAATTTCAGAATAAAGGGTCAGCCATTTCTGGAGGAGATGAGGCGTTTCTTCGCTGAGGGGCATGAATCTTGGAGTTCCCCGCCCCTGGGGAGGTGGAGTCATTGTTTCAGTGCATTCAAGGTGGAGACTGACAGACACTTAAACTACAAGGAGTGCTGGGGTACAGGGAGAGAATGGGAAAGTGGTGTCCAGAGTCATGGAGTTGTACATCACAGAGGGGGACCCCTTGGCCCACCATGTCCATGCTGACCTGTGGTTGGGTCAGCTGTGATCTTACAGAAAAGGCCTGAGGGGACGCCTAGCCTCCTGCTCCCGATTCTTGTGTGCTTACGGCCCGTCTTTACCATTCTCATTGGAGAGATGTTAGTCAGAATGAGCACCTAAAGGAATTTCAGTTCAATAAATACAAATCTTCACTCTGCTGTGAGTCCTGACCAGGGTCAAGCATATCAAATACAAAACCAATGTACTGCAGATATTGTAAATTGAAAATAAAAATTTCACCTGAAAAATAATGAACTTGAAACATCAACTGTTTCCCGCACTCCACAAGTGCTGTCTGATCAGTTGAGTATTTCTAGCACTTTGTTTTTAAGATTCAAGACTGATTCTTTTGGATATAAATTGTTTATCCTCTGTTGATGTAGGAGATGTGTGTCTTCCAAGAGCTCAAGTTGCCAATAAAGAGCTCAGAGTGTGGATGTGGAGAGGGTGGTTCGGGGTGCTCAATGCTGCTCTGTGTGAGCTTCCCACAATAAAGCTCTTGGTGAAACAGCACTTCCCAGCGTCAGCAGCTGTGACCATGATCACACCGTGAGGTGCTTTTCACTCTTCAGATGAAACGTGAAAGACAGCCAGCTGTACATTTCTCAATTCTTGCAAACTCAGCCTGGTGTAATGTTTTGGGCTGGGTAACGCAGGGTGGCTATCGATAAGGTGCATCTTGAGATTATTTTAAGGGCCTTGCACATTGGTCTTTTCTTTGGATACCAGTATTTGAGGGTCAGTTCTTGCTATTCACGTTGTTACGTCTTTCAATAGCAACGTATTAAGATAGCATCTTTTTTGCAGTAAAATATCCCAAGGTGCTTCATCAAAATATCATTAATCAAAGTCTGGCTCTGAGCCAAGAGGGATATTAGGATAGATAACTAAAACTTTAAGGAGCGTTTCAAGGGAGGAAGGAGATGTGGAGTGAACAAGGAAGGGAGTTCAAGTTGAAGGCTCGCAGCTGATACATCACTTTTTATTCATTTCCATCTGTTGGGACCTGGGAATCACTGGCAAGGCCAGCATCTGATCCCCATCCCTAGTCACCCGGAGAAGGTGGAGGTGAGCTGCCTTGAACCGGTTCTTCTGGGAGGACGTTCTGGGATTCAGACCCAGTGACGGTTAAAGAGCAGTGATATATTTCTAAGTTATGACAGGGTGTGACTTGGAGGGGATCCTGCAGGTGGTGGTGTTCCTGAGTGCCTCTGTCCTTGTCTTCCTTCACACAGGGGGTAATGGGTTTGGAGGTGCTGTCAGAGTAGCCTGAATGGTAAGTACTATGTGTTTTGTAGACGGTGCCCACTGTGCACTGGTAGTGGAGCGAGTGAATGTTCAGGGTGGTAGATGGAGCGCCGTTCAAGTGCATTGCTTTTCCCTGCCTGGTGTTGAGCTTTTTGAGAGTTGTTGGCACTGCACTCATCCAGGCAAGTGGAAAATATTCCATCACAGTCATGACTTGTGCCTTGTAGATTGTGGAAAGGCTTGAGGGTGTCAGAAGGTGAGTTGCTTGCTGCTAGGTGGCCAGCTTCTGCCCTGCTCTTCCGGCCACGGTGTTTGTTTGGCTGGTCCATTTGTACAAGAGTCTGGTCATGTAAACTAATGAAGGATTCACTTTAAACTGTGTTTAAGGCGCTGTATATACATCAGGTTTCCAGTACTATACAAAGGATTCAGGAACAGAGACAGAAGACTGTAGATGATGGAATCTGGATGAAGGGTCTGAACCCAAACCGTCGACTGTCCATTTCCCTCCACAGATGCTGCCTGACCCGCTGAGTTCCTCCAGCACTTTGGATTTGGGAACACTGGAGAACGTGCTTAAAAAGATTTAAAAGGATGCTACGAGAATTGAGATATTGCAGTACTGGGAAAGGTTGAACATGTGAGATTTTTGTTCTTCAGAAAAGAGACTAAAACTGAGCTGATAAAGGTTGTGAATGGATCGGACAGAGTTAATACGCAGAGAATGTCTATAGTTGTAGGAGAATCCAAAACTAGGGGCTGTTAATGCAATAGGGAAATTGGCAAACTTCTTGCAAAGAATGAGTAGAATGTGGAACTTGCAGCCACAGGAAGTGGTTGTGGCAAATAACTTGGATGTTTCCAAGAGGAAACTGAGCATATACTCAAGAAAGCAGAGTGTCGAGCGAGAGAGGCTGAAGGGCTGAGAGATGAGAGGTGCGTTTGAGTGGAATCTGTACACAGCACAGACTAGTTGGGTCAGCTGCTCTACACCTCCCTCTGTTTCTTCATTTTATGTCTGGTTGCTTTAAGTATATATTTAAATATAGTAATGCATGAATGACATTATATGGGTTATCTTGGTTGTCTCATTAAATACGTAGCTCATCAACTGCTAACCTCCTCAATTGTTGTCTTATAGGCTTACAAAGTGGCTTTGGAAAGTCTGGGTCACTGTGAATACGCGATGAAGGCTGGATTCCACCTGAATCCAAAAGCTATTGAGGCCTCCTTACAGGTAAATGCAAGTTCCAATCACCTGACAAGTATTTGTTAGGATGATAGGAAGCTTGTTCCAAGCACATAGGATTGGGCTGAAGTTGGCAGAACAAGTCCCAAGTAGGGGAAGAAAAACTCGGTGCGATTTGAGCCCAAGAGTCCAGTCACTGGTGGGGAGTTCTCAACAGGGTGATCCAGTTGGACCCCTGGTGGCGAAGAGAAAGAACTGCACCTTTAATAGGGTGTAATTGGTCATTGGTTTATTATTGTCACCTTGACGGGATGCAGTGGAGGAACTTCGAAATTATCTGTATGATGGCATGCAAAACAAAGACTAAGTACATCAAGGTAGCACGGGGGAGAAGCAATAACAGAATGCAGAATAAAGTATTAGTTACTGAGAGAGTGCAGGTAGACAATAAGGTGTAAGGGCCATGGTGAGGTAAATAGTGAGGGAAAGAGTTCATCTTTATTGTACAAGAGGTCTGTTCAAGAGTCTGATAACAGTGGCATAGAAGCTGTCCTTGAGCCTGGTGGTGCGTGTTCTCAAGTTTTTGTATCTTCTGGAACTCCCTCCCCAACACCATTGTGGGTACATCCACACCTCAAGGATTGCAGCAGTCCAAGAAGGCAACTCACCACCACCACCACCAACTCAAGGGCAACTAGGGGTGGGCAGTTAAATGCTGGCTTGACCTGTAAATTACAAATATAAATAGTGGGGGGGGAGAAAAGGAATAACAAGGTAACGTGCATGGGTTCATGGACTGTCCAGAAATCTGATGGCAGAGGGGAAGAAGCTGTTCCTGAATCATTGAGTGTGGGTTTTCAGGCTCCTGTACCTCCTCCCCGATAGTATCGAGAAAAGGGCATGTCCCGGGTGGTGAGGGTCCTTAGTGATGGCCGCTGCATTATTGAGGCACCACCTCTTGAAGATGTCCTCGATGGTGGGGAGGGTTGTGCCCATGATGGAGCTGGCTGAGTCTACAACCCCCTGCAGCCTCTTACGATCCTGTGCATTGGAGCCTCCGTACCAGGTGGTGATGCAACCAGTCAGAATGCTCTCCACTGCACATCTATAGAAATTTGTAAGAGTCTTTGGTGACAGACCAAACCCCTTCAAGCTCCTAATGAAGTAGAGCCACGTGCCTTCTTCGTGATTGCATCAATGTGTTGGACTTACCTAAAATGGTGTTAGCAACCTTGGGTTTTGGATTGTGTTCTGGGAGATTTGTAGTGTATCTGGTGCTAAAGAAATCGGCTTTGACCTCTTGTCACCTTGTGTCTCATGTCTTCCTAGGGCTGCTGCAATGAGGCTGAGGTGAAGCAAGCAGGGAGGAGACATTATCTCGCCCAGCCACTACAGTGTGAGCTTCCCACCGTACCTGTGCAGATTGGACCCCACTTCCTGAAGGGCGTCTCCTTCGGTGAATCTGGAGCAGAGAATCTGAAGCTGAAGATGGTAGCTAATTCCTTCAACGTGCTTTCTGAAGGACTTGGAATGTTCTTTATTCTGTAGTTGTACTTTAAGATGTGTCAATGCAGTAGTGCATTCTGTGAGTTAATGTTGGTACTCGTGATTTCCAGAGGTGGTCAGCAGTGCAACAGGACAGCACTGGACAGGCCATTCGGCCCACCACGTAGTTTTTGATTTGTGGTTACGACAAGAGATACAGTTGTGATTGAGCAAAGGTTTCCGGCCTAGATCTGCCGGCACCATGAGGGTGTTGAGCAGGATAAATTCCAAGTTTAGTGTGTCTGGAGCAGAGATGTCCTCCCAAGTACTGGGAGCACACAGGGCATTGCCACCAACTCCACTCCCTAGCCATTAATCCTATGTCTCCCTGGCAAGTCAGAGAGAATACAGCATAGGAATGGGCCCTACAGCTCAAGATGTCCATATAAGCTAGTCCTATTTGCCCATGTTTGGCCCATATCCCTCTAAACCTTTCCTATCCATGTACCTGTCCAAGTGACAGGGAGCCAGAGTGTTGGGAGCCTTGGTGATGAGCTTTTGGACCTCCTCATCCGTGCCGTCACTGGGACACAGTTTCATCTCATTAATGTCACTTGACTCTGCCTCCTTTTCAGCTTATCTACTAGGGCCCTCATCCATGCCTTTTCTACCTCTACATCTAACTATTGGCTGCTCTCCCAAGGCAGCAGGGAGTGTAGGCAGAGTCAGTGGAGGGGAGGTGATGGACTGGGCTGCGTCCACAACTCTCTGCAGTTTCTAGCTGCCTTGGGCAGACCCAGTTGCCGTCCCAAATGTAGCACATGGAAATGAGGCAGTTTTACTTATTTTGGGCAGTGTCCTGTAAATTGGTGGCCTGTCTGGGGTACATAGGACCCTAAAATCCAAGAGTAAAAAGGCACGAGGCTGAAAAGCCCCAAGGGCTGTTTCCCTTGGGAAATATGTGGAGGTTCTGGTGATTCCCGAGTGTCACTGATGGAGGATGGAAGGAGAATCGATGGCAGTGGGAGTGAAGGTGCTGGTGAAAGAGCCAAGAGTAAGTTTTTAAACACAGCAGGTTCCTGTCCTCTGAAATTCACTGGAAGCAGATTCAATACGTTCAGAAAGGATTTGGATAAATAGTGGAAATGAGAAAATGTACAGGGCTACGAGGAAGGACAATGATCAGCTCCTTCGGGAAGCTGGCCCAGATACGATGGGCTGAATGGCCACCTTTAAGGTTCAATGAACAAAGGGCTTTTGTGGAACAGATCCTGCCTAGTTGGAGCTGGTTATGCCACAAAGGGATTAAGAAGGAAAATATAAGCTTAAAATAGAGAGTGATGTCCCTGTGAGAGCATGTGAAGGAAAGTTCTGGGGAACTGCAGTGTAATTGAATGGAACAAGGATGAATCATTGTTGGTGCTCGGCAACTCCCTTGATCAAAGCATGCTGGGGACGTTTGTGGTCGTCCGAGTTGGTTGGCTGTGATTACTGGTCAGATTAGAGGATGTTCTTTTAGTTCCTCATGCTCCCACCACTTCCCAGCACTGCCTGCAACATAATTTTTTAAAAACAAGTATTCTGTTCAGGGACTTGTCTGTGCTTTAACAC
The DNA here is from genome assembly GCF_009764475.1 of Pristis pectinata. Taxonomy (NCBI): domain Eukaryota; kingdom Metazoa; phylum Chordata; class Chondrichthyes; order Rhinopristiformes; family Pristidae; genus Pristis; species Pristis pectinata. Next base: position 2,659,480 of record NC_067417.1, read on the forward strand.
ACCTTGAGAGTCACAGAAGTCTGATGTGTTACATAAGCTGTACACTGAAGGGGCAAATTGTGTTTACATTGCTTAATCCAACATGAAAGTGGATATACGGCTCAAATTCACAGGAGGAGGCTTTGGGCAAGTTTGTGTGCATACATGGATAACGGAAGCACCTTCACCGGTAGGGCTGATCACCACCTTCTCAAGAGCAATTAGGGATGGGCAATAAGTGCTGGACTGGCCTGCGACATCCTAGGTCCCAAAAACTTTTTAAAAAGTCTTTATTTTGCAGGTAAACCTTAGTGGCTCCTTATTGAGCAACACACATAAAACACTAGGGGAACTCAGCAGGTCAGGCAGCATCTATGGAGGGAAATGGACAGTCGAGGTTTCAGGTTGAGACCCTTGACCAGGATTACTTAACCAGTAACTCAACTGAAGTTTACAAATTACTTGTTTCATCAAACAATGTTGACCTTGCTGACTGTACTGTGGTCTTCAAAGAATCTGTTAATAAATCCTTAGCAGTGGATTGCAGCCTTTTGCTGGTAGATGTTAGACAAGCTGGCTCCAGTTCCCTGTATCCTCCTCCCCCCCCATTCCTGAATAGTGGTGCTTCATTGTGGTTTTCCATGTTGTTGGGATCTTTCCAGTGTCCAGGGATTTTAAAGATTGCAACCAATACATCCACAATCTCTGCAGCCACCGTTGGAACGAAGGGCGCGGAATCATCAGTAGTGTTCCATTACCTTACCTTGGCTAAAGCAACTAGTAAAATGCTCAGAGTGGCAGAAGGTGAAGGGGTGATGGCCAAAGGGGTTAAACAAAATGATGATGGGGCAAATACAAAAGGCCATGGGACAAGTGGAAAACCAGGAGTTGAGGGAAAGTGAAAATGGGAATAGCAGACTCATTATTGGAAGGTGCAACCCTGACGTTGAACCCACAGTGGCGTGAGGTGCCAGGTGAGTTGTAAAGGTCAGAGGTAAAAGTGCACATGTGTTTCACCTTCTGTCTGGGAGGGGGTGTTGATGACAAGTGGGGGAAACAGTGTTAGGAGGGGATGGTCCATTGGAGTGCTGAGAGCAGTGAGCAGATGTGTTGTGCTGCTAGGCTTGAGTGGGGTTGACCGGAGGCTGGTAGGGTGAAAGTTGAGGAGGAGATGAGCCTGTTGAGATTCTGGGACAGAGGGGAAGGGGTGGGAGCAGAAGTGTGGGAAGTACAACAGACACGGTTAACTACCTTCCTTCGAGGCTGAAATCTCCAGGTTCCATGGAGTTGAGGAGGGAGGCCCCTCAACCCATCATTTTCATAGTAGCCAAATGGAAAGCTACGTGGGTTGGTCCCACCTTTGGTCCAGAATTGCTCTTGGGCCCCTGGTGCTAATGTACAGACTGTTGGGTGAGGAGATGGGGCAGCCATGGTGCAGACTGTTGGGTGAGGAGATGGGGCAGCCATGGGGCAGACTGTTGGGTGGGGGGTGAGGAGATTGGGCAGCCATGGTGCAGACTGTTGGGGGGGGGTGAGGAGATGGGGCAGCCATGGGGCAGACTGTTGGGTGGGGGGTGAGGAGATTGGGCAGCCATGGTGCAGACTGTTGGGTGGGGGGGTGAGGAGATGGGGCAGCCATGGTGCAGACTGTTGGGTGGGGGGTGAGGAGATTGGGCAGCCATGGGGCAGACTGTTGGGTGGGGGGTGAGGAGATGGGGCAGCCATGGGGCAGACTGTTGGGTGGGGGGATGAGGAGATGGGGCAGCCATGGTGCAGACTGTTGGGTGAGGAGATTGGGCAGCCATGGGGCAGACTGTTGGGTGGGGGGATGAGGAGATGGGGCAGCCATGGTGCGGACTGTTGGGTGAGGAGATTGGGCAGCCATGGGGCAGACTGTTGGGTGGGGGGATGAGGAGATGGGGCAGCCATGGTGCAGACTGTTGGGTGAGGAGATTGGGCAGCCATGGGGCAGACTGTTGGGTGGGGGGTGAGGAGATGGGGCAGCCATGGTGCGGACTGTTGGGTGAGGAGATTGGGCAGCCATGGTGCAGACTGTTGGGTGAGGAGATTGGGCAGCCATGGGGCAGACTGTTGGGTGGGGGGATGAGGAGAGGGGCAGCCATGGTGCAGACTGTTGGGTGAGGAGATGGGGCAGCCATGGGGCAGACTGTTGGGTGGGGGGTGAGGAGATGGGGCAGCCATGGTGCAGACTGTTGGGTGAGGAGATTGGGCAGCCATGGGGCAGACTGTTGGGTGGGGGGTGAGGAGATTGGGCAGCCATGGGGCAGACTGTTGGGTGGGGGGTGAGGAGATTGGGCAGCCATGGGGCAGACTGTTGGGTGGGGGGTGAGGAGATGGGGCAGCCATGGTGCGGACTGTTGGGTGGGGGGTGAGGAGATTGGGCAGCCATGGGGCAGACTGTTGGGTGAGGGGTGGGCAGATCCGAGGGTGAGCCACAGTTGAGTTGGTGCCAACAACATTTTTACAAAGGTTCCTGATCATCATGAACTGAAGGCCAGTGTGAAGGGATGTTTGTTTTAATCATCTGTCCCACAAGCAAAGTTGACGTGGCCTTTGGTTTGTCGTCTCTTTCAGCAAGCGATGGTGCAGCTCATCAAGGAAGCAGCTGGACAGAACGAGATGTCCCCACGTGACGAGTCCCCGACAGAAATCCTCAACCAGGTCTGCCCATCGACCTGGCGCGGTGCCTGCAAAACTGCTGTGCAATTGTTGTTCGGACAGGCTGGACTGGTGAGTGACTGCAGCTGTGTTGGATGTTCGAAGAGAAGTGCACTGGCCGTGCTGGTTGGAGCAGGTGCCTCACAGTGTCTGTGTGCACGGGTTCAAACTCACCAGCTTCTGATCTTAGTTGGGTGTCAGTGGAAATAGACTCATGGAGTTATACAGCATGGAAACAGGCCCTTCGGCCGACTGGTCCATACTGGCCAAGATGTCCCATTCAAGTTAGGCCCATTTGCCAGCGTTTGGCCCAAACCTTCTAAACCTTTCCAATCCATGTACCTGTCCAACTGTCTTTTAAAAGTTGTTATTGTACCTGCCTCACCCACTTCCTCTGGCAGCTCATTCCACATACATACCACCCTGTGTGCAGAACAAAAGAGAAAAATTTGACCCACAAGTTCCTATTAAATCTCTCCCTCTCACCTTAAACCTATGCTCTCTCGTTCTTGATTCCCTAACTTGGGGGGGGGTGGGGGGTGGGTGGGGAAGACTGAGTGCATTCATTCTATCTATGCCCCTCATGATTTTATACACCTCTAAGATCACCTCTCAGTCTCCTATACTCTAAGGAATAAAGTCCTAGCCTGTCCAACCTCTCCCTGTAACTCAGTCCCTCAAGTCCTGGCAGTTTCCTTTTAAATCTTCTCTGCACGCTTTCCAGTTTACTAACATCTTTCCTGTAGCAGGGCGACCAAACCTGAACACAGTGCTCCAAGTGCAGCCTCACCAGCACCCTGTGCAACTGCACCATGACTTCCCAACTTTTATACTTAATGCCCTGACTGATGAAGGCCAGCTTGCCAAAAGCCACCTTCACCACCCTGTCTACCTGCAACTCCTCTTTCACTGTACTCCCAATGTTCCTCCAGGGGGGCTACAGACTGTCTGTGACCTGACAACTGGCTCTAATCCCTCAGTTCCAGGCAACTGGTTGGATTCTGATGGTCGGAAGCCTCGGGAACAAATACTCCAGTTAGTGTTGACCACCTGAATCGGGATCAGCCCCACTTTCGCCCTCCCTCTGGGCTCATTCCCACCTCCTCTCGCTAGACTCTCTTTGCCCTCGCACTTGCCCCATGGTGGCACAGTGCTGCGGCTGGTGGAGACCCAGGTTTAGTCCTGACCTCGGGCGCTGTCTGTGTGGAGTTTGCACGTTCTCCCTGTGACTGCAATGGTTCCCCCAGGTGCTCCAATTTCCTCCCACATCCCAATGATGTGTGGGGTCGGTGGGTTAATCAGCTGCTGTAAGTTGCTTCTAGTGTGTAAGTGAGGGGTAGAATCTGGGGGAAGTTGTTGGGAATGTGGGCAAAATAAAATGGGATTGGTGTGAATGGGTGTTTGATGGTCAGCATGGACGATGGGCTAAAGGGCCTGTTTCTGTGCTGTACGATTCCGATGCACTCTCTTGGGGGTCTGTGGCCCCACACCCAGGCCCTGAAGTTAAATCGAGTTCAGACTGAAGCAGTTCAGAGGGTCTCCCACTTAAATATAAGAAAGGAAGAGAAATGAATTGAGTTTTCATCATGTTCTTCTCTGCCTCGAAGTGTTCAGAGTTACTGAATTGCCAGAGAAATATTTTTGAAGTGTAGTTACATGTCTGGTAGGAACCACAGCAGCCACTTTACAAACTTTACCAGTAGGCCACCTCAGCACTGCACTTGGGCTCATTCTACATTAAATGCTTGAACCCACAATTCAGTGACCGAGGTGAAGGTGTCTCCCCACAGACCATGGTTTTTCACCCATCAAGCTCCTTGCATGAAATATTTCACTTTGTGATGCAACTCTATTTTAAACTTCAAGTTCAGCCTTGCAAGGAATTGTCAGATTATGTAGAGCACTATTTCATTGTTCGAGTGATCCATGCACATTTCTACCCATCTCCTTTATTTCCCAATTCCTGATCTCCCATGGAGTACCTCAGGCTTTGGAAGGAGAAGCTTGTTGTCCTCCTGGCTGTTCCTTGAAGCTCGAGCACCAGCCTTTGGTTGCGACCTGGCACGTCAGCTGGGCCATTTTGTCCTGGTGTGAAATGACCATGTAGTGCAAGAAGGACCTGAATCTTGTTCAGGCGATTGGGCCAACATTGGAGAAGGACGCCACTGTCCTGCTTCTGTACCCTGTAATTAACCTTGTGGTCTTAAGCCAAAGGCTGGGTAATGGACAATCATTCGACCTTCCCCTGATGGCTCTCAAAATATTCAGGTCTGGGCGAGTCTTCTCTCGCCAGTTACTGTCTGCTGATCCAATGATTTGGTCAGGACAATGGCCCTTTTATGAGATCTCAAAGGATCAACATTAAGAAGTGACTGACTTGCGGTGGAGGGGATGCTGGGGAAGGTTGGGAAGGGAAATGCATGTGTGTGGATTAGTTTGAAAACAGAAAATGCTGGAAACACTCAACAGGTCAGGCAGCAGTTGTGGAAAGAGAAACTGGTCAATGTTTCTGGTCTGTGATCCTGTGTCAAAGGGGTGATGCTCGACTGAACACCCGCCATCTTCTCAAACCCTCAGGTGGTGGTGGACACAGCACAGATCGAGAACAAAGAAGCTTACGCACCACAGATCAGCCTCGAGGGCTCCAGGATTGTGGTTCAGGTACCTTCAACGTGGTAAGTGCACTCGTGCTTTTAGCAACACCGTGTGGGCCAGCGTGACTTATCTGTTTCACTGGAGCAGCAAACCTTGGGAGAGGGAGACCTGGACCATTTCCCTGTGGTTATTGGTGCTTGCATTCAGAACACACTCCAGTTTGAGTGTTATATCAAGCACATGGGCCATGTCAGAAGTAGGTTAGATGTCAAGGAAAGCTCCCTCCCGGAAGGAATCGTCAACCTCGTTCATCATGTTCCCAGCTGGTTATCCTGTGGCTTGTTAATGAGCAGACCGAGTTCACCAGAGCGTGCGAAGGTTCTTTCATCATTGTGGACCAGATCTGAACCCAGAACCTGGAGCTAGAGGATCACTGACATCCCCTCCATGGTTTCTAGCTCAAGGGCAGTGTGCTGAGGTATGAAATGTCTGACTAACTGGAGTAAATAGTGGGATCCTTATAAGTTGTATATGTGGGAGCTAGCATTGGGACAAGTGTTTCTCATCCCGGACCCCATTAGCCACTCTCACTCTGAACTTTGAGTCATGTCCTTGCCCAGATAGTGTTCATCAGGAGTCAGTGTTCAATGAATTACTGAATTGTAAGTGTTCCAGTTTATTGCTATGCTTATGGAATTTTATTTAAGCTGCTCTTCTTTACTGAATGGTCCCTTGCTGTAATTTTGCATAGTATTAAAACTATTAAGTATTTTCTTTCTCTTGTGCTCCTCTTTGTGAGGAGAGGTTTGACCCAGTCTGGTGGGTGAGGGAGCAGTTTGGGGACGGGTGGGTAATTGGGAGAGCGAGTGTGTGACTATGTGCAAGGTAAAATACGTCTTGGCAATGTCCACATTCCCTGTTTGAGCTGGCACGGACTCAGTGGGCTCTTCCTACATTGTGTGCAAATTAAAGCAAACCTCAGTGTTAGGCAGTGGAGATGAAAGGAAAGGGTGGACGCGGAGGGGAAAGTCATCGTCTTCCTCACATTACCGACCTATTTTCTTTACAAAATACCCTCTCAAGGTGTCTGAAGGAGGATCCTGCCACCATGTCTCTACTGCAGAGGTGCCTGGATCCTGAGAAAACACTGGGGCTGGTGGATGTGTTGTACACAGCCGTCTTTGACCTGTCCAAGTGGAAGGAGCGAAGGTACAGTACTGAGCACATTCTGCAGATGGAACACGTGAACCTTTGGGAGCAGGAGGAGCTTGTTAACGCCCCTGTGTGCATTCCTTTGCCTAGCCTAGCCTCGCACTCCCACTGCCCTGAGCTGGTGTTTATCCCTCCACAGGAGCTGAAGACCCATTTCATCTGCTGCCCTGTCCTGTCCTCCTTTTAGTATCCCTCACCATGTATTCACATGGTCTCTTTCCTTTCGAGCACTTGGTTGTGCCTTTTTAAGAATTCACAAAGTCTCTGCTTCAGCTACTGACTCTGAACACGCTGCTATATTACAACCTGATTCCAAAAACATTTGTCAACATTTGAACGTTTGTTCAAAATCTTACCAACTTTTCCAGCTCAGCCAGAACCACAGGTTGGTTTGTTGGATTAAACCCCAGCATACCTCCTGAAAGCCTTTTGTCACAATAGAATGTCCAGTGAGTTGTCATTTACCTGCAGTAGTTGTCTCAGGGCGGGTGCTGGAAGCCCCATGTGCTTGCTCGTCTCTCCAGTCCAATTCTGGCGTGTACGTGTGTTTACAGGGGAAGTGCGTGTTTTGTGCTATGATTTGCTGTCCCGGTGAGTGTCAAGTGGTTGGATTTTGCATTTCTGGAAGTGGGCGACCAAGGCAAAGATCGTCCTGACTGTTGGCAGTAATGACAATTAGTGTTGCATATTCTGTGACCCTTTGGTCTAAATTCCTCTAACTTTTTAGTGCTACTCCTGACCTTTTGCTTCCCTCACCAATTCATGGGCCAATGAGAATAAACTTTCCCTGATAATCCTGTCCCAGTTCATTCCCTCCCTCTGCGCCTCTGCGTACAGACCTGGTTGTAAGGATTTAAGAAGTAGGTGCAGAGGTCAGCCACGTGGCCTCGATCCTGTTCTGCCCTTTAATATCATGGTTAATTTGAGCCTTGGCTTCATTTTCTTGCCCAATCCCCATAACCCTTGATTTCCCCTGTTATCCAAGAATGGTTCTACCTCACCTTGTAGAATCACTGACTGATCCACAGCACTCTGGGCTGGAGAATTTCAACCTTCTGAGGTGCAATTTCTCATCTTACTTCTAAGTAGTCAACTGCTTGTCCTGACACTGAAGTCCATAATTTTAGGACCAACAGCTTCTCAAGCCTACCGAGAGTTTTGTGATTCAAACAAATTAGTATCCCATCATTTTCTAAACTCCAAGGGCCATTTGATCCCTGCTGATAGGACCTCTTCCTGTGGAATCCATCTTTGCACCCATTCTTGGTTAAAACAGCACAGTACTCCAGATGTGGTCTTGCCAAAGGCAAACGTCCTTAATCCAACGTGTCATTTACTTTCCTAGAAACTTGCTGTGCTCAAATACTAACTTCACATAAAAGGACACCTGATGCCTGTGAATTCCAACATCAATCAGTTTTTCATGTTTTAAAGGAAAACTACTTTTCTGTTCTTAGACCAAAGTGGCCAGTGTCACGTTCCTGCCAGTCTTGTAACCGCTTATGTCCTCTCTGGGCATTCTCATCCAAATCTGCTTCCCCACCCAGCCTTGCGTTGCCTCAGGATCGTTGCCTTCAGCCTGCTTTCCTAGCTGTGTCCAAATTCTTCTCCCTTCTCGTCCCATCAGTTCCACGTAACCAGATGCAATGCTGTTGGGTAGTAAGTCGCTCCTCTTGTTTACTGACGCAGGGAGCAAGCTTTGCCAAGCATTCAGATCCAGCTACGGCGAGAGTGCACTGACTTTGGAGGTCACGCGGACCTTCCTGCGGGGAATGGGACGATGGTGAAGTCCTCGGGAGGTCTGCAGAAGACTTTTGCCAAGCTCACCTCTCGTTTCACCAAGCGAGGGTCCTGCAGCAGTAGCAGCAGCACGGGCAGTAGCAGCGGAGGGAGCTTCTCCATCCCCAGCACCCCCTCCAAGGGCAGCTTCTCCATCTGCACCTCCGAGGAGGAGCGGAAGGGGAAGCTTCCCGGCCACTCGGACCTGAGGCTGCAGAGCATTCTCAACATCGGACATTTCCCAAAGACCGATTCCCAGGAACCCCCCCGAGGCGCGAGCAACCCCATCGTCAACGGCTTCTCGCTGGACAAGAGGGAGGCCTTCTTCAAAGGGGATGACGGCAAGGATGACCAAGGCATCAAGCTGCCGAGCGACCAGGAAATGCAGGATGTTATAGACTTTCTCTCTGGGTTCAACATGGGCAAATCCCAACAGGCGTCCCCTCTTGTCAACCGAAGGAATTCCGCCACAGTGCCGGAGCAGAAAGGGGCTCCCCTGCAGCAAGCACAGACTGCACCCCACACTCCACTGCCACCTTCCCAGCAGCTGTTGCAGCAACAGTCACAGAAGCAGCAGCAACTGCAATATTACCAGCACCTCCTCCAGCCCATTGGGCAGCAGCCTCAGCCAGCGCAACCACTGACCCCTCGGGCCCCCGGCAAGTGGCCCAACAGTTCCCCGCAGCAGTCCTCGCAGAGCTCAGGAGCAGGGCTCTCCCCGATTGGGCCCATGGGCCAGTGGAACAACCCTGCAACACACTCGGACTTGGGCTCGGACTTGTACAGCCTGGGTCTTGTTGGGAATTACATGGACAGCATCATGGATAACGTCATGTCCGACATGTTGGGTCCGAAGGTAGCAAACACCAGGAACAACACCTGGCCCAACCGAGTGCAGAGTGACGGAGTCTTCGGAATGCTGGGAGACATTCTGCCCTTTGACCCTGCAGGTAAACTCTTCCCAACTGTTCTCCATGTCTCTGCTTAATGTTAGAACGGACCCTAGGGTCCTGAAGTCTAACATTGGAAGTTCTAATGTTAGAACGGACCCTAGGGTCCTGAAGTCCCAGGTTTTACTGCTGACACAAGTCATGTGTGATAACTTGGGCTTGTGTGTGATATTAGAGACTCCCAGCCGACCTTGACTGGAGTATTGCTGTCAGGATGAGACAGGAGAGCACTGTGTAGAGAGGACTTTAACTTGATTGCAACCATAGGGCAACTTCTCTCGAGTGTTATTGGTAAGGTACTGGGGTGGGCCATTGTACAACAGATTACAGGCGCTTGTTAAGCTAGTTTATTTGATGAGTGGGTGTTTTATCGATGTGCTCATGTGCACTGTGGGGACTGATCCTCTTCTCAACCCTCATGGTAGAGGCTGCACGGTAGGGAACCACAGTGCAGCCTCTAATTCACTGCGTGGGTTTGTGTGACAGTATCTTCACCCTATTTCCCCATCCCTATCACCTGCTGAGGGACTGAGTCTCAGTCAGGATGGGACATGAGACGTGGATTGGAAAGGTTTAGAAGGTTATGGGCCAAACACTGGTAAATGGGACTAGCTTGGGTGGAGCACCCTGGTTGGCATGGGCCAGTTGGGCTGAAGGGCCTGTTTCTGTGCTGTATGACTATGACTACAAGGGAGTAAGGCACCATCTTTTGACAGTCCCTACGAAGACTGTGACCTGACCATCCGAAGGACTGTCTTCCAGTTGGTTGAGGGCATTAGATGTGTCTCAGTGCCCCCGCCTGCTGATGGCCCACTAGGTGTGGTCCTGCTGACTGCAGACTAGAGTGTGTTATAGAACTGTGTTCATTGGCGGCGCTGCACCAGTTGGAGTTTCAGAATGGCTTGGTGGGCCAAAGTTCGGGGTTAAAGTACCACTCGTATGACCTCAGACAAAGCTTGAGTGACAGCCCAGTCTGTGCGTGGCAAACTCCACAGACAGTGTAAGAACAAGCGGGTAATGGATTTTGGGTTTAGTAACATTTACTGAGGGACAGGTATTGGTCTGAATATTGGAAGTGGTGATCCTGTAGAATGCAAAAGCATTGAATATATTGGAGGAGGGGTTGGGTAAAGAGATCAATGGATATGGGGGAAGAGCAGGAACAGGGCACTGAATTCTGGTGATTGGTATTGAGTGGTGGAAGAAGTGCAAAGGGCTGAATGGCCTTCTCCAATTTCCTGTTTCTATAACTTGTGCTCTTCTCAGAAAAGTGTCATTGATTCTTTTACATCCACTCAAGAGCAGACAAGGTCTTGCTTTAGCACCTCCATCAGTGTAGCACCCCCTCCAACAGCCAGTCTCGAGTGTTTTGCGGTCGAATGTCCGGCTCTGGATTTGAACCCATGATCTTCTGACTCTGGCAAGAGTTCATCTGAACTTTAGAAACTGAATTATTGGCTGGGTGAGGCAATGAGTGTAGTCACGGTTCACTGAGGATGTGGTGCAGAGAGTGGGGGGGTGAATCCGTTGGAGGAGAGATGGACAGGGAATTCTGTTGCTCCCGACAGACTGACTAACTCCACTAAATTCCAGGGACAGCCCTAATCACCAGAGCTTAGCAACACTATGATGCTATGTGCCTGTGATGCTGCTGCAAGTAAGTTTTCCATTGCACCTGTGCACACATGGACTTGTGCAGATAGCAATAAACTCGACTTTAACTTTGAAATGCTTTGTGTGGTTGAGCTAATCCCAAGAGTTGTCAGGATCTTCACTGAGCTGGGGAGTCCTTGGAGCACATTTCCCTCCCGTGCTCTGAACTAACAAAGGTCATGAACGAAGGCAAGGAAATGGTGAACGAGAGCGGGGGGGTTGGCTGGCGGTCCTGGTACTTGCTCGTGTTCTGGTGTGTATTTATCTGGGGCTGTGTGAGCAACATCGAAAGGCAACCTGTGGGTGAAGGTGGTGACTGAGGCCAGCACAGCTGAGTGGATCTGTTTGCCGGTGGAGGGGGCACCTGGAACGGTCAGTAACCAGGGGACTGGGCGACCTGCAATGTGTCAGGGGCGGGGCGGGGGCGGAGCTGGGACACCCGGAGTCGACAGTAACGGAGCCCCTGTGGCGCCTGCTCTCTCTGACAGTGGGCTCGGACCCAGAGTTTGCTCGGTACGTGGCGGGTGTGAGCCAGGCCATGCAGCAGAAGCGGCAGACGCAGCACGTCCGACGGCACAGCACCGCGAGGACCAACTGGCCGGTCACTGAGGAGGCTCACAGGGCATGGCAGCCCCCGGAGTACTTCACCGAGGGGTAGGTCTTACAGCTCAGGACCCCTGGAGAGAGGGGGACGCGGTGGGGAGGGCAGGGTCCAGCCCTGGGACCCCTGTGGTGAATCACATCCAGCCTAGGCCCCGGGGAAGGTACGCATTACAGTCCCATGTTGGCAGTGTTTGTGTATGTGGCTGTTGAATGGGCAGGTGTCTGGGGTACAAAGGCAGCTGTGACGGTCACTCTGTAAGTGATCAGAGTCCTGTTGACCAGAAGTGCTCGCTCTTGTCTAGTGAGCCCAGCACCAGCTTTATCATATACCAGACCCAGTGACCACTGCTATCGTCACTGGCACAGCTGCTGCCCAGTGCAGCCACCCTGAGGTTGAGCTGTTTTACTCCTGGATCAGTGTGGATATGAGGGCAGCAAGGTGGTAGGCTCTAGCTCTAGCACCAGCACCTCGCTCATAGAAGATCAAGAAGTTCCTGTTCCCACTTGTGGCACACTCTGCAAACTATTACCACTCCGCTTCCTGTGCTCAGGGAGGGCAAGGGGTTCTCCTTCCCACACCATCCACTCGAAAACCTACTGCCAATGCTGGAAATCTGTAACTAAAGCAGAAAAGGCTGGGGAAACACTCGGCAGGTCGGGCAGCATCTGTGGAGAGAGAAACAGTTAACGTTTGGGGCCAGAAACCCTTTGTCCAAACGGAGAAAGAGAGAATCCCTTTGTCCAACCCATCCCTCCTGCCAACCCTCTGCAACTTGAAACCAACTGATTTTCTCTCCTTCCCAGTTCTGATGAAGGGTCTCCGACCTGAAGCATTAACTCTGTTTCTCCCTCCACAGATGCTGCCTGACCTGCTGAATATTCTGTTTGTCCACCACTTCACTGCTCACTGGTCTTCCCTCAGCCTAATGAACATTGTATGTTGCTGATTTCAGTGTCAATCATATGCCAGCAGTATTCTTCCTGTACAGTTTCTCCCAGGCTCTGGTTAGGAGTTGCTGAGACTTGGTCTGCAGAGCTGCTTGATAACCTATTCTCTGTCTCTCAGGGATGTGATGAGCTGGTCAGGTACACAGGGAGACTCTGCCAGTTCCAGCGATGAGGCTTCTTCTGCTAATGGGGACAGTTTATTCTCCATGTTCTCAGGGCCTGACCTTGTTGCTGCTGTCAAACAGAGAAGGTAAGCAAAGTTAATAACCACCTACATCCTTTCATTTATTCACAGTGGGTGTTAACTTCTCAGCCTTCCTTCTCATGACAGGAGGCGATGAGCTACCACCTTGAGCCCCTACAGTCTGTGTGTCAAAGGAGCTGCCACAGTGCTGGTGGGAGGGAGTTCCAGGAATTTAAGATAAGGGCAATGAAGGAACTATGACACATTTCCAAAATGAGGCATGTTGTGATTTGGAGGGGAATTGGTTGGTTGTAGGGTGCCCTTGTCCTTCAGAGTGGTTAAGATTGATTTGGGAGGTGTGTAGAGAAAGTCTTGGTGAGTTGTTGGACTAGTGATGGAGGCACGTCACAGAGTCGGTGTAAACCCTGGTAATGTTTTGGTCAGAGAGTGGTTACACCCCTCAAGTTGTCCAATGTCTGCACGTCAGACCACATACAGTTGCAACATTTGGCCATTATGCAGGATAAGATTTAAATCCCTGCTCCCCATTGATGCCATGTTGTACTAGGTTTGCCAAGATGGGCATCTAGGAGGTTTTGATTTACGATGTAACCACGGTGGTGAACAGGCAGCAACACTCCCACACCACCTGTTTTTTTTAATCGTGGCAGATGCTTGATGAAAGAATTCTCCTGGGTCTAAAACAGTGACTGCGGAAAATGGAGATTTCCACCTTTCTCCCAATCCCTGCCTCGTTCCCCCTGGACATTTCATGGTAAATGATCTGTCTTCAAACCCCTGGCTCTTGGGAAAGTCCACAACAAATGTCTTGCCCTCCCTCCTCTCCAATAACTCTCTGCTCTGTCAGTAAAGGAGGAACCAAATGAAATGTCCTAGAAATGACCAGATGTAACTCCGTCACCACCTCAGCCTCCTGCTTCACACCTCCAAACCACACTTAACAATGAACTCCATCTTCATTCCTCACCACCTGTAGCTCTGCATTAACTGTCAAAGAACCACTTCCCAATGCCCCCTGAGCTACATAGTGTTCCTGATTCTCAACTAACATGACTTTTAGTCCTATCGCGTTCTACCTGCTTCTCTGCACATTGATGGATGGCCAATTGAAATGTGGGAAATGTGAAATTTTATATCCCAGAAAGGGGAAGATTTAGGATAGTGGTCAGAGTTGTTAACTTTTATTGCACTGTCTAATCCCTGCTCTAAGATCTACCTCGTTCAGGTCTGTTCACCTTGGCTTTGATCTAGATTAGTTCAGTGACATTGATGATCTACTTTTAAGTTGTTTTTATTTCTGAATTTCTCTCCCAGTTTTGACTTTGTAATTTTATAAAATGCTTCCATTTATGCATTAATTTTTTAGACCCAAACATTACTGTGTAGGTACAGTTTTGCTGATAAATGGAGCCATTCTCTCTGAGAATAGCTCATGGGTTGAGCAGACAATTAATGTAGTCTTTGGTGATGTTGGTTCTGGGAAGACTGTTACTGAAGTCCTTTGGTGCTGAGAGATGTTTGATGTCCAGCAGGAAATGGAGCAACAGGACTCTTGTTTTGCACCTCTAATGAAGCTGGAGTCGGTCAGTATCCCACTGAAGTGTCTCCGTTATGACCATGCACATGTCAGCCAGGTTTTTGCTGACGTCTTTGTCTGACTTGGATTATAGGTTCACACTACGCTCTAGAATCTTGCACACGGTATCTGGGCTGACACTAATGCAACACTGAGGAAGTGCTGCTTCGTCAGAGGTGCTGTGAAACAAGGTCCTCGCCTGTTATGTGAGGTGGATGTAAACGTCCAGTAGTATCGTTTGTTGGTTAAGGTTTTTCCTCAACCAATGTCCCCTAAAGATGACCTGATCATTTTTGCTGTGCAGGTATTGTCTGCCACAAGTGGTGACCACACACAAGATATCTCACAGGCTTTGGGGCATTCTGAGTTGGGGAAGGGAGATTCAGAAAAGTTTTCCCCATCGGTCTCAGTACCACCCTGCGCGCTGCTGCTGAGACCGCACTGAACGAGAGGACCCATTGTGTTCATGTCCAACGAGTCACCGTTGCTCTTGTGTTCCACAGAAAGCACAGCAGTGGTGATCAAGAAACTTCCACCCTACCTTCTCCTCCTGTCTTATCCACACTAGATGATCTTAGCCAGGTATGTACGCAAACCCCCTTCTTCCTGCAATGTTGTGAAGTATTGGAATTTACAAATATGTTAAAATGTGATTACTCACTTGTTCTTGGTCCTATGATAATATTATTATCATGGTTCATTTGCACACTGCCTTTTTAGATTTCTTTTATACTTTATATTTGTGTAAGTATGTTTGTTTTATTTTATAGTTATAATTGCTCTTATCAATTTGCTGTTTTGGTTTTTATTAGGCAAGGGGATGCCATCGTAATCTCGTTGTGTTGTTGTTGCAACAGTTCAATGACAAATAAAAGAAATAAAGAATAAAAAAAAGTAGCAGGGGCCACTGAGTTGGCAGCCTGTTGGTGGTGAATGCCATGAGCTGAGCCCGTGTGAGTGGGTGCGGCTGCGACGTGGGCTCCATGCTGGCTCGTGGTTCCTTGGATCCAATCACAGTTTCTCCATACACAATCCAGACAATGATTGGCTCAAGGATAAAGGTTAAACATGGTGGAAATCGGAAAGCACACACCCATTGCTAGAGCCTTTTAATGGGTTGGGCAGATATGGGGGAAGGTGGTGGGGGAGCTGTTAATGTTTAAACACAACATGATTGTGGGTGGTTCTGGTCGCCCCATTACAGGAAGGATGTGGAGGCTTTGGAGAGGGTGCAGAAGAGGTTCACCAGGATGTTGCCTGGATAAGAGGGCATGAGCTATAAGGAGAGGTTGGACAGACTTGGGTTATTTTCTCCGGAGTATCGGAGGCTGAGGGGAGACCTGATAGAAGTTTATAAAATTATAAACAGAATCATTTTCCCAGGAATAGAAATGTCAAATACTGGAGGATGTGCATTTAAGGTGAGAGGGGGAAAGTTTAAAGGAGATGTGTGGGGCAAGTTTTTTTTTTACACAAGGTGCTGCCAGGGTGGTGGTGGAGGCAGATATGATAGAGGGGTTTAAGAGGCTTTTAGACACGAGAATGTGCAGGGAGTGGAGGGATGTGGATCACGTGCAGGCAGATGGGATTTAGTTTAATTTAGCGTCATGGTCAGCACAGACATGGTGGGCCAAAGGGCCTGTTCCTATGCAGTACTGTTCTATGTTTTATTTACGTCCTAATCAGAGGGGGAGGGGGAAGCTATCCATCTGATGGGAACAACAGAGTAAAGGGCATAGGGTTACAGACACTGGGGGGGAATCTAGGAAACGCAAGTTCTCCTGAAAGGAGATGGAAATAAGGCCACCTCTTACAGCACCCCCCCTCCTCCCCCCCCCCCCCCCCCACACACACACACACCAACCAACTGCCAACTACAGTTGTTTGGGGTGATTGAAACTTTCGTTAGGCTGTGGAAAGAAGTGGAGTAAAGAGAGAAACTGGTGGAGACTCTCGGCTCTCCAGCAGTGTCTGTACAGAGGAAAACAGAGTCAGTGACCCTCGGTCAGTGTTGGCAGGTGAATGGACTTGGTTCACGGACCCCCATTGAACTGATTTTGTGGCAGGACCAGCTCTTGGAGGGGTGGGTGCGGCAAATGAGTTCCCGTTCCAGTATTGATGAATTGGCTAACAGTGCGCAGTCGAGACGTGGCCTTGAACCTTTGGTCTTTGGACCTGAGCTCAGTGTGGAACGGCAGAATCAAGGGCAGGTGGGCTGGGAGTGCTCAGCAGGTCAGGCAGCCTCTGTGGAGAGTGAGGGACAGTCGACGTCTTGGGTCCGGACCTCTGACAGTTGTCTCCTTCTGTTTGGGGCGTTTCCAGTATTACCGGATTTTTTCATTGGACCTGGGACATGTCTCTTAGCCCGTGATGTGGTTCTGAAATTGTGCAGGGTCCTTCGCAGGGTGTGGTGGGTTGGGACGGGACGGCAGTGATTGGTGATGGTGCTGTTGGAAGAGGGCTGGGGAGGATGTTAGCTGTTATTAGAATGCCCTCTGATCCGAGAGACAGGCTGCATTCAGTGCTCCCACAGTGCTGGAGATGTTCCTCTCTCCTGCCCTTCGGGTTTGGTTTGGATCTTACCTGCAGTGTTTTCTCCTCCAGGATAACAAGACCAAGACGTGGCCTCCGAAAGCTCCCTGGCAACACTTGGCGTCCCTCACCAACACAATGCCCAATCCAGGCACCTCCCTGTACCAGGTGACCAACCCAGTCAGCCAGTGGAATGACTCCATGCAGATGCTCCAGTCTGCCGTCTGGTCAACGGCCACCGACAGCTCCCCTTCCACCGGAATCTCATCCAATTTCTCATACAGCCAGCAGCAGCAAGCTTCCCAGCACAAAACAATGAACAAGGGCTTCAAATCCTATCCCATGAAGCAGGAGAGGAGACAGTCCTATCTGCATCAGTACTGAGTCTTTGGAAGTAACAAAATCCCCGACCTTCATGGAGCCAGGGTTCTGTATTCTAGTGAAGAGTTGCACGATTCTGGATGCTGTGAGGAGCTGTTCTGCTACCTGAGTGTCTCGGTTGGTTCCTGGTGCTTGTTCTGCTCTGTGAGTGTGGGGTGGAAGCAGCAGGTTGTTGTGCTGTGATCAGGGCAGTGGGGAATGCTGCCCATTGGATAACCGAGCGTCAGAACTTCACGGTGTGGGAATGCACCCCTCACTCGAGGACTCTGCTCCCGTTACTATAGCAGTCAGAGGTTTACACCAGTTTGTACCAATGGTCGCCTGCTCCCAGTCTGAGCTGGGTAACTCCGAGGCCCCCTGTCACTGGGGGTCCGGAGATCATTGTACACGACGGTCACACTGACCACTAGACGTCTAGAAAGGGGGGAAACACGTAACCACTTTAAGCAGCTGGAGTAGCTTTTTTTGTACTGAACACCACTAGATTGAAGTTAAAGCAAAACGTAGCACCCTAATTGGCTGTTATTCTAAAAGCCAAGGTCTTGTGTCATCCCTGTTGTAACATCCAGACCCTCGTTTAAAATAAAATGACCCAAGTTCAGGCTGGGATAGGGAAACCTCCAGAAGCAAAATTATTCTAACACTGGTCCTCTGTCAGCCCAAATCTCCTCCAAGCGAGGACACTTGGAGTAAGTGCTGTGACCCTCCCTATAGGACTTCAGCCGTTCACTAGGATACATTGCCTTGAAAGAGTAGCTTAATCTTTGTAGTGTTGTGGTGTAGTCGCTGGTTTAATGTTCTGAAATGTTGAGTTTTCCACATTCTTGACTCTGAGCTTTCCTCCTTGTCCCTTCTGTGTGCTGCGTCACCTGCGCCAGAGCCTTTGTATCCCTGTGCACCATGTTATCTGTGGCTGGGGTCCTCACCCGATGGAAACAGTTTGCACCTCTCCCTGCAGCTGACTCCTAGCCAGGGCAGTGAAGTGAGCACTGTGTCAACTACAGGTGAGTTCCAGTAACAGTGGGAGGAAAACGTTAAACTAAACACACAAGTGTTGCTCAAACTGTTTTATAGTTAGAATCAAGGAGAAACCTGGTGGGGGTGGGGGGGGGGGGTGGGGAAGAAATGTCACCTGTGTAATTTTTTGTACTTTTTTTATAAACTTGCCGGTGATTTTGCTGGAGGGAGTCTCGCAGGCATTGAGACGTGACCAACAGCCTGCTCCTTACCTCACCTCTCTCGTGCCTCCACTTCACCGTCCAAAGCAGGTGGCTGAGCTGGCGACTGTTCCACCTTCGGCCGCGAGCTCAGCTGGTCCTCGGCTGCAGCTACTGATCTGGTGCCTTGTTTAGAAATTCGTTACTCCATTCCGAGAGGCAGGAGGAAGGGACACTGGCACTAACTTGCCTTGTCGGGTGCATATTTTATAGACGAGCCCACCCCCCACCCACTCTCAGCCTCCTCCTCTCTCCTCTCATTGTGTCTCTGTCCTTACTCTCTCTATGCCTCCCTCCCTGCCTCGTGATCTCAGTCTCTCTTCTGTGAACACCCTGCCAAAGCTCCAGGCGAGGGTCACATTCTGTCCTTGGAGCTGTAGTTGAGCTGGGATGATGGGAACGCCAGTTCTCTCTCTAGCAGATGATAGTGCTCAGCCACAGATCGTACGCCCCACTCCCCACCCCCTACCCCCCCCCCGAGCTCGCCTGGTCTCCATCCCCAGGCCCATCCCCACCTCACTTGTCAGAGAGCCGCCTCCAGCTCTAATCTCAGAATGTGCTCTGCAGTCACGGGGAGGATCCCAGCCCCCTGCCACACTCCGCTCCACTGCCCTGACCTGGGGGTGGTAATGATGGGAGGTTTAGGCCCTTTGACCACCTCCAGCCCAAATTCAGAAATAATTTTTTTTAGAAAGCAAGAAGTCTGAAATCAGTTTGGTTCTGTAAGGAGATTATTAAACCTTTGGGTTTAGATCCTTTCCCCAGAGGATCCGAAGAGAAAGTTAAAGCTGCTTAAGCCTTGTATATTGAAGCTGTTACCTTAATGAGAGATTGTGGATGTGACAATTGGTGCAAAACTATATCATGTAAAAAAAATCTTACATGCACTTTCTGCTAATCTTTCTCCATTATAAGTTTGTATGTGAACATTTATAATGGGAACTACCAGTGTCAGACTGTGGAGAGACAGTAGACATAAACAACAGACCGTCTTTAAAGACGTACAGAGTCAAAAGTTTCCATTGGAAAGGTTGCTATGAATTTATAATGGAAATGTATAAAAGTAAGGATGTTCTGACTGTGAAATGGGGATGACTTGCATTGGCACTGCCCGTCCACTTAACCCCAGCTCTCCAAACCCATTTCACATGAAGGTAACACTGTCGTGAATCCTTGGGTACAACTCCCATGGAGCATCGGCTGGTAAATTTCTTATTAAAAACTTCAAAATATTTTCTGTTTTTTTTAAAATAAAACTTGCATCTGCCGCATACTGAACACACGAGATGTTTTTGTGCTGATGGAGTGGGCTGGAAGTGTGTTGGAGGTGACGGTGTCCACAACCGCCTGTCTCTGCAACTGAATTGATGGAGGGCACATCTCTCACTGGATGCCAGCTTATTCACTTCCCTACTCTCAACCTGCTGGGGTCTCCCCCTTCCTCTGTCCCTCTCCACCTCTCTGCCTCTGTCTCTCTACCACTCTCTGTACCTCTCTCTCCCCCTCCCCTCCCTCTCTCTCTCTGTAGCTCTCTCTCTCTCTCTCTCTCTATCTATCTCTCTCTGTACATCTCTCTCTGTACCCCCCCCCCTCTCTCTCTCTCTCTCTCTCTCTCTCTCTCTGTCTGTCTGACTGTGTAATACCTTCATCGGATGTCACAAAGAGCCTGGGTGAGGGGTGGTTTGGTTTGTCTGTGTCAGTCAAACATGAACCCATCAGTGAAGTATTTTCTCACTGGGATGTGTGGCAGAGGGCACCTCTCACTCCACTGTACTGCAACAGGTGGAGCAGTGTATTAACTTTGCTAGTGGGATTATGCTGAACAATCAAAGGTTTCCCTCCCCACGATGTAGAAAGCAGAGCCATCTGCACGTGGAGGTGCTGGAGCTGTGGGTAAGGTCAAGGCTTTAACCTTCTGCAGGTATAATTGCCCCATCACTGACCTCAGACCACTGGTTTGGCGTGACAAATCGTTTTCCTTGCCCTCGGAGCTACCAGCACAACTGTTTCAAAAAAAACAATGCTTCAAATGTTGTCATTACACATGTACTCACAGGCTGTGTTTTCAACCCAGTTTAACTGTCCTATTTTGTTTTTTTATTTCTGCTGTTTCCATTGACTGTTGACCCTTCCAGAAAGTGGTGTACTAGTACAGCATGGAAACAGGCCCTTCGGCCCAACTCCTCTGTGCTGACCAAGTTGCCTAACTGAGCTAGTCCCATTTACCTGCATTTGGCCCATATCCCTCTGAACTTTTCCCATCCATGGACCTGTCCAAGTCCCTTTTAAATGTTGTAACTGTACCTGCCTCTACCCCTTCCTCTGGCAGCTCGTTCCACACACCTACCACCCTCTGTGTGGAAAACATGCCCCTTTAAATCTTTCTCCTCTCACCTTAAATCTGTGTCCTCTAGTTTTACACTGCCCCTACCCTGGGGAAGAAGTGTGTCCATCCACCCTATCTATGCCCCTCATGGTTTTATAAACCTCTATAAGGTCACGCCCTCAGCTTCTTTCATTCCAGGGAAAACAGTCCCAGCCTGTCCAGCCTCTCCTTGTAACTCGAGCCCTCCAGTCCCAGCAACATCCATGTGAATCTCTGCACCCCCTCCAGCTTAATCACATCTTGTAGCTGGGTGACCAGAACTGCACACAGTACTCCCAAGTGTGGTCTCACCAACGTCTTGTACAGCTGTAACAGGACGTCCCAACTGAGTGACTGCAATTAACATCACAGTTGCTGTGAGGTTTGGAAAGTTTTCCTCTCTGTGCTCCTGGTGTAGGGGGCTTGGCACTGTATCTATAGCCCACCTGCTGCTGGGGGGTGTCACCAGCCCAGCCGATCACTGGCTCTTCCATCCTCAAACCAAATCAATAAAGGACGCCCACTTCTTTCAAAGTTCTTCCTTCCTGGGATTTGGATTGTAACAGTGTCCCGGAGATTAACCCTTGATTCCCGGGGCAGCCCTGAAGTGCTTGCTCTCTCACCTCACCCCTTTAAGTGTGGGTGATGATGGCTGGTTCTGAGGCATTTGGAGTTTGCTGCCATCCAGTGACCACAGGTGGGACTGCAGGGCGAGGAGAGAGAGAGGTCAGAGCTTGCACTGGGGGTAGTGTTTGGCCAGCGGAACCCAGTCCCATTTGGCCCTGTTGGACTTGTTTTCGTAATCACGCAGTTTAAAAGATGTCATTTCTGATTGGCGTGCATTGTGATAACTGATTTGATTCCTCCAACTGAAGGATTAACAGATCTCCAGTCACTTAAACTTAATATTTGTATAAATGCATCAACAGTATTGATCTTATTTTTGTATTTTCTAAAACATACCATCACTGTATATTTTAAAACATTTAAGTAAAGATGGGTTTTAAAAGTGCATTTGACTAAGTTGGTGAACTGTTGCACTGAAGATGCTGCGGGCATCCCCTGACAGCACCCAGGGGTGCTGAGATCCTGAGGGGAATGGGGCCGAGGGTGTGTTGGGGGCTGTTTGGCTGGGTAGGGGCAGCAAGCAGCTCCTTGTGTGAGTTTTGTGTGTCTGTTTTCAAACCCCAAGTGTTAATTCGTGAACGTGAACCCAACCCTTCAGATTTGCAGACAGGACACTGTAGACACTGGAATCTGGAGCAATGGCCGATCTGCTGGAGGAACTCTGTGGGGGGGGGGGGGGGGGGGGGAGTGTCGACTGTGCATCAGAGCTTCGACCAGAAACGCTGATAATTCCTCTTCCCCCACTACGGACGCTGCTCGACCTGCTGAGGTCCTCCAGCAGACCGTTTGCTGTGCCTTCAGATTTGCGTTGATGGCAGTGAGCAGACTTCTTGTAGCTGCAGGACAATGCTGCAGATGCTGGGAACACGAAATAAAGTGCTGGGAATGGCCAGCAGGTCAGACGTAGTCACAGAGCAATACAGTACGGATCCAGGCCCTTCGGCCCAACCAGTCCATGCCGACCACGGTGCCCACCCAGCTAGTCCCAATTTCCTGTGTTCGGCCCATATCCCTCCAAGCCCCGCCCCTCCCTGTACATATCCAAGTGCTTCTTAAATGACAGTTGTACCTGCCTCACCCACTTCCTCTGGCAGCTCGTTCCATACACTCACCACACTCTGCGTGGGGGAAAAAGTTGCCCCTTGGGTCCCTTTTAAATCTTTCCCCTCTCACCCTAAACCTATGCCCCCTAGTTTTGGACTCCCCTACCCTGGGGAAAACACTGTTACCATCCACCTGATCTACGCCTCTCATAATCTTAAACACCCAGAAGGTCACCCCGCATTCTCCTACCCTGTAAGGAATAAACTCCCAGCCTGTCCAACCTCTCCCTATAACTCAGGCTCTCAAGTCCTAGTAAAGAAGATTCTGCGGTTGGGTTGGGATTGGCCCATGCACAGTTCGGGATCTTCTACCTGAACTTGGGAGCAGGGACTGGGTGCATGGAGTGGTCCTTGTCCACACTTACATCGTGAGCACACCAGAGGCGCAGCATACTGACTGAGGTCGTCGTTTTTGCTGTATCACAGCTCAAGGCCATTCATCCCATTGAATCCACGCTGGGTCCCAGCCAAACTATCTCATCAGTCTTATGTCCCTGGATCCCGGCAACTCATCCATTCTTGCACACTGAAGCCTTTACCCATTACCCCGTGAAACATTTTACAGCACTGTAGAAGAACTGCCAAACAGGTGCCTTCTCTCCAGTCCCAGGGTCATGGAGTTTTGCGGGGGAAATGGATTTGATTTTGTTTCACTGACGTGAGCCTCAGTTGTTAAGAGTTGTGCTGTCAATGTTCTCAGTGGGGTTTGCTTCCCCTCCAGCCCCAGAACACAGTGGTTGGCTGCTGGATACCTAATGAAGGCCATTCAGAGTAGGCAATGTAAGGGCACAGCAGGATCCCACAGGCAGCAGCGAGCAGAGATTTTTCTGGGTGCAGGTGCCGGGTAAATGCAGAAACCCGGAGCTCTCGTCCACTCTTCCTCCGGGTGTCAAGACAGCCTCCACCGTGTCCTTTGTGGAAAATTGATCTGATGTTTATGGAGGAGAGGAAAGTGGCCAGTGGTGCGCAGCTGTGTGGGTGGGTCACTGTTTGAGAAGGTATCTGCAAGCCTGTCACCCTGTTCACATTGCCTTTGCCCAGGTGCTGTGCACTCCACTGGAAGAGGTGCACGTGACTGGCTGCTTCAGCGGGAGGCACTGCTTGGGTCCCTGGGGAGGGAGGAGGTGAAATGGGAGCTGCGAGGAGGGGGAGGGCTGGTGGTGATCCAGATCAGTGAAGGAAATGGTCCCACAGAAAGGAGATGGGCCGGCGCGTCAGCTGGTGGTATCAGCCTGGAGGTCTTGGAATCTACAGCGGATGAAATGTGGGATGTGGAGGGTGAAGACAACATCAGCCCGATGGCGGGCGGGTGGGTGCAGAGGAGAAGTGGCAAATGCAATGATGCAGAGGAGCGTCCTGTCAGCTCTGCTGGGGAGGAAACCACATCTCAGGTGCTGGTATGGAAGGAGCCACAGAAAGTGGGCCGATGGAGTCCTTGCAGGGTGCAGTCACGAGAGCTGTGCCCCTGAGAGCTCTTGATGGATATTCATCACTGGCCTCTTCCCCAGAAACATTGGGAAAGACGAGGCCTAGTCTAAGACCCTGTGAAAGTGAGAGCCGTGAACCTTTGATTGCAGTATTACTGCTGCTTCCTGCTCCTGGACTCAACTCAATGTATTGGAAGTGGCAAGGGAGGCTCTGGAACCACCACTGTCCTACGTACCCCAGAAGAAGAAGGGCACAGCTTGGGCCCACGGGTTCGCATAGCTACACCTTGGGGTGGGAAGAGATGTGAGTTGGGTGAGAGAAATGAGCTTGTCCAGGTGAAGGGTGGTGGTGGAGGGGAACTGGTTGGGCCTCTGCTCAAGGAAGAAGCAGAGGGTCTCAGACCCTCCTGGTGTGGGACGGAGATGGGAGAGACTGGAAGTCACTGGGGTGGGATGAGTGGGGAAAGATCTAAAGGGCATCTGAGGGGCAAGTTTTTCACATGGTGGGTGTGTGGAACAAGCTGCCAGAGGAAGTGGTTGAGGTGGGTACAATTGACATTTAAAACACTTGGACAAATTCATGGATAGCAAAGGGGCATGGGCAAATGGGACTAGCTCAGGAAGGCACCTTGGTCAGCATGGATGAGTTGGGCCGAAGGGCCTGTTTCCATGTTGTATGACTCTATGGGAGAGCCACCTGGTGTCCAACTCTGAGCCTGCAGTCAAACTCGTCAAAGAATGCCCAATGGCAAGGCTGGACCTTCCAAAAGTACCTTCTGATTTTATTTAGAACAAGTTCACAATCGGTTAACGGAAAAAGGCCGTGTCTGGATCTGCCTGCACCACAGCACATTCCTCCAGGGGCCTCTGGTTACTCGGCGACCAGCAGCTCCTCTCGCATGTGAACACCAACACTGTCCCAAACTCCACGCTCGCCTCTGCAAGAGAATCGGTCTTATTTAATTTCAAACAGCTGGTTGTGTGTGTGTGTGAGAGAGACCAATCAGCAACAAGGTTGGGGGGGGGTGAATTCTGGATATATCTGGGGGTGATGAGGCTGGGCAGTGGGAGGGGGAGTATTTACGTAATAGTGATCATAAATTGTGTGTAGTTATGGAGAAGGGCACAGGATTTTACAAGGGCAGGAAATGATTTAACAAAAATCGACTGTTAAATCGGTCTCAGAGCGCTGGGAGGGATTCCAGGAGGGGGTTCAGAGTTCGGGGGAGACATACTTCCCACAGGAGTAAGGAGCAGGGCAAGGATAAAATGGAAAACCTATGTCCGATGTGGAGCTGAGTTCACCAGAGAACAAAGTGTAGGAATCAAATTTAAAGAAAAATCAGAAAAGGAAAGAGAGGCTGTGAAAAATGCAGGCAAAGTAAAACGAAAGGAAATCCAAAACTGTCCGTAAAGAAGGAGAATATAATGGAGTGGGGAGTGGGGATGATTTGGGACCTGAATAGTTACATGTGTGGGGGCAGAGGGTGGGGGTGAGGTGCTTGATGAAGTTATTGCAGTTCACTGGGGGGGGGGGGGGTAGTGAGACAAGCTGGT